>NC_133536.1:153287824-154537824 GCF_048544455.1 Silene latifolia | reverse complement strand
CGTGAAGGACTCGGGGTCTCCGCACCGGCACTGGGTTCCCAGGCGTCTTGACATGGTCGACTTCCTCCAATGCTCCGTTCAAGTTTCTGAGTCACTTTTTGGACCCTGGTCTCTGTGGGGGTACCGCCGCTCTTGTCGTCGTGACGGTGTGAGTCGGCGTGCTACCCATTAGGTCCAGGAATAGCTTTAGTTTAGCTGCATCAACCACATGTCCCATGAGCGGTGACTTGGTCGGTGGGCGGTGTTTGGTATTATTGGCATCCGTACGCGGGTGAATTACTCGGTAGGTGGGGGACCGCCCAATCCCATTGTGGACCGTATCATCTGGCGAGAATTCGGTTTCGTCGATCCACAACTATTTCTTGTTGCTTTGACATTTTCTTAGCTTGTTGGGTGGGTTTTGTGTTTTTTTTTGTAAGGGATTTGACTAGCTTCTAGTATCTATCCCCACAGACGGCGCCAATTGTTCCGGGTGTAATTCCAGAGCAGTATTGTTTACCACGCAAACTTGGTGAATGGATGTCCTTCCTTGCCTTGACTCTTCCTCTCGGTCTCTCCTGAAACGATGAACAAACTGAGGGCTCGGCTTTGCACCGAGCGTACTCACTCCGACGCTCAAGTCAGTGAACTTAAAGGGATTAAGTTGTAAGTTACTTGACAAAGTATATTGTAGAGAGATAAGAGAGTTTATACCAGATGAATAGTGAGTTTTAGGTTAGATTGTGGATCCCCTTCTCAATGAGAGAAATGGAGTATTTATAGACTTTCACCTTTTGTCACGTAGTGGCCAAGTGGCTAGCAGGTGGAAAGACTGTTCTACCCTCGGCCGAGGGACCCATGGTAGGCCGGCTGACTCCATGCCGAGGGGTCTTGGATATGAGTACGCGGATATGTCTCCCCGTGGTGATGGCTCACCGAGACCAGTGAATGGCCGACGACAGCAATTTGCGTCGATTAAGCGGATCTAACATGTTGACTTGCTGTCTCTTGATCCTTGACTTTGCTCAATATGTTGACTCGATCAGGGGGTGCAGAATATGCCCCATCAAATATATTATATTATTATTAATAATGTTATCATTCATATTACTAATATATTATTATTATTATTACGATATTTATTATTATATTAATATTTTATTTTTTATATATCTTATTAGATTATTATTATTAGATTATATTAATATATTATTATTATTAATGAATAATATTATAATAATATTTATTATTATTATTGGTATTATTTTTATTATAATTATTATAATTATAATTATAATTATTATTATTATTATTATTATTATTATTATTATTATTATTTCAGTTCAGTTCAGTTCAGTTTAGCTCCATTAAGTTCAGTTTAGTTCAGTTCCATTAAGTTAAGTTAAGTTCAGTTCAGTTCAGACAATTTCAGTCCAAAAAAACAGGGCCTAACACACACTTCGTAGAATATCTTTTTTAGTGTTGACTTTGAATTCATTCTTACCTAATCTTCACACATGTGGCGGAGAATTAGACAATAAATATCGAAAAAAGGAACATACATTGGATATACTAACTCAGTCCTTATTTATTTTTGAGCAAATGTGTGTTTTTTCTAAACTTATTAAAGTTTATAAGTTATATTTTAATTTTTTTCAATCAAAACAAAATTTAACTAAGCTTGTAATATTTTTGAGTTATATTATAATTTTTTGAATTTAATATTTAAATGGGTGAATTTAGAAACTTTATAATAAATATTTTTTAAAATAAAATTTAAAAACTTTATTATAATGTTAAAAAATTATACAGCCGTTAGTAGTACTTCCAATGTATAGTCTATAAATATCCCATTTTGCTGGAACAATTATTGATTGTTGCTGTGTTGCATTGGTGTATTCTGTGTTGTTTAGTGCGGAGTACTAATAAATACCTCATGTCTTTCTTTTACAAGTATTTTGGACAGGACACAGAGACAAAAACTGAAATTAGATAAAATTGAATTTGGTTTCAAGAATAATTATTATCACATATTCTGACTTATGACTTACGACTTGTGAGGGATAATATTCATCACAAACTTATATAATGGGTCATATAAAATTATATGGGTAGATAAATTCTCACATTATTTGTAACTTTCTAAACACTTTAATTTTTGTCTTATCTACTCATATGAGTAATATTTGACTTATTACAAAACAAATATACTCGTCACAAGGAGAACCTACTAAATTATTATAGCCGGTTTGTTTCATGATTTCATCATTATGTGTTATCTTCTATCTAACTAATTGCTGATTAATAATGACTATAAACTCAGAATGTAGTCATTCTATCACGCACTCAAGCTTCTTATTTCTTCCTGTGTAGAATAAAATATTTAGTATTCCGATTGTTAAGTTCATTTCAATCGTTATTAAATAACAGTTAGTCTTGTTGAAGACGGGTCGGAACAAGTGAAAGGTAATGCCACTCACAAAACGGATCAGGGGGACAAGGTGGGGGCACCCTCATGTGCTCCCCTCTCTCCTCTATTTGGGTCATTTGTGAGAGAAAATGGTATCCGTTACTCCAAAGTGACGGATACATGCCGTCTTCAATGAGATTTTGTGATTAAATAAATGCTTTTAAAGCGATTGTTTTGAAATAAGTAAAAAAAATTGTCTGAACTTAAAAAGGAGATATATATACCTCTTTTTTGCTTTTTAATAATTTTTTTTCCTTATATGTCATTTTTAACACACAACTTTTCAAAATTACGATTTCTCCGTGAAAAAATGTTTGAAATGCCTTAAAAGTTTGTTGCAAAGAAAGACGCTTTATTTATTTAAAACTAAAAAATATATATAAACAAGCAAATGATCACAAGTACTCTGTACTTGGAGAAGTATAAGTTTCATACGTTCTTGTTCTTATTAATAATAAAGTTATTAATATCAATTCAGAAGCACTGTTGCAGCAGTCCACAGTGATTGGATATTTCTTAATTTAGAAAGTTTTGTAAGGCATTAAGAATACCCCATCATTAACGAGTAATAGGTAAGAGAAGGACCCGAACTATGCTTTTTTTTCCAGATAAGGATCTTAACTTTCAAATTGTACAGTGAAGGACCTCAAGGTTAAATTTAACGGCAATCAGCAATCACACATCCAAAAAATAACTATCAGACATTTGTTTGTTATCTATCTTCTTAGATGAACCAAAAAAATCTTAACTGTTATTTTAGGAACGATCAACAAACAATTCATGCTTAATACAAGTGGGTGCCAAAATCCACAAATACAAACATCAAACATGGAAGAAGATATATTAGACTAACAGCCAAAGTAAGCTTATGCAAACCAAAATCAAGCTTTTGTTAAAATAAGCTTTACAAAATAAATTTGTTAAATACTCCATCTAAAATCAATTACGAAAACATATACAACCCACGTTTGCCTAATTATCTTATTTCACCTATAATTTAGACCTTATTGTATGCTAAACATATACTATAATTCGCAAATTCTTGTTTTAGACGGAATAAAACGGAGTTTTGTGATCACATTTAGCTGTAAAACGGCCTCAAACCCCCGTCTTATTGTTTTTAGACTAAAATGACCCGTCTTAAGGGAGACCAACTCATACTAATTAAGTAATTAACCCTAGCAAATGTAATAGGCATGAGTTTGTGCATATTCTGATTATAAAAGCAAATACAACTATTGTTAGATAATATCATATTGTTAATTGATAGGGAAAAGATGAAAAAATTAAGCAAATTAAATTATTAATGAAGAAAGAAATTCCTACCATAAAAAATTGGGATAGATGAACATCAGAAGGAGGAATTTGAATTGAAAAATTAAAAGACCATCTAAAACTTGTGGCTCTATCACCAGAATCCAGATGAATTTTTCAGCAATTTGTTTTATTTTTAGATTTAGATGCCCCTCTTTGTTTGTCTTTTTGGAGAAGATGATCATGGAGCAGTATTTTAAAGTTCATTTTTTGTTTTAAAATATTTATGCTTGCATAGTTAGAACGCCAGTTGGGGGTCCCTTACGCATAATAGTTAACGGCGTTACTTTTTCAAGTCCTTAACTGTATAATTTGAAAGATTAGTCCCTAATGTATAGTTTAGGTCTTTGTCTTACCTATTACTCCATCATTAACTGATGTTGGGTTTGTGTCTTGATTCTGTTAGTCGTTGCTTCGAATGACTATACGGGAGTCTCGAACGGTATCTGTATTTGTTATTGGGCTAGGTTTGTCTTGGGCTTTTATTAGGTCATTTTGTATTAGGTCTTAGAGAGTATTATATACTCTCTCTAAGCCTCTACCTAGCAGTCATGCTTATCATACCTTCTGAATTTGTAATTTGAAAACTCCTCACATATCAATAAAACTCTCTCCCTTCTGCCCTGTGGACGTAGCTAACACACCGTTAATGAACCACGTAAATCTGTGCGTTTGTCTTTTATTGTTCTTTCTTGCTTCTGTTATAACAAACTGGTATCAGAGCCTTCGGGTTCCTAACCAGCGAGATAGATGTCGGCAATGAACATAAAGATCGATCGCTTTACCGGGAGAAATAGTCTTAGTCTGTGGCAGATCAAGATGCGGGCTCTGTTGAAGAAACAAGGGTTGTGGGCGCCGCTTCAAAAGAAGTAGGAAGGCGCAACCGTCGTTGTCGTCACCGCTGAGATGGCAAGTCTGGAGGAGAAGGCACATTCAACAATTATGTTGTGTCTTGCTGATGATATCATCACTGAAGTTGCAGAGGAAGATATCATCGCAGATCTGTGGGCAAATCTTGAAAGTCTTTATTTGACGAAGTCTTTAACCAATAAGTTCCTTCTGAAACAACGTCTGTTCAGTCTGAGAATGCAGGAAGGTACGCCACTTCGAGATCATTTAGATCAGTTAAACACAATTTTACTAGAACTGCGTAATATTGATGTTAAGGTAGAAGATGAGGATGCCGCATTAATTCTGTTAGTTTCTTTACCAGTGTCGTATGAGAATTTCGTACAGTCTTTTATTGTTGGTAAAGATACTGTGTCTCTAGAAGATGTCAGGTCGTCTCTTCACACTAGAGAACTGCGCCATAAGGCGGCTGGTACAAGTATAGACAATCAGGCTGCAGGGTTAGTAGCCAGTGGGGGTTATGGACAGGGAAATTCGGGGAAGAAAACGTGTAAGAAGCCATCTTATTCTTCGGGTTCTTCTAGTTCTGCTGGTACTTCTGTTTCTAAGGGTCCTAAACCTACTGATGTTTGTAACTACTGCAAAGGAAAGGGGCATTGGAAATTTGATTACCCCAAGAAAGATAAACATAACATGTCTGGTACAGCTACTGCTGGTGTACCAAATGCAGATTCCGAGGAAGATGATTATGCTCTAGTTACTGATAGGGTCACGCATCACACTGATGTGTGGATTCTAGATTATGGAGTATCTTACCATATATGTCCGCACAGAGAGTGGTTTACAACTTATGAACAGGTAGATGGAGGCAATATTTGTTGGAGCTTGTGTCCTCCACAAATTAGTGTGATAACATTTGTAAATCTCTTACAGGTTCACAAGGGTATACTTCGTATATTTAATCATTTGATTAACGTTTACCTAATAACGGTTGGCTTGCTAGAAAGTTTGACGTTATTATCATACAGATGGCGGTGATCAACTGGTCCCTAAAGGTCACACCTATAGGATGTGTTTGAGAGATGTGGTTATAGAAATATGATCACATTGATGCCTAATATGACTAAACAGTTAGTCAATGTGTTGATGAGACAATTATTTAATGAAGATTAAATAATATTAGTTGAGACGAATTAACTGTGAATTCGTAAATTAAATATAATAAGTTATATTTAATTAAATGTATGTAATGTTAGCTTGGACGAATTAATCTGTTAATTCGTAATTAAATGTAATCGGTTATATTTAATATCAACAAGTTGAATGTGTCATAGTGGTAATAGTGAGGGTACACAAACCAAGAGGTCATGGGTTCGATCCTCACTAGATGACAATTTAACACATTTTATACATTTTTAGAATAACCAAAAATAAGGAAAGAATACTCCTTATTTCGGTTATGGGCCGAGAAAAATAGAAAAGAAAAGCCTACCCTAATTCATTCTTATACACGGTTTATAGGTGAGTGAGGGAGAGGATTTTCTGACCTAATTCGTTTTTCATTTTTGCCTCCTCTCTCATCGGAAAAACACAAAGAAAACCTAAAATTATTTTAATTTTTGGATCGATTCTAGCAAAATCAAAGGCATTTCTCGGAGCATCTTGGGTGCAACTGATAGGAGAATATCTATTTTGGTATTGTTCTTAGGCCGTATTTGCTAGGACCGAAGGTTAATTCTGAATCCTTTACTTTTGTTTATGTATTTTAATTTATGACTAGTGATCGTCATCATTAAATTCGTTATAATCCTTCATTTTAAGGGAAGTATACAGATTATTTCCCACAAGTGGTATCAGAGCAAAGGCCACGAATTTTAATTTTGATGATTTTCATAAAAAATTGTTTTGTTTTTCTTTGTTTATGCCGAGACCAAATAAAAAAAGGATTTTGTTTTTGTTTTGATTTTGGCCAATTAGTTATTGTAAAACGGTTCACAATTAAAAGATACCGAATTATTTTAAAGCAGTTTAAAATTTTGACGGATTGAATTCATATTACAAGTTTAATATGGATTAAGATTGAAATTAATGTGATTAATTGAGGAATTGTCACTTAATTTGATTTAAATAGGTGGTTTGGATAAATTAATCAACATAATTAAGGAATTGTGTCATGTATGTTTAATTTATTTTAGTTGATGCATTATATTTTATTTTTGTTGAATGAATCGATTGAATGAATTTAATTTACGTATTTTTGCAATCAGTTGTAATACTTAGTGTGGCCTTAGTCAAATTATGTTTTCGTAATGAAGGAAACATAATTTTTAATGTAATTATGAGATCTCGAATCTCCTTTATTTTTCTTTAGTTTTTGGGTTTTGAAATTAGAATGTAATAAATAGGTTTATTATGTAAATTTTATTTATTGTAATTTTCAAAAGAAGACTAAAGATGGAGATTGGAGCTCACTCCCGCTACATGGATCAAGATGGAACATCAAGACAAGCTTCTCGGGTCCAAGGAGGATTACAAACTTGTATTTATTGTTCATTTTGATAGGATAGGCCACACTAGGACTTTTACTGTTTTTACGTTTTTCATTCTTATTGCTTTTCATTCACATGTTAGTTTATGCATCATATTCCGCCTAAAACCAAACCACCTACTAATAAAATGCATGAAAATTGACTCATATAGGTTGTATGTTAGTTTTCATGGACATACAGATGTCACTGTCTTTAAGCCATCACCTTAGTTTATTCATTCTCGCATGCTAGATATTAGTTCACTTAAAATGAATTAAAATAAAGTTGATGGGATCTTCCTCTAAAACGAAAATTGAGATTAGTCTTTATAAGGGCAAACATCTATGAATCCCTTCTTCGTCGGTAGGCCTAATATGACCCCTTCTACGTTGGGTAAGTAGTTGTGTTGACTTAGTTTACCTCAACATCATAGTCCGAAGAGTTTCTCGTGATTATGATGGACTAAAGATAGAATTTACAGAAATTTATCGACCAAGAATTCTAACGGTAGAATTAGCTTAAAGGTTAGCTTATCAATTTACAGAGAATTGAGTCTTGGGATCATTTATATAATTCTTGAGGGAGGTCAATTGTATAAATGTTTTTGAGTCTTCGCGTTATGACATTAGTTCATCAGACTTAAAATCAAAACGATGCACATACTTATTATTTTTATTCTTCTTTCGCAGTGTAGAACACGATTATTTTCGATAATACTGTTACAACAAATGGCTGGAAATAACGCAATCCCAATGCCTAGTGCCACACTAGATCGCTCGTCCTGGCTGAAAATATTCATGGACCAGATGAATCAGTCCACGCGACTGAAGAATGATGGGTCCAACTTTGCGGACTGGGAGGCGGCACTACGGAATGCTACCATTGCTGACGGTAAGCTCAGGTACTTAACTGAGCCAATACCGGTCAACCCTGGCCCCAATGCAGGAGCCAACGAGTCACTCGCTTATAGTGATTTCGTTATGGAAGCGGGTGCGATAAAGAACGTACTCATCTTTGCAATGGAAACCAATTTGCAGAGACGCTTCATTGCCCAAGGTGCAAACAAGATTTTCACCACGCTCACTAACGAGTTCTCAAAGGCACCGAGAATCGTTACATATGAGCATACCTGTCGCTTCTTTGATGCGAAACTCCAGAAGGGCCAACCGGTTAGCCCACACATTCTTCACATGATTGAGAATGTCGAGAAGTCGGAGGTGAATTGTAAAATCGGTGAGAGCATTGTCATTGACCGAATGCTTCATTCTCTTCACGATGGTTTTGCCCTCTTCAGGGGGAACTACTACATGAATGACTTGAAAAAGAGTCCTCATGAGCTACACTCCCTTCTCGTACAGACCGAGAAGGATATGAAATTGAGTGGGAGCGTGAAGCAGGATGTTCTCACGATTTACAACAAAGGTAAAGGTAAGGGCAAGGCTCATGGCGACCTAGCTGTAGGTAAGCCAAAGTTTAAGAAGCCAGGAAACGGTAAGAGTGCGCCTGGTGAGACTAGTGGCTCACAGGGCAAGGCAAAGAGCAAGGGCGGTGACATAGAGTGCCACCATTGTCACAAGACTGGACATTGGAGGAGGAACTGTCCCATCTACCGTGAGGACATCAAAGCAGGCCGCGTCGTTCCTGTTGGTATGTCATCTTATATTCATATGATTGAGATTAACCATGCAAGTTTGAAAACTTGGGTACTTGATCTTGGTTGTGGTTCTCATCGTGTAATCATTTGCGGGGCCTAAAGAACATCACACCTCTCGCAAAAGGTGATGTGGACTCGCTAGTCGGAATGGAGCACGAGTTCTTTGTCTCGAAGGGAACATATGTAATCCAACTCCCTAGTGGTTTTGAGTTATTTTTAAATAACTGTTACTATGTACCCAGTTTGTCTAAGAACATTATTTCTGTTTCCGTACTTGCTAAAGACGGTTTTGCATTTTCAATAAAGGATAATAGCTGTATTTTCTCTTTTAATAAAATGATTTATGGCAAAGCAGTTTTCATGAATGGAATTTACATCTTAGATCAAACCACGGAAGTATTACACGTGAATAATAAGAAAATAAAGGTTGGTGACAAAGATCAAACCTATCTATGGCATTGTCGAATGGGACACATAAATAAGAAACGCGTGAAGAAACTCGTCGATAATGGGACTATTTCCGCATTTGATTTTTCTACATATGGCACGTGTGAATCATGTCTCATTGGCAAGATGACTCGAATTTCCTTCAAAGGTGTTGGAATGCGCGCTAGTGACCTATTAGGACTCATACATACTGATGTTTGTGGACCTATGTCAATTACCGCTAGAGATGGCTATAGATATTTTATCACTTTCACGGACAATTTGAGTAGATACGGATATGTCTACTTAATGAAGCATAAAAGTGAGTCCTTTGAGAAATTCAAGGAATACCAGAATAGGGTACAGAACCAACTGGGTAGAAAGATTAAAGTACTCCGTTCAGATCGGGGTGGCGAATATCTTTCAAATGAGTTTGATCAACACCTGAAAGACTGTGGAATCGTGTGTCCGAACGGAGAAATCGAACCTTACTTGATATGGTTCGATCCATGATGAGTCACACCGTAGTGCCTGATTCATTATGGGGTTTTGCTTTTTTGTCAGCTGCTCTTATACTTAACCGAAGTCCGTCTAAAGCTGTCGACAAGACTCCATATGAAATGTGGAAGGGAACGGTACCTAACTTGTCCTTTATTCGGGTTTGGGGCTGCGAGGCTTATGTCAAGTGGAGACACGAGGATAAGCTCGGCCCGCGATCGGTCAAGACATACTTTATAAGTTATCCAAAAGGAACATTTGGTCATTACTTCTATTCGCCTACCGAACATCGAGTTTTTGTTGCGGCTAGTGCGACGTTCTTAGAGAAAGAATTTCTCGAGAACAAGACGAGTAATAGAACCTTCGAGCTGTCGGAGATTCCAGAACCAACAACCGAGGAACAGATGGAGGAAGTTGTTCCTCCAACTGATGATACGGTTAATATTCCTGAGGAACCTAGGAGGTCGGGTAGAGTCTCTCATCCTCCGGACAGATACATTGGTATGGTCGAGGAGAATGACGTTTTACTCCTAGTGAGTAATGAACCCGTTACCTATAAAGGTGCTATGACCTGTTCCGACTCAAAGCTATGGCTCGAAGCCATGCAATCCGAGATAGACTCCATGTATGAGAATGACGTATGGGATCTAGTTGATTTACCTAATAAGATAGAACCTCTACAGTGCAAATGGCTTTATAAAATAAAGCGTTCTGTAGACGCGCAACCAGATACCTGTAAGGCACGACTTGTGGCAAAAGGTTGCACTCAAGTGCACGGATTGCATTATGATGATATTTTTGCACCTGTAGTCATGCTACGTTCCATTCGGATAATCTTAGCGATTGCCGCTTTTCATGATTATGAAATTTGGCAAATGGATGTGAAAACTGCCTTCTTAAACGGTTATTTGGAGGAAGAGTTGTACATGGTGCAACCCGAAGGTTTCATAGATCCTGAACATCCTAAGAAAGTATGTAAGCTTAAGTGTTCTATTTATGGACTTAAGCAAGCTTCTCGGAGTTGGAATCATCGTTTCGACCAGGTGATAAAAGAGTATGGTTTTACTCGATCGGTCGAGGAACCATGCTTATATACCAAGTCGAGTGGGAGTAAGATTGTATTCTTGATATTGTATGTCGATGACATACTCTTGATTGGGAATGACATTCCTCTCCTATCTTCGGTTAAAGGATGGTTGAAGAACCATTTCCAAATGAAAGATCTGGGTGAGGCACAACGCATTTTGGGAATCCGTATCTACCGAGATAGATCACGACGGACGTTATCACTTAGTCAGGAGTCTTATTTGGATAAGATTCTTGAGAGGTTCAGCATGACCAACTCCAAGAAGGGGAACCTTCCAATGACGTCTGGGACGCAGTTGAGCAAGTCTCAGTCACCCACGACGCCTGAAGGGATTGAGCGCATGAGTCGTGTTCCTTATGCATCTGCAATAGGATCAATCATGTATGCCATAATATGCACACGTCCAGACGTGGCATATGCATTGAGTATGACGAGTCGGTACCAAAAGAATTGTAACACCCCCATTTATTTAGGAGCCTTTAGCAAGACATTCCCAATAAATAAGACTGTTACAATCTCGGTTGCCCGAGGTAAATGATAAAAATTAAAACAAACCAAAGTACTTAAATAACTTTAATTGACATAATGGTTTTATTACAACATGATTAAACCCAACTAAAATAATAAACAATACAAAATCACAGCGGAAAATAAAATGAATAGACCATTAATTAAATTGTGATTAACTAATTAAGTCAGCTAGACGCCTAGGCCACGGTCAAGTCCTCACGCAATCCCATAAACTCCCAAGTCAGCTAATTTTTAGTACCTGTCAAATCTGCTCCCCATTATGGTTCATCACAGGTGTTCACGAATACATTGTCAACCTCGCGGTTGAGTAGAAAACTAAACAATGAATAATATAGAGTTACTTGCATTAACAATGTTACATAAACAAGCTCCACAATCATCAGACCGTCCATCCATACCACGACACCTAACTCCAGTCACCCAGCCACTTCTAGACACACAGTCATACTTCTCTTCCAGACACACGGTCATACTTGATCATACTCCTCTTCTAGACACACAGTCATACTCCTCTTCACTCCTCTTCTAGACACACAGTCATACTCCTCTTCTAGACACACAGTTATACTTCCGGAACACAGTCCACTGGACACACAGTCCCGCCTTAAACTCCACAACAGACAATATTAATTGCACAATAATAACTCCAGCAGGTCATAGTCAATAAGAATCATAATCAATTGAGTAGTTTCCCACCTTTTTGCAATTCCGCGCACACAAGCCAGTTAATAACGGTCTTCTATAAAGTAGGATCCTACAAATATAATATGTATTAATTAATTAATAACTAAATAAATAACTAACTAAATAAATAACTATCTCACTAACTAATTTGGCATTTACGATTACCACGTATTCCAAGTACATTACTATAATGCTAATAACTTACTTCCTAAGCAACCCACAAACTCCTGCCACAATATTAATACTATCCACGTACAAATACTAATAATGACCAACTCCCGCCACCACCGAAGACACCCCCACGAACTACCACCAAGCTCGACGCCAACACCTCGACTCCCTCACCACACTTTCGACTTCACCAGTTCACTCTCATCCTTCCACAGCCAAAACAGTGAGCTACGACATCGTCGCAAGGACAACTAAATTGCCCGAAAGAACTCCCATATACCCGGCAATCACCAGCCCTCAATACCACCGTGGTTCACTATAAAGATACTCACCTAGCCACGGTGGAGCAACACCCAGACCACGACGCAACACCTATCCCGACCACCAACACCCGACAATCACCAACAAACAACAACCCGACATACTCTTAACACACGGTTTTACCAAGGACCAACTACAACCCAACAACAACACCGTGGTTATCCCTGACTCACGGTGGCACACCACCTGAAACCACCCTAGATACCACGGCTAAAGCAGCCTCCAACACCCTCGGTCCAGGTCTGGCATGATCGATTCAAACCCTTGGCTAACACGATTAACAACAACAACCACAACAATACAACCATAAATCCAAGGTCAAACCACCCTTGGTCGGTCAACAGCGGTCCTATTCGGGTCACGGTGATCACGGTTCAGGGTCAAGGTCAGGGGTATGGATTGTCAACGGCTCACAATGCTTAATTAGTTATAAGACGGGTTTAATATAAACTTACCTTGTTTAATAAAGGAACGATTATGGCAATGATAATGGAATTACGACGATGATGCTTGCGTTAACGGCGTCGTTCAGATGGATGCTCTCGTGCGTGCTCTCACCGCTGCTCTTACGCACTCGCCGTTCGCTGTCTCTCCGCCTCTCTTATTTTCTTTGTCTTGTTTGGGTGTGTTATGGAAAAATACGGGAAGGACTTGGAGTATATACATATTTGTATATATATGGTAGGGTAGGTTAGTATTATATTATATTAATATTTAAATAATTTATATTATAATAACGATAACATTAATAATGACATAATATAACTATTAATAATACATTAATACCCTTTACCTCATTAGTATTGTTATAATTATTCCGTCTCACAGCTAAATAACTGAATAGTATCTCCGAGTAATAATTTTATTAGAAACATAAAGTAAAATAACTATAATTAAGCTCCCAAAGTAGGGGTATTACAGTCTTCCCTCCTTAAAAAGAACTTCGTCCCGAAGTTCATTCCACCCTACTCAAAGGACACTATAAATTCCAATAAATTTGCCATCATTATTACTCAAGATAAATCTAACGTATCACAATTAAACACACATAGTTCGAACACGCATAACAAAACTCAGAAGTATTACATTCTACCCTTCTAAGAACAAACTTCGTCCCGAAGTTTCCCATTAAATAATTATTGTGCTATCAAAATAAAGAAAATGCCTAAATAATAATAGTAAAAAAATTTCTTAAGTCACCGACTAACTAACTATTCCTTCCCCCTTGCACTGTAGTAGCTGCTGACTTCCCACCATTGCTCTGGTCACCCTCATTTCCTTGGTTGTTGCGACTCTGATTAGCATACTTGTTACTGAATTTTCTCTGGCTGCTCCAACCTCCTGACCTTTGATTTCTCCCATAACCTGACATGGGAGTATAGTAACCTCCTTCCCGATTTCCATTGTTGTACCTTGGTGTTGATTTGCATTCTCTTGCCTTATGTCTATACTTTCCACATGTGTAACATACTTGCTTCCCTGCAATACCACCTCCACGACCAACTCCCATGCTCCCTTCATACCCAAATCCACCATATGTTCTTTTACTTCCCTCATCACCCACAACTTCAGTCTTCCTTTTCTCCCCCTTTTCCTTCTTCCCTTGTTGCTCCTTCTTCTCTTCCTTTAACATATCTGCAATCCTCTCTGCATGCCCAGCTCTTTGGTAAACATCATCCATGGTACTTGGCTGACCAGCTGCAAGTCTCTTCTTAATAGTAGTTGTTAACCCCTTTTCAAATCTGAGTGCCAACATCTCATCACTAAAATTCAAGTCAGCTACATATTCTGATAATTCCATAAACCTGTTATAATAAGTCTCTATTGTCATCTCATCAGTCATCCTAAAAGAATCAAATTCAGCTCTCATCTTACTCCTAATGTGTTCTGGCACAAATACAGCCCTCATAGTCTCCTTAAAACCCTTCCAAGTGATATAAGGTTCATCACTCTCCCTCCAAGCTTCCCTTAAGACCTCCTTATTACGATTCCACCACAAACCTGCTTTTCCCCTCAAATAATAAGCAGCTTGGTCTACTTGCAGCTCCGCAGGACATCCTAACAACTCAAAAAGGTTATCAAACTCCCTATGCCAATCTCCTAGTAAGTATGGTTCACCTAATCCGTCATACTTCGTCGGGTTGTGCCTTGCAATATTAGCACTCATCTTTCTTTGGATCTGAATCCGACCCCTTAGCCTTCAATGCCGCAGTCAAAGCCTCATTCATAGCTATCAAACGGTCAATCTCCTCTTGGGACATGGTAGAGGGTGTAGGTGTAGATCTCTTTGGAGGCATGATTCTATAAAAGTAAAACGAAACAACATAAGTTTCTACCCGAGAAAAGATGGTTTAACATATTAAATATTCTATACTTACAAAGATAAGGTGTGATCAATTCTATCCCTCCTTACCTCCTCCACAGGTCCTCTTATTATCACTCCCACTTCCCAACTATCATAGGTTAAAAGATGATAATACATTTATATTAAACTTTTGGTAAAACTCGCATTTTCAGAAATCAAAGTCAAGCTGTAATTTTCGAAAATCACCATTAAATAACGTTACATTCCACGTTGAGTTTTTATATTTTCCAGAGAATATAACGAGTTTTTTTTTAAGCATAAGAAAAAGAACTAAGTCCAAATCTCGAATAATTAATTTATAAAGATTTTTACAATTCAGTGGGTCGAAACAAAACTGATCAGCAAAAAGTCAAAGTTTTAGGTCAACTTGTAAAAATCACTATTAATTGTCAAAAATTCACCTTGCAACGTGGCTTATCAATTTGAAAACATATTTGAGTCTTTTAAACAATGGATTTGGAATTAGGCAAAAAAATTAAGCACGTGTTAAATGAGAAATTTTACAAAATCGTTTGTCGAAAACTTTTCTTTGACAGAACATTCTGACCACTTTCTACTAAAATATTTATTTCTCCCAAACAATAAAACTTTTTAACATGAGACCAACGACACTGGAAAACTAACTCACTGGGTTAGCATTCTTAAATATTTTAACTTTAGACGATTAATAGAGGTCAAATGGCAACTAAATCAAGTAGGGGTAAAATCTGATAAATAAAGCTAAGTTTCCATATCCCATTTTACTTACTCCTAAATTCTTATTATCACTCTCCTATACTTGTATTAACACATCTTGGTCATCAAACCTTCATACACCACTAGTCATCTATTCTAAAGTATCCCTATCACAAATTCAATTATCCAATAATATTATAAATAACATGGTTTCGGGATTCACATAACCGCATATCGCTAGACATGATACTACTATAATCAAATAATGAATATAAATTCAACAATTATTTTCATGCTCATGATCTTTACAATTCAACATCACATCATTATTTTATCCATCCCATTCTCCTTAAAATCAAGGTTACGCCCCGTAACCTTGGTCATCAACAATACACATCCAATCAATGAAAACAATACACCTCCAAGTCAACAATGAATCCAAAAAAATACTCAACATTCATTTTAATTTACCCCACTCTTAATTATCTCTCGAGGTCACCGGTTCAAAACTGGAAGGGCCGGGGTTCGGAGTGAGGGTACCTTCTCATCCTAAGCCAAAAAGGGCTCATAACAGTTTCTACTCGGGTTCATTTTATTAGACACATCCTAAGTTCATTATTAAATTCATTGGTTAGGCCTGATGATCGTTTTGCTCTGATACCACTTTGTAACACCCCCATTTATTTAGGAGCCTTTAGCAAGACATTCCCAATAAATAAGACTGTTACCATCTCGGTTGCCCGAGGTAAATGATAAAAATTAAAACAAACCAAAGTACTTAAATAACTTTAACTGACATAATGGTTTTATTACAACATGATTAAACCCAACTAAAATAATAAACAATATAAAATCGCAGCGGAAAATAAAATGAATAGACCATTAATTAAATTGTGATTAACTAATTAAGTAAGCTAGACGCCTAGGCCACGGTCAAGTCCTCACGCAATCCCATAAGCTCCCAAGTCAGCTAATTTTTAGTACCTGTCAAATCTGCTCCCCATTATGGTTCATCACAGGTGTTCACGAATACACTGTCAACCTCGCGGTTGAGTAGAAAACTAAACAATGAATAATATAAAGTTACTTGCATTAACAATGTTACGTAAACAAGCTCCACAATCATCAGACCGTCCATCCATACCACGGTACCTAACTCCAGTCACCCAGCCACTTCTAGACACACAGTCATACTTCTCTTCCAGACACACAGTCATACTTCAGTCATACTCCTCTTCTAGACACACAGTCATACTCCTCTTCACTCCTCTTCTAGACACACAGTCATACTCCTCTTCTAGACACACAGTCATACTTCCGGAACACAGTCCACTGGACACACAGTCCCGCCTTAAACTCCACAACAGACAATATTAATTGCACAATAATAACTCCAGCAGGTCATAGTCAATAAGAATCATAATCAATTGAGTAGTTTCCTACCTTTTTGCAATTCCGCGCACACAAGCCAGTTAATAACGGTCTTCTATAAAGTAGGATCCTACAAATATAATATGTATTAATTAATTAATAACTAAATAAATAACTAACTAAATAAATAACTATCTCACTAACTAATTTGGCATTTACGATTACCACGTATTCCAAGTACATTACTATAATGCTAATAACTTACTTCCTAAGCAACCCACAAACTCCTGCCACAATATTAATACTATCCACGTACAAATACTAATAATGACCAACTCCCGCCACCACCGAAGACACCCCCACGAACTACCACCAAGCTCGACGCCAACACCTCGACTCCCTCACCACACTTTCGACTTCACCAGTTCACTCTCATCCTTCCACAGCCAAAACAGTGAGCTACGACATCGTCGCAAGGACAACTAAATTGCCCGAAAGAACTCCCATATACCCGGCAATCACCAGCCCTCAATACCACCGTGGTTCACTATAAAGATACTCACCTAGCCACGGTGGAGCAACACCCAGACCACGACGCAACACCTATCCCGACCACCAACACCCGACAATCACCAACAAACAACAACCCGACATACTCCTAACACACGGTTTTACCAAGGACCAACTACAACCCAACAACAACACCGTGGTTATCTCGACTCACGGTGGCACACCACCCGAAACCACCCTAGATACCACGGCTAAAGCGCCCCCCAACACCCTCGGTCAGTGTCCGGCATGATCGATTCAAACCCTTGGCTAACACGATTAACAACAACAACCACAACAATACAACCATAAATCCAAGGTCAAACCACCCTTGGTCGGTCAACAGCGGTCCTATTCGGGTCACGGTGATCACGGTTCGTGGTCAAGGTCGGGGTATGGATTGTCAACGGCTCACAATGCTTAATTAGTTATAAGACGGGTTTAATATAAACTTACCTTGTTTAATAAAGGAACGATTATGGCAATGATAATGGAATTACGACGATGATGCTTGCGTTAACGGCGTCGTTCAGATGGATGCTCTCGTGCGTGCTCTCACCGCTGCTCTTACGCACTCGCCGTTCGCTGTCTCTCCGCCTCTCTTATTTTCTTTGTCTTGTTTGGGTGTGTTATGGAAAAATACGGAAAGGACTTGGAGTATATATATATTTGTATATATATGGTAGGGTAGGTTAGTATTATATTATATTAATATTTAAATAATTTATATTATAATAACGATAACATTAATAATGACATAATATAACTATTAATAATACATTAATACCCTTTACCTCATTAGTATTGTTATAATTATTCCGTCTCACAGCTAAATAACTGAATAGTATCTCCGAGTAATAATTTTATTAGAAACATAAAGTAAAATAACTATAATTAAGCTCCCAAAGTAGGGGTATTACAAGAATCCAGGTGAAACACATTGGATAGCTGTTTAAAATATCCTCAAGTACCTACGGAGGAGTAAGGATAGGGTATTGACTTATGGAGGAGATACTAAGCTATGCGCAATCGGTTACGCAGATGCTAGCTTCCAAACGGATCGAGATGATTAGAAATCTCAGTCTAGATTCGTTGTTACTCTTAATGGTGCTGCGGTCAGCTGGAATAGTTCCAAACAGGAAGTTGTAGCAGATTCTACTACTGAGCCATTGAAATATGATAAGCATAGAGGGCACGTTATTTCCATGAGAATTAAACGTGTACCTGAGTTATAGTAGTTGATTATGAATTCGATACGTTATCTTTTTCATAAACTATTTATAACTTCATCGTTTTTATAATATTTTGTTTTTCATGTGGATTGTACTGACAACATTGAACGCCACAAAGTGAACTGAATTACATTACATTTGTTTTGGTCCGTAATCGCCAATGTGAGTGATAACTCGGCTATTATATTGTGCGATCGATTGATGGTGGGTTCAACGAGCCATAAGTCAAACGGTTGACTGATCGATCACAGATGCGAGATTATAACGATACCTCGTAGGACAACATTTTGTGACAACGTTATGGAGTCCTAAATGTTTAAAAACATTCGGTGCCAGGTCATGGATAGGACATCCATTGTGTTCCTAGAGTCGATTCTTTTGACTATCCACTGTCTCTTGAGATTAAGGCAGTTTTTGGGTGACTTTGGTTTCTTTTTCACGGTCTGCCGTAACTGGAGGCTAAGTAGATTTTTTCTGGGTCATTTCATACTGTGCTTACATCTGCAGGATTCGAGTTGAGGAAAATATCCAACCCTTATCAGGTATAGTTATTTCTCAGGGCCACTCGAGGAGTAGTAATTGAAATGCATGGCCATGCTCGAATGTTGATTCGTTTATCAGTTAAGTTACTCTCTAGTCGGGGAAACCACTCTTGATGATGATCGCTTGTAAAATACGACATTTGTGAATAGGGATTTGCAAATTGTTTTACATTGAGTGGGAGAAATTTTAGGATATGAGAATCGGTTATCGCACATACACTTGTAAGGACAAGTGGGAGTTTGTTGGAGCTTGTGTCCTCCACAAATTAGTGTGATAACATTTATAAATCTCTTACAGGTTCACAAGGGTATACTTCGTATATTTAATCAGTTGATTAACGTTTACCTAATAACGGTTGGCTTGCTAGAAAGTTTGACGTTATTATCATACAGATGGCGGTGATCAACTGGTCCCTAAAGGTCACACCTATAGGATGTGTTTGAGAGATGTGGTTATAGAAATATGATCACATTGATGCCTAATATGACTAAACAGTTAGTCAATGTGTTGATGAGACAATTATTTAATGAAGATTAAATAATATTAGTTGAGACGAATTAATCGTCAATTCGTAAATTAAATATAATAAGTTATATTTAATTAAATGTATGTAATGTTAGCTTGGGACGAATTAATGTTAATTCGTAATTAAATGTAATCGGTTATATTTAATATCAACAAGTTGAATGTGTCATAGTGGTAATAGTGAGGGTACACAAACCAAGAGGTCATGGGTTCGATCCTCACTAGATGACAATTTAACACATTTTATACATTTTTGGAATAACCAAAAATAGGGAAAGAATACTGCTTATTTCAGTTATGGGCCGAGAAAAATAGAAAAGAAAAGCCTACCCTAATTCATTCCTATACACGGTTTATAGGTGAGTGAGGGAGAGGATTTTCTAACCTAATTCGTTTTTCATTTTTGCCTCCTCTCTCATCGGAAAAACACAAAGAAAACCTAAAATTATTTTAATTTTTGGATCGATTCTAGCAAAATCAAGGGCATTTCTCGGAGCATCTTGGGTGCAACTGATAGGATAATATCTATTTTGATATTGTTCTTAGGCCGTATTTGTTAGGACCGAAGGTTAATTGTGAATCCTTTACTTTTGTTTATGTATTTTAATTTATGACTAGTGATCGTCATCATTAAATTCGTTATAATCCTTCATTTTAAGGGAAGTATACAGATTATTTCCCACAATATTTCTATGGCTAACAGTGCTGTTTGTAGGATAGTTGAAATCGGCTCAGTCAGGGTAACGACACATGATGATAAATTATGCCACATGGAACGAAGGTAGACATGTTCCACTGATAACAAAGAATTTGATCTCCTTAAGTACGTTAGATAGTAAGGGTTTCAATTTTCAAGGTGTAGGTGGAGTTCTGAACGTCTGCAAAGGTTTGAATGTGGTTCTGAGAGGTATCAAGCATGGTACTCTATATTATCTTTAGGGATCTACCCTGCCAGGTTCTGTTGCTGTTGCATCCTCAGATGTTGATAAAGAAGATTTGACTAAGTTGCGGCATATAAGACTTGGCCATATGAGTGAAAGGGGGATGCAGACTCTGTCAAAAGAAGATCTTCTGTGAGGTCACAAGGTCAAGAATCTGAATTTCTGTGAGCATTGTGTATTTGGGAAGCTGGATCGTAGAAAGTTTCCTAAAGCAGTGCATAGGATCAAGGACACACTTGATTATATACATTCTAATTGTTGGGGTTTTTCTAAGGTGGAGTCTTTGGGAGGTAATAAGTATTTTGTGTCAATTATCGATGATTATTCAAGGAAGACTTGGATTTATTTGATGAAGCACAAAAATGAAGCCTTCACTCACTTTAAGCAGTGGAAGGCATTAATGGAGAATCAAACTAGGAAGAAGGTCAAGAGGCTGCGAACTGATAACGGCCTAGAGTTTTGTTGTTCTGAGTTCGACGAGTTCTGCAAGAATGAAGAGATTGCTAGACATCATACAGTCCGAGATACGCCTCAGCAAAATGGTGTAGCAGAGCGAGCGAACTAGACACTTCTGGAGAGGGCAAGGTGCATGCTCACTAATGCTCGACTAACAATAAGATTCTGGGCAGAAGCAGTTAGTACAACATTCTATCTGATAAATCGAGGACCTTACACGAGTCTAAATCTCAAAACTCCATTTGAGATGTGGTCTGGTAAATCTGCTGACTATTCAATTTTAAGAGCTTTTGGTAGTACAACTTATTATCATCTTAGCGAGGGTAAGCTTGAGTCACGAGCTAAAAAGAGAGTATCCATGGGCTATGGGGATGGTCTCAAGGGATACCGCATCTGATCTCCATCTGAAGGTAGGGTTATTTTGAGTAGAAATGTTGTTTTTGATGAAAATTCTATGGTTAATTCTACTAAGAAGTCTATTATTTTGTCAGATAGTAGTAGTAGTGTTGATAAACAGGTGGAGCAACAAGACACTCTTGATGAGAGTGTACCACATGAAGAAGATCAACCACTACAGTCCAAATCCGAATGTGTTCCATCAGGTTCTTCATTACCAGCTCCGAATCAGCAGGGTTTGGCCCGTGAGCGGTCAATCAGGCCTAATTTTGGGAAGCTTCCAAATAGACTTGGTTTTGAAGATATGGTGGGTCATGCACTTAAGGTTGCTGAGGAGGTGGATCCTGACTTACATGAGCCATCCACTTTCAAAGAAGCAGCTACATGTTTGAACCGCCCAATGGCTTCTTCGCCATGGGAGATGAGATGGAGTCACTCCAAAAGAATCAGACCTGGGAATTATCCAAGAAGCCTCAAGGAAGAAAGATTGTTATTTGTAAATGGGTCTTCAAGAAGAAAGAAGGAGAAACTGTTGCTGAGGGTATAAGGTATAAAGCTCGATTGGTAGCTCGTGGGTTCAGTCAGAAAAAGGGGGTAGACCACAATGAGATTTTTTCACCAGTGGTCAGACATACTTCCATCAGAGTGTTACAAGCAATAGTTGCACATCAGGATTTAGAACTCGAACAGCTAGATGTGAAGACAGCTTTCCTATATGGAGAGTTGGAAGAAGAGATATACATGACTCAGCCAGAATTTTTCCAGGTTCCAAGTAAAGAAGACTACGTTTGTAAGCTGAAGAAGTCCTTATATGGGCTAAAACAATCACCGAGGCAGTGGTATAAAAGGTTCGACAACTACATGTTGGAAATTGGTTACAATCGGAGTCCGTATGATTGTTGTGTTTATTACAGCAAGGTGAAGAATAGATCTCTCATTTATCTGATCCTATATGTAGACGACATATGTTGATAGCTGCAGAGAACAAGTATGATGTTCAGAAATAGAAGGGTCTTCTCAGTGCTGAGTTTGAGATGAAAGATTTGGGTGTAGTAAGAAAAATTCTGGGAATGGAGATCTACAAGGATACGAGCAAGAAGAAGCTTTTCTCTGTTAAGATTTGGCATGTCTAGTGCTAAATCCATAGATATAGTGCATCAAATGCACATTTATCTGTTGCTTTCGCACCCAAATCAGCTGAAGAGAGAGAGAGAGAGATTACATCTCTCGAGTTCCGTACTCTAGTGCAGTGGGTAGCATGATGTATGCTATGGTCTGCACTAGATCTGATCTAGCACAGTCGGTCAGTGTGGTGAGCTGATTTATGGTTGATCCAGGTAAAGAGCACTGGCAAGCTGTGAAGAGAATTTTCCGGTACCTTAAGGGTACATCTGATGTTGGTCTCATTTATGGAGGTGATAGAAAGTGCCTTGTGTTAGGGTACTCAGAGTTTGATTATACACGAGATGTTGACAGTAGACGATCAATGACTGGTTATGTTTTCACTCTTGGTGGTTTAGTCGTCAGTTGGAAGGCTACATTGCAGCCTACAGTTACTTTGTCTACTACTGAAGCGGAGTATATTGTTAGAATTCATTATCTCATTAATTTACATATTCATATATGTTCAAATTTATTTAGTCATAAAATAAATTCTAGATCTTATGCATGCAAACTAAAACAAGATAAAAGAAGAAATCGTCAATCTTACATTGAGGTTTCGGATTTTGGGCACCAACAAGATCTCCTATTTGTTAGTTCTTGAGCTTTCCATATAATGGATGAACAAGGTTCAAATTAGAACCTCTCCCAAAATCATATACCCAAGGTGTTACTCTTAATAATTAATAATATTATGAACTAGTAATATTATTAATCTAGCTTAAAAATGACCCAAAATATTTATTTAGTTCTCCTCTATTTTGGTTAAGAGGAGAGGAATTTGTGAGCTTTTGTTTCTCTAGAATTTTCACAAAAGTAGAGAGTAATATCATTTTCTTACACTAGAAAAATATGATGAAGTAGTGAATAAAAAATTAGAGGAAACCATTTTTGTTTTTCTCTACATAGAAAACCGGTGGGAGGGGTCTTATTGGAGAGCCAATGCATGGTCTTGTTCTTCTCAAGATAAGACTAGGCATGAAGTGCTAGACATTAGGCTTTAATCATCATGTTTCCAATTAAAAATAAAAACACAATATAAACCTTAATCCCTCCAATATTTCGGTACACTTGAGATAAAATGGGTAGTCCATTTTATTTCGTCATTTGCCAATTGTGACATATGTGACATGTTACTTGACATGTGAAATTGTAATGTATTTTTAACATATTAAAAATCAACATACTCATAAAATATGTCATATACAAAGTCGACTAGTAATTCGTAATTACTTGTACCAAAACGGTTTATCAAATTATAAATTACAACGTCTTGTATTTATAATAAATTATTCATTCAATTTCAATTGTTTCGTAAACAATAATTTTATCTAAGTAATAAAACAATTCGATTACTTAGACCGTATCTAATTTAATCGAATTACAATAAGACACGTTAACTTTACTCACAAAATCATCTGTCAATTTTAAGCAATTTAATTAACTTGTATCGGCATACGATTAATTAAATAATCAATTAAGAGCGTCACCCTATAGGTATGACCTAAGGGGATCAACTGATCACCACCATCGCACGACAGTAATGTCAAACTCTAGTCAGCCAATCATTACCGATATGTGTGGACCAGTTGACTGTAAAATATTACATCCCACATGTATTCTTAAAATGAGATTTAAACATGTGATCATCATGATCGTCAGTTGTGATCACATTATTGTCGGAGGACACTTATTCCAACAATCTCCCACTTGTCCTCGACAAGTGTGCGTCACCAATTCTCTTGTCCTATTACTATCTCTCACTCAATGCAAGTTGTCTTTCAGGTCGTACTTGTAAGTGATCATATCGAGAGTGGTTTCCTCGATCTGGAGAATAACTGATTGACCGGAGTTATCTATCATTGATACCTTCCGAGCGTGGCCACGCATTTCCAGTTCATTACTCCTCGAGTGGCCCTGAGATATTGTTTTAACCCTGAAAAGGGGGTGGACAATTCCTATCGCACTATTCCCTTCGACTAGCCACAGCCATCATAATCCAAAATATGCCCATTTGACCCCATTTACGAAGAGCGTAGTAACATAAATCAAAGTTAATCTGAAACTGTGCCACCTTAGGTGAACAGTGTTTAGTCAAAAGAATCGACTCATTAGAATACTATAGTAGCTCTCGCCACGACCAGGCTATATAAATTTGCCAGAACTCTATAAGCGGTCATTAGGCCCGACAAAGTGTTCCAAACAGTCTGCCTATGTGATCGACTAATCATCTCACATGACTCTATGGCACTTGAACTTGCCATCAATCGCATCACACTCTAGTCACTTCGAGACGTCACCTCATACAAGTGACTATGGGCGAATACCATGTTAATCCGGGTTCACTTTAACGGGGTTCAATATTGTCATACAACCCGTTTGGATGTAACAAAGTATAACAAAAGAGTTTTAAAGTAAAACTCGAACGACAAATGCGATTATCACATATGAATAGTCAATGCCTGATTATTATTTCATATTCTACAATCTAATTTTATCTTGTATGTAGTTGTTCATCTCAATCCAATTGAAATGACATGACTCATTATGTTAAGCCTATGAATAGGCATTGCAAGTAGGTTTTAGCAACTCACTGTTCAACCTTGCTACATACTTGTTTTCCTTTCGTAATATATACATTTGCATTACAAAACTTTCTGAGTACGTGTCTAGATCCAATCTAGACATAGGCTTTCTTGCCTTAGAATAGCTCCCACTGTTTTCACAGTGTGCGGGACTCATCCCTCTTGCACATCCCATGATTGCAAGTGTACTCAATTTCCGTTGTAAATATTTCTCATTGTTCTTTATTGCCTAGAACGATTCTAGAAAATCTATTTCTTAAATAACATAGCCACAATGGTATCTTAACCATCCTAATGTGTTTTGATTATGGTTTTGTCGGAAACCATGCGCAATCTCAATTGTCAATTGTCATTTGTAACACCCTTACACAAAATTGCATCAAAAACACTTTGCTTTACATTCTTAATGCTTCTGCAAGCACTTAAGGGTAATCTTTATGGCTTACTTGGTAACTATTACTAAATTCGATTTGAAACAATTCATCATATTCAAAGTATATGAAGTGCTATACATCATTACTCATTTAATTTATCCGGCAGTGGAAGCAAATGGAATCAATCAAATATGTTCAAGTCAATTGAATTAGTCATGAATCTCATCAACATAAGACTTCTTATTTGACGCTAATATCACGTGGATTTATCTCCATAAAACCAGATATTAAAGATGTATTATATTACTCCAAAAGTCTTAAATCATTCCCAATGATCAATATGTCATCCACATATAAGACTAATTAAAATTACCTTAACTCCCACTAAACTCCATGTATAAACACAACTTCTCGACTTATCGAGAAAAGTTTTATAACATGATCAAAATGTTGACTCCAACTCATTGATGTCCTATTTAAGACCCTCTCTTAAGTTTCACATTATCTTAGGATTGCAAGAATCTACAAAACTCAAGACATGTATTGAATACATTCCTTCTAATTGAAGAAGTGGGTTTTAGATTCACTTGTTATATGTATATCATCATAATGAAACACAATCCCTAAGAAGATCCAAATAGACTTAAGCATTTCAACTAGTGTACGTCTCATGTAGGCAAGAAAGACCAGTTTCTTGCAACATAACATTCTTTATGGCTCTTGAATAATTTCTCCCACTCTGTCTTCTAGAAATAAACTTGTATTCTAGAAAGGCAGCTTCACGAGCCACAAACCCGTTGTACTCGTGATTATAGTAAGGAAAAATGAGCATTTGTTTCTTTTGAAAAACTTACAAACATGGTACCTTACCATTTCATATCTCATATGATCCGTTTTAGATTTAGTGGAAAAATAATTTAGACAAAATGATAAAATCTCCAAAAGGATCAAGTAACTCAAAGTAACTTGATTTAAGTCCAAACCATATCGAATAGCGTTTGATTTCTTTATCCAACCACACATTATCCCATAATGCGTGCTAAGAGAGATTAATTTGTGATACTATATCATATTTCCTTTGGCTTATACCAAAGTCTTTACTTTGATAATCCCATCACGACTAAATCGTGATTCTTTGAACTTTTTGGACTTCTTCAAAGATTTGTTTATTTACCTTATTAAGTGAACACATTAGCGTCAACTTAAATCGTTGGTAAAAGAAAATGATCAACCTATTTTGGATCAATGATTTACAACCTCGATCTCCTTTTCAACCAAAAGGCACGAGACATCTTGCTTTGAATACAAGATACAGATATACCATAAGATCTAATGGTTTCAAGAGTACTCTATAACTCTTTGCGTTCATCATTCCAGAATCTAAGGTTTAATCTTGGGTTACCAATTTGAGTCTTGCATCATCTTCATGATATATCATTCTAGTTTGGTTTAGAATATAATCACCTTGATAATGGGCTAGCCATACATCAAATCATGGTGTATAGGGTAACAAAAGTGAAACCTCTTTTGTATCTTAACAAGTTTATATTCTTATTTAGAGTTTATGCACTTAATAGTCACAATTAAGTACAACTCTAAACCCAAAAACTAGATTGAGTACATAATGACTCTATCTCTTAACATCATTGTTGCTAGTCGTCATATTCTAATCATCCCATGTATCAAATACAATGATGAAAACCACCACCGGTTTCTAATATTGACGAAGTAGTACTATCAAAATTTATGTCAATCAAATAAACATTTAAATAAGAAGGTCCCATTAGATGTCCCACAACTAACTTGTTGATTCTTCAATAATTTGGAGTAGTTTCCTTTCTAGCGTCCAACAATTAAGACAATGGAAACTTTATCGGTCGGGATTGATAGGTTTAGTATCGTTATTCTCAATAATTTTACTTTTAACATTACCTTGTATCAATTCCATTCTAATTTTATTTCTTTGAACCTCGTCCTTTTCTTAACGGTTAAGAGAATGCTCCCACTTTTTTTTTTCAATGAGTCTTTGCTTAGAGAAGCAAAATTGAATTTCATGAAGATTACTCTTCATTCGTTTGTTTAGTCTTAAAACTTTCATTGAAGTGGTTGCGGTATTTTGGTCAATTTTGATTTCAAACAAATCTAGTTACCAAAATGATGTAACGTTTCAAAGTACTTAACTCAATTAAGCATATGAGAAACAATTCATTGTAAGTAGATATGTTAGTCAAGAATCAAAAACCCTTTTGATCACGAATAACTTTTATCTATACTCTTTACAAGAGATCCTTAGCAATGGTTCATATGAGGTTTTAGAATCAAATTCATATTTGTCTTTAGTTATGATGTTTTAATGGAGATTTGAATCAAAAATCGAAATGATATCGTATATGAATTGTGGTTAAGAAATAGAACAATATGATAGCGGAATAGTGGAAAATTTAACATTTATCGTTTTATTAATACTTGTAAATAACAAGTAAAGCATTTACATAGTGACCTCTACCCAAC
Organism: Silene latifolia; assembly: GCF_048544455.1. NCBI lineage: Eukaryota > Viridiplantae > Streptophyta > Magnoliopsida > Caryophyllales > Caryophyllaceae > Silene > Silene latifolia. The sequence continues at coordinate 154,509,628 of NC_133536.1, read as the reverse complement.
TATGATAAATGATTCCAAGATCCAAATTCATATTAACTTGGGGCACGGTGTGCCGAAATACGCTTTATTAACATAACTCGGTGGATTAACTCTTTAATCGATTCTACTTTTAGAACTCTTGGTCGATAAAATTACATTAATATTTATCTCTAGCCCGAAACACATCCGGAAATCGTCGTGAATACCTTCATTGAGTTCAATCTAAATTTCGAATAAATGTGTCCATGATCCAAATTCATATTAACTTAGGGCACGGTGTGCCGAAATACCCTTTATTAACATAAATTCGGTGGATAGACATTTATCACCCACTTCCCCTACGTAACAAGGTTTGTACCCCGGTAGGGCCGAGTGCACTCCCACATGAAATAGGTTTTCATGGTTTCTACTTTTTGGTAAGGCTAAGTCTCAATTGTTTATTTTAGCGAGAGGTCATGTCAATTTATTATCTATCACGTTTTAAGTGAACTAAAGCGGTGAGCTACGATAATTGTAATTGACACGGTCGATTAACTCGATTTAAAATGCATGTTTAGTTATGGCGATTTAGCGATGCATGCAACATATGAATAAAATGCAAAGCATAAAAATAAAATCCTAGTATGGCCTTCCTAAAATAGTAAATCTAATAAACTATTACAAATTCGGAAACCAACTCCTTTGGTCCCTTGAACTTCGGTCTTTGCACGCATTTTAAGGCAACATTTTCTTTGATGGATCGCCTTCTCGAGTGGCACCGTCTTCAAGGAACTCCGGAATAATAAAATTACAAAATGAATTACATAATTTCCTATTATACATTTGTAATTAAAAAAAAATCTATTAAATTACAAAACGGTGATACGAGATCACAATAATTACAACCGAATCGATATTCCCATATATTTCGGGTAAATACCAATTAAAACTAAGGCCATACTAAGTAAAATTACATAATTCAAAAATTACATAAAATTAAGATATGACAATCATAAATAAAATGCAGCATTATAATATGTATGAACATGCTAAATTTTATGCTAAATCGCCTTTAAAGAGCCAATATCGTTTATTAATCGGTTTTTACGGATTTGCGTAATTTAACCTTTTAAAATCACAATAATTACATAAATTCATATTTATGTACAAGTTACTTACCCTAAACATCTTAGGACTCAAAATTAATCTCCACTAATATTTTGACAATAATTAAACTTGATTTCTTAATATTGTTCATAAATGGACCCAAAAATACAAAATTTATGCTATAAACTTCAAATTAAATTATAAAAATTTCAAATAAATTCAAAATTTGAAATTTAAACTCATGAACATTCTGGAAAAATTACCATGACAATCATAATGTTCAAAACTTAGGTTAAAAATTTCGAAAATTTATCGAGAAAAACAATGTTGCGGTTTACCGGTTTTAACAATTATGACCATAAAAATATGAGAAAAATTATTTTTATCAACTTTTCACTTTTAGATCTGAAATATATGATAAAATGCAACATGTTACGTTTTTTCTTTAGTCATGAAGTATGTTTTAGCATTATTACTAATTTTAATCACTATTTATGTGATTTTTCATCAAAAATTCATAAATCATGCATAAAACTTCATTATAGCCAAATATTTTACACACATCTTGTAAAATTGCATGTGACAACATACTAAATTTCCATGACCAGATTCGAAATATAACACATATTAACCTATTTCCCCATTTAAATACGATTTTAACTTAAAAAATCTATATTTCGAGCAAAACAACTCATTTGATCATGAAACTTTACAGGACATCAGTAGATAATATATGTGAAAACATATCCAAAAACCACTGAAAAAATCGAAGTTTAGCTATTTTTCGTCCAAAAATGACATTTTTATCATAAAAACACATTTTTAATGCGAATATTATATAAAATGAACAATAAAATCCATAAATAAACCAAAATATTCCAAATACATTTTAGGATCAGAAACTTTAACATGAAAATACATTTCGTGACATATCATAATAAGCACAAATTTACAAGTTTTGTTTGTTAATTAGATTAACTTGGAAAAACAATAAACCAATTTGCATGCAAACAACCTAAGGCTTCTGATACCACTTGTTAGAATTCATTATCTCATTAATTTACATATTCATATATGTTCAAATTTATTTTGTCATAAAATAAATTCTAAATCTTATGCATGCAAACTAAAACAAGACAAAAGAAGAAATCGTCAATCTTACATTGAGGTTTCAGATTTTGGGCACCAACAAGATCTCCTACTTGTTAGTTCTTGAGCTTTCCTTATAATGGATGAACAAGGTTCAAATTAGAACCTCTCCCAAAAGCATATACTGAAGGTGTTACTCTTAATAATTAATAATATTATGAACTAGTAATATTATTAATCTAGCTTAAAAATGACCCAAAATATTTATTTAGTTCTCCTCTATTTCGGTTAAGAGCAGAGGAATTTGTGAGCTTTTGTTTCTCTAGAATTTTCACAAAATTAGAGAGTAATATCATTTTCTTACACTAGAAAAATATGATGAAGTAGTGAATGAAAAATTAGAGGAAACCATTTTTTTTTTCTCTACATAGAAAACCGGTGGGAGGGGTCTTATTGGAGAGCCAATGCATGGTCTTGTTCTTCTCAAGATAAGACTAGGCATGCAATGCTAGACATTAGGCTTTAATCATCATGTTTCCAATTAAAAATAAAAACACAATATAAACCTTAATCCCTCCAATATTTCGGTACACTTGAGATAAAATGGGTAGTCCATTTTATTTTGTCATTTGCCAATTGTGACATATGTGACATGTTACTTGACATGCGAAATTGTAATGTATTTTTAACATATTAAAAATCAACATACTCATAAAATATGTCATATACAAAGTCGACTAGTAATTCGTAATTACTTGTATCAAAACGGTTTATCAAATTATAAATTACAACGTCTTGTATTTATAATAAATTATTCATTCAATTTCAATTGTTTCGTAAACAATAATTTTATCTAAGTAATAAAACACGTCGATTACTTAGACCGTATCTAATTTAATCGAATTACAATAAGACACGTTAACTTTACTCACAAAATCATCCGTCAATTTTAAGCAATTTAGTTAACTCGTATCGGCATACGATGAATTAAATAATCAATTAAGAGCGTCACCCTATAGGTATGACCTAAGGAGATCAACTGATCACCACCGTCGCACGACAATAATGTCAAACTCTAGTCAGCCAATCATTACCGATATGTGTGGACCAGTTGACTGTAAAATATTACATCCCACATGTATTCTTAAAATGAGATTTAAATATGTGATCATCATGATCGACAGTTGTGATCGCATTATTGTCGGAGGACACTTATTCCAACATATATGGCCTTGACTACAGCAGCTAAAGAGGGTATATGGTTAAAAGGGTTGGTCAGTGATCTGGGTCTACATCAGGAGCAAGCTATGTTATTATGTGATAGTCTTAGTGCAATATGCTTGGCTAAAGATCAAGTCCATCATGAGAGGACAAAGCATATAGATGTGAGATATCACTTTCTGAGAAATGAGAAGAGGGTAAAGGTGAACAAAGTGGGTACTGCTGATAACCCAGCTGACACGTTTACCAAGCCAGTTCCGCATAGCAAGTTCCAACACTGTTTGGACTTGCTAAATATCCGAAGTCTGTAATTGCCCTTTTGTGGGCAATATATGAGGGGGAAAGGAGAAGAGTTTTCTGGTACATCTGGCATATATGGGGGTGCATCTGGTACATCTGTCTGTTTGTGAGAGAATTCAAGTCAAGGTGGAGATTTGTTGGGTTTGTGCCTTGATTCAGTTAGTCGCCGCTTCGAAAGACTATGCGGGGGTCTCGGATGGTATCCGTATCTGTTATTGGGCTAGGTCTGTCTTGGACCTTTATTAGGTCATTCTGCATTAGGTCTTAGAGAGTATTATATAAACTCTCTAAGCCTCTACCTAGTAGTCATGCTTATCATACTGTTTGAATCTGTAATTTGAAAACTTGTCACATATCAATAAAACTCTCTCCCTTATGCCTTGTGTACGTAGCTAACACACCGTTAGGAACCACGTAAATCAGTGCATTTGTCTTTTATTGTTCTTTATTTGTTCTTTCTTGCTTCTGTTATAACAACTGCTATAAAGCTGTTCACAATTGATTTTTCTTGCTTCTGTTATAACAACCTAAGAGAGGCATCAACATTGTTAACAAGTGCTGCAGTTGCATGGCTGATGGTGAATCACGTGACCATATCTTCTTCCATTGTAACTATTCTGGAGAAATTCGTGTTACTATTAAACAATGGATGAGGATAAACACAAATGTTACTAACTAAGAGAACAATGAGGCAACATTAGCGCATACAATGGGCTAGATGTGGTATTACAACGATTGTTTACATCAATTTGGAGTAAAAGGAATCAAGGAGTATTTGAGAATCAGCACAGGACTTGTCAGGTCCTTATCAGACAGCTCAAATACACAGTGAACACCATCCTTTTGGTTAAAACTCCAGAAATTTTGCATGAAGAGCTAGGTCATTGATAACCCGAATTCCCCAATTGTAGGAATGTTTTATAGGATTTGTGTAAAGATACTTTTTAGAGGATATGATTTGTAAGAGCACTCATGTATTTTTTTTTAATATAATGAGAAAGACCCTTCTGGCGACAATAGTGGGCTACGAAAATCATTTAACTTTTTGCTAATCTGGTATCATCTGGCTCACCAATCATCGACCCACTTCACGCATCTCCTCTGTATAGATATTCATCTTGAGTGTTAGATTATGAAAAGGGAGATAACTGAATGACATGATTATTATTATTGAGTCGGTTACATTATATACTAGACCGTCTTGGAGGATAATCCAAGAATATTCCTAATATTCTATAGGATATTATTATGATACACATAATAATATTTTTCCTAATATCTTATACTATCTAATATCTCTAATACACCCCCTCAATCAAAGCGGAAGTTAAACGGACACTTTGACTGGACTAAAAAAAAGTTGATAGTTAATGATGCCACGTAGAGGAGTCGAGTTGATCGTTGTTGGCGCTTTAACCGGATGTAGTCCCTTGCCTTGATCCTGCCATTAGAAGAGAGCCACACATAATAACACTAATAAAACTAATTAAAACTAATTGTGCACGAGCTTCGAAACTACTCGTGAGACACAAAACTAAAACGTCAAGGTGGACGAGGGCCGAAGCAAACTTTGAATCACCGACAACATAAAAAAAAAAAACAAGTGGTGTATGAGGGCCGAAGCAAACTCGTAAAACACCATTACGGTGAGGGCCAAAGCTAACTGGTCAACCGTACAAACAAAATAAAAACAATAATACTAAACCAAATAACAAAGCACACGTCTAAACTCTTCGTTTCGGTTGCGGCTGTTGGTACAGCCGACAATGACATACCACCCGGCCCGTTTGGCAGGTGTGATTACTGGGCGAACCCGAGGCAGACGAGGAGATGGCGTTGATAACGTGGATGTGGCAGAGGTTTAGCACGGTGGGGGTTGCCGAAGCAAACATGGCAGAGAGGGTTGCCATATGAACTACAAACGAAGAGCAAGTTCGATGGCGGTGGCGGCGTGAACGGAATAACAAGGCGGCCATCGGCGGCATAACAACATGATAAACGACGGAAGGAGGGTAGATAAATTTATTTATTCCAATATAATCTAGGGTTTCAGTGTTGGCCGTGGGCTGGGGTCGTTGAGATTGGGGATTTCGGGTTTGGATGTGGGAAATATAGTGGTGCGGGTGGTTTTGAGCAGAGAGGCAGTGGCGGGTGGTCGGTCGGCAGAGTGCGACATGGAGGAAAGGTCGTGGGTGGCAGGTGATGGAAGTGGATTACAAGATCTGGTTTAGGGGGCGGCGGCGCTGGTCGTTCAGGGATGGTAGCTAGGTGGTTGTTAAGTAGGGTTCTGGGGTTCTGGATATTGGGTTTGTGGTTTGGTGAAGACGACGGGGATATTAGGTATGAGAAAATGAAGTGGGGTATGATGATATGAAAACCGGATTAGTTTTATTGAAATTAAAAAATAAAATGCAACACACATACTAGATTCTAACGTACTAATTTACCGGGATACCTGTAACACTCGCGCTTTTCGTTACGGTTTTAAAATAATTTTTAGTCACTTTATTTAAATAATTATATTTTAAAACTTATTTTAATAAAATATCGCCATAGTCGTATAATATTAGTAATAATAATAATAATAATAATAATGATGATAATAATTTTCGTATCAAGTTATAGTAGGCCTTGAGGCGAGTTTTTAGTGGATATCGACTTAATTTTAGTTTTTGGGCCTAAAGTAACTTATGGACCTAACTCCCATACACTCCCCTCCACTCATGTAATATTCAAAATCCCTATTCATGTCCTTACACCTCCATTTTTCAGCAAACATACCTCAACAATATACCACCATTAACATACTTGCCCCTCTACACAAAAAACCCCATATCTTGCTCAATTCTTGACGGAATCGATTCATTCTCGCGCCATTGTCTTTCTCTCTTCATCCTCTATCTTTCTATCATTGTTGAAGACACTCTTGAGGAATAGAGGAAAATAAGGTAACAATGATGGGATTACTCGATATTATGTCGAAATCTATATGTGCTTAAGTGTGTTTTTCTCTTTTATAACATAAAGTTTGTCTCTTGACTGAGTTCATGTGGTGTCCTTTGAGACGGTTTTACTCGAGTTTTACTTATCCATTTTGAGAAAAGTTGGTACCTTTGGATTCATGGTGAAGTGGGTAATCATGTTGGGTAATTTATTTGGAGGAATATTATCATTTTCATGCTTAAAATTTCGTCTTAAGACGGACGCAAAACTTAACATAAAGAAAAAAAAACGTGAACCAGGGGCTGCTTTGGGGCATTTTAGACGCGATTTGTGGGCTGAAATTGTTGTTGATTCGAGTCAATTTGATTGCTCATGTCTTGTGTGCATATACATGAATGAATATAGTCTTTTGTTTGGATGAATTCCGCCATGTAACATGCTTAAAAACGTGTCTTAAGACGGCCTCATAAGTTGATAGAAAAACCATGTTTATATTGATTGATGATGGATAACTTTTCTGGACTGTTTTTGAGTCGATTTCACGGATGATTTGAACCAAATAGTTTCTTTCCGTCTCATATGTATATCAAAGTATGTAATGGGTTGGTTGTATGTGAGAAATTTCACCCTTTTCATGCTTAAAATTTCGTCTTAAGACGGTCACAAACGAACTTTTTAAATCGTGAAAATGAACCTTGTGGAGCACTTTTCGTGGGTTGTTTTGACGGGTTTATTTATGATAAATTGAACAATTTATTTTGCTATTGTCTCAAGTACGTGTACATGTTGGGATTGGGTCCTTTGTATGGGTGAAATCTGTGCTAATTTGGCCTAGAAAACCGCTCTAAGATGGCTGGGCAGAGAAGGGGTGCTGCGTTTTTTTAGATGTTCTGCACTACTGCATTTTTTTTGCATGCTGCTGGGGCGTGTTTCTGTGCAGGGCCAGGCCAGGCTTGGGCAGTAGTCAGGGGCGAACAGGCTGGTTGGGCAGCACGGCTTTTATCCGTGTGTGTCCAGCTCGTCTTTTGTGTTGTCCACGACCGTCTTTTTTCCTTTGTTTTATGCCTTCTCATATCCTATGTTAAGTTTTGAACATGCCTTGTGGTTGTTGGGTCACTCGTATATTTCGGCATATGCTTATGAATGGCTCACATGTGATTATTTACTTTCATCTCATGTTTTACATAATGCAATTGTTCATTCCCGCTTGTTTTCATTTTGCTCAAATGTCTTATTATATGAAATAAAATGGTGGTCCTCATTATAAAATTATGAAATGACGTGGAATACTCCATTTACGAGTTTTTACTTGCTCTTTTTCATTTATTTATCACGCCTCAAGTACGTATGATTTATTCTCCATGTTAATTAAATTGGGTTAATTTTTATCCGTGAAATATTTTTGTTCGGGTTTAATTAAATGGAATTCCGTCACATGTTTTATGTATCTTAAATTCATTATTTGCCGTTTATTTATATATTTCTCACATGAATCATAAATGTGGAACTTATTGTTTATTCATGTTATAACTATATGAAATATCTTCATTTATCTATTATATGAGCTTTAATTCATTTATTCTCATTTATTTATCGTACTTCAAATACGAGCGATTTATTCCACTTGATTAATTGATGGGTCGTATTCTTGTGAAAATGTCATAATGCTATGCCTTCTTGCTTGACTAATTTACGCCTCTCTTGTTGGCCGTTCTGCCGAGAGTTGGTTACCATACTCTTTCGATACCTCTCTCATTGGCCGTTCTATCGAGAGTTGGATATCTTATTTTATTTACGCCTCTCTCGTTGGCCGTTCTGCCGAGAGTTGGTTACCATACTCTTTCGACACCTATCTTGTTGGCCGTTCTGCAGAGAGTTAGATATCTTATTTTATTTACGCCTCTCTCGTTGGCCGTTCTGCCGAGAGTTTGTTACCATAGTCTTTCGACACCTCTCTCGTTAGCCGTTCTGCCGAGAGTTGGATATCTTATTTTATTTACGCCTCTCTCATTGGCCGTTCAGCCGAGAGTTGGTTACCATACTCTTTCGACACCTATCTCGTTGGCCGTTCTGCCGAGAGTTAGATATCTTATTTTATTTCCGCGCTCTCGTTGTCCGTTCTGCCGAGAGTTAGGTACTTGACTTCCGTTCTGTCGATCGAGTCTTGGGTGTGGACCGTTCTACCGCATGTCGAGTCTGGCCAGGTTAGACTAGGACCTACCAGGGGAAAGTGAGTCTAAGAGTAGCTAGTAAAGGTCTTGCATAGTCGGATAGTTGCATATGACATACCTCCGTAATTAATTACATTTCATTTCTTTACCTTCTTATTTAATTGAGTATGTCCATAAATTGCCTAGTTATTATCCTATTGTGTGTTCTCTTATTAATCCATTATATATATATATATATATATATATATATATATATATATATATATATATATATATATATATATATAATCCCGTGTTCTCTCATGTTTCAAGTTATTTACATTTTAATTAACATGCTTGCCTATCTGAGTTCTTTGTTATGTTCGTATCGATTTAATGTGGCTGAGAGGATCCTTGAGTTACTCCCCAGTGACTGTGGCGTTCATGTTTACATGAATGACATGTACTAGTCGGCATTTATATGGGGTGAAGACATGTGTTAGCGAGTACCTCGACCCTTGGATCATGTTATTTTTACCCTTTTTATGTCGCGTAGGCTTATGTCCTAAATATGTTATTCGTGGGATATCTTTTCCCCGTTTACTAAACTTGGATTGTAAACATCTAAATTTACCTATTTGTACTTGTTTACCTATGTTATGGATACCTCGCGTTAAACTTCGATAAAAGTTTTAAAAAGTTTCAAAATTTTCATTTTTTCCACTGCAGATTATTAAGTTGTATCTTCCGCTTTAACGCGGGGTGTCACAGTTGGTATCAGAGCCTATCTTGCTCCAGACGCACACATGTGTACCCCTAACTTAAATTTTGAACTTGATCTTAAATAATGAATGAGAGATGGGTAGAACTAAGGATCTAAATTGGTAGTCTATTTGTATATGCTATTTGCTAGGTGTTAACTTGATTGATTTATTTTGTGTCTTGAGAAGATGGTGCGACCAACCAATGTGCAGAATACTATCATGAAAGCCCTTACTCAAATTCTTCTAAATCAACAAAATGCCCAAAATGCTCAAGCTAACCTTGGTCAACAAGAAGGAAATCGACAAGGAAATTTTGCTTAGATTGCAAGCCAGCTAGCAAGAAACAAGGTTAGAACCTATGGTGGTGAAGTGGATCCTATTGAGCTTTCGGAGTGGTTTCGTGACATGTAGAAGAATTCTCGCTTTATGATGTCGAAGATCGAGACAAGGTGAAACTTGCCTCTCATTTCCTTGTAAAGGAGGCCGATAGGTGGTGGACTATAACCGGGCTTTCCGTCACTCAAGACCCCACCTTTGATTGGAGCCACTTCAAGTCTCTTGTGGTAACTCGTTTCTACCCTAAGGAACTCAAGCAACAAAAAATGAAGGAGTTCATTGATTTCAAGCAAGGAGAACTATCCGTTCAAGCTTTCACCGACAAGTTCAATGATCTTGCTCATTATGCTTCAAGATTCGTAAAAGATGAAGATGAGCGTGTCTACTTCTACCGGAGCAAGTTGAATCACAAGTTAGAAAGTATGGTGAGAAGAGACTCCAAGACCTTTGTGGCGGTCTAGGGTGATACTCTTTGGGCCGAGAATTCCTTGAAGGCTATTAAAGATGATGCTAAGCCTCGTTCCTCCTCTACTTCTTATCACCCTAACTTCCATGGCAAGAGACCCTTTTTGCCCTCGTCTTCGTTGGAGTTTGCTAACAAGAAGAGATCCCTACCAAGAGATTAAGAGCCAAGAGTACAAGAGCCAAGTGAACAAGTCCCCCAACTAAGCCATGACACCAATCTTGAGAAGTCCCGCAAGTGCTTCGGTTGTAAGGAAGCCCTACACCCCGGAGTTGGATGTTATGGTAGACCCTTAACTTGCTACCGTTGTAAGAAGCCTGGACATCGCTTCCATGATTGCCCCGAAAGGAAAGCTTCTACTACTTCTACTCCCACTCAAGCTCCAAAAGCTAAGCCAAGATGAACCATCTATGTTGTGAGTCGAGCCGAAGCTGTCACTCATCCCTATATCATTACGGGTATGTTTCTCTATTCTTGATCAACTCTGCCTTATTCTTCGCCTCTTGGTGCTTATCCTTTTTCTAAACTCTCTTTCGTTATACTTTGGAAGCCACTCTTATACCTTCCCAACTTGCCCTTTATTTCTTGCTTACCCTCCTTGACCATAAACTCTTTCGTTCATGCCTCTCTCACTCTTTTCGTTGTGCTTCCCCATTGAGTTCGAGTCTAGTGACCTATAAAAACTCTATCTCCTTTGGCTTTTTGTTGACCTTACTGTGACTTTTTACGCTTAAAAGTTCGTCATAGTTCTTTTGTTGGTTAAGTTCGGGTTGCTTAGCGTGCTTTGTAAATATGATGTCTAAGTTGTTTTTCATTTTGTGCAATTTCTAACAAATTTGAGTTACCAGTTTGGGTTCATGGTTAAAATTTTGTGTTACTTTGGCAAAACTTCACTTATTTTAAAGGTTTGAAGATGAAAGTTTGCTTTCAATTAGAAAAATTTGATTCTTTGTCGAAATTTAATGTTACATTTTCAAAAACTTGACTTCTTTGAGAGTTTGAAAATGGGTCTTTTACTTTCAATCTGGCTTTTGCAAAGAAAATTTGAGTGGATTATCATTTTCACTTGGTTTTAACGTTGATGGGATGTTAGGACTCGTTATTGGAGACGTTTAATAACTTGTTCTACGCTTATCGGCAAATGATTTTGTTTTTGGCCTTGTCTTTGATTTGGAATGTTGATGTTCTTGGATGCGCCACGAGAACACTTCCGTTCCTTTGACGAGAAACTTGTGCTTTTGGAAAATTCTTCTTCAAACTTTTTGTAGGATTCTAATTCTTATGATATAAAACCTTGTAAATGTTTTGGTTGACGATTTCGAAAAGCCCGACTTTATCTTTATAACTTTTCGTTTTTGCTTTCAAGTTTCGAGGACGAAACTTTTTAAATGGTGGGATGATTGTAACACCCGCGCTTTTCGTTACGGTTTTAAAATAATTTTTAGTCGCTTTATTTAAATAATTATATTTTGAAACTTATTTTAATAAAATATCGCCTTAGTCGTATAATATTAGTAATAATAATAATAGTGATAATAATTTTCGTATCAAGTTTTAATAGGCCTTGAGACGAGTTTTTAGTGGATATCGACTTAATTTTAGTTTTTGGGCCTAAAGTAACTTATGGACCTAACTGTCATACACTCCCCTCCACTAATCTAATATTCAAAATCCCTATTCATGTCCTTACACCTCCATTTTTCAGCAAACATACCTCAACAATATACCACCATTAACATACTTGCTCCTCTACACAAAAAAACCCATATCTTGCTCAATTCTTGACGGAATCGACTCATTCTCACGCCATTGTCTTCCTCTCTTCGTCCTCTATCTTTCTATGTTCTAGTTGAGAAAACCCGGAGGAAGACTCTTACATTTTTGACGACACTCTTGAGGACTAGAGGCAAATAAGGTAACGGTGATGGGATTACTCGACATTATGTCGAAATCAATATGTGCTTAAGTGTGTTTTTATCTTTTATAACATAAAGTTTGTCTCTTGACTGAGTTCATGTGGCGTCCTTTGAGACGGTTTTATTCGAGTTTTACTTATCCATTTTGAGAAAAGTTGGTACCTTTGGATTCATGGTGAAGTGGGTAATCATGTTGGGTAATTTATTTGGATGAATATTATCATTTTCATGCTTAAAATTTCGTCTTAAGACGGACGCAAAACTGAACATAAAGAAAAAAACGTGAACTAGGGGCTGCTTTGGGGCGTTTTAGACGCGATTTGTGGGCTGAAATTGTTGTTGATTCGAGTCAATTTGATTGCTCATGTCTTGTGTGCATATACATGAATGAATATAGTCTTTTGTTTGGTGAATTCCGCCTTGTAACATGCTTAAAAACTCGTCTTAAGACGGCCCCATAAGTTGATAGAAAAACCATGTTTATATAGATTGATAATGGATAACTTTTGTGGACTGTTTTGAGTCGATTTCACGGATGATTTGAACCAAATAGTTGCTTTCCGTCTCATATGTATATCAAAGTATGTAATGGGTTGGTTGTAAGTGAGAAATTTAACCCTTTTCATGCTTAAAATTTCGTCTTAAGACGGTCACAAACGAACTTTTTAAATCGTGAAAATGAACCTTGTGGAGCAGTTTTCGTGGGTTGTTTTGAAGGGTTTATTTATGATAAATTGAATAATTTCTTTTGCTATTGTCTCAAGTACATGTACATGTTGGGATTGGGTCCTTTGTACGAGTGAAATCCATCCTAGTGGCCTAGAAAACCGCTCTAAGATGGCTGGGCAGAGAAGGGGTGCTGCGTTTTTTTAGATGTTCTGTACTACTGCAATTTTTTGCATAATGCATGCTTCTGGGGTGTGTTTCTGTGCAGGGCTAGGCCAGGCCTGGGCAGTGGTCAGGGGAGAAAGGGCTGGCTGGGCAGAACGGCTTTTATCCATGTGTGTCCAGCTCGTCTTTTGTGTAGTCCGCGATTGTCTTTTTTCCTTTGTTTTATGCCTTCTCATATCCTATGTTAAGTTTTGAACATGCCTTGTGGTTTTTGGGTCACTCGTATATTACGGCATATGCTTATGAATGGCTCACATGTGATTATTTAATTTCATCTCATGTTTTACATAATGCAATTGTTCATTCCCGCTTGTTTTCATTTTGCTCAAATGTCTTAGTTATATGAAACAAAATGGTGGTCCTCGTTATAAAATTATGAAATGACGTGGAATACTCCATTTACGAGTTTTTGCTTGATGTTTTTCATTTATTTATCACGCCTCAAGTACGTATGATTTATTCTATATGTTAATGAAATTGGGTTAATTTTTATCCGTGAAATATTTTTGTTCGGATTTAATTAAATGGAATTCCGTCACATGTTTTATGTATCTTAAATTCATTATTTGCCGTTTATTTATATATTTCTCATATGAATCATAAATGTGGAACTTATTGTTTATTCATGTTATAACTATATGAAATATCTTCATTTATCTATTATATGAGCTTTAATTCATTTATTCTCATTTATTTATCGTACTTCAAATACGAGCGATTTATTCCACTTGATTAATTGATGAGTCGTATTCTTGTGAAAATGTCATAATGATATGCCTTCTTGCTTGACTAATTTATTCCTCTTTCGTTGGCCGTTATGCCGAGAGTTGGTTCCCATACGCTTTCGACACCTCTCTCGTTGTGCCTCACCCAGATCTTTCATCTGGAAATGGTTCTTCAACCATTCTTTAACCGAAGATAGGAGAGGAATGTCATTCCCAATCAGGAGTATGTCATCGACATACAATATAAAGAATACAATCTTGCTCCCACTCGACTTGATATATAAGCATGGTTCTTCGACCGATCGAGTGAAACCATACTCTTTTATCACCTGGTCGAAACGATGATTCCAACTCCGAGAAGCTTGCTTAAGTCCATAAATAGAGCGCTTAAGCTTGCATACTTTCTTAGGATGTTCAGGATATATGAAACCTTCGGGTTGCATCATGTACAACTCTTCCTCCAAATAACCGTTTAAGAAGGCGGTTTTCACATCCATTTGCCAAATTTCATAATCATGAAAAGCGGCAATCGCTAAGATTATCCGAATGGAACGTAGCATGACTACAGGTGCAAAAATCTCATCATAATGCAATCCGTGCACCTGAGTGAAACCCTTTGCCACTAGTCGTGCCTTATAGGTATCTGGTTGCGCGTCTACAGAACGCTTTATTTTGTAAAGCCATTTGCACTGTAGAGGTTTTACCTTATTAGGTAAATCAACTAGATCCCATACGTCAATCTTATACATGGAGTCCATCTCGGATTGCATGGCTTCGAGCCATAGCTTTGAGTCGGAACAGGCCATAGCACCTTTATAGGTAGCGGGTTCATTACTCACTAGGAGTAAAACGTCATTCTCCTCGATCATACCAATGTATCTGTCCGGAGGATGAGAGACTCTACCCGACCTCTTAGGTTCCTCAGGAATATTAACCGTATCATCAGTTGGAGGAACAACTTCCTCCATCCGTGAAGGAAATGTAGATCTATATACACTAACATATTCATATATGTTTATAAATTAATTTGTCATAAAATTAATAAAGGTCTTATGCATGCAAACATTAATTAAAGAGATGGAAAAATCTATATCTCACCATGTGATTTTCGGATTTATGGGCACAAGTGAGTTCACCTACTCACTTGTTCTTGAGCTTTCCAAATGGAAGAACAAGGATTCAAGTGTAGAATCCCTCCCAAAAGCATATACCCAAGGAATACATCTTAATAAACCAATACTATTTAGATCTAGTAATAATATTAGTTTTCTCATAAAAATGACACAAAATAAATTGTATTTTGGCTCTTGAAAATTTCGGTCAAGAGGTGATGTTTTTGTGAGATTTTATTTCTCTAGAATTATCATAAATTGTAGAGAGTTATCAAGGATTTTCTTACACTAGGAAAAATAAGATGGGAGGAATGAATGATTTTTAAGAGAAGAGCTTTGCTCTCTTTCTTGTTGGTGGCCGAAAAAGGGGCATTGGGTAGTATGCCCAATGCCTTTTGTTTTTGCTCTTCACAAGAGACTAGGCATGCAAGCCTACTACCTAGTGTCATGATTGTGGTTTTTTTTATTTAAAATAAATAACACAATATTTACTAAACACACACCCATATTTCGGTTTTAAGTATAAAATGGAGAATCCATTTTATTTTGTCATTTGTCAAATTTGTCACATGTAACATGTTACATGACATGTTACGATGCAATGTATTTTTATCATATTAAAAATCAACATACTCATAAAATATGTCATTTACAAAATCGACTAGTAATTCGTAATTACTTGTACCAAAATATTTCACCAATTTATAAATCGTATTTATAATAATTCATTCAAATTTAATTGTTTCTTTAAACAATAATTTCATCCGAGTAATGATACAATTCGATTACTTAGACCGTATCTCATTTAATTACATTTCAATTTGATACGTAAATTTTACTCACAAAATCATCCGTCAATTTTAAGTAGTTTAATTAACTCGTATCGGTATACGATTAATTAAAATAATCAATTAAGAGTATTTCCCTATAGGTATGACCTAAGGGGATCAACTGATCACCACCGTCGCACGACAGTAATGTCAAACTCTAGTCAGCCAATCATTACCGATATGTGTGGACCAGTTGACTGTAAAATATTACATCCCACATGTATTCTTAAAATGAGATTTAATAATGATATTTAAATCATGTGATCGCACTATTGTTGAGGACACATTTCCCAACAATCTCCCACTTGTCCTCGACAAGTGTGCGTCACCAATTCTTGTCCTATTACTATCTCCCACTCAATGCAAGGTGTCTTTCAGGTCGTACTTGCAAGTGATCATATCGAGAGTGGTTTTCTCGATCTGGAGAATAACTGATTGACCGGATTTATCTATCATAGATACCTTCCGAGCGTGGCCACGCATTTCCAGTTCATTACTCCTCGAGTGGCCCTGAGATATTGTTTTAACCCTGACAAGGGGATGGAAAATTCCTATCGCACTCATTCCCTTCGATTAGCCACAGCCATCATAACCCAAAATATGCCCATTTGACCCCATTTACGAAGGTCGTAGTAACACAAATCAAAGTTAATCGAAAGAAATCGTGCCATCTTAGGTGAATAGTCTTTAGTCAAAAGAATCGACTCATTAGAATACTATAGCAGATCTCGCCACGACCAGGCTATATAAATTTGCCAGAACTCTATAAGCGGTCATAAGGCCCGACAAGGTGTTCCTAACATCTGCCTATGTGATCGACTAGTCATCTCACATGACTGTATGGCACTTGAACTTGCCATCAATCGCATCACACTCTAGTCACTTCGAGACGTCACCTCATACAAGTGACTATGGGCGAATACTATGCTAATCCGTGTTCACTTTAACGGGGTTCAATTGTCTCTACAACCCGTTTGGATGTAACAAAGTATAATAAAAGAGTTTTAAAATAAAACTCGAACGACAAATGCGATTATCACACATGATGACATGAATAGTCAATGCCTGATTACTATTTCATGTTCTATAATCTAATTTGATCTTGTACATAGTTGTTCATTTCAATTCAATTGAAATGACATGACTCATCATGTTTAGCCTTTGAGAAGGCTTTGGTTAGTAGGTTTTATCAATTTCTTGTACCTTACTCAACCTCACTACATACTCGTTTTCCTTTGTAATGTATACATTTGCATTACAAAACTTTCTGAGTACGTGTCGAGATCCAATCAAGACATAGGCCCTCTAGCCTAAGAATAGCTCCCACTGTTTTCACAGTGTGCGGGACTCATCTTTCTTGCACGTCTCATGATCGCAAGTGTACTCAATTTCCGTTATAAATATCTCTCATTGTTCTTTATTGCCTAGAACGATTCTAGAAAATCTACTTCTTAATTAACATTGCCACAATGGTATCTTAACCATCCTAGTGTGTTTTGATTATGGTTTTGTCGGAAACCATGCGCAATCTCAATTGTCAATTGTCACTTGTGTAACACCCTTACACAATATTGCATCATAAACACTTGCTTTACTTCGTTAATGCTTCTGCAAGCACTTAAGGGTAATCTTTATGGCTTACTTGGCAAAGATTACTAAAATTCGATTTTGAAAACAATTCATCATACTCAAAGTATATGAAGTGTTATACATCATTTTCTATTTAATTGATTTGGCAGCGGAAGCAAATGAAATCAATCAAATATGTTCAACTTAATTGAACTTAGTCATGAATCTTATCAACACAATACTTCTTATATGACGCTAATATCACGTGGATTTATCTACATAAATCTAGATATTAAAGATGTATTATATTTACTCCAAAAGTCTTAAATCATTCTTAATGATCAATATGTCATCCACATATCGGACTAATTAAAATTTCCGTAACTCCCACTAAACTTCATGTATAAACACAACTTCTCGACTTATCGAGAAACGTTTTATCACATGATCAAAATATTGATTCTTACTCATTGATGTCCTACTTAAGACCCTCTCTTAAGTTTCACATTATCTTAGGATTGCAAGAATCTAATAAACTCATGACATGTATTGAATACATTCCTTCTATTGAAGAAGTGGGTTTTAGATTCACTCGCCATGTATTTCATAACTTCATAATGAAACACAATCCCTAAGAAGATCCAAATAGACTTAAGCATTTCAATTAGTGCAAAACCCTTTGCAACTAATCTTGCTATGAAATATCTCTTTATTAGTGCAAAACCCTTTGTCACTAATCAAGCCTTTTATTTCGGATTTTCATGGCTCTAAGCCTTGTATTGAGTTGTGACTTAAACACTCTTATGTAAGTCCTTTGTCGATTACTTTCCAGAAGTAATCAACTTGAATCAAACAATTTGTTTTGTAAGTTATAAGCTCTTTACTTTCTTAAAAGTAGCATGAATTCATCATTTTTAACAAGTGACGAATTTAACCTCCTAGGTTTTGAAGAAACAACGTCTTACACAAAACGTCTCATGTAGCCAAGAAAGACCAGTTTCTTGCGACATAACATTTTTTTTTTGTGGCATTCTTTGTGGCTCTTGAATAATTTCTCCCACTCTGTCTTCTAAAAATAAACTTGTATTTTAGAAAGACAGCTTCACGAGCCACAAACCCGCCGGTGTACTCGTGATAATTGAAAAGGGAAAAATGAGCATTTGTTTCTTGTGAAAACTTACAAACATGGTACCCTTACCATTTCATATCTCATATGATTCGATTTAGTGGAAAAATAATTTAGACAAAAAAGATAAAATCCCCAAAAGGATCAAGTAACTCAAAGTAACTTGATTGAAGTCCAAACCATATCGAATAGCGTTTGATTTCTTATCCAATCACACATTATTTCATAATGCGTGCTAAGAGAGATTAACTTGTGATACTATATCACATTTCCTTTGGCTTATATCAAAGTCTTCACTTTGATAATCCCATCACGACTAAATCGTGATTCCTTGAACTCTTTAAACTTCTTCAAAGATTTCTCTATTTACCTTATTAAGTGAACACATTAGCATCAACTTAAATCGTTGGTAAAAGAAAATGATCAACCTATTATGGATCAATGATTTACTACCTCGATCTCCTTTTCAACCAAAAGGCACGAGACATCTTGCTTTAAATACAAGATACGCATATACCATTAACAATCTAATGGTTTCAAGAGTACTTGATAACTCTTTGCGTTCATCTTTCCAAAATTTAAGGTTTAATCTTGGGTTACCAATTTGAGTCTTACATCATCTACATGATATATATTATACTAGTTTGGTTTAGAATATAATCACCTTGATAATGGGCTAGCCATACATCAAATCGTGGTGTATAGGGTCACAAAAGTGAAAACCTCTTTTGTCTCTTAACAAGTTTATATTCTTATTTAGAGTTTATGCACTTAATAGTCACAATTAAGTACCACTTTAAATCCAAAAACTAGATTGAGTACACAATTACTCTATCTCTTGACTTCATTGTTGCTAGTCGTCATATTCTAATCATCCTATGTGTCAAACATAATGATGAAAACCACCACCGGTTTCTAATATTGACGAAGTAATACTAGCAAAATTATGTTTAATCAAATAAACATTTAACGAAGAAGGTCCCATTAGATGTCCCACAACTAACTTGTTGATTCTTCAATAATTTGGGGTAGTTTCCTTTCTTGTGTCCAACATTTAGGACAATGGAAACTTTATCGGTCGGGATTGATAGGTTTAGTATCGTCATTCTCAACAACTTTACCTTTAACATTACCTTGTATCAATTCCATTATAACCCTTACTTCTTGAACCTCGTCCTCATCTTAACGGTTTAAGAGAATGCTCCCACTTAATTCAATGAGTGTTTGCTTTGAGAAGCAAAATTGAATTCATGAAGATTCACTCTTCATTTGTTCGTTTTAGTCTTAAAACTTTCATTGAAGTGGTTGCGGTATTTTGGTCAATTACGAATTCTTGACAAAACTAATTACCAAAATAATTTATCGCTTCAAGGTACTTAATTCATTTAAGTACATGAAAAATAATCCATTGTAAGTAGATGTGTTAGTCAAGAATCAAAAACCTGTTTGATAATGAATAACTTTAATCTATACTTTTTATAAGAGATCCTTAGCAATGGTTCATATGAGGTTTTAGAAGCAAATTCATATTTGTCTTTAGTTACGATGTTTTAATGGAGTTTTGAATCAAAAACGAAATGATATCGTATATGAATTGTGGTAAAGAAATAGAACAATATAACAACGGAATAGTGGAAAAACTTAACATTTATCGTTTTATTAATACTTGTAAAAACAAGTATAGCATTTACATAGTGACCTCTACCCAACTATGATAAATGATTCCAAGACCCAAATTCATATCGACTTAGGCAAGGTGGGGCCGATACATCCTTTATCAATATAACTCGGTGGATTAACGTTTAATCGATTCTACTTTTAGAACTCTTGGTCGATAATATTACATTAACAATTATCTATAGCCCAAAACACATCGACAAGGGCACGGTGGGGCCGATACATCCCTTATCAAATACTTTTGTTGAGTTCAATCCAAATTTCGAATAAATGTGTCCATGATCCAAACCCACATTAACTTGGGCACGGTGTGGCCGATACATCCCTTATCAATATGAATTCGGTGGATTAACATTCATCACCCACCTCCCCTACGTAACAAGGTTTGTACCCCGGTGGGGCCGAGCGCACTCCCTCGCGAAATAGGTTTTCATGGTTTCTACTATTTGGTAAGGCTATGTCTCAATTAATTGTTTTAGCGAGAGGTCATGTCAATTTATTATCTATCACGTTTTAAGTGAACTAAAGCGGTGAACTACGATAATTTTAATTGACACGGTCGATGAACTCGATAAAATAGGATGCATGTTTTAGTTATGGCGATTTAGCGATGCATGCGACATAAAATAAAATGCAAGCATAAAAAAATCCTAGTATGGCCTTTCTTAAAATAGAAAAACTATTTAACTATTACATATTCGGAAACCAACTCCATTGGTCCCTTGAACTTCGGTTGTGGCACGCATCTCGAGGTAACACCGTCTTTATGTATCGCCATTCTTGAAGAAATCCGTCTTTGGGAACTCCGGAATGAATAAAATTACATAATAAATTACATAATTTCCTATTATACATTTGCAACTAAAATAAAATAAATCTATTAAATTACAAAACGGTGATACGAGATCACAATAAAATTACAACCGAATCGGTATTCCCATACATTTCGGGAAATACCAATTAAAATCTAAGGCCATACTAAGTAAAATTACATAATTCAAAATTACATAAATTAAAATTATGACAATCATAAAGAAAATGCAGCATTATAATATGTATGAACATGCTCAATTTTATGCTAAATCGCCTTTAATTAGCCAATATCGTATATTACTCGGTTTTTACGGATTTGCGTGATTTCAACATTTTATAATCACAAAAATACATAAACTCATATTTATGTATAAGTTAATTACCCTAACCTCTTAGGACTCAAAATATAGTCTTCACTAATAATTTGACCATAATTAACCTTTATTTACAAATTTGTTCATAAATGGACCAAAATTACAAAAATAAGCTATTAAACTTCAAATAAATCACAAAATTTCAAATAAATTCAAAATTTGAAATTTAAACTCATGAACATTCTGGAAAAAATTCCATGACACTCATAATGTTCAAAATCTTAGGTTAAAAATTTCAAAATTTTTCCGGAAAAACAATGTTGCGGTTTATCGATTTTTAATAAAATAATCATAAAAACATGGAAAATTTATTTTCACTAACTTTTCAATTTTAGATCTGAAAAATATAATAAAATGCAACATTAGACGTTTTTCCTAAGTCATAGATTATGTTTTATTAATTTTCCACTAATAATGTCACTATTTATGCTATTTTTCTTCAAAAATCCATAAATCATGCAAAAAGACTTCTTTATAGCCAATTATTTTACACACATCTTGTAAAATTTCATGTGACAACATATAAATTTTCTATGACCAGATTCGAAATTTAACTCATATTAACCTATTTTTCACCTAAATCCGAATTTTAATAATGAAAAATTCATTTTTCGAGCATAACAAGTCCAAAAATTATGAAAATTTACAGGTTATCTCAAAATAATATATGTGACAACATATCCAAAAACCAAGTGAAATTCGAAGTATAGCTAATTTTAGACTAAAAATGACATTTTTACTCATAAAATCACATTTAAATGCCATTATTGTAAATTATCAACAATAAAAATCCGAAAAATTAACCAAAATATCCTAAAACATTTTAGGACCAGAAATATTAACATGCACGGATTGATTTCGTGATATCTCATAATAACACAAATTTTACAAGTTTTATTTGTTATTCTTATAACTCGGAAAAACTTTTAACCGATTTGCATGCAAACAACCGTGGCTCTTAATACCGATTGAAGGAAATGTAGATCTATATACACTAACATATTCATATATGTTTATAAATTAATTTGTCATAAAATTAATAAAGGTCTTATGCATGCAAACATTAATTAAAGAGATGGAAAAATCTATATCTCACCATGTGATTTTCGGATTTATGGGCACAAGTGAGTTCACCTACTCACTTGTTCTTGAGCTTTCCAAATGGAAGAACAAGGATTCAAGTGTAGAATCCCTCCCAAAAGCATATACCCAAGGAATACATCTTAATAAACCAATACTATTTAGATCTAGTAATAATATTAGTTTTCTCATAAAAATGACACAAAATAAATTGTATTTTGGCTCTTGAAAATTTCGGTCAAGAGGTGATGTTTTTGTGAGATTTTATTTCTCTAGAATTATCATAAATTGTAGAGAGTTATCAAGGATTTTCTTACACTAGGAAAAATAAGATGGGAGGAATGAATGATTTTTAAGAGAAGAGCTTTGCTCTCTTTCTTGTTGGTGGCCGAAAAAGGGGCATTGGGTAGTATGCCCAATGCCTTTTGTTTTTGCTCTTCACAAGAGACTAGGCATGCAAGCCTACTACCTAGTGTCATGATTGTGTTTTTTTTATTTAAAATAAATAACACAATATTTACTAAACACACACCCATATTTCGGTTTTAAGTATAAAATGGAGAATCCATTTTATTTTGTCATTTGTCAAATTTGTCACATGTAACATGTTACATGACATGTTACGATGCAATGTATTTTTATCATATTAAAAATCAACATACTCATAAAATATGTCATTTACAAAATCGACTAGTAATTCGTAATTACTTGTACCAAAATATTTCACCAATTTATAAATCGTATTTATAATAATTCATTCAAATTTAATTGTTTCTTTAAACAATAATTTCATCCGAGTAATGATACAATTCGATTACTCAGACCGTATCTCATTTAATTACATTTCAATTTGATACGTAAATTTTACTCACAAAATCATCCGTCAATTTTAAGTAGTTTAATTAACTCGTATCGGTATACGATTAATTAAAATAATCAATTAAGAGTATTTCCCTATAGGTATGACCTAAGGGGATCAATGGATCACCACCGTCGCACGACGCAATAATGTCAAACTCTAGTCGACCCAATCATTACCGATATGTGTGGACCAGTTGACTGTAAAATATTACATCCCACATGTATTCTTAAAATGAGATTTAATAATGATATTTAAATCATGTGATCGCACTATTGTTGAGGACACATTTCCCAACAATCCGTTCCTCGGTTGTTGGTTCTGGAATCTCCGAAAGGTCGAAGGTTCTATTACTCGTCTTGTTCTCGAGAAATTCTTTCTCTAAGAACGTCGCACTAGCCGCAACAAAAACTCGATGTTCGGTAGGCGAATAGAAGTAATGACCAAATGTTCCTTTTAGATAACCTATAAAGTATGTCTTGACCGATCGCGGGCCAAGCTTATCCTCGTGTCTCCACTTGACATAAGCCTCGCAGCCCCAAACCCGAATAAAGGACAAGTTAGGGACCGTTCCCTTCCACATTTCATATGGAGTCTTGTCGACAGCTTTAGTCGGACTTCGGTTAAGTATAAGAGCAGCTGACAAAAGAGCAAAACCCCATAATGAATCAGGCACTACCGTATGACTCATCATGGATCGAACCATATCAAGTAAGGTTCAATTTCTCCGTTCGGACACACCATTTAATTGAGGTGTTCCAGGTGGAGTTAACTGTAGAACGATTCCACAGTCTTTAAGGTGTTGATCAAACTCATTTGAAAGATATTCGCCACCCCGATCTGTACGAAGTGCTTTAACCTTTCTACCCAGTTGGTTTCTGACTGTTCGGTATTCCTTGAATTTCTCAAAGGACTCACTTTTATGCTTCATTAAATAGACATATCCGTATCTACTTAAATCGTCCGTGAAAGTGATAAAATATCTATAGTCATCTCTAGCGGTAATTGACATAGGTCCACATACGTCAGTATGTATGAGTCCTAATAGGTCACTAGCGCGCATTCCAACACCTTTGAAGGAAATTCGAGTCATTTTGCCAATGAGACATGATTCACACGTGCCATATGTAGAAAATTCAAATGCGGGAATAGTCCCATTATCGACGAGTTTCTTTACGCGTTTCTCATTTATGTGTCCCATTCGACAATGCCATAGATAGGTTTGATCTTTGTCACCAACCTTTAACTTCTTATTATTCGTGTGTAATACTTCCGTGGTTTGATCTAAGATGTAAATTCCATTCATGGAAACTGCTTTGCCATAAATCATTTCATTGAAAGAGAAAATACAGCTATTATCCTTTATTGAAAATGCAAAACCGTCTTTAGCAAGTACGGAAACAGAAATAATTTTCTTAGACAAACTGGGTACATAGTAACAGTTATTAAACAATAACTCAAAACCACTAGGGAGTTGGATTACATATGTTCCCTTCGAGACAGCAACAACTCGTGCTCCTTTCCCGACTCGCAGATCCACATCACCTTTTTCGAGAGGTATGATGTTCTTTAGGCCCTGCAAATGATTACACAGATGAGAACCACAACCAGTATCAAGTACCCAAGTTCCGAAACTTGCATGGTTAATCTCAATCATATGAATATAAGATGACATACCAACAGGAACGACGCGGCCTGCTTTGATGTCCTCACGGTAGACGGGACAGTTCCTCCTCCAATGTCCAGTCTTGTTGATAAGTGCATATTTTATACATTGTAAACCCTTATATTAGTTTGATTTTACATATCATTTAGCACTTATCAAAGTGTTTTTAAGCTAATATTGTGTTTCTAGTGCAATTGTGTGTTCAAGTGTGTTTTGTAGGAAAATGAGCTAAATGAGCTAAAGTACTATAAAATGTGCTAACACTAGAAACAAGGCTAAGTATGAGAGCAAGATTGGACTATGTGTTGGAAGTGCATGGATTTTGCATAAAGAAAGTGTTGGATCAAAATGAAAATGCAAGCAAAGTCAATGTGCAAGTCAAAGCCCAAGAATTCAAGTCCAAAATGTGGTGGAAAATTTGGATGCTAAAGAAGAGCTTAGGATGCCAAAATATTTAAGATATCCTCCTTAATGCTCTTAATCACACTCATAAACAAGGCATTAAAGCACCAACTTTGGATACCTTGAGCATTAAACCAAGAATTAAAGAGAAAATTAAGAGTGTGCTTAGGATGCTATTTTGGATTCCTCTACAAATTTTGCTCTCTTATTTTCTATATAAGGGGTGCTAATCATACACCTTTAGACACCACCATTCACATATATTTTTATTCCAAAATTCTCTCTAAATATTAGTAGTTTAGTTTAGTTTAGCTTAGCTTGTATTAGTTTGTTACAACATTTCTATTATCAAGTTCAAGATTTATTTTGCAATTGTTCTTCTATTTTCATTCAAGGTAATTTTATCTTTATTTTAGTTATGTTATTTATCATTTGATTTAGCATTAGTTTAGTTTATAGTTTCACAATGTTAGAATAATTTACCTTTGTTTAGGGAATAAAGGAAGCCATACATGATTAAGTAATTTGTAAATGTCAAAATGAGGTTAAGCTAAATTGATAAATTATTTCTATCACATGTTTGCACCTTAATGTTTAATCTATGTTTAAAGGCCTTATTTATTGATTAAGTTTGTTTATTCGTTCTAAAAGTCGAGAGGCACAGAATCGAATTAGACTAAACATGTGTAGTAGGACGACCTAGTCATGGACGAGAGTTTCTCTAGGACCCGGTCTATGGTTGACACTAAATCGTAAGGTGGGTGTCTTTAAGCCTAAACATTTATCGTGAAATCAACTTCCTAACTTGACATAAACATTTACGTAATTAGCATGTCTGACCCGACCTCCCTAGACAATTTCTTTTTATTGTTGTTTTTATTTTATTTGCATAATCAACCAATCAATCAATCAACCGCATCGACTCAAGATAAACTTCGCTCCATAACAATTAATTAATAACTCCCGTCTCCTTTGGGTTCGACCCCTAAGTACTACATTCATTTGTTGTCTAGGGTATAAATATTATCTTTGTATAGGTGTGCGATAGCCTATCAAATTTTGGCGCCATTGCCGGGGAGACGGTTTTGTTTGTTAATTAGTTGTTGAATTTTATCTTATTTTATTTTGTCTCGAGGAACACTTGTTCCTTGGGATCATCTCACGGTTTCTTTGTAGTTTTAGCGCCTATTTTGTAGGTAATAAATCTTGGCCTTACATAATGAGTTACGAATTCATCCCACAACTCCAAGATGAGCCTTTTCCTGATTATCTTGACCGATTCTACTACTTTTGCGATAGTCTCATATCCTTTGGACATGTCCTTGATGGGGATTACTTGGGTCATTTCGTGATTGGCGGCATGGATTCCGAGACCCGTGGATTGGCTCTAAAATTGAGTAATGGGAGTGTCTACAACATGATTGGGCCGGAACTTTGGAATTTCTTAAATTTCATGGCTTCCGAATGTCGGAAATTAGCACGCCAATTCCATTATTGGTGCATCGAAGAGGAGCTTAAAGTGTTACAGGCTCATTTGGGAAAAAAATTCTCAAGAGAAACCGAGACGACGTGAGCCTATCTTCTCTCATTTTGCTTTTTCACCTCCCCAATGTGAGTCTTTTCAATCTAATGATTTTGATTTATTGGATGATGATGATGGTCCGATTTTATCTTTTAAAACCCCCCCTAGTGTCATTCAAATAGAAAATGTAGAGACTCATGTTGATGACATTAACCCCATAGTAGATAAGTCACCTTCTACAAATGAATTTGTCGAGATTCCTTGTGATTCTAATGAGGTTTTTCCCGAGTCTTCTGACCCGCTTGACAATCCATTTGTAGAGGATGTTGTTGATCTATTCTAGAAAGATAGAGGGATAAACAATTTTGATATGGAAATTAAGTGGGATGAACCCCCTATTTTTGATGACCCTCTCATTTTCCATTCTTTATGCCACCCATTTGAGACCATATATGATTATAATTTGTGCTCTAACGATTTATTTTATGGTTTTAAGCATGATGCTCCATCTCTTGCTGACGAGTGGAGTGATACGGTGGTAATATTTGAAGTCTCTCTTGCGCCCATCGATAAGATTTATAAATTTTTACCCTTACTCTTTCATGCTTTAATCTTATCAATTACGTACATATGCTTACATGTTGCTCATGCGCAGATATACGATAGACTTTTAAGGGCATTGACGTACTTTTTAGAGGACGATGGAGGATCCATTAGCAAAAAAAATAAATAGTTTGTTTTTATCTCAGTTTTTACGCAATTTCATGTTTTATTAGAATTAGGAATAAATTTTAGACTAATTAGCTATTTTGAGTTGTGATTTGTAGGTGTTTGAAGAGGAGAAGAGGCGTTTTGAAGGATAGCATACTACCCCATGTTGTAACCCCGTTCGGGGTCGTAACATTTCCGTTTCTTAAAAAAAAAAAAAAAAGTCAACGGTCAACCCCGATCGGGGTCGTGACTTTCTTCCTTGTTACGCGTTTTAAATAAAAGACTGGATATGCTAATCTTTTCCATATGCTTCAAAAGCAAAGGACGGTACTCATTCTCTCTATTTTTCTTCATTTCTCAATCAAATCACCTCCGAAAACCTCTATTAGCATCAAGGACAAAGTACCCACTGGAATTTTGACCCATTTTTTTTGATGAGATGCTAAATGGAGGAATCCCCCAATGTTTATGCTAGCTTGGGAGAGGCTCGTTAGTCTAGTAAGTTTTCTTTGTTTTGCACTTTAGTTTATTTCTCGCAACCCATTAAATATGACCTCTTGTCCTTCTTGTTTATGTGCTTTGCGCCATTTTTATGGTTTAGTTGGGTAATTTAATTGTTGGCACATTGAGGACAACGTTATGTTTAGCTTGGGGGGAGATTGCATTCGCATATTAGTTAGTTTGCATTTAGTTAGTATAGATTTAGTGAGAATTTTTGAAAAATTTGTGTGAATTTTTGCTTCTAATTCTTTGCTTGTCCTACTTATGCCCTCTTATTTATCCCATTTTTGGCTTGATAGCTCTTGATTCGCTACTTTTGACGGGATATAGCATGCATGGGGATGTCTTGACATAGTAGGTGGAAGATGGAAATTAAACCAAGTAGGCTTGATCTTGACTTTTGGCAAGCTACAAAATTGGTAAGGTAGAACCTCCTTAAAGGCCATTTCATCTTTATTTGGTTTCACTTATGTGAGTGGTAGGTCTCCTTATGGTGTGTGTTACATCAAAACGCACAAATATGGTCTTCTTTTCATCTATTTTAAGCATTTCTTTCATTTTGCTATGCATTTTTGAAGCCAAATTCACATTGATAAATTTGCCAATTTTCTAGCCCCTTTCACATATTTTTATTCCTTAGCTACATATAAATAGCCTACCCTTGTTAAGCTAGTAGCTAAGTTCTTTCGGTGATGGGATGCTCAAAATTGGGATAATCTTTAAAATCTATATCATTGTGAAATTGATTTGCCGGATTTGTCATTATTGTTCGGAGTTATGAAAGAAAGAATTGGAGCAAGAAAAGAAAAGAAGAAGAAAAAAAGGAGAAAAAAAGAGTCCGAAAAAAAAGAAAAAAATGATGAAAAGAGAAAAAGAAAAAAAATGAAAAAGAATAAAGTGATGTAATTTGGAAGAAAGGAAGAAGAGGTTGTGTTATTAAGAGTTCTCATGTGTTTATCAATATCTTATGGAGAATTTCTCATGATTAGTAATGTAAGAAGTCATTTGTCAATTTGATTTCTATTTGGGTTGGATTAAGCATCCTTTTATGGTTGTTGCTAGCTTAACCTTAGCTCCACTTACAATAATTCTTTTGTTCCCTCTTATTTCCCATGTCACGAAAAGCCTTGTTCTTACCCTTTGGCTTCACATTTTGCTTGCATTTGATTGTTTTGGCTTATGATTTGATTGATTACCATATTAGATTGCGGGCACACTCTCATGAGTCGAGGATTGTTGAGTGATTAATCACAAAATGTCCTTTACACAAAATTGAGTTATGAGTGGATCGTGAGAGTCCGAAAGTCAAAAGATTATGCAAGAGCCGAAAAGTTTACTCGAAGTCATCCATGCTACGCCGCCATGTAAATCTCATCCATGATTTTGCTTATCCTTATGCCCATGTTATTTCGGGATTTGAATCCATTGCTTGTTAGCTACTTGGGATTTGCAATGTTGGGATGATCTTGCTTGAGGACAAGCAAGGACTTAGCTTGGGGGAGTTTGATAAGTGAATATTTTATACATTTTAACCCCTTATATTAGTTTGATTTTAGATATCATTTAGCACTTATCAAAGTGTTTTTAAGCTAATATTGTGTTTCTAGTGCAATTGTGTGTTCAAGTGTGTTTTGTAGGAAAATGAGCTAAATGAGCTAAAGTACTATAAAATGTGCTAACACTAGAAACAAGGCTAAGTATGAGAGCAAGATTGGACTAAGTGTTGGAAGTGCATGGATTTTGCATAAAGAAAGTGTTGGATCAAAATGAAAATGCAAGCAAAGTCAATGTGCAAGTCAAAGCCCAAGAATTCAAGTCCAAAACGTGGTGGAAAATTTGGATGCTAAAGAAGAGCTTAGGATGCCAAAATACTTAAGATGTCCTCCTTAATGGTCTTAATCACACTCATAAACAAGGCATTAAAACACCAACTTTGGATACCTTGAGCATTAAACCAAGAATTGAAGAGAAAATTAAGAGTGTGCTTAGGATGCCATTTTGGATTCCTCTACAAATTTTGCTCTCTTATTTTCTATATAAGGGGTGCTAATCATACACCTTTAGACACCACCATTCACATATATTTTTATTACAAAATTCTCTCTAAATATTAGTAGTTTAGTTTAGTTTAGCTTAGCTTGTATTAGTTTGTTACAACATTTCTATTATCAAGTTCAAGATTTATTTTGCAATTGTTCTTCTATTTTCATTCAAGGTAATTTTATCTTTATTTTAATTATGTTATTTATCATTTGATTTAGCATTAGTTTAGTTTATAGTTTCACAATGTTAGAATAATTTACCTTTGTCTAGGGAATAAAGGAAGCCATGCATGATTAAGTAATTTGTAAATGTCAAAATGAGGTTAAGCTAAATTGATAAATTATTTCTATCACATGTTTGCACCTTAATGTTTAATCTATGTTTAAAGGCCTTATTTATTGATTAAGTTTGTTTATTCGTTCTAAAAGTTGAGAGGCACGGAATCGAATTAGACTAAACATGTGTAGTAGGACGACCTAGTCATGGACGAGAGTTTCTCTAGGACCCGGTCTATGGTTGACACTAATATCGTAAGGTGGGTGTCTTTAAGCCTAAACATTTATCGTGAAATCAACTTCCTAACTTGACATAAACATTTACGTAATTAGCATGTGTGACCCGACCTCCCTAGACAATTTCTTTTTATTGTTGTTTTCATTTTATTTGCATAATCAACCAATCAATCAATCAACCGCATCGACTCAAGATAAACTTCGCTCCATAACAATTAATTAATAACTCCCGTTTCCTTTGGGTTCGACCCCTAAGTACTACATTCATTTGTTGTCTAGGGTATAAATATTATCTTTGTATAGGTGTGCGATAGCCTATCACTTGTGACAATGGTGGCACTCAATGTCACCGCCCTTGCTCTTTGCCTTGCCCTGTGAACCACTAGTCTCACCTGGCCCACTCTTACCGTTTCCTGGCTTTTTAAACTTTGGCTTACCTACAGCTAGGTCGCCATGAGCCTTGCCCTTACCTTTACCCTTGTTGGAAATCGTGAGAACATCCTGCTTCATGCTCCCACTCAATTTCATATCCTTCTCGGTCTGTACGAGAAGGGAATGTAGCTCATGAGGACTCTTTTTCAAGTCATTCATGTAGTAGTTCGCCCTGAAAAGGGCAAAACCATCATGAAGAGAATGAAGCATTCGGTCAATGACAATACTCTCACTGATTTTACAATCAAGTGCCTCCAACTTCTCGACATTCTCAATCATGTGAAGAATGTGTGGGCTAACCGGTTGGCCCTTCTGGAGTTTCGCATCAAAGAAGCGACAAGTATGCTCATAAGTAACGATTCTCGGTGCCTTTGAGAACTCGTTAGTGAGCGTGGTGAAAAGCTTGTTTGCACCCTGAGCAATGAAGCGTCTCTGCAAATTGGTTTCCATTGCAAAGATGAGTACGTTCTTTATCGCACCCGCTTCCATAACGAAGTCACTATAAGCGAGTGACTCGTTGACTCCTGCATTGGGGCCTGGGTTTACCGGTATTGGCTCGATTAAGTACCGAGCTTATCGTCGCAATGGCAGCATTCCGTAATCTTTGCCTCCCGATCCGCAAAGTTGGACCCGTCGTTTTTCAGACGTGAACTGATTCATTTGGTCCATGAATATTTTCAGCCAGTACTCGCGTCCAAGTGTGGCACTAGGCATTTGGATTGCGTTATTTCCAGACATTGCGTTATCAAAATAAACGTGTTCTACACTGCGAGAAGAAGAATAAAAATAATAAGCATGTGCATTGTTTATATTTTTAAGTCTAAGAACTACTGTCATGACGCGAAGACTCAAAACATTTATACAATTGACCTCCCTCAAGAATTATATAAATGATCCCAAGACTCAATTCTCTGTAAATTGATAAGCTAACCTTTAAGCTAATTCTACCGTTAGAATTCTTGGTCGATAAATTTCTGTAAATTCTATCTTTAGTCCAGCATAATCACGAGAAACTCTTCGGACTATGATGTTGAGGTAAACTAAGTCAACACAACTACTTACCCAACGTAGAAGGGGTCATATTATGCCTACCGACGAAGAAGGGATTCATAGTTGTTTGCCCTTATAAAGACTAATCTCAATTTCCGTTTTAGAGGAAGATCCCATCAACTTCGTTTTAATTCATTTTAAGTGAACTAATATCTAGCATGCGTGAATGAATAAACTAAGGTGATGGCTTAAAAGCATGTGATATCTGTATGTCTATGAAAACTAACATACAACCTATATGTGTCAATTTTCATGCATTTTAGTAGGTGGTTTGGTTTTAGGCGGAATATGATGCATAAACTATCATGTGAATGAAAAGCAATAGGAATGGAAAACGTAAAAGCAATAATAAAGTTTGGAATCCTTCCTTGGACCCGAGAAGCTTGTCTCGATGTTCCATCTTGATCCATGTAGCGGGAGTGAGCTCCAATCTCCATCTTTAATCTTCTTTGAAAATTACAATAAATAAATTTACATAATAAACCTATTTATTACATTCTAATTTCAAAACCCAAAAACTAAAGAAAAAAAAGGAGATTCGAGATCTCATAATTACATAAAAAATTATGTTTCTTTCATTACGAAAACATAATTTGACTAAGGCCACACTAAGTATTACAAATTACAACCGATTGCAAAAAAATACGTAAACAAATTCATTCAACGATTCATTCAACAAAAATAAAATGCATCAACTAAAAATAAATTAAACATACATGACACAATTCCTTAATTATGTTGATTAATTTTATCCAAACCACCTATTTAAATCAAATTAAGTGACAATTTCTCAATTAATCACTTTAAATTTAATCTTAATTCATTTTAAACTTGTAATATGAATTTAATCCATCAAATTTTAAACTGCTTTAAAATAATATGGTATCTTTAAATTGTGAACCGTTTCACAATAACTAATTGGCCAAAACAAACAAAATCCTTTATTTTTTTTATTTGTCTCGGCTAAACCAAGAAAAAAAAACAAAACAAGCCTTTTTTTTTTGTTTTTCGGCAAAAACAGCAAAAAACAATAAAAACAGTCCGTCTCTTATATTGTACACGGTTTTATCTGTAAAAACCGAAACAAGACAATTTTTTTTTTTTAAAACCTGTCCTCTGTGAACAGTAACCACGTGAACAGTAACAGAAAAAAAAAATTTCTTTCTCGGATGCTTTTCAAATCGCATAAACAAAAACAGCCGCAAAAAAAAACTTTAATCGGTTTTTCAGGAGAAACCGAAAGAAAAAACAGAAAATATATATATATATTTTTTTTAATAATACTATTCATCCGTGAACAGTAACGGAAATGGAAAAAAAAAATTCCACGGCTAAAAAAAAATCCAGCCGATTACATTTTTTTCTCGCAAACCCTAATTATTGTTTACAAACAATTTTATGAAAATCATCAAAATTAAAATTCGTGGCCTTGGCTCTGATACCACTTGTGGGATTTATCTGTATGCATCCCTTTAATTTTAAGGACTATAACGAATTATAATGATGAAACTAGTCATAAAATTAAATTGCATAAACAAAATTGTAAAGGATTAAGAAATAACCTTCGGTCCTAGCAAATACGGCCTAAGAACAATATCAAAGTAGATATTCGCCTATCAGTTGCACCCAAGACGATATGAGAAATGCCCTTTGATTATGCTAGAATCGATCCAAAAATTAACTAAATAATTTTTAGGTTTTTTGTGTTTTTCGTAGAGATGAGAGGCAAGAGAATGAGTGAAAAATGAGGTTAAAAAATTTACTCCTATCTCTCCCTTTAACCGTGTATGAGAGAGATATTAGGGTAGAATTTTTTTACTAATTACTCGGCCCATAATCCGAAATTAGGAGAGTTATTTCTCTTATTTTCGGTTATTCCAAAAATGTATAAAATGTGTAAATTGTCATCTAGTGAGGATCAAACTCATGACCTCTTGGTTTGAGTACCCTCACTATTACCACTATGACACATTCATCTTGTTGATATTAAATATAACCGATTACATTTAATTACGAATTAACAAATTAATTCGTCCAAGCTAACATTACATACATTTAATTAAATATAACTTATTATATTCAATTTACGAATTGACAGTTAATTCGTCTCAACTAATATTATTTAATATTCATTAAATAATTGTCTCATCAACACATTGACTAACTGTTTAGTCATATAAGGCATCAATGTGATTATATTTCTATAACCACATCTCTCAAACACATCCTATAGGTGTGACCTTTAGGGACCAGTTGATCACCGCCATCTGTATGATAATAACGTCAAACTTTCTAGCAAGCCAACCGTTATTAGGTAATCGTTAATCAACTGATTAAAATACGAAGTATACCCTTGTGAACCTGTAAGAGATTTACAATTGTTATCACACTAATTTGTGGAGGACACAAGCTCCAACAAGAAGGGGTTTTGAGAGGATTGAATTTTAGGGTGATTATTATTAATGAGTCGATTACATTATATAGTAGACCATCTTGGAGTATAATCCAAGAATATTCCTAATACTATAGGATATTATTATGATACACATAATAATATCTTTCCTAATATCTTATACTATCTAATATCTCTAATATTGAGGTCATGAGTTTTGAACTTAAAAAAGTTGTCAAACTAGTTGGTTTAAAACTAACATCCTAGTTTAATTGTAGAAATAAAGCAAAACTCTTAAAACATTTAATTATCAAACTAAATTTAC
Organism: Silene latifolia; assembly: GCF_048544455.1. Taxonomy (NCBI): domain Eukaryota; kingdom Viridiplantae; phylum Streptophyta; class Magnoliopsida; order Caryophyllales; family Caryophyllaceae; genus Silene; species Silene latifolia. The sequence continues at coordinate 154,474,769 of NC_133536.1, read as the reverse complement.
TGGTCATTTACTTAAACTCCTACTTTATGAAATTTGGGCAAACTCCAACTTTTAATAAATCACTAAAGGATTCTATTCATCAAAATTTATGAAATTTTAAATTAAAATTATTTGTATTGAAGTTAAAATTATTAGTTATCAAACTTAATGTATTGGCCAAGAAAAAAGACACAAGATGTGTAATTTTGAAGTTAAAGGACCGAAATTTTTAATTTAAAAGCATGATTTGTCAAACTAAAACAAGGTTATCATTGATCGCGTTATTGTGGCTGTCGACATTCTACTTCTTTTCTGTATGATCGGGTATATGAGAAGTGGTTGGGCTAAGGAATGGTGGCGATGGTAGCAGGTGTTGGGCGAAGAGCATGAGTAGGGTAGCAACGATGGTAGGGTCGACGACAACAGGTGGTTGGACGAGGATAAGGGTGATGAGGAAAATGGTTTATCTAGTTTTGTTAGACTCAACTTTGAGTTTCCTACTCCGTATATAATTTTGTTACTCAACTCTTTTGATGTAGAATTAGGTCGTTTTAAGCGTGAATTTAGAGACTGAAAATTTGCAGCGGAATTAAGCTGATGTTGTTGTTGCTAAACGTGAAAATAGGATATATATAGTAGGATTTTCGTGTTAAAAGAAAAAATTAATCGGGATAGTATGTGAATGTCACTCTAACCTCGCAAGGAAATCACTCGAATTCACTCAAATCAGCCTCTCAAGGTAAATTGCTATTAATCTCGCAAGATTAACGAAATAGCTCACAAAACTGTAAATGTTTTACTAACTCTCTATATGCTGAAAAATAAGGTTACAAAGAGGCCTTATTTATAATAATTTGACTCATAACCTTTCCTAAATAATAAAAAAGTTCCTAAACTCTTTCCTAAGCTAACTAGGAAACAATAAACTAATAAAAACAGAAATAACAACTAGCAAATAATACTAGAACTAAGAAACAATAAACTTTCCTAATCTTTATTCGAACGTAAATACTAATAGCCTAAGTAATTCCTATACGGTTTAGGAAACCGTATCAGCAACTTCTTCAGTTCTTCCCTTTTAGTTGCCATTGTTACTCTTTATTTCATTTTTGTTATCTAATAATGCTCCCACATCATACCTCCCCCCTTTTTTTGAATTTGACCTCAAATTTCGCTTATGTATGCTGTCATACGAGCTTAATGATGATTGTAAGGACGACCCTAGGTAGTATTCCTTCTAATTCCTCTGTAGTAGCAACCCTTATGCGATCTTTGTGACCTTCAAACCACCCGTGCTTGTGCCTTCCACCCCACCTCCCTCCTTGCACAAGTGTAGAGAAATTAAAACCGCATTTTCTTGAGCTAGTAAGACCACTGTGAATTTCCACAAAAACCACATTCAAGTACAAACAGTCCCGATAGTCACAAAGCTTCTTGTCAATCGATTCATCGAGTGGTGATCGATAAGTTTTTTTTACCTCAAAAATCAGTAGACAGATTCGAAAATTCCTCATTATCATTCGCTATGAGCTCGTCAACCAAGTTTTCCTTCACTCCGTCTTCTACATGCTCGCCCTCTTCATGATCATCATCATAAAAAAGCTCAACTGGACCGGCTTGAAGATGCAAATTCTGAACCACCTTTTCTGGTTGGTCATCGTCACTCATCGATTCGACCTCATAAGTTATAAAATCGCCTTCCCCTTTATCATTCTGAATTTTACAGTCTATTGGACCGTTTGGTAGCACAAAATAAGGAGACATCTCACCCAATTCTTGAAGTGTAAGGGATCTCTTTTGTGGGCATTCACTTACTATGTGCCTTGGCACTTGAAACATCATCGCAAACTCACTCTTTGGCTCCACGACCATACTCCTCCCCTTGTCCTTAGCCTCTTCTTTTCGTTGCTCAGTCGGACTCATAGTAAGACTGGTATTCTCGAACACAAAATCTGATTCCTTAGACCAATCTCGATTTCTGTATGCCTTTTTACCCTTGTCATGTTTCTCGAATTTCAAAGCTAATCTGCATACATCATTAAAACCGTCATAATCCTGAACTTTGACATGTCGTGACAGTGATAGGTTGAGTCCTCAAACAAACCTAGCCGTCCTCGACTCGTCTTTCTCCACTAAGTTACACATAATACTCAATTTTTCGAACTCTTTCACGTAATCGATCGCAGACATGATTTCTTGCGTTAAAGATTGTAACTTTAAATAGTTTTTTTTTCCTCGTAATCTCTAGGCAAAAAACGTTTCGTCAGATAATTTTTCAATTTAATCCAAGACTCGATCTTAGGTTTTCTCTCTTTCCTTCTTTGTTTTTTCAGATTTTCGTACCACAAGGAAGCATACGTGGTAAGCTTCAGAATTGCAACGTTGAATTGCTTCTTATCATTGTATTCCTTATACTCGAAAATTCTCTTGGCTTGTCATACCCAATCCAGGAACTTTTATGGATCCATCTCATCGTCAAAATCAGGAATATCAAACTTTAAACCTCGATCATCATCGTTGTTGTTCTTCTTGTTGTGCTTTGGCCGTTCGCCCTCATATTCGCTTTCAGTGATGGAAGCTTCTTCTCCGCCTTTCTTCTTTTTCTTCTTCTTTTGTTTTTTAGCCAAAAGCGTGGCTATGTTCTTTACGACATATGATATATGGCCGATCTCTGCTCTCATTACATCCATATCATCCTTCAATGGCTTCTCTGCACCACCGCTGTTATCGGCTTTGTCTCCCATGGCAAATGACTTCCCAAGACAGATTTATTGGAAAATAAATCAAAACCTGGCTCTAGTACCCACTTTAATGTAGAATTAGGCTGTTTTAAGCGTGAATTTGGAGTCTGAAAATTTGCAGCGGAATTTAACCGATGTTGTTGCTAAACGTGAAAATAGGATAGATATAGTAGGATTTTCGTGTTAAAAGAACAAAGTAACCGGGATAGTATGTGAGTCTCGCTCTAACCTCACAATGAAATCACTTGAATTCACTCAAACCAGCCTCTCAAGGATGAATTACTATTAATCTCACAAGATGAACGAAGTAGCTCACAAAACTGTAAAATTTTTATTAACTCGCTATATGCTGAAAAATAAGGTTACAAATAGGCTTATTTATATTAAATTGACTTCTAACCTTGCTTGAATAATAAGAAACTTCCTAAACTCTTTCCTAAGCTAACTAGGAAACAATAAACTATAATAACAGAAATAACAACTAGCTAATAATACTAGAACTAGGAAACGATAAACTTTCCTAATATTTATTTGAATGTAAATACTAATAGCCTAAGTAATTCCTATACGGTTTAGGAAACCGTATCAGCAACTTCTTCAGTTCGTCTCTTTTAGTTGCCATCATTACTCTTTATTTCATTTTTGTTATCTAATAATGCTCTCGCATCATGTTTTTCATGGACCAATCTCTCTTATTAGACCTGTCCTATGTTATAAGACGAACATATAAAGAGTTACTGGAAAGATATATAGACATAGTAATATGGTAATTGGTTTTCTCTTAAAATGGGCTGGGAATACTATTACTATTACTACTAACTTTTAAGATGATTTGACTTTCGTGGATGTATACGTTTTTAGCTAATAATTCATATATTGCAATATATAAGTGACTGCAATTAGATCATAAAATTTCATACACTTTTGTCATATTAATTTTTTGCCATATAATATATAGTACTATTCATATTATCTTTTTATTATATAGTTGAAACGAGTCAACAAAGAAGATAGATGTTTGGTGAAATAAGTCAATAACTATTGTTTAAAGCTGACAAAATTGACCAAACTCGAATAACCCAACCCGTACCTAACCCAACACCCGAGCTCAAGACTCGAGTTTGACCTGAACCTAATTGATCAGGTCTAATATAACATATCCGAATTTTTACTATTGCAAATTATTATTATCCTTAAACAACCTCATAATAACTGTGTAATACTCTGTATTCCTCGAAGTGACTCGGCCGAGTATAAGTGTAATACCCCCTCTTACCCGGCCAAGGTAGTCAGGAATGTCACCATCTCGATTTCCCGAGACAATGAATCAGAACTTCAGTTAAGTAACACTTTATATAAATAACATGTTTAATGAAATACATAAATGAATAATACAATATACAAGTCTCATATTACTACAGCCTTTCTAGTGGAAACTATGTCGACCCGCATGTGACAACTCAAATAGACACCAATGCTCGTGGCTCGGCCCGTCCTGCTCGTCACTAAATCTAAACCTGTGCTCAAATTGCTCCCCATATGACTGGAAATATCATATGGTTCATTACATGCCACCCCAATTAAAGAAGGCGATAGTTTACACATAACCAACACACGTCCGTTTCAATAACACAATCACTCACGAGATAACATGTGAATAAGAACATGAAATGCAATGATGAAATACACAAGTCACTATATCCATCCACCACATCTCCACATCCATATATAACCCAACGACGTCATCAGAACATCGCCACCAAATAGTCGGACCGCAGCCCGTAAAACAGGTACTTGGGACACACGTATATGGTACCGAGCATGGGCACTAACCGGACGTCGTGACACAACACGAGTCCCTTACGTGCACGTCCTCCTTGGAATGGGAAACTCGAAGGAGCGACCCGAGCGTAAGACAGTCTCCCAAACCGCCTTACGTCTCCTCAACAACCACACAATACAACCTCAACTCCGCCAATAACCTTCACATCCACCAACAATCACATGTACACAATAAGTTTAGTATAATGCTTTCATATCTATAACGATTATCAAATATGCCTATTTCTCATGTACCATGAATGTCAAGTATGCCATATATCAATATGCATCAACAATCACAACCATACCTCAAGATACCATCCCCTATTAACATTTTATAATGCAATCTCACAAGCACAATTATCCTTTAAGATACAATTATCCAATCACATGTTATAATACAAATCTAATTATCATGTAAGACTAACAACAACAACAAGAATGATATATGTAAATATATGAGTAAGCGTCCATATTACCAAAACCAAGTAGGAAAACCCTACCTTTTAGAAAAATCTGTAAGCAACTCGAGACAACCAAGAATCCGTCTCACTAAATCGCTCATCCTACATAAATCACATAATTACCATCACAACATAACCTATACTCTTACACTATATAAAATCTCTTATTATAACCTTTTAATTACCCATAATACTAATTATAATTACTAATTAATAATGCCCATAAAAACCCTTAAAAGTTAGGGTTTTATAAAAAACAGTGGAAAAAGATGAGATTTGAATTACTAATGGTAGATCGGAAAAAAAGGTAGAGGAAATGATGTATCATATTCAAACTCAATCTTAGATTCCATGGAAGAGTGTTTGGAAGAGTTTTAGAGAGAAGGGAAAGTGTTTGGAGGCTTTAGAGAGAGAGAGAGAGAGAGAAGGAAATGATTTAGGGTTAAGCGGGTTCTAGATTGCGACATAGTTTATATCGCCATTGACACGCTGCACTCGGTCAAGTGTGTCCGTACACTCGGCCGAGTGCCGCTCACTTGGTCGAATGTGTCCGTCCACTCGGTCGAGTGCCACTCACTCGGTCGAGTATTGCCCATACTCGGCCGAGTGCCACTTACTCGGTCCACTACACTCTTACTCGGTCTAGCATACTCATACTCGGTCTAGTATAGGTCACAATCGGTCTAGTGTGTCTCTACTTATTCACGATTACAACTCTTCTAAAGCATAAAGGTCCACTACCTATTCCTCAAAGCGTCCAATAGAAGTCTCGAAAGATCCGGGCATTACAATAAGAGCGTACTTGACCGAGTGCGTAACTTAGTCTGTGATTAACTTAGCCTATGGGTAACTCACTCGACCAAGTGAGTAAATTACTCGGTCGAGTCGATCTGGTGAGAGAGAGTTCGCTCGGTTTTCTTTATTTTAAGCTTAGGATTTAGGGTTTCTATAAATACTCCATGTGGAGCCATTATCACCCATTCACCTACAAAATTACCTAAACGTATTATATATATATATATATATATATATATATGTATATATGTATATATATATATATATATATATATATATATATATGTATATATATATATATATATATATATATATGTATATATATATATATATATATATATATATATAAATAGGATCATATGAGTTGGGTCATTGTTGGTGAATTACCCCTTTAAATCTGGACCATTGATCGTATCTAAGATGGATGGTTGAGATTAAATCTTACAAACTATAAATACTAAGTTTTCTCTCAATCTCCCTCATTATTAGAAAATCACTCTTCTCTCCTCCTCTCTCTAAAAATCAGGAACAAAAAAAAAATTGCGTGCGATAATCAATTTCAATTGTTTCGTGCTCTTCATTTTCAATTTCTCTCCGTTTTCAGAGCGATTTCGTGCTTGTTTTTTGTGCTCAGTAATTCTATTTCGTCTTCATCTTCAATTTCGTCCAATCAGGTAATGCATTTCTTCTTATTATACTATTTTTTTGTTTATTTTTGTACTTGATCTTATTTTTCTTTACTTGAATTTCTTGTATTTTGTGTGTCTAATCTTCAATTTATTTAATCGTTTTCATTATGTAATTCAATTTGTCGTATTTTTGTTGTTAAATTACATTTTCTATTCTTTTCGCATAATTCTAGGGTTTCGTAATTGTATTTTGATGTTGTTCTTTCTGGTTTTTTTTGATGATTTCATTGGATTTTTGTTCTAATGAAGATAATGTATTTGTTGAAATGATTTGCTATTGTAATATATTGATGTAGTTATTGTAATATAGGGATTTAGTTATTCTATATGATTTAGTTATTCCTTGGTTAGTGTTTTAAAGTCAGGCATAGTCATTTTGCAATCCAGTTACTGTAATATATTGAGTTAGATATTCTATATGATGTTCTTACAAATGCAGTTGTTGTTACGTTATATCTCGATTATTATATTACTTTAACCGAGTTATTGTATTATTCAAACTCAGTTACTTTATCTTGTACTTTTTGTTTTATTTTGTTAGTGTATAATCTGTTTAATAACAGTTATTGTATTACATTGATCGAGTTATTATATTATTCAAACTCAGTTATTGTATTTTATAGTTACTTCTTATTCGTTGTGTTGGTATATAATCTGCTATGTTCTCTTTCAGTGTTATATATTTTCTGAAGTTGTGTATTTTGTGTTTTATATAATTCCTAGTTCTTTTCCGTTTGTCCATGTAGTAGGTTGATTGCTTCTGTGACTTTTTGGAAACAAGGAAAACAGCAAAAGAAGGGGATTGTCGTTTCTACATTCAAAATTATTGATGTTAATTTTCAATGGGAAACAAAGCAGCTGAACGATAATGAATCGGGATTTTTTACGATGTATCACATGCTCACATATGAGGGGAAGAACTTTCCGTCGATGATAAAGTGGAAAATGGACAGAATCCCCTATATGGCTTGATATGTTGGGTATTATGATGATGTCGCATGTAAATGATGGAAGATCATGTCTTTTGCAATACGTGAGGATCTCAAGAAAGATATATTGCAGGTTGAGGATCATATTTTAAAATCGAGAAGAGCTGGTGGGAAAAGAGTTAAACAAGTCCACAGTAGCCAAAGAGCTAGAATAATTAGTGATGTATTTTTATTATTATATTTAATGGTGGATACTGAATTGATGAATGTGTAATAAAACGTTTTTTAAATATGGTTATTGTATTAAATCAAGCCAGTTATTTCAATGCATACGAGCAGTTATTGAATTCAATTTGTTAATTTTTTTCGATGCACATAACCAGTTATTTGAATACATACAAGTTATTGTATTCAGCTTGTGAGGTCATTCAATAACCAGTCATGTTATTGTAATGCTTTAATTAGTCAGTTATTCCAATGAACAAAAGCAATTATTGTAATATTCAATTATGGTTATTGTAATGTTTAGTCATAGTTATTAGTAAGTCACGGTTATTCTAATAGTTTAATGTAATTATTCAGTGTACAAAAATAGTTGTTTTATTTCAACAAATATAGTAAAGTACAAACATGGTTATTGTAATACTCTAATGTAATTATTCACAAGAAAAAAATCAATCATTGTCTTCTACCTGATATTGTCAAAAAATTATAGCAAGTCGGAAATAAAGGCTATGAATAAGAGGTTGATATGTAGTTATTGTGAAGAGTTAGAATTGTTATTCTAAAGAGTTACAACAGTTATTGTATTCTATTTCTCTAATGTAATTATTCTATCATCAATTATTGTAATGTAAATCGGTATTGCTTCTATTAAATTCATATTCCAACGCATCTTCCTCCTTTTCTTTTACTCAGTTTCTTATCCATCCCCCCATTCATCTTCCTATTCTTTTTCTTCCTCCAAAGCATCCTCAACAAATGGATTTGGTCAGTTTCGTTTGTCATTGTGTGTCATTTGTGTGTAGTGATTACATAACCTCTTCAGTTTGCCCACCTTTTCAATTGCCTTATTCTTGTTGGATATCAATCTCTTCCCACTGCCTTTGTTGTTCAAAATCTTATCAGATTTGTTGTTATCAACCCTCACTAAATCTCAATCATTTCAATGAAGAAAATGAATTATTGTATTGAAAATGCCGAGTTATTCAATTAAATAAGATGAAAACAAAACAAAGATAGAAAGTTGGCTATATTTAAGTTTCAGCTCAATACAATAACTTGAGTAATTCCTTACAATAACTGAGTTTCTACATTAAAATAACTATAAATACAAGAGAACATTATTCTCAGCAAACAACTGAGTTAACTATAAAATAACTACGTTTCTTCATTACAATAATTGAGTTTCTACATTAAAATAACCATACATATCAGAGAACTTTATTCTCAGTAAACAAGTTATTTTATTACAGTAACGTAGTTATTCTATCATACAACATCAATTATTCTATTACAGACGTCAACTATTCAATTGAGCATCAATTATCCCTTTTTAACGTCATTCCACCTGCAAATTACCCAGAAATAATGAAATGAAATCAGAATTTGTTGTAATTAATGACGAATAACATAACTAAAGTAATCAGCATAATGAAAAACGAGATTGTTTATCTGAATTACACATATTTTCACCTGAATTCATCGTCGTTTTGATGAGAAAGAGATTGATCATCAGAATTCATCATTCGATCATCATAATTCATCAATCTCTTGAAAATCACAGAAATCTGATTAGAATTGGTATTTAATTTCAATAGCTACGAGAAAATCACTTAATTAATTTGATTATTAGCTAAGAAATCGTAAATAATATTTATACCTTCGTTTAATTTGATGCGTTAGGGTTTTCCGAAATTTGACTATTAATAAAAGAAAAACTGGTCGTTTCAATTGAAATACTTGAAACTGTGAATGAATTTGTTGTAATCGTATGGAATTACAAAAAAAAAACTGGGAAAAATTTGATGAAATTGTTGATGATCATGGAAGATTTTGATTGATTTTCCATGTTATTTGTTTGATGTGAAAACAGAGAAACGAAAGTAGGTAGATTTAGAGAGAGAAGCAACTATTTGTTTTGTGATGTCTGATTGTGAGGAATTAGTTTTGTTAGATCAAATGTATATATATGCGGGGGTAACTCACGAAAAGTGGCAAACTCTCCGGACTATATATATATATATATATATATATATATATATATATATATATATATATATATATATATATATATATATATATATATATATATATATATATATATATATATATATATATATATATATATAGTACAGATCCGGTGAGGCCGTTAATTATGGCGAGGCGGCCCGCCTCACCAAATTAGACTTGGGCGGACTGTTTATTGTGGTTGGGTGGTGTCCTTCACACTGGGCTCTCAAAATTAAGGGGTCATTCCAAATATTTTTATTTAGCTCAAAATACTCTATCTCTCTAAAATAATAAAACATATAAAAGCCCAAATACATTCTATCTCTCTAAAATTTAGCAAACAAAATCGTTCTACAAAATTCTTCCGCAAAAAGCTCGTGCGATCTACCGATTTCAACGGAAATCGTTCAAAGCAAATCTGGTCCATAAACTCATCAATTTCCATCATTTGTTCGTAGATTAGATCAAAACAACATACAACAACGTCGATTCGAGTAATTTCGGAAGAAGATTTCGATTAATTTTCAGGTAATTTCATGATTTTGATCAAAATTGAGTATATTCATATAATTCTGTCAATTCACTCATAAATTGATGATATAAGGTTCGAATTTAATCAAATTGAGCGATTTCGTAAATATAACGTTCAAATTTGATAAATATTTTGAGCGATTTCCTTTTTTTCGCGTTTTCGTACTACTTATCTCATGTTTAAATTAGTGTTTTCTGATTCAATTTGCATTTGTCCAAATTTATGCTCGATTTTATGCAATCTATGGCTCGATTTTGTATTTCAGTTTTTTTCCAAAGTTTAGTTTATGAATTGAGTCGATTTTGTGAATCTATGACCTAATTGTATGAATATAAGAGTTGGTTGATTGACTCTTAAAAATGATATTGTGATGATGTGTAGATACCTCATTTCTGCACCTCCCGCAAACCACCCGGTGATGATTGGGCCGCATGTTTGGTACGCGGAACGGTTTGTGACAGTTCGTAAGATTATCGTCAAGTGATTGCTCAGATATTAATGTCTACCTCTTAGTTGTCATCTACGTCCCGATACGGTCGTTTTGACAGTAATTAGAGTACATTCGGAGTCCGGGCCTAAAACCGTCTCCATTTTCTGATAACCGTTAAATCCCGAGTCAGAATGTTCTGGAATGTTCCGGATATTTCTATTCCATATTTCATAAATTTTATCTTTTAGTAAGCAATTTTCCGTAATATTCACATAAGATATTAAGGAAAACCGAATCATTTCCGTCCTACCATAACTCAAACACGGAAATCTTTCTTCTGCAGGAGGAAACCCCTTGGGAACAGACGCGGCCCAGTCTTTGCGCCTCTTCCAAGAGACGCAGTGGCTGCTGCGCCTCTTTCCAGGCCCTTTTCTGCATGTTTCTCGTATCTTTTTCATATCTTTCCGAGATTCACTTCCAAAGAGTCTCCGAAACCCTAATTCCTTCACGTGATTAGTATAAATAGGAGCCTTCGCTCCTCATATTTCTCACGCGAGTGTCCGCCCTTCTCTTCTCCCTTTGCATTCTAGACTTTGTTCTTACTTTTTGGCGTCTACGTGCTTGAACATTCGACCACGTAAGCTCGGATCCTTCTGAGTACCAGCCTCCCCGTTGCATGACCGACCAATTTGACCAATTACACAATAATCAACTTAATTAATTAATCGTTTTCCTCTTACGAGGGCACTTTCTTTGCATTCGCGTCGAGCATCACTAATCGATATCTTAGTCCTTCTCTTTTCGTCAACATGTAAGTCTGAGGGTGTATAATCCTTATTTATTTATTGTATTTTATTTATTGTAACATCGATTGTAAGGTTTATGTCGAAAATACCATTAAAACCGATTTCTAAAACCCTTTGTTAAAACCTCTTTTTACGGATTTCCGTAGATAAAGTCGAGAAAGGACGCAAAGAATCGCTGCGCCTCTTCGAAGGAGCGCAGTTCCTGCTGCGCCTCTTCGTGAGGCTGCCACAGTTCCTGCTTCCTTTCTTCTTCGTTCGTCCTCTGTTATTCGTCCCAAAATCCTTTTATTTGTTTCGTTTGTTTGTTAATTCTTCATCATAGCATATAATTCACATGTATATTATAATCATCATCATTAATATGTTTTAATCATCACAAATCCGACTTAAATCCCTTATAATCCAATATTTGCGGGTTTTCGTCATTAAATTCAATTCCGGGTTGTAGAGATTCAATTCATCAATATTGGGTTTCTGGATTCGTCTTTGATATAGTTTTCATCTGTTATTTGTCATATTCATCATATATTCGTCATTAATCCATCGTATTTAACTTAATTAATTGAATTAATTTGTTTGACTCATTAATATTTTTCACTTCTGTCATTATTCCATCATGTATTAATCCGTTTAATTCCGTCTCATTCATGTTTTACTGTTTTCATGACCCATTCATATGTTAAATAACATGCTAATCACTTTCATCCGAGTAAATATCATTAATCAATCATTAAATTCACCAATTAACATTAACGGCTTGCAATTACGGCTTCACAGCCAGAACTGAGCCAAGGAACAGACGCAGCGTCTGCTGCGCCTATTCCAAAGGACGCAGCTCTCATTGCGCTTTGTTCTGGCCGAGTTTCGTCCCTGAACTCCGTTTCTGCCTTGACCTAGTTTGTTTAGACTACGTATTAATTAACTATTATCCGTAATATCACGCTAATTCCCGTTCGTTAATTTATTTGATTCTTTCTTTCTTTCTTTCTTTTTCTCAAATTATCCGTTTTAAAGGTATTTTCGACATAAATCGCCTAACCCAATGTAATTAATGTAATTTTCATTATTGCAATTTTCTTTATTGTATTTATCATTATTTCTTGTGTCATTTGTATATTTTCACATGTAATTGAGCATTAAATCCCAACTTCGACATTAATTGTATGCTAAATTATGTGTCAACCGACTTAGCCTAATTCTCACATGTTAGGATTAAAACTTGGATGTTGCATTGCATGCATATAGCCGACGATATATCGAGTACGAATAACTTCCCTAATCATTAGTAGAGGCCGCTATTGAGGCGGGCGGGATTAGGTGTTCGATCAAAAGAGCTTCCTAATACGTACCCTCACCCCTTACTCCAGATATCTGTGAACACCCGTGTTCATTGGCATCCACGAGAGTCATTCTAGACATAGAATGCTAAGGGTAACGATTGCTTAGTGTTCATGTCTCTACTTTGTGTCTTGACATGACACGAGGTATTCGAACGGTTCCAATTTCCCATAAAAATTGGTGGCGACTCCATACAAAATGCAAACGCTTGTTTCTCAAGCGCCCCCGCTGTCCACAGTTTGGCGACTCCGCTGGGGATAATACACTTACGTGTAGCCAAGGGTGAAACTTGAACAAGGTTAGGGAATAGTTTGTACAAGACAATTGTCGGTTTTCATAACTCGGTCTTCCTAGACCGTTTTATTCGGCCTTCCTAGGCCCAACCCAACCCATTCGACCAATCGCCCCGTCTAAACGGTCCTAATTCTTATTTGGGCCTAAGGATGGATAGCGATTGACGTCATCTATACCATGATGCTTACTCTTGTTTGTATCAAGGGCCTTCACTACTTGAGGAAATGGACTAGGAATCGGCCTTACTCTTGTTTGGTACGAGCCTCTCCATAGACTTCGGGTTTGATGGTTCGATATGGCAACCCACCCTTTAAACCAAAACCCTTCTAAATGCACTCAGCATCCCGTTATAATGCTTGTATAAATGTGTATACCTTACATGATCACCATTTCTAAACAAAACCATGACGATTTTTCAAAAAATCAAAACCCATTTTCAAGCAAAATTTCGAAATGGGCTTTTAGTTAGCGCAAAAATCCGGTCAACTCTGTCCATTTGTCGTGTCAAAATTCGGGCCACAAGCCCATTTCAAAACCTCACTTCGAGTCCACTCCTACAACTACACTACAGTTGACTAGGACACACATTTTCAAAGACCTTGTTTTTCTTCAAAACTTACTCAACACAAGTGGCACACACCCACTTCACGAGTCAAAACTTTTCCTCTTTTAGCAAGTGTGTTAGAATGGTCGATCGTGTTTTGATTCGTCGCCGATATCTTATCCAGTTTCCAAGATGCCCGGATCAAGTGATGAAGCAAACTTCAACCAACTTCAAAATAGTAATGATCGAATCCTAGCCGCGCTAGCCCAAATGCAATCTACTCAAGAACAAACCTATGACTGCCTTGAGCTCATCGAAGGCCGTATCTTTGCCGTAGAGGGAAGGTTGCCTCCTCATGAAAGTGAAGTACTACGTGACTCTGACAACGAATCCAAGGACGAAAATCCTCTCATGGGGATGACTGTAGCTGAGAAAAGACTCCAATACCTAGAGGAGCAATTGATGTACCTTAAGGGTGATGACATTTATAGGGAGAACAATCGCAAGTATGAGGCCGTCAATTCCAAATTGCCAACTAACTTTAGTATGACGGATATCCCTAAGTTCAAGGGACACGAGAACCCTTTGAACCACATTCGTGCCTTCAAGGATTACATGTCTATCAAAGGCATCAAACCCGAGATGTTCTTAAGGATCTTTCCTTCATCTCTTGATACCATCCCAAGGCAATGGTTCTACTCTTTAGATCACAAGAAGGTCGCTACTTGGGAAGATGCCGCAATCGAGTTCTCCAAGAAATATGCGGATAATGCCGAGATCCAAGTCAACATGCGTACTCTAGAGGTTCTTACCCAAAATGACAAAGAAGGATTCACCGACTTCCTAAGTAGGTGGAGGAAGACTAGCACTCAACTAGTAGAACGCCCGGACGAGGCTACTCTTGTGGAGAAGTTTGTGGATAATCTCAAGCCCATCTATGCCAATCATTTGAGATACCAAAACATCAAGACTTTCAAAGACTTGACCGTACTAGGGACAAGGATTGAAGATGACATCCGTAAAGGACTCTTGTCCAAAACGGTAGGTCGAGGATATCAAGGGTCCACAAGTCGTTCATACGGCTCTACTAGTAAGACCGATGAAGTTAACCTTCTCGAGCCATCCAATAAGACTACCCCACCAAGGAAATTCACAAACCTTGGGGACACTTACTCCAACGCTCTAAAAAGGTTAATGAAGCAAGGTAAACTCCAACCCATTGGACCTACTCCCGAACCCGAAAGGAAATCCAAGTTTTGGGACGAGAACTCATACTGTGAATACCATAGGGGCAAGGGGCACGACACAGAAAAATGCTACAAGTTGAAAAACGTGCTTCAAGACATGATTGAAGATGGTCGACTCCCAATACCACCGAGAGGTAAGCCCAACAACACTCAGAATCCTCTTGGAGTTCTAGTGATCACAAGTGATGAAT
Source organism: Silene latifolia (assembly GCF_048544455.1). Classification (NCBI taxonomy): domain Eukaryota; kingdom Viridiplantae; phylum Streptophyta; class Magnoliopsida; order Caryophyllales; family Caryophyllaceae; genus Silene; species Silene latifolia. The sequence continues at coordinate 154,459,737 of NC_133536.1, read as the reverse complement.
CTACCTTAGATTGCTCATACCTCATTTCTCCCATCAATAATGAAATTCATGCAATCGAGAATGAAGGGCTCTACTCTACTATCTCCCCTACCATTTCCGACTTCATCACATGGGCGAGGAGTGTAGATAGACAAGTTTGGGAACTAGATAACATGGTAACAACCTTACGCAATCCCAATGCAATACCCGAAGAACGTGTGCCACTAATCTTCTCTCAAAATGCCACTATGCAAGAAATAATCACCGTGGTTGATAAACTAGTCGATCAAATCATACGACTAGAAGATGATATCATGAGAATGAGGGAACTAGCTGCAATCAATGGGGTTTGGGCCGATGATGATGAGGACGAGTATCTCATTGAAAACTCCCTAGTCAAAGAAATAGTCCAAAATGGTGAAGACCAAGATGTGGACCACATAACTCGTTCGGGTCGTCCATATCAAAACGCTACTCAAAACGGTCCAACCAACGTTGTTACACCAAATGACAACGAGGACGACTCCATTGATCATTTGCTCAAGCAATTACAGAAAACAAAGGCTGATCTTTCAGTCTGGCAATTAGTAGCAAGCTCATTCCCACATCGCCAAGCTTTACTGCAAGCTTTGGCCAAGCTAAACATAGCACACGACTCCACACCTGAAGATGTAGTCAACTTGGTCTTCCAAGAATCACCTAAGCTAAGTAATCCTATTACTTTCTCGGACGAAGATTTACCACCTTTTGGCGCTAGTCACAACCTTGCTCTATACATCACTGTCATTTGTCTAAAGAAAAATGTGCCAATGACCTTGGTGGATGATGGCTCCGCGGTCAACGTCATACCCCTCAAAACAGCATACAAGCTAGGCATGAAAGAGTCAGATTGGACCCCTACCAATCAAGGTGTGCGTGCATATGACGGTACACGACGAAAGGTGGTAGGACTTGTCAACCTAACCATAGCCACGGGACCAATCGAACGAAAGGTTAGCTTCCAAATAGTGGACATTGAAGCTTCCTTCAACATACTCCTGGGAAGGCCATGGATTCATGCTTCCAAAGCGGTAACATCCACCCTTCATCAAAAGATCAAGATCCCACTAAACGGCAAAGTAGTGACGATCACTTCGTCACCCATCAAGGCAATAATCGAAAAACAATCAAACAATCAAGTCCTTGCGGATCCCGTATACGAACTTGGGGGCTTCCAAAGTGTAAGCGTCATAGAAAGTGAGTTGGCACCCTTATACTATAATCCCTACTCTAACTTGGTGGTCAACCACATACTCAAATCCCAGGGATACTTCCCTGGAATGCCTTTGAACCCTATTCGGAAGAATACCTTCGCACCATACAAGGAAGGCAACTCAACGAGGATACCACTGGGACTAGGGTACAAACCCACAAAAGAGGAGGTTCTTGAAATGCTCGCCCAAGTCCAAAACCGCAAGCACGTGGGAGTCCAAATGAGGCCCTATCTCCCTACTTTGAATGGGTACTTTGTTCAAGAAGGAAGTCTAGAACTCTTTCACGGATTTCCCGAACCATGGCATTATCTCGAGAGGAAGTTAGCCGGAATCGAGATCTTTCACGATTGCTACTTCATCCCTCCAGAAATGGTTCCTACCGTCAAAACCCGTCAAGCACCTTGCTTAGACGAACAAGTCGTCAGCCTATTGTTTGGAGAAGATCGATTCGTTAGGGCCGCGCAGGATGAGATCATTACCATGATACTTCAAGACGATCTCTTCAACCCCACCGCGTTGATCACAGAAACCGACGCAAAACAGCAGAAAGGATGGAGAAAATCTATCAAATGGACCAACAATCAAGGAAGACTCTTCAAGCTCACCACTGGAGAAGGAGAGATGTTCAAAGGAGAACCAGAAGACGATGAGTTCGAGTCGGAGTCGGAGTCGGAGTCGGAGTCTAGAGAAGTCATTAGAGAGTCTACTCCTGTCGTCATCCCCACTCCCTTCGTTTCTCCTAGCTTAGTCTCGAGTAGTCACAGTAGTTCGGGAAATGCCCCAACCACTGTCCCTTTGCCGCCACTGACCATGGATCAGTTGGCTTCTTTGTTTCAACTTTACTCAAATTTTAATATGAATAAATCAGGTTCTGCTTACTCTTTGTGTTATCTTGAGTGAAATTCTGTTTACGATGATACTGAGGATGACCAAGACCCAGACTCAATCGAAATACCTCCCTACGTAGCCAAAGAAATACTACAGGAAGGGGAAGGGGGACCAGTAATAGAGGACACCGAACCCATCAACGTAGGAACCGAACTAGAACCCCAAGAACTTAGGATAGGGACTACCTTGAGCTCTACCGAAAGGGCCGATTTCATAGACCTCCTAAATGAATTCAAGGACGTTTTCGCTTGGTCCTACAAAGACATGCCAGGGATCGACAGGGATATCGCTGAACATAGGATTCCCGATTAAGCCAGGTTTCAAACCCTGTGAAACAGAAGCTTCGACGAATGAGAACGGAATGAGCTCTAAAGATAAAGGAAGAAGTTGACAAGCAATTCAAAGCCAGGTTCATCGAAGTTTCTGAGTATTCTGACTGGGTAGCTAACATAGTACCCGTACCCAAGAGGGATGGGAGAATCCGCGTTTGTGTTGACTTTAGGGACTTAAACAAAGCAAGTCCAAAAGATGACTTCCCTCTACCTCACATCGACATATTGGTAGACAATACTGCGGACCACGCATTGCTATCCTTCATGGATGGGTATGCGGGTTATAACCAAATCAAGATGGCCATGGAAGATATGCATAAGACCGCATTCGTCACCCAATGAGGAACCTACTGCTATACGGTAATGCCGTTCGGGTTGATCAACGTCGGAGCTACATACCAACGCACCGCAACTACGATCCTACATGACATGATGCACAAAGAAGTTGAGGTATATGTAGACGACATGATTGTCAAGTCCAAGGAAAGAGAAGGGCATATTGCGAACCTTCGCAAGTTCTTCGCAAGACTACGAAAGTACAACATGAGGCTCAATCCTCAGAAATGCACATTCGGGGTAACATCTTGTAAACTCCTGGGATACGTTGTTAGCCAACGAGGTATAGAAATAGATCCTTCCAAAATCAAAGCTCTGATCGAAATGCCACAACCTCAAACAGAAAAAGAAGTCAGAGGATTCCTAGGAAAAGTACAGTACATAAGTCGATTCATATCGAAACTTACGATGATTTGTGAAACTATCTTCAAGAAACTCAAGAAAACAGACCACACCATGTGGGATGACGATTGTCAAAAGGCATTCGACCGGATCAAGGAGATATTGGCTAAACCACCAGTGCTCATGCCACCACAACGAGATCAACCTCTTGGTTTATATCTCACAGTAACCGAAACGGCCATGGGTGCCATGCTGGCACAAACTGTAGGAAGTGAAGAAAGAGCTATCTACTACCTTAGTAAGAAGTTCTTGGAATACGAGTGCAAATACTCACAACTCGAAAAGACATGCCTCGCTCTTGTGTGGGCAACGAAGAAGCTACGCCATTACATGCTTAGCTACTCTGTCAAAATATACTCCAAAATGGATCCAGTCAAATACCTCTTCGAGAAACCCGTCCTCAACGGACGTCTAGCAAGATGGACCTTGATGCTCTCAGAATTCAACCTCAAATACGTGCCATTGAAAGTTATAAAAGGTCGCGCCGTCGCCGAATTTTTCGCAGAAAATCCTATCAATGACGCATAAACAATAGATACTTGGTCATTTCCAAACGAGGATATACTCCAAACTGATGTAGACTCCTGGGACCTGTACTTTGATGGAGCATCAAACTTAAGAGGATTTGGAATAGGAGTGTTGCTCATTTCTCCTGAAGGTGAGCATACACCAATTGCTGTCAAACTCGACTTCGAGGTGACAAACAATGGTGCAGAATACGAAGCTTGTCTCATTGGACTACAAGCGGCAGTGAGCTTAGGCATTAAAAACCTCCGAGTACATGGGGATTCATCACTAATCATTAACCAAGTTACAGGATCTTGGAAAATCCTAAGCGAAAGCCTCGCACCTTATCAGGCTAAGATAGACCAAGTCGCTCAATTCTTTGATCACGTAACCTACCTACACCTACCTCGGGAGGAAAATCAATTTGCAGACGCTCTTGCGAAACTTGCATCATTGATTAATATGCCAGATCACATGGTGGAAATGCCTTTGTGCATCGAACGACGGTCAGAGCCGGCTTATGTCCACCAAATCACCGATGAAGAGGAAATCGCGCAAGAACCCTGGTTCCAAGCAATCCTGAATTTTAAACTTAATGGTACATATCCACCAGATATGGACAAGAGGGGACAACGCGCTATACGCCTACTAGCTTCCCAATACATTCTCATGCAGGGAGAATTATACAAAAGAACACCTCTTGGTGTAGTCCTACGTTGCCTTGATCATTCACAGGCACGAAAGGTGATGGAAGAAGTCCACGACGGAGAATGCGGTCCTCACATGAGTGGGCCCATGATGGCAAAGAAAATCACACGTTTGGGATATTATTGGACCACAATGGAATCCGATTGCATCAAATACGTAAGACATTGCCACAACTGCCAAATCTTCGGGAATGTACAACATGTCCCTCCTTCATTGCTCTATACAATGACATCTCCTTGGCCATTTTCTGCATGGGGAATTGACATAATCGGGAAGATAACCCCCGCCGGAACAGGAGGTCACTGTTTCATTCTAGTAGCAATCGACTATTTCACCAAATGGGTAGAAGCGGCTTCCTACACTGGTCTTACAGCTAAAAATGTGGCAAAATTCATACAAAACAACATCATCTGTCGATATGGTTGCCCACATGAGATCATTAACGATAACGGATCACATTTCCAAGCTGAAACCGAGTAATTGCTAGCCAAATACAAGATTAAGCATCACCACTCTTCGCCCTATAGACCACAGACTAACGGCGCAGTAGAGGCGGCAAACAAGAATGTTGTCACGATTCTCAAGAAAATGATTGACAACTATAGAGATTGGCCAAGCAAGATACCCTTTGCTTTATGGGGGTATCGTACATCTGTCAGGACGCCCACTGGGGCTACTCCTTTCTATTTGACCTACGGCATGGAAGCTGTACAACCAGTCGAGCTAGAAATACCATCCTTGCGTATTTTACTAGAAAGTCAAATCCCGGAAGCCGATTGGAAGAGGGATAGATATGAAGAGCTCATCCTCCTGGATGAACGTAGGCTGCGCGCCTTGCATAATGTCCAAACATATCAAGAACGTATCAAACGGGCTTTCAACAAAAGGGTTAGGCCAAGGAACATCAAAGAAGGAGACTTGGTGCTTAAATCGGTTAGAGCTCTCTTACCTGTTGACCTACGGGAAAAATTCAAACCTAATTGGGCCGGACCATTTCTAGTCAAATCCATACTCCCAGGGGGTGCGGTTAGGATCAAAGACCTAGATGGGAATGAGTTTTCAAACCCAACGAACCTTGACCAACTGAAACGATACTATGCCTAGAATAGGAATGAAAACGCGCCTCGCGTAACCCCACGTGTCGCTCTTGTGGCACTAAATAAACGGCCCCTGGCCAAGCTGAAATAAGCTAAATGTCACTGTGCTCTTGCATTTTGACAAATTTGTCATCCTCGTATCATCAAACAAACTAAATTCGCACCTTCAGAGTAAGCAAAAGCTCATGCTTATTTTCTACGTTCATTACAAGCTCTTGCTTCGAACAATTATTCTTTTACATTTATTCGAACTACGCGCAAGGGTTTGATTTCGCTTTTTAAGTGAATACTTAGGCAATCCTTCACGGGATTCAACCCATTATATCTAAAATGTAAATAGAAGGACATTTGCATTGCATTTGAAATTCGACAAGAATAATAAATAGAAAATCACAACGGTTTCATAACCACTTAACCTTTTTATTTCATTCATTTTCTTATAATAATAATACGCTACATAATAAAAAAATAGAATAGGCTAAGATTCTAAAAATCCCTCCTTTTTATTACAACAACAATAATAATAATAATCAAATAATAATAAAGAGACTTGGGCTATTCCTCCATCTTCCCCTTGCCCTTGTCATTCTTGTCATACTTTTTATCACGACCTCGAGCCGGACGCTCTTGCGCCACTTCAGACCTAATCACCAACGGCCTTTCTCGAGGTCTAGCTTTTCCATTCTTGCCAATCACCATCTCTGCGACAGGAGTAGTCTTCGGTTTCTTCGAAGGATGAACAACTTGAAACCCGGCTTCTTCTTCTCCCTCTGTCAGATGCTTCTCTTTCTCTTTCTCTCCCTCGCGCACCTTGTAGTCGATGGGCTCGCGCTTCCTCAATTTCTCCCGCTCTTCCGGAGTTGTAGCCTTTCTCCACCTCAGATAAGAATCCGACACCCATAAAGCATTGGCGGAGAAACTCAAGAACCATATGTTTCTTTGGGCCCATTTGATAGCCCACTCTCTTCGGCTCTCTGTAGTAAGCGCCATAGCAGTCTGCGGGACGGTATCAAGCCTTGGGATCGTCTGTTTCAGCCCAACTTGTCTCATCAGCCTTTCCGGGAAGATGCACACCATAAACTCCAATCCAGGAATGCGCACCGACCTAGTGGGATCCAAAGAAGACACTCCAGTGACGGACTTGAGGTGCCACCACGGTACGACCCACCTAATCAAGGGACCATCATCGCTCTTCAGCTTATTCTTCCAATAATCACAGACCCGGGTGAAGTCCACCATGTACAACCTCGTCCTCATCGCAATCGAACGGGCATGATAGGAAAGCGCATGAACTGGGGGCTCGATCAATCGGAGCCGCTCCATAAGCCAAACCTACCAAAAGCAGGTATTAGACATCAAAAAAAAAAAAAAAACCGAAAAAAAAAAAGAAGGAAAAAGTGTCTTTTACCTGAAAAATGACGGGACTCCCCAAGAACGGCAGGTCACAGTTGGATTTCCTATTATCCAAACCCAATATAATCTCTCCTAAGCATAAGCAAGCTGGGCTCCTGCGCAGCTCCATCTGCTCAACAAGGCCCAAAAGACGGGGATCACCTCTCAAGTCTTCATCAACATGCCCTTGGAAGACATACACATGCAACAAGCAAAAGCCAAATGCTCTCCGCCTAGCAACATGAGAAACGGTGGGGTCGGCCCTGTTGATAAATCGATCTGTGAAGTCCAACATTCTCACACCTTTTGAGGTAACTAGACGGTCCACCTCAAGTCTAGTCAATCCGAGCAAATCTCTAAATTTTCTTTTATACCCTTGAGAAGTGGAAGGAATGGCAGGCAAATGTTCGGGGTCCCATCCACCAATAGCAGCAATCTCTTCAGGAAAGGGGCAAATATCACCTCCAGGGAACGCAAAAACATGGTAATTTGGGTCCCAATAGTCAAGGCAAGCATCCAAGAACGGTTTCACAACCTTGATGAGTTTCAAACTCAACAACGATCCAAAGTTATAAGAGCCCATATCATGCTTCTCCATATTTGAAAACTCGTTGGTCCCTTCCTTCAAGCGGATCTCCAAAGTATTCATGATGAGAAAATTTATTTTGAGGAATTTTGTGTATTTAGACGAAGATGAGACGGAAGATTTGTGTGAATAAACGCTCCATCAACGTTTCTATTTATACTAATTGTTGTTTCCAAAAATCCGTCAGAACAGAACAACCTGGGAACAGGCGCAGCACCTGCTGCGCCTCTTCAAAGGGACGCAGCTCATGCTGCGCCTCTTCCCGAGCTTCACTTCTGCTATTTTCCGCGTTGGATCTTTCCTAATTCCATAACGAATAATTTCCTATTCCTACAGGTTATTATTTTGGTAAATACGGGAAGATTACCATGTTTCAGGTTTCCTAATTTCGCGGGCACGCATTTCGAGGCGACATCGACATTTCTGCCATTATATCACACTTGTATATTTTTCATTTTAGGACATAAAATTTCATTTTCATTTTAGGAAATAATTTTCATTTTAATTTCAACTTGTATATATTGATTTCTATTCTTTAATTTCATTTCTAAACTTATAGATTTCTTTTTTTTCTTTTTTAGGGGGTAACCCTCCCTACCGTCCGGTCATTTCCGGCAAAATTTTTGCATTTTTTGCTTTTTCCGCGTTCTTCTGAGTCTCTCATTTTGCGCTAATTAAGGCCATATGTATATAAAAATGTATGCTTTGCGTGTTTTTCTATGTAAATTTCGGCAGCATGACGGCGTAAACCGTCATCTACCAAACCTGTTCGAAACTAACCTGCAGATACAAGCAACACAACCCAGCAGCAAGGGCACCCAGGCCATCGTATATATACCAAACGGAGGAAATGTACAACCTGGGGGCTCGAGCCCCAAACAAAGTCCAAAAATGTTCAAAATGATAGTCCCAATGTACAAATGTACAAGACACAACCAACAAACAAAAAAGCTACACAAAACTACTGCTGGGCGCCCTCCAACTCTCCAACTCTCGCCACAAGAGCGGCGATCTCGGCATCCCGAACCTCGAGCTCCCTCAACACGCGAGCTGTCTCCTCCCGAGACTGGGCCAACTCTCGCTCCAGCTCGCGGTCACCCTGTAAATAAGAAAATCAGCTCATGTCAATCGATTCAAGCAAAATCAGAAAATCAAACAAAAAATCAAAAAAGTGAAATAGGCGTAAGGTTCATACCTGACGACCTCGGCCGCCGACAAGTGCCTCGACGGCAGTAGCTCGCAGCCGATGGCCACCCTCCACAACGCCACAAACCGAGACGGCGCAACCTGCATTTTCAAAAAAAAATTCTCAAACAATTGAACAAACTCAACCAAATGTGTTCTTACACAAAGGTTATACAAGTTAGAGGCTCACCCTCCGAATCAGATGCTGCCAATCGTCCAGGCCAGCATCCGTCACGGCTACGTCAAAGTCACGAAGCTCGGAGATCGTCGTCCTCCCGGTCGCGTCATTGTACTCAAGGGTCTCGGGGTACTCTGGGGGCTAAATGCCCGCCGCCTCGACCTCCTACAAAGACAAATGGTTCTCATCAATCGATGATCTTTCATCATGATTCTCAAAAATCAAATCAAAAGGAAAAATAAAAGATACTCACCACCACTGGCCAGTACGCCAGTCTCCCGTAAAGGAACGCCGAGTAGTCCTTGCCAGGAAGAAGAAGGGCGTCAACACTGGCACCAGCCAAGTCCGCCTCCCTCTCAGCCTCAGAAGGCTCCCTAAACATCGTCCTGGGAGGATCGACGGGAACCGTCAACACGCCCCGCGAGCACTGACGAGCCAAGCGCTCGCCCAAGTACCACACAAGACCCATCGACGTCCTCAACAACAGTCGGCCCGAGCTCCTAGGTCGAAGGACCTCAGCCACAAAAGGAGGCGCTCCAGCGTACTCCGCCCAAGGTCGGGGCACCCACTGAGACAAGATAAAAAGGATCATTCCTACGATCAACTTAAAAACAAATATAAGAGGCATGAGCAAATATAAGTGGGATGCTCACGCTACTCAGCTGAAGAGCGTTCACGTCCCGCCGGTAGACGTTGTGAGAAGAACGCTTGCTCTTCGTCCGGCACATCACCCAATCCCTCACCACGGGATAGGCCCTCTCCAGCGGCTCCGTCCTCTTCGGCGCGAGGCTCGGAAAGTAGGAGTACACCCACGCCTGCAAAAGCAAAATAATCAATGACGATCTTCCGTAATTTGATAAAGAAAGGAATTTATTTTGGTCTAAAGGTAGGTTCATACCTCCAGCAATAGTCCAGGTCCGACAGCACCAGGAGAAGTCCCCTTCTCCATCAACTCCGGACGAACCATGGCCCTCATGAAGCGGATGAGGACCGCAAAACCAGCAGTGACCCAGTCCCAACGTCCTAGGGAACTCAGGTCAGAAAGGAAGGGAAGAAGCTTCGTCGACAGCCTCTCGCCCTTGTCTCCGAGGTAAATCGAAGACAGAAACCACCAGAGCCACGACGAGCCCAGGCCCTCACCAGACAGGGGAGGAGGAGCCGTCTCCCTCCCGTCAATCGTCACCGCCGGGGTCTTCCCCGCAAAGTAGTCTCGAACGTAAGGCGGGTATCAAACCCAAGATCAGAATGACCTTCGGCGACAAGTTCCAGCCGATCAATCTCCTCGCCTCGGCCGAGTCCGCCCTCATGGCAGTCTCCGGCCACACCACCTCCTCGGTCCCGCACGGCAGACCAGAAATCATGCCGTAATCCTCCAAAGTGACTCCCACCTCACCAAAAGGCATGTGAAATGTGGAAGTCGTATCCCAGAATCGGTCCAAGAAAGCACGAACCAGGCTAAGGTTAGCCCGCAACTTCCTCTTCGTGATATCCCTCCAGACCTGAACCAAAGGACCGAACGCTCCACGCTCGATCATGGCCCTCTCCTCCGCCGACAGCCGCTCGTAGTGCTCCATCGCTGTCATGTAACCCGAGAACGACCTGATGTTCCCGACCTCCTATTATGATTTGAAACAAAGCTATATTTAGTTTTGGATGAAATTTGAAAGAAATTTGGATAAAAAATGAATAGGGATGAGTAGTGAGTAGTGAATTCCTATTTACCAAACTCTTCACCGTCCTGTAGGACAGGTGACCCTCTGCAGCCCACACCGGTGCTGCTCTCCCAAGTCTCGGCCCACGCGGAGCCCCTTTCAGCTGACGACCTCCTCGTCCGACGTTGGCCCGTCTCGGGGCCTCCTCCTCCTCAACGGCCTCCTCCTCGTGAGCCTCGTCCCCAGCAGCCATCACCGCAGCGGTGAAGGCCTGCTCCAAAGCCTCCTCGACAGTAGCAGCGTCGATCTCCATGGGAGCTCTCCCAGAAGTAGAAGCCTCATCACCTGCAATGTTAAAGTAAACTCAGGCCGCGTCACACGACGACAAGCCTTGGTTAAAGGATTTTCGAGCCTTCGGAAGCCCTGAAACCGCTCTTTTTCGCCATCCTTGGCCATATTCCCACCAACCCGATCACTCATGTGATAAATTGGGTCAAGTTAAGCCTAATTCGAAGCCTAGTTCCGGGTTCGAGTTGAAATTTCGACAGCATTTCGCTATAACGGCGATTATGCCCTAGAAAAGTGTCCTGAAAAAGCTGTCACAAACCAAAATTCCGAGATGGTAGAAAGTCTACCCATCATTCAAGGATCCCAAATATCAAGTTTCATTACAAATGGGCAATCCTAAGGCTATTTTCGAAGCAATTTACGGTTCAGCTGTAAAACTGTCTCAAATTTCACTCAAAGGCTCAAAACTTGATGAAAATTCGAAACAAATACATGGTTATGTTCCTAACACTACCTACTATCCATTTCCAATGTCAATTTGACAAGGCAAATTCATTTGGGGGAAAAGCCCCAAATTTTCGATCAAATGGGTCATAAACCCTAGATTTTTCGGCTCAAAATCGGACGAATGTGGATGATTAATGCAAGATTGAGACACATACCTCGATTAGTCATGATTAATGCAAGCTTTTGAATCAAACCTTGGCGGAAATTGTGAAGATTTGAGAAAGAAATGTGTGATTTATGTTTCGAATAAAAATGAACAAAGCCTCCTGATTTTCGCGTTTTTACGCAGGAAAACCAAATTGGGGAATAGACGCAGCAGGCGCTGCGCCTCTTCCAACAGACGCAGCTCTTGCTGCACCTCTTCCTTTTGTTCCCTCCATACGGATTTTCAAAAATTCGTTATGAATTCGTTATTTGTGGGCCCCATCTTTGGTGCGCCTCTTCCCCGATGCTATTTTCATTTTTGGTCCGTTCGGCGATTTTCTTTCGTTCCGGCCCGCATTTCCAAGCCCGCAGCAGACTGCCGCACATTATTTATTCCTTCCAAGACCTTCTGCTTGTCGCAACGAGCATTGGTTCCTTCACGGAATTCAACACACCTTCGTTATGTCTCCAGCGAGAGTAAGCGGATATACTTTCCCTCTCATGACAAGAAGAATCAATTCCCAATCGTGTCTCTAGCGAGAGTAAGCGGACGTACTGTCTCTCTCAAGACGTAAGGACTGACAATCTACCTAAGCAGATTTCCTCCCAGCAGTTCCCGCCTGTGTCCTGCTACTCGCAATTATTTCCCAAAGCAGATTTCCTCTCAGCAGTTCCCGCCTGTGTCCTGCTACTCGCAATTATTTCTTGTTTCCCCGCAGAGTGCGACAAAGGTGTCGTTCTCCAGAAGTTCCCAAGCCAAAGCCTTCTTTCTTAGGTTCGTAGACCCGAAATTAGGATTTTTTGACTATAGGATCCCAATCCTTTTAGGTTCATAAGCCTTCAAGTTCCCAAACCAATAGAGTTCCTATACCTAAGCTTTAGTTACCCTTAAGTTGAACTTACTTTAGGCCTCCTTCCCGACGATGCTTTCCTTTAGGGTCCCACACCCTAGCACCAATCCTTATGTATCCTTTAGGTCTTACCCTTAGCTCCCATGCCCAACCTTAGCTCCTACGCACCTCCGGAAGCATCTCGAGAAGAAGTCTCAGGTATGGTCTCTTCTTATGGCTGGCGAGCCTCCTTACGTAGTCTAATGGACTTTAAACGACCCTCCCCGATAGTCGACAGACTCTAAAATGTTCCCAACGACAGGTCCTTGGTTCAGACCCTTTGAGCCGCCTCGCGTCGCCATAGTCGTCAGGTTGTAATCTTCGATTGACCTGATGGCTATACTTTGACTTTCGCCTTGTCCAAGCCTCAGTCAAAGTGGGGGCTCTGTAGATACCTCATTTATGCACCTCCCGCAAACCACCCGGTGATGATTGGGCCGCATGTTTGGTACGCGGAACGGTTTGTGACAGTTCGTAAGATTATCGTCAAGTGATTGCTCAGATATTAATGTCTACCTCTTAGTTGTCATCTACGTCCCGATACGGTCGTTTTGACAGTAATTAGAGTACATTCGGAGTCCGGGCCTAAAACCGTCTCCATTTTCTGATAACCGTTAAATCCCGAGTCGAATGTTCGGAATGTTAGGATATTTCTATTCCATATTTCATAAATTTTATCTTTTAGTAAGCAATTTCCCGTAATATTCACATAAGATATTAAGGAAAACCGAATCATTTCCGTCCTACCATAACTCAAACACGGAAATCTTTCTTCTGCAGGAGGAAACCCCTTGGGAACGACGACGCGGCAGTCTTTGCGCCTCTTCCAAGAGACGCACGATGGGCTGCTGCGCCTCTTCCCGTGCCCTTTTCGCATGTTTCTCGTATCTTTTTCATATCTTTCCGAGATTCACTTCCAAAGAGTCTCTGAAACCCTAATTCCTTCACGTGATTAGTATAAATAGGAGCCTTCGCTCCTCATATTTCTCACGCGAGTGTCCGCCCTTCTCTTCTCCCTTTGCATTCTAGACTTTGTTCTTACTTTTTGGCGTCTACGTGCTTGAACATTCGACCACGTAAGCTCGGATCCTTCTGAGTACCAGCCTCCCCGTTGCATGACCGACCAATTTGACCAACTACACAATAATCAACTTAATTAATTAATCGTTTTCCTCTTACGAGGGCACTTTCTTTGCATTCGCGTCGAGCATCACTAATCGATATCTTAGTCCTTCTCTTTTCGTCAACATGTAAGTCTGAGGGTGTATAATCCTTATTTATTTATTGTATTTTATTTATTGTAACATCGATTGTAAGGTTTATGTCGAAAATACCATTAAAACCGATTTCTAAAACCCTTTGTTAAAACCTCTTTTTACGGATTTCCAGTAGATAACCGTCGAGAAAGGACGCAAAGAATCGCCTGCGCCTCTTGAAGGAGCGCGATTCTCTTTGCGCCTCTTCGTGAGGGCCGCAGCAGATTCTCGCTTCCTTTCTTCTTCGTTCGTCCTCTGTTATTCGTCCCAAAATCCTTTTATTTGTTTCGTTTGTTTGTTAATTCTTCATCATAGCATATAATTCACATGTATATTATAATCATCATCATTAATATGTTTTAATCATCACAAATCCGACTTAAATCCCTTATAATCCAATATTTGCGGGTTTTCGTCATTAAATTCAATTCCGGGTTGTAGAGATTCAATTCATCAATATTGGGTTTCTGGAATTCGTCTTTGATATAGTTTTCATCTGTTATTTGTCATATTCATCATATATTCGTCATTAATCCATCGTATTTAACTTAATTAATTGAATTAATTTGTTTGACTCATTAATATTTTTCACTTCTGTCATTATTCCATCATGTATTAATCCGTTTAATTCCGTCTCATTCATGTTTTACTGTTTTCATGACCCATTCATATGTTAAATAACATGCTAATCACTTTCATCCGAGTAAATATCATTAATCAATCATTAAATTCACCAATTAACATTAACGGCTTGCAATTACGGCTTCACAGCCTGGACCGAACAAGAGCCAAGGAACAGACGCAGCGTCTGCTGCGCCTATTCCAAAGGACGCAGCTCTGTTGCGCCTGTTCCTGGCTGAGTTTTGTCCCTGAACTCCGTTTCTGCCTTGACCTAGTTTGTTTAGACTACGTATTAATTAACTATTATCCGTAATATCACGCTAATTCCCGTTCGTTAATTTATTTGATTCTTTCTTTCTTTCTTTCTTTTTCTCAAATTATCCGTTTCAAAGGTATTTTCGACATAAATCGCCTAACCCAATGTAATTAATGTAATTTTCATTATTGCAATTTTCTTTATTGTATTTATCATTATTTCTTGTGTCATTTGTATATTTTCACATGTAATTGAGCATTAAATCCCAACTTCGACATTAATTGTATGCTAAATTATGTGTCAACCGACTTAGCCTAATTCTCACATGTTAGGATTAAAACTTGGATGTTGCATTGCATGCATATAGCCGACGATATATCGAGTACGAATAACTTCCCTAATCATTAGTAGAGGTCGCTATCGAGGCGGGCGGGATTAGGTGTTCGATCAAAAGAGCTTCCTAATACGTACCCTCACCCCTTACTCCAGATATCTGTGAACACCCGTGTTCATTGGCATCCACGAGAGTAATTCTAGACATAGAATGCTAAGGGTAACGATTGCTTAGTGTTCATGTCTCTACTTTGTGTCTTGACATGACACGAGGTATTCGAACGGTTCCAATTTCCCATAAAAATTGGTGGCGACTCCATACAAAATGCAAACGCTTGTTTCCCAAGCGCCCCCGTGGCCCCCGCTGTCCACATGATGCTGATAATTTCACTTCGAAAGTCTTGGTAATACTCCGTATGTGCTAGCGAATGAGGGCATTCTATGTTTGATCTTTTGTAGCTTAATTTCTATTTCAGGAACATTATAGTAGAATTTTTTGCTGTTACTTTTTGGCTCTTTTCCTTATTTGGTGAATCTGAGACCTTATTTTGTGAATCTCAGACCTTCTTCAGTGAATCTTAGGGCTTGTTTTGTGAAACTTGGTCATCATAAGTGGTTAAAATCACCTATTTTGCTCTTTTCCTTATTTGGTGAATCTCATACCTTGTTTTGTGAATCTCAAACCTTGTTCAATGAATCTTAGAGCTTGTTTTGTGAAACTTGGTCCTCATAAGTGGTTAAAATCACCTTTTTTGCTCTTTTCCTTATTTGGTGAATCCGAGACCTTATTTTGTGAATCTCAAACCTTGTTCAATGAATCTTAGGGCTTGTTTTGTGAAACTTGGTCATCATAAGTGGTTAAAATCACTTATTTTGCTCTTTTCCTTATTTGGTGAATCTCAGACCTTATTTTGTGAATCTCAAACCTTGTTCATTGAATCTTATGGCTTGTTTTGTGAAACTTGGTCATTATAAGTGGTTAAAATCACCTATTTTGCTCTTTTCCTTATTTGGTGAATCTCAGACCTTGTTCAATGAATCTCAGACCTTGTTCAGTGAATCTTAGAGCTTGTTTTGTAAAACTTGGTCATCAATAGTGTTTAAAATCACTTTTTTCTGCTTACCTTGTTTTGTGAATCTCAGACCTTGTTTAGTGAATCTCAGAGCTTGTTTAGTGAATCAAATTGCAAACTTTCTCTTAAGCTGTCGTTGATTAGTCCTACTAGATCAAATAGAAACTATAATTTTTTGAAAAAAAAAAGTATCTAATTTAAGGTTTTAACTCTTAACAGGGAGATACATCAGGAGAAGACGAAGAAGACGAAGAAGAAGAGTATAGAGAATGATGTAGATGTGAGCAAGATGACGATGGAAGAAGCACAAGTTTTATCTATGTTTAGTTTGATTTAAGGTTTTAAACTTAAGCATTTGGTTAAATGTTGGTTTTATTTTGGCTTTGAACTTCAGCATTTGGACCTCAATGCGTATGAAATCTCATTTACTTACGACGTTTATTTGTTTTCAATGTTGTGAATGCTAGACTTTAATTGGTCAAACTAGAAGGTTGTTTTTTGGTGAAACTTGAACTTAAATTTGTCCAACTGTTTACTTGCAAAGTTTGTGAATCCTACAGCTTAATTTGTGATACTGGAAGGTGATTTCGTGAAACATGGACTTAAATGTGGGAAATCGTAAGTGACCCAGAAAAATTATTTCCAAAGAACAAGTATCAAATATCTTTACAAGAGTTGATGAAGGCAACAATCTTGTCAAAATCCTCCTTAAAAACTTGTGTCTATATGATCTACCAAATCTACCTATGATGCAAGTTTTTGAAGAATAGTACAACAAACGTATTTACGAAAGATGGCACAAAGTATGTGACACCTTCATGATCTTCTTCGAAACTGGTCTCTAATCTTGGAACACTCGATCATTTCCTCATTCGCCGTAATGAGGGCACCGGAGCTGGAGGAGCCTCGACCCAGTTTTGCATATTATATGTCAATAATTAGCAAAATGACTCAGTTTATGACTCCTTCATGATCTTCTTCGAAACTGGTCTCTAATCTTGGAACACTCGAGCACTTCCTCATTCGCCATAATGAGGGCACCAGAGCTGGACGAGCCTCGACCCAGTTTTGCATATTATGCGTTAATAATAAGCAAAATGACCCAGTATGTAACAACCCCATTTATTCAGGAGCCTTTAGCTAGACATTCCCAAATAAATAGGACTGTAACCATCTCGGTTTCCCGGGGTAGTGAATAACAAAGTCCAATTCACCAAAGTACTTTAAATTAAAACTTAGCGATTACATGTTCATTACAACTTAACTAACTAAAACTTAATATAAAATAATTACAACTCGCACCGGAAATAAATAAAATGATTAAATATTCTATGTGGTCTAGACTTCTAGATAGATTGGCCAAGTCCTCACGCATTCCCATAAGCTCCAAAGTCAGCTAATCTTTAGTACCTGTCAAATCTGCTCCCCATTAAGGTTCACCACAGGTGTTCACGAATACACTGTCAACCACGAGGTTGAGTAGGAATAGCCAAACAACCACAATAAATGGATACAAGAACAATATTAAATGCAAATACAATGTATGCTCATGATCAATCCTCCGACGCTCCCGTTCATCCCGCCAATCCTTGGCCGGGGTAGTCTCATCATCCCAACCGAAGTTGAGGTAGTCTCATCATCCCAAAAACAAGTCCTGCAGAACCAGTTCTGAGGTATCCAATGCAAGTGCTCATGATATGAAAATGCAAACCATTGAGCAACACAATTTCTTACCATCTCAGACACGAAGCTGAGGAATCCAATAATCAATATAATCATCTCAGACACGAGCTGAGGTAGTCAATAATTAAATCATCTCAGTCACGAGCTGAGGTAGTCAATAATCAAATCATCTCAATACAACCAACCGACAATCATATATCATCCCATCACAATTCCAAATAATTCAACCAATACAATCAGATAATATCATTTAAGTAAACAATAAAGTGATTGTGTAGCAACCTACCTCAATAGCAAATCCAAGTCCAAGTAATATAAAAATAATAATAATAATAATTAGAAGCGATCTCCTTCTACGAATCTGTCACCTATCAAAATAATAATAATAGCAATAATTATAATTATGCCCAAATAAATTAATTAACTAACTACGTTTCAATTTACGATTCAAATATTAAAACCCGTCACAAGATTCAAACCACTACCCATACACCCGTGTTCCCTCCTTTGCATCCGACATCAACCAACCATAATAGGTCGTGGCAGCCACCCCTGCCACGCCTGCCACCACCACGCCTGGTCTGACCATCGCCCCCATTACCACCAGTTACACCCTTCTTCAATCCCCCTTCCCTTCTTGACACAACTACAACCACAACAACACCAAAACCTCCTTTTTCTTTGACCGAGTCACCACCACGAACCAAAAGATGGCAAAGCACCACCACAACCCAGCCGCCGCACCTACCACTCACAGCCACCACGCTCAGCCTCTCCTCGTCCTAACGCCATCACATCAAACACAATGCAACAATAACAACAGCAAACAAGTGACAACATCACCGAAAAGGCGCGGCCTTTGGCCACCACGCGCCACCACATTAACCACCCTGGACCTACCCATAACCACTCTAGACAACCGCCACCTATCCCTGAGTTAGTCGACTCTCATGTGGGTTCCCAATCCCCTATAAACCGCATAACAACAATAACATCAACCTGTAATAGCCCAGCCTGCAAAACGCCTCGCCACCACTGACTGCCACCCTTATCTCCGCCGACAACACCACCGTCACGACCTCCATACACCACCCTAGCCCTGCCCTTAAGTCACTTGGGTCAAAACAGCCTATGGGTTGGGTTTTAGGGTCTCTTAAGATGGGTCCAAGTATAAACAACAACAATAATATGCTTTGATTAAATCCTAAACTAAAGCGGGTCAACGGTCAACGAGTCAAGGTCAGTCTAGGTCGAGTCCCTGGTCAAATTCGGGTCTTGGGTTGAGTCAATATATTATTATATTACTATATCAATTCAATTATAAGAAAGAGTTTATGAGACGGTTACCTTAAGGCGGTTGTCAGATAGATATAAAGCTCCCTTTTTCTTCTTATTTCTCTCTCTCTCACTTTTTAATTATGATTTATGTGAATACAAGTGACAAAAGAATAGCCAGAGGGTCTTATTTATACCAATAGGTAGGTGGAGGAACTTTTCTTATCTTATTATTATTATTATTATTATTATTATTATTATTATTATTATTATTATTATTATTATTATTGTTGTTGTTGTTGTTGTTGTTGTTGTTGTTGTTGTTGTTGTTGTTGTTGTTGTTGTTGTTGTTGTTGTTGTTGTTGTTGTTGTTGTTGTTGTTGTTGTTGTTGTTGTTATTATTATTATTATTCTTATTATTATTGTTATTATTATTATTATTATTATTATTATTATTATTATTGTTGTTGTTGTTGTTGTTGTTGTTGTTGTTGTTGTTGTTGTTGTTGTTGTTGTTGTTGTTGTTGTTGTTGTTGTTGTTGTTGTTGTTGTTGTTGTTGTTGTTGTTGTTATTACTATTATTATTATTATTATTATTATTATTATTATTATCTCATATTAATACCAGATTAATACCGTATAAAATACTTGTTACCTTATTTATCATATAATACCGTCACCATATATACTTATACTAGTATGCGTCATATGTATACATCCTCCGTCATATATTATTATGTATTATTTAATTATTATTTCCCGTCTCAATAATTAATAAATAATATAAAATATCCATTTCCATAAATCACATTTTAATAAAATGATGTTGACCAAACCTTTGACCATCCTGTAAATTACGGAGTATTACAGTCTTCCCCCCTTAAAATGAACTTTATCCCGAAGTTCGCCCACAACTTCTACCACAACACTTATAAACATCCTCACAACTAAGCACCATCCAACACAATCATCCACAATCATCCATTTACGATTATCAACCACGCCAATCTTCTCACAAAGTATCACAACAATAACTCAAAACATTCGTAGTATTACATTCCTTCCCCCTAAAAATAAACTTCGTCCTCGAAGTTCAGAATATCAGCAATAGGAATAATCAAATCATTATTGTAATGTCATAAAACATAAAACAAACATTGTAATATAAAACAATTATTATTTCCAACACGAATTAATGGTTAAATGAATAACAAAACCTTTGATTTACTTCCAAACAGAAATACCTATATTCGAACTAATTTTTATTTGAACTTCAACTTCTTTACTTAACTATTTGCGAATACATTGCCAAGATAAATAATAATCTATAACAAAAAAAATACGCATAATTGTTTAGTTAATCTTTTCTTAATAATGATATCTAACTTAAACATGGAAGCAATTATTGTAATAATATATATAGGCTTAGGGAAACACATTTCGCATATCACTAGACATGATAATCTACTTCACACAATTCACAATATTATAATATCAAGAAACAAAAACTTTCATTTGTTCAAGACTAAGGAAATCATGCTATAACTAAAAATCATAAATAATTAATAACATAATTAATTCTTGGAAACTTATACTTTTTAGAAAATAAATAGAGTTATTAAATCATGAGCGAAAGAATCAAGTCAAAAACTCATAAGGTCAATTTATAATGCATTTTACAAATTGTTTGGTCGAAACAGAAATTTTACAACAACTTGTTAGAAACTTAGGTCAACTTGTAAAAATCACTATAAATTGTCAAAATATTCCCTTGTAACATGGCTTATCAAATTAGAAACATACACGAGTCTATCAAACAGTGGAGTTGGAATTTTACCAAATCATTAAGTAGTTTTTAAATGATAATTTTTACAAAAAAATGGCGCGGAAACATCATTGTACAGGAATACTTCGATCAATGTCCACTAAAATATTTATCTCTCCTAAACCGTATTTTATTTGAACATGAGACTAGTGGCATATGAAAGCTAACTCACAAGGGTATCACAAATAAAAATCTCAGACAAGAATTTTAAACAGACACTAAATGGCAGCCAAAACAATCAAGGGTAAAAATCTTGTGAAATCAACCAAAATCGCATTCTTCACAACTCCACACAACAATTAATACTTCACATGCTTAATCATATTCACTCCTTCCACATACATGCCCACATACTTCCTCATATCAACATGCTTAAAACAATGTTTAAAAAAATCATGTCACACCCCTCCTCCGTAAACTAAGGTTACGCCCCCGTAACCGCAACCATTAATGACAACAATACGCAACCAAAACAAACAAAACTCCTAAGAGAAGTATACTATATTCATTTTAAATTACCCCACACTCTTAAGTATTCTCTCAAGGTTCCCGGTTCAAAATTGGAAGGGCCAAGGTATGAATTAGGCGCGCGCTTTCCTAACGTAACTAAGTGGGGGCTCCTAACAGTTTCTACCCGGGGTTCATTTTACTTAGACACAACCTAAGTTCATTATTATTTATTGGTTAGGCCTGAGGATCGTTTTGCTCTAATACCACTTTGTAACACCCCCATTTATTCAGGAGCCTTTAGCTAGACATTCCCAAATAAATAGGACTGTTACCATCTCGGTTTCCCGAGGTAGTGTGATACCGTCGTCAGGTACCAAAAATAAAATACCTAGTTACACTAACAGAAGCTAGCAGTAAGTAGGGTCGATCTCCACAGGGAGGTGGTCACTATCCACTTGTCTACTCGGTCTGTCTAAGGTCACAGTGTGGGTTTTAATTGATTTCTAAACTACTGAAGATTAACGGAAAGAGAAATAAGAGCAGAAAATGTGATAAAGATAACATATAATAGAGAATATGTAAGGATTTCGGTTCACCATGGTAGTCAATCGACTCAGTTGCAAATAGCCTAGACAATCTACTGTGAGAAGGATAACGGAAAGGTCCTTCCGGTCCACTTTCTATCCTAGAATTCCACTAACTTAACTTCCGTCCTCATTAGGGTAGTCTACTGTTCATAGCAGGTCTGTTCATTCCAATCTTTCGATGCAGGAACGAAATTAACCAGGTTAATGTAATTTAGAAGCATGCATTCAACTAAATTGGTGTACAGTTATATTGCTATGGGGACAGATTCTCACATATAAATTATCTAGCCTATTCACTAAATCGTCACAATCCTACCATGGATTCCCTAATCCTAACATATGAGAATTTAGCTATTCATATTACTAATGTTGTCAATACTAATAATAATGAATAAACTAATTAAAGGCATGACAGAACAACAATAATTATGCATAAGATGAATTAGGGCAGAAATTAATATATAGAGAAACCAGGATTAAAGCAAGAAAATAATAGATTAAGATTAATAAGGGAAGAAAGATTACAATCACAAGAATTCCGGCGTAAAGAACAAATCCACTAGCAAGAGATTAAAAGAAGAGCAAAGTTACAGTGGAGAGAGATTAGAGAGATTCAGAAAATGAGAGAAGCGTAAGTAAAAAAGTGTGTTTATGACCTAATCCTGACTTCCTTTATATAGGGAAGTCATTATTAACATAAAATAATCCTAACACGGGTTAAAAATCCCGAGTATATAAGCTAACCACTCGATCGAGTAACTTTATATCACTCGATCGAACAAATCCAAGCTAAAACCTCTCGATTGAGTACTTTAGGTACTCGATCTAACACTTATTAAATAGGCACTACTTGATCGAGTAGAAAAAGGAGTCGATCGAACACAATTGTACTCGATCGAGTACTTTCCAGTGCACAATTCCTACTTCGCGCACTGAACTTCAAACGGCTGCCATTTCTTCGTTACTTGGACAAGCAGGACGTTTACGGTGGCGTTGGAAAGCTAAAAGGACAAGATTTTATCACCAATTGGAATAATCTGAAAATCTATTGTAGAACTCGAGATATGGCTCTTCAAAGTAGGCACTAGTAATTTGAAGTTCTTCCTTTGCTCGCCTAGCTGTCTTACTCCTTTGCGCATCTCAAAATAGTAGTGTTAAGGCTCCGACTCAACTCATATCCTAAATGCATGCATAAGGACATGTTTTAGGCATGATTATGCTCCTTTCCGGTTCATACCTATAAATAATACAAGAGAAACCAAAGTAGCCAATTCGGGGGATATTTGTAGGTAAAAACTACACAAAATGCATAGAATTGCGTGCAAATGAAGTACGAGATACCTATATAAAATGCACGCATCAAATCTCCCCAAACTAAACCTTTGCTTGTCCCCTAGCAAATTAAATGCAAACTAATGGAACGGATATAAAAACTCAGAGCTAGCTATAACCTGTCTACTCGAACCAATTTAATGCAAACAAAAATCAATAGTCATAGCCACAGCAGTCAATACGCAAACGAGTTATAAGATGTCCATAAATAAAGCTGACCTATCGACCTTGCAAGACCAACAAAATCGGACTCTCACGTGGTCACTCTTCTCTCATGAAGCAAAGGGTGAATTATATATGTATAAGAGAGAAAGAGAAAACAGTCACTCACCTAGACTGCGACCTACATAACATGCATGGAACAAAAATGATAGACGATTCAAGTACTATATATACATTCCAACCAACAATGTCCGTCACAGCCGAGGGCTTACAAATGATATGGGAAAGTGAGGTTACAGGTGAGAAAAGGCAAAACAGATTATGGTAGTGTGGAGGTAAAGCGTCAAGCTAGCTCCGAAACAAGACCATATAAAGACCATCCAAAACTCAGCTGTCTAGAAAATAAAGCTCAAGTGCCCTTCATTGGCACACATCTCACTATCCAATACACTATCTCCTGAAAAATATATGAATAGAACGGAGGAGTGAGACCGTCACAAGATAAAAATAAGCATAGTCGGTCTCTTTTATTCATACAACTCAATTCAATTTTTTTTCTTTTTTTTCTTTCTTTTCTTCTTTCTGTTTCACGTGAACTTCACTTTTTTGTTTTTGTTTTTGTTTTTTTTTTCACATTCTTTTCTTCTTTTCATGTCTCTTTTTTTCCTTTTCCAAATTCTTTCTTTTTCTACCAACTCCGCACAATGAATATGAGCCAAAATCGCAACAAGGATAGATATACCACAAAAGTCACACTAAACTAGCTTGACTGGCAGGCTAAATTTGGGTGTAGCTAATGGGTCAAAAGGCTATTTTTGGCTAATGTGGAGCTAAATGGGTGAAAAATGAAAGAAAGGGAATTTGTAAGCTCCTCCCTGCATGTGACACCGACCACAAACCCGAATGTATGCATTTAACGAGAAATCGAATGTCATAAAAGTGCAAAAGTAATAAACATGTTATGCAAGGAGTACTACTCTCAATTCCTACATGAACCGGTCATGAATGTCACCAGTTATTAGGCTCTAAAACTCAGAATTTATGGAGTAGTTTGCCAATTTATCAGGTCAAGTCTATACGGTCAGCTATATTTGAACAAAAACTCGTAGATTATGCGTAAGACTTAGCTAATAACTGTCAATAAAGTGCAAGGCTCAAGTAAAAATGAAAAGTTACAGTGCAATATCATCACGGAAATCTACTGTTCCAACTCAATCTATATGCAAAAATAAACGTGAAATTTTTTTTTTGATTTTTTGTTTTTTTAATAATTTTTTTTTTTGAATTTTCTAATTTTTATGAGATTTTTGAATTTTATAAAAATAACAACAATGCATACAAAAATTAAACGTGATAACAGAAATGCAATAAAAACAATATGCAGACACAGATATGGATGCATAACCTCCCCAAACCAAACCATACAATGCCCTCATTGTACTCAAAAACAGGGAAAGGAAATGCAAACTAAAAAGGAGAGAGTGAAGATACGGAGAACTCACAAGAGTACGCGAAGAAGGGACCTCCCCAAACCAGCCATCAACATGGGAGGTCGCAAACAGCTGCAGGACATCGTCACAGGAAGCGAATCAAGGCAAACCAACTCGATCGAGAGAGAAGATTACTCGATCGAGTGCAATGGGCAGTAAAAGTGTTCGATCGAGAAAGTAGGGCACTCGATCGAGAAGACACATTATTAAACACACAACAAAAACCGAAACTTTAGAAAAACAACTAAAAAGCGTAAATTCCGGGTTGCCTCCCGGATAGCGCTAGTTTCAGACAGGTTCCAGCTCGACCTTCTTTTCTTCGAGCCTCTCTAATTTAACCTGGTCAAAACAGCTCAAAGCGCGCAGCAACCGATCAAACAGTTGCGCATGTGCTATACAAAACTGTAAGTAGCACCACAGTAGAATAATGACATAGGAAAATAAAATGTATAAATGTTCGAGTCTAACAAATTTCCTATGACAGCTCCTAAATTTATCAACAAAATAAAGGAGCTCAGGAGCAATTAATAATAATTTAGGGTACCATTTCTGATTAACAAATTTAAGATGACAAGTACAGTGAAAAATCGTTAAATTACTTGTCCAACTGGAAGGGGGTATAGCATTAAAATGCGAAGCATAAGTCAAATAAGGCAATGTGCTACTCAAACAAACAATAATAAAATTATCGTTAACTACCTTGGGTTGGTCGCTCTCAATGACGGAATCATTGACAAAGGAAGATATTACCTCTTCCGTGCTGAGAGGAATCACTGACTCAACTTCCTTCTTTTCAGCCTCCTCTATGGAATCCGTCCCGTAAATCGCAGCCTCAAGCGCATCCAGCTCGGCTTTGAAAAGGGAAGATTCACCGTAACCATTATAATCATCAAGATAATCATCTAAAACGAACCCAAGTGACAAATCAATGCTCTCTTTGGCCAAACTAGTCGATCGAGCAAAAATAGAACTCGATTGAGAGCTTCCTTCCTGATTTTCACTCGATCGAACACAATGAACTGCTCGATCGAGGACTTCCTCAACACAACTGTTCAATCGAGTGGAATCAACTGTTCGATCGAACGTTTTCTTTGGTAATCCACTCGATCGAGTGCTATTACTAGCTCGATCGAGTGATCTATACAGTGCATTGCAGAAATCTTCATAACTCGCTTCATTTTCGGATAGATCTTTGTAATCCGAGTCATCCAAATCATTAATAGCGCTAGGAAACTCGGGTCCTTCATGGGAAAGACCACTCTCTGTGTAGGTAACGCAGACTTCCTCTGGTTGCCTAACGTTCGACTCAGCAGCTAGCTGAGCTATTTGAGACTCGAGCTCAATGAGTTGAGCTTCTTTACGTCTATCATCTTCTTGCAATCGGAATGCAAGTGCCTTCACCAAAGACTTCAGCTCAGCAATCTCTTCTTTCCGTTTATCAGGAGAAGGAGCTTGTTGTTAACGTGGCCAGACAAATGGAGGCTTTTGATAGCCTCATTGATAAGGTAGATGTGGCGGCGCAATTAAAACTATTTTATTAGGTTGTCTACGTTGCTTGAATGCATAAACCTCGTCATATTCAGCTAAGCAAAAAGCTGCATTGTGCTCAGCAGCACCACATCTCTCGCAATAAATCACCTGCTGCGCCATATAATGGAACATAGGTGACGGGTCAAAGGTACTAAAGCCTTCCCTTTGACGATCTTTTACATAGAACTGTCTAGGTAGGACCTGTAGGACCTATCAAAACAGCACTAAAGAAAAAGATGAGAACGGCCTCGAGGAATAAATTCCTTGAGGCTAAAAACAGACAAAATTAAAACAAGTAAATAAAGTAGTTGCCTCCCCGACAACGACGCCAAAATTTGATATTGTCGCCAGGTACCAAAAATAAAATACCTAGTTACACTAACAGAAGCTAGCAGTAAGTAGGGTCGATCTCCACAGGGAGGCGGTCACTATCCACTTGTCTACTCGGACTGTCTAAGGTCACAGTTTGGGTTTTAATTGATTTCTAAAGTACTGAAGATTAACGGAAAGAGAAATAAAGGCAGAAAATGTGATAAAGATAACAGATAAGAGAGAATATGTCAGGATTTCGGTTCACCATGGTAGTCAATCGACTCAGTTGCAAATAGCCTAAACAATCTACTATGAGAAGGATAACGGAAAGGTCCTTCCGGTCCACTTTCTATCCTAGAATTCCACTAATTTAACTTCCGTCCTCATTAGGGTAGTCTAGTGTTCATAGCAGTACTGTTCATTCTAATCTTCCGATCCAGGAACGAAATTAACCAGATTAATATAATTTAGAAGCATGCATTCAACTAAATTGGTATATTGCTATGGGGACAGATTCTCACATATAAATTATCTAGCCTATTCGCTACATCGTCACAATCCTACCATGGATTCCCTAATCCCGACATAAGAGAATTTAGCTATTCATATTACTAATGTTGTCAATACTAATAATAATGAATAAACTAATTAAATGCATGATAGAACAACAATAATTATGCATAAGATGAATTAGGGCAGAAATTAATATATAGAGAAACCAGGATTAAAGCAAGGAAATAATAGATTAAGATTAATAAGGGAAGAAAGATTACAATCACAAGAATTTCGGCGTAAAGAACAAATCTACTAGCAAGAGATTAAAGGAAGAGCAAAGTTACAGTGAAGATAAATTAGAGAGATTCAGAAAATGAGAGAAGCGTAAGTAAAAAAGTGTGTTTATGACCTAATCCCGACTTCCTTTATATAGGGAAGTCATTATTAACATAAAATAAACCTAACACGGATTAAAAATTCCGAGTATATAAGCTAATCACCCGATCGAGTAACTTTATATCACTCGATCGAACAAATCCAAGATAAAACCTCTCGATCGAGTACTTTAGGTACTCGATCTAACACTTATTAAATAGGCACTACTCGATCGAGTAGAAAAAGGAGTCGATCGAACACAATTGTACTCGATCGAGTACTTTCCAGCGCACAATTCCTGCTTCGCGCACTGAACTTCAAATGGCTGCCATTTCTTCGTTACTTTGGCAAAGAGGACGTTTATGGTGGCGTTGGAAATCTAAGAGGACAAGATTTCATCTCCAATTGGAATCACCTGAAAATCTGTTTTAGAACTCGAGATATGGCTCGTCAAAGTAGGCACTAGCAATTTGAAGTTCTTCCTTTGCTCGCCTAGTGTCTTACTCCTTTGCGCATCTCAAAATAGTAGTGTTAAGGCTCCGACTCAACTCATCTCCTAAATGCATGCATAAGGACATGTTTTAGGCTTGATTATGCTCCTTTCCGGTTCATACCTGTAAATAATACAAGAGAAACCAAAGTAGCCAATTCGGGGGACATATGTAGGTAAAAACTACACAAAATGCATAGAAATGCGTGCAAATGAAGTAAGAAATACCTATATAAAATGCACGCATCAAGTGAATAACAAAGTCTCATTAACCAAAGTACTTTAAATTAAAACTTAGCGATTACATGTTCATTACAACTTAACCAACTAAAACTTAATATAAAATAATTACAACTCGCACCGGAAATAAATAAAGTGATTAAATATTCTATGTGGTCTAGACTTCTAGGTAGATTGGTCAAGTCTTCACGCATTCCCATAAGCTCCCAAGTCAACTAATCTTTAGTACCTGTCAAATCTGCTCCCCATTAAGGTTCACCACAGGTGTTCACGAATACACTGTCAACCACGAGGTTGAGTAGAAATAGCCAAACAACCACAATAAATGGATACAAGAACAATATTAAATGCAAATGCAATGTATGCTCTTGATCAATCCTTCGACGCTCTCGTTCATCCGCCAATCCCTGGCCGGGGTAGTCTCGTCATCCCAACCGAAGTTGAGGTAGTCTCATTATCCCAGAAACAAGTCCTGCAGAACCAGTTCTGAGGTATCCAATGCGAGTGCTCATGATATGAAAATTCAAACAATTGAGCAACACAATTTCTTACCATCTCAGACACAAAGTTGAGGAATCCAATAATCAATAGAATCATCTCAGACACGAGCTGAGGTTGTCAATAATTAAATCATGTCAGTCACGAGCTAAGGTAGTCAATAATCAAATCATCTCAATACAACCAACCGACAATCATATATCATCCCATCACAATTCCAAATAATTCAACCAATACAATCAGATAATATCATTCAAGTAAACATTAAAGTGATTGAGTAGCTATCCTACCTTAATAGCAAATCCGAGTCCAAGTAACATAAAAATAATAATAATTAGAAGCAATCTCCTTCTACGAATCTGTCACCTATCAAAATAATAATAATAGCAATAATTATAATTATGCCCAAATAAATAAATTAACTAACTACGTTTCAATTTACGATTCAAATATTAAAACCCGTCACAAGATTCAAATCACACTATCCATACACCCGTGTTCCCTCCTTTGCACCCGACATCAACCAACCATAATAGGTCGTGGCAGCCACCCCTGCCACGCATGCCACCACCAAGCCTGGTCTGACCACCGCCCCCATTACCACCAGCTACACCCTTCTTCAACCCCCCTTCCCCTCTTGACACAACTACAACCACAACAACACCGAAACCTCCTTTTTCTTCCCCAGCCAGTCACCACCACGAACCAGTAGCAGCACCACCACAACCCAGCCGCCGCACCTACCACTCACAGCTACCACGCTCAGCCTCTCCTCGTCCTAACGCCATCACATCAAACACGATGCAACAATAACAATAGCAAACAAGTGACAACATCACCGAAAAGGCGTGGCCTTTGGCCACCACGCGCCACCACAATAACCACCCTGGACCTACCCATAACCACCCTAAACAACCGCCACCTATCCCTGAGTCAGTCGACTCTCATGTGGGTTCCCAATCCCCTATAAACCGCATAACAACATTAACATCAACCTGTAATAGCCCAGCCTGCAAAACGCCACGCCACCACCGACTGCCACCCTTATCTCCGCCGACAACACCACCGTCACGACCCCCATACATTACCCTAGCCCTGTCCTTAAGTCACTTGGGTCGAAATAGTCTATGGGTTGGGTTTTGGGGTCTCTTAAGATGGGTCCAAGTATAAACAACAACAATAATATGCTTTGATTAAATCCTAAACTAAAGCGGGTCAACGGGTCATGGTCAACGAGTCAGGTCAGTTTAGGTCGAGTCCCTGGTCAAAGTCGGGTCTTGGGTCGAGTCAACATATTATTATATTATTATATCAATTCAATTATAAGAAAGAGTTTATGAGACGGTTACCTTAAGGCGGCTGTAAGATAGATATAAAGCTCCATTTTTCTTCTTATTTCTCTCTCACACTTTTTAATTGTGATTTATGTGATTACAAGTGACAAAAGAATAGCCAGAGGGTCCTATTTATACCAATAGGTAGGTGGAGGAACTTTCCTTATCTTATTAGGTAATATTATTATTATTATTATTATTATTATTATTATTATTATTATTATTATTATTATTATTATTATTATTATTATTATTATTATTATTATTATTATTGTTATTATTGTTATTATTGTTATTATTATTATTATTATTATTATTATTATTATTATTATTATTATTATTATTTTCATCATCTCATATTAATACCGTATAAAATACTTGTTACCTTATTTATCATATAATACCGTCACCATATATACTTATACTAGTATGCGTCATATGTATACTCCCTCCGTCATATATTATTATGTATTATTTAATTATTATTTCCCGACTCAATAATTAATAAATAATATAAAATATCCATTTCCATAAATCACATTTTAATAAAATGATGTTGACCAAACCTTTGACCATCCTCTAAAATACGGAGTATTACACAGTATGTGACTCCTTCCAGTATGTGACTCCTTCTTAGAAGGATCATTTGTTTGCAAAATGACTTCACATCATCCCATCAACACGGACAATTGTCTTATTAATAAAACACCTATACAACCAAAAACAAGTACAATCGACTTATTTACAAAATATTCGCCCAAGTTATGAAGAAATGGACTTCACATCATTTTTAAGATAATAAAGTGTACCTTTTTAGTATTTTTATCCCATTTAAGAAGTTCCAGCATGATCGACTTTCGATATTCTGCCAATTTCTGCAAAGAGTGACTTATATTAATGAAGTATATACACAACCTACTTTTGTGGAATATAAGGCTTTATTTTCGTATACTAAAGAACTTACCTCAAAATATTCACTTTTGGTCCATAAACTATCATCGTCCAACGCACTCAACCATTTCAACACCAAAACTCCACAATCATAACTAGACAAAAAAATATTTATGAGCGCAACTTCAAAAACAAATAGCATATGAGAAAGTCCAACTTCCATTCGTAAAACTCCTCAAAATAATAACTATTGATCTGTTAGCAAAAGGAAAAAAGTGACGAAGATACATGCTTACATACCATGTTGTTTGTTGAGGGACTTGGAGATTGACAATTTCGTTCATGTGCATGAACTCCAAAGATTTAAATGACGGTCCCATAACACACGAAACATGGTACAACTGAAAAGAAAAGGCAATAACAAATCAAAATATATTTTGGAGTATACTTTTAAAAGACTACAAACAAATACTATACAATATTTTGGAAAAAAAAATCATACAATCTCTTTGGCATGGTTGTTGTTAGGATCCACGTCTATATCCACGCTTGAGTCAAGGATGAAATTTTTTCCCTGCTTTAAATCACAGACACAAGCCCACCAATGCTTCAACGGTTCGCTATGCAAAGGGATAAAAACCTGAGATAGTAAATGTACAAGACAAACCAATAAACAATACACGTGAACGAAAATAAATAAATAACAAAATAAATAGCAGACTGAGGGATCTGACCTTGTCGATATGGCTACCATCAATTAGAGTGTAATGGGACTTTATGTATTGACCCTAAATAATGGGGTTGCGCTCGAGATGAAGAGTCTACATGTCACAAAAAGGCAATTTGTACAATTTTAGAAACAAAGCAGCTTTAAGAACGCAAAATACTTGAATATCAACATATAAAGGATTTGAAACTGATATATACTGTCGTTGGCAAGTAGAGTACATTTTTTCTACCGAGTGTGCACTTAATTCCAAACATATAAATGACCTACAAAATTAAATTTGTTAGGAAACATAGACATCGAGTGACCTGATTTTATGAAACGTGAACAAAATAAAACAGGTTGAGTGGCGTGAACAAAATGAAACATTGGCAGGAAAAGGAAAATAATACTTAGGTTACTTACCTGATCCATAATAAGGCCACGCGGTCCAAGGGTCTGCAAAGCATCTCTTGTGATTTTTATCCACTCGGTGGACACCATAACCTCACTTAATTATTGATAAAATGCAATTAGTAGATATATCTATCATAATAAAAAAAATCAAAAAATCAAAGCAAAAATATGACATTACTGTTTATCTTTCTTTGATCTCCTTCCAACACAATTCACCAATTCCATGTCAGTGTAAGGTAGTATCCGAGAGCAACTCCATTCTAGTGCATCTTTTTTTACTCTTTCTCTGTATAGGTTCTCAGAACATGTAGTAATTTGATGGCACACCCTCAATGCAAAACGCTTGAGCTGAGTTTCCTATAAATGCAAAAAAAAACAGGGGAATAATAAAGTACTAAAGTGTTACAAATGTATAAAATCTAAATTAGTTGTTGAAAAGTAATCTTACAGTATTTATGGTTATTGGACAATCACTTTTGTTCCATTTGTAATTCTTCAATATGTACAACAAATAGAGGCCATTATCAATTTGATCGCATTTCAGAATTGATTTTGGGATAAACACTTCGGGCATCGTCGTAGAAGTAACACTTGTCACTACTGGGAACCTTGATTGAAGAAGGTTAATGAGCCTGTCTTGCGGTATGAACAAAAGAGTAATTAGTAAGGTCATAAAGTCAGAATACAATCCCAAGCTAGGATTCACAAATTAAACTGCCACTTTCACAAAGTAAAATCATATGCTCACAAACCAAAGTGGATACAATAGACGTACTGTAGGTTTTAAAAAAGGAGTATAATCAACAAATGTGTCTTTCATAGGATGGATGATTTGGCATTTGCAAGATTTGGTCTTAGGTTGAAACAAAACAAGAACGGTGGGCATGAGGGAGAGATGATTGGAGTGAAAATCTGAAAAACGGAAGACAAAAAATGCACTGAATTAAAAAGACAAAAGTCCACCTTCCCATCTATGTTTTAAAAACAAACTTAAGTTTGAATATAATGAGACCAAATAAAAGACTTACTAGTTGCGCTCCAGCAACATCAACATTGTCCAGACACTGGAACAAAAATGGAATCATGTGTGAGCAATGATTATAAGTGCACACCATGTAAAATGGGATTATAGTAAAGGGTAGTAAGACTCACACTAACATTGAGCGTGGAATGTGGCACAAATAAATGACAAGTAGAATCCCGTGATCTGAAGCGCTCTCACCACTGTTTAGGATCTCACACCAAACATTTATCACATCGTAAGATACTTGATCACCTTCAACCAAACTCTTCAATTGGCTCCTTGTCAATGTCTGGCTTTGACCTTTGAAAAGAATCTCCCTGGACGCAACCATTAAAAGCATAGGTCACACACTCAAGTAGTATAAGTATACGATCAAATTAAGGCGTAAATTAAAATACAAAAGTGTATTTATAAATAAATTTTAACAACTTATGATGACCAAGTTTAACAACACAAGCTATAAGATTCACTAAGCAAGGTCTGAGATTCACAAAACAAGGTATGAGATTCACCAAATAAGGAAAAGAGAAAAAAAGGTGATATTAACCACTTCTGATGACCAAGGTTCACAATATTATATTCTAGTTTCACAAAACAAGCTCTAAGATTCACAGAACAAGGGCTAAGATTCACAAAATGAGTAAATACAACTTAACAATATTATCTTCTAGTTTCACAAAACAAGCCATAAGATTCACTGAACAAGGTTTGAGATTCACAAAATAAGGTTTGAGATTCACCAAATAAGAAAAAAAAGCAAAAAAGGTGATTTTAACCACTTATGATGACCAAGTTTCACAAAACAAGCTCTAAGATTCACAGAACAAGTTCTGAGATTCACAAAATAAATAAATACCTTTCATCATGTGATTCCGCAAGGATGAAATCCAATACATTTTTCTCCACTTGAGTCAAATCCCTAAGAATATTTGTGTTTCTTTGGAGATACGGAGATCGATAGACCTCCGCTGGAACTACAACCCTCTTGCCATGAACTGCCCTTATAAGACCAACCGGAACATCGTCGTCAATAGGTGAATGACGTGCGGATCGACGAATGTAGACATCAGTGGCAGATGATACATTAATGGCAGATGGTTTATCGAGGCCGGAAACAATTAGAGTATCTGGTATATCAATGGCCATATAATGATCACTGTTCCCTACTATAGGAGGAGTAAAAGTAGCAGGAGTAGCTAGAACAATAACGGTGGGGTGAGTGGGCTCAATGACAGTGGGCTCATTGATAGTGGGCTCAATAATAAGATTATGATGATTATCATCCGCTACCACTGTGGGCTCATTGACCGGAGGAAAATCATCAATAGCAGTATGAGAGGGAGATAAACCATGCAACATAGGACTTCGCGCAGAATGGTCAGGTTCATCAGGTTGAATACAAGACGTGGAAAGTTCAGGTTGAGATAAAAAATGGTCATCAAGTGGTAGGAGCCTAAAGTATGGGCATTCTGGTTTTGGTTGTGAATGACATGACTGTATTGGTTGCAAAGCTTTACCCTTCACGTCCAATGCCTCCAACAATTCAGCGTCAGACCACCCACACATTCTCCCCAGATTATCCCCACTACTCTCTACATTACCCTCCACAATCTCCTGGACATGGACATTCTCCTCATTTTTCAAATTCTCTGCATTCTCCTCATTCTTCACATTCTCCCCATTCTCCTCATTATTGTCTTGTTGAGATAACCTAAAACCATCTGCCATACCATCTACAGCTGCAACTAGTTTAGAAACTGTTGCTGAGGAAGGTAGTTTGCCGAGAGCTTGACTAGCAAGACATTTGTACTCCATGAAATCTTGAGCCATGACCTTTGCGGAATGCGCAAGCTTATTAATAAACTCAGTAGTACTACCTGAATTGTTAAGTAGAGGAGGATCAGTAGTTTCTTCATGTTCATATTGTTTTTGTTCAGATTATTGTTGTTCACTCGTTGGCTTGGAAGACTGCTCAAACTCAAT
This sequence comes from Silene latifolia, assembly GCF_048544455.1. Taxonomy (NCBI): domain Eukaryota; kingdom Viridiplantae; phylum Streptophyta; class Magnoliopsida; order Caryophyllales; family Caryophyllaceae; genus Silene; species Silene latifolia. Next base: position 154,424,775 of record NC_133536.1, on the reverse strand, counting down.
AGTAGGAATAAGCAAAGGTGCATGTGGCATTTGCTGAATGATGACCATTGGAGGCTCAACAGAACCCATGCCGAAAGTTTTCTTGTTAGAATTTTTGTCATTCAATTCCTCCTTAACTCTCTTGGATATAGCTTCTTTTGTCCAAGTCGAGAGTGTTGGAAACTGCCGATTAACAAGGCGTGATTTGAAGACACATCGGTCTAGATAAATGAAAACCAAGACCATAATAGGTCCACCAAACCAATTTTCTATCAGCTTTTTTGTAATACTCCGTATTTATAAGTCTTGGGGTACTCTATCGAGTAGGCCTTACTCTGTCGAGTAAGGGTAAGTTGCGTTTTAGAAAAGTTTCTGACCTGTAGGGTACTCTATCAAGTGGCCTTAGGTACTCGATAGAGTAAGGGGGTACTCTATCAAGTAGCCTTGGGTACTCGATAGAGTAAGGGGGTACTCTATCAAGTAGCCTTAGGTACTCGATAGAGTAAGGGGGTACTCTATCAAGTAGCCTTAGGCACTCGATCGAGTAAGGGGGTACTCGATCGAGTACCTTGGGTACTCGATCGAGTGTCCGGTTTTACGGGGAGTTTTCTCGGGTTTTGTTAATTATGCGATTAAGGTATTTAAACATAATCGTCATTGTTTTAAATCACTTTTGCAAAACCTAAAACCCTGTTTAAGAGAGAAAGCAACCAGTTCATCTTCCTAATCGCATTCTTAGCAATTCCCGGAGTTCAGACGGTCGGTTCTTGTCGTTATTCGTATCGTTGAGTTCCTTGTGTCGAGGGTAAGCTTTTAATATAATTTTTATAGTGTTTTGTTAAGTTTGGTTAAACCCTAATTTAGAGATTGGGGGTTTTGTGTGTAGTATGTGATGTGTAGTCTCTATGTGTTATATGATAGGAGGAGGGTTCGTAGAAGAGGCTTTTTGAGACAGCTGTAGATACCGTCTGCTTGTTGTGCTTTCCAGGTAGGACTTCCTACTCAGTATTAGTCCCATAATGGGATATTGGTGTTGTGCTGTAGTTAATTGTTTGATATGATGATTGTGATTGTGATTGTGATTGTGATTGGTTGTCTATGGTTCTCGAGATGCGTTCTCGGCTGAGTGGGGTCACTTGCGGGAGTGACTTCACGCCCTAGTTTCGCCCTTCGTGGAACCCGCCACGGGAGGGGATGTGCACATTAATGGGACAGGGTTATCGCTCGTATGATGAGCGGGGCTTAGGTGGGAACGGCTGCGGTCCCCCCTGGCGCGGCTGGTCCGGTGGACGATCAAGATTGAGATGATGGGGATTGGTTGGTGGTGTGTGTGTGTGTGTGTGATTCAAATTGTCTGTTTGTCTTATTATTGATATATATATATATAAGTTGTGTGATTAGTACCGACCCCGTTTAAATGTTTTAAAAACTGTGGTGATCCATTCGGGAGTGGTGAGCGATTTTAGCGGTATATCTTGGATACGCGTGGGATCTAGTGGGGATGGAGTCATCACATATCGAGTCTTTAGTCTTCCGCATTTGTGTTTATTAGAACAGTTCCTTTCGGTTGGTTTATAGTTTGAGAACAGTTGTATTTTGCTTACAGTTGGTTTTGTAATGTAGTCACTTAAACTTATTTAATAAAGTATGTTTCTTCATTGTTTTATGATTATCATGCCTCGGGTAACCGAGATGGTGACATCCTCATACCTGAGTGGTCCTGGTAAGGCACTTGGAGTATGGGGGTGTTACAAATGGTATCAGAGCGACGATCCTGAAACCTGTAACCAATGAATCTAATGAATCTAGGGAGTCAATTAAAATGAACCCGGGGTAAAGGTTGTAGGAGCTAATGCAAAGACTTGGGAGACGTCCTAAAGTCGCGAACTCGCCCTACAATTTTGAACCGGTCACCATGGGATATGTGTCGGGATCGTTATGTGCTTATTGTGTGCTGTGTGTATTTATGTAGTAGTATGTTGTATGAATTGATGGATGAAAGATGATAATGACGTGAATTGTATGTTGGCTGATTGTAAAGCATGAAAGTATAATTATTGATACATGTAATTTGACATGTTATAATTACGCAAGGAAAAGTGTTTTGTCTATATATATATAAAAAGCGATGTGTAAGTATACATGTTATTGTTGTCGTGTTGAGTAAAAGTACAGAAGGTTAGGAGTATGAATTGAACATGTGCTGGGTGAATATGTTGAACGTATATGGTGGATAAATATGTGGTATGATGGATGAATTAGTGGAAAAGATGAATCATCGTGGTAGTAACATTTGAATAGGGGACTTGATGTCATGTATTTGTGATTTTGTTTACGAAAAGTGATAGAATAAAAACATATGGGTAAGTCATAATTGGCAAGTTAGATAAGCTAAGTGCATGATGAATGTTGTTGTTTGGCTTTTGAAAATAGTAACATATGATTATGAATACTGGTTTTATGAGTTTTGGGTTGTTTTCGTTTAACTTGGTTGTTGTTTAAGTTGTTTGGAAGTAAAAATCAAATAAGTATGTCGTCTGATTACAGCAAAGTTGTCTTTAAACTGTTATAACTTGAGATGCGTAAATGATTTTAATTTGATTCCAATTGGAGGTGATAGCTTGTTCTTTTACGATTCTAACGATAGATCACACGTCCAAAACGACCAAGAAATGAGCGAGTTATGACTGTTTTACGAAAACTGGACAGTGCTGAGAATTGGGGTACTCGATCGAGTATCCTTGGTACTCGATCGAGTAAGGGGGCACTCGATCGAGTACCTTAGCTACTCGATCGAGTAGCCCTGGTAATTTGTTTTACGTGCTTCTGATCTTCACCTACTCGATCGAGTAAGTCCCTTACTCGATCGAGTGGCCTGTACTCGATCTAGTGACCCCTATTTTGGGTCATATGTTTATCTTTTGACTTCGTTGCATATTATGTTTAATTCAAAGGCGTTATTTTGCTTCTTTATGCATTGTTTTACATGTATGTTGGTCTTGACGCGTAAGTTACCCAATTTTGTGGTGTAAAGAGTGGCACCTATGATGAGTATGAGTTCGGTGGGGAGGACATGATTTATATGTGTTGGGATAAGTAAGACTTAATTGAGGCATAGAGCATGTTGTGTGAGACGAGATGAGTGACATGATTGTATGTTGAGTAATGAAAATGTAAGTGAATTTGGGCAAGGCATGATGTAAGTTTAAGGAACGTGAGAATGAAAAGATTGAAAGAAAGGATGTGGATAGTAGCAACCTGAGATGTATAATAAATTATGGAGGGAGATGGCTATAAATAGTGTTGAGTAAGAACATATGTAATGAAAGGTCGTTTGGAAATAGTGGTATATAGCGAACTTAATGGGACATGTCGCGACGTGGATTTGCAGGTAGTGACTGAGTTTGGAAATTTGTGTTATCGAGAGACGAAACTCTTTGTGTGATTTCCTTGGGTAATTAACGGTATTAAATGAATTATGATTTCTAGAGATGTAAAAAGGGAGATGCAATTGTTTGAACATTAAACGTTGATCCTATGGATAGATTAGTGGCAAGTGTGAGTGATAGCATAATAAGAGAAGATCCATGGTAAGAAAGAGTGGGATGATGTCGGTAGAAAATAATGGAATTTGAGTTTTGGAGCAACGAAAAAGGGTAATGGATTTCTAAAGAGTTAGCTAGAAGGAATAAGGAGTTGAACTATTAATTGGTATTATTGAGTGTAAAGAGAAAAGAAGGATAAAAGTAAGCTGAGGAAAATATTCACCGGAGTTATGTGATATAAAGGTAAGGAATCATCAAAATGTGTGATATTATCATGAGGATGTTAGTTAATGGTTATATGGGAGTTTCAGGACAACATGTTTAATAATGAGTTTCGAGAAATTAAGGAAAGTAAGAAGTTAGTAGAATATCTGCATGATATGAGATTTTGGTGGAAAAATGGATGATGATTCAATTAAGGAAAATATTGGGAAGAATGTTGAGGTAATTTTGTTCATGGATTCGATGTTCGTTGTTTGGGATGTTAACCAAAGATAGAAAAGAAATCATGATGTTTAGAGATGAGTGAAGAGGTTTGATGTCCGGACAGTGGTAGTGTTATGGTCTTTGACTAGTGGTTAAGGTTAAGGGTATATTAGAAAAGTGGCAATTCTAAAGAGGCTGATTTTGTAAAGACTGAATTGATAAAAGTATGGTTGTCAGGAAGTATAAGACATAGTCTTAGGAGGTGGTTTCTCATAATGAGTGTTATCTGTATGGTTATGTATGGCGGGAGGTCTTTGGTGATGCGAATGGAAGAATGTGATGAGGGGCATGCGAGTTAAGCTCGGACAACAGGTAACCTTTGTTGAGTGGTAACTTACGTGGTCAGGATTGACTAGTTGGTTGTGATTACGGGTCTATGATATGTGTAAATGTTTGTGTGAGGTTCGGACCTCACAAGAAGTGGTATGGTGTGATAATTATAAAGTTGTTTTATGAATGTTATGTAATATATATGTTGGACACGGTAGTTTAATTGAATGATATCCAAAAAGGTAATAATTTGATTAATTTGACATGGCTAGTTATAATTTTATGTGTATTAATAACACATGTGTATTCCGTGAAATGGTAGAGATGATGTTCATGAGATGCTTATCTGTTTAATTCATATAATATGTTGCGTTGTGATTGAGTAAAGTGGATTTGAGTAAGTTTTCTTGTCCGAAAGGTTATTTCCGAGTTAGTATTTATGGAATTGTATGTAGCTGTGATGTCTATCGATGTGGTTGTGGTGCCTCCGGTGGTGATCCGGGCACGGTATTTAGTATTGTGATGCGGGTATTTTCGCATTGTGGTGTGGCTGTTGGTGGCGGTGTTGTGATGCTGTCACCGGTTGTGGTGGAGTAGGCGGGATGATTATGATACGAGTTTTCGAAAGTGCATACCAGTTATACATAGATTGTTGTTTTGTTTCTTTGTTGTTCTTTGTGAGTTTTGGTTGAACATGTAGACGGTTGTCTTGCTTATTGATGTTTTCTTTACCAGGTTAAGTTAAGAATGAGGTAGAGTATGATATGAAATAGAGTTGAATATGTTTTCGTTGTTGTCATGGTATAGTGATGTTCTATTGATGGGACACGGTTGTGAGAGGTCATTAATAATTTTGACCTTGTTCTAGATAAGGCTTTAGTAGACATGGTAATGGAAAATGATTCGTGGAACATGTGTTGTAATGATCTGAAAGCGGCAGGTAGTTCATAATCTTTTGTTGGGACAGTGAGTGTAGGGTGTTGGGGGAATTAGTGTCATATTAAGTTATGTATGAGTTTTGCGGTAATGAAGGAAAGAACTTGAGGATCTAGTGTGAGTATAAGTATCGAGTGTGGATCGGGAGTTATGCTTCTGGAAGATAAGTGCTTTACATAGCGAGGTATGTTGGTTTGCAGTGATAATGGAGAGTTAGTATGGTGATTTTGCTACGAGCCTTATGGTATAGGTTAGGGGTATGCAGATTAATTTGAAGTATGAGAACTGTTGAAGTAAGAGAGCCTTGAGAAATAGGAGTGATTATGGAAATGAGGTTATAGGCAGTTATCTTTGACATATGGTGGTGATGAGGATAATGAGATAATATAGCTAAGGGTTTAGTAATAGTGAGTTACGAGGACGTAACATTTGTCTTAAGAGGAGTAGGATGCAATAAAAGAGAGTTTCATGGTGGTGCATGCGGTAATATAATTGGAAGTAGAGTGTTAGCGTAGCGTAAAGGAGGGATTTGTTTTGTGGACAATACTTATAAAAGGCCATGGCCGTGCTTGTAGTAGTGTGATGCTTCAGAGTGTGGGAATATTTTATATAGTGTTGACAGTTGAAGGATGATGTTATGAGTCTGAGTAAACTTCGAGGACGAAGTTCCTTTTAAGGGTGGTAGAATGTAACATTCCGTTTGATGTCTAGGAGTGTCTTGATTTTGGATTTGATAGTGGACGATATTATGGAGCTAGCAGTGTTAGTGGATGGTGGTTGGTTATGTATGAAGTTGGTGTCGTGAGAGATATATATGTGGTGGATACGATATCGTGAGTCATGTTAAGGAAGTAAACATAGTTGGTGGAGTGGGTGTTAAGAGTTCATGTTTTATGTTTGGTCGAGTTGTTGAGTTCTTAGTTATGTTGTTGTGTCTGGGTCGAGTTAGTATGGTTGTTTTTAGAGTATGGGTTGAACTTCGGGGACGAAGTTCTTTTTAAGGAGGGAAGACTGTAATACTCCGTATTTATAAGTCTTGGGGTACTCTATCGAGTAGGCCTTACTCTGTCGAGTAATGGTAAGTTGCGTTTTAGAAAAGTTTCGACTGTAGGGTACTCTATCAAGTAGCCTTAGGTACTCGATAGAGTAAGGGGTACTCTATCAAGTAGCCTTAGGTACTCGATAGAGTAAGGGGGGTACTCTATCAAGTAGCCTTAGGTACTCGATAGAGTAAGGGGGTACTCTATCAAGTAGCCTTAGGCACTCGATCGAGTAAGGGGTACTCGATCGAGTACCTTGGGTACTCGATCGAGTGTCCGGTTTTACGGGGAGTTTTCTCGGGTTTTGTTAATTATGCGATTAAGGTATTTAAACATAATCGTCATTGTTTTAAATCACTTTTGCAAAACCTAAAACCCTGTTTAAGAGAGAAAGCAACCAGTTCATCTTCCTAATCGCATTCTTAGCAATTCCGGAGTTCGACGGTCGGTTCTTGTCGTTATTCGTATCGTTGAGTTCCTTGTGTCGAGGGTAAGCTTTTAATATAATTTTTATAGTGTTTTGTTAAGTTTGGTTAAACCCTAATTTAGAGATTGGGGATTTTGTGTGTAGTATGTGATGTGTAGTCTCTATGTGTTATATGATAGGAGGAGGGTTCGTAGAAGAGGCTTTTGAGACATTTGTAGATACCGTGCGCTTGTTGTGCTTTCCGGTAGGACTTCCTACTCGTATTAGTCCCATAATGGGATATTGGTGTTGTCTTGTAGTTAATTGTTTGATATGATGATTGTGATTGTGATTGTGATTGTGATTGGTTGTCTATGGTTCTCGAGATGCGTTCTCTACCGAGTGGGGTCACTTGCGGGAGTGACTTCACGCCCTAGTTTCACCCTTCGTGGAACCCGCCACGGGAGGGGATGTGCACATTAATGGGACAGGGTTATCGCTCGTATGATGAGCGGGGCTTAGGTGGGAACGGCTGCGGTCCCCCACCGGCGTGGGGTCCGGTGGACGGTCAAGTATTGAGATGATGGGGATTGGTTGGTGGTGTGTGTGTGTGTGTGTGTGTCAAATTGTCTGTTTGTCTTATTATTGATATATATATATAAGTTGTGTGATTAATCGACCCCGTTTAAATGTTTTAAAACTGTGGTGATCCATTCGGGGTGGTGAGCGATTTTAGCGGTATATCTTGGATACGCGTGGGATCTAGTGGGGATGGAGTCATCACATATCGAGTCTTTAGTCTTCCATTTGTGTTTATTAGAACAGTTCCTTTCAGTTGGTTTATAGTTTGAGGACAGTTGTATTTTGCTTACAGTTGGTTTTGTAATGTAGTCACTTAAACTTATTTAATAAAGTATGTTTCTTCATTGTCTTATGATTATCATCGCTCGGGTAACCGAGATGGTGACATCCTCATACCTGAGTGGTCCTGGTAAGGCACTTGGAGTATGGGGGTGTTAAATTTTTGGTCTTGAACTCCTCCTTTTGCCAAGACTCAACTTGGGTAGCCAATTTTCGTTTGATGAAATTGCACCGGTTGAAATCGAAGATCAAGTCAGTGTTTACCAAAATTTTAAGAAGTTTCAAACTTACCAAAATCAAGTCAGAGAAGATATAAATGATGAAATTGCGCTTGAAATCATCTCCACCATCTCTTTGTGTATAGAGCTTGCGCAGAATGTCTTTGACCTCAATGGAATCATCTTCGTATTGACTTTTGAACTTCTCCAAAACAGACAAATAAAAAGGACACTTATCTCCATTTTTTGCTTCAACGACGACGTTTGGACCCATTGGTAATCCCAGGCACAGATGTATATGATGGTGGATTATCCTCATTGTTGAGAAAGTTGTAAAGCCCAACAGGAGACATCCGAGTCCTCAACACCGGCAATCGCTCTTTATAGGTTCTTTTTTTTTGCAGCGGGTTCACATACTTCACTAGTAGAGGTAGCTGGTTCTGATTGCTCCATATTAGCTTGCTTCCTATTATGTACCAAGTAAGGCAAAAAACATCAAACTAAAATCCAAAATGTAAACATTTTAAGTAAGTTTGACGAAATCACCAACCAATTTCACAAACTAATCTAGAGGATTCAAAAATTAAGCTGTAAGATTAAGAAAATTTGTAAAAAATTATACAAAATTAAGTTCAAGTTTCACCAAAACACTTTCTAGTTTCACCAATTAAAGTCAAAGTTTTACTAGGGGTCGGGTATCCTATATTGGGACGGGAAAGGGTTTAGGGTTGGATTAGGCGGACCGCTACCGCGGATCCACCTAATCCAACCTTAAACCTTTTCCCTTATTTATTATTCGAACGCCGAAAAAACCAAAAGACACCCTAGAGGGTCAGAGTAAACCCTTTTGGAGGAATGGATTAAAAAGTAGGGGCCGGGTATCCTAAAACGGGACGGGAAAGGGTTTAGAGTTGGATTAGGTGGACCGCTACCGCGGATCCACCTAATCCAACCCTAAACCTTTTCCCTTATTTATTATTCGAACGCTGAAAAAACACAAAAAGACAACCTAGAGGGTCAGAGTGAACCCTTTTAGGCGACGGGATTAAAAAGTAGGGTCTGGGTATCCTAAAACGGGACGGGAAAGGGTTTAGGGTTGGATTAGGCAGACCGCTACCCGCGGATCCATTTAATCCAACCCTAAACCTTTTCCCTTATTTATTATTCGAATGCCAAAAAAATCGAAAGACACCCCAAAGGGTCATAGTGAACCCTTTTGGGGGACGGAATTAAAAAGTAGGGGCCAGGTATTCTAAAAAGGGACGGGAAACGGTTTAGGGTTGGATTAAGCGGACCGCTGCCGCGGATCCGCCCAATCAAACCCTAAACCCTTCCTAAAAGTAAACAAAATTTGTAACAAGGACGGAACAATATATAAGAAAATAGATATAAAAGTAATGCAGAACTCAGAAGTAAAGAACATTTTATTCGGTCATAAACAACAAGTTCATAGAAAACCGATCCATGTAAATATTGAAAATGTTAAAGTAAGAAGTACATAATTATAGAGGAGGTTGACAGTACTACAAAATTTTACATAATAACTAGTAGAGGGCTAACAAAAGAGCAACGTTAAAACCTTAACGTGCAAAGCCGTAATTACGCATATACTACATTGGCAAACATGGTACAAAAGTGGGCTATATATACAACAGCAAAGGTAAGTCAAGAAAAGATATATTTTGACGAGTGACCAGTAAATCTGCAGCTATGCCAATGGCTATATTTCGTTCCTCACTCGGGGCAGCTAAAGCATGCAACAACTCAGTAACTTGGCCGAGTGCAACATCATCAAGGGCATTAAGATGAGTGCTGTGAGATGGATTTTTTTATTGGTGAAAATGCAGCAAGAATTTAGCTGTCATATCCTCTATCATGAAACATTTGCATGTTTGAAAGACTATTCTAGGACGCCTACGAATAACCCGAATACCATTCATATCATTTATATCTAGAGAAAGCCAATACGCCATGGTGACACCAGGTGCACTTGGGTGTATGAGAAACAACTGAGCCCAATTTCGACAGACGAGCGCCATATGTGCTTTATCTTCGTAAAGAGCAATTTTAGAGAACCTTTTATGCATAAGATCTTGATTATTAAAAATAGACTAATGTGCTTAAAGGCGACGGTCAAGGACTATAACTTCCTTTAACGGAGAAAAAGAGAAACTCATAGCCGTTTGTTTTACAGTGACATAATGTTGGCGAAATAACACTTGATCTTCGTAAAAAAGATTGACAACACAACCATTGCACCAAGTTGTCATACTTGTTTATGAAATAAATAAAACAAGCTGTAAAACTCACAAAACGAGGCATATAAGATTCACAAAATAATAGAAAGAGCAAAACATGTGATTTCTAACACTTAGAAGCAAGTTTCAGAATATTGTCTTCTAAGTTCACAAAACAAGCTCTAAGATTCACAAAAAAGTGTCTGAGATTCACAAAATAAGGAAAAGAGCAGAGAAGGTGATTTTAACCACTTATGATGACCAAGTTAAAGAATATTGTCTTTTAGTTTCACAAAATAAGCTCTAAGATTCGCCAAAAATGTCTGAGATTCACAAAATAAGGAAAACAACAGAGAAGGTGATTTCTACGACTTATTAACAAGTTTAACAATATTATCTTCTAGTTTCACAAAACAAGATATGAGATTCACATAATAAGGAAAAAACAAATCAGTAGCATCATCACAAAATCGTCTTTAAGAGTCAATCGACCAACTCTTACATTCACACAATTAGGTCCTAGATTCACGAAATGCAGATGAGGTGTAGCTACTGAAAACTTAAGCAACAATACATTTAAAAAGACGGAGTAGCTAATGAAATTTCGTAAAACCTCCGAAAATGAAACATGCATCCAAAGAACGATAAGATAATCACAAAACCATACGCAAGCTTCCAAAAACTGGCAATATAGAGACGAAACTACTGAAATTGAAAGAAATAAGCAAGAGAATCGAAATCTACTAAAAAAATTGGAAATGAACATTCGAAAAAGAGGAGAAATCGACTTCAATTGATTTTATGCGTTCCTATTGTGTTCAATTATGCTCACAAAACAACTAAAACCTGCATAATAACAACAATAATTTGACGAATTAAATAAGTTGATTGAAAATTATGGTGAAAAATACGAAACAAAAGGAGGATGAATCGAAACTTGAGAAAGTAGATCGAAAATACCTAATTTGCGGAAGATAGCGACAATAGAAAAGCTAATGCTAATGGCGGACGAAAAGCTCAATGATAATGGCGGATGAAAAACTCAGTGAAGGCTGGATAATGGTGAAGACGAAAGTGAAATTGGAGCGCTGAATATGGAGTTGAAGAGAGAGAAAGAGTTAGTGAATATGAGTCGGTGAGAATGAGGTGAAATTGAGAGTCAGTTAGTTAGAATTATATAGGGACACGTGGCATAATCTGGTGAGTTTATAATTTTTAGATCCGATGGTTTAGAATGAGTCCAGCCGCCGCACCCTAAGTAGGGTGCCTCACATGATTCAATTTATATATATATATATATATATATATATATAGATATATATATATATATATATATATATATATAGTGTCAAGTTCTCCTAAGTCCCTTACATCTATTGAGTCCTTAAGTCCTTATAAGGGCTCTTGGATGAAGAGAATGAAGGGATGAGATTGCATCTCAATGGATGGCCACAAATCAATCTAGCCTAATTAGCTCCTCATTGCAATTAAGTAACTCACTAATCCATTCATTTCTCATTATCACAAACTCATTCCCTCTCTCTAAATCTCACAATCTCTCCTTTTTCTCTCATCAAACAAAACCAAAAAAAAAATCTGGAAAAAAAAAACCCCCAAAAAATTTAAACTCACCCATACATGTACAAAAAATAAAAACCAAAAAAACACCACTCATCCTCACCACCCCGACAACCACAACCACCACTCACCCTCACGCACACCACCACAACCACCTCCACCACCTGTCCTCTCACCACCGTCGACCTCTCGTCACTCACCACCACCGAACCACCTCAGCCACAACCACCACATCGCCTTTCTCCCTCAAAAACACCCACAGCCTCCCTCAGCTCCTTCTTATACCGCCTCCTCCTTTGCCGCGGCTACAACTCTTTCTTTCTCATTATTTATTTTTCAGATCTGCGGTGGAGGGGTTTGTTTGGTGTTTGTTGGCTGGGTGACGTTGTTGTCGCGGTGGTTGTCGTTATTGTTTTTTTTTTTTTCCTTTTTTTGTGTTTTTTGTGTTTTGTTTTTAATTTATGTTGGTTTTTGTTTGATGCAACCACAATGTTTTCTTCTTATTTCGGTTTCTTTTATTTCGGTTTTTAATTTATCTACCATTCATTTGATTTTTGTTTTGTTCTTATTTCGGTTTTTTTTATTTCGGTTTGTAATTATTTTAGATCAAGTATGGTTGGTTTTTTATAATTTTAATGTTGTGGGTGTTATACTATATAATAGATTCCGTGTTTACTTGTGTCGGATTCCATTTTTTTAAGGTATAGATTCCGTTTTGTAAACGGTTGTATTTAAGATTTCGCTTGATTTTTTCATTTATTTTCATCTACTTCTTATTTCGGTTTTTTTTAATTTATTTTAGATCTAGTATTCTTGGCTTTTATTTTGGTTAAAATTACACTTTTTTTTTGTTAAAATTACACTTTTTTTGGTTAAAATTACCCTTATTTCTGTTATAATTACACTTTTTTCTGTTAAAATTACACTTTTTTCTATTACAATTACACTTTTTTTGGTTAAAATTACACTTTTTTGGGTTAAAATTACCCTTATTTCTGTTATAATTACACTTTTCCCTGTTAAAATTACACTTTTTTCTATTACAATTACACTTTTTTTGGTTAAAATTACACTTTTTGTTAAAATTACCCTTATTTCTGTTATAATTACACTTTTCCCTGTTAAAATTACACTTTTTTCTATTACAATTACACTTTTTTTGGTTAAAATTACCCTTATTTCTGTTATAATTACACTTTTTCCTGTTAAAATTACACACTTTTCTATTACAATTACACTTTTTTCTGCTACAATTACACTTTTTTTGGTTAAAATTACACTTTTTTTGGTTAAAATTACCCTTATTCTGTTATAATTACACTTTTCCCTGTTAAAATTACACTTTTTTCAATTACAATTACACTTATTTCTATTACAATTACACTTTTTTTTGTTACAATTATACTTTTTCCTATTAAAATTATACTTTTTTCCATTACAATTACACTTATTTCTGTTACAATTACACTTTTTTACTTTAAAATTACACTTTTTTACTTTAAAATTACACATTTTTCGGTTAAAATTACACCTTTTCTTGTTAAAATTACACTTATTTGGACTATTTGGACAATTTGGACTAACTAAAGTTACACTCTTGGACTATTTGGACTATTTGGACAATATGGACAATATGGACTATTTGGACTATTTGGACAATATGGACTATTTGGACAATATGGACTAACTAATTTGGACTATTTGGACTAATTAATGGAGTTATTTACGACTAAATTGAATACAATATTTACAACTAAATTTGGACTAAAATTATAGAATTTTGGACTGAAAATACACTATTTATGAATAATTTTGAACTAATAATACACTATTTACGACTAAATTTAGAGTAAATTACACAATTTGAACTAAAGTTACACAATTCATTTATTTTGAGTCATTGAGATTGTGAAATTTCAATCATTGTCCACTAAAGTGTAACTTAGTAAATTGATAGTGTGTGTATCTTTTATCATTTTATGAGTGTAATTTTAGTCCAAAAAAGTGTAATTTTAGTCAAAAAAAGTGTAATTTTAGTCTACAAATGTGTAACTTTAATCCACAAATGTATAACTTTAGTCTACAAAAGTGTAATTTTAGCCAACGGAAGTGTAATTTTAGTCCATAAAAGCGTAATTTTAATCCAAATTATATAACTATAGTCCAAATTTGTGTATCTTTAGTCCAAATTGTGTAATTTTAGTCCAAATTGACAAATTTTAGTCCAAGTTTGTGTAATTTCAGTCCAAATTGTTCTAACTTTAGTCCAAAAGCGTAACTTTAGTCATTGAGAAGATAACCTTAGTAGAGATAAATGTAACTTTAATGAAGACAAGTGTAATTTTAAAGGAAAAAAGTGTAATTTTAACAGAAAAAAGTGTAATTTTAACGGAAAAGTGTAATTTTAACCCGGAAAAAAGTGTAATTTTAACAGAAAAAAGTGTAATTTTAACGGAAAAAACTATACTTTTAACAAGGAAAAAACTGTGATTTTAACCAAAAAAAAGTGTAATTTTAACGGAAAAAAGTGTAATTTTAACGGAAAAAGTGTAATTTTAACCGATAAAGTAATTTTAATAGATCCTAAATCACATAATACCAAAAGAAAATTTTAAATACGAAATTTGGCAAATATATATAACAAGACGAATATTAACAAAGTGATATCAACAAGAAAAAAGTAAAAAATGAGATTTCATAACTAATAGTTTTAGTACTATAATTTTAACCGGGAAAAAAATGTAATTTTAACACAAAAAAGTGTAATTTTAACGGAAAAAAGTGTATTTTTAGCAAGGAAAAAACTGTGATTTTAACCCAAAAAAAGTGTAATTTTAACGGAAAAAAATGTAATTTTAACGGAAAAAAGTGTAATTTTAACGAAAAAAAGTGTAATTTTAACCGATAAAGTAATTTTAATAGATCATAAATCACACAATACCAAAAGAAAATTTTAAATACGAAATTTGGCATATATATAACAAGACGAATATTAACAAAGTGATATCAACAAGAAAAAAGTAAAAAATGAGATTTCATAACTAATAGATTTAGTACTAAAATCAAACTATAATTTGTAAGAATGTCAATAACCGGAAAAAAAAAGACAAAAACATCAAAATTGAAAAAAAAAAAAAAACGGAAATGAAAAAAAAACGGGTCAATAAAATTGATCTATTTTAGTAGATCTAAGATTAAAATAAAAAAAAATCTCACTAATTTGAAACAATATTATATAGTAAGACGATATAAGGAGAAAAAAACAACCAAAAAAATAAAAAGAACACTCAAACATCAAGTTTAAAAATAATAATAATAATAATAAAATGACGTCGGGGCGGCGGCGGCGACGGTGGTGGTGGTGGTGGCGGCGGCGGTTGGCGACTGTGGTGGTTTCCGGTGGGTGGTGGTAGGTGGATGGTGAATGAGGAAAAGATGAGTAAATGATTTATTTGGATTTTTTATTTGTTTGGGTTTTTTTTCTTGGTTTTTTTGGAGAGAATATGAAGAAGTGAGATATAGAGAGAGAATAAGGAGATGTGATAATGAGTTGATGAATGAAAGATGAGGAGGATTAATGTAGTTAATGAGAAAATTAGAGGAAGATGGCAAAATTAGAGCATTAACCTTAATTTTTGGGTTCTCATCTTAGCCCTCCATTTCCAAGATCCAATGGCCCATAATGGGACTTATGGACTCAAATGTAAGAGGAGGACTCATTTGATCTTATTACTATATATATATATATATATATATATATATATATATATATATATATATATATATATATATATATATATATATATATAGGAATGAGATCATGTGAGGATACACTATCTTTTTGAGGATTGAGGATTGCGTTACAATATCAGAGGTTCTTCAATACAATATCACAGGTTATTCGATAAAATATCACACAAAAAAACACATGTGCAAAAAAATTTATTTTTTTTTCAAAAAAATATTTCAATTTTTTTTTTTTTGACAAAGCTCTGATTTTTCGTGATATTTTATTGAAGAACTTGTGATATTGTATTCACAAATCCTCAATCCTCAAATATTTAGGAGTTCTCACCGGATCTTGACTCTATATATATATATATATATATATATATAGAGAGAGAGAGAGAGAGAGAAGGGTTCTTATAAGGCGACTACATCTTATAAGTCCCTAAGTCCTTATAAGGACCTTAGGATGGAAGAAATGGAGAGATGAGATTACATCTCAATGGATGGCCATAAATTTCCCTCCCTAATCTCCCTTCCTAATCCATGTACAACTCCTTCCTAATTTGTATAACTCCATCCTCTTTCTAATTCTCCCAACTCACTTCCTCATTATTCATTCTTTCATACTTCTCTCATACCCTCATTCTCTCTCATTCCTCTCATTCCTCTCATCAGTAAACCAAAAAAAAAACCAAAAAAAAAACCCAAAACCACCCAGCCTCCCACCACTTCCGCCTCCCTCCATTCAATCTCCACTGCAACCTCCCTCCATTCGAACCCCACCGGCACCACCTCCGTCTCCCTCCATTCGAACCGACATCACCGTAGCAACCACAACCCACCACGACCTGCCGCCCCACCACAACAGCAACACCAACATCCCGCACAACCGCCACACCTCCTTCACCACCACATTCCAGATCTGCCGTCACCAACACACCTCTCCCCCGGCCGCGCACGTCACCTGATGCCGCCATCCACCACCAGACCGCGCCTCTTGCTCGATTTCTTTTTTTTTTCTTTAAATCTTATTTATTATTGATATTGAATTGTGTTATTGTTTGTTGGTGTTATTGTTTTTTCTTTCTCTTCTCCTTTGTTTTTTGTCATTTTTTCAGATTCAGTTTTTTTGTTTTTGTTGTTTTTTCGATTTCTTTTTTTTTCTTTAAATCTTATTTATTATTGTTATTGAATTGTGTTATTGTTTGTTGGTGTTATTGTTTTTTCTTTCTCTTCTCGTTTGTTTTTTTGTCATTTTTTCAGATTCATTCTTTTTGTTATTGTCATGGCTCATTCATACTATTAACCTCTAAAGTTATAAATTGTATAAGTTGGAGTTATACATATTGTCTATTAAAGTTATACACTGCGTGCATTAAAGTTATACACACGATATATAAATTTTTCATTGTTAATTTTTTTTGATGAATCATGATTTTGTTATTTGTTTTTTGTTTTTGTTATTGTTATTTGTTTTTTTTTTATATTTGGTATTTTTGTTAGATTTACGAGTTTTTTTGTTAGATTAACGGGTTTTTGTTATTATGGGTTTTTTTTTTGTTTTTGTTATTGTGGGTTTTTTTTTTCGTTATTGTTATTTGGTTATTTTTTTATTATTAGTTTTCAGATCTAGTTTTCTTCTTCTCAACTTTCATCATTTTTTTATTTTGAATTTTAAAAACTATATGTAAATACAACTAAAGTTATACTATCTGCTACTAAAGTTACACTATTTACGACTAAAGTTATACACTTCAAACATTAAAGTTACAGACTATATGACTAAAGTAACTTTAATCTCATCTTATTATTGTGTTGGTTTCAAATCTTAATTTATATTCCTAAAGTTATACAATTTTGAACTAAAGTTATACAAATTTGGACTAAAGTTATACAAAAAACTATATTTTTGGACTAAAGTTATACAATTTTGGACTAAAGTTATACAATTTTGGACTAAAGTTATACAATTTTGAACTAAAGTTATACGTTTGGACAAAAGTTATAAGTTTGTTGGATTAAAGTTATAGGATTTTGGACTAAAGTTACACACTTTTGGACTAAACTTATACAAAAATTGACTAAAGTTATACAAATATGGACAAAAGTTATACAAAAATGGACTAAAGTTATACAAATAAGGACTAAAGTTATACAAATATGGACTAAAGTTATACAAATATGGACTAAAGTCATACAAAAAGAACTTATATAAATTCCAATTAATTCATCGGAAATGGACTAAAGTTATACAAAAATGGACTAAAGTTATACAAAAATGGGCTAAAGTTATTTAAATAAGGAGTAAAGTTACACAAAAATGGGCTAAGGTTATACAAAATTGACTAAAGATATATAAAAATTGACTAAAGTCATTGAAATTATACACACTTCTACTGGAGTTATACATTCGTTGAGTAGAAGTTATTCATATCGTTACTAGAGTTATACATTCATTGAGTAGAAGTTCAACACATTCCTAATGTATTTGTATATCTTTGGTCCATTTTTGTATAACTTTAGTCCATTTTGGTGTAACTTTAGTCCTTATTTGTATAACTTTAGTCCATATTTGTATAACTTTAGTCAATTTTTGTATAACTTTAGTCCTTATTTGTATAACTTTAGTCAATTTTTGTATAACTTTAGTCAATTTTTGTATAACTTTAGTCCTTATTTTTATAACTTTAGTCCTTATTTGTATAACTTTAGGCCATTTTTGTATAACTTTAGTCGATTTTTGTATAACTTTAGTCAATTTTTGTATAACTTTAGTCCTTATTTGTATAACTTTAGTCCATATTTGTATAACTTTAGTCAATTTTTGTATAACTTTAGTCCTTATTTTTATAACTTTAGTCCTTATTTGTATAACTTTAGGCCATTTTTGTATAACTTTAGTCGATTTTTGTATAACTTTAGGTCATTTTTGTATAACTTTAGGCCATTTTTGTATAACTTTAATCCTTTTTTGTATAACTTTAGTCCTTTTTTGTATAACTTTAGGCCAAAAATCGTGTAACTTTAATCCATAGTAATATAACTTTTGTCTAAATGTAATTAAGATTTGAAACTAACACAATGTCATTGTTGTACATAATGTAAGTTAAAGTTATACATAATGTCAGTGGAGTTATACATAATGTCAGTGAAGTTATACATAATGTTCAGTAAAGTTATACATAATATCGGTGAAGTTGCACACAATATCATTGAAGTTGTACATAATGTAAATTAAAGTTATACATAATGTCAGTGAATAAAGACTAAAGTTTCAAATATATTCCTTTTAGATCTAGTAATTTATATAACAAGACGAATTTTAAAGAAACGACATTTGTAAAAATAAAAAAGTATATCACCAAAAAAAACCCGATTTTTTTTTTAAAAAAACGTATAACAAGAAGATATTTGAAAAGAATAAGTAACAACAAAAATTAACAAATAAAATAAACCGACCCAAACAACAAATTTAACACAAAATCTTAAAAAAATAAATAAATAAATAAAAAGTGACGAAAATAACCGAGACGCAAAATCTGGAGAAAAAAAAAAAAAAAAAAAAAAAAAAAAAAAAAAAAACTAGTTTATAGAATTTACCGACGGCGGTGGTGGAGGTGGGTGGCGGTGGGGGTGGGCGGTGGATGGTGTCGGGTGGGATAGTGGTGGGTGGTGGTGAATGAGGAAGAGAAGAATGAATGATTTATTTGGGTTTTTTGATTTATTTGGATTTTTTTGGTTTTTTGATTTAATTGGATTTTTTGGGTTTTATTTATTTATTTGGGTTTTGGGGTTTTTTATTTATTTGGATTTTTTGGGTTTTTATTTTTTGGGGTTTTAGAGAGAAGATGAGTTGTGTGATATATGAGAGAAGTGGATGAGAGGAAAAGAAGTTATAGTGAATTAGTGATTAATTAGAAGGATTAGTGAAGAGGAGAGAATGAGTGATATTAGTCCATAAACACACTTTTTGGAGGTTGATCTTGGCCATCCATTTTCACCATCCAAGGGCCCTTAATAGAACTTATGGACTCAAATACATATCTTTGGCCTTAGTTGGACTCAAAATATATATATATATATATATATATATATATATATATATATATATATATATATATATATATATATATATATATATATATATATATATATATCTTATACAAAATTGGGTTGAAGCGTTGTGGATGCGCCACGTGTCAACCTAGCCTTAAATACAAGCATTAATTACAGCTGAACATTAAATATAAACATAATAAATGTTACATAAATCTCAGCAAAATATTAATTAGAGCTTAATAAATTTTATTATAAAATTAAATTAAATAATTACGGTCAGGTTGATTCTAAATTTATTACAAAATTATTTTGATAAAAATCCTAAAATGTAAATAATTACGTTTATTGCGAAAAATGCGAAAAATTGAGTATAATTTTCATTATATTTATTAAAATGTTTTGATTTGTAGAGATGATTAAAGTTAGTGTCTTATAATATTTTATGTTTACGTACAATGACATTTTGAGAAAGTTATAAAACTTATACCATTAAATCCTAAGAAAAATATATTTGGAGGTGTCATTGTATTTCTTAAAAAACAAAACTTAAAGAAAACTATTAACAGATAAGTTTTTTTGTGAGAATGAAAAAAATTATCTTGCGATAAATTGAATACATATGAGATTTTGGGTTTAAATAGTGTGATAACGAGTATGTGTACGAGTATGTATGTACACAGTAATCACGAATACATTTGAATAATCAAAGGAAAAGTAATGATTATTAAATATTATAGAATTATAAAAGACATGAAAAAGTAGAAAAAAAAAGGTTACATTTTTCTTTAATATCTTCAATTAAAATACGTATACGTCATGTATAAATATTGATTATGACTAGCTAAATATTTTATATGTTACTCCCTCTGTCCCGGTCAATTGTTATCTATTTCCTTATTTGGATGTATCAGTCAATAGTTATCTATTTCCATATTTAGTAAGTTTTTCCTTTATAATGTTAGTAATTGCCAATTATAACCTTTGTCATTAGTACCTCTTATTCACCCAAAAACACAGTTTCACAACACGGCAATCAGTCAACCTCACATACTCACCAGTCACCACGACCATCACTACTTCTCTCTCCCTAAAACAACCACCACCTCTTCAACTGGCCATTACTATCCACCTCAGCCACGTTGTGAACCCACCGTCGGACACAACCATCACACAAACACAAGCTATCATCTTTGTCGTTACTACGCAACCGCGGCTACTACCGACCTATGATCACCGATCCACAATTACTAAAGACCACCGCGAGGCTCATTGAGCCACCCTTCTAACGACTAATTGCAACCCACACAACCCATTTTTAAGGTAACAAATCCGAATTCGAGTCACTACTTCCGACCAACTTCGATTTTTTTTTAGATTTGAATCTTTAGCCACTCTATGCCTACACTTCCTTGACTACCCTCGACCAATCTCTAACACCGTCATCTTCGTCTATATTTGAAGGATCTCAGCAAACCTATGATTAAATTGTTAAGAAAAAACGAAATCGAAAATAAAAAATTATTTGAGAATTTTGATGCAGGTGTGTTCATTTGATTTTTGTCGTTTAATTTAAGATAGTCTTTCACAGGGCCGTCCCTGAGATTTTGGGGGCCCTGTGCGAGATTTTATAATGGGGCCCTGAATCGAGCCGTGACGGCTTTATAGTTTAAATTCGAAGTAAATTATAAAAAAAAAATACAAAAGAATCTATGTGCTAAAACAAATCTGTAAGAAAAAAAAATTACATTGACAACACATACAAAAATAGAAGTTACCAAAAATATTAATACTCCCTCTGTTTTTTTTAATTGTCATTCTCACTTTTTGAGACACTCATTTCTCTCTTCAATATCTCTCAAAATATATGACTAAATATATTGAAATGTATGCTCATATTAAAGCTCTATTCGTAAGGAATTTTATGGTATTTTTATAATTTTCAAACCAATATATTTTTGTATAAATTGAATTAAAAGGCTCACCTCGTAAAATAAAAACGTCAATTATTTAAGAACGGGGGAAACGGAGGAAGTATGAAAGAAAGAAATTATAATAAGGGAAGCCAATAATATTGCTAGGATGCAAAAGGCTGGAAATTTTTGGTGGGCCCCACAATTTTGAAAAGGAGAAAAAATGTTGGGAGCAGGATTTGATCCCGCATCAATTCCCTCGAGTATTGAATGCAGTACCACTATGCCACTAACAAAATCATGCTAATATATCTGTTAATATGTTAATATCATCAACTTATGTCAATAATTAGAGCACCCACATTGAAGAGGATGGACCATCCTCTTAGATGAGAGAGAGTGCTAAGAGGATGTCCTCTTCAATGTGAAGACATCTTTCTTAAAGATCCTCTTTGAAGAGGAAGAGGATGATATCCTCTATAAATAGAGGATGTTCTTGTCTTGGCCCTTGTGCCAAATAAGAGATAAAATTATACTTAAATGGTGAAAGAGGAGAGGAAGGTAGCATCCTCTTTGATATGGACACAAAAAGAGAAAGAGGAAGGAGATAGTGGAAAGTGGGGTAAATGAAAGAGAGTATGATGTGTCAAAAATATAGAATGAAAGAGAAAAAATAAGAGGATGAAACCATACTCTTCAATGTACATGCTCTTAGGCCCTAAATTTTCGGGGGCCCTGTGCGACCGCGCGGCCCGCACACCCTAAAAGCCGGCCCTGGTCTTTCACTCTTTTAATGGGGGAGATGTGCTAAATCTAGATGCTCTCAGGTTGGGGGATATTGACGAGTGACAAACAGGGAAAAACATGGTGACAGGATGAGAGAAGTAAAAAAGAACACAAATTCTCATCTCATCATAGACGGACACTATCCGTCTATACGTATAGACGGATACCATTTTCCCTCACAAAATAGCCATTTGCCATAAAGTGGGAAGCACATGGGGGTGCCCCACCTTGTCCCCCTACCCATTTTATTAGAGGTCTTTACCCGTCTGTTCGCCCCACCCGTCTATACCAAGACCTATTAAAAAAGAAAGGGTAAGGTGGGTAATTGCCTCATTTTCTTGGTCTTTGTGCCATATAGAATAGATAACATCTCACTGAAACGGAGGGACTATATTTTAAATACTTTGAGTTAAACCTCAAAAAATATTATTTGACAAAGTTTAACCTATTTTATTTACAAGTAAACTCTCAAACATAATTTATATATAGTTGTTTAAATATATAAAAGGTATAATTTTTATAGATATGTTTGACACATAACAGAGGTAAAACACAATCAAAATATTTGAATAAGTTGAGTTTGAACTCTATATGTTTGATACATAAATATCACACGTTATACATAAAAAAAATTAAAAATGACATAAAATTATATTCACATCATTTTGAACAAATATTAATTGATTTGGAACCTAACGTATTGTGAAATGATATAATTTGAGAACTTAATGTTGATTGTTACATTATTCGAATAAATTTTATTTTAATTAATATGATATTTGATCAGTCACAAAATAATCTTATTAGTTTTAATTAAAATAGTATGTATTTTATTTTAAAATATTGAAAATAAACCTAAAAAAATTAAATTTAAGAAAATTAAATTTATTTTTACTTATAAATAAAAATATTAAAGATCATATATAAATTATGTTATTTTTCTTCAATTATAATAATCAATATCTATCTATATTAATAAAGGAAGTTTTTTTCGAGCGATTACAGAGATTCCAACCTTTACGAACTAACTCAATTAATTTTTTTTTTAAAAAGAACTATACAATAAAATAGACCTCGACAAATATCTTCCTACGTGAACACAAACTCTAGCGGTTACTTAACAATTAACATGATAGAAATTGTCTAATGGATAAACAATAAGGAGGTCCATAGCTCACAAAAGAGATTTTTCACCACGTTTTTATTTGTGTTAGCTTTATCTCTTTTATCTAAAATAATACATTAATAATAATACAATATTCCGAATTCTATTCTATTCATAGTAGTATTTCTGTTAATGGCTTTTAATAATTCAAGGCTCTAATAAGATTATTTTTTAATAATAATTTTAATCGTGATAGAATTTGTTTTACTCGGCTATAAATACCGCTTCTCATTCCCCTTCCTTTCATCATACATACCCTTGCTCATATTTGTGACCTTTGTGCGTGATATTATGGTCATGCGAATAGCATGCATGAACCAAACTTTCTTGCGGCATGTGTATAATTAGTGTCAAACTGCCAACTGTGATCCTTTATAGTTTTTTGTATATGATGGGGCATATTCTGCACCGCTGACCAAGTCAACATATTGAGCAAGGTCAAAGATATCCACAGCAAGTCAACGGCTTAGGCAGCCTAGCCGATCGACCCATCTACTGTCGGCCACTGGTCTCGGCATGGCAACTTGCCAGCCGGGGCACATACCCGCGTACTCACATCCAAGACCCCTCGGCGGTGAGTCAACAGGGCCCGCCGGCCTGCCATAGGCCCCTCGGCCGAGGGGTAGATCAGTCTTTCCACCTGCTAGCCACTTGGCCACTTGGCCACTACGTGACAAAAGGTGAAAGTTTATAAATACTCCTCAACCTTCATTGAGGAAAGTATCCACAACTTAACCTAAGAATCACTATTCATCTGGTATAATCTTCCTTATCTCTCTACAATATACATTTAGTCAAGGAACAACTTATCCCCTAAGTTACTGACTTGAGCGTCGGAGTGAGTACGCTTGGCACAAAGCCAAGCCCTCAGTTCGTTCATTGTTGCAGGAGAGGCCGAGAGGAACGATAAAGACAAGAAGGATTCAACCAAGGACATCATTCTACAAGCAACGGGTGGTAACGAATATCTGCTCTGGAATTACACCCGGAACAATTGGCGCCGTCTGTGGGAAAGCGCTACTAGAAGCTAGTCACATTCATTCCCAAACAAAAAAAAAACAACAAAAACCCACCCAAAAAGCTAAGAAGATGTCGAAACAACAAGACGCGATCGTGACCGACTAAAAACCGCATTCTACCAAGATGATACCTTCAACAGTTCGAGTCGTGCAACCCTCCACCGGCGGAGTAATCCAACCGGAGTTCGGGATGCCAATAATACGGACACACGCCGCCACCAACCAGGTCACCATCATGGGACATGTGGTTGACATAGCAAACCTGAAAATGGTCCTGGACCTAATTAGTAATACGCCGCTCACATCGTCACGCCGACAAGAGCGGCGGAAACCGTCCAGCGACCGGGGCCCAAAATGTGACTCGAGAAATTTGAACGGAGCACTAGGAGAAGCGACCCGTCAAGTCGCGGGGAGCCCAAAGTGGGCGTGGTAGACCTAAGTCCTTCCCGCGCTTATGGGAGGACAGCGTCCCCCGCAAAGACGAACGAGGCTTACCCCAAAGGAGCGAGGAGTCCGACTCGGCAGAGTTGGAGAAGAAGTCCGAGTCGAAGAAGGAGTCCTTCCCGCTACGAGGAGAGGAGCCGGATTAGGAATGCGAGGAGCCGATCGCCGCGTGTCGTTCGACACGTGGTCGACACCCCTCAACGCCACGTCCTAGAAGTCCAGGTGCCAACTAAGCTCAAGTTGCCACCCCTATCATACAAAGGAGATAGTGATCCGGCCGACCACGCTGAGGCATTCGAGTCTTACATGTCGGTATGGGAGCAGCCCGATGAGGTGCAGTGCCGAGTTTTCCCAACAACTTTGCATGGGATGGCTCAAAGTTGGTACAAAGGGCTTCCCGACGGCTCGGTATACTATTACGCCGACCTAAGAGACGCCTTTCTAGCCCAGTACTCTTGCAACAAGAGAAGGGCCGTGGAGACATCGGACCTCCTAACTATCAAACAGGAGGGGGGCGAGTCTCTACGAAGCTATGTGAAGAGGTTCGATGGAAAGGTCCAGCAGATTCGAGAAATTAATCCCGAATTGGCGGCCTTCGCGGCGATGAAGGGCCTCCCAAGGGGAGACTTAAAAATGAGCTCATCAAGTGCGGAGGCCCGAGCTTGGATGCCGCCAGGAGGATGGCCGACCAGGCCATCAAGGTAGAAGACTATCACAAGACCCGGGTAGGCCCAGGCCGAGGCCGAGCACTCCGAAAAGAAGAGCCACCGGGAGGACAACCCGGATGAAAGACGCCGTGACAAAGAACGGGTCACGGTCCGATGACAGACGCCGCGAGAATAATAGGTCACGGTCGACAAACCGCCAGAAAACGGGACTCGACGGGCGTCGGGTGGAGTTCGGGAACGTACCACCGAGGCGATATGCGATAAAACCCCTCTCGTCGTATCGCCGCCGAGGTCTTCGCCCGAGCAAAAACGAGGGCCGAAGTGGGAGAGACCCCCAAGCCAAAAAGCGACGGTGACACGAGCCAAGATCGTGAGTACCACGGCCACACCGGCCATTTAACCAACGATCACGCAAGATCATCGAAGAATGCCATTGAAGAGCGATCCGGAAGGGGAGCCTCGGCAAGTACGTTGCCAAAGGCCAAAAGACTGACGCCGACAGTTCAGGTAAGAAATCCGTCTTCGAACGGATAGGAGTGATCCATGTTGTCATCGGGGGCAACGAGAACGGAGGGTCCGCTCATGGGCACAAACGGCACCTGAACGAGCTATATCGGTCATCAACTTTGTGCCCAACACAAACGATCCCCGCTTCCAACATCCCCGATATAACCATTGGAAGGAAGGACTACGAAGGAGTCATCGCTCCTCACAGCGACCCACTTGTAGTCAATTTGGACATATCCAACCACCTGGTCAAGAGGTGCCTGATTGACACAGGCGCGTACACGAACATCATGTTCAGGGAGTGCTTCCTCGGCCTCTACTGAAATTCAAGGACTTGAGCCCCCGCACCAACCCACTAAACAGCTTCTCGGGGCCGGCCTGGTACCACCGGGATCAATCGGACTCCGGTGACGTTCGGCGAAAAGAATGCGGCTAAGAATGTCCTAGCCGAGTTCGTGGTCATCGACGGCTCGTCCGCCTACAACGTTCTCATAGGTTGAGTCACCCCGAGTGAGGCCGACGCAGGTGATGTCCATCCGGCCCTAACACCGATGTATGTCTCGGACCGGGGAAGCGCATAAGCTCGTCTCCAAAGACGAGAATGACGAGGTGGTCAACGTCCAGATAGCTGCCAGAGGATGCAACATGCAATCCCTCAAAGTAGCAAAGAAATCAGAGAAAGGGAAAAGTCTATCCTTACAACAGGAGGGCGACCTCATGGATGTAACTAGCGGCTGACTAGGACGGTGTGCCTTTGATAGGCCATTAGGACGCTGGTAATCTCGGGAATACTCTATGTAGCGGCGGAGGTGTCCAAAACAGCTGTGGGCACCCCGACGCATGTTTTTACCTAATGAAAAATCGTCCAAGTCTTCCATCAAAATGTTCATTTTCCCCTAGTCACTAGGAAGCAGCAGACGCCGGCTCACACTGTCATACCGACAAGAGCGGTAGTCTTTATCGAAGCGAGATGTCGGCTCACACGTCATACCGACAAGAGCGGCGATCTCCATGAAGAAATAGGCGCCGTCGTTAGATCACCCCAAGTAGTAGACGCCACGGCGATCACCCCAAGAGGTTTGACGCCGTCGCAGTCACTCCAAGTGGTAGACGCCACGGCAGTCTTCATGAAGAAATAGGCGCCGTCGCAGTCACCCCAAGTAGTAGACGCCACGGCAGTCACCCCAAGAGGTTTGACGCCGTCGCAGTCACTCCAAGTGGTAGACGCCACGGCAGT
The DNA here is from genome assembly GCF_048544455.1 of Silene latifolia. Lineage (NCBI taxonomy): Eukaryota > Viridiplantae > Streptophyta > Magnoliopsida > Caryophyllales > Caryophyllaceae > Silene > Silene latifolia. Next base: position 154,397,695 of record NC_133536.1, on the reverse strand, counting down.
CTCCATGAAGAAATAGGCGCCGTCGCAGTCACCCCAAGTAGTAGACGCCACGACAGTCACCCCAAGAGGTTTGACGCCGTCGCAGTCACTCCAAGTGGTAGACGCCACGGCAGTCTCCATGAAGAAATAGGCGCCGTCGCAGTCACCCCAAGTAGTAGACGCCACGGCAGTCACCCCAAGAGGTTTGACGCCGTCGCAGTCACTCCAAGTGGTAGACGCCACGGCGATCAATAACAAGAAGCGAGATCTTTGGCTCACACTTTGTCACACACCGACAAGAGCGGCAATCACCACCAGGAAGCAGACACCTCGATGGTAACGACCAGCGCAGGTGATACTCGCAAAGCGTTCAAAATGCCTCAGAAGCGTTAACACGATTGGGATACGCACTCTAGACCGCCTCGGCCAAGCCGAGGCGAACACAAAAGAGACACTCAATTAATAACGTAAGGAGACAACCCAGACGAAGACATAGACGCTAAAGTACAATTGAGACGCTCAAATACTAGCGCAAGAAAAAGAAGTGAGGTAAAAACCTCGGCCAAGCCGGAGGCAGAAGAAACGAGCTCTTATTAAATATGTTCAACAAATTACAAGAAATACAAGCGACGGCCGTCCCCATAAGGGTCAGCCAAAAGACAACCTACCAAAGTTGCACAAAATGCAAAGACAGAAAGGCAAAGGGTACAGATATCATCTCCCTATGTCTGTTGCTGCTCGCCATCAGCAGCGGTAGCAGCACCTTCTTCGATGGGCAACCCCGCAGCTTCCCTAGCAGCCTCAGCTTCAGCAGCCTCAGCCTTAGCCTCGGCCTCCTCAGCTGCCCTTGCCCTCTCGGTTTCCTCCTTGGCCGCCTTAGCCTTCTCGGCAAGAGCTGCTGCCTCCTCGGCCGCCTCCTGCTCTATCTTCACCCGCACCGCCTCCTTGGCCTTCTCCTCCACGGCCTTCTCCTTAGCTTCGAGCTTGTCGTCAAACAGCTCGTCGAATTTGCTCCACGGAAAGGAACCTTCAAGAGGGAAAAGCTCCTCAATTACGTCCCTGGCAGCGTCTTCGGCCAGATCCCGGAATTCGGAGCACATGTCAGGGAGCATTTTGGTTTGGAGCATCTCAATGTCGTCCTCCTTTTGCCTGATGATGGCCTCCTTGCTCCGAATCACCTTCCCCTGGATCTGAAACCGTTCCCTGGATTCATTCCTCTGCTGGAAATAGAGGTCGGTGTGCCTCTGAACAAGGTTACACTTCGCCAGCAGCTTTTCAACTTCGGCCGCAGCAGTCTCGGCCTTGGCTCTCTCAGCAAGGACCTCCTTTTCGGCGTCCTCCCTGAGTTTTCTCTCAGCCAAGAGCGCCTTCTCGGCCTCCCCCCTAAGCCTCTGCTCATTGAGAAGATCCAGCTTCGCCTTCGCGGCCACCTTCTTAGTGGCATTAAGCTCAAAAGCGGACTGAGCCACGGCCTTCTCCTGCTCCATGATACGAGCACCGGTCAGCTCGTTCCACCTCGCCAGTCTCTTGATCAACCTCGCGCTTTCCGCTACAAGCTGAGAGGGGGAAGCCTTCTGGGATGAAGAGTCGATGGCGACGTTATGATCACCAGCCTGCGGTCGGGAAAAGGAAACCTTCTGGGATGAAGAGTCAATGGCGACGTTATGATCACCGACACCGCGCGGTTTCTCCTCCACTTGCCGCTCAACAAGAGCGGCGGCCGACAGCGGCTGATCTACAAAATTTAAAGTAAGCATCAGTATCAACATACATAGACATGCCGGAGAGCCTGTCACCGGCAGCGCCTAATGAACCGGCTAAGTCTGAGCCACAGGATAGATCAATACCGTGCTTGGCCTTCTTGGCCGAAGGGCGCATTTCCTCGTCCACAGGAAAGCAACGGCGGCGGTAAAGGTGTCTCGCTTTCTTTTACGGGAAGGGGAGACCCTCCTCCTCATCGGAGTCATCCCCATTGGAGATGTAAACGATCTCCACCGTCTCCTTCTGAACAGGGGGGATGGAAGGCGGAGCCGATGTCGACGCCATCACCGCCGAAGGTTTTGTTTTTCGCGTATGGCGCGGCATGTTACTAACAACCTTCGCCTGGGCCTCCACCGCATTCAAGCTTTTCAGCCGCTGGTCCATAAGATCATTCGGCGACGTCCTACGGTCATGGGTCAGAGCCTTGGGATGCAAGTTAGCAATGGTTTTGTCCTTGTGCAGCCCCATTCTCCGGAGGATATCCTCAGACAAATCCGGTCCAAAGTAGTCTGCGAAGGAAGTAAAAGCAAGAATTAAGTAGAAGAAATAAGTCGAAGTTCGAAAAACAGGAACATTAAGAGCGGTGATGGGCCTCATACCGACCCCACTCACCCTGCACTAGGGCCGGTATGAGGCCGACATGGCAGAGCGGCTCATCATCTTGAAGAATGATCTGCGTTGGGGGAATCCATTTTTTCGGCACCCCACCCTTGTCCGCCTCAAAAAGCCTCATCGCCAGCTTCTCATCCTCTTTAAGAAGGACCTTGCTGGCATCCATCTTGAGCTTCTTCCGGCCTGACCCATCCGTCATGCTCCGCCTTAGTCTCACACCGCAAATTCACTTGGTGCTTTGAAAGGAGAGGGCAAAGCGGATAGTCATCCAAGCACCTTAACATACACCCACCGATCTCTCCAGTCTTTGCAAGAAGTAATTTTGTCAACAGAGACATAACCTTTCTCCGTGTGCACACTGTACCAACCGACGCGGCCAGAGATTGACGGCTGGAGATAATGAAGCCGGCGGAATAAATTCACCGTCGGGGCCTCCCCCTTGAAGAGACAAAGCCACACAAAGCCGACTATCGTCCTCATGGCCAACGGATGCAGTTGGGCCACAGCGACGTTCATAGCTTTAATGATGGCCATGACGTACTCATTCAGCGGAAACCGGAGCCCATACTCCAAGTGTCGCATGTATACGCCGGTATGGCCCGGCGGAGGGCAACAGACGGCCTGACCCTCCTCAGGGATAACAATCTTGTACCCCCTGCCAAAAAAGAAATGGCCCTCGAAAAACACTCGCCGGAGTAACAACTCTGAGAAATAGAAGACAAAGAAGCCTTTGAAAGTTTAGAGAGAAGAAAATTTTGGAGAATGAAATTGGTGGCCAATTTCACGGAATAACTGCCCTATTTATAGGGAAAAGCCCATGAAGAAGGACCAATCAGAGAACAGCCCATGAAGCGTCAACCAATCAGCGTGCAGACACGTGTCGGACATGCAACCACGGGATGTCAATCGTTGCAACAGTCGAACGTCAATCAATGCAACAGTGACCAAGCGTCTTCAACACGCCCATTCGTATCTCTCCGCCTATTCACCTTCCTCAACAAATTCCCAAGCATCTGTTCTCCGCCGCCACATGATCAACCAAGCTAAGTAGCGCCACGGAGGCAATCAAAAACAACCGGCACTCTCAACCCTGGTCTCGGCCAGCGTCACTTTCTTTTCCACATCGGATGCCCTTTACGCATCCATGCGGAGGGGGGATATGGTACGGCCTAAGAAAAGACCAGGCCGAGGTAAAAGAAGCCGCCGCAGAAGAAGCCGATGCAGAAAATTTTTTAATTACTTGCGCAGAATATACGCTCAAACGTACATCGAAGCCCATACCACGGCATAGACTACGCTGGGGGCAAATTGATGGGGCATATTCTGCACCGCTGACCAAGTCAACATATTGAGCAAGGTCAAAGATATCCACAGCAAGTCAACGGCTTAGGCGGCCTAGCCGTCGGACCCATCGGCTGTCACTGGTCTCGGCATGGCAACTTGCCGGCCCGGGGCACATACCCGCGTACTCACATCCAAGACCCCTCGGCGGTGAGTCAACAGGGCCCGCCGGCCTGCCATAGGCCCCTCGGCCGAGGGGTAGATCAGTCTTTCCACCTGCTAGCCACTTGGCCACTTGGCCACTACGTGACAAAAGGTGAAAGTTTATAAATACTCCTCAACCTTCATTGAGGAAAGTATCCACAACTTAACCTAAGAATCACTATTCATCTGGTATAATCTTCCTTATCTCTCTACAATATACATTTAGTCAAGGAACAACTTATCCCCTAAGTTACTGACTTGAGCGTCGGAGTGAGTACGCTTGGCACAAAGACAAGCCCTCGCCTGTTCATTGTTGCAGGAGAGGCCGAGAGGAACGATAAAGACAAGAAGGATTCAACCAAGGACATCATTCTACAAGCAACGGGTGGTAACGAATATCTGCTCTGGAATTACACCCGGAACAGTATACATTGTTTTATTTACTAGTGTGTAACCCGTGCAAAATGCACGGGTATAATATATTTTTATGTATTACATTATATTTATATTTAGCAAAATAATAGAAATTGTATACACTATTTTTAAAAAAATAGGTAGTTATATGAATATTCAAATAATTAGATGTATAAGCACTATTTTGCACAAATAGGTAGCTATATGAATCTTAAAATAATGAGATGCATAACTATTGTGGGTTGTCATCGTAAAACATATTGTCACTGAAAACATCTCCACTCAAACCTGATTATAATGTTTCTTAAATATAAATGGGCAAGTGTGATTCGAGCCATATCAACTATTCCCTCTCTTTTAATAATTTGTTTGCCTTTGATTAAAATAATGTTAAAAAAGAATTAAGGGGGTGTTTGGTTGGCTCTCTTGGAATGGATTGGAATGGATTTGCTCCATTCCAATGTTTGGTTGGAGTCTTTTGGAATGGAGTTAGATACCCAATGGATTCTAACTCCATTCCATCCCCCTAGAATCTCATACCCAACTCCCACCCTTGGTATCAAACTCCATTCCACCCTTTTACAATTTTAAGATGAACCAAACAAGTTTATGAAGGAATGGATTTAGAACCCCATACCATTATGGATTCATATTCCAATCCATTCCATTCCATGCTATTGAACCAAACGCCCCCTAAAAAAAACAAATAAATAATTAGGATAAAGGGGTATCATGACTTCACGTAAAAATAGTAGCCTTAATAGTGCGAGAACCTAGGTTTGTTATACTAACTAGTTTGAATGCCTGTGCGTCGCAACGGAGTAATTAGATTATTTATAATGCAAAAAAAAAAACTTTATAAGGTTTAATATTTACATTCTATGTCTTATGACTTGTTTACATATTATTAAAATATCTCTTTCAAAAAAAATAAAAGATTAATATATACGTGGGTTAACTCTTATTTATAATCATATAATTACCCCACCTTATACTAATCTTTCGATGTGGGACAATTCTGCTATTTGTAAGTAATATATTCACAAAACTTGGATTTTTTTCTGATGTGGGACAATTCTACTATTTATACGTAATATATACTAGTTTGAATGCCCGTGCGTTGCAACGGGATAATTAACTTATTTATAATGCAAAAAAAAAACGTTATAAGGGTTTAATGTTTACATTCTATGTCTAATGATTTGCTTACATATTATTAAAATATTCTTTCAAAAAAAAAAGATTAATATATACGTGGGTTAACTCTTATTTATAATCTCCCCACCTTATATTAATCTTTTGATGTGGGACAATTATACTATTTATAAGTAACATTCACCAAACTTAGATTATTTTTCTGATGTTTCTACTATTTATACGTAGTATATATTTATCAAACCTGCATTATTTTTCAATGTGGGACAAATAACATACTCATAATTACACCATCTTTTTTGCATGTAGTTCGACATCCAACCAGATCCCGAATACCGAATACGGACAATTGCTACTCATTATATCTAATAGTTATATTTAAATTTAATAATATGATCAAGTACTCTTCATTAATAACGTTCCGACATTAACTTAGTTTGAATGCCCGTGATTTGGAACGGGGTAATTAACTTATTTATAATGCAAAAAAAAAAACGTTATAAGGGTTTAATATTTACATTCTATGTCTAATGATTTGTTTACATATTATTAAAATATCTCTTTCAAAAAAAATAAAAAGGATTAATATATACGTGGGTTAACTTATTTATAATCATATAATCACTCCGCCTTATACTAATCTTTTGGTGTGGTACAATTCTACTATTTATAAGTAATATATTCACCAAACTTGGATTATTTTTCTCATGTGGGACAATTTTACTATTTATACGTAGTATATATTCATCAAACCTGCATTGTTTTTCAGAGTGGGACAAATATCATACTCAGAATTACACCATTTTTTTTGCACTTAGTTCGACATCCAACCAGATCCCGAATACCGAATACGGACAATTGCTACTCATTATATCTAATATTTATATTTAAATTTAATAATATGATCAAGTACTCTCCATTAATATTTGTATTTTGTTTTTCTTCAAAAAAAATTTATCATAATTGAGATACGGAAATTTCCCGTGGTACCCCTTAATTTTGTCAGATTTTTCATGTTACCCCTACTTTTAAGAATCTGCCTATGGTACCCTTGAGGTTCCATTTTTTTGCCTATGGTACCCCCTAATGTAAAGGCTGTTAAATGGACGTATTAAGTTTGATAGCGTGACAATAAAATAAAAATTAAAAAATAATACCCCCTTTATTGTTTTATTGGTATAAATTTCTCTCTCTTTTAAATGAAAATTTAATTAACTATATCATTATAATATTGGGAATTTCTCATGGTAATCTTGAACTTTGATAGATTACACATGGTACCCCTAATTTTAAGTTTATGCAAATGGTACCCATGTGTTTACCTTTTTCTTTCCCAGAATACCACTTGAATATAAAATAAGAAATACAGAGTATATATTATATATAATAACTAAAAGATTATCCAAAGATTAACTTAGGTTAAAGATCATTATTCTAGAGACAGTAATACAAACTCTTTTAATATCTCTCTCTGACAATACTTAAGAGAATCAAAAAATTTTGGGTTATGACTTCTGTTTATAATCATAAGATCACTCTGCCTTATGGTAATCTTCCGATGTGGTACAATTCTAATATTTATACATAGTATATTCACCACACTTACATTACTTTTCAATGTAGGACAAATAACATACTAAATACACCAATTTTTTTTTTTGCATCTACTTTGACATCAACCCGATTTAATAATGAGAAATTACAATAAAATCTACAATCTAATGATAACATTTTTTTGTCACAATCTAATTATATAATTTTCATACGATACTTTTATGTCAAATGAAATATAAAGTTTTTATATCAAAATTATAAACATCACTTTAATATAATATAGAAAATGTATAAATATAGGACATTTCTATTATTTATACATAATATATTCACCACACCTACATTATTTTTCAAAGTGGGGCATATAACATACTAAAAAGTACATATTTTTTATATCAAAAATTTTTGGGTTAATACCTAAGTTTCAAGGATTCCTCATATTTATATTTATAGAATCACTCTACCGTATACTATTCTTTCGATGTGAGATACATAATTTAATTATTTAGACGTAGTATGTTCATCATGCCTACATTATTTTTCAATGTGAAAGATATAACATACCAAAAATTACATGTCTCTTCTTAAAAAAACCACTACTGTATACATATTATTTTTCTTTAAAGGTAAAACCACTTAGTCTCGATCATTAATTAGATAGGGATCTTTACATCGTACATATAACGACTCATTAACGCTTTATTACTCCATTCAAAAAACAACCATTAGTAAAATCTTTAGTTTTGTACTGTGTCAGGAGACTACATTAGTAAAACCTTTAGTTTTGTGTTTTTTGATTTTCATGTTCATGTTGTTAACTTAATTTTCATGTTCATTTTCTTAACTCTTTCCCGGGTATTTCCCAACGATTTCCACTTTATTTTTTATATCATATCGTAGATAATGATAGAAAATCTTAAGAGCTCTTTAAAACAATATTTATGAGACTCAACAAATTTTGGGTGGATACATAAGTTCCAAATATGCCTCCTATTTATAATCATAGGGTCACATCACCTTATACTAATCTTTCGCTGTGAGACAATTCTACTATTTATATGTAGTATATTCACCACACCTACGTTATTTTCCAATGTGGGACAAAACATACTAAAAATTACACAATTTTACATATTAAGAAGTACACCATCTTTAATATGTGCAAATAATATGAAATTTATACTCTAATAATAGCATTTTTTACCACAAAACTAATTATATTATTTTCATAATTTTTTTAGCGATATTTTTTTGCCAAATGAAATGTAAAAGTTTGATATAAAAATTGAAAATATCACTTGAATATAATTTAGGAAATATACATATTATAATAATTAAAAGATTTTCCACTTTATTTTTTACATCAAAAATTATACTTTCCTAAATTGATTTTTGATGATGTGGACGCTCTCAGATCGCTCGAAAAAACTCTCTTTTATATATATATATATATATATATATATATATATATATATATATATATATATATATATATATATATATATATAGATTCATCAAACTCGCATTGTTTTTCAATGTGGGACAAATAACATATTCAGAATTACACCATCTTTTTTGCACTTAGTTCGACATCTAACCAGATCTCGAATACCGAATACAGACAATTGCTACTCATTATATCTAACAGTTATATTTAAATTTAATAATATGATCAAGTACTCTCCATTAATATTTGTACGTTGTTTTTCTTCAAAAAAAATTTAACTAATTGAGATATGGAAATTTCCCGTGGTACCCCATAATTTTGTCAGATTTTCCATGTTACCCCTACTTTTAAGAATCTGCCTATGGTACCCTTGAGGTTCCATTTTTTTGCCCATGGTGCCCCATAATGTAAAGGTTGTTAAGTGGACGTTATGTTTGATGTCGTGGCAATAAAATAACAATTAAAAAATAATACCCCATTTATTATTTTATTGGTACGGATATCTCTCTCTTTTAAATGAAAATTTAATTAACTATATCATTATAATATTGAAAATTTCTCATGGTAACCTTGAACTTTGATAGATTACACATGCTACCTCCATGGACGTTTATTTTCTATTCTTTTTTATCATAATTAAAATATGTGCAAATGATAGGAACCTATACTCTAATGATAGAATTTTTTTAACACAATTCTAATTATATTATTTAAAAGTAGTATATTTACCACACCTACATTATTTTTCAATATGGACATATAAAATCTATAGGTAGAAAATATAATGATATAATCTTCTAAGAGCTCTCTAAGACAATACTTAAGAGACTCAAAAGATTTTGGGTTGATGCTTAAGTTCCAAGGATGCCTACTATTTATAATCATAGAATCACCCACTTTATGCTATATTTCGATGTGAGAAAATTCTATTTTTTATATGTAGTATATTTATCACACCTATATTATTTTTCAATGTGAGACATATAACATACTATGAAATACACCATCTTTAATATGTGAAACTTATATGAAATCTATATATACTCTAATGATAGCATTTCTTACCATGAATCTAATAATATTATTTTCATAATTTTTTTACTGACATTATTTTGCCAAATGAAATGTAAAAGTTTTTATAAAAATTAGAAACTTCACTTGAATATAAAATAAGAATACAGAGTATATATTATAATAACTAAAAGATTTTCTAAAGATTAACTTAGGTTAGAAATCATTATTGTAGAGACAGTAATACAAACTCTTTTAAGAGCTTTCTCTGACAATACTTAAGAGAATCAAAAGATTTTGGGTTATGACTTCTATTTATAATCATAAGATCACCCTGCCTTATGGTAATCTTCCGATGTGAGTCAATTCTAATATTTATACATAGTATATTCACCACACTAACATTACTTTTCAATGTAGGACAAATAACATACTAAGTACACCATTTTGTATGCACCTACTTTGACCTCAACCCGATTTAATAATGAGAAAATACAATACAATACAATACAATCTACACTCTAATGATAACATTTTTTTGTCACAATCTAATTATATAATTTTCAACGATACTTATTTGTCAAATGAAATATAAAGTTTTGATATCAAAATTATAAACATCACTTTTATATAATATAGAAAATGTTATATATATGGGACAGTTCCATTATTTATACATAATATATTCACCACACCTACATTATTTTCAATGTGGGACATATAACATACTAAAAAGTACATATCTTTTATATTTATAAAATGAACTTATGGGGTGGGAGGGGACAAACAGATGCCAGCCTATTGTATTTTGTATACTTTGCTTGCCGTAGAATTTTTGTATCTTTAGGTTATTGTATTGCCTCTCCTATGTATGTACGTTATTTTTAATTAATGAAATACACACCAATTACACAGCTTCTACATATTTAACTAACTCGTGGTCTCGTGGACGGGTTATCTAGCTCACTTCTACACAACTTCTACATATTGTATTACTCGTAATATTTTGTAATAGTTTAATGATGAACAATTGTATGTGTAATTCTAAATAATTAGTATTGCTCCTTATTGTTATAGTGTAATGAGACGATGATTGAATGAAATGTTCTTCTATTTTACCTTAAAATTTTGGGTTAATACTTAAGTTTCAAGGATGCCTCCTATTTATATTTATAGAATCACCTTACTGTATGCTATTATTTCAATGTGAGATACATAATTTAATTATTTAGACGTATTATGTTCATCATGCCTACATTATTTTTCAATATGAAAGATATAACATACCAAGAAATACATGTCTCTTCTTAAAAAAAACCACTATTGTATACATATTATTTTTCTTTGAAGGTAAAACCACTTAATCTCGACCATTAGATAAAAATCTCTACATCGTACATATAACTACTCATTAACGCTCTATTACTGCATTCAGAAGACAACCATTAGTAAATTTTTTAGTTTTATTTTTTATATCATATCGTAGATAATGATAGAAAATCATTTTTTATATCATAACGTAGATAATGATAGAAAATCTTAAGAGCTCTTTAAAATAATATTTATGAGACTCAAAAAATTTTGGGTGGATACATAAGTTCCAAATATGCCTCCTATTTATAATCATAGGATCACATCAACTTATACTAATCTTTCGATGTGGGACAATTCTACTATTTATATGTAGTATATTCACCACAATTACTTATTTTCCAATGTGGGACAAAACGTACTAAAAAGTACACAATTTTACGTATTAAGAAGTACACAATCTTTAATATGTGCAAATAATATGAAATATATACTCTAATGATAGCATTTTTTACCACAAAGCTAATTATATTATTTTCATAATTTTTTTAACGATATATTTTTGCCAAATGAAATGTAAAAGTTTGATATAAAAATTGGATATATCACTTGAATATAATTTAGGAAATATACATATTATAATAATTAAAAGGTTTTCCACTTTATTTTTTACACCAAAAATTATACTTTCCTAAATTGATTTTTGACGATGTGGACGCTCTAAGATCGCTCGAAAAAACTCTCTTTTATATATATATATATATATATATATATATATATATGATATGATGTGACAATATACAATCCACCCAACTAATCAATATCCTTAAAATCATTACTAAAAAGTCTTAAAACACCTACCTTCAATCTAATTTCATGATTCATGATAACATTTGTTAGTGTTAGAGAAATTTTTTGGAGTACAATTCATGTAAACCGGTCTTCTACACCTCTACTAACCGAATCTAAACTTAAGTACACAGTAACAAAAGACCTTGTTTTCACTTATAATCTCTACAATATCATGTAGACTGTAAGCACTGTTCACTTCCAAAAAATTCGTAGATTCCATAAATAAGTCCACATGATAGGTATGTGCTATGTATAATAAAAGCAATCTGAATGTGAACTTTCAACTTTTCGGCAAATGAAAAATATGATTGTAATTGTAGTACTCAATCAACACAGAACCCTTCCGTTATTACCACAATAGACTTGATTGAACATGTACTTTAGGTCAAATAAGAGCTTAAAAATGAATGAATCAAATTAGAACTGCAATTTTTTTCCTCATACATCATATAGGTGTAAGACATAACATCTGGACTTCAGTTAAATTGCTACGACAGTACACTTCATTACACATATAGGCTATATGGTAATAATTATCCCACTGTTTTGGAGGGGTCTTGTCGGCAGTCTCGACACCTCTTGCAGCAATATTCTTTTATCAAACTGTAATGCCTAAACACTTATCAGCAAGTTCCGGATTCAATAGTAAGAATGTGAGGATGTTTAAACATCATTTTTTTATGGACGGTTTAGGTTTGGAATTGACTCGACTCTTATCAGCAAGTTCCTAGAAAACATAAACTAATTCTAAGAGGAAACAAACTGTAATGCCTAAAAACTTCAGAAGACGGAAATCTCAATGTTTATGAAAACACTAAAATGATGATATACGACTAACTTTAGCAAAGACAAAATTAAAAATAAATGTACATATCTTTTATCAAAGTTTCATTAAGGTCCTCTTCTGCTTTTCCATTGAAAGATGAGACAAAATCTCCTCTAATGTTCAGGTGATTAGATGAGCATAGCATAACACTGTAATAAGACATTACCTTTGCAAATTACAGTCAAGAAGCTAAATCATACAAAATGCAGACACCCACCTTCTATCTTAATTCTCATAAAATTCTAGCTATAGTAGATATGGTAAAAAGCCAGTAGAACGAAAGTGACTCAAAATATGCACACAACTTTGTTGAGTTTATGGATTCAAGTACCTAAGAGGGGGAGGGGGTGAATTAGGTACTATTTAAAAATTTAACTTCAACTTTATTGATTTAAAGTGAGTTATAAGAACAAAAGAAATGAGAGAATACTTCGAATAATATTGAAAGACTAAACGAGTATTAAGATGAATGTTTGCTGAAGTATGAAAGTAACAACTGTTCGGACTGTAGCTATTTGTCTCAGTTAATGAAGTAGAGACTGCAGACCAAATGTGACAGTATATGGAACTGTTACTTCGAAGGTTAAGCAAAGCAAGAACAAACAAATTAAAAGAGCAGCGGAAATAAAGTAAGACAATTGAACACGAGATTTTTGAATTGGTTCGGCAAGAAACTCAAGTGCCTACGTCCAATCTACTTTTTATTGATTTCTTTTAGTGATCTACTCCGACAACTAAAAGACCCGTACAATAAAAGACACCAACCTACTCCGGTTGTAAAGCGAGTCCAAGAACTACTCCGTTCTTATGACAAGCCAACTCGCAACCTACTCCGGTTATCAAGAGTTAAAGACTACTCCGTCCTAAACTCTACTAACACACTTAGAATGTTATAGGATCAAGTTTCCACTAACATATTCTTAGCAAAGAATAGAGATGGACAACTTTTACAAGATCAACAATTCTTAAGCAAGAGAGTTTAGTATGTTAAAGTAACAGTAGCCACGACTGTAACAACTTGAAGACTTTTAGAGGTTTTGCAAAGACACACAGTTTTAAGCTTTTAAAAAACAATTTGCAAAGTTGGAAAATATTTCAGAAAAGTCTTGGGATTTTATGAAGGAGATGGCTCGCCTTTTATAGAGAGAAAGGGTGAGGAGGTTGCTAGGGTTTTGAAGGGTCAAAGACCACACATGTGAAGAGCTTTAGCAACCACTCAAAACTTTCACCAAAGAAGGTTCTTTTGCAAAGGCAAGAATAGAGAAAGAGTGTTTGAAAGATATCTTTAAAAGCTCATGCAAATTCAGAAAACAAAGAGAGAAAAGACAAGTCACATGATGACAAGTTAACACTAAAATGGCAAAAAACATTTCTTGTTTTCTTAAAGGACCAAAGGGTCAAATTTGCATAAAGAGGAAATATTTTGAAATTAATAATTATTCAAACCACTCTTTATTGAAGGCCAACTCCTATTAAAAATCTGAAGTTTATCTTTGAAAAATAAGACACGTGAAGGATTTTCGAAAGATAAAAGGGCTTCAAGTGTTACGAATTGTGGCAACAATCCAAGCAGCTGTTTACTAATGAAAGCAACAGTCGTCTTGACTGTTTCTATTACTCTAAGATACTCTACTTTCTCACTTGTACATTAGATGACACTAAGACTCAATACAATGGGATGATTAACAACTTCAACACTTCTTAATCCATGCTTGATTAAATCATTAATCCTGAAAAGGTAAACTAAGATAACACAAATCAAATGGGCATGTTATCATCAATATAAGGAACCCAACAAATTCCCCCTTTGATGATGACAAGCCCCAAACGAATGTATAAGCAATGTAAACACCTTAATTCAAGATTTTTAAACAAGCAAGATCACATGAGAGAAGGGACAATATTACCTTACCTAAGGCAAGAGCTAAAATCAAACTAGCCATGACAATTTTACATTGCCCCAAAACAAGATTTAAAGTTAAGAAGGTTAGGCAAGACATTAGGTAATCAAAATGCAAAGAGATTAAGAGCATGAGTTTACCTTTTCCCCCTCTTGACATCATCAAACGGATAGGGATGTCAAAGGCATTAGAGTGCAAATAACCACAAGAAAACACAAAAAGACACATATAAGCGTGACAAGGTAACAAAGTCAACATAAACATACGGATTAAACATAAGTTCACCATAGTTCACCACGGTTAAATAAAGTTTAAAATACACTACCAAGCATCAAAATAACAAGTAAAGAAAAATAGTCTTAGGAGGGCACAACACGGTGGGACAAAATGAAAAAAGGTAAGGGCAAGGTCAAGGGGGCCGAGAATAGAAGGGATAGGCTAAGGGGAGGAAGCTTGTTCATCATCCGAGCCACTACCCAAGGGATCATCATCCAATGGAGCATCATCACCATGTTCCTTTGTTGAGACAAGAGTGGATATAATGTCCACTTCTCCACGAATGAGGTCCACGGTGGAGGCAAGAGCCGAGATCGCCAAATCCTTTTAATGAGCATCGTGCTTAATCCAAGCACTCAATTCAGCCACGGTTTGAAGAACTTCCCGCATACTACCCGTATTCACTTGACTAGACGACCCACCCTCAGGATCCGTCTTAATTGTCACAGAAATCAATTCATCATTTTCCACTTTGATAAGCATTTTCCCCATTTGACCATTACTCATAATGTCACACATGTCTAATGACCCCAAGCTAGAACTCACTAACACCCCATGTGCCTTGAGCACAACCGACAACCACATTCCATAGGGTAAGTGTAGCATGCTAGAAGAGGGTTTACGGAGTTTGGTCGAAATAAGATGAAAACGCTTGAACATTAACCCAACTAAGTTCACCTTCTTGTGAGTTCCAATGTGATAAATTAAGTATTGTTGGGCTATGGAGAGTTTTCCCCGGTCACCCAAAGGGTAAATGGAACGACACAACATGTTAAAGACAATTCGAAGAGGAGGGGGTATTTGGGTGTTACTAACAGGACCACAAGAGACTGCTTTAGGACACACGACTTGAGCAACGCCGAGGGGTGAGGCGTAAGGTAAAGCAACCCAGGTTTCGAAGGGGAGTTTGTCATACCCTCCGGTTGGGATACCAAGGGCGGTAGCAAAATCAGATTGAGTAAGTTTCAGAGGCTTACCGTTCACCTTAGCCGTGAGAAATTCACCCGATTTGTCAACTCAGACGGATGCAAAGAATTGAATCACCTCACTCACAAAGACCGGTTCACGCATTTCCAACAATTTTTCCCAACCTTGAGCTAAAATCATGTCACGGACAGTGTGAAAGGCGGGAGGCTTGAACCAAGATTGGTTGTAAACCCGAGGAGAATGGATGGCTTTGGGATTCATCAACCTCTCACAATTTTTGTAGATAGAGGTAGGAAGATCTAGACTTTCAAGGTGATCCCAAGCAAGAGCCAAATCCCATTTAGAGGTTAGGGAAACCGAATCTGTGGGAGAAAGGTACACTAATTTCTTCTTTGAAGGTTTCGATTTTTTCAATGGTGGTTCACTGGGTGTTTCAACAGGAGGATTGATAGTGGGGTTTTCAATGTTGCTGATGTGGTTTTGATGTCGTCGCTCAACCAATCAAACACATTTTATAATACTCAACAAACAACTAGTTAGCGGTAAGTCGAGGTCGATCCATGGGACGGTGTGCTTTGGGTTCTAAGTCTATCTATATCAATTTATGCTAGTGTCACAATTTGGTTGGGTTTGTAGTTGTGTCTAAACTAATGCATGCAATATAGTAAAATAAGCAATAAAAGGAAGGATGTAAACAAATGATTAAGAGTGCTAGGATATCATGGGGTCATAGGGGATTCATGGGAATTGATCATACAAACATGTTCTCAAATTATAAGCAAGCAATTATTGTTGTGATGGATTGAGTTGGGTTATAGCTTACAATCCTAGGAAAGTTTGGGTCCCGGAGCCGAATCGATTAGATTGTACAACACCTACAAGTCGACTTAGTCTTCCCTACTCAACAACATGCATGGTCTAATGAGACTCGAGTTGGTTTATGTCTTACAAGTCTCATTGAAAAGATAAGAGATGGTAGTAAATGCAAGGATTCATAGGCTTAGCATTTCATCAAACATAACATGTGCATGTATTAAGATCAAAACAAGCAAGCAAATGAGCCATGAAAGCATATTAATTTAAGCATGAATCATTCCCCATGTTGGTTTCCCCTAATTACCCATTAATCCTAGCTAAGTAACTACTCACTCATAATTAAGTTTAACATGTTAATAAGGTTGTCAATCATACTAACAAAGCTAAACATGATGAACAAGTAAGAAAGATTAACAATAATTAAAACAAGGATTAAGAGAATTATACCTATGGAGATTCCAAAATAATAATGCAAAGAATAATAGAAGAACTTGATGATTGATGGGAGGTTGTCAATCTCCCAATAATAACCCAATAATCTTCAATAACCCAATAATAAACTTGAATAATAAACTTGAACAATAATTAAAGAGAGATTAATGTGTAATTTGTGGAAAGATTAAAGAGTAATCTATTCTAATCTACTCCTAATCTAATCTAAGAGAGTTTTCTAATCTCAAAACTTCATGTAATAAAACTTGATAAAAGGAGCCCCCTTTGATTATTTACAAATGGGGTATTTATAGTGGAAATTAGGGAGGATGCATTAGGGTTAACTAAGGGCTAAACTAGTAATTACACTTTTAAGTTGAGCAAGGAGACTCCGGGATTGTCCGAGAGAAGGGCGTCTTTCTTTGAGCTTGAAGAACACGAAAATCTCTGGAGAAGAATCCGAGCGGATTGGAGTCGGGACGGCCGGATCTGGGTCAAGAATCCGAGCGGATCCTTGGGCAAGACGCTCGGATTGGTGAGGGGGAATCCGAGCGGATTGTAGGGAATCCGGGCGGATTCTCTTACAGTGAAATTTCTTGTTTTTCCTAGCCAGAAGACGGGCGGATTGTGGACAATCCGAGCGGATTGTAGGAGACGAGCGGATTCTGTCTCGGGACGCGCGGATTCCCGAACAGCTTCTTTGTTTGAGCTCGGATTGTAAAACGGACGTTATTTTCTCATCCGGACTCCTATTGGAGTGATTCAAAAGCCTAGATCACTTGATTTTTCGATGCCGTTCTATCTAGCATACTTTCAGAGCCAAATGAGCAACCCTTAGTTCAGTTTCCGAGCAATTTCTTCATAGATGGCTTCCTTCTCGTCATCCTTGCTTTTAACCCTTATGAGTCTTCTATAAACTCTTTATTCCTACATCATTGGTCATCATTCTTGCCTCCTCTTCATACTAGTCCATCTAATATCATCAATAAGCTTCCAAATATGCACGAAAAGACGGGAATTTCCGCCTTATTATCTCCTTTTCTACAAAACATATGAAATGCGATAGAAAAGCAAATAGGAAGGTTTTGACGGATAAAATGGCCATAAAATGCTATAATAGTATGCAAAATAGGCTCAATTAGGGGACTAAATGTGCGCAAATAATGTTCACATCAAATATCCCCAAACCGAACCTTTACTCGTCCCGAGTAAAGAGGTGACAAAAACTAGACCTTTATTTAAACTAACCTACTAATATAACCGATATGAGACAATTAGCGGGTCTCACTCCGCCCCTTCAACTCACAACAAGACAACCATGAGGTAGGATGCCTTCTTGCAAGGCAAGGTGGGTCTTGCCAAAATGGCGACACATCCAATCATTAAGCACACAAAACAAGTAATGGATGCATCTACAAAAGAATAGCCACTTTCCTCATCTAAGTGGCGGAAATTATCTACAAGGGAAGCAATTCAAGGGTACACACTCCTTCATAGATGCAATTTCTTCAAACTACTAAGCCTAGAAGGATACCAATAAATCACCTCCAAGTTGTGTCAAGCTAGGGTACCCTTGTCCTCAATCGTTAAATGCTTTTGTCAAGAGTAGACTCCTATGGTGTTAGAAACACTGGAGGATCGCGGAATTCCCCCTCTTGCCTAGACAAGAAGAAGGGTCGTCCCCTCTCTACCATGCACAAAAATGGATACGATGGATAAAGGGATCGATAGAATATGAGTTTCACTTTGGGAGTTTGCTTTTGTTTTTTTTTTGTTTTCCCCCCAATTTCTTATGGCATTTGACATTTGAGAACACTTTCTTTGCCATTTCTTTTTGATTTTTGGCATTTCAATACTTGACAACCTTTTGCATTTCTTTTTGAACATTTTCAAAGTCACCCCAATTAGTAACGAGGGTGCCTTGTATTTGAAGCTTAGGAGTCCTATTTTTGCTCCTCTTTTCATTTGATGCATTTTTGCAAACTTTCTTTCATTTTCATTTCATTGAACTCAAATTGATTTCTTTTTGTGCCCATTCCCTTTGATGACAAAAATGTGGTAGAATATGGATGAATGATAGAAGTATGCATGGTTTCAAGGGTCGCCTTGGAATAAACGGTAGCCAAGGAGTTATCACACCACAAGGTACTCTTGACTCGGCCTTAAACCATGGGTCAAAGGATACTAGCATGACACATCCTAGGGTGTTTTACAAGTATTCTAACAAGCAAAGTCTTAAGAAGAAAAAGCATCTACTAGGGCCTATATACACTTGTCAAGCTTCCCAAGTAGACGGTTTCGCAAAATTTTTCTAACATGCAACTACATGCCATGATGCAACTAGCATTTATACATCCTAATGCATATGTTTCTACCAACTAATATGTCATATAAACTAAATGCAAGTCCTAAATTCACATTGTTTATACCGCATCAATCAAAATAAAGCCACATAGTCATTAACATAAAGAGGAAAAAGGAGATTGGAAAGATCATACCATGCGGTCTTCAATATCCTCATGTCTCGGATGTGGCGTAGTCAATCAATGTGAACAAGGATGAACAAACATAATATATACAAAACAATATATACAAGTCTACACTACAAAGGAAATGAACATGTTTTTGGATTTTTCAATTTTTCAAATTTTTATGGGTTTTGTTTTTATGAAATTAAAAGACATATTTTTGGGATTTTTCAAAATTTTTCAATTTTTATGTATTTTGGAATATAAATTCCCATCCCCCACTTTATTTTGGACATTGTCCTCAATGTACATGTAGGAGTAGGAATAAAAAGGAAATACATGTTTTTGGATTTTTGATTTTTTTTTGAAATAAAGTACAAATGCAATGTGAGATGAATGAATGCATGCTCTAACTAAATGCAATTCTATATGACATATATAACAAATGAATGCAATCTAAACTATACTAGATGATGCATGGCTTAAACTATGGTCACTTATGATCAAACCTCCCCAAACCGATTTAAACACTATCTCTAGTGTAGAAATGAATAGGTTTGGCCATTAGCGACTATGCATGAACTCTAGTCTATATGCAACTAACTACATGAATTATATTTACAATGCAAACTATACTATATGAACTAAATAATGTAAATGCAATATGAAATAAATGCATGCTAAATGTATATGTATATAACTAAATGAACGTGTAAATGTAATGCAAAGTTAAAGAAAAGGGTATCTTACAAATGGTGGTTTGAGATAGGACTCCACCAAACTAGTTCAAATGGTAGAGATTCTTGTCCATAGAGCTCAAGGCTCTTAGAAGGAGATCGAAAGCTTGTGAACAAGCTCCGAATAAGCATAAGTATGGGTTGCTCCACTTGAAGATGAAATTTGGCCAAGGAAGTTTGTCATATGTCCTTTCTTTCACCTTGTCCTTGGCACTAGAGCTTTCCCAATACTTTAAACCAATAAGCCCATGATTCTTGTCAACACTAGATATGAAGTATGGCTCATTTTCATCCGGAGACTTCCACTTACCACCTTCTCTTTCAATTTCGGTGACGGTGATAGCATTTTGATTTTTCAATCCTTCCAAGGTGGAAGGAGAATTCTCATAACATTGATGATCGAGCTCCTTAGAAGTTGGCATTGTGGATGCCAAATTTCCACAAGTAGCTTCACGTGCAAGTTTCTCCTTGAGCTTTTCCACCAAGTAGCTTTTGTATGATGCTTTGACCTTGTGAAGAAGGTCCACCATATCCTCTTCAACAATCATTGGCTCCATGGTAGGTGTCAAGTAGTCTTCATGGGATATAAGGAAAGGACATTCACCTTCATCATAGGATATCTCAAAGGTCTCAAGGATAGGTTCCTCAAGGAAGGTGATATTACAAGTCCATCCCTCTTCTTCAATGCAAGACATATATTCCGCACAAGCTTCTTCCATAGGCTTGTCATCGTCGCTATCTCCATAAGAATCATAAATGGGGGCTTCACTCCTCTTCACCAACTCTTTCTCCAACACCTCAACATTTACTTCAAATGACACGCCCTCATACTCACAAAGGCTAAGAGTATTTGGCTTACTCAACCTCATGTCTTCATCATCAAATACCACACTTTCATACTCACAAGAGCTCAAGGAGGTTGGCTCTTCCCACTTCTCATCAAAGGTAACTCCTTCAAACTCACATTCATGGTCAATGTCCAAGGAGTGGTGGGGGTGATTGCTTGGGATTCTTTCACTTGGGCAATTTGAATCTCCAACTCCTCACATTGGGCAACAATGCCTTGAAGAACATTGTCCCCCTTTTGGCTCTCCTCTAGAATTTGTTTGAAGAAGTTTTGTTGGTCTCCCATCATTTGGAGAATCACATTTTCAATGGGTTCATCTTCTTGTTGTGGGTAGGTGTGAAAGTGGTTGTATTGTGACATTTGGAATTCATTGTAAAGTGAGTTTTGGGTGGATGGTTGTTGTTGATATTGGGTGTGGTGATTTTGGTGGGAAAAATTGGGGTAGTGGTTAGGATTTTCGTTGTACGAATAATAAGGTAGGTTTGTGTTGACTTGCTCCTCAAACTCCCCATACCCATAGTCATACTCAAAAGATCCACCACATACTCCATGTGTCAAGTCTTGAGTCATCATAACTAAGACAAGGAAACAACTACAAGCATGGAAACTACACAAAAATAGTAAGAACAATCCTTGAGGAACAAGTTCCTCAAGGTGAAAGCAAAATCAAAATAGACAAACAAGTAAGAACTTAATCACATAGCACCATCCCAGGCAACGGCGCCATTTTGATGTGGTTTTGATGTCGTCGCTCAACCAATCAAACACATTTTATAATACTCAACAAACAACTAGTTAGCGGTAAGTCGAGGTCGATCCATGGGACGGTGTGCTTTGGGTTCTAAGTCTATCTATATCAATTTATGCTAGTGTCACAATTTGGTTGGGTTTGTAGTTGTGTCTAAACTAATGCATGCAATATAGTAAAATAAGCAATAAAAGGAAGGATGTAAACAAATGATTAAGAGTGCTAGGATATCATGGGGTCATAGGGGATTCATGGGAATTGATCATACAAACATGTTCTCAAATTATAAGCAAGCAATTATTGTTGTGATGGATTGAGTTGGGTTATAGCTTACAATCCTAGGAAAGTTTGGGTCCGGAGCCGAATCGATTAGATTGTACAACACCTACAAGTCGACTTAGTCTTCCCTACTCAACAACATGCATGGTCTAATGAGACTCGAGTTGGTTTATGTCTTACAAGTCTCATTGAAAAGATAAGAGATGGTAGTAAATGCAAGGATTCATAGGCTTAGCATTTCATCAAACATAACATGTGCATGTATTAAGATCAAAACAAGCAAGCAAATGAGCCATGAAAGCATATTAATTTAAGCATGAATCATTCCCCATGTTGGTTTCCCCTAATTACCCATTAATCCTAGCTAAGTAACTACTCACTCATAATTAAGTTTAACATGTTAATAAGGTTGTCAATCATACTAACAAAGCTAAACATGATGAACAAGTAAGAAAGATTAACAATAATTAAAACAAGGATTAAGAGAATTATACCTATGGAGATTCCAAAATAATAATGCAAAGAATAATAGAAGAACTTGATGATTGATGGGAGGTTGTCAATCTCCCAATAATAACCCAATAATCTTCAATAACCCAATAATAAACTTGAATAATAAACTTGAACAATAATTAAAGAGAGATTAATGTGTAATTTGTGGAAAGATTAAAGAGTAATCTATTCTAATCTACTCCTAATCTAATCTAAGAGAGTTTTCTAATCTCAAAACTTCATGTAATAAAACTTGATAAAAGGAGCCCCCTTTGATTATTTACAAATGGGGTATTTATAGTGGAAATTAGGGAGGATGCATTAGGGTTAACTAAGGGCTAAACTAGTAATTACACTTTTTAAGTTGAGCAAGGAGACTCCGGGATTCTCCGAGAGAAGGGCGTCTTTCTTTGAGCTTGAAGAACACGAAAATCTCTGGAGAAGAATCCGAGCGGATTGGAGTCGGGACGGCCGGATCTGGGTCAAGAATCCGAGCGGATCCTGGGGCAAGACGCTCGGATTGGTGAGGGGAATCCGAGCGGATTGTAGGGAATCCGGGCGGATTCTCTTACAGTGAAATTTCTTGTTTTTCCTAGCCAGAAGACGGGCGGATTGTGGACAATCCGAGCGGATTGTAGGAGACGAGCGGATTCTGTCTCGGGACGCGCGGATTCCCGAACAGCTTCTTTGTTTGAGCTCGGATTGTAAAACGGACGTTATTTTCTCATCCGGACTCCTATTGGAGTGATTCAAAAGCCTAGATCACTTGATTTTTCGATGCCGTTCTATCTAGCATACTTTCAGAGCCAAATGAGCAACCCTTAGTTCAGTTTCCGAGCAATTTCTTCATAGATGGCTTCCTTCTCGTCATCCTTGCTTTTAACCCTTATGAGTCTTCTATAAACTCTTTATTCCTACATCATTGGTCATCATTCTTGCCTCCTCTTCATACTAGTCCATCTAATATCATCAATAAGCTTCCAAATATGCACGAAAAGACGGGAATTTCCGCCTTATTATCTCCTTTTCTACAAAACATATGAAATGCGATAGAAAAGCAAATAGGAAGGTTTTGACGGATAAAATGGCCATAAAATGCTATAATAGTATGCAAAATAGGCTCAATTAGGGGACTAAATGTGCGCAAATAATGTTCACATCAGTTGCTTTGCTCGACACTTTCAGAAATGGGGGGTAATTGGGATGAAGAAGCTTTATCATTTCTTTTGTTGTTTTTCTTTGCCGGAATCGGATCAGATTCGGCAGACTTGGTTGGATTCTCATTCAAATCGAATTCAGTTTCTTCAATATCATCAACATTCACCGTAACCGGTTCAGAGGAAGAGCTTGGGACAACGGTACTTTTCTTCCGACCTCCTCGAGTACGACGCCCTACCATGGTGGAGATGGGGATGTCGTCAGATGGGACCGATGATGGTGGAACAGTGGAGAGAGGGGTTGGATGAGGGTTTGGTAGATCTAGGTTTGGTGATGGGGTTGGAGTCATGTTTGAGGTTTGTGGAGGAAAGGCATGGGAGATTTTGGGTGAAGGCATGTCTGGAGTTGTTGTTGTTGGTGGGTCAGATGTGACGGGTGATGAGGTCATTTTTGTGGGTTTGACGGGTATAGTTGTATTGAAGGATGTTTTTACCATGGTGGGTTAAGGGTAGGTTAGTGGGTAGGTGAGATGGTAGGATTTGGGAGATGAAGAGATGGATGTTGTGGGTTAGTAAGTTTGGACGGGTGGTTAGGGATAGAAGGTGGGTTGAAGGGAGTAAATGGCCCAATAAATGAGGGAAGTGAGGTAGTTGGCCCAACTAATCAATTTTAATCACTTGAGATAAGACGCAAGGTAACTTATTATAAACGTAAATTTAGATATGAGGCTGAGTGATTACCGACTCACGAATACGGTGTCAATTTTTGGTCTAAAAATGATGTCAATGCACTTAGAATACTTAATGACATATATCCAATTTTAATTTAATCAATTAAGGAAATTTGTAAAACTCACACTAAAAATCACAAGCAATTAATTAACCCAATTTCTAGTCTAAATTTCTCAAAATGTTCTCTTGCAAGTGGCTTAGTGAAAATATCGGCAATTTGATTTCCGGTTTTGCAAAAGATAAGTTTAATATGTCCTTTTTCCACATGATCACGAATAAAATGGTGACGAATATCAATATGTTTGGTTTTAGAGTGTTGAATAGGATTTTTGGAAATATTTATTGCACTCGTATTATCACACATTAAGGGAATGGAGTAAAAAATAATACCAAAATCCAAGAGTTGTTGTTTTACCCAAAGGAGTTGAGAACAACAATGTGCCGCACTAACATACTCACTTCCGGCCGTAGAAAGAGCTACCATGTTTTGTTTCTTTGAGCCCCAAGAAGTCAAGCAAGGACCCAAGAACGTTGCAATTCCGGAGGTACTCTTTCTATCCACCGTGCACCCCGCATAGTCCGCATCCGAAAAGCCTATGAGATCAAAAGGACAATGTAAGGGGTACCATAAGTAAAGATTTTGTGTTCCAATCAAATACCGAAGAATTCTTTTAACGGCTTTAAAATGTGATTCTTTCGGATTTGCTTGGAACCTAGCACATAAACAAACACTAAAGAGAATGTCGGGACGACTTGCGGTCAAGTAGAGAAGTGAGCCTATCATACCTCTATACACCTTATCACTAACATTCTTACCGAGTTCATCTTTGTCCAATTTGGACCCGGCTACCATAGGTGTATCATGAGGCTTACCATTAGTCATCCCAAATTTCTTAAGCATTTCCTTAATATACTTTTGTTGATGGTTCATGATTCCATCCTTTGATTGCTTAATTTGGAGCCCAAGGAAAAATCCTAGCTCACCCATCATGCTTATTTCAAACTCCGATTTCATTAGTTCCGAAAAATATAAGTAAAGGAGTTCATTTGTTGCACCAAATATAATATCATCAACATATACTTGTACAACCAACAGTTCGTCTGACTGTGACTTTAAGAACAATGTTTTGTCAACGGAGCCTCTTTTAAAACCATTTTCAATAAGAAACTTAGACAATCTGTCATACCAACACCTTGGTGCTTGTTTTAAACCATAAAGAGCTTTGTCTAATTTGAAAACATGGTTAGGCAAGTCATTGTTCTCAAAACCCGGTGGTTGCTCTACAAAGACATCTTCTTCCAAATATCCATTTAAGAAAGCGGTTTTAACATCCATTTGGAAGAGTTTAATGCCTTTGTGAGCCGCAAAAGCTATAAGTAATCGTATGGCCTCAAGTCTAGCTACCGGTGCATAGGTTTCATCGTAACCAATACCCTCTTGTTGGTTATAACCTTGCACCACTAGCCTAGCCTTGTTCCTTACAATTTCTCCCGAGTCATCAAGCTTATTGCGAAAGACCCACCTAGTACCAATGACGGTACGATTAGGCGGTCTAGGGACTAAGTGCCATACCTCGTTTCTATTGAATTGATTGAGTTCTTCTTGCATAGCAAGCAACCATCTGCATCACCAAGGCGATCGTTACATTTGAAGGTTCAATTTGAGAAAGGAAGGCATTGTGGGCACAATACTCATTGAGATGAGCGAGATTGTTGAGGGATGATCTTGTTCGAATTCCCGAGTTGAGATCACTTGTGAGATTAGTAAGTGGATGAGAGCTTTGATGTTTCCACTTCTTTGGAACAATGGTTTCTTGTTCCCCCTCAGCAGCATCAGTCACAGTGACTGTTTCTTCTGGCCTGGAGTGATCTTCATCATTTCTTGTTTTTGGGTTGCTTTGATTCGGAGGTGGAGGCAACAATCGTTGGGTCTGTTGCTTCCAGAGAAGAAAGAAAGAGAGAGATGTGCTACGTGTTCCCCCTGAGTTGCTGATATCCTTTGAAGGTGACAGTCCCTGTGTCTGTTGCAATTCAACGTTAGGAGTTTCTTCATCCTCGAACACGAAGTCCTTTCGAACAAGACCAATCTCAAACTCATCGTCGTCACTATCATCATCATCATTCATGTTTTGTACCTGTCCAAGCACACTAGATTCATCAAAAATGACATGGATGCTTTCTTCAATTAACAAGGTTCGTTTATTGTAAACTTTATAGGCCTTGCTATGATCGGAGTAACCAATAAATACTCCTTCATCACTACGTGGATCGAACTTACCCAAGTTGTTTTCACCATTGTTATGAACAAAACATTTGCTTCCAAAACATCTAAAATATGAAATGTTGGGTTTTATTCCACGTAGCGATTCATAGGGAGTTTTATTCAATATACTCCTTATCATGACACGGTTATGAATGTAGCAAGCGGTATTTACCGCTTCGGCCCAAAAGTTCTTAGGCAACTTACTTGTTAGTAACATTGTTCTAGTCATTCCTTCAAGGGTTCTATTCACCCTTTCAACCACACCATTTTGTTGTGGTGTTCTAGGAGCCGAGAAGTTATGGTCTACACCATTGTCATCACATTAAGCACCAAATGATGAGTTTTCGAATTCGGTTCCGTGATCGGTTCTCATTGAAACAAGTTTTAAGCCAAGTTTATTTTGAATCTTTCTTAACCAAATTAGAAACTCATCAAATGTCTCATCCTTAGAGCTTAGGAAGAGTGCCCAAACGAACCTAGAGTAATCATCAACAATGACACACACATAACGACTACCACCTCTACTTCTAGTTCTCATTGGTCCACACAAGTCGATATGTAAAAGTTGCAAAGGTTGAGATGTACTCATAATTCTTTTGGATTTAAAGGAACTTCTACATGTTTACCTCTAGCACATTCATCACATACTTTATCAAAATCAGACTTCATATTAGGAATGCCTTCAACTAAGTCAAGTCTTTTAAGGGTATTAAGAGTTTTTGTACTAACATGACCAAACCTTTTATGCCATAACCAAGGATCATTGTTCATTACACTCATGCAAGACATGGTGTGACCGGATAGAGAGTTCAAATTAGTTAAGTAAACATCTTTGACACGTCTTCCTTCGAGTATTAGTTCATTAGTAGTGGCATCAAATATTCGACACATATTAGCACTAAATTCTACAAAATTACCCTTATCACAAAGTTGAGAAATGCTAATGAGATTATGTTTCAAACCTTTGATAAGCCGCACATTATTGTCGACACAAAGTAATGGTGACTTACCAACTTTTCCAATGCCAATTACTTCACCTTTCTTGTTGTCACCAAACCTTACCGTGCCACCATTATATGCTTTAAGTGAGAGGAATTGGCTTCTATCACCCGTCATGTGACGAGAGCATCCACTATCCAAGTACCAATTGCGGCCGCCTCTCACCAAGCCCTACACAAGATTAGATTTTGAGTTTAGGAACCCAAATTAATTTGGGTCCCTTTTTGTGATCAACATATCTTGTGGTGTCTTTCTTAATGCACATTTGCTTTATTGTTTTGGTATTCTTGTTAATGTCATCAAATCGTTTTGTACATCCATTGAAAACATGACCATTGTCACCACAATAATTGCAAATGATGTATTCGGGAAGACCCACGTATTTCCTTCTTCTAAAATCAGTTTTAGGCTTTCGGATGCAATGAGTCGGTCGACTGTTCCATTTGAAGCCCAAACCAAAGAACTTTGTCACATTTCTCGGTTTGATTCGTGAGGAAGTTTAACACGGTTTGACTTCCTTCCCATTTTTCAGTGATGTTTTTAGCATTAACAAGTTCATTGGTCAAGTCTTTAACCCTAGAGAGGAGATGCAAGTTCTTTTCTTTTTCCCTCTTGAGTTCATCATTGTTAACACTTTCTATGGACAATCTTTTCTCAACAATGAAGTCATGGGTGTGGTTGTTGTGTTTAGACACGAGATATATGATTCTTTCTTTGGACTCTTCATATTTAGATGTCATCTCGTCAAGTCTTTTGTTTAGATCAACGACTTCATCGGATCTATGATGAGGAGAAGACCTAGAAGTGCTACATTCGGGCATACCTTTTTGAAAGAAAGTAAGCCTATCATGGAGAACTTCTATTTCATTCTTGAGACAAACAACCTCACCCTTAAGACACTCGTTTTCATTTTCCAAACATTCAATCTTTTCTTTAGACTTGTCTAAATCTTTGTCAGAAGCAACAGTCTTAGACACTGTTTCTCTTAAGTCTACAACTTCAACTACAAAGTCATAGATCTCATTATCAAGAGCATCTTTGTCCTTCAAAAGATCATCACGTTCCTTGGTTAGAGAGGAAACTTGCATCACCAAGGTAGTGTTGACATTTTCAAGGTCAGAGACGTCCGTGGGGGTCAACCAAAGATGCTCTAGTTCTTTAGTCAAATGTTTGTTTAACTTGTTGACTCTCTTAACTTCATCATAGGCCTCAGAGGTGACAGTGATGATGTCTGTTGCTTTTAGTTCATTTTTAAGATTAAAGTTCTATTGAGCAATTTCCTCAATCTCATTTTGCATTACCTCAAGCTTATCATTTTGAAACCGACACTTATCAAAAAGTTGGTCAAGAAGCTTACATACTTTCTCTTTGGAGTAAGTTCTAGCCTTGGCCTTTAGATGATTTACCTCGTTGTCGGAATCGGAGTCGGAGTCGTCGGGGTTAGCCATGAGGCATCTTAAGTGTTCAAGTTTTGAGGTTTTTGAGACTTTTTCTTTACCATGATTTGTAAGACACATTTTAGCCTCTAGTTCCTCCTCGATGAGTTCCTCATCTTCCTCGGAGTCGGACATTCCCCAAATAGCACTCATGACTCTATGTTTATAGTCCTTTTTAACCTTTTTTCTTCTTTCCTTTGATTTGATTTCATCCCACTTGGGACATTCTTTAATTTGATGAGTTTTATCACCACATTTAAAGCATCCCACGGTGGAGTTAGGTCGTTTCTTAGGAAAGCGTTTTTTCGAGTAATTATTAGTGAACCTTTTGTTTCCTTGTCCATTGACCAACCCGGCTAGATTCCTTGTGAACATAGCAAACTCGTCTTCCTCCTCATCTTCTCCATCACTTGGAGAGGATGTGAGGGCGAGACTCTTTCCCTTTAAGGACTCACTAGAATGCTTATCGAGGTTAAACTCGTGAGCCATTAGTGATCCCATTAGTTCATGAAGAGATAGGGTTGACAAGTCTTTAACTTCCTCTATGGCGGTGACTTTAGGTTGCCATTTAGGGGTTAGACTACGAAGGATTTTTCGAATGATGTCCTCGGACTCGAAATTCCTTCCTAGACTTTTAAGCTCATTAATAATACAAGAAAAACGTGAAGAGAAACTATTTAAGGACTCGTCTTTTGACATTCTAAACATCTCATATTGTTGCATGAGAGGTCAATACGGTGTTTTCTTACTTGGGACGTCCCTTCATAGGCAAGTACAAGGGAATCCCAAATAGATTTTGCCGTAGGACATCCGGAAATGCGACTAACTTCCCCCTCACCAACACAACGTTGAAGAATCGACATTGCTTTGGAATTCTTTTCGGCAAGTTTGAAGTCGTTTTCATTGTAATTTCTTTCCTCTTTTGTCTTGGTGAAACCGTTTAAGATATCGGTTTCCTCAATGGCAAGAGGTCCATTTTGGATGATGTTACAACATTGATAATCGATACTTTTGATGTAATGTTCCATTTTGAGTTTCCACCATCCAAAATTCGAACCGGTAAAGACCGGGATCTTGGAGTGTTTCTCGGAATCCATTACCCACGAATCAAACTCTAAGGCGATTAGCCTCGATCAAGAGCACGAGGCTCTGATACCAATTGTTGAGTTTATGGAATCAAGTACCTAAGAGGGGGAGGGGGTGAATTAGGTACTATTTAAAAATTTAACTTCAACTTTATTGATTTAAAGTGAGTTATAAGAACAAAAGAAATGAGAGAATACTTCGAATAATATTGAAAGACAAAACGAGTATTAAGATGAATGTTTGCTGAAGTATGAAAGTAACAACTGTTCGGACTGTAGCTATTTGTCTCAGTTAATGAAGTACAGACTGCAGACCAAATGTGACAGTATATGGAACTGTTACTTCGAAGGTTAAGCAAAGCAAGAACAAACAAATTAAAAGAGAAGCGGAAATAAAGTAAGACAATTGAACACGAGATTTTTGAATTGGTTCGGCAAGAAACTCAAGTGCCTACGTCCAATCTACTTTTTATTGATTTCTTTTAGTGATCTACTCCGACAACTAAAAAACCCGTACAATAAATGACACCAACCTACTCCGGTTGTAAAGCGAGTCCAAGAACTACTCCGTTCTTATGACAAGCCAACTCGCAACCTACTCCGGTTGCCAAGAGTTAAAGACTACTCCATCCTAAACTCTACTAACACACTTAGAATGTTATAGGATCAAGTTTCCACTAACATATTCTTAGCAAAGAATAGAGATGGACAACTTTTACAAGATCAACAATTCTTAAGCAAGAGAGTTTAGTATGTTAAAGTAACAGTAGCCACGACTGTAACAACTTGAAGACTTTTAGAGGTTTTGCAAAGACACGCGGTTTTAAGCTTTTAAAAAACAATTTGCAAAGTTGGAAAATATTTCAGAAAAGTCTTGGGATTTTATGAAGGAGATGGCTCGCCTTTTATAGAGAGAAAGGGTGAGGAGGTTGCTAGGGTTTTGAAGGGTCAAAGACCACACATGTGAAGAGCTTTAGCAACCACTCAAAACTTTCACCAAAGAAGGTTCTTTTGCAAAGGCAAGAATAGAGAAAGAGTGTTTGAAAGATATCCTTAAAAGCTCATGCAAATTCAGAAAACAAAGAGAGAAAAGACAAGTCACATGATGACAAGTTAACACTAAAATGGCAAAAAACATTTCTTGTTTTCTTAAAGGACCAAAGGGTCAAATTTGCATAAAGAGGAAATATTTTGAAATTAATAATTATTCAAACCACTCTTTATTGAAGGCCAACTCCTATTAAAAATCTGAAGTTTATCTTTGAAAAATAAGAGACACGTGAAGAATTTTCGAAAGATAAAAGGGCTTCAAGTGTTACGAATTGTGGCAACAATCCAAGCAGCTGTTTACTAATGAAAGCAACAGTCGTCTTGACTGTTTCTATTACTCTAAGATACTCTACTTTCTCACTTGTACATTAGATGACACTAAGACTCAATACAATGGGATGATTAACAACTTCAACACTTCTTAATCCATGCTTGATTAAATCATTAATCCTGAAAAGGTAAACTAAGATAACACAAATCAAATGGGCATGTTATCATCAATATAAGGAACCCAACAAACTTTAAGCAAACTTATCGTGTTTTCGTAAGTTTATTACCCAAGTGCAAAGACATAGCCCCCTAAGTGCCACCCTTTCTCGAGGGATGAATATATCAATACGCTTCTTTCCAAAAGTTTTGCCTTTCCAGCTATTCCTGCACAAACCCACCAAAAATTCAAACCCAAATAACAACTCAAGATGGTTCAAAACAATCACTAATTCTTATATGAGAGGGTTTCACGATAAGCTTACTTAGCTTACATTTAATTAATATACCCCTCATGACGAATAAAAAAATAAAACAAATGATTGGGTCGGAGGGAGTAGCTTCTCAGTTGGCATACAATCATAGACTATGACTCTCATTATCGTAACATGAGACAGTCTCTCGAAAGATTTACCACTCGAAACTAAAAGGTAAAACAAAATCAGCTACCTACAATCTCCTCGACTTGCTTAGCTGGGATTTTCTCAATTTGTTGTCCTTTGATATTGTAATCTGCTACCAAAAAAATTCCATAAATTTACATATCAATAGTATATAGCTAAAACCCACTAAAGATCAGACCTTTTTAAGAATCGGTTAAGAAATAAATATAAACTTAGCAAACTAATGGGAAACGATACCTGGGGTTTGAGTATATCATTCTTCTTATTTTTCTTAGTAACAACAGTATAACATAAGTCTCCCTAAGTTAAAGTTTAGGAGATGATAAACGAAATGATCTGAAACTGTAGCAAGATAA
This sequence comes from Silene latifolia, assembly GCF_048544455.1. Classification (NCBI taxonomy): domain Eukaryota; kingdom Viridiplantae; phylum Streptophyta; class Magnoliopsida; order Caryophyllales; family Caryophyllaceae; genus Silene; species Silene latifolia. Next base: position 154,365,397 of record NC_133536.1, on the reverse strand, counting down.
TATATGGCCCGAAACTTACCTAAGACGGTTAATGCTTCCATATTCAATAAACCCCTGATTCGCCGGCTGCAATAGATTAAAAATGATTAATAAGAAAATTAAATAAGAAAATTAAACCCATACATGAGCAATAATCCCTTAATCATTGATCTAAAGCCATACATGAACAATAATCCCTTAACTATACGAATGCACAAATCAGAAACCATTCTTTTACATGAACAATAATCCACCGCATCATCAAACCGTCCCGCACTTCTACTCAGAATTCATTGTATGGATTTGAGTTCATTCAAACTGCATGTTGTGGATTAAAAATCAATCAAAAACCTTCTTTTTAATTTAATAATCAGCTAATTTAATGGTATATAGATTCCACCTATAATCACTATCATACAAAACCCTATAGTAGAAACCTAATAAAAAACAACGCCAGGAAAAAATGTCAACCCGAAATAAGAAAATTATCAATCCAAGCAGTTTAGGATTGGAATTGTCTCGACTCTTCTCAGCAAAGTCCAAGAAAATATAAACTTATTGTAAGAAGAAACAAATTGTAATGACTAGAATTTTTAGGAATTGAAATTATCGGTGTGATAATTCTTCTTTGTTTATGAAAACTTCAAGACTATGAGATACAACTAATTTAAGCAAAGAAAGAATTAAAAACAAATGTACATATGCTTTTGTTAAAATTTCATCCAAGCCCTGTGATGCTTTTCCATTCGAAGAGGAGGAAAAAAATTCCCCTAATGATTCAAGTGACTAAATCAGCATAGCAATTTAGTGATGCGTTGCCTTTGCGAATTACAGTTACCCTTTCCACTTGTTAATTAGTCTCACTGACTCAGTCTCATTCACTTGTTAAACTTGGATTGAAATTCATCTATTATTAAAGAAACAAAAGTAACGGAGAGTAAATATTTTCAGCAACGACCCTATTACTTAAATACTCCTATGAGACAATCGAATTAAGTAAAATATGAGTTTATAACAAAATAAAATTCACAAATGGTAACAAAGAAATTTAAAAAAGCATAAAAAACCTAGAGCGGGAGATGAGATGAGAAGTGTAACTTTACCAATTATTAGATGATAAAATTAACGAAAGGGATCTATCTATTCAACCATAAAAAAGATCAATCAATCTACCCAGTTGTCTTCAACGAATGGGCGGTCGATCCTTTGAAAGCAATCGGTACAGCGATCAAGCAAAATTGACAATTTGTTCAGCGGTCAAGCAACCAACAACGATGACGATAACTACTGTGCAAGCAGGAACAAATTTGGGAGAGTTTAGAGAATGGATAAAACCATGTAGAAAATTTAAGATGCTCCGTTATTCTCTTGTAGATTTTACTTCGCAGTCAATAAGGCATTCTTAGGCCTAGCCTAGTTTGGTTTAATTTAAGGGTCTTTTGTAGGAGTAATTGAACTAGTTTTCCCATCCCATTAGTTGTTGTGATTAATGTATTTTAATGCATGGTTGGAGCATGATTTTGAAGAGAACCCGGAAGCCCAAGCAAGTGTCTCTAACCACGTCCCTAAAGCAGGTAATCAAGTGAGGATGGCCTCTCTACGAGCTGGCAATAGAGCTGTCACCCCTTAGTGAACAAAGCATGGAGGCCAAATGATGAAAGGAGCATTAAATAAGAAGCAATTTTAGAGTGGAGATCAGCGTTGGACGCAGCATGCGTCTGTTGACGCAGCCTACACCGTATGACGCAGGCCTGCGGTGGATGACGCAGCCCACGTCCTCCTCAGCCTTTGAGAGTTGATAATCCATCTTAAGCCATTCCGTGGAAGCCCAAAGCATGTTTAACCTAGAAGGGAGTGCAGTCATATATATAGTTCATGTTTTGAAGACCTAGATCATCATCTCATTATTGAATAATCTCAAAAACTTGTATGAAAGAAAGACTTAGTATTTTGGTGAAAATTGTAATCTTTGGTTGGATTTTGATGTCAATCTTTCCATTAACCTTGGAATCATCTATGGTTATGGAAGGCTAGACCTTTAGTTTGGTGTAATTTGGAATTCTCTACTTCCTTTAAGTTTTATAAGAACTCCTTAATCTTTCTTCAATAAGTTTTTCATTCCCTTTTATTTACTTGTTTATGTTTGATGTTTGTGTGTTGAGAGTAGCTAACCTTGCATATTATTCATCTAACTATTGCAATTTCTAGTTTTGTTTTCACATCTCTAGAAATATATGAAGCAAACTTGTGTTGTTATGAAGTTGTTGTAAAGTTTGTAACTTTGTGAGTAAGGTTTGAAAGTTAGTCTTGGGTTAGTTTTTTTAAACTCTCACAAGTTAATCATAGCTCTTTCATTTGGCTTTGTTCTTAATGCTCTTATGTGTTATCCTTTGTGTGGTTTTCATTTGGGAAAATACATGAGTAGAATTGTTTTCTTCTAGCTTAGGAAGGAAAGTCTTACCATCTTAAGAAAGTAGTATTGGGTAGTTATTGAAGAAAGAAAAAGGGTGTCTTTGTGGCTTAAGGAGTAGTGTTTGACCAAGTTGCACCAAGTTCTCCCTAATATTGAATCTTTGCATATCAAGTGTTTGTTGATAGTTCACATCTTTAGCTTTGTTATGTTATTTCTTAACCAAATTTCCTCTTTTATGTCAATCTTTTATTGTTCATTGTGAATATCCATTGTTTGTGTTTAGCTTAACTTAATTTGTTGAGTCTAAATTATCATTAGTGTCTTAAGTAGTTTACCATTCAAGTTTTAGTTATTAGTCCTTTTCTTGGGATCGACCCTTACTTGCACTATATTGCTTTATCAATTAGAGTAATCTAAAGTATAGTTTGGCTTATAAATAAATAATTTGGTAGTTAATTCTAGTAATAACGACAACCGGTATTTTTACTATCAAATTTTGGCACCGTTGCCGGGGAAGACAACGTAACTAGAACTTGAGTTATGATTTATGCTTTTTTGTTCTTAATTCCTTGTTATTGTCAAAAGTAAGTGGTAGTTCTAATCTATCTTGTTTAGTGTAAAGGTTTATGCCTAGGTCCCAACAACAAGGTAGTGAGTCCACTTTAGACGGAGAAGACGAATTTGGAGCATATTCTTGGTTGTTCACAAATCCTTGGTATACTCGGCCTCAAAGGGAAGGACAATTTGAAGACGAAGCCTTAGAACCCCTTTCAGTTGAACCAATAGAAGTAGAATATCCACAAATGTCTAATGATACAAGAACCATCCGAGAGCTCCGGGCTAGAAACTATGATACTCAACCCCTATCCATTGCTTACCCACCCATGGGAGCCAATGCAAATTTTGAGTTGAAGGGTTACTTTATCCACAACCTACCCAAGTTTCATGGGCATGCGGGGGATGACCCCAACCGTCATCTCTCCGAATTCCATATGATGTGTGAGGGTGCTATACCAAATGGTGTCATGGAAGACCAATTCAAATTGAGGGCTTTTCCATTCTCCTTACTAGATGCAGTAAAGGATTGGCTATTCTACCTTCCGCCGGGTACAATTCGTACTCTGAAGGCCATGGAATCGGTATTTCTTGAAAAGTTCTACCCCGATTCAAGACACAACCATGCCAAGAAGGCCATCACTTCTCCGGAACAAGATCCAAGTGAAAGCTTGTATGAGTATTAGGAAAGGTTCAAGAAGTTGGTTGCCCAATGTCCATTCCATGGACTAAGTGGTGATGACCTATTGGTAAAATTTTGTGACGGTCTTACTCAACAAGACCAAAGAATGGTGAATGCCGCCAGGGGTGGAGGGGTTAACAACTACTCCATGGCGGAAGCAAATGAAATCATAGAGAGGCTAGCCGCAAGCACAAGAAGCTATGGAAGAGGAAGCCGGGAATCAAAGACTTAACTCAATTGAAACACCCTCTCCTTCCAACCTAAAACTTGAGAAGACCGTGGATGATCTCACCAAAATGGTAGCTCAATTAATGGGAAACAATAAAGATGGAGCACAAGAATCCAATGCGGAGTGCAATTATTGTCAAGGTCCAAACCCGGTGGAGTCTTGTCCCATCATGCAAGAACAAGGGATAAGCAATGGGAATGTGAGTTCCATGATGCATGGTAACTATAATTCTAGAAATCCTACCGGAGAGGATACTACAAATACGATCCAAGTGGCAACACTTACAATATCGGCTCAAGGGACAATCCAAACCTTAGTTGGGGAGGGGATACTTCAAAGAGTTTCCAAAATGGACAATTCAACCATTTGAGGAATTAAAATTTGCAAGGTCCCAACCCAAATTACCAAAGAAACAAAATTTTCAACAAGGAAAAGGAGGATCCTTCCAATTTGGGAATCAAGGGAACCAAGGTCCTCAAGGCAACCACAAAAATTTTCAACAAGGGGGAGGTCCCTCATCTCAAGGAGAATATGACTTGTCAACTAAAGAAATGTTTAAAATTCTTGTTAAAGGGCATGCCGAAACGACAAAGAGGTTTGACAAAATGGATGCCAATAAACTTGCAAGTGATGCAAGGGTGAAGAATCTTGAAATCCAACTTGGCCAAATTTCCCAAGAAATTGCCAAGAGCAACCAAAAGAACTCTACTTCAATCCCTTCTACCACATTCCCTCCAAGAGAGAATGCTAGTGCCATGACCTTGAGAAAATGGAGAACCTTAGAATCTCTCCTATAGAAGAAGAGAAAGACAAAGTCAAATTAGAGGATTATTGACATTGAGGTACAAGAGGAAGAAGAGATTGTGGTTGACAAAGCAAAGGAGTCATCATCCAAGGCTAGTGGAGAAGAATTGAAGAGTCCATTGAGCAAGGACAAAGGAGAGAAAGAAAGCAACAACACCAATGATCATATTGAGGAGATCGTGAGAGAACATGTCGTAGAGGTACCTTTTTCCTCATACTCTCTCACATTCTAAGAGGTTTGAAAGGAATGAGGATCTCTATGAAACCTTTAGGAAGTGTGAAGTAAATATCCCCCTACTTAATATTTTAAAAGGTGTTTTGAGGTATGAAAAGTTTCTAAAGGAACTTTGTACGCCTAGGAAAAACACAAGAAAGGGAACACAAAAATTAAGGGTAAGTGAACATGTCTCCGCCATATTTAAAAAATCACTTCCCAAAATGTGTGGCGATCCAGGGATGTTCACTATACCATGCTCGATTGGGGAGAAGAGTTTCACCCATGCTATGTTAGATCTAGGTGCATCAATCAATGTCATGCCCTATACACTCTATGAGACCTTGGGACTTCCACCTTTGAACAAAACCGACGTAGTGATCCAACTTGCAGATCGCTCAAATATTTACCCAAAGAGGATGGTGGAGGATGTGTTGGTAGAGGTAGACCACTTAACTTTCCCGGCCGACTTCTATGTTCTTGATATGGAAGTCGACTCGAGGGCCACTCCGATCCTTTTGGGGAGGCCTTTTATAAAAACCTCTAAGATGAAGATTGATGTGTCTAATGGAAACCTCACTATGGAATTTGACGGAAAGAAACTCACATATAACATCTATGATGCTATGAGACAACCTAGAGATTCACATTCATGCTATTTCTTGAACATCATTGAACCAATTGTCTCACAAGTGTATAATTTGTGTGAAAGGGACCCTCTTGAGGTCGCCCTCACTAACAATTTGGACCAAGAAGGTTTGCGTGTAGTGTTGTCTCATGATGTGCAGGAGTATACCGAGCCTTGGACAAGGAAGAAAGTCTTGAAGATGGGGAGGAATTTCCCAAAGAAAAAAATGAAAGTGCACGATCCAGCCTAGAATGCAGCCTGTGTCGTACGACGTAGCCTACGTCCCCTCACACAGCCTGCGTCCTCCTCGGGTTTCAGGTGAAATGTTGGCATTACAAGAGCATAAATTCCCTACACCCTTCCTCCCCCTAGAAGCCAATCTTGAGAGACCCCTACCCTCCACCATAAAACCACCTAAACATGAACCAAAACCTCTTCCAAATCACCTAAAGTATATATTCTTGGGAGAAAACAACACTCTTCCATTAATAATCTCAAACCAACTCAAGAAGGAGTAAGAGGAGAAGTTAGTGACCATGTTAAAAGATCATAGGGAAGCTTTTTGGTGGAGCATCGCCGATATCAAAGGGATAAGCCCAAGCACTTACATGCATAAGATCCGATTGGAGAAAGAAGAAAAGCCCGTGAGGCAACCTCAAAGGAAACTCAATCCACCCATGATGGAGGTAGTGAAAGAGGAAGTCATCAAGTCCCTTCAAATGGGAATCATATACCCCATTAGTGATTTCCAATGGGCAAGTCCTACTCAAGTTGTGGCAAAGAAAGGAGGGGTGACGGTAGTCAAAAATACCTAAGGAGCATTAATTCCCACCCGTTTACAAACGGGATGGCGGGTATGCATTGACTACCGGTGTCTCAACCAAGTCACTTTCAAGGACCATTTTCCCCTAGCCTTTCTAGATCAAATGCTAGAAAGGTTGGGTGGAAAAGAGTACTATTGTTTTTTGGACAGGTACTCCGGATATTTTCAAATCCCTATTAATCCAGAGGGCCAATCCAAAACAACTTTTACTTGCCCATTTGGAACATAAGCTTATCGTCGAATGCCCTTTGGATTGTGCAATGCCCCGGGAACTTTCCAATGTTGCATGATGAGCATTTTCTCCGACTATGTGGAGCGTATATTGGAAGTCTTCATGGATGACTTCACTATCCATGGAGATTCCTTTGAGTCGTGTCTAAACCACCTAGCTATGGTCCTAACATGGTGTATAGACTCTCACCTCATACTCAATTCCGAAAAGTGTCATCTTATGGTGAGTTGTGGCATTGTGTTAGGGCACATAGTTACAAAAAGAGGGATTGAGGTGGATATGGCAAAAGTTGATGTGATTAAAACCTTGCCATACCAATCTAATACTCGAGATGTTAGGTCGTTTTTGGGACACGCCGGCTTCTATAGGCGGTTTATAAAGAACTTTTCGAAAATTACTAACCCCTTGTGCAAGCTCTTGTACAAAGATGCAAAGTTCGTTTTTGATAATGATTGTAGGAGAGCATTCAACTTATTGAAGAAAAGCCTTGTATCGGTCCCAATCATTCAAGCACCAAGGTGGGATAGGCCATTTGAAATCATGACAGATGCAAGTTATTTTGCTATTGGGGCCGTGTTGGGCCAAAAAGAAGACAAAGCTTCTTATGTCATTCAATATGCTTCCTCCCAACGATGCCCAAAAGAATTACACTACAAACGAGAAGGAATTCTTGGCGGTGGTATATGCTCTTGAGAAGTTTCGGTCATACTTATTAGGAGTCAAAGTGATTGTCTACATCGACCACAAGGCCATCACTAAATTTGGGAGCAAGAAAGACAACAAACCGAGGCTTATGCGGTGGGTTCTCCTATTTAGTGAATTCGACATAGAAATAAGGAAGAAGAAAGGGTTGGCTGTAACACCCCCATACTTCAAGTGCTTTACCAGGACCACCTAAAGCATGGAAATGCTACCATCTCGATTACCCGAGGCAGTGTATATCAAATAGACAATAACGAAACATACTTTATTAAATATATTTAAAGCGATACAAGTCCAAAACCACAACTCTCAAATTGAAATACAACTGTTCCAAAAAGCTAACTCAAATACTGTAAATAAATGTTTTAAGACACAGCGTAAGACTTCTAGACATCTCATGGCAACTCGACCCAGCTATCCCATGCCCATCATCTCATACCTGATCAATAACTACTCACCATCTCCGAATGGATCACGACAATTTTCAAAACATTTAAACCGGGGTCAGTTACTGTTTTCATAAAACCATACAACAGAAAACAATACAACATTCATCCAATCTCCATCATAACTCTACACACCTGACTACACACTAAAGTGTATAGTCCTGCCAGAATACTCATCACAACAAGTATTCCACACCGCCAGTGGGGGACCGCACCCGTTCCCACCTAAGCCCCGCTCATCTCATCCGAGCGATAACCCATGTTCCTAAATGTGCACATCCCCTCTGTGGCGGGTTCCACAGAGGGAGAATAGGGCGTGAAGCCACTCCCGCAAGTGACTCCACTCAGCCGAGGATGCACCTCGCAAACACAAACTAGCAATCACAACCAACCACATTATACAACAATAATTACCAATTACCGAATCCAATATGATATAAATCAACAACAATTATCAACTAACAACAATACAATGTAAACAATAACCGAGTAGGGAAACCCTACTTGGTAAAAGCAACCATAAGACTGTCACAGCAGCTAATCAGTAATGTTCCTCTACGAATCCTCCTCCTATAACATATATTCACATAATTAACGCTTAATCGACACAATACACCCAAAATCCCCAAATCTACCTAATTAGGGTTTTAACCAAACTCAACAAAACATTAAAAAATTATTCAAGAATCTTACCCTTGACGCGACGAACTCAACGATGTAAAGAACAAGATAATTCGATGATCCTAGCCCTTGGGATTTGCTAACAACTCGAAGAATGAGAACAATCTAACTCTTTTTTTCTCTTGAAAGGTTTTAGAAAAGTGAAAAGTGATTAAGAAAGATGACGGAAACCTTTGATACTAATCACGCGTTATTAACAAAACCTGGCTAAAATAACCCGTAAGACTCACTTACTCGATCGAGTAAGTGACTTACTCGATCGAGTTCCTCTTATTCGATCGAGTGTCACACGTACTCGATCGAGTACCCAACAGGCAGACTATTGTTTTGCGTAAAAACATATTTACTCGACAGAGTAAGCTCCACTCGATAGAGTACCCATAGACATAGAAACCCGTAGTATAACAGTCTTTCCTCCTTAAAAAGAACTTCGTCCCCGAAGTTCAACCTATACTCAAAACAAACATACTAACTCGACTAGGACACAACAACACAACTAAGAAATCAAAACGAAACCCCAACCTATAAAACATGAACTCTAAACACCAACTCCACCAACTATGCCTACCTCCACAACATGACTCGCGATATCGTATCCACCACATTATAGGCTGTCGACACTAACTCCATACACTTCCAAATACCATCCACCAACGTCGCTAGCTTCATCTCACTACATATTATCCACTAGAAAATCCAATATTAAGACACTCATACACATCAAACGGAATGTTACATTCTACCACCCTTAAAAGGAACTTCGTCCTCGAAGTTTACTCTCACTCATAACATCATCATCCAACTGTCAACACTATCGAACTCATAAACATCCTCACCCAACTGTCAACACTATCGAAGTATTCTCACACTCCTAGACATCACACTACTACAAGCACGACCATGACCTTTTAACAATATCAATCACAATACAAATCCATTCTTTATGCTACACCAACACTCTACTTCCAATTATACTACAATATGTACAACCATCAAACTCTCTTTGTCGCATCCTACTCCTCTTAAGATAAATGTTACGTCCTCGTAACTCACTAATACTTGATCCTTAGCTATATCTTCTCATTATTCTCATCACCACCACATGTCAAAGATAACCGCCTATAGCCTCAACACCTATAACCATTCCTATTTCCAAGGCTCTCTTACTTAAATAGTTCTCAAACCTCAATTCATTCGGCACACCACCCAACCTATACCACAAAATCCTTAGCATAACCAATACTCCAATTCTTCCACATTACTGTAAAATGACATACTCCTCTATACAAAGCACCTATCTCCAAAAGTTTAACTCACGATCCACACTTATTACCCACCCTGACACTAGATCCTCAAGTTCCTTTCTTTCATTACCGCAAAACGCATTCATAACCTAACATGATAATAATTCCCAACACCCTATGTTCACTGTCTCTATAAAAGATTATGAACTACCTACAGCTTCCAGATCAGTACAACACATGTTTCACAAATCACTTGCCATTACTATGTCAACCAATGTCTCCTCTAAAAGAACATCACAAGTACTCCAACGACCTCTCGCAACTGTGTCCCATCAACAGGATATCACTATACCATGAAAACAACGGAAATATATACAACTCTCTTCCATATCATACTCTACCCTCACTCCCAAGCTGAAACTAGCAAGAAACATCAATAAACAAAACAACAGTCTATATGTCCAAACGAAACTCACAAGAAATAGCAGTAAACAAACCAACAATCTATATAACTGGTATAGTCTTTCAAAAACATACTCACCCACCTACTCCACCACAACCGATGACGGCATCGCAACACCGCCACCAACAGCCGCACCGCAACGCGAAATTACCCGCATCACAACACGACGTACCGTGCCTGGATCACCACCCGAGGCACAACAACCATATAACCAGTGACTCATATAACTTCCTGGACAAGAAAACTTACTCAAAACCGCTTTACTAGATCACAACACAACATATCATACGGAATAAACAGATACTAACCTTATGAATATCACCCATAACATTACACGAAATAAACATATATCATGAATACACATACAAGTATAACTAGCCATGCCAAATCTCCCAAACTATCACTTTTGATTATCATTCCATTAGGTTACTGTACCCAACATATATTACAGGACATTTAGATGACAACTTTATAACTATCACACCATACCACTTCTCATGAGGTCAGAACCTCACACAAACATTTATACACATGATAGACCCGTAATCACATCCAACTAGTCAATCCTGATCATGTAAAATAATGCATAAAGAAGCAAAAGAACACCTTTGAATTAAACATAATATGCGACGAAGTCAAAAGATAAGCATATAACCTAAAACAGGGGTCACTAGATCGAGTGCAGCCTACTCGATCGAGTAGCTGAAGGTCAGAAGCACGTATAAGAAATTACCAGGGCTACTCGATCGAGTAAGGGTTACTCGATCGAGTAACAAGAGGTGCACTCGATCGTGTAAGGGCCACTCGATCGAGTACCCTACGCAGTTCTCAGCACTGTCCAATTTTCGTAAAGCGGTCATATCTCACTCGTTTCTTGGTCATTTTGGGCGTGTGACCTATCGTTAGAATCATAAAAGAACATCACCTCCAATAGGAATCACATCAAAATCATATGTACATCTCAAGTTATAACAGTTTAAAGACCACTTTGCTGTAATCGGACAACATAACTATTTGATTTTTACTTCCAAACAACTTAAACAACAACAAAGTAAGCAAAACAACTCAATACTCATAAAACCAGTATCCCTAACCACATATTACTATCTACAAAAGCCAAGCAACAACATCCATCATGCACTACCCACATGCTTTTATTCTATAACCTTTCGTAAAACAAAATATACTTGTTCATTACAATTCTTATTCCCATGTGACTAATACAACAATATTACAAATCCACTTTGTCACCTAAACATATTCTTAATCACAAAATTCATATTCTCATGCAATTGCCACTCCATCTTTTCCAATCAATTCATCCACTTCAACCACATTCTTCATCTAACAAGTGAATATGATACAACAGTAGACAAGCATATAAACTTATTATATAACTTTACGCAAACAAAATATACGTATACGACACAAAATTCATATTCACATGTTACTATTATGCCACATTATAAATCATCCTTCCTGCAACTTCATTATTCATCACATATTATCATATATAAACTACTTCCTTTTTCCACCACATCATTCATGCTTCTCATATACTTTTCCAACAATTCCAAACAACATATCATCCATCATATACATTAGAACATTAGTAAACACATAACGATCCCCATGACACCCCATAGTGACCGGTTTAAAGTTGTAGGGCGAGTTCGTGACTTTAGGACGTTTCCCAAGTCTTTGCATTAGCTCCTAACAACTACTACCCGGATTCATTTTACTTTGACTCCCTAGATTCATTGGGTTCATTAGTTACAGGTTCCAAAATCGTCGCTCTGATGCCACTTTGTAACACTCCCATACTTCGAGTGCCTTTCTAGGACCACCTAAAGTATAGGAATGCTACCATCTAGGTTACCCGAGGCAATGTATATCAAATAGAGAATAATGAAATATACTTTATGAAATATATTTAAAGCGATACAAGTCCAAAACCACAACTCTCAAATTAAAATACAACTGTTCCAAAAAGCTAACTCAAATACTGTAAATAAATGTTTAAGACACAGAGGAAGACTTCTAGATATCTTGCGGCAACTCGACCCAGCTATCCCATGTGCATCATCTCATACATGCTCAATAACTGCTCACCATCCCCGAATGGATCACCACAGTTTTCAAAACATTTAAACCGGAGTCAGTTACTGTTTACATAAAACCATACAACAGAAAAAATTACAACATTCATCCAATCTCCATCATAACTCCATACATCTGACTACACACTAAAGTGTTAGTGTGTAGTCCTGCCAGAATACTCATCACAAAAAGTATTCCATACCGCCAGTGGGGGACCGCAGCCTATTCCAGCTAAGCCCCGCTCATCTCATCTGAGCGATAACCCATGTTCCTATATGTGTACATCCCCTCTGTGGCAGGTTCCACAGAGGGCGAATCAATGGCGTGAAACCACTCCCGCAAGTGACTCCACTCAGCCGAGGACGTACCTCGCAAATCACAGACTAGCAATCACAACCAACCACATTATACAACAATAATTACCAATTACCGAATCCAATATGATATAAATCAACAACAATGATCAACTATCAACAAGACGATGTAAACAATAATCGAGTAGGGAAACCCTACCTGGTAAAAGCAACCACAAGACCGTCACAGCAGCTAATTAGTAATGTTCCTCTACGAATCCTCCTCCTATAACATATATTCACATAGTTAACGCCTAATCAACACATTACACCTAAAACCCCCAAATCTACCCAATTAGGGTTTTAACCAAACTTAACAAAACATTATAAAAATTATACAAGAATCTTACCCTTGACGCGACGAACTCAACGGTGTAAAGAACAAGACAATCCGACGATCCTAGCCCTTGGGATTTGCTAACAATGCGAAGAATGAGAACAACATAACTCTTTTTTTCTTTTGAAAGGTTTTTGAAAAGTGAAAAGTGATTAAGAAAGATGACGGAAACCTTTTATACTAATCACGCGTTATTAACAAAACCCGGCTAAAATAACCCATAGTACTCGACTGAGTAAGTGACTTACTCGATCGAGTTCCCCTTACTCGATCGAGTGTCACACGTACTTGATCGAGTACCCAACATGAAGACTACTGTTTTGCGTAAAAACATACTTACTCGACAGAGTAAGCCCCACTCGATAGAGTACCCATAGACATAGAAGACCGTAGTATTAAATTGGCAAATGTTGTGGCCGATCACCTTAGTCGGTTTCATCTTGAGGATCAACAAATGTAAAGAATGGGGGTAGTTGATGGAAGTTTGCCTCATGAGTCCCTTTATGCATTAAGAATGATAGAACCATAGTATGCCAACTTGGTGAATTACATGGTGACTAAGAAGTTCCCTACTTCTTTGTCATCAAGTCAAAGGAACAAGATTAAAGCCGATGCCCGGTTTTACATATGGGATGATCTATATCTATGAAAAATTTGTCAAGACCAAGTTATCCGCCGATGTGTGCCGGATGTGGAGTTACCACCTATTCTCAAACATTGCCATGAATATGCTTGCGGAGGTCACTTTGGACCCCAAAGGACGGCTAGGAAAATTCTTAGAAGCGGGTTCTATTGGCCAAACATTTTCAAAGACGCCCACATCTTCACAAAGACTTTTGACAAGTGCCAACGGGTTGGGAACTTATCAAGGAGGAATGAAATGCCTCAACAACCTATGCTCTACTTTAAGATCTTTGATGTGTGGGGGATAGACTTTATGGGGCCACTCCCCAAATCGGATGGCTATCTCTACATTCTATTGGCGGTGGACTATGTCTCGCAATGGGTTGAGGCCATACCAACCCGGAATGATGATGCAAGAACTGTTTCAAGTTTTGTTTAAAGCCACATTTTCTCAACGTTTGGTTATCCAAGGGCATTGATAAGTGACCGAGGGACTCACTTTTACAACCGAATTATGGAGGGATTACTCAAGAAGTACGGGGTCGTACATAAAGTCTCTACCGCTTACCACCCCTAAACAAATGGGCAAGCGGAGGTGTCTAATTGGGAGATCAAGGGTATCTTAGAGAAGACGGTGAACCCCGATAGAAAAGATTGGAGCCAAAGGTTGAACGACGCTCTTTGGGCGTATCGCACCGCTTACAAGACTCCGATTGGTAGGTCCCCGTACCGGCTTATCTATGGTAAGGCATGCCACCTCCCCTTAGAGGTAGAGCATAAGGCCTATTGGGCCATCAAGTCTTTCAATCAAAGCCTAGATGATGTGGGCCTCCATAGGAAGCTTCAACTTCAAGAAACTGAGGAAATCCATCTTGACACCTACGATAATGCCGCCATATACAAAGAGAAAGCAAGAATATGGCATGACCGGATGATAAGTCGTAGGGAGTTCAAGGAAGATATCAAAGTTCTTGTCTTCCAAAATAGGCTCAAATTGTTCTCCAGAAAGCTAAGATCAAGATGGTTTAGACCATACATTGTGAGGAAGGTCTATTCTCATGGAGCGGTTGAGATTGAAAACCCAAGTATGGGGAAGATGATAAAAGTAAATGGACAATGTCTCAAGGCTTATCATGAGGGAATGGAACCACAAATGGTGGAAGAAGTAACTTTGGAAGATCCCATCTATCAAGCATGATGAAATAAAGCACTAAGTCGAGCCATCGACGTTAAAAATACGGCAACCTTTGTAAATACACTCTCCTTAGCGTAAAATTTACCGCTTTCATAGATATAAATTACATTCATGTCACTTAAATTCATGTCATTTCATTCCTTGTTAAAAAAAATTGTCTGCATCAAATTCTTGAAGTTACTAATGCTCTTGTGGAAGATTGATAGAAGAGACTTGCATGGGAAAAAGTGATGAAAAAGGGGGATACGGAATTTGTGGACTACGAAGAACAACTCAAGTGTGGGGGATGAACAAATTATCTAAAGAAAATGAGCATGCATATCAAAGCAAAGAAGCAACCGGCAGTCAAGGACGCAGCCTGCGTCAAACAACGCAGCTTGCATCGTCCTATGCAGGCCTGCGTCACCCAACGCAGACTGCATCGCTCACGGGTTTGTTCTATTTTGTGCTCTTAATCAAACACCCCCAACCCTTATCCTTCATAATTCCGGAAATCACCATTGTAATCCCCATCAAAACCCCATCTCCAACCACCCCAAACTTCATCAATCTCTACAAATCATCACATTTAATCACCCTCCCTTTGCACAAATCCTTCAATATTGTGACTACCACCACCAAACACCTCCTATACAACCATTTTGACAGATTTTTCCCAACTCCATCAAGAACCCTAACTCAAGAATCGTCAAAATCAAAGCTTCAACCGGGATTTTAAGGTTCTAGACGGGTTTTGCAAGGATATTCAACAACGTTTAGCAAGTTTTGTGTGGAACCGGGAAGGTATAATCATACTCTCCCCTCTTAGTTTTTACATACTTGTTTAAGTCAAAATTAAGAGTTTTAGAGCTCCTTTTTTCATTTTCATTGTTGTTGTTGAGATTATATCATTGTTGTGGCAAAAACTTTTCTGGGTGAGGTAGAGGAAATCATCAAACACAAATTTATAAGTAGTTGCAAAATAGCGGACACCAAGTATTTGTTGATTTGCCTCATTGAGTGAAAAATTATTTTGAGTGGTATTTGCTTTGTTTTTGTCTTGCAAGAAAGTGTAGGATGGCCCCAAAGATCACAAGGTTGTTTAGTGGAAAGGGTAAATCAAAGAAGAGAGCGGTTGAGGCATCCAATTCGGATGTTGAGGAACTATTTATGGGACATGAGGGCATGACCGTCGCTCAATTAAAAATATGGAACAAATGCTTTGCCACAAAACCACAAAATGTTGTCACCAGCAAATTTATATGCCCGGCCACGATGAAAAAGCTTGGCCTCTATGACACTACCTTCTCTTTGCTTGCTAAGGTGGGACTAGAGGCCTATCTTCATGAGGATACGTGGGACACAACTTACCGATCTTACACCTACGAGTTCCTAACCAGATTGACCAAACTTGATATGGATGAAGATGGAGAGCGTTCATATAAGTTTAGAATCCACCAAAAATGGTACGAGTGCACCCTCTCACAAGTGAGGGAGATCCTAAAAATAACCAAAAATTCCGAGCCAATCATGTCAAGAAAATGAACCGCCGAGGAATTTTGGAATGCACTCACCGATAAAACCTCTACCACCAAAGATGATAAACTTTCCGCCCTAACAAACCCACCCCTCCGCATAATTGCCCGTTTTCTTATCACCCTTTTCACGGCCGTTGGAGAGCCAACTAAGGTTAGTGAAGCGGTGAAGCTTTATTTGTGGACCATGCTCCCCGTGGGAGTAGGCATTCCGAATTGGGCCAAATTGTTCATGGATGCATGCTTGCCTCACAAATTGAAGCAATCGGGTGGGAATATTCATTGTGGTGGATTTGTGACCTTCGTTGTCCGGCATTTCCATGGGCAAATCCCCGAAAGTAAAGTCGTCAACGAAGCTAGGGGAATTTGTTATTACAACGAATTACCCTTCAAGAATGCAACATGTTTCACATTCTTTCAACGTTGCCACTTTCGGGTCATTGGTTGGGTAATAATGGTTTGTCTTATCTTCGATTGCCTCCTCTTATGCCTCTTCCTAGAGGACCCACGGCTTACCATTTATATTGCCGCCGAGTCCCGATATTGAAAGAGAGCAACAAGAAGGGCCAAGGAGGAGTGTGTCTAGAAGAAGTGAAGTAAGACCAAGAAGGGAGAGGGAGAGTGAGAGACAAGAGGAAGAGAGGGAGATAGAAAGAATTGAGGAGCCTAATTTCCAACACCCGGGTGTGCACTCCACTTTTGTACACGACACTCCTTGCATGAAGCCGGAGGTTCTACCACTCAAACCTTGGAACCTTGGCAACATTAAATGTTCAAGTACTTTGAAGACACCCGGGGGACTTTACAAGCTATTAGTGGGAGGGTTGAGCGCTCACACACTTGGCAACAACAACATGGGCTAAGGTTGGAGAGCTTAGAACAATGGAATAATACTTTTGATGATCATAAGCGGTAGGGAGATGAAGCCAAATTGGCTCAAATGAGAATGCTTGAAGGAATTGCAAAACGACAAGAGGAATCCTATGCTTGGCAACAACAACAAGCCAAGAAATGGGAAGCTAATCAAGCCTTGTGGAAGGCTCAAAATGAATAGAGATAGCAAGTGAGCCACCAATTTGGGGTGCAAAATGAAAGGCACCACCAATACATTGAGAACTCCTACCAAGATGCCCAAACACAAGAAGATTCCTTTGGCCTCATCTGAGGCCTCTTTGGCATGACACTCCACCACAATGATCCCAACTACCAAGTACAACCCACCATTAATGAGCAAGAAGTTGATGAAGGCTATAAGAGGTCAAGAAGAGTAAGAGGAGCAAGGGAGAGAAGAAGAAGGAACCAAGGGATATATGAGCAAGGAGAAGGTGATGTGACCATAATTAGAGCATATTTAGTCCCGGAATTAGCCTTGTTCCCATGCTGTTTAGTGCATATTTGGGTCATTTATTGTCTTTAGTTCTTTGTTTTGCATATTCTTTGAGGTTTTGATCCCTTGGTAGGAAAAGAGGGCAAACCTTGCATTTTCATGGCAAAATGAGACTAAATTGATTGAATTCAATGACCAAGCATCAAGTAGAGACAAGATTAGAAGGCCTTTGTATATACTATAGTAGATGGGCAATGATGAGAAAAGATCCTTGCATCCCCGAGGAAATCCCCAAGGATCTTATGAAGAAAAAGGAAGAAAAGAAGAAGAAACAAGACTGCCCAACAATCCGTGCGTCTTCCCCTGAAGACGCCCGTCCACCACCACAACCCATGCGTCTTCTTCAGCAAGACGCCCGGGCAAAAGCTCCTGAAGACGCCCGTCTTCCTCCACAAGACGCCCGGGCAGAAACCACCAAATCCGCCCGTCCCGTGCAAAAGACGCCCGGATTCCCAGGCAGTCCCATTTCGTCTTCTTCAAGCTTCAAGGAAGGATGCACATCTTTTTCTAGAGACCGGAGTCTCCCTAGAGACCGGAGTCTCCCAAAAAAGACCGGCGTTTCCTCAACAAGGGACTTAATCGTCATTTAAGCCCTTATTTAACCCTAATTCATGCACCTAATCCCCACTATAAATACCTCATTAGTCTAATTAGAAGAGCATTTTCTTCTTAGCAATCCTTAGAGTAGTTAATATCAATCAAATCTCTCTTTAATCTTGTAATCAACATTTAATCAAGTTTTATACAAGTTTTATTTCCTTAATCTCTCTCTTGTTCATCCTTTATTTTGGGTAATTGAAGATTATTTGGGTTATTATTGGGAGATTGACAACCTTCCAATCAAGCATCAAGTACTTCTTTTATTCTTTGCGTTATTATTGGAATCATTAGTAGGTATAATTCTCTTAATCCCTTTTTAATTATTGGTAATTACTTTCATTTATTCATCATGTTTCACTTTGTTGGTATGATTGACAACCTTGCTAGCATGTTCAACATGATAATGAGTGAGTAGTTTCCTTAGCTAGGGTTAATGGGTAATTAGGGCAAACCAACATGGGGAATGATTCATGCTTAAATTAATATGCTTTCATAGTTTATTTGCTTGCTTGTTGTGATCTCAACTTATGCACATGTTATGTTTGATGAAATGTGAGTCTATGAATCCTTGCATTTTTTACCCATCACCTATCTTTTCAATGAGACTTGTAAGACATAAACCAACTCGAGTTTCATTAGACCATGCATATTGTTGAGTAGGGAAGATTAAGTCGACTTGTAGGTGTTGTACAATCTAATCGATTCGGCTCCGGGACCCAAACTTTCCTAGGATTGTAAGATATAAACCAACTCGATCCATCACAACAATAATTGCTTGCTTATAACTTGAGAATATGTTTGTATGATCAATTCCCATGAATCCCCTATGACCCCATGAAACCCTAGTGCTTTTTATCAATTGTTTACATCCCTTTTAATTCATCTTGCTTGTTTACTTTCATTGCTATTTAGTTTAGTGACCTTCTACTTCAAACCCCAATTGTGACACCCTTAAGACACCACTAGTTACAATAGAAATCTCATCTCAATTCTCGTCCCTTGGGATCCGACCTTTACTTGCCTCTTTACTAATTGTAGAGTTGTTGGTGAAGTTATAAATTGTGTTTTGGTCTAGGTGCTCCTAACGACAAGTAACCGAAAAATATAGTCCGACCAGAAGGCTCGGGTCCCTTCAACAATTAAGCTTGAGAAGGTAATGGTACTCCTCCACATTGAGGACAATGTGTGGTCTAAGTGTGGGGGAGTGAGATGTATGTAATATATGTATATACTTAGTCTTTGATGCATTAAAAAAACGAAAATCCCGGCTAGGTGAAAACCCACAAGGGTGGGCGCCTAAGGCAATATTGGGAAGGTGGCCGAGGACAAAATGAAAACCCTAAAGGGCATTCCGGGTAAAATGAAAAATAGAGTTGTGAGCCACCATGAGAGGAAAGGAAAGCTAAGGTGAAAACCCGAAAGGGCACCTTAGGCAAAATGAGGGATTTTCAATAAAAAAAATTGAAAAATTGAGAAAATGTAACACAAAAAAGATGGAGGGATAAGAAGGGAGTGATAAAGAAGGTCTTGGAAGGAGGCTAGATTAGGATTTAATTTATTTTTGAGTCACAAAAACTTATTCTAAATTGGTGGATTTTGCTTTGACTACTTGTGTTGTTAATTCTTGTAGGTGTGTGGCCAACCAAGTAGCATGATCATAATTTGCTTGGAGTGATAAGGGGGCGATATAAGTGGAGTAATGTGATGAGTTATGAGTTGTCTAGGCCACTTTGATACCACCTTAGGATAAGGTGAGAGTGGTCATCTCGTGTTGGTGATATAAGAAGGGTGGAGTTGGAATGAGTCGGAGTTGGTGGTGTGTTGTGTCTTTGTATGAGGGAGATATAAGGAGGGGGAGTGAGTGAAGAGCGAGTGTCAAAAACTTTGAGTCTATATTTTCATTTAAATGGTTGATTATGTATGAGGGAGACATAAGTTGGATGTGGAAAGGGAAGAGTGATCATTCACCCCTATACTCGCCTTTAGACTTGCCCAAATGCCTTCCTTGAGTTTTACTCGGGATGATCAAAAGTCTAAGTGTGGGGGAGTTTGATAGAGTCAAAAGTGTCGAGTCAATAAGGCCTTCTTAGGCCTAGTTTGGTTTAATTTAAGGGTCTTTTGTCGGAGTAATTGAACTAGTCTTCCCGTCCCATTGGTGGTTGTGTTTAATGTATTTTAATGCATGGTTGGAGCATGGTTTTGAAGAGAACTCGGAAGCCCAAGCAAGTGCCTCTAACCACGTCCCTAAAGCAAGCAATCAAGTGAGGACAATCTCTCCACGAGCTAGCAATAGAGCTGTCACCCCTTAGTGAACAAAGCATGGAGGCCAAATGATGAAAGAAGCATTAAAGAAGAAGCAATTTTGGAGCGGAGATCAGCCTTGGACGCAACCTGCATCTGTTGACGCAGGCCTGCGATGGATGACGCCGCCCACGTCTTCCTCGGCCTTTAAGAGTTTATAATCCGTCTTAAGCCATTCCGTGGAAGCCCAAAGCATGTTTAACCTAGCAGGGAGTACAACCATATATATAGTTCATGTTTTGAAGACCTAGATCATCATCTCATTATTGAATAATCTCAAAAACTTGTATGAAAGAAAGACTTAGTATTTTAGTGATAATTGTAATCTTTGGTTGGATTTTGATGTCAATCTTTCCATTAACCTTGGAATCATCTATGGTTATGGGAGGCTAGACCTTTAGCTTAGTGTAATTTGGAATTCTCTACTTCCTTTAAGTTTTGTAAGAACTCCTTAATCTTTCTTCAATAAGTATTTCATTCCCTTTTGTTTACTTGTTTATGTTTGATGTTTGTGTGTTGGGAGTAGCTAACCTTGCATATTATTCATTTAACTATTGCAATTTCTAATTTTGTTTTCACATCTCTAGAAATATATGAAGCAAACTTGTATTGTTATGAAGTTGTTGTAAAGTTTGTAATTTTGTGAGTAAGGTTTGAAAGTTAGTCTTGGGTTAGTTGTTTTAAACTCTCACAAGTTAATCCTAGCTCTTTCATTTGGCTTTGTTCTTAATGCTCTTATGTGTTACCCTTTGTGTGGTTTTCATTTGGGAAAATACATGAGTAGAATTGTTTTCTTCTAGCTTAGAAAGGAAATTCTTACCATCTTATGAAAGTAGTATTGGGTAGTTATTGAAGAAAGAAAAGGGGTGTCTTTGTGGATTAAGGAGTAGTGTTTGACCAAGTTACACCAAGTTCTCCCTAATATTGAATCTTTGCATATCAAGTGTTTGTTGATTTGTCTCTTAGAAAAGTTCACATCTTTAGCTTTGTTATGTTATTTCTCAACCAAATTTCCTCTTTTATGTCAATCTATTGTTGTTCATTATGAATATCCATTGTTTGTGATTAGCTTAAGGATTTATTGTGAAACACAGCCTTTAGAAAAAACTCTTTGAGAAACACTACCTTTAATAACAAAATTTGTAAAACACAACCTTTAAAAACCAAAAAGTTGAAAACACTACTTTTGGCCGGATTCCGTCAGCTTAACTTATTTCCGTTGTCATAATAGCTCGCATGTGCCATGTTTATTTGACTTTTTTATGTTTTTTATATTTTCCCCCAATTAATCCCCCTATTTCTTAGTTACCCCCAGCAAAAGCCCTCTTCCTTTTTATCTCACTGTCATCCAGTTCACCACTTTCCTGCCTCAATTTTTAATTTCTAAATAGCCCCCTTTTTTTTCACAATGTTCAGTGACAGTTTAAAATCTTTGTCAACATCGCTTCTCAAATGTCGTTGTGGAATCCATGCCGCCTTAAAACTTTCATG
Source organism: Silene latifolia (assembly GCF_048544455.1). Lineage (NCBI taxonomy): Eukaryota > Viridiplantae > Streptophyta > Magnoliopsida > Caryophyllales > Caryophyllaceae > Silene > Silene latifolia. The sequence goes on along the minus strand of NC_133536.1, from coordinate 154,343,400 downwards.
ATGGAAAAAAAATCAAGGAAAAAGGTTTCTAACATGTAAAACTTTGGGATTGTTTAATGTGATTTCAGATTTAAAATTAAGTGAAATAAAATGGAAGGAAGAGTTTGGACATCACACATTCACACGTGATAAAGTAATTGGTTTTTTTTTGTGCACTTACAGCGTAATTAATGGCGAGTCATCGTCGGATTTTTATTAATTTGGTCAAACTCCGGCCTAAAAGTAGTGTTTTGCAACTTTTTTGTTTTTAAAGATTGTTTTACAAACTTTTTCTTTAAGGTAGTGTTTCGCAAAGAGTTTTTTTTGTAAAGATTGTGTTTGACAAAAAATCCTTAGCTTAACTTAATTTATTGAGTCTAAATTATCATTAGTGTCTTAATTAGTTTACCATTCAAGTTTTAGTTATTAGTCCTTCTCTTGGGATCGTCCCTTACTTGCACTATATTGCTTTATCAATTAGAGTAATCTAGAGTATAGTTTGGCTTATAAATTGATAATTTGGTAGTTAATTCTAGCATTTACGACACCTAGTAATATCTCTATCAATGGTGTTACATAGTGGGTTGTTATTAATTTTTATTTTATTATTAATTACACCTATTAATTGGAGTTTATTCTCTTTTTACACCCTATATGTATGTATACCGTATACATGTATGCTATACGGTGGAGTCATAAGGATTTGACACGTCAGCTTATGTTGATTTATTGGCTTTTGCTTTAATATATTTAACTAGTTTTGATGCCTGTGAAATTCACGGGACGTCGTTGGCTTTTTTTTTTAGTATATTTTCCATTTAGCTATTTTTAGTTTGTTGAGTGGCTGTTTTAAGGGAAATTAGTTATGTTATTGGTATATGCAAATTTCTTCTTGTTTTTGTATCAGGAAGCCTTTATTTTGATTACAGAATAGTAAATTTAGCATTAGTACATATAGTGGATCCAATAATTAGAAGATACCGCAATTAAATGAAAGGAAACTATTGTTTAGGGGTTTAGCTAGAAAAATAAGTGGCAACTCTAGACGGAGGCAATACATTCTTATTGCCGTTATTTCAATTGTGGTTTTTTTCCTACTCATTATAGTATCCATCGACTCTTTAAGTGGTGTTGTTACATGAAGTTGTTGTCTCCGATGCTTTTGGCCGCTTTCTGTGTGTGTTTCACTCCGCCCGATCGGTCTCTTGTTTTGTTACTTTTGTCCCGCAAGTTTAATTATATAACTGTTAAACCATGCTTCTTACTTAATCTTATGTTAATGTGAATGACACTGATGTGACCATAATTGGCGCATATTTAGCCCCCGAATTACCATTGTTTTCATGCTTTTTAGTGCCTACTTGGGTCATTTCTTATCTTTAGTTCTTTGTTTTGCATATTCTTTGAGATTTTGATCCCTTGGTAGGAAAGGAGTAAGAATCTTGCATTTTCATGGCAAAACAAGGCTAAATTGATCATATTCAATGACCAAGCATCAAGGAGAGACAAGACTAGAAGGCCTTTGTACATAGCATAAGTAGAAGAGCATTGTTGAGAAAAGGATCCTTGAGTCCCCAAGGAAATCCCCAAGGAATTCATGAAGAAAAGGGAAGAAAAGAAGAAGAAAAGATGCTGACAAACAATCCGAACGGATTGCACACAATCCGTCCGTCCAAGCCCAATCCGAGCGTCCCGCAAAGGAATCCGCTCGGATTCCCCTTGCGATCCGCGTCTTGCCCAAAGATCCGCTCGGATTCCTCACCAGATCCGCCGTCCCGACTCCCATCCGCACGGATTGCAAAGACAAAGACGTTTTCATTCTTCTAGCAACGATAAGAGAAGCCCTTCTCTCGGAGAATCCCGGAGTCTCCTTGCTCAACTTAAAAAGTGTAATTACTAGTTTAGCCCTTAGTTAACCCTAATGCATCCTCCCTAATTTTCACTATAAATACCCCATTAGTCTAATTAGAGGAGCATGTTCTTCTTATCAATAATTAGTGTAGTTAATATTAATCAAATCTCTCTTCAATATTGTAATCAAATATTAATCAAGTTTTAATCCAAGTTTTAGTTCTTTAATCTCTCTCTTGTTCTTACTTTATTTTGGGTAATCGAAGATTATTTGGGTTATTATTGGGAGATTGACAACCTCTCAATCTAGGATTCAAGTACTTCTATTATTCTTGCTTTATTATTGGAATCATTAGTAGGTATAATCTCTTAATCCTTTTTAATTATTGCTAATTACTTTCATTTATTCATCATGTTTCATTATGTTAGTATGATTGACAACCTTTCTAGCATGATCAATATGATAATGAGTGAGTAGTCTCTTAGCTAGGGTTTAATGGGTGATTAGGGGAAACCAACATGGGGAATGATTCATGCTTAAATTAATATGCTTTCATATCTTATTTGCTTGCTTGTTTTGATCTTAATACATGCACATGTTATATTTGATGAAATGCTAAGCCTATGAATCCTTGCATTTACTATCATCACCTATCTTTTCAATGAGACTTGTAAGACATAACCCAACTCGAGTCTTGTTAGACCATGCATGTGTTAAGTAGGGAAGATTAAGTCGACTTGTAGGTGTTGTACAATCCAAGAGATTCGGCTCCGGGACCCAAACTTTCCTAGGATTGTAAGATATAACCCAACTCAATCCATCACAACAATAATTGCTTGCTTATAATTTGAGAACATGTTTGTATGATCATATCCCATGATTCCCCTATGAACCCATGACACCCTAGTGCTTTTAATCAATTGTTTACACCCCTTATTTTATTTACCTTGTTAGTTTATTTTCATTGCTAGTTTAGTTTAGTAACCTTCTACATCAACCCAATTTGTGACACCCCTAGACATCACTAGTTACAATAGAATCTTCATTTCAATACCCGTCCCTTGGGATCCGACCTTTACTTGCCTCTTTACTAATTGTAGAGTTGTTTGTGAAGTATAAATTGTGTTTTGTATCGACCATTGACCAACGACCACATATGCTTAATTTGTGAAACGAAATGGACTCGATCAGACACACACAAACTTCTCAGCTTGTTTTCTTTTTTCTTTGTTCTCTTGCGTTGTGGTTGAGAGTAGCTCGAAATGTTTACTGGAAGCATTTGCCTGTTGTTTATTATACATAATCATTTATAACGTGCATATTTTTTTTGGGCAACACTGTAGTAGTATTGCAGGGTTTGCTGTAGTAGTAGTACTGTTCTTTTTCATTGTTGGCGTTGTTTGGTTCTTCAAATTCTGAATTTGTTGGCATTGTCTTTCGTCCTTCAAGTTCTCGCTCGTCCCCAAATTTGCTCATCCCGACCTTGACTTTGAATGTGTATTCCTTGCCAACACATTCCTGTAAAATGTTAAAAACTCTTTCTTTTCCATCTTTCTGTAGGGTGTTGATACTCCTTTAGTTAGTATCCAATTTCAGTGTTGTGTTATTTGGTATTTGAATTGTTGTTTGGATTTTAAATATTTTTTGAAAGTGACAAACCTTTTCATATCAGTCAAGCAGTTTTATTGGGGGTGTAGGTTGCGAATTTAAAACTGTTGTCTAGGAATTCTGGCTTGTCTCTTCTTTGGTAGAGGGTTCCATTCTTTCTGTTTTCTGCAAGTTTACGTTTACTAACAAACCTGCTGTGTTTGAACTATAATCTGTCTGGCGTGTTGTTGCTAAGCACTTGTCCTATTACAGGAGGGGCATGCTGTCAGAAAAGCAGCGAAAGAAAAACTAATGGAATGATAAGTGGCAGAAATGCTAGATGACAATCATTCAAATAAATATAGAAACAGTGCATGGATATGAATAACCGTACATTCTAGAAAAACATTGTCCCATTCCAAGTTTACAAAACAACACCAAAACATAACCCTGGTTAAGGAATTGTTGCTAGTTAAATATCCGTATCAATTGTTTGGACATGGATATGTCATCCTAAGGAAAAAAAGTTGAATTTTAGATTTGGGAGCTGTATTTGCAATCATCTTTATAAGGGTAAAAATAAACATGTAAATCATAATTAAGACTTGGGAATAAAAGACTACAACATTGAAGGCATTCATGTGGAGGTAGATGGAGGGACTTGAAACTTACTTTTGCCCTCTTTAAACATGTTAATCATAATTAAGACTTCGTAATAAAAGTTCGCAATATTGAAGTGGGCATTCAAGTGGAGGTAGATGGAGGGACTTGAAACTTCCTTTTGGCATCTTTAAGTTCATAACCGTAAAATTAGGAGCCAAAGTAATCAAGTATTTTGTGTTGCTTAGGATGAAAATTTAAGGAAATCGTATAACCTAACAACCCTTGTCGAAAGCAATTCTATGAGATAAATATTCCTTAAGAGCCATATAAATTCATATCATTAATAATTAACAACAATGACTTGATCCAGGATGAAAAATGGTTAGAGAACTACTTACCTCATGTTAGTTGATTTAGCGAAGAACTTCGATGGTTCATGCATTAACCAGTGAATTTTACCTTAACTTACACTTGGTAACAATCAAAAGTTCGTGAGTTATTAATGGGTTTTGACTTCCATGGACACAAACAATTTGGTTAGCCTAATGACAGATGAAATTGTACAAAGTAGGAAGTGCTCCATACAATTACGAAATTAAAATATTTTTCTTTGGCAATTGAGGAGGTTGGTTCGTCTGTACCTTTCTAAGTTGTGAACCAATGAATCGACTGTAGATATCTTGGTTTCACTTTACAGGATGAGAAACGTGTACGGCCTGGATAAAAAATTGATTAAGCAGCTAGCTTTAGACATACACATACAAAGTAACATCGATGTTTCATATGAGGGTACATGGTTCTAAGGGAACTAAACTCAGAGGAAAAATGGCCAAAACTGAGTACTAATATCAGTATTACGCAGCAATTAAGGGATACAATTTGATGAAGAGATTTTTTAAGGGTTATGTTGATTAGGTAACATATCTTTTGTAAAGTAAAGGACAAACATCTCTGAAAATCAATGTTACAACATAATTGGTTAGATCAAACTCGTGCAGTTGAGTGTCCGAGGTCAGATTTGGCTATCTTATTAAACTCCTGCTTTTTAGCTTAACATGATCTGTTCAAATATCATACAATGTTCGAGTATACAGCTTTGAGCTTAACCATATGCATTTTTTTACTACTTGAACCGTCTTAAGGTAAGGCAGATTGGGCCGTCTTAAGGGGGGCTTACCTGGTTTTTTTATTGGTTGAGAAAATGGAGGGTCTTCGTACTCTAAAAGGGAGCACACAAGAGCATCAGTTGGAGTGGTAGGGAAACCAAAAACTCAAAAGATAAAAAGAACTATAACTAATCAAGTGCATCCAAAATACCAAAATGTAAAGTGTAATTCAACAATATACTAACAAATTTAGTGCATCCCAAAATCACACCTATCCCGTTAGTTTCTTGAAAATGCAAATTAGCGAAATAAGGAGCAGTTACGAAGATAGTAAGCGTTGTGTATAGCGTTCAGAGGGAGGCGGCAATTATCAATTATGTAAAATCAATCAATAAATAGTTATAGCTATTACATTTTTATTATGCAAAAACATGAGATGAATACCTTCCGGCAACGGAGAGAATAACAGCAAGAATTAATTCGGATAAACTCATAGCTCAGAATATACACTAACAAATCTATACAAACTTCACCAAATCACAAATTGTTCATCAAAAACCTATACCTTTGAGCAACGTAGATCGTTGCAGCGGAATGAAACTAATAGAACCGAAGGTTTGAAGATTCAATCGATCCGAGCTTTAAACATAAATTATTACAAAACATTCATAAATATTGTTTAGGAAGATGAACAATGAGTAGTGTATAGAATCATACTTGTTTGATAACCTGGACCTTATCACAATATGAAGGTCATAATTCGGATTGCGTTCAAATATTGTAGATGATCAATATGAAAGGTCGAATAAAGTGAGGGGAAGGGTAATAATATACAAATGATGTGAGTTAACTAAATTGCTGTTTTTCTTAGAGATGAAGGTGGAAAGTAGTCCATTAATGGTAGCTGCCGTTTTGGGAAGGAGAAAAGTTTTGTTGATGTCTTAATTGTCCGACTGCCTCTTGGAAGTACCAAACACAAAATCTATATGTGATGTCTCAAGAGTAGGATGTTGGTTTAGTTTAGAGTTGACACGTGGCGTTCAAGTTTACCCTTTTTATATTATTTATAGATGATACTCATTTCCTTCAACTCCACACTACACATATTCCATTTTCATCCATTAAAGTCCACACTACATCTTTCTAAAAAAAGAATTAGTAAATGACCATTTTATCCTAATTAAAACAAATTATTTACATAAATTGCCACTCATTCCCCAATACTCCCTCCTATTCATTTTAACTCTCCCCCTTTTCTTTTTCATCTATTCATATAACTTTTCCCTTTCCTTATTTAGTAAAGTTTTATACTTATTTTAATCACCTTACCCCACAACAATACTTATTTTAATCATCTTACCCCACAATAATACCTTCCCGCTCTCCAATTACCTTACACCACCATAATACTTTACAATAAAATAATCCCACCCTTAATTTGCGTGCCCTTTTGAAAGGGGAGAGTTAAAATGAATAGGAGGGAGTATAATTTACATCTTGTGGGTAATACACCACTTTTTCTTACTAATAAAGCAATTTTATTTACCACAACTTGTACCTTTAATGATTTTCTAATTCTTTCTTCAAATTTGTGCAAAAAGCATATATATAGTGTGGAGTTAAATGGAAGGAGTAGTTTTTTGTATGCGTTGTTTTCTAATTTATAGTATTGACGATGTGCTTATTTATCTAGACATTGTTGTAGTTTGTTGATGGTAAAACTGCTTATATATATTGGGTATTGGATTTTTTTTCAAGGGACGAGTTCTAGATAGCGGAAAACCACGCCACCTTGGTGTTATTATCCAAAAACTAATCGATTTGCTTTAACCCCTTTCCTTAAAGCTGTTTCTAGCTTTTTTTTTACCTATGCTATATAAAGAATGTGATGTAGGCTCAACAACATTCAAAGGTAACATATTGATATTTTAATTGGCCATACAATTTATCAAAAGCCTTATGTTAGGCCTCATAATGATAAGGGGAAATCTATGATATGCAGGAGCTCTTGGTCGAGTTGGAAGGATACTCGTCTCCTTAGCCTGAGGCGGTGTCTATGTGCAAGCCCAAGGAAAGCAGCGGTATTAAAATGAACAAGTGAGAATTCTGTCGATTTATCTGGTCTTACTCATGTTCAAGTTCAACTAAATTAGATAAACCAACCGAAAATTGGCTTACCTAAAATAGATACAGCTGCAAACAAAACATACGGGTACTTATTTCGACTTCTAGTTGTACCGCAATTACCTATTCCTTGTATAGGCTTTTCTTCTTACCAACAACAATATAAACACGTACTCTCATTATCGTAGCCAATTTACTAAGAAGTCATCGGGACGAAGAGAAATACTTAGTTATACTATGTATTGAAATATTAGAGTCTCTAATTTTTATAAAACATTTAATTGTAAATTAACTAATAGATATATAATTTGAATAAGAAATAATATTTAAGTACAAATCTACTAAAAGAAACCACTGCATGACAATTACAATCCTATTTACATAATATGACGTCTTATTATTTGTGGGAACAAAATTGATTTAGGTACAATCCTATGTACATAATAAGACGTCTTATAATCATATATTTAATTAATGTACCATTGCATTACATTATTTCATTTACAATCCTATGTACATAAGACATCTTATTTGTGGGTATGTATACACTCCTAAGAATGTATATAATTACTGTATATATATTTTTAAGAAGAGGACAATCATACTACTAATCAAACTCATAAAAATAAGTATATTACTAACCAAATTGGTGTTTGTTAGATTGTTTAAACAAAACCATTGCACGTTTACAAATTTATGCATGTCTACACAAACTCAAATAGCTACTCTAAGCTACTTATAGTAATTGTTTTCATCTTCTCAACCTCATTTAGTGCACTTGGTGACTTGGTGTAAATTATATTACAGATAGTGTAATATATAAATATTATAAAAAGATAAACTAAAGCATTAACATTTCACCATTCCCTTATTCTTTAGTATTTTACAAACCACATCATCATCCATTGTTTTTTCTTTTAAAAAAAAGAAAAATTTAAATCTATTTATTGCATTAAACACACACAACAAACATTAAATTTTGACAATTTAAAGAAAACTAAAAATTAATTATCAAATCAAATACTAATTAAATTTTAAATTGTGGGGTTTTATTGTTAGATAAATTATAGGATAAATAAAAAACATATTACATCACTCTTATATTGTCGTTATTTATAAACGTTATCCCTTCTTTTGCTATATAGTTCTCAATATAAATGGGTTGGATACATAGAGAGAGTTTAAGAAGTAATGTCTTTTAATTTATTTATTTTCATATAACGTCTTCAAATACTTTAATAGTGTAGCACAATTAATATATTGTGATTCTAACGGGTACAAAAATTACCGTGCCATTGAAAAGTCATCTCGAAATTCCATGTGTTACATACTTATAAGTACAACAAAATTTTAAAAAAATATTAGTTGCAAGAAAAAAAAAATTAATACAAACTTTTTATTATCACATTTATCTAACCTATATTTATTTTATTTAATAGGATGACCTTTTTGTTTTCCATCACCATTATTATTCTTTGTATTTATGTTATCATAATTTTTAATCTTCCTTTATATTTACAAAATCTTTTTTCTTACCTCAAATAAATTGTTGAAATTAATGCGAGAATTAATTGAAAAAATGTTCTTATATAACTATCACAATAATCCTAATTTTCATTTGTGTTCAAAATGTCTCAAACCTGATGAATTGCGAAAAATTATAAATGTATTTGTCAAAGAAGTTTAACAAACTTCACTGCATTTAAGAAAATAAACATGTAATTTTAGCCTAATTAGTAAGATAAAATAAGCTGTATTTTAACATAGCGCTTTCTTCGTATTATTCATATCGTCTCTAATTAACTAAAGACAATATGTAAAATTCATAGATAAAATAATTACTAACCATTCATTTAGAGATTTTACATTTTTACATTAATTTATTACTCTTATCACTAGAATATGTTAAGTAATAAGGAATAAAATTCGATGTCCACCTTTTCGTTATTTACCGGATAAAAATAGGGTCAAAGTTTTTAGAACACACTAAAATGGCAATAAAAATAATAAATCTTATTCTAAAAAATCAAAATTGTCCATTATTCCGTGCATTGCACGGGCACAAAAACTAGTTACTAATTCAAATTTTTAACATTATTTTTGTGTGAGACTGTTATTTATCATGAAATTGCCACAAGTAAAGCCCTCTTTTGCTAATATATATGACAATCTCAAGCAAATATAAAAAACAATTGATCGTCTATTATGAGAGAAATACGGATTTGCTATTAATCGTAGGCAGCCATAATGTCTATGATGACAAAAGTTTTAATAGTCTATTATGGTTCATGAAATATGACCATGTTCTTCTCGGTTTAAAAGAGCTGAGTTGAATTTAACTGAATTTTTAATGGAGCTGAGTTGAATTCAACTGTTCTGAACTAAAGTGAATTTACGCCCTCTTCTTTCTAGCTTAAATTAGCTCATATCAGTTCAGCTCAGTTCTATTTAGTTAAGTCCAGCTTCATTCAGTTCGGTTCAACTTATCTCTTCACAAATTAACTCTTAGGTCCTGCTCTTCTAGACTTAATTTCATCTCATTTCAATTCTGTTCAGTTTCATTCAGTACAGTTCAGCTCATGTCTTCAAAAATTAACTCTTACCCCCGTTCAGTTCCCCGTTCGTATCAGAGCCTTAAGAGTTAATTTGTGAATAGATGAGCTGAAATGAACTGAATGAAACTCAACTGAATTGAATAGAATAGAGATGAATTGAACTTAACTGAAATGAAATGAGGTGAAATTAAGTCCAAAATAGTAGGGCCTACGTAAACTTTGATTATATTTTTGTTGTTGTTGTAAAGGTCGAGTTCTTTTAAGACCTATATTGGTTGCGAAGAAGTATTTACCAATTAATTCTTAATAAATCAGTCTCAATTATCTTCACGGACTTCAAATAAAGCCATATATATTTTTTATTATTAAAAATAAATTGTGCTCAAAGTTGAGCTAAGCATTAACGTTTTTAATATATGAAAATAATACGTAGTACAAACGACTTTACCAAACGGCCCGTGCATCGCACGGGCATTAAATCTAGTATATATAACTAAAAGAGGCTTTTTTCGAGACACGTTTTCCTATTTTAATTAGAAAATAATTAATTATTTAAAATTTTCTATTAGAAATAGGAATACAAATTTTCTATTAGACATGGGAAATAATTAATTATTTATATTATTCCTATTAGAAATGAGAAATAATTTACAATTTATTAATATTAGAAAAATATTCATTAATATTGTTACACTTCTTATTAAATTAGAAAAAAAAAACATTCGATATATTAGCAATATCCAATTTTCTGGAAATGTGTTAAATTTGACAACTCACAACATAAAATGTTTGTAAGAGATTAACAATATAAAAATTAAAGAGTCAATTCAAGCAACGATCAAAAGTTTTTTTTTTTAAAAAAAAGTCATGAAAAACACATAAAAAAGTAAGAGTAGTTTTTCTCTAACTTTGAAAGACTGTCTCTCACAAGCTTTTGTAATGACCAATTTACATGCATAAAAAAGGGTACTATTCAATTATATCGGCAAACTAGTTATTATTGATGCTCTATTTTTATTTTTATTTTTTTGTATAAATTGAGTACATCATCAATATAATTTAGGGATCAGAGATACGTATTGGGGAAGGGTTCTGATAATGAGTTAAATGGTTGTTTGAGGTATTAGGAATAAGGGTGACTGCGTCTGATTTGGTGGTTAATTACTTAATTTCATCGATGGTTTAATTAGTGGGTGTGGAAGCAAAATGAATGAAAACTTTGGTATTATTAATTAGAGAAATGAATGTAATGAGGTAATTTTAGTAACAAAATATCACATGTGTAGAACGAACCAATACTAAATGTAAAAAAACACTTATTATTAAGAAGGCAAATTACTAGATAAATTGGAAAATAAACATATATCAAGAAATAAACTAACTTTGTAGTATCATATGGATAGACTTACTTTTAATTCATAGTGTGAAAGGTTTAATTAATATCGTGCAATAATTTGTGATCTAGGGGAAATCATTATGAGAAAAATTTGAAGGAAAATTGTACAATAAAAGTGGAATAGAGGGAGTAAGATTTATTTATGCTAAATGAAATAAGTAGCAAAGTTCGTGTATATACATATAATATTCAAACTTATTCAGTCTACCAACATAGTACTCGATCACTTTGTTGAAATATTAGAAATGGAGGCAAGGGAAGGGACGAGAAAAGAGGGAAAGGGAGAGAGAGAGATATAGGAGGGAAGGTTGCTTTTTAATTTGTTATTTGTTAGAGGAGAAATAAATTGTCTTTAATAAGGAGACGAGGATCCATTTGGAGTAAGGATTGGCATTTCATAGAGGATAATGTGATAGGACGTCTCAGGTGTAAAACGTGGCAGCAAGGTAGTGGTAGTGGATTGGAGGTTGTTTCAGTAAGAACTGATCACAGTGGCCTACGATGTTTTATTTTTGGGGTAAATTTAGTCAGGTGGGAGAAGGGTGTATTTGTAAAGGGTGATCAGAAATAAGGTTATTTTATCAATAAAATATAACTTGCAGAAAAACAAATAGGTACTTTGAACGATAACAAGAAATCTCTAAAGATCATGTGGATAAACTTAATTTTGACTCCGTCTATCCAAAATAAAATCTTAATCCTAGCAACATACGAGGGTAAGGGTTAGTTTCCATTGGGTAGTGGATTTTTCTGGAGGCAAGGGTTTAGTTTTTCACTTAATTGAATAAATTTGAGATGAGTTTTGAAGACAAGGATGAATCTTGCAAGGGATAGGGTTGTTTTAGATCATTTGTGCGAATAGGGAAGAAAAATAGGGGGCATGCAAGCAAGATTTTGTTTCAAATAAGGTGATGGGGGCAAGATTGCGGTGGGTTGAGTTGATATTGTGTGCGAAAGTAGAGTGGGGATGAAACTATGGTGAATTTGCAGAAGGTAAATTTCACTACATACATCAACGACATCATTAAACAAGGGTAGAATAGACAATTTTATCGAATGATTTCCATTATAATGAATGATTCTGGTGGTGGACTCAAATGATTGTTTGGAGACGGGGTGTATGTTCATAAGGAAACGCAGCCATGTTGTATTGCGTTGGAACTTGATTCACATTCGAAAGTACGTCTATAGTTTGACCGGGTGATATAATTACGTAACTACTTGTGAATGTTTTTGCGTAATTACCTTATCCAACAATGATTAAATTATAGTTTGTTATTCCAAATAAAAGGATTTGTTGCATTATTGAGTTGATTATGCGTAGTAGATTATGTCCTTGACCAGTTGAAAAACAAACACAAACAGGTATCCTCAACAAAATATAAAAACTCTGGAATTTGGAGTATCATATGTATAAACTTCATCTTGGTTTTATTTTTTGTAACAAAAAATATTTATTAATCAAACACTCATTTATTCTAATTTCAATATTATGTTAACGAGAATTATTTGTTGGTCATGCGACGTACATAATTGCTTAAACATGAATTATGTACCATATTCCATTATACTGTGAAATTTATCACACATTATTTAAATACCCGTGCAACGCACGAGCATAAAAATTAGTTAAATTTTAAAACAGGTCGCGCGAAGCGCGGGATACTACCTAGTAAATAATATAACTAGGTTTAGTTTTGAAAGGGATAGGTAAATAAATCTAGATTCCCAAAAATATACATATTCCACAATTCTTTAAATTTGTTTTTTAATTAGAGTATAATAATGAAAACTTTTAAATGACATTTTAATGTAATATTTAATATTTATTTAAATATATAAGTTTAATACGATGAGACAACCAATTATTGATATAAAAATTAAATTTAATAAAATTAAGTAAGAGAATAATTTAATGCAAATCTATCTATATATATATATATATATATATGTATGTATATATATATATATATATATATATATATATATATATATATATATATATATATATATATATATATATATATATATATATATATATATATATATATATATATATATATATATATATATATATATATACATATATATATATATACATATTATTGATATAAAAATTAAATTTAATAAAATTAAGTAAGAGAATAATTTAATGCAAATCTATCTATATATATATATATATATATATATACATATTATTGATATAAAAATTAAATTTAATAAAATTAAGTAAGAGAATAATTTAATGCAAATCTATCTATATATATATATATATATATATATATATATATATATATATGTATATGTATATATAAGAGATTTTTTTGAGCGATTCTAAGCTGTCGACACCATCAAAAATCAATTTAGGAAAGTATCATAAATAATAATTTTTGATATAAAAAATAAAGTAAAAAATCTTTTAATTATTATAATACATATTTCTTAAATTATATTCAAGTGATGTTTCTAATTTTTATATAAAAACTTTTACATTTCATTTGATAAAGAAAGTAACGTTAAAAAAATAATGAAAATAGTATAATTAGTTTCGCGGTTAAAATGCTATCATTAGAGTATAGATTTCATATTATTTGCACATATTAAAGATGGTGTATTTCTTATTATGTTATATATCTCACATTGGTAAATATAATAGAATTGTCCCTCATCGAAATATTAGCATAAGAGGGTGATCCTATGATTATAAATAGGAGACGTCTTTGGAACTTAGGAATCAACCAAAAGTCTTTTGAGTCTCTTAAATATTGTGTTAGAGGGCTCTTAAGAGTTTGTATAATTATCTCACATTATAATATTAAAAAATAAAGTGGAAATCTTTTAATTTTTATAATATATATTTCGTATATTATATTCAAGTTATTTTTATAATTTTGATATAAAAACTTTTACAATTTCATTTGACAGAAAATATTGTAAAAAAAATTATGAAAATTATATAATTAGATTCGTGGTAAAAAAAATGATACCATTAGAGTATAGATTTCATATCATTTGCACATATTTTTATTTATGATTAAAAAAACTAGAAAAAAACGTACAAATATTAATAGATATATAGTATAGTATTTGCTCATTATTAAATCGGGTTGGATGTCGAAATAGATGCGAAAAAGATGGTTTACTTTTTAGTAAGTTATTTGTCCCACATTGAAAATTAATGTAGGTTTGATGAATATACTACGTATAAATAGTATAATTGTCCCAAATCGAAAGATTTAACATAAGATGTGTGATCATATGATTATAAATAAGAGTCATCCTTGGAACTTAGGTATGAATCTAAAACCTTATGAGTCCCTTAAACATTGTTTTAAAGACTTATAAGAGTTATATTAATTATTATATCCACAATAATGAAATTTATTTGTTCCTTACCCATCATCAATAAAAGGTTGGTAACGGTACGCCTCAGTTCCAACAATAACATACAAATGTTAATCACGTAAATATTTGTAAAGGCGATTACATATTAATGATCTTAACAAACGATATTATAATATGTTTATTTTAAGACAATCGATAGGGTAGTAACTTTATTTTAGACAAATCACAATTTAAAATAAATTGGGGTCAAATATACCTATGATTGGTTATCAATATGTCTTAAATAATGATAGTTTCTACTAAAATAGAAAATTTCTAATTTCTAATAAAATAAGGTAATTAAATATTTTCAAATATAGGTAATTATTGTGCTTCATAACATTTGAGTGAAACGAAACTAAAATACATCGTAATTTTTAACCATTAATCGAAATCACAACAGAAAAAAAAAACATTTTACATTTATTTATACATTTTATTGCCCCCTCCATTTCATATTAAAAGTCGAGTTAAAATTAGGTAATTTAAAAAATTATATTGGTGGAAAATACTTATTATATATTTTTAAAGATCAATAATTGCATATAACTTATAACACTTTATTAATTTATCTACAACATCTTAAAACGATTACTAAAATGAAATAGAATATAAATTTAATTTAATTTTTTCTATAAAAACGATAAATAGTTATAAGCATATAAAAATTATGCTTTTGAATTTGATAGTTTCGTAATTATATAATTACATATAGTTATATCATCTCCTTTTTTACTCAAATTTAGTAGTTCAGCAATAAGTTATTTATTTTTTATTTTTCAAGCGGAATTTTTAAATAACGAACATACATCAATAGTATACTTATTACTTATTACATATGAGACTTTAAATGTAACGTTACGTTAAATATTCATTTTTCAAGTTTTAACATTTTTTTAGGTGGGAGAAAGAGCGATAAAATAGTCAATTTTAATGGAATATCTTTTTATTATAATGATATGGTTAATTAATTTTTTGATTTGAAAAGAGAAATATTTGTACCAATAAAACAATGCTCCGTATATGTAATTTATATGATGACTTGATTTCAAATTATCACTAAACAAATTCAATATTAAGTATCAACGAAATGTAGTCTACCATATTCATTACACGTATTTATCTTTTATTTTTCTTTAAAAGAGATATTTTAATCATATGTAAACAATTGATTAGACATAAGATGTAAACATTAAATCCTTACAACTTTTTTTTCATTATAATTATAACTAAGTTAATTACCCCGTTGCAACACATGAGCTTTCAACCTAGAGTGTGATACCTAAGAAACATGCATATGTACATATATAATTGATGTACAAATATGTATATATCACGCTGAAAGAGGACTAGCAAGTAGCATGACAATGTATAAATAAATCATTACTATTTGAACGGTAGATATATGCTTCAAACAAAATATATATTGATATATTAAATGTGGCACGAGTTGGCGCTTTAATTTCACACATGTCATTATAGTCGTAACACCTTATCGATAATGTTTTATCACTTGTTTTTAAAATAATCAAAGTCATTAACCCGTATGAAGTATGGGCTTTCAAACTAGTATCTATCTATAAACGAGGCTTTTTTTCGAGCGATTCTAAGTTGTCCACATCAACAAAAATCAATTTAGGAAAGTATCATATATAAAATTTTTTTATAAAAAAAATAAAGTAAAAAATCTTTTAATTATTATAAATTATAATATATATTTCCTAAATTATATTCAAGTGATCTTTCTAATTTTTATATAAAAAATTTTTACATTTTATTTGAAGAGAACAGTATCGTTAAAGAAATTATGAAAATAGTATAATTAGATTCGTGGTAAAAAAATGCTATGATTAGAGTATATATTTCATATTATTTGCACATATTAAAGACAATATACTTCTTAGTATTTTATATGTTCCACATTGAACATATATAAATAATAAAATTATCCCACATCGAAAGATTAGCATAAGGTGAGGTGATCCTATGATTATAAATATAAGGCATTCTTGGAATTTATTTATCAAACCAAAATCTTTTGAATCTCTCAAGTATGAGAGTTTTTAAGAGTTTGTATCATTATCTCCACAATATGATATAAAAAATAATGTGGAGAATGTTTTAATTATTATAATAATATTTCCTATATCAAAATGTGTTGTAATGTTTTAATTATTCAATTTAATAAGAATGAGAATATAAAAATGAGTTAGGTATGATTTCATTACAATGGGACCAACTCACTGAATATTAGTCAAACAATAAATTGCTACAAAAACATTTTCCTAACAAACTCATAGGTCATAACGGCTTATGTAATCTTAATACCAAATTTATTTGTATTTTATTATCGCGAATTTTTATTTGAGACGGAATTATCCGTCTTCAATCTTTTTTTGTTTAAATAGGTACTTAAGTTAAAAGACTTAAAAACAGAGTTCATACATCAATTAAAGGGGAGGAGGCCCGACTCCAAAGAACAAATCGTTATTAAATCGAGTTGGATGTCGAACTAGTTGTGAAAACGATGATGTACTTCTTAATACACTACGCCAAATAAGACATCCAATAATGGTCAAATAATGCAAATTACCGTTTTTAAATAGAAACACGGGACTGTTATTGCAACGACGGTTGTTAAATATATACCACGGTTGTACAAATAACAAGCGACCATTATATAACATCAAGAACCGTTGTTAAATCTTAAGAACGGTTTCAAATCCGTTGTCGTAGTTTACTATTGACAACGTCTTATCGTTCCAAAACCGTTGTTAAATATTATATACGATAACAGTTTATTTCGTTATCTTATTTAATTGAATGTCAAAATTTAACAACGGTTTTATTGCGTGCAAAATCGTTGTTATATTCATCTGTTGACAACGGTATGTAACCGTTATCTATTTATATTGATGAAATTTTGTCAACGGTTCTGCGTAAATAAACCGTTGTAAAAGTTTTGAACTCGACAACGGTTATCGTTCGTTATCTTATATTTTTGGCGGTTTGAATGGGAGGGAAAATATGTCAACGGTTATTTATCTAAATAAAACCGTTGTCAAATAATTGTTTGCAACTGGTTGTTTTTAACCGTTATCGTTTTTAATTTTTTTTTTTTTTAAAAATGATTTTAGCCTCTTCTAGCAGCTGCTGAAATGCTATTTTTTCAGCAGCGTTTGTAGCAGCTGCTGAAATGCTATTTTTTCAGCTGCTGTTGAAAAATAGCATTCCAGCAACAGCTGAAAAATAGCATTCCAGCAGTTGTGCAGTGCAAAAATTCAATCCTGTATCAAACTATTACACCCCGCAATCAATTAAATTCAGCTTAAAAACAGTACAAACAGGATGATCAACAGCCAAACCACAACTGCTATTGAGAAAACAAAAGAAACCAATACACAATGGATCAATATATACACACTCGTACATAAAGCATGGGAAAACTATTGAGACCTCGCTAATGAAACAGCATAACTGGCCCACATATTTATCATCTGGTTGATGTCCTCTGACGAATATTCCGGGGCTTTGTTGAGTATTTGTGGAAACTACAATTCAAAATATACATAATCAAAATAGATAAAATAGATGGAAGTATACAGAATTGAACTCAATTTACGTCTGAAATAGTTTTTAAATCACACTAACCCGTATCGGAATGGTAGATAGTTTTCTGTTAATAACCTCCCACATGGACTGGCAAACGTAAAAGCCCCATTGTTTGTCGTCTGGTGCTTTAGGATACTATTATATAAATCACACACAAATTAGCTGAATTAGATAATCAACCTCTCACATAAACATTAATTAAATGATACGAGTAATTATTAAGAATACACTTACTAATGACGTGATAAAATTGGGAACAACGTTGCTTTCATATTTTCCAAGTGGACATAATCTTTTTTTTTTTTTTTTGTTTCAAAAACATTAAATCATAAATATACACACATATCATTATTATTTGCATATATATGTCTCAAGTCATAGAATAACAAATGACATTATTGAAGGTTGTAAACTTACTCAGTTATCATCCTTACACAACTGTCAGAGGGTTTGCCTTCGCGAGAGTCAATCCAGTACACTGTTTTTGTTTCCACTTGGATTGTCAGTAGCACCCAATGCTTCCTATTCCATTTGGGACATTGAACTGTTGGTTCATTTACACGCATTTAAGCATGTTAGTAATAAAGTTATAGAACCGTGATTCATTACAATAATCACGTACTATACATACATATTCTCATTGTAGAGGGCAAACTATAGTTTTTTGGACGATATCAACAGACGAGCGATACTATTGATTTGTTCTTCGTATGAAATTCCGTGCACAGAGAACGCCTTAGGACTCAAGAATTTGTAGGCGTGAAATGGGACCTTCCACTCAACGATCTGATTATTCAGGTACCTATTACGCCACATGGAACGAAAAATGTTATTGTAATTGATAATTTAAACAAACATCATTATTCGTAAATAAAAATGACTAAATAGTTTTATTAATAAAACTTACTTCATCCAAATCAAAATGTGAACAGCATCTAAATTGTCAAGGTCGACAAATTCCATCAGTTGCTTCGGGTCCAGTACGGCTACATCAGCTGTGCCCATAATTTCCTCTTCAATGTTAATCATGACTACATCACTCTAGGTGACTTCTTTACAGCCAGGTTATGCAAAGCCACGAGCGAAGCAATTTTCATTTTTTTCTTATATTTACACGATTCGTAATAAGAATCATAAGCAGGCTTGACTGCAACAACTTCTGTTGACGTAGTAGTAATTGCTTTAGCTGCTGCCATGGCTTTGCTTAACTTCTGCAAATGTAAAGATTAAAGTACTTACGATGTGTTAATATTCGTACCCTAATATATTTAAAGAACAAGTAATAATTAACGTCTGCGTATAGGTACCTCGGAGATGAAAATATTGATGAGGTTGTTAGGCCATTGCACATAAGAGCTCAGGGCTTCTTTCAAATACGTGACCTCCTCAGTAGGAAATGGTACTTTTACTTCCCCATACTCATCTTTATATAATTGGGACACTTCCACTTTACTGCAATTGTGACGAAGGGGTATACCATGAACCTTAACTTGTTGAAGCCGGTCGTAAACGAACACGTATCCCCTGGCAACAACAACTTTCTGTTTCCCCTGTAAATAGAACAGACGACAAGGCACCTTGCAATCGCCCTTCACAACAGCTTTAATCAATTAGTACACATACATTCACTACCTTTAATAAATTTCATAAGTAAAAAACGTGTACTGAGATGAATAATTATAAACTAGCAGCTATTACCTTTTTCGGTGTAGAGAAGAACGTCTGATCATCAACTACCTCAATCTCTTCTTGTGTCACGGCCTTCCTGGCTTCCTCTTCCTCTTCAACTGCCTGATATCGATCCTGGCTCCCACCCGAGTCTCCTTTGCCATTTCCTTCTCCCTTGCCATGTCCTCCTCGGCTTCCTTCTGTACATTAACACTTGTCCATATAACACGTACTGATTTTCCAAATCATATAACACATTGTATATATAAGACATAAATATTATTACCTCTTTTTCCTCCTCCTTATCCTCCTTCTCCTCCTCCTCCTCCTCCTCCTCCTCCTCCTCCTCCTCCTTATCTGCTTCCTTTATGACTTCTTGAACCATATCCAACTCTTTTTCTGATGGCTTTTCCCCAGTTTCCAATATTCTCATCATCAACCTGGCTATTTTATGTAGTTGTGTTGTAGAAATTAATGTCAGCATATATAGTTATAAATTACGTTGGTTCAAATACAGTATTTATAGATTACCTTCTTGGAATCATCACCACTTCGAGTAGTTTTCCCAAAATACTTACTAATACCAACATGCGTCGATATCCCTTTCACACGACCCGAATGCTCTCTTTTGCCGATTGCCCTAGCAAGAATGTCATCACGTCCTTCAGGCTTCCATTTTCCTTCATGTACCTCCTTCTCACATATCCTCTACATACAGATAAAACCATTAAGCAACACACAATTATATAACTCCAACTACCAGTGGTAGGAGTGACATATTTATTCAAATTTACAATTTTCTCTTTGATGTCCTTGTCATATTCAGTTTCCGTCTTTCCATTCTTAGGAGTGTGACCTTCCACCCAAGCGTCGTGACGACTGAATTTTCCAAGCTTTGCCTACAATTCATTCATCACATTGATATCCTCTTAAAATTTGTATGATTACGATGAACATATATAGCATCCGACTTATAAACCTAATAGTCTAATACTATAAGAATTATGTACTTACAAGTTTCTTCTTAATCAATCTATAACCACCTCGAGAGCCGTAAAAGACGGTCTTTTTCTTTGAAATGTTCGCCTTGTTCCTCTCTCTCATAGCCTTCATCAAATAAATTGTATCAAGAAACGTAAGCATGACCAAACACTAAACTAAGTATACTTCTTTACTTATTATTATTAAGTTACCTTAAACTTGTTAGACTGCTTATAAGCGATATAGCTATCCCAATGGTCTTGACTGACATACGGATACTTCTTTGTTGGTGGGTTCTTGTTCATCTCCCCGGTTTCCTTGTTGAACAAGTGCTTCTCAGCAATCTTTAACTTCCAAGAACTGAGGGCTTCTCCTGTCTTTGTTTTTAGGTACTTATCATACTTTTCGGGGACAACGTAAGCTAATTGCATATATGATGAGCATAGTTGGTACAAGTGTTTCGGCTAATACACATATGAAGTAGTAACTTAATTTCAGCAAAAATATTTATTATTGTATATACATACCTTTATTCTTCTTATTAGCATGGTGTTCCGTATTTTACTCATTTCACTGATATGCGGCGTACCGAGGGGCACATATTGTCTTACACAATAACCAATCCAACTCGTAAAATACCCAGCATACTCACCATATGGCAGCCCCGTATCTTTATCCCATTGTAAAGGATTATGTATCTTTGAATTTATTGCTTCTAGGAAAACCCTGTGGCGCATACGATCCGCAATGTGTTGCAAATTATTCTCATCACCTGAGTCATCGCCTGACGCATTTCCATCGTTTCTTTTCCGCTTTTGGACCATATCTAAAGCAGAAATTAATAAATAAATAATAACAATGCATACTTATAAAAACAAACAAATCTACCGAGAGGAGGGTTTATTACTTCTTTAAAGAGGACAATCCGGATTGATCTGGCGGCAGCAATGGCGATGATGACGATGACTGCGATGGCGATGGGGTAGGCTGGTGGTTGAGGGGAAGCTCAATGTTTGAGAATATTATATGGAGGAGGGGAAGCTCAGAGTATATATGTGTGAATAATACAACACTAGCAAGACCTTGTTTATTGGAAAGTAATAAACACGGTATAAGAAAAACCGTTATATTTTATTTCCAAACAGACGACGGTTTTGTTTGAAACCGTAATTGATTCGTACTATTTAAAACGGGTTAGAAATAACTGTTGTCTGTAATATTTTCATGTTGTTTGATTTTCCCGCCAAGAAATAAAGCATCATTTTTATATACATAACAACGGCCTGAACCGTTATAACTGTATACATCCTTAACAACGATTTGGGTATAACCGTTTTATTTTATATTTCATTGTGTTTGATTTTACCGCCAAGAAATAAAGCATCATTCGGTATATGCCAGCTAATTACAATATGTTTCTTAGAAAATCTTGCTTATTTCCACTAATTTAAATGATTACAAGTTTACACGTAAAGAGTACAAACTACCACCATACATAATAAACTAGGTAAATAACAATTAGAAGAAGAAATTTGACAATTAACTTAAGCCATGCCTCATTATTTTTGAGTTCTACGATATCCAAGGTTAACTTCTTGCATTCTTCTTTTGCCTTCAATATTTCACTGTCATTTCCCCGCTTCGATTCTTCAAATTGATATAGTATACTTCTCACTTGAGTAATCTCGGTATCCATGCTCTTTTTCTCATTCACTAACCTGTTTATAACCTTCCTCTACCACTAAGTCATTGGTTCATCAACCCACTTGAAGTAATTGCATCCACGCATTTTAGTCTCGGGATTATAGACTTTGCAAGTAAGAAACTTTCTTCCCGGATTTTGCAAAGTCCAAGAAGTCCACAATGCTGCCGGAACTGAGCAATTACATGTCCTTGTTGAAATAGAGGAAGAAGAAGAGCTACCACTTGACATAATTTGAGTAATAAGAGAGAGAGAGAGAGAGAGAGAGAGAGAGAGAGAGAGAGAGAGAGAGAGAGAGAGAGAGAAAGAAATGAAGAAAAAAAGAAAAAAAGAAGGTTATTTAAAATAATGTTATTCAGCAATTGCATAATTTAACACGGTTTTTATAAGAACCGTTGTAATTATCTTATTAATATCTTCCAATTTCCATTTATTTTTAGAGGTGTTTGTGATCTAACACGATTTTTATGCACTACCGTAGTCATTATATTATATGTTATTATTTCATTCATTTGTCTGTTCGCAAGTTATTTAAAATCTATGTTAATAAGCATTCGCGTGTAATAAAGAGTAGAAAAATATATTAAAACGAGCATATTATACATTGGCATAAATAAAAAAAACAGTACAACAAGGGGGAAAAAAGGAAACACAATAAAAAATAAAAAAATCACAAAAACAAACAACTAACTAATTAGTTTAATAATCAAACACCCTAACAGGAGTTTGACTAGGAGGTGGGTACTGAGGATAAACATGTTTATAAATCAAGCGTACTACATCGGTATCAAGACGGGCATCAAAATGAGGCACTTCTTCGTCTTCCCATGATTTCGGTACATTAATAAAATTGTGCTTAATGAGCCTTCTCATCAGATGAGCGTCCTCTGCGGTGGCAACCCATAAGTGAGGCCAAGCGTGAACATAACGATCCTTAGGGTCGTCGCTATAATAGTCACTTTTTCCCCTTTGATGGTCACGTGATGCATACCTTGCAGTGAGTTGTTTTGCTTGGCGAAAATCGTCAAGACCATCCCCTCGAAACATGATCAGAGCATATCCAAGAAACCCACGACCAGAAATCCAAGCCGGGTAGATTGCCCTAACATATGAAAACCCATTCTCAATGAGGATGTCCCTCAATGGGTTAAGAGACTTAGAAGTGGTTCCCAAGAAAGATCGCGTATGACTGGGAGATTGTGAATTATGCACGTAATCGGGTTGATATAGCGGGTTACCGATTGCTGAGGAGGTGCGACTGCGAATGATGAAGACGGCGAAATTCTTTTAATTATGATATGTATGTATATGTAGATTATTTAAAAAGTGAAGTAGAAAGGTTAGTAATAATAAAGTGATTCTTATTGTTACTGGAAATGTGATGCTATTTATAGTATAATAAAGCTATAATTAATTGGATTAATTTCATCCATACGTTACATTCAAAGTTGTATTAATTGTGCATACATGCATGAGGTCAATAATGGTCAAACAAACAATAATAATAGGGCATGCATTGGTAAAACCACAAACTTTTTAGTTTTCACAGTGGATCTGTATTTACAACGGTTACGTTATAAGAAAAACCGTTGTTTATTGATGTAATATGACAACAAATTTACAATAACCATTGTTGATATATGAAATATGATAATGGCTTAATAAAGAACCGTTATCTTTTTGTGTTATACATACGGTCAAACAATCAATACTGCAACTTTGAATCAGAAAAAGTAAAAATTACAGGGCATGCATTAGTCAAATCACAAACACTAGAAAATCACAGATAATTAAATAATTTATTTTAAAATGGATTCTGTCCAACCGTTGTTGATATGTATAATATGATAACGGTTTAACAAAGAACCGTTATCATTTTATGTTATACATATGGTCAAACACGCAACACTGCAACTTTGAATCATAAAAAGTAAAAATTACAAGGCATGCATTAGTCTTGTCACTACTACAGATACAGGCTATAACAACGGTCAAAAACCGTTGTTATATAAAAAAGCGGACGTTGTTAAAGCGTCCGTTGTAGAAGGTTTTAACAACGGTTGGTTTACTTAAGGAAACCGTTGTTAAAACTATTAACCACGGTTTTATGTATAAAAACCCGTTGTGGAAAGTGTGACACAATTTTGGGGGGAAAGTTATAACAACGGGTTTTAATATACAAAACCGTTGTTATAACTAAAGACAACGGGTTGTTATAAAATAACCGTTGTTGTTTGTTCTTAAAAAATAAAAAAAAATTAAATTAAATATTACTAGATGCATGCATAATTACGGCCTGTTAGAATTCCGATGCATGCATTATTACTGACATCACTGTACATATGAACGGATAATATGGAATGAGAAGGGTTAGTAATAGGATTTGAAGCAGCATTATTGAGAGATATGATGATGATTATGGCACAACTTCCTAACATATATATTAATTAAAAAGCAATTAACTCAACCCACACATTGCTTAGTATAAATACATTGCATATCTCAACTAACATTTCCATTATCTCATATATTCATCTCCAAACTCTAAATGTTAAAACAAACTCTACTTAATCTTTCAAATCAAACTCAAAAACTCTAAGAAAATGAATGATTTCATCCTAAAGACTCTTACCATGATCGAGAACAACAACAACTTCATCCTCCGGTTCCTCCATATTGAGGAAAGTTTCAGGAGCTACCTTGCGGAAGCTCGATCCGCACTGAAGCACGCCAAAGAAGATGGCTTGACGGAGCAAAGCAGCAGATTGCGGCTATATGACGATATAACAAGCTGGCTGAACGGAACCTCCAAATAGCAAAGGAGGAGAGGATGGATACGATAGAGCACAATAAGATCCTCCATGAAAATATAAGAATTGCATTTTTACATATGTAATTTTTTTTTTAAATTTATGTATTTATAAATATATATATATATATATATATATATTAATTAT
The DNA here is from genome assembly GCF_048544455.1 of Silene latifolia. Classification (NCBI taxonomy): domain Eukaryota; kingdom Viridiplantae; phylum Streptophyta; class Magnoliopsida; order Caryophyllales; family Caryophyllaceae; genus Silene; species Silene latifolia. Next base: position 154,317,894 of record NC_133536.1, on the reverse strand, counting down.
GTTTATCTTACTTCTTCATCTTGCTTCTTCATTGTTTTAGTAACTAATTATGCGAACAATACTTAAACAAATAACATAATGGTCGATAAAAACACATATATGCAAAAGAAATAAATAGAAAAAGAAAATAATGACGATGAAACTAATAAAGTGTGGCGAGATTTACCCGATAAATACAGAACGTAATAGACGATGAAATCACGTGTGGCGAGAAGATAAAGCGACGATGAGAAAGAGAGAAATAGAGAAAGAGAGAAAGAGAGTGTGTATGTGTTTTGTGTTTGTTTGTCTGCTTTGTTTGTGTTTGTGTATTAAGGGTTGTGTTTTTGTGGGCTGCAGAGACTGTACATTTGTGTGGTTTATAGTATGGAAGGTATTGACAACGGTTATTAAACAACAACCGTTGTGAAATATGTTTTAACAACGGTTGTAAAAAACACCCGTTGTCAAATATGTTTTAACAACGGGTTTCAAAAGTAACCGTTGTGATTACTTTTCACTAACTTTGCGCCAATTTTGCGCCAAATTATTAACAACGGTTCCGCATGTGTGACCCGTTGTTAAAAATAATAACAACGGTTTTTATAACCATACCCGTTGTAATTGATTTTAGTAAAATTCGCGCCATACATTCTACAACGTCTATTGTGATTTTCGTGAATAATCGTTGTTAAAGGGGCGTTGTAGTTGCCTAAATTTGTAGTAGTGTGTTAAGTAATTGGACCGTTGTGTTTTTACTAATTGGACATCGGTTTTTTGATAACCGTTGTAAGCTAATATGTTTAACATGGTAGAGTTGACCGATTCTTATTTAACTTGTACCGTTTCCACTTTCCAATTCTTAACTTGTTAAGTTTCCAATTCTTATCTTATTATTATACTGGTTTCAATTCTTACTATCTTATTATACCGTTTCCAATACAACCCAAACTCATTATAAGTAGAATTATAATTTTCACAATCTTAACTTGTACCGTTTGCACTTTCCAATTCTTAACTTGTTAAGTCCTCCATTAATTTTCCACATCGATTATGTCGTCAAGTTCATCAACTTATAGTGGTTCATATTATTCATTCGCTGATGATGATGGAGCATCATATGAACCTCTTGTAGGACCACCAAGTAGATTTATGTACGCTAAACCCTTTACGTGCATCATTCACAATCTCCCGTATACAGAGGAAGACATGGAAAGGCTATACTCTCATATAGCCTTGACTGGTTAATAGGTTTGATTCGGTTAGCCGGATTGAATTTGGTTCAAACTATCTACCCGGACAATGATGCGCATCAAGGCTTCGGGCGGTGCGCCCTCATCGAGTTTGGTGGGGATGAGGAGCGGGAATGCTTTCGTCAGGCTCGCAAACTTGAGCGGGCATTCTATAACAATGACTCTTCGAGACTATAGTTTGATCACGATGATCAGCGGGTAGGCCCATATTTATGGGTTGCGAATGAATCTGACCGTCTCCTACTACTTACGATTCTGCACCGCCAAGGTCGCATTGCTGAGCAGGGGACAGTGCCGTTGCAATGGGAAAAGGACTGTGTGGATTGGGCTGAAGGTGAAAGAGACATATATGGTGATATTGTCTCTGAATTCCAGAGGATGGGGTAATAAAAAACATACTTCCTCCATTCAACTCCACACTACACATTTGCTTTTTCACGTTTGTCAACGCTTGTTTTACACGATTTTTTTTCTTTAGCTTGATATTTTAATGTACTCCTAAAAACCTAAGTCATTATAATAAAAGTTTGATATTTTTCTGGTGATATTGTCTCTGAATTCCAGAGGATGGGGTAACAAAAAACGTAACAAAAAACATAAATAATTAAACTTTAATTCAAACCACCACCATAATCCAAATACAACTTACAATGCCAGATAATAATTAAAGACTTAATTATTAGAATCTGATGAAGTATTAGGATACTCATTATGAATTTCGGTATAGAGAAAGTCGTAGATCGGCCCTTCATTATCACCGGGAAGCGCAGGTGGAATGGCCTCTCTCTCCCATGACATAGGCACGGTGGCAAGAATGTGATGTTTCCTGCAATGTTTCAGCAGATGATGATCAAGATGGGCCGCAACCCATAGATAAGGGCCTTGTTGTTTATCATCCGAATAGAAGTCCTCTTTCCCCGCATCTTCCCCCGCAAATCTAACCCCTAATTTTCTTGCCGGACGAAAACTATCATGGCAGTTGGCTTCGTCAAACACGATAAATCCAAAGCCTACAAAACCTTGCTTATTTGTAGACACAGGGTACACTTTTTAAACCGCGGTAAAACCGGAGTTATAAAGCATTTGCGTCAACCACCCAAAATTAGGGTTTAAACCATTTCCATTCACACCATAATGAACCGGGAGATTATGGAGAATGCAAGTAAAAGGTTGTGCGTAACGAGAATGTGATTGTAGCTCCGATACACTAGCCATATTTTTTGGAGAGAGAAATTTAAAAAGAAATTAGAGAATAAATGTTTGATAATTTAGAATTTGACCTAAAACATTATGAAGATATATTTATAGAATTATTTTGGTCAAATTGAATATTATTGGTCAAACTGAGTATTTATTAAAGTTCAGTTTTGAATGCAGTAATCAAATTGAAAAATCTAATCAAATACTGACAACGGTTAAATTGAAAAACCGTTATGTCATAATAGACAATAATAACGGTTACAAAAAATCCGTAGCTATAACATAACAACGGGTAACAAAAACCGTTGCTGGTGTTAATTTAGTAATGGTTTTCGAAATGCCAATATCTTAAACTGGTAATGGTTTTGTAACAGTCGTTGATAAGAGTGATTCTATAACGATTTTTTGGAAACCGTTAAGAGTTTTTGACAACGGTTTGTTAATCAGCCGTTGTCAAATTATAATAACAACGGTTTTCGAGGGAAACCGTAATTCGTATTAGCGCGGTCTAGGTTTCCGCCAATATTTGGAAAACGGTAATCTAAGTGTCGTTATTAAATGCATTAAACCGTTGTGATACCCTCCTTATTGATTGCCAGATTTGGCGTAGTGATATGTTATATGTCACACATTGAAAAATAATGTAGATGTGGTGAACATACTACGTATAAATAGTAGAAAAGGTGGTGTTATCCTATTATAAATAGTAAAATTGTCCCACATCGAAAGATTAACATAAGGTGTGTTGATCCTATTATTATAAATTGTAGAATTGTCCCACATTGAAAGATTAACATAATGTGGGGTGATCCTATGATTATAAATATGAGTCCTCCTTGAAGCTTAAATATCAACCCAAAATAGTTTGAGTCTCTTAGTATTATTGTCTTAGATAGTTCTTATAGGAGTTTGTATTATTATCTCCACAATAGTGAAATTTATTTATATTATACTTTTGATTTTGGTGGTTTAACAATTATATAATTATATATAGTTATATCATCTCCTTTTCTACTCAAATTTAGTTTAACAATAAGTTACGGAGTATTTATTTTATCAGCAAGTCTCCCTTGTGACGGATGACGGATATATCCGTCACAAACTTGCGACGGGTCAAATAATACCCACATGGTTAAATAAGACAAAATAGAATGCTATTCCCTAGGCACTTTGCTTTTGTCTTATCTCCCCATGTGGGTATTATTTGACTCGTTGCAAGCTTACGACGGATATGCGCGTCACAAATAAGAATTTGTGTTATGTTATGTAAGAGACTTTAAAAGTAACGTTACATAATGTTAATTTTTCATGTTAATTTTTTAAGTTTTAACATTTTTTACATCTAGAGAGTCCAACCCTTAAAACTACTTAATATTTGTAAGAAAAAAATGTTAATTTTATACGCAAGGAAAACTTTTGATTTTAGATAAGATTAGTTTGTTAGCAATAAGATAAAATTGCACAAATATTTACCTATAAACATGAGAAAAACTTTAGACTCTAGATAATATTAGTTTGTTAGTATTTGCTCATTATTAATCAGATTGGATGTTGAACGTGCGGATATTAACATATAGTATTTGCTCTTATTATTAAATATAACTACTATTAGATATAATGAGTAGCAATTGTCTGTATTTCGGGATTCGGGTTAGATGTCGAGCTAGGTGTGAAAAAGATGGTGTATTTCTTAGTATGCTATTTGTCCCACATTGAAAACTAATGGAGGTGTTGTGAATATACTATGTATAAATAGTAGAATTGTCCAACATTGAAAGATTAGCATAAGGTAGGGTGATCTTATGATTATAAATAAAAGGCATCCTTGAAACTTGAGAATCAACCCAAAATCTTTTGAGTCACTTAACTATTATGAAAGAGAGCTCTTAATAGTTTCTATTATTAACAGTTAAAATTAAAATTTAACAAACTATAATTTTGTTGTCACTAAATTGTATGTTTGCTTATAGTGGCCAAAAACATAGATGAGTTTATCTTTTACGCATTTACTGTAGAATGATAGCAATAAGATGATCATAGATAGGAGTATACATTACACGTGCTTTGTCAAAGAAAGAACATAAAAATGAAATCTATGTATCAGCAATTAGAAGATTTATTATTATTATTATTATTATGTAAGACGATCTTATTAATTTAAAAAAAAAAATTCAAGAGAAATTCTCACTTGTACCCCTCTGATCTTGTACCCTTTCTTTTCAGGAAAATCCACTTGTACCCTTCAATTTCCTAGTTATTCTTACTTATACCCCTCAAGTATAAGTTAATTTCACTTGTACCCCTACTTTTAAGGAAACTCACACTCCAACATCCTAGTTACATAGAAATCGTGACCGTAAGTCCATAATATTAAGCGCCAATAATTAAGACATGAAATGAATTCTCGCTTGTCATTATGAAGTGGGGAAGAAGTGTTATCAAGGCATCAAGTAAGATGTTAAAGCCTAAAGGCTTCATAAACTATATGAAGAAGCGTATCCTAATTGAAATATTTGTTTTCTTTTCAACAAACATCGTTTTTCCCTCCAAATTCATTTTATATGACTCCACTTCATTTTCAACATTCATCTTTTACCATTCTTCCCCACTTTATCCTCAACATTTATCATTTACTATACTTAGGGGTATACGTGAGAATAACTTGAAAGTTGAAGGGTAGAAGTGGGCTTTCCTGAAAAGAAGGGGTACAAGTGAGATTAGTCAATACCAGAGGGGGACAAATGGGAATTTCCCAAAATTTAAAATGACTAATTTAAAAGCATGACATGTGTAAGTAAATTATCAATATTTGAAGGGTAGGTATATAATAAAACAAAATATATACTCCCTCCGTTGCAGTCAATAGTTTACATTTGCTTTATTCCCCCTCACAAAATACAGCAAATGTAAACTATTCATTAATTTCACACTTGTCTTTATATTAATCATAAGGGCTATCTGATGGGGTTGATGTCGTCACTCATCCAATCAAACACATTTATAATACTCAACAAACTACTAGTTAGTGGTAAGTCGAGGTCGATCCATGGGACGGTGTGCTTTGGGTTCTAAGTCTATCTATCTCAATTTATGCTAGTGTCACAATTTGTTTGGGTTTGTAGTTGTGGTCTAGACTAATAAAAGCAATAAGGTAAAACAAGCAATAAAAGGAAAGATGTAAACAAATGATTAAAAGTGCTAGGATATCATGGGGTCATAGGGAAATCATGGTGTTGATCATACAAACATGTTTACAAAGTTGCAAGCAATTAATGTTGTGAAGGAACCGAGTTGGTTTATGTCTTACTGTTCATAGGAAGAGTTGGGTCCCGGAGCCGAATCGATTAGATTGTACAACACCTACAAATCGACTTACTTTCCTCCTATTCAACTTCTATGCATGGTCTAACAAGACTCGAGTTGATTTATATCTTACAAGTCAAGTTGAGTAGATAAGAGATGGTAAAAATGCAAGGATTCATAGGCTTAGCATTTCATCAAACATAACATGTGCATAAAGTTGACATCACAACAAGCAAGCAATTTAATCATGTGAACATATTAGATTAAGCATAAATCAATCCCATGTTGGTTTCCTCTAATTACCCACTAATCCTAGCTAAGAGACTACTCACTCATTATCATGGAGAACATGTCATTAATGGTGTCAATCATCACAACAAGTATAAACATGATAATAGAATGAGGAAATAAACAATAAAGAGTAAAGAGTAAAGGAATTATACCAAACTTAAGATGATCCAAATAATAAAGCAAAGAATAATAGAAGAACTTGATGATTGATGGAAGGTTGTCAATATCCCAATAATAACCCAATAATCTTCAATTACCCAAAAGTAACAAACTTGAACAATAATTAAGGAGAGATTAATGTGAGATTTGTGGAAAGATTAAAGAGTAATCTATTCTAATCTACTCCTAATCTAATCTAAGGAAGGATTGATTTTCTACTCTAAAACTTTATAAAAAGGATCCCCCTTTGATTATTTACAAGTGGGGTATTTATAATAGGGATTAATTAGGTTAACTAAGGCTAAATTAGTAATTACACTTTTTAGATTGGAGCAGGGAGAAGCCGGTATTTTTCGAAGGAAGGGCTTCTTTCTTTGAAGCTTGAAGAAGACGAAATTGCTGTAAAGGAATCCGGGCGGATTGTTATCGGGACGGGCGGATTGTAGCAGGGGAAGACGGGCGGATTTGGGAGAAGACGCACATCTTCTGTGGCTTGGGGACGGCCGGATTCTAGAGAATCCGCACGGGTTGGAGGGCTATCTCGTTTTCTCTTCTATTCTTCCCTTTCCTTCATTTCCACTTTATTCTTGTGGGATTGGCCTTTAGTTCTCTCTTCCTCTTCATACTAGTCCATCAAATATCGTCAAATAGCTTCCGAATACGTACGAAAGGCGGGAATTTCCGCCTTATTATCTTCTTTCCTACAAAACATATGAAATGCAATAGAAAACCAAATAGGAAGGTTTTGACGGATGAAATGGCCATAGAATGTTATAATAGTATGCAAAATAGGTTCAATTAGGGGACTAAATGTGTGCAAATAATGGTCACAGCAAATATCCCCAAACCGAACCTTTACTCGTCCCGAGTAAAGAGGTGGCAAAACTAGACCTTTATTTAAACTATCCTACTAATATAACCGATATGAGACAATTAGTGGGTCTCACTCCGCCCCTTCAACTCACAACAAGACAACCATGAGGTAGGATGCCTTCTTGCAAGGCAAGGTGGGGCTTGCCAAAATGGCGATACATCCAAACATTAAAGCACACAAAACAAGTAATGGATGCATCTACAAAAGGAATAGGCACTTCCTCATCAAGTGGCGGAGGCAACTAAAAGAGAACAAATTTAAGAGCATATAATCCTTCACAAATACTAGTTCAACAAATTACTAAGGCTAAGAGGATGGCACTAAATCACCTCCAAATGGTGTTAAACTAGACTACTTTCGTCCTCAATTTCCAAATGCTTTCGTCAAGAGCGATCGGATGGTGTGGAATGATGATCCCTATGATGCTAGTAGCATATGACATGACAAGTCTTGAATTCTCTACAAAAGTAAAGGTCATGGATCGTCCCAAGCTCGATAAAGTGGTTTGACAAAAAGGCTTTTTGGGAATGAAATGCTCAAATCGTTATAAACAAGGGTGGATATGACTAGTATTCAAAAATTGACCTCATTCAACTTTCACATTTCAAAAATTAGAGATGGGGTTTGTCCCTTCCGGGCTAGTGTCATTTGCTTTCGCCAATCGCTTATTAGGCAACCGGTTAACCTCTAGACAATAGCTTTTCGGGGTGATAGTCACTCTGTCTCTGGGCGGTTGAATTCACAACCGTGTGGGGGCTCAATTCAATGGATCCCTCTCCAAAGCACATCGAAGTGGTACGCCTCCATCAAAACAATTAAATTTCTTAACATTTCAACATTTCATAACATTTGAGGTTTCCTTGGCAATAAATTACTTCCACATGACAAAATTCCTTGAAATGAGCACTTCAAACTTATTGATAGAAAGTATTTTTGGGTTGCCTTACCACAAGGTCAATCAAGGTCACCTAGACAAGTTAACCAAGTGCACATCGCATCACGGGGTTGGATAGGTGACTCACATGCAAACCCTTGACTAGGCTTTGGGTCATGTGTCAAAAGACACTAGTATGACACTATCTAGGGTGTTTTACTACCATTCTAGTAGGCGAAGTCTTAAGTTGAAAAAGTATTTGTAATGGCTTAGTTGCTCTTGTCAAAGTTCTCAATTAGGCACTTTTTCAAAATATTTTATCTAAATGCAACTAAATGTCATGATGCAACTAATATATACATCCTAATGCAAGTGATTCTATCAACTAATATGACATATAAACTAAATGCAAGTCCTAAGTTCACATTGTTATACCGCATCAATCAAAATAAAGCCACATAGTCATTAACATAAAGAGGAAAAATGAGATTGGAAAGATCATACCATGCGATCTTCATGATCCTCATGTCTCGGATGTGGCGTAGTCGATTAATGTGAACAAGGTTAGACAAACATAGTATATACAAACAATATATACAAGTCTACACTACAAAGGAAAAGAACTTGTTTTTGGATTTTTCAATTTTTCAAATTTTTATGGTTTTTGTTTTTATGAACTTAAAAGACATATTTTTGGGATTTTTCGAAATTTTTCAATTTTTATGTATTTTGGAATATAAATTCCCATCCTCCACTTTATTTTGGACATTATCCTCAATGTACATGTAGGAGTAGGAATAAAGAGGAAAACATGTTTTTGGATTTTTGATTTTTTTTTTTTTGATTTTTTGAAATAAAGTACAAATGCAATGATATGATATGAATGAATGCATGCTCTAACTAAATGCAATTCTATATGACATATATAACAAATGAATGCAATCTACACTATACTAGATGATGCATGATAAATGCTTAAGTCACCTATGATCAAACCTCCCCAAACCAATTTAAACACTATTTCTAGTGTAGAAAAGAATAGGATTGGTCATTAGTAACTATGCATGAATTCTAATCTATATGCAACTATCTACATGAATCATGTGAGATATATACAATGCAACTATACTATATAAACTAGCTAATGCAAATGCAATATGAAACAAATGCATGCGAAAACTACACTAAATGCAATGTATGTACAAAAGAGAGAGGGAGAGATGGGTGTCATACAATTGGAGGTGGTGAGGTAGGCCTCTTTCACTCGTCATCCTCATCTTGATCATAGACATAGCGATGCGAACTCCCGGCTTGGTCATACCCGCTTGCTTGACCCCAATATCCTCCTTGGTCAAATTCTCCCCTTGACCCGAGTACCCTCCACCTTGGCTAGAATGCCCTCCTTCGTCGCGACCCCAAGCTTGGTTCCCTTGATTAGGGAACAAGAGCTCCGGTTGTGCCCAAGAGGGCAAAGGGCCATTAGGGTCAACATACCCTTGTTGAGCCATGTTATAGTATTGGGGGTAAAGGGCCAAGTAGTTTTCGACCCTCCCTTCATGTACCCCGAGGTCCACTCTATTCATGAGTTTCATCAAATCATTAATACCCGGGGTATTGGGGATTTCCGGCCGAAACTCGGTATACGGGGTAGGGTACGGTGGGATAGGCACAAAGGAGGGTGGGCGAATAGGCCTTCCCAGTCCTCCACGAGGTATTTGGCGGTGCGGCTCTTCCCTTTGAGGGGGATTGTCAAGAATTTGGATATCAAGGAGGTAGCTTGGTGGAGGCGAGTATGGGCTCAATCTTGGGTCAATGCCCGGTATCTTCCAACCTTCAAGGATCATTGAAGTGCATCCTTTGGTGTGCCACTCTACACTCCCGTCTCGAGTGTAGTTACACCATCGGTGACTGTTGAAGATGGTGTGCTCATCAATCAAAGTCCTCCCCTCAAGAGGAGTATAGGTCCCTCGGGCATTGAACCCGGGACAAAGGTGGTGGGCCAAAATAGTAATTAGACCTCCCATCACGAAGGTCTTGAGTTGAGTGGTTTCTTGAGCAAAATCATTGAACCTAGTAAGTATCTCAAGTGGCGTATTGAAGTTATAACGCCTCACCGCTCGAACATTCAAATAGGATTCAAGAAAGGTTAAATCAATGAGAGTACACCTATCTTGTTCGTACCTCCCATTGATGATACCGGCCACAAAGCGCTCGGTGAATCGAATCACCGGATGTTGGATGGCGAAGGTATAGCATTGCTTTGGATGGGAAAAATCCCTCCCGGAGATAGCCTTCCAAAGGAGGTCCACACCGAAATTATCGGGTTTTTCGGTATAGTTGGTGGGCACTACAAGACCGAAAACGTAGGCAAACTCCTCAAGTGAAAGATGATGGTCTAGGTTGCACAACCTAAACTCCATACCCACATCGGTGTGGGTATTCGTTACAATGCGAAGGCTACTCAAGAATTCAAGGGTGAGACTAAGGTACGTCTCTTCATGGGCATGGAAAAGTTTCCCAATGCCAAGACCATTAAAGAACATCTCGGTAGGGTACCTTATCTTAAGGATTTCCAATACCCTAGTATCTACGAATTGAGTGGGTTCGTAGTTCTTACCTAGTAATTTGACAAAGTTCATGCGGTGGTCATCAGATTCAAATAGCACCTCTTGGAAGTAGTCAAGTTGTTCAATTCCTCCCCTCATTAGGGGTTGGGAGGTCCTTGGTAGCACTACCTCCCGTGGCATTGAAGAGGTCGATCCCTTGCGCTTCTTTCCGGTGGATTTAACCAATTTCTTGGCCTTTCCCTTGAGGTTCAATGGTGCCATTTTGATGTGGGTGATGGGGGTGTTTTTGAGAGGAGGTGTGATTTTGAGGATGGAGATGAGTGTTTTAGGGTTTGATAAGGTGAAGAAATGAGGGAGAAAGGGGGTGATTATATCGAAGAAAAGGGGGAATCCGAGCGGATAAGGGTGGGTCATATCCGGTTTATCTGAAAAAACAGGACAATCCGAGCGGATTCTTTTCGGGACGGGCGTCTCGAGATAATAGAAGACGGGCGTCTTGGCCTGAATTCGGGCGGATTCTGATGCAGGGATTTTTTCCCAGTTGAGAGCAGGAAGAAGACAGGCGTCTTGGGACTTAGGTTGTGCGTCTTGGTCGGGACGGGCGTCTTGAATTAAATCCGCTCGTTTTCTGCTGCAGCGCAAAATCTTGTTTTTGATGACATACGGGACGGGCGTCTCGCAAGGAATACGGACGTCTTTTTCCAGGATGGGTGGTTTGTGAAGAATCCGCCCGTCTTCTGCTACAGTGCTAACCATTTTTCTGACGTGGGTCCTGGACGGGCGTCTTCCTCTAAATCCGGGCGTCTTCAGCTCCCTTTTCTTCTTTTTCCTTTCTTTTACTTGCAATAACATACCCTTTCACCGATTTGCTATTCCTCCTTATCTTTTTCTGAAATTCGCTCATTAAAAATGTAAGATGACTCTCTCTCACCACTCTCATGCAAGAATTTAAATGCAAATGCAATAATGTACAATATTATACAAAGTGAAAGGTTCCAAGAAACATCTTACAAATGGTGGTTTGAGATAGGACTCCACCAAACTAGTTCCAATCGTAGAAGTTCTTATCCATAGAGCTCAAGGCTCTTAATAAGAGATCGAAAGCTTGTGAACAAGCTCCAAATAGGCACAAGTATGGGTTGCTCAAATTGAATATGAAGTTTGGCCAAGGAAGTTTGTAGAATGTTCTTTCCCTTGCGTTGTCCTTAGCGTTAGAGCTTTCCCAATTCTTCAAATAAACGAGCCCATGATTCTTGTCAACACTAGGCATGAAGTGTGGTTCATTTTCATCCGTAGACTTCCACTTACCAACTTCTTCTTCAATCTTGGTGGTGATGATAGCATTTTGATTTTTCAATCCTTCCAAGATGGAAGGAGAATTTTCATGGCATTGATGATCGAGTTCTTTAGAAGTTGTCATTGTGAGCGCCAAATCTTTGCAAGTGGCTTCTCGAGCAATCTTCTCTTTGAGCTTTTTCACCAAGTAGCTCTTGTATGAAACTTTGGCCTTTTGAAGAAGATCTACCATATCCTCTTCAATGATCATTGGCTCCATGATAGGTGTTAAGTGGTCTTCACGAAGAATAAAGGAAGGGTGTTCTTCTTCATGATAGGGTATCTCAAATGTCTCAAGGATAGGCTCCTCAAGCAAGGTGATATTGTGAGTCCATCCGTTAGGCTCGTCATCATTGTTGCTATCTTCATACGAATCATAAATGGGGGCTTCATTTAACTTTTTCTCCAACATCCCAACATTCACTTCAAAGGACACACCCTCATACTCACAAAGGTTGAGAGTATTTGACTTACTCAACCTCATGTCTTCCTCATTGAACACAACACTTTCATAGTCACAAGAGCTCAAGGAGATAGGCTCTTCCCATTTCTCACTTTCCATATCAAAAGTTACTACTTCAAATTCGCATTTATGCTCAATGTCCAAAAAACGGTGGGGAGTGGTTGCTTGGGATTCTTTCAATTGGGTGATTTGGATTTCCAATTCCTCACCTTGGGCAACAATGCCTTGAAGACCATTGTCTCTCTTTTGGCTCTCCTCCATCATTCGTTTGAAGAAGTTTTGTTGATCTCCTATCATTTGGAGAATCACGTTTTGAATGGGTTCATCTTCTTGTTGTGGGTAAGTGTGAAAGTGGTTGTATTGTGGCAATTGAAACTCATTATGAAGTGGGTATTTGGTGGGTGGATGTTGTGGATATTGGATGTGGTGATTTTGGTGGGAAAAATTGGGGTAGTAGTTAGGATTTTCATTGTACAAATAGTAAAGTAGGTTTGTGTTGACTTGCTCCTCAAACTCCCCATTCCCATAGTCATACTCAAAAGATCCACCACATATTCCATATGTCAAGTCTTGCATCATCATGGTCAAGATAGAGGTACAACTACAAACATGGAAACTACAAGAAAATGGTAAAAACAATCCTTGAGGAACAAGTTCCTCAAGGTGAAAGCACAATTAAAATAGACAAACAAGTAAGAACTTAATCACATAGCACCGTCCCCGGCAACGGCGCCATTTTGATGGGGTTGATGTCGTCACTCATCTAATCAAACACATTTATAATACTCGACAAACTACTAGTTAGTGGTAAGTCGAGGTCGATCCATGGGACGGTGTGCTTTGGGTTCTAAGTCTATCTATCTCAATTTATGCTAGTGTAACAATTTGTTTGGGTTTGTAGTTGTGTTCTAGACTAATAAAAGCAATAAGGTAAAACAAGCAATAAAAGGAATAATGTAAACAAATGATTAAAAGTGCTAGGATATCATGGGGTCATAGGAAAATCATGGTGTTGATCATACAAACATGTTTACAAAGTTGCAAGCAATTAATGTTGTGAAGGAACCGAGTTGGTTTATGTCTTACGGTTCATAGGAAGAGTTGGGTCCCGGAGCCGAATCGATTAGATTGTACAACACCTACAAATCGACTTACTTTCCTCCTATTCAACTTCTATGCATGGTCTAACAAGACTCGAGTTGGTTTATATCTTACAAGTCAAGTTAAGTAGATAAGAGATGGTAAAAATGCAAGGATTCATAGGCTTAGCATTTCATCAAACATAACATGTGCATAAAGTTGACATCACAACAAGCAAGCAATTTAATCATGTGAACATATTAGATTAAGCATAAATCAATCCCATGTTGGTTTCCCCTAATTACCCACTAATCCTGGCTAAGAGACTACTCACTCATTACCATGGAGAACATGTCATTAATGGTGTCAATCATCACAACAAGTATAAACATGATAATAGAATGAAGAAATAAACAATAAAGAGTAAAGAGTAAAGGAATTATACCAAACTTAAGATGATCCAAATAATAAAGCAAAGAATAATAGAAGAACTTGATGATTGATGGAAGGTTGTCAATCTCCCAATAATAACCCAATAATCTTCAATTACCCAAAAGTAACAAACTTGAACAATAATTAAGGAGAGATTAATGTGAGATTTGTGGAAAGATTAAAGAGTAATCTATTCTAATCTACTCCTAATCTAATCTAAGGAAGGATTAATTTTCTACTCTAAAACTGTTGGAGTTAGTGTCCTCCACAATAGTGCGTTAACATAATAAATCTCATTAATAGAATATCATCAGATATTTAATTATTTGATCCTCGTCAGTTGATTAACGTAAATCGATAACAGTTGGCTGACTAGAGTTTGACGTTATTGTCGTGAGACGGCGGTGATCAACTGACCCCTTTCGGTCACACCTAAAGGAACGAACCCCAATTGATAACTAATTAATTGTATGAGATACAATTTATTTAGTCCCTTGATTTATAGACTAAGAGGTTAGTCGATTATTATTAGAGAGATTTCGAGTTGCGAACTCGAGGAGCGGCAGTTATTATTTAATTATGCGATAATTAAATAATAAGTTTTGGGAAATGGGTTTTAGTTAATTAACTGTTAATTTACTAAAATTGTACTAATTGATTAATGTGATTAACATTAGTACGTAAATAATATGTGTAGTGGTACACGTATATTTACGGAGTGAATTGGACGAATTAATTATGGAAGCATTTAAACATGATACGATGTTTAAAATGAAAATTACACGGATTTGTGCGACAAATATAAAAACCAACATGGAACCGTATATGGTCATGTGGACCGTGTAAAATAAGTGTAATGGATGATTACTCACATAATCATTTTACCTTATTTTGTATACTACCATAATATATATCTTATACTAGATTTTGCATGTGATTTAAGATAAAATTATAAGACAAAAAAATATGTCCACTTGAGGACTCCACCCGCCACTTCTTTTCCTCCTTACACACTCCATATATTTGTTCACTACTTCACACTACCTCTTACACAATAATTCATTTTGCATGTGAACAAACTTCTTCTATCTCTCTACAATAATTCTCTAGTATACATTATTACTAAGAAAAGTTAGTAATATTACTAGTATTATTATCAAGGGCACATATTAATAAGTTACTAGTTCATACTTGTTAATATTGTTGGGTAGTTCTTGGGTGCTACTTGGAGGAGACTTTCTAGTTGAAGGTTTTTCAAGGAGGATCATCCACATCATTTTAGCTCAAGAACAAATGAGTAAGGAGAACTAATTTGTGCCCAATTTACCATATATTCAATGTAAGGAAATTGTTTTTCCTTATACTTTCTTTTTATGCTTTCATATTAGCATGCATGTTACATAGATCACATAAACAACAATTTATGAGATAAATTTATTTTATTAGAGATTCTAATATGGATCTATGATCTTTCAAGTGGTATCAGAGCTTAGGCTTGTAATTTGCATGTTAATTTTAAGCATTTTAATGAATTATGAGATAATTAGTAAAAACTCAAAAATTGTGTTAGAAGAGGTTTTAGCACGAAATTTTTGGGACATGCATACCTACTGATCTCAAAAGGTTTGTGGAATTTTTTGGTGATTTGTGAAGTAATTTTGCTAATTTTATTGATTTTTGGTAGAAAACCGAGTCAAAATGTCGCATTTTAGTGAAAAATTGACTAAACTTAGTTAAATGTTGATTCGGTGCTTGGATTTTTTATGGTAGTTCATGCATATTTTCTACTGATTGTATGCAAAAAGTTGAAGGTTGGTTCGGATTTTTGCATGTTTATTGAGTTTTTAAGTAAAAAGTCGATAAAAGTCCAATTAATTAATCATAATTTCGAATTTTTGATTCTGCCCATGATAAATTTTTGTACATTTAAGAATATTATTTAAATGTCAAAAGTGATTTTGCATATGTGTTTTCATTTTGTTTTGATGTTTATTGGTTTTAGTGGTTAAAAACCGATAAATATCGATCTTTTTCTTCACAAAATTTAGCCGGATTTTTTGGGCAATTTTTCTGATATTTTGCCGTTCTTGGGAGTGTTCCAGAATACTAAAAATTTTTGTTTCAATTGTTTGGGTAATTTTTCAATGTTTTTGGATTTTTACTTTAATATTATGATTTTACCGATTAAATTAGCAAAATATCACCAAATCAAACTAATAATTTGTCATAAAATTAGTGAGGACTAATTTTGAGGTTCAAAACAGTTTGGACTATTAGTTTGGACTTAAATGAGATTTAAGAGTTAATTATTGATTTTTACATGTTAAAAAATCGATTAAATCCACAAAACCGAGATGGATACCAATGAATGATAAGTAGGGCGATTTTGGCATCATATTTACAGCATTTTAAGCATATTTATTTAAGTTGAATGAATGATTGTCATTTATTTAAAGTATTTATCTTTTTGTACCTAGTATGGCCTAGTTAATTTTAATCGTTATTACCCGAAATGAATGGGAATATCGATTTGTTTGTAATTAAATACGATCTCACATCGTCGGTTTGTAATTAATTAATAGTTTTATTCATTTTATTAATTAATGTATAATAGGAATAGCTATGTAATTCATTTGTAATAGTTATTTTACCGGCGTTTCCAAAAGACGGATTACAACGAGACGGAGTCTATTTTTGGAAGGTGTTCCAAATCCCATAAGGAAGAGCCACTTATGGAATGAAGAGGCAAGGGACCAAGGAGTTGGTTTCCGAAATGTAATAGACTAGTTTTTATTAACTAGGAGGCCATACTAGGATTTATTCATATGCTTACATGTTTGCTTGTTTTATTTTCGCGCATGCCAAAATCGCCATTCACATGCATTTTATTTTCGCGGTTGTCAATTCACGTCATTTACATTCACTGAATTAATTCACTTATAAGGAATTTATGACTAAATTGACAAGATCTCTCACATAACTAAAATTGAGATTAGCCTTACCAATTAGTAACACCTATGAATCTCTTGTTCATTAGAGCCACGCTCGCCCAAGCGGGGTGTTCTCTTTTTACCTTGGGTAAGTAGGGTGGTAAGCGGTTATCACACGCCAAAATTGGTTAAACTCAACGGGATATAAGACGGTCTTGTGTTCCGGGGCTAGTAGATGAATTTGAGGAAATTTGTCGACCAAGAGTTCTAGAGGTAGAATTAGTCAACGTGACTTACCGAATTTACGCAATTATGAGATGTTTCGCCCAAGCGATGCTCGTTTTTGTTTAATATTTGGGTCTTGGAATCATTTATATAATTTAGTGGGAGGTCATTATATAAATGCTAAAACTTGCTAAACATGTTTTTACAAGTAATTTTTAAAAAACAATGAATGTTAATTTTTCCTTTTTGTTGTAGCATTTTAATTCGCAATGGCAACTTCATCAACTCCATCGACTACTTCACTAGGCAAAGATTCATGGCTAAGGTCCGTAATGGACAAATGTATTTTAAAAGATGACGGTAGTAACTTTCTTGAATGAGAATCCAACATCAAAAGTGCCGCGTTGTCCGACAATGTGCTCACTTACTTGACCGATGCTCCTCCAATCGAGCCCGGTGCAAGAGCTTCATCGGCGGTGCGGACCGCCCATGCTGACTATGTGAGGATGTTGAATGATATCAAGAATGTGTTGATATGGTCAATATCGCCAAAGCTCAAGCTATCATGCATTTCTTTAAATGCTTACGAGATATTCACTCGTATGATCACTATGTTTTCGCAAACACCTAAAGTCCGTCAATACGATGCGGCGGCATGCTTCTTTGAAGCTAAGCTTGAGAGGGGCCAAAAGGTTGGTCCCCATGTCCTTAAAATGGTCGAATATGTTGACATCTTAGAGCATCTAGGGTGTAAGATTCCTAAAACTCTTGTGGTGGATCGTATCCTTCACTCACTCCCCGCCAAGTTTGCCCACTTTAGGGTAAACTACAACATGAATGACATGGATAAGAGTTACCATGAAATTCATGCTCTCCTCACCCAAGCAGAGAGGGATATAGAGGCTAGTGGGAGTGAAAAGGGAGATGTTTTAACCATGAAGTTAAAGAACATGTCTCTTGGAGTCAAGAAAGGAAAAGGGAAAGAAAAGTCCCAATTCAAGAAATCGTCAAAGAAAATTGACAAGGGAAAGCGGAAGGCCGTTGTGAATGGCAATCCCAAGGCAAAAAGTGTCAAGCTCTCCGAGGCCGAATGTTTCAATTGTAATGGGAAGGGGCATTATAGGAGGAGTTGTCCCAAATACTTGGAGGATCTCAAGGAAGGGCGTGTGACACCTATTGGTATGATTTCCTCTCTCTATGTGATAGACGTTAATTATGCTTGTACTTCCACTTGGGTACTTGATACCGGATGTGGCTCTCACCTTTGTAACCATTTGCAGGGTATAAGGGACGTGCAAGCACTAGCAAAAGGTGATGTGGATCTCCGCATGGGCAATGGAGCTAGAGTAGCCGCCGTTGCCGTAGGGACCTATGTGCTCACTTTAGCTAGTGGTTTAGAGTTGTATTTAAATAAGTGTTATTTTGTACCAACTTTAACTAAGAACATCATCTCCATTTCCGCGTTAGACGCGGAAGGCTTTTGTTTTATGATTAAGGACAAGTGTTGTACTTTTTCTTTAAATGATGTGGTTTATGGCAAGGCCATTTCAATTGGAGGCATTTATGTTTTAAATGATGTTAATGACGTTTATCATATGGAAACTAAAAAGCTCAAAAAGGGTGATCCAAACGAATCCTGCCTTTGGCATTGTCGTTTAGGCCACATAAACGAAAGACGCATTAAGAGACTTGCTTCATCAAAAGTGCTCAAACCATTTGGTTTCGAATCTTATGGTACATGCGAGTCTTGCCTTTTAGGCAAGATGACTCGTGCACCTTTTGCGGGAAAAGGGACACGAGCTAGTGAGGTTTTGGCTCTCATACACACGGATGTGTGTGGACCATTAACCATCACCGCTAGAGGAGGTTTTCACTACTTCATTACTTTTACTGATGACTTAAGTAGATATGGGTATGTCTACTTAATGAAGAACAAAAGTGAAGCTTTTGACAAGTTCAAAGAGTTTCAAAAGGAAGTAGAGAACCAATTGGATAAAAAGATACAGACTCTACGGTCCGACCGTGGTGGTGAGTATCTAAATATTGAATTTGATTCACACCTAAAAGATTGTGGTATAGTCTCACAATGGACTCCTCCTGGCACACCGCAACTAAATGGTGTGGCCGAAAGGAGAAACCGAACTTTACTTGATATGGTTCGGTCAATGATGAGTCTAATTGAGCTTCCTAGTTCATTTTGGGGTTTTGCACTCTTGTCTGCAGTATTTTCACTAAATCGAAGCCCGACTAAAGCGGCCGATAAGACTCCATATGAGATATGGACAGGGAGAGTCCCTCATTTGTCATTCATGTGCATTTGGGGTTGCGAAGCGTACGTTAAGATCAAGTCTGACAATAAGCTTGTACCCAGGTCTGACAAATGTCTTTTTGTAGGATATCCAAGGGAAACACATGGCTATTACTTCTACAATAAACACGAGAACAAAGTGTTTGTGGCTCGTGATGCTGTCTTCCTAGAAAAGGAATTTATTTCTAGGAGACAAAGTGGGAGAAAATTTGAACTTGAAGAAGTTCGAGAGCCACAAACGAGAATGAGGTAGAGGAGAACGTGGAGGATAGCATTCCCTCTTCCTCTGAAACGGTAATTATTCCTAGAAAGTCAAGTAGGATTTCTAATCCACCTGATCGCTACCTTGGTAACATCGAAGAGGATGGTGTTTTGTTACTTCTTGAAAGTAATGAACCCACAACCTACAAATCGGCCATGTCTAGTCCCGACTCCTCGCTTTGGCTAGATGCCATGCGGTCCGAAATGGATTCCATGTACGAGAACCAAGTATGGGACTTGGTGGATTTACCTGAAGGAGTGTGACCTCTTCAGTGTAAATGGATATACAAAATTAAACTCGGCGTGGATAAACATGTGGATGTTTACAAAGCTAGATTGGTGGCAAAAGGTTTCACCCAAGTTCATGGTTTACACTATGACGAAACCTTCGCTCCAGTCGCTATGCTAAGGTCCATTAGGATAATCTTAGCGGTTGCCGCATTTCATGATTATGAGATTTGGCAAATGGATGTCAAAACCGCCTTCTTGAATGGGATTCTAGAAGAAGAGGTGTACATGATACAACCTGAAGGTTTTGTGGATACATCTAACCCTAAGAAGGTGTGTAAGCTCAAGAAGTCCATTTATGGTCTTAAGCAAGCATCTAGGAGTTGGAATCATCGCTTTGATCATGTCATTAAACAATACGGTTTCACTAGAAGTGTGGAAGAACCGTGTTTATACATGAAGTTTAATGGGAGTAAGGTTGTATTCCTTGTCCTATATGTGGATGACATATTGCTCATTGGGAATGACATTCCATCACTCACTTCCGTTAAGGAGTGGCTAGGGAAACACTTCCAAATGAAGGACTTGAGAGAGGCACAATGAATCTTAGGTATCCGGATCTATAGGGATAGGTCCAAGAGGATACTAGCATTGAGTCAAGAAGCTTATATTGACAAAGTTCTTGACCGGTTCAATATGAAAGACTCCAAGAGAGGATTTCTACCTATGGGCCAAGGGATTACTTTGAGCAAGTCACAGTCTCCCTCTACCCCTAAGGAAATTGAACACATGAAGACCGTCCGTTATGCTTCCGCTGTTGGGTATATCATGTATGCTATGATTTGCACTCGTCCCGACGTTGCGTATGCCTTGAGCATGACAAGTCGGTATCAAGCCAAGCCTGGTGAGAGTCACTGGATAGCCGTAAACAACATCCTTAAGTACTTGAGAAGAACTAAGGATTTGTTCTTAGTGTTTGGAGGAGAAACTGAGTTGTGTGTAAGAGGTTACACGGACGCAAGTTTTCAAACCGATCGGGATGACATGAAATCCCAATCCGGCTACGTGTTTATGCTAAATGGAGGAGCTGTTTTCTTTGGAAGAGCTTCAAGCAAAGTGTTCTGCGGATTCTACAACAGAGGTGAGTACCTTGCGGCGTCTCGAGGCCGCCAAGGAAGCTGTTTGGATTAGGCAATTCATGGAGGGGCTAGGAGTAGTCCATTCCGCCAAAGATCCTATCACTCTATATTGTGATAACAGTGGAGCTATTTTTCAAGCCAAAGAGCCTAAGTCTAGTAACAAATCTAGACACATTGAAAGGAAATACCATGTAATTAGAGATTATGTGGAAAGGAAGGAAATTGACTTTTGTAAGGTTGGGATGAGGAAGACAACATTCTTTCGATCCTTTAACCAAGCCTTTATCAAAGGCTAAGCATGATGGTCATGTCGTCTCTATGGGATTGAGATGAGTACCAGATTTTCTTTAGATTATGGATATGTAATAATTGGATAGCGTATCTTTTATTATATATATGATAATCATATTCATTGTTTTCGTATTCATTCTTTTATGAATTTTTATTTAGTGTGACTAAATTTTAATACCTTGTTTATCTGAATAAGTTGTGGAGACAATGTTGAACACTATTCAAGTGAATAAGATGAACATTGTATTTTGTCCCTAGTCACTTAATGAGGTGACGTCTCGGAGTGACTAGATTGTAAGTCGATTGATGGTTGTTCAACACCATAAGGTCATATGTGATGACTGGTCGATTACATAGGCAGAGTGTGTGACACTTTGCCGGACAGTGACCATTTAGAGAGTCCCTAAGTTCTATTATAGAAGCCTGGTCGTGGCAGGGATCTCTAAGATGTTCTAATGAGTCGATTCTTTTGATTGGAGACTATTATACGAGCAGTGCGTTTCCGAGTGACTTTGGTTTTTGTCCTAGGTCGTGCCGTAAAAGGAGGCCAAAATGGCATTTACTAGGTCATGGTGAGCTGTATTGTGCAATAGGATAGATAGGGCATACAGAAATTATCCACCCACGTTGGGTAACTATATCTCAAGGCCACTCGAGGAGTTAATGACTACAAATGCGTGGCCACGCTCGGAAGTAATCTGTGAGAGATTTTTCCGGTCAGGTAGTCACACTCCTGATCGAGAAAACCACTCGCGATGTGTTCATGTGCAAGTGCGACCTGAAAGACACCTTGCATTGAGTGGGAGATTAAAATGGACAAGAGAATTGGTAGCGCACACCTTGTGTCGGAAAAGTGGGAGATTGTTGGAGTTAGCGTCCTCCACAATAGTGCGTTAACATAATAAATCTCATTAATAGAATATCATCAGATATTTAATTATTTGATCCTCGTCAGTTGATTAACGTAAATCGATAACAGTTGGCTGACTAGAGTTTGACGTTATTGTCGTGAGACGGCGGTGATCAACTGACCCCTTTCGGTCACACCTAAAGGAACGAACCCCAATTGATAACTAATTAATTGTATGAGATTCAATTTATTTAATCCCTTGATTTATAGACTAAGAGGTTAGTCGATTATTATTAGAGAGATTTCGAGTTGCGAACTCGAGGAGCGGCAGTTATTATTTAATTATGCGATAATTAAATAATAAGTTTTGGGAAATGGGTTTTAGTTAATTAACTGTTAATTTACTAAAATTGTACTAATTGATTAATGTGATTAATATTAGTACGTAAATAATATGTGTAGTGGTACACGTATATTTACGGAGTGAATTGGACGAATTAATTATGGAAGCATTTAAACATGATACGATGTTTAAAATGAAAATTACACGGATTTGTGCGACAAATATAAAAACCAACATGGACCCGTATATGGTCATGTGGACCGTGTAAAATATGTGTAATGGATGATTACTCACATAATCATTTTACCTTATTTTGTATACTACCATAATATATATCTTATACTAGATTTTGCATGTGATGTAAGATAAAATTATAAGACAAAAAAATATGTCCACTTGAGGACTCCACCCGCCACTTCCTTTCCTCCTTACACACTCCATATATTTGTTCACTACTTCACACTACCTCTTACACAATAATTCATTTTGCATGTGAACAAACTTCTTCTATCTCTCTACAATAATTCTCTAGTATACATTATTACTAAGAAAAGTTAGTAATATTACTAGTATTATTATCAAGGGCACATATTAATAAGTTACTAGTTCATACTTGTTAATATTGTTGGGTAGTTCTTGGGTGCTACTTGGAGGAGACTTTCTAGTTGAAGGTTTTTCAAGGAGGATCATCCACATCATTTTAGCTCAAGAACAAATTAGTAAGGAGAACTAATTTGTGCCCATTTTACCTTATATTCAATGTAAGGAAATTGTTTTTCCTTATACTTTCTTTTTATGCTTTCATATTAGCATGCATGTTACATAGATCACATAAACAACAATTTATGAGATAAATTTATTTTATTAGAGAGTCTAATATGGATCTATGATCTTTCAAAAACTTTATAAAAAGGAACCCCCTTTGATTATTTACAAGTGGGGTATTTATAGTAGGGATTCATTAGGTTAACTAAGGCTAAATTAGTAATTACACTTTTTAGATTGGAGTAGGGAGAAGCCGGTATTTTTCGAAGGAAGGGCTTCTTTCTTTGAAGCTTGAAGAAGACGAAATTGCTGTAAAGGAATCCGGGTGGATTTTTGTCGGGACGGGCGGATTGTAGTAGGGGAAGACGGGCGGATTTGGGAGAAGACGCACGTCTTCTGTGGCTTGGGGACGGCCGGATTCTAGAGAATCCGCACGGGTTGGAGGGCTATCTCGTTTTCTCTTCTATTCTTCCCTTTCCTTCATTTCCACTTTATTCTTGTGGGATTGGCCTTTAGTTCTCGCTTCCTCTTCATACTAGTCCATCAAATATCGTCAAATAGCTTCCGAATACGTACGAAAGGCGGGAATTTCCGCCTTATTATCTTCTTTCCTACAAAACATATGAAATGCAATAGAAAAGCAAATAGGAAGGTTTTGACGGATGAAATGGCCATAGAATGTTATAATAGTATGCAAAATAGGTTCAATTAGGGGACTAAATGTGTGCAAATAATGGTCACAGCACTATCAAAGCGCCCCGATTCCCTTACACTTATGATGATTAGTACTTAATAAATTTTGCTAGAATTCGAGATAACAAAGCTTTAAAGGCTAATTAATGCTTAGAATCAAGTACGTATCAAGAGACCATAAGGGATTAAGACATTTCATTTTTTTTAGAATTATGTGACCCACGGATTTTAACTTCGAAACACCTATTCGATAATGTTCTATAACTTAGTTTTAAAATAATCAGGGTCATTAACCCATATAAAGTGCGGACTTTCAAACTAGTACGTAATATATTCATTTAAATATCTATGTCTAATAAAACTGCGTAGATAGCAAAAATAATTGTGTTAATAGTGTTTAATGTAGGTGTTAGACTAGTTAATAAGAATGCCAAGGATAGTGAGGAGGTGATTGATCACCTTAACTCTATTTATACTTAATTTAGTCATTATTTTTATAAGAAATTCAATCCTATTTTTTTTTCTTCTAGTGGATGAATAAAATAGGACATATACTGCTTACAAAATAATAAAAAAAGTCGTGTTAGCAGTAAAAAAAATTGTAGCAACCTTAGTTAGTAAATACGGTATGATAGTAATCATCCATTTTGATAGTAAAAGTAATAATAATTGCAACGAGAGTAGTGAAAGTAATAGGAATAGGAACGAGAGTACTAAATTTGTTATTTTAGACTATTTGATCTGAGAATTGATATAATTATTCATATTATTAATATTATTACTCACATTTTAAAACAAGATATTTACAAAAATAAACTTATGGACTTATTGTTCTTTGGTACATTCACATGTTTTCCTTACATCGACAATAATTACAAAAACATTATGATGTCAATGGAACCCGAAAATACTAATTTAGAGGCAGTACTGGACCTAGTAAACCCCGATACATGGAAGCTTATAAATCAAATACATCAATACAATTATGTAGAGTTTAAGTTGAGTCTTGGAATTTTCAAAACTCAACTTAAGACTTTGTCAAGATTAAGGTAGATTATTGGTAGTCTTGAATGAGTCTTGTCTTAAAATTTTCGAATTTTTTTGAGGTCCCCTTATAATATTCTCCTTTTGTCCCCGCTGGTGTCCCCTGACTTAAAATCCTGGCTCCGCCACTGATCTCAACAGTACCAATAATCTTACACTAAGTTCTAATAGCAAGGTACCGATTACCAAATAGCGATCCCTGAGTCATATGTGAGTGCAGTGAGTCAAGGTTTATCGAGTAACGAAGAGTCGAATAAAAGATTCGAAATTATGTAAGAAATAACATACTCTAAATTTGAAGTAACGAGGAGCATGCATGAATAAGAAAGCATCATTTGAATCACAACTCACATGCCTGATTCTGAGCCTTGACCACAGTATAGGCACTCGACATTGAATATTGCTTAAGGCTGCATTACAACCAACATTGCCTGTACTCCGTTTGGTGGTCCTAAGCTCGGCCTTTGGCATGTGCCCACTTACCTTGTAATGAATTGGGTTGCATGAATATGAATAAACAATTGTTTCGCCAAATAGTTATCCGTTGAAATAATTACCTGATAAACGGGTTAATAGGATTGCGTTCATCATTTTGAGTCAAGTACGGTCAAAATTATTTATGGATAATAATCAGTGCGCAATAATAAATATTCGGGTTTGATTTTATGGGGTCAAATTAAACTCAGGTCCGGTCCAGGTCAATTTTATCAGGTTTAGTTGTAAATGACTAGTTTCAGCCCCGGGTAAAAAATACACTATATTAATGAATACGAATATAAATAAACGTAAAGATATTATCTCAAATATTTGAAATCCTCTTATGGACTTCTTACTATCCTCTAATGGACTTCTTACTATTAGTAAATATTTATGTATATCTTTTAGTTATTGTATATATCTTATAGGTACATTATTTACATAGTTAGAGAGATTATCTCCTTGTATTTAGGCAATAGACTAGCACCTTGTATCCTATATATATTGCATAATGAAAGGAATCCCGATTTCAGGGAATTACATAATTTACATGGTATCAGAGCGGTAACCTAATTGTGGTTCTTGCTCACGGCAACTACACAATCCTTAGCCTCCGTCGTCACGCCTAGCCTCACGCTATCATGGCCACTGACGGCAAATCTGAACCCCCCAAATTGTCCCTCCATCCGGTATACAAGGTGACCAATATTCAAAACAAGGTCCGTGTTCTCGATGGTCTTAAGGTCTCCTACTCTTTGTGGATCGATCTTTTTACGCTACATGCTCGCAGATATAAGGTTCTGCATCATATCGACGGCACCGCCGCTCCGTCAAAGACGGACCCGTTGTATGAGGCGTGGTCCGAGGTCGATGCCATTGTTTTACAATGGATATATGGCACAATGTCAGACGACCTCCTTCCCCGTGTTCTCTCACGCGACTCCACCGCTCGTGAAGCCTGGAATCGGGTTGCGAATATTTTTCTCAACAACAAAGGAGCCCGTGCCGCAAGTCTCGAGCATGAGTTTATCAATCTCAAACTCGATAAGTTTCCTAATTTTGATGCATACTGTCAACGTTTGAAAGAGTTATCAGTAGCATTGTCGGATGTCGGCGCTGCTGTCTCTGATCAGCGTTTGGTATTATAATTGGTTCGTGGCTTATCCAAAGAGTATGACACGGTTGCGGCTTATATTAACCAAACCCTTCCCAATTTTGAAACGGCCCGTAGTATGATCGAGCTTGAGAACCACCGTCACGATAGCCGTGAAGAACCTGCGGCCCTAGTGACCCCTAATACCCCCCCGACTCTCGGACCTGGGATGATGCACCCAAGTCCAGCCAGCCTCGAAGCAACCGTCCTCACGGTGGAAAACGCGGGCAGAAGGGTGGGGGTAATCGTCAGTCAAAACAACAACAACAACCCACTCCGACTGCTCCTCCGTCTATGTGGGGACCCATGCCGGGGTGGCCATCTCAGTGGACCCCTCCGCTGTGTCCTTACCCTACCTACCCAGGGTGGACATCACCATGGCAGCCGTGGCCTGCTCCACAGACGTCTGCCCCCAGGTCTTCGTCTCGCACCAGCAACAGTAACAATCGGTCACAACAAGCAGGCTATGGACAAGCTCATGTAGCTGCAACTGAGGATGCTCAATTAACCGATCTCGGGCAAGCGTTTAATGCATTTAATTTATAGCCCTATGGTCATGGTCCGTTCTACATGGACACGGGAGCATCGTCTCACCTTAGCGCGGACGCAGGTATGTTTCATTCCCCTCTCAATTCTAGTACGATTAAATCTATTTATGTCGGGAATGGTGCTAGTATTCCAGTACACGGTTCAGGCCACACACAATTCGCCACACCAAACCGAACCCTTCACCTTCACAATGTCTTATATACACCGAAAATTATTAAAAATCTCATCTCCGTAAGACAGTTTACCAATGACAATAATGTTTCAGTTGAGTTTGACCCACGTGGTTTTTCTGTGAAGGATTTAGCGAATGGGAATCTGATTCTGAGGAGCAACAGTAATGGCGACCTCTACTCCGTGTCAGCCGTGTCAGCCTCGTCCAAATCCACCGAGTCCAGTCCCACTCTTCTAGCTTTCTCGTCTCATGTTTGGCACTCCCGTTTAGGACACCCGGGTGCTTCCATTTTTAATTTATTAAAGTCGAATTCTCGTATTGATTGTAATAGCAAGTCGAATTCTACTTTATGCCATTCATGTCAAATAAGCAAACACAAAGGATTGCCTTTTTCCGATTCCTTATCTACTACTCTTGCACCTTTTGATATTATTCATAGCGATTTGTGGACCTCATCGGTCAAAAGTACAGCTGGTTACAAATATTATTTAATATTGATTGACAACTTCACACAATTTGTTTGGGTCTACCCTTTAAAATTCAAGTCCGAAACATTTTCCAAATTCTTCAAATTCAAAAAATACGTCACTACACAATTTAATCGCCCTATCAAAAGCTTTCAATGTGACTTAGGCCATGAATTCGATAACAATGAATTTAAAAACTTTGCTGACCATCACGGTCTTGTGTTTCGATTCTCGTGTCCTCAAACATCGTCCCATAATGGTAAGGCCGAACACATGATTCGACGCATAAACGAAATTTTACTCGCCTTACTACACCACGCGTCCGTCCCACTTACCTATTGGGTCGACGCCTTGCACACCGCAGTCCACCTCCACAACATTTTGCCCACCAAAATCCTCAACTTCCGCACACCAACTTCCGCCCTCTTCAACAAAAATCCCTCCTACTCTCACCTTCGTGTTTTCGGCTGTGTCTGTTATCCTAATCTATCCGCCAAAGCACCTCACAAATTAGCTACTCGGTCCACCAAATGTGTTTTCCTAGGCTATCCCCAAGAATTCCGTGGTTACAAGGGTCTTGAGTTATCCACAGGTAAAATAATTATATCTCGTCACGTTACCTTCGATGAATTCGTGTTCCCATTCGCTCAACCATTGCCCTCAGCCACACGGGATCAAACCAATGCCCAACTCAGCCCTACCCTCATTGGCGCCTTCCTCACACCCACTCAACCCAGCATGGATCAAACACCTGACCACCCTCACTCTCCCCGTACCCAGACCCCCCCCTCCCCCCCGCCACGACTCCCAACTACCCAAACACACCTCCACACGCCTCCCCTGCTTCTCCCATTTCCCCTATCCAACCCCTTTACACAACCCCTAACTCGCCACCTATGCCTCCCAATAACCAGTCCCCACCATCCCCACCTCCCTCACGCTCTGGTCCCAGCCCACATCACCATTCGCCTGACCCACCTCCATCCTCATTTAGGGACCATCGTATGACCAGTCGAGCTATGAACGGGATATTTAAACCTCGTGTCCTAGCTGCAACCCACGACACACCCATCTCCCATCTCCCATCTCCCCTCTTCCCAAAAACCCCCACGCTGCCCTCCAGGACCCACACTGGAATGCCGCCATGACTGACGAGTATCGTGCTCTAATTGATAATCATACTTGGGAACTTGTACCTCGTCCCGCTAGTGCCCCTGTTATTCGCTGTATGTGGCTATATCGTCACAAATTTAAGTCCGATGGCACACTTCAACGCTACAAAGCATGCCTAGTAGTCAATGGCAAATGCCAACAAGTCGGGATTGATTGTAATGAAACGTTTAGCTCGGTGGTCAAACCAACTATGATTCGTACCGTACTTAGTCTTGCTGTAACTCGGTCTTGGACCATTCACCAATTAGATGTGAAGAACGCTTTTTTACATGGGGATCTAAATGAGACGGTATTTATGCATCATCCCCCTGGTTTTATTAATCCCAAATTCCTCACTCATGTGTGTTGGCTCCGTAAGTCTCTTTATGGTCTTAAGCAAGCCCCTCGGGCTTGGTATCAACGGTTCGCCAACTTCATTATATCAAAGGGATTTTGTAGCAGTGTATGTGATCCATCACTGTTCATTTATAAACACGGCACTGACATGGCGTACATGCTCTTATATGTTGATGATATTATTCTTATTGCCTCTAGCAATTCCTTAGTTCGATGCATTATTGATGATTTATCGAAGGAATTTGCAATGTCAGACCTTGGGAGATTGCACCACTTCCTCGATATACAGGTAACACCCAGTCGCAATGGGCTGTTTCTCTCTCAAAATCAGTATGCCCATGATATCTTAAGCCGTGCTTCATTGTCTTCCTGTAACCCCGTGTCGACACCAGTTGAAGCCGCGTCGAAGTTGAGCTCAACAGCGGGTCCCTTGCTAGCTGATTCCACGCTCTATCGGAGCCTAGCCGGGGCTTTGCAATATCTTACGATAACTCGACCCGACATCACCTATGTGGTCCAACAGGTGTGTTTATTTATGCACGCCCCTCGCGAGCCTCATTTTCAGTTTCTTAAACGCATACTACGTTATGTTAAAGGGACACTTGACTATGGTCTTACTCTTACAAAGTCAGCCACCCATAAACTCACTGCATACTCAGACGCTGATTGGGGTGGGTGTCCCGACTCACGAAGGTCTACTTCCGGCTACTGTGTATTTCTTGGAGATAACTTGGTCTCTTGGTCCACCAAGCGTCAAGCTACCGTATCTAAATCCAGCGCCGAAGCCGAATACAGGGGTGTTGCTAATGCGGTTGCCGAAACTAGTTGGCTACGGAATTTGCTTCTAGAACTTCATGCTCCCATTTCGAAAGCTAGCCTAATTTATTGTGATAATGTCTCCGCTGTATACATGTCAGGCAACCCTGTTCAGCATCAGCGAACCAAGCATATTGAAATTGACATCCACTTTGTTCGCGATCAGGTACGTCTTGGGAAAGTCCATGTTCTCCATGTTCCGGCCGAATACCAATATGCCGACATTTTCACCAAAGGTCTTCCCAAGCATCTCTTTACAAGGTTCCGCTCTAGCCTTAACGTTCGTCCTTCTCCCGCTTAGACTACGGGGGAGTATTAGTAAATATTTATGTATATCTTTTAGTTATTGTATATATCTTAAGGTATATTATTTATATAGTTAGAGAGATTATCTCCTTGTATTTAGGCAATAGACTAGCACCTTGTATCCTATATATATTGCATAATGAAAGGAATCCCGATTTCAGGGAATTACATAATTTACACTTACTATTTGAAAATTATGGATATGAACATAACATAGTTTTTTTTTAAGGAAACATAACATAGTTTTGAAAGAGTTTAAGACACATGAAACAAACAAGTCACCACATGGTTAAGTAAAGAAATTCCATACACAGGTAAATCTCAAAAGTCTAAAGTCTGACAATGAACAATATACAATGTCCAACGATCTCAACATAGCCAACTCCCAAAATCTCAAGTTACAACCAACATAGAAGACCAACAAGACAATACTCATCACATATGATTGACAAGGAAACATGGACTCGGGCGCTTGCTACAAATCACAAGGCGGCTCTAACAAGCGTGCTATAAATCACACGGCAACAAGTGGTACTCAAATCACACGGCGAACGTGCTCGACCATATACACTCCCCGGATCATAAACGTGCATATCCCCTTGTGACGGGTCCACAAGGGGAGACTCAACGGGTGGCCTTCCGCGTACGACGTCGCCTAAGGAACCCGGTTACCCGTACCGGTCCCTCAACAACAAAGTTCAATGCCAATTTAATCTCATAACAATATCTCATCCATGTAACAGCAATAACCATCATGATAATATCAAGAATCATTGTCACAGTTATAATAACAACCATAATTAACACATAAACACACAATCCCAAGGATTGAGTAGAGAAAGTCGTTACCTTTTAGCAATTCTTCAAAGTTAGCAACAATCAAGAGTGCTTCACAACAAGAACCAATCAATCAAATCGGTTCCTCACAAATACGGCACCTATATGAACATACTAAAATATATATTGCTCAATTATACACTAGTCCCTCAAAACCCGCAAATTGTAATACGCGGATATTTTGGGACCCACAAAGGACCCTTGATATGCGTGAGAGGGCCCTTATCTACTCGAAAAGTAGAGGATGACTGTACACTAGACCAAGTAAGACCTAGACTGGACCAAGTAAGGATTCTAGCGGATCATATGGCTTGCACTCGGACGCGTACGACTAGTACTCGACCGAGTAGAGGTCACTCGGTCGAGTAAGCTCGGTGCTCAATCTATTATTGGGACCGAGTGAACTCGCTACTCAACCGAGTGCGACACGTCAGTCCCCGATAAGACTTATTTCGGATTCCTTTCTTATCCATAATCAAAATCTTTTCCTATCTTCTTCTTCGTCACGCCAAACACTCCCTCCTCTCTCTAGAATATTCCCTAAGGCTCTCCCATGACCTTCAAGCTTGGATTTGAAAATGCAACCTCCACCAAATCCCCGATATACCTTTTTAAGTCGAAATCCCACCTATCTCTTTTGTCTTATTTTAACCCTAACTTTTGAGGGGTTTGTTATGGTTAATTAGTTAGTAATTAGTATGTGTAATATGGGTAATTAGTGTAACACCCCTATACACCAAGTGCCTTACCAGGACCACCTAATACACGGAGATGCTACCATCTCGGTTACCCGAGGCAATGTATATCAAATAAACAATAAAGAAACGTACTTTATTAAATAAATTTAAAGCAATACATGTCCACACCAAAACTGTCAAATGAAAATACAACTGTTCCAAAAAGCCAAACCAACTAAAGTAAATAAATGTTCAAGACACAGTAGAAGACTTCTAGACTTCTCGTGGTGACTAAACCCAGCTATCCCATGCGCATCCATCTTCATACCTGCTCAATAACTGCTCACCATCCCCGAATGCATCACCACAGTTTTCAAAACACTTAAACGGAGTCAGTTACTGATTACACAAAAACAATACAACAGATACAATACACAAATCACCCAATCTCCATCAAAACTCCACACACCTGACTACAGACTAAAGTCTATAGTCCTGCTAGAATACTCATCGCAACAAGTATTTCACACTGCCAGTGGGGGATCGCAGTCGTTCCCACCTAAGCCCCGCTCATCTCATCCGAGCGATAACCCATGTTCTTTAGTGTGCACATCCCTTCTGTGACGGGCTCCACAGAGGGCGAATCAATGGCGTGAAGCTACTCCCGCAAGTGACTCCACTCAGCCGAGGACGCACCTCGAGAACCACAGACAATTATACAACCAACCACATTATACAATAATAATTACCAATTACCAAATTCCAATACGATATGAATCAACGACATTAACCAACAACTATGTAATCAATAACCAAGTAGGGAAACCCTACCTGGAATAAGCAATCACGAGAACGTCACAAGCAACTAATCAATATTGATTCTCTACGAAACCTTCTCCTATAATCACATATTCATATAATTACCATCTAATCAACATTATACTCCCAAAACCCCAAATCTACCCAATTAGGGTTTTAAACAAAATCAACGAAACAATATAAAAACTATACAAGGATCTTACCCTTGACACGACGAACTCAACGGCGTAAAGAACACGACGATATATAACACCCCCATTTATTTAGGAGCCTTTGGCTAGACATTCCCAAGTAAATGAGAGCGTTACCATCTCGGTTTCCCGAGGTAGTGAATAACAAAGTCCAACTCACCAAAGTACTTTAAATTAAAACTTAATGATTACATGTTTATTACAACTTAACCAACTAAAACTTAATATAAAATAATTACAACTCGCAGCGGAAATAAATAAGTGATTAAATAATCTATGTGAGCTAGACTTCTAGGTAGACTGGCCAATTCCTCACGCATTCCCATAAGCTCCCAAGTCAACTAATCTTTAGTACCTGTCAAATCTGCTCCCCATTATGGTTCATCACAGGTGTTCACGAATACACGGTCAACCGCGAGGATAAGTAGGAATACACACTAACAACAAGAATATACGATAGCAATCCAATTTCCTTTTTACATTGCACAACCCCCTGACAACGTGCTCCTTTCCTTGACTTAGCACACCTCCCTTAACAACTGCTCACAATACTTTGGTACCCCTCCCTTAACAACGTACCGCCAATATGTAATAGTACCCCTCCCTCACAATGTACATATTACCATCACCCCAATGTACAAACTCCCTCAACAACGTACAAACTGACTGTCGCACAGGTTTTCACAATAATCACATTCACAACCCATGATCACAATCCAAATCACCTCATCATTATTATTAATATCAACCAACACAAATCATTATATTTCACCCTTCCAACAATTATGATATTATCAATCAACATGTGCAATATAATTCTCCCATCCAACAATTACGATAATTTCAACCAATACAATTCACATATGATCAGTTCCACATTAACATAAACCATCCATTATACCAAACATTATCGAATAAGAGTTGAGTAGGATTTATCCCTACATGGCAAGTGATTCCAATTAAGCAGCCTAAGCAATCCAAATAATTAAAGCAATCTGACCTGATTATAATTTCTTCACAAGCGTCAGCTAACAAAATATTATAATTCAATTATTTGTATTTGCTTATTCCTTTTATTATATTAATTATTCAAATTAATTATTTATTATAATTATTAAAGGTCCACGATATTAAAACCCGACTCAAATACAAACCCGAGTCAAACCCAACTTGAAAACTCGACTCAAGTAAATAAAAGCCAAACCCATAAGACAAAACCCAAAACCCATGTATAACCCCCTTTAACCCGTGTAAAACTTACCACAAACACCCACACATACACCTCCAAAAACAACCCGACATACCCACGGCAACACCACCATCACAGCCCCATCGTGACCACCAACTCACCACGACTGACCAACACCCACAAAACCACCACACTCGGCCCAAAATACGAGCCTTAGAAACGACCACCCCAACCTTTACCAATTTATCAAAACCCGACATCAACAAACACCGTTTAACTACTACCTACGACCACCACCAGCCCCGATCGACTCCACCTAACCCAACCACTAATAGCCTGCGACACAACGCACCCCTACAACCAATGGCCACTAGTCAAAGCACCACCACCATCCCGCAAACTCACGCCCTAAACAACCCCCTTAAACCCGACACTAGACAACCAAACCACCACCCTGACAGCCAGTGGCCACCACCGTGGTCTACCTTGACCCACGGTGGTCCCACCATCAGCCACAACCCCTCATGACGACCCATAACCACCCAGAAATGACACACACCCTATACACTACACAAACATCCAAACAACCACCTCCCACGACAACCACTGTACCAACCACCACCTCTGACCACCCTAACACCACCACTAGAACCGCCCCTTGCTGACAATACCAACCACCCAAACCCCAGGTCACGTCGACGACTATACAAACCACAATCCCCGACTTAAGGTTCACAGCACCACCTGATTAAGACGCCCAAACCGCCACCTACGGTGGTCGACAAAGGCCACGGTTGGTCCTACTGGAGTCACTACGGTCAAGGGCAACTACTAATATCATTGGCACGGTTTACGATGGTCCATACGATGTATTAATGATAACTTAAATTAATTAAAACGATATAAACATTAGTTAAGACGATCTTTAACTTTTATCGCTTTATCGCTCTTCCCGTCTTCGAAAACTCCTTCCTCTATTTTTATGAATTATGTTTCTGCTATCATGGTATTTATAGTCTAGATTTGGAGAGAATATGAGGTCAATTAGGAAACTACAACAATTACCTTATTCTAATTATTATAGGAATTGCCATTAATATTATTACCATTATATTATATTATTATTATTATTATTATTATCATATATTATTAGTCTTACCATAAATAGGATTTCCTCATACTATATTTACTAATTTTTATTATTGCCATAACATTATTATTATTATTATTATTATTATTGATATAATTATTATTACCTTTACATATTATTATTTCCATATTATATTAATATTAATTCCCGATACAAATCCCGATCACACTCATACTAAAGTAATAAGTTTCGGTCCAACTATCAATGGCACACGACCCAACACTCAATTATTAGCTAAGCCCAATTCCCAACTTGGATACTTAATTTATTATTTAATTAACGTATTACTTGTAATTATTATTAGAAATGCCTTTTAATCAATTATTAAATTACATAAATTATTATCATAAATTACTATCAAGATACGGGATATTACAGTCTTCCCCCCTTAAAATGAACTTCGTCCCGAAGTTCGCCCACAACTACTACCACAACACTTATAAACATCCACATAACTATGCGCCATCCAAATTATGATAACATAATTATCCATTTACGATTATCAATCATACCAATCTCATCACAAGGTATCACAATAATAACTCAAAACATTCGTAGTATTACACGATCCGACAACCTTAGCCTTTGGGATTTGATAATAACGCGAAGAACAAGGCAACGTAACTGTTTTCTATCTTTGAAAAGTTTTTAGAAAAGTAAAAGTGATTAAGAAAGTGACGGAAACCCTTAAATACTAATCACGCATTATGAACAAAACCCGGCTAAAACAACCCGTAAGACCAATTTACTCGGTCGAGTAAGTGACTTACTCGATCAAGTGCCCCTTACTCGATCGAGTGTCACATATACTCGATCGAGTACCCATCAGACAGACTACTGTTTTGTATAAAAACATACTTACTCGACAGAGTAAGTCCCACTCGATAGAGTACCCATAGACATAGAAAACCGTAGTATATTACAGTCTTCCCTCCTTAAAAAGAACTTCGTGCCCGAAGGATAACCCATACATAAAAACAAAACATACTAACTCAACCACGACATAACAACGCAACTAAAAACTAAAAACAAAACTCCCAACTAAAACTCAAACCGACTCAAGCAACTAACAACTGTACCAAAACCAACACCTTATGCGATCATATCCTACCCCCCCTAAAATAAACATGGTTACGTCCCCGTAACCACACATACCTGATAAAAAAGAGACGGATACCGCTCTCTTATAGCCTCTTCCGCCTCCCAAGTAGCTTCCTTAACCTCATGATTAGACCATAGAACCTTAAGCAACACTGTTTCCCCGTTCCTAGTTTTCCGAACCTTGAGATTAAGAATCTATTTTGGGACCTCAAGATCAGACAATAACTCATCCAACTCTATTGTTCTCCACCTCTAGCACATGTGAAGGATCGCTCACATACTTCCGTAACTGCGACATATGAAACACATTATGCACCCTATCCAAAGCCGCCGGTAACGCTAACCGGTAAGCAACCTCACCCACACGATCCAAAATCTCATATGGTCCGATGAACTCCTGGCTCAGCTTCCCTTTCTTACCAAACCTCATAACCCCGCGCATAGGAAACACTTTCAAAAGAACCTTGTCTCCATCTTGAAACTCTATGTCACGGCGGTGTAAGTCTGCATAACTCCTTTATCGATCCTGGGCTACTTTCATCTTTTGCCTGATCAGCTTAACTTGTTCTATCAACTCCTGTACCATCTGTGGTCCTAAAACCACTACCTCAGCTCTATCATCCCATCAAATCGGACTCCTCCACCTCCTCCCATACAAAGCCTCGAACGGTGACACCCAATACTCGTGTGGTAGCTGTTGTTATAAGAAAACCCAATTAGATCCAACCTATCCATCTTTCGCAGGATGAAAAGCAATACTCATCTTCAAGGTAGTTCCCATCAAACCCTACAACTCTCTCCAAAACCGTGATATGAATCTCGCATCTTTATCCAACACTATATCCTTAGGCACCCCATGCAAACGAACCATATGCTTCCTATAAGCCAAAGCTAATTGTATCTTGGTCCAAGTATCTTTCATCGAAATAAAATGAGCTGACTTAGTCAAACGTTCAATGATTACCCATATCATGTTGTTACCCTGTTGACTCTTTGGCAAACCCACTATAAAGTCCATAGAGATAGATTCCCATTTCCACTCAGGTACCTCAAGAGACTGAATCTTACCTTATGGTCGTCGCTGCTCTCCCTTAACCCTCTAACATGTCAAACATCGAGTCACAAACTCAGTTGTTTCTTTCTTCATCCCAGGCCACCAGAAAGTCTTTTTCAAATCTTTGTACAACTTGTCACCACCTGCATTACCGAATATGGTGTGCAATGAGCCTCTGTTATGATCATCTTTTTCAACTCCTCATTATTAGGAACACATCATCTCCCATAAAATCTCACACTGTTATCCGTATCAATAGAGAATTGAGACACTGTCCCTTTCTCTACTCCAGCTCTCCATTCCTCAATCTTAGGATCCAAAGCCTATTTCATGCAAATATCATCATAAAGATCGGACTCCACTGTCAAATCCCCTCTAGCATCCCCTTTCTGTATCACATGTATCCCCATCTTCCCCACCTCATCTCTCAATATCATCAAAGACATAGCTGTGCATAGAGAATGCACACTCTTCCTGCTCAGCGCATCTGCAACCACGTTTGCCTTCCCTTCATGGTATATAATATCCATGTCATACTCCCCTATCATCTCCATCCATCTCCTATGTCTGATGTTCAGCTCCTTTTGAGTGAAGATGTACTTGAGACTTTTATGATCTGAAAACACCTTAAATGTCGCCCCATAAAGATAGTGCCTCCAAATCTTGAGAGCAAACACAATTGCACCCAACTCTAGATCATGTGTCGGATAGTTCTCCTCACAAGGCTTCAATTGCCTAGAAGCATAGGCAATTACTTTCCCATTCTACATCAACATGCATCCCAATCCATTCTTTGATGCATCCGTATATACCTCAAACTTTTCACACCCTTCAGGTAAAGCTAAGACTGGAGCTGTGGTCAAACGCTCCTTTAATGTTTGGAACGCCGCCTCACAACTTTCATCCCAACGAAACCTATTCTCTTTCCTAATCAACGCTGTCATAGGTCTGACTATCTTAGAAAAGTCTTTCACAAACCGACGATAGTACCCTGCCAAACCCAAGAAACTCCCGATCTTTGCCACATTCTTCGGTGCCTCCCACTTAGACACTGCCTCTATCTTTGTCTGATCCACAGCTACACCATCCTTGGAAATCACATGCCCCAG
This sequence comes from Silene latifolia, assembly GCF_048544455.1. NCBI lineage: Eukaryota > Viridiplantae > Streptophyta > Magnoliopsida > Caryophyllales > Caryophyllaceae > Silene > Silene latifolia. The sequence continues at coordinate 154,279,431 of NC_133536.1, read as the reverse complement.
AAAGGCAACTTCCTCTAGCCAGAACTCACACTTAGACAACTTTGCATATAGCTGATTGTCATGCAAAGTCTGCAACACCAACCTCAAGTGCTCCTCATGCTCCTCCTTAGTCTTAGAATAGACTAAGATATCATCTATGAACACCACCACAAACCGATCTAAATACTAACTGAAGACCCAGTTCATCAAATCCATAAACACAGCAGGTGCATTAGATAATCCAAACGACATCACCACATACTCATAATGACCATACCTAAATGTAAAAGCTGTCTTTGGTATGTCCTCATCCCGATTCTTCACCTGATGGTAACTCGACCTCGAGTCAATCTTGGAAAAGACTGCTGTCCCATTCAACTGGTCAAACAGATCATCTATCCTTGGCAAAGGATACTTATTCTTCACCGTAACCCTGTTCAGCTCTCTGTAGTCAATGCACAACCTCAAACTCCCATCTTTCTTCTTCACAAACAGAATGGTGCTCCCCACGGTGATACACTAGGTCTAATGTATCCCTTATCAATCAAATCATCCATTTGCTTCTTCAGCTCTTCCAACTCTTTAGGACCCATGCGGTACGGGGCCTTAGAGATTGGTCCCGTCTGATATGTGCATTTTATATAGTCCTTTTAGGGCTTTTTATGCACGTATTTCTATGTTATTATCGTAGTTTATGCTACGAAATGCCCGAATATGTTACTTTGGTTTGTTTTGTCTTATATGCAGGAATGAATCAGAAAATAGTGAAATCGAGCCTTTTACCGTCCGTTTAGCATGCATTTGGAGGAAGAGTGAATTTGGAGCGGGAATGTAGCTATTTTGAGATGCGCAAAGAAGAAACATAGCTAGGCGAGCAAAGGAAGAACTTCAAATTGCTAGTACCTACTTTGAAGAGCTATATGTCGAGTTCTACAATAGATATTCAGGTGATTCCAATTGGAGATGAAAGCTTGTCCTGTTATCTTTCCAACGCCACCGAAATCGCCCTGTTTGCCCAAGTAACGAAGAAATGGCAGCCGTTTGAAGTTCAGTGCGCAAAGCAGGAAAAGTACTCGATCGAGTAGATAAATCACTCGATCGAGTACTAGCTACAGCGAGAAGATATTAGTCGAGAATAATTAGATTATATCTTAGTTTTATCTTATAATTAGATTAATAATAATTATCTCTCATTATATAAGAGATACTAACTTAGACCTAAAGGATTCATTCATTCCCTGGAGTCGAGAGGGGACGGACGACGACGCTTGTTCTTCATTTTCTTTATTTTTCGGATCAATTGTGACTGCCCTTTGGATTTTGTTCTTCCCTTATACTTTTGCTACTCGGATTCAGATTGTATTGGTATTATTATCCTTCTTTAAATCTTTAATCCCTTCTTCCCTATATTAGTTATCGTAATTATTCTAATTCAATTCTCTTTAGTCTTTTATTATGTTGAATTTCAATTATCTATTTCTGGTTATTGTTAATTCGTTGGCCATGAGTAGCTAATTTTCTTATGCTAAGACTATAGGGGATCCATAATTATGAAGGGAGAGTGATCGATTTATTGGGTTAATGCTAGTATAGTCTTTGTTGATTAAATGCTACAATTAATCGAACCGTCTAATTGAGTCGACGCAATTAGACCTTTAATTCTTAGTGATCCTTGACCTGGACCGAAAGGTTGGAAAAGGCGAGACTAGTAGCGAACAATAGGGTATTGCGGTGAGGGCGAAAGTTAAGTTTGTGTACACTTTAGGGTGAATTAAGGACCGAAAGGTGACGTTCACTACCCCTTAGACCGTATTTGCATTGACTTGAGACCTAGATTACTTAATCGAATGATTATGGTGAACCGTCTGTCTTAGCATTTGTTCCTCTTTATCTGTTTGCTTCCTTCTTTTTATTTCCCTCTCCCTTATTCTCTTTAGTTTAGAATATCACTTTTCAAATCCCCACATTGTGACCCGTTACTCATAGACTAAAATTAGACAGATAAATCTCATTTTTGCCTCCCCGTGGAGATCGACCCTACTTGCCGACTTCGTTAGTTGTATTTAGGTTTATTTTTGATCTTTGCGACGACCGGTATCAAATTTTGGCGCCGTTTCGGAGAGGCAGCGTAGTTTTATTTGTTTTTATTTAGTTTATTTCTTGTCTCAAGGAGCTTCGGTTCCTTGAGACCGTTATTATGTCTTTCGTTCTTCTCTTTCCGCAGAAAGAGAACGAAATTTTTGGTACTTATTTAGCCAGGTTTTTGGAGTGGCTCGAGCCCAGACGAGATGCATTTTTTGAACTCCAATTGTCTTTGGACTATCTTCCGGGGTATGAATGACCCTACGCGAGCATACCTAGAATCTATTGGTAAGTGGGATTTGGAAGGAATCCCCGTAAATGAGGTATTATAATTCTTTGATTGGTTTGTCTTGAATCTCTTAAACCCAACTTTTCTCTTCATGTTGACTCAAATGAGGGGGTGAGTGAGACCTTAGAAACCAATCTAGGAAATCTTTGACGGAGACATGGAGGAGACCACTAGCGTGGTTGACAATCCTTTTTATGAGGATAGTTTAGAACCCCTTTATGATTCTTGCACTGATAGTGAGGGTGATTTGAAGGCTCTCTTTGAGAATCTCCATCTTGACGAGTCTAGCAATAAGGAGAGTGAGGAGGTAGATTTAGACAGTCTTGAGGTCAAATGGGATACTTACGATGATATAGTAGATGAACCTATTATAGAGGACCCAATTGACCCAATCGACTTTACCTTCTCCTTTAGCAGTCCAGATTCCTCCACCTCACAGTTTTCACCCGTCTGAGCATCCAAATTCTATTCGCGTTGTTTTTGAGTCCAATGCTCCTGAGCTGCTTTATTTTCCACCTGCGGTTATTTTGAGTTTATATTCCGCCCTTAGCCGGAGGGCGTAATTATCTTGTGAATGATTTTGGGAGCTGTCATAGGAAATTCGTTAGGCTTAAACGATCTTGCATTTCAATTTCCTATGCTATTACTATATTATGGTGCTACTTACAGTTTTGTGTAGCACATGCGCAGCGATTTGACAGGTTGGTGCGATCTTTGAGTTGCTTTGATTGGGTTCAATTAGAGTAGTTGGCTGAAAAAGAAGGTCGAGCTGAGACCTGTCTGAAACTAGCGCTACCCGGGAGGCAACCCGGAGATTTATTTTTAGTTGTTTTTCCAACATTGCATTTTATTTTAGTTGTGTGTAATAATTGGTCTTCGTACCATAGACTATATCAGTATGCTTGCTTTGTTAGTTTTGCGGGCAATTTTTACTGCGTTTTGCAGGGATACACTGGAGATTACTCGATCGAGTACTTTTTGTACTCGATCGAGAGCTTTTTCTGCTGATTAAAAAAAAAAAGTTTTTTTTTTTACTCGATCGACCACTATTCCACTCGATCGACCACTATTCCTCTCGATCGAGCTATTTTGGACGCCCATTGCTTGGATTAGCTTCTTGTGACGATGTTTCGGAGCTATTAGTGACCTCCCATGTTGCTGGCTGGTTTGGGGACGCCCCTTATTCGCGCAATCTTGTGAGCTTTCCGTATTTACTCTCTTTCTCTTTTAGTTTGCATTTCCTTTCCATGTTTTGGTACAATGAGGGCATTGTACGGTTTGGTTTGGGGAGGTTATGCATCCATATCTGTGTCTGCATCTTGTTTTTATTGCATTTCTGTTATCACATTTAATTTATGTCTGCATTGTTGTTTATTTCCATAAAAATTCAAAAATTCCCTAAAAATTCAAAAATTCAAAAAATTCAAAAAATATTCACGTTTATTTTTGCATATAGGTTGAGTCGGAACGGTAGATTTCCGTGATGAAATTGCACTTTAACTTGTCATTTTACTTGAGCCTTGCACTTTTATTGATAGTTATTAGCTGAGTCTTGCGCATATCTACGAGTTTTTGTTCAAATATAGCTGACCATTTAGACTTGACCTGATAAATTGGCAAACTACTTGATAAATTCTGAGTTTTAGAGCCCATAACTGGTGACATTCATGACCAGTTCATTAGGAATTGAGAGTAGTACTCCTTGCATAGCATGTTCATTATTTTTGCACTTTTATGACATTCGATTTCTTGTCAAATGCATACATTCGGGTTTGTGGTCGGTGTCACATGCAGGGAGGTGCTTATAAATTTTCCCCTTTTCTTATATTTTTCACCCATATAGCTCCACTTAAGCCAAATCTTGCCTTTTTGACCCATTAGCTACATCCAAAACTCAGCCTGCCTAGTTAAGCTAGTTTAGTTTGTCTTTTGTGGTATATTTTTCCGTCTGCAGATTGGCCGTGTGTATTTTGATTGGAGTTGGTGTATATAAGGAGGGAAAAAGAAAAAAAGAAAAAAAAAAGAATTGGAAAAGAAAAAAAAAAGAGAAAGTTACGTGAAGAAAAAAAAATATGAAACAAAATCAAAATCACGTATGCAGGAAACCAGGAAAGAATGAAAAAATCAAAAATTTGTTGTCTGGTTGTATTTTGAGACCGTACGTATTCATTTTTATCTTGTGACGGTCTCACTCCTCTGTTTTATTCATATCTTTTTGAGGAGATTGTGTATTGGGTAGTGAGTTTTGTGCCAATGAAGGGCACTTGTGTTTATTTTTTAGTCAGTTGAGATTCGGACGGTCTTATATGGTTCTGTTTAGGAACTAGCTTGACGCTTTTACCTCCACATTTCCATAACTTGTTTTGCCTTTTCTCACCCGAACCTCACTATTCCCATATCATTTGTAAGCCCTCGACTGTGACGGACATTGTTGGTTGGAATGTATGTGTAGTACTTGAATCGTCTATCATCTTTGTTGCATGCATGTTATGTAGGTCGTGATCTAGGTGAGTGACTGTTTTCTCTTTCTCTATTATACATATACTTTCACCCTTTGCTTCATGAGAGAAGAGTGACCACGTGAGAGTCCGATTTTGTTGGTCTTGCAAGGTCGATAGGTCAGCTTTATTTATGGACATCTTATAATTCGTTTGCGTATTGACCATTGTAGTCAGAATCGTTGATTTTAGCTTGCATTAAACTGGTTCAAGTAGGCAAGTTAAGCTAGCTCTGAGTTATCATTTCCGTTCCATTAGTTGCATTTTAGTTTACTCGAGGACGAGTAAAGGTTTGGTTTGGGGATATTTGATACGTGCATTTTATATAGTCCTTTTAGGCCTTTTTATGCACGTATTTCTATGTTATTATCGTAGTTTATGCTACGAAATGCCCGAATATGCTACTTTGGTTTGTTTTGTCTTATATGCAGGAATGAACCAGAAAATAGTGAAATCGAGCCTTTTACCGTCCGTTTAGCATGCATTTGGAGGAAGAGTGAATTTGGAGCGGGAATGTAGCTATTTTGAGATGCGCAAAGAAGAAACATAGCTAGGCGAGCAAAGGAAGAACTTCAAATTGCTAGTGCCTACTTTGAAGAGCTATATGTCGAGTTCTACAACAGATATTCAGGTTATTCCAATTGGAGATGAAAGCTTGTCCTCTTAGCTTTCCAACGCCACCGGAATCGCCCTGTTTGCCCAAGTAACGAAGATATGGCAGCCGTTTGAAGTTCAGTGCGCAAAGCAGGAAAAGTACTCGATCGAGTAGATAAATCACTCGATCGAGTACTAGCTACAGCGAGAAGATATTAGTCGAGAATAATTAGATTATATCTTAGTTTTATCTTATAATTAGATTAATAATAATTATCTCTCATTATATAAGAGATACTAAGTTAGACCTAAAGGATTCATTCATTCCCTGGAGTCAGTAGAGGGGACGGACGACTGCTTGTTCTTCATTTTCTTTATTTTTCGGATCAATTGTGTCTGCCCTTTGGATTTTGTTCTTCCCTTATACTTTTGCTACTCGGATTCAGATTGTATTGGTATTATTATCCTTCTTTAAATCTTTAATCCCTTCTTCCCTATATTAGTTATCGTAATTATTCTAATTCAATTCTCTTTAGTCTTTTATTATGTTGAATTTCAATTATCTATTTCTGGTTATTGTTAATTCGTTGGCCATGAGTAGCTAATTTTCTAATGCTAAGACTATAGGGGATCCATAATTATGAAGGGAGAGTGATCGATTTATTGGGTTAATGCTAGTATAGTCTTTGTTGATTAAATGCTACAATTAACTGTAACCGTCTAATTGAGTCGACGCAATTAGACCTTTAATTCTTAGTGATCCTTTACCTGGACCGAAAGGTTGGAAAAGGCGAGACTAGTAGCGAACAATAGGGTATTGCAGTGAGGGCGAAAGTTAAGCTGTTTACACTTTAGGGTGAATTAAGGACCGAAAGGTGACGTTCACTACCCCTTAGACCGTATTTGCATTGACCTGAGACCTAGGTTACTTAACTGAATGATTATGGTGAACCGTCTGTCTTAGCTATTCCTCTTTATCTGTTTGCTTCCTTCTTTTTTATTTCCCTCTCCCTTATTCTCTTTAGTTTAGAATATCACTTTTCAAATCCCCACATTGTGACCCGTTACTCATAGACTAAAATTAGACAGATAAATCTCATTTTTGCCTCCCTGTGGAGATCGACCCTACTTGCCGCTGACTTCTGTTAGTTGTATTTAGGTTTATTTTTGATACTGCGACGACCGGTATCACCGTCCCCGGTTTCAGCTCCACACTAAAATCTATCTCCCTCTTTGGCGGTAAACCTGATATCTCCTCCGAAAAGACATCTGGGAACTCTCCCACCACCGAGATCTGATCAACTGTCGAACTCACCTTACTGTGGTCTCTCACATGGCATAGAATCAAAGGACACCCCTTCCTCAGATAAGACTTCAATGTCACCGCTGCAATCACTTTGACCTTGGGTTTGACAACAAACCCACGATAAGACACACTGACTAATTTAGGACCTCTCAAAGAGACTCTCTTTTGGTGACAGTCTATTCTAGCTTTGTACTTACCCAACCAATCCATGCCAAATATCATCTCAAAACCATCCATAGGAAACTCTAATAAATCCACTGGAAGGTCGACCTGCCAAACTATAATAGACACACCCTTATACAATATTTCACAAGAAACAGACTCTCCCGATGGTATAAAAACTTCATTTTTTACAGACTCAAACTCTCCCAAACCCAAAAGCTTAGCATGCCTCGATGATATAAAAGAATGTGACGCCCCCGAATCAAACAAAACAAAGGTAAAGACACCATTAACAAGAAAAGTACCCGTGATCACGTGAGCGTCATCCTCAGCAGCTTTCTTGTCCATCATGAATAGCTTGCCACTGGTCTTCTGTCCACCTCCCTGGATAGTACTAGCAGAAGTAAACGATTTAGCAGCCGACCCCTGGTTGTTATTAGTTGCCGGTTTCTGATATGAATTACCGCCATTGCGGTTAGCCCCACCGTTGTTATTCTGACCACCCTGATTGTTCCATGACCCAGCCGGCCTGTTACTAGCATAACTCCGAGACGGACCCTGAGAGAAACTCCCCTGTGATGGCCTCTGAAAACCCCTTCCCACAGCACTGTTGCACTCATATCTCTTGTGGCCTATACCGCCACAGTTAAAGAAAGATATACCCCAGCTGCTAGTACTACCACCACGACCACGCCCAAAGAAAGCTCCACCACTAAAACCCGATCCCAATCAATAAGCCCTCGCTTGGTTATGGTTGCCCCTCTTGTAACTAGACTGACCACCACCGTCGCTCTCAGCCTTCCTCTTCTCGGGACCTCTCTCCCTATTCTCTTTGGCCATTTCGACCAATCTCTCAGCTCTTCCCGCTCTCTCATACACCTTCTTTACATCTGTAAGGATCCCAACCGGTAACTTTTCCATAATCTTATAGGTCAGCCCCTTGTCAAACCTCAACGCTAGGTTCTCTTGGTTCAACCCCATATCCTCAGCATACCTAGACTTCTCATTGAACTTGTGATAGTACTCAGCCACTGTCATATCTCCAGTCATTTTGAAATCATCAAACTCCTATCTCGGCTTACTACGGACATGCTCAGGTACAAACTCTCGGCACATAGCTCTCTTGAACTCACTCCAAGGTATAACTGACTTCCCCTGTCTCACATATAGATCCAAGGCACTCTCCGTTACCTTGTCCCACCACTCTCCAGCCGCATCTCTCAAGTAGAACGCAACTTGTTCCACTTAAAAGTCCTCAGGGCAATGAACCACATTCAGAATATTCTCCATCTCCCTATGCCAATTGTCGAGCAAAATTGGTGCTCCGGTACCCATGTATTCTTTTGGGTTGAAACGGTCTATGGTAGTACTCATCTTAGCAAAATCTACCCCAGCCTCTTTATCCTTCCCAAACTTCTTCAAGGCCTCAGTAAGTGCCTCTTGATGCTCAAGCATCTTGGCTACTTCATCTATACTCATCATCTCGGCCCTAGCATACAAAGTAGATCTCTTTTGCGGCATCTTTGAACTATATAAGAGAAGAAGTAAACATAAACACACATCCCACAACTTAAACACGTATATGACCTGAGCAGCTCACACTCGACCGAGCAACATAACCCACTCGATCGAGTTGAGGCCACTCGAACGAGTTGCCCACTTACTCGATTGAGTGCCTCGATTCCAGAACCTGACCAGAAAGCATCAAAAACCTCACTCGATCGAGCCCCTTACTTACTCGATCGAGTAGCCCTCGCTCGATCGAGTCTCCAACCTACTTAATCGAGTGCCCAAAAACAGCAGCGATTGTCCAAAAACGATATACACCCCACTCGATCGAGTCCTACCCACTCAATCGAGTCCCTCACCTACTCGATTGAGTGCCCCCAACTCGATCGAGTCATGCTGACTCATAGGCTACCCGCATGCTCAACTCAACTACTTTCCACAACAACTCTCTCTCTCTCTCTCTCTCTCTCTCTCTCTCTCTCTATATATATATATATATATATATATATATATATATATATATATATATATATATATATATATAAGAAGGATCAAGTGAGTCCACCCAAATCCATTGAGTCCATAAGTCCTCTTTAGGACCCTTAAAAAGATGGGATGGAGGGTTGAGATTGAAGGAGAAAAAGGGAGTATTAGTGCAAAAATTAGGGGATCAATCCTAATTAATCACTTTCCCTCACTACTATCACTAATCAAGCCCTAATTTCACTATAAAACCCTTCTTTTTCCACTCACTTCTCTCTCATCTCACAATTATCCTCCCCCTCATCTCTCTAAAAACCAAAAAAAATCAATTCCTCTCAAAAATCAAACAAAATTCAAAAATCAAATAATTCAAAAAAAAAAAATTCCCCACTCTTCCTCACCTACCCGACCCCACGACCACCACCACCGCCACCAACCGCACCCACCACCCTCCTCTCATCCTCACCCACCACCCTCCTCTCATCCTCACCACCACCGACTCGCCTGCCACCAGCCGACAACAACATCAGCACCACCCGACTACCCTTCCCACCACCACAAACCACCCCAAAACACCACACATTCTCGACACCTTCAACATCCCAGTCGATACATTCTCACCACCCAAAAACACCACCATCGACACCTTCACTACCACCACCACCACCTTCAACATCCCAGCCGACCCGCCATTCTCGACAACTACCCCAGATCTGCAACCCCGACAACCCGACAACAACCACCAACTCCGATAACCCGACAACTACCCACAACCACCACCACCTTCAACATCCCAGCCGACCCGCTATTCTCGACAACTACCCACAACTACCCACAATCAGTCAACCACCCACACCTCGGCCTCGGCTGCAACAACCACCCACACCCACAATCGAAACACAACAACCTCGACCTCACTGTTTTGTGGTTTTTTGTTTTGTTTGCTTTGTTTTATAATTTTTTTTATTTGCTTTGCTTTTCACGGTTTTAGATCTGTGGAATTTGTGTTTTGTTTTATAATTTTTTTGTTTGCTTTGCTTTTCATGGTTCAATGTTGTGGGATTTGTGTTTGCTTTGGTTTTCACACTTTTCACGGTTCTATGCTGTGGGATTTGTGCTTTTCACCTTTTTTTTTTTGTGTGTGTCAGATTTCTGAAGAAGTAAATATCGTATTGTTATAAATTTCAAATTTTGTATTTCAAATCTCGTCTTGTTATTATATTGTTTTGTTTCAGATCTGGTTTTAAAAAGGTACACTCGTATTACTTTAAATTTCCACTCGTATTTCTTTACATTTACACTCACATTTCTTTACATTTACACTTGTATTTGTTTACATTTACACTTACATTTCTTTACATTTACACTTGTATTTGTTTACATTTACACTCACATTTCTTTACATTTACACTCACATTTCTTTACATTTACACTTGTATTTGTTTACATTTACATTCACATTTCTTTACATTTACACTCACATTTCTTTACATTTACACTTGTATTTGTTTACATTTACACTCACATTTCTTTACATTTACACTTGTATTTGTTCACATTTACACTCACATTTCTTTACATTTACACTCATATTTCTTTACATTTACACGCATTTTTCATATTTACACCCTTATTTATTTACATTTACACTCGTATTTCTTTACATTTACACTCATATTTTTTACATTTACACTCGTATATCTTTACATTTACACTCGTTAAAATTGTATAGATTTGAACTCATATTTTTTGTGGATATGAGTTGGTGGTGGAGGACGACGGTGGTGGTGTTTTTTGGCAGTCGGACTAAAGTTTTACTCGTAAAAGACAAAAGTTACACTTATAAAGGACCAATTTACTCTTAAAATACTACATTTACACTCTAAAATATTACATTTACACTCGCTAAACATCAAATTTACACTCGTAAAATGTTAAAATTATAAAAATTCAAAATTTCCGTAAAAAAAATCAAATTTACACTCTTAAAATATTACATTTACACTCGTAAAACATCAAAGTTACACTCGTAAAATGTTAAAATTATATAAATTCAAAATTTTCGTCACAAAAAAATTAAAATTACACTCTTAAAATGTTCCATTTACACTCGTAAAATATCAAATTTACACCTGTAAAATGTTAAAATTATATAAATTCAAAATTTCCGTCACAAAAAATCAAATTTACACTCTTAAAATGTTACATTTACACTCGTAAAACATCACATTTACACTTGTAAAATGTTAAAATTATATAAATTCAAAATTTCCGTCAAAAAAAATCAAATTTACACTCTTAAAATGTTACATTTACACTCGTAAAACATCACATTTACACTTGTAAAATGTTAAAATTATATAAATTCAAAATTTCCGTCACAAAAAATCAAATTTACACTCTTAAAATGTTACATTTACACTCGTAAAACTTGACATTTACACTTGTAAAATGTTAAAATTATATAAATTCAAAATTTCCGTCACAAAAAATCAAATTTACACTCTCAAAATGTTACATTTAAACTCGTAAAACATCACATTTACACTTGTAAAATGTTAAAATTATATAAATTCAAATTTTCCGTCACATTTACACTTGTAAAACTCATACAACATTACATTTACACTTCTGAAATCTGAAACTCAAAACTGATTAATTAGGGGCTAGAGAGAGAAAGAAAAATTAATTAGTGTATAGAAATTTGATTAGTGGTAATTTTTTTTGGTAATTTTCAATCTCAACCACCCATCTCAATCCAACCATTCACATTTTTTTCCTTTTCTTTTTAATAGCCCTTAATCAAATTCATCTCAACCATCCAATGAGTCCATCCAATGGCCCTTAAAAGGACTTATGGACTCAATTGGGAAGGAGGACTCATTAGAACTCCTCTATATATATATATATATATATATATATATATATATATATATATATATATATATATATATATATATATATATAGGTTTAGGATCATATGAGAACTACCCTTAGGTGAGAACCATGAGAACCCATCTGATCCATTAAACATGTTGATCTAACGGTTGATGAGAGATGCACAAACAATACTTCTATGTTGTTTAGTAAGGGTACATTTGTCCCTTTATTTATACTCTCTTACTTTTATTTCTTCTTACGTTGTTTCCCTTTCACCTTCACTTATTTTCCCCTCTTTTTAGCTAATTAAGGAATTCTATTGTACTCCATTCTCAAATCTCGTTACTTCCAAGCAGAATTTGCTCTTGATTTTCACAAATTACATGGTACGAATGTCTTTGATTTTGTTTCTTTATTTTGATTGCCCCCACTAATTCTTAGTTTTTTGGGCTTAACCTTTTCTTATGTTCTAAGATTAATTTTAGGGGTTTGCTTTGATTTTGTTGTCGTTATTGTTTAATTTTTATTGTTGATTGTCAGGTTGAATCTTTTCTTTTGTGGGAAAACAATTTTGAGGATACTTAATTTTGTTCTTTTTTTAGGGTTTTGGTCTAAAAGTATATTCTTCATTTATGTTGGTTGAGGATTTGTGTAAATTTTCTTACAATGGTTAAATACATTATGTTTGTAAGTTCACATGCTTTTATCTTGATGTACATTTTAGCTCAATTGTTGATTTAGATATCTTTGTTGTTTGTATGATGATGTTTACTATGTCAACTAGAAATGTATCGCCAATTAGGTTAGTGTTGGATCGTCAATTAGAAAAGTGACACAGAGAAATTGAGAATGCTAACATTGATAAAATTGACATCAAAGTTTTTGAATTCGTTGACGAGGTCGGCCTTAGAAGCGATGGTGGATTCGCGGACAAATGCGAAGGTCGGATGTCTGGCCTTGCACTTGCCTCGACTATACTATGAACTTTCCTATGTAACTGGTCCCTCCAATTATCAATATTTTGCTCTTTTATGCCGTTTTGTTATATGTTGCAGATTGGAAATGTTGAAAGGTTGAAAATTGGATACTAAACTACTTTTGCTCATTTCAAAAAGAATATGGCAGTGAAATTATTTGAGCAATAGGAAGCTAAAGCTTGGTGATTAGAGAAGAAATTGACCAAGAGACTGATAAGGAGCTAGCCTTATGGAGGTTTTTCTGAAGCGCGATTCAATGAACAGTGGTATCAGGCTATGCATTTTACGATTTACATACTCCAATGTTTAGCAAGGAAGCTAGTCTTGTGTTAGATTGTATTAAGGCTTTAACTACCTCTGACTTTAATCGAGCTATTTTTACTACAAAATTCTTCGGAATTGATGTCAAATTCCTCTTTTCTTTCAAAAACAGAGATGACGGTGGTGCTAAAATGTGGTTGTGTCCTTCATGAACTACGACAACCTTATACGACTCATTTGCTTAAATTGTACCATAGCCTTTCATTTTTTTTGTATCCAATCTAGTCTGAAAGCCACAATATGTTGCATATTCTTTGTAAAACTGCACTACTTCATTTAGGCTATTGTATATATGACCTAGTTCTGGCTTCTTTCCATCCATGCACGGTGGAAAATACTCCCCACTTCCTTATGGTAGAATATTGCATGGTAATATGGAAAATGTAGAAATAGATGTACTAGTTTCATCATTCAACTCCATTTTTAATATACATTATTCAAAAGAGTACAAATTTAGCATTCCCACTGTTACAATTTACTCCCTCTATCCCGGTCAATTGTTGTCCTTTGATTTTGGCACAAAGTCCAAGGAAAGAGGAGAGAGCCAATTACTAAATGACAAGTAGATCAAATTAAGTGCGAATCATCAAATTGCTCATCATGTTCATTCTTAAAAATAAAAAGAACAACAATTGACTGAGACCCCCCAAAATGTAATAGGACAACAAATGACAGGGACAAAGGGAATATCATTTGTGTTTCTGAACTTATTATACAAATAATCTGAACATATGATAAATAAGTTCAGAACTTTTAACATGTACCTCTTGTTATTAAGATAGTAACCAATAATTTGTCAAAGCTATATGAGAAAACTGACAATACAAAGTAAATATCCCTAGGTACATTGTACATCAACTTGAGCTATAACATAAAGTAGCTCCAAATACATTTCTAAAAAGTTGGTTCCCAGACTCTTATCATTCATCATAAAGCATAAAACACCCACACAATCAATCAGATATTTTTTGAACCTATGTTACACATTTTCTGAACCTATAACACATAAACTCTGAACCTTTAGTATGCACATCATGTTATTCACATAACTACTCTCATCTTGTCAAAACCACATGAGAAGATACCATATAACATTACACAACCCAATTATAGGTACATTGTATAACTGCTTGAGGTACAACACAAAATAGCTACAAGTACATCTCTAAATAATTGTTTCCCAAAAGTTCTTATTGTTTATCGTAAAGCATAAAACGCTCAAACAATTGATCGAATGTTTTCTTGAACCTATGGTACATATTTTCTAAACCTATGATATATAAGTTCTGGACCATTAGAAGGTATATTATGTTATTCAATAGCTACCAACGATTTGTTAAACCACACGGGAAAAAAGACCATTAAACATTAAACAACGTTAGGTACATTGTATAACTACTTGAGGTACAACACCAAATAGTTACAAGTTCATTCCTAATTAATTGTTTTCGCAAACTCTATCATGAATCCTAAAGTATGAAACGCCAGCAGTTACAATCTATCAAAAATTTATGCTGAACATATGGTACTTATTTTCTGAACTTGTGATACGCAATCTCTGAACCTTGGTATATAAGTCTTATTACTCCGAATTCAAAGTAGCAATCATCAAAACAACCTCTAAAAATTTGTGAAAACCACATGAGAGATAAATCATACAATTTCAAACAACCTTAGGTACATTAAATAATAACTTACACACATACATAATTGTTTTCGCAAACCGTAACATATATTATCAAACGCTAACACCGTAAAATTACAATCTCAAAACATGCAATATGAAATTAATTTGTACAATTCAATTTGAAAAGGTCGAATCAATGAAACTTCGTAGATGAAGCATGATTAGCACTTTTGGTTACCTGTTTGATGTCCTTGTGTATGTTGGTTTACCTGAAACTAGTTGATAGTCGTCGTTTAATTGATTATCAGTTCCTCAACTTCCTCCCACAACAAATCTCATCATTTTTTCTTTTTTATAATGAGAATAATTGAGGAACCAGAGGTTGGCAAAGGGTTTATTTAAAAGGGGAAGGTATTTAATAATTGGTTATTGTGTTGAGGGGATATGACGCGCGACAATCTAGACCATGCACTAATCTACTTTATCCAATGGTGAATAGGGGTTCTCATGGTTCTCATGTGAATAGGGTTCTCATGGGATCTTAACCCTATATATATATATATATATATATATATATATATATATATATATATATATATATATATATATATAGAGTGAAGTTCTTATAAGTCCACTTATATATTTGAGTCCATAAGTCCTCACTACATCCCTTAGATATCCCACTAAGGATGGTTGAGATTGAAAGCCAAAAAGCATACTTAACACTAATGAGTTTTCTATACACTAATTAATCTCACTTTCTCTCTCTAGCTTTAATTATGCATTCACTAATTGATTATTATACACAATTTTTTTTTTTGAGCACAATTTTTTTTTTTGACAAAAACTTTATACAAATTTTATAACACTTTCACTGTTTTAAAAGTGTAATTTTAACGGAAAAGAGTGTAATTTTAACAAAAAAAGCGGTTTGACGGATATTATTTTGAAATTTGAAAATTTGAAGCAAGTTTACGATTTTGAGTTTTACGAGTATAACTTTAGTTTTTACGACAAATATTATTTTGAATTTTTCAAATTTTAACACAACTCATTGTAAATTGAGTCACTTATACTGTAACTTTAGTCTTTAAAAAGTGTAATTTTAGTCCATTAAGTGTAATTTTAGTCCATTGAGAGTGTATCTTTAGTTCATATTAAGTGTAACTTTAGTCCATTAAAGTGTAATTTCAGTCCATTAAGAGTGTAACTTTAGTCCATTCAGACTGTAATTTTAGTCCATATTAAACATGTAACATGAGTCCATTGAGAATATAAATGTAGTCCTTGAGAGTGTAACTTTAATAGAGATAAGTGTAACTTTAGTAGAGATAAGTGTAATTTTAATAGAGATAGTTGTAACTTTAGTAGAGAAATTTGTAATTTTAATAGAAAAAAGTGTAATTCTAATATAAATAAGTGTAACTTTAATAGAGATAACTGTAACTTTAACTTTAAAAGAGAGTAAGTGTAATTTTAATAGAGAAATGTGTAATTTTAATAGAGAAAAGTGTAATTTCAATAGAAATAAGTGTAACTTTAACTTTAATAGAGATAAGTGTAATTTTAATAGAAATAAGTGTAATTTTAATAGAAATAAGTGTAACTTTAACTTTAATAGAGAAAAGTGTAATTTTAATAGAAGTAAGTGTAATTTTAATAGAAATAAGTGTAATTTTAATAGAAATAAGTATAATTTTAATAGAGAAATGTGTAATTTTAATAGAAACAAGCATAAAATGGAGTAAAACTATCGCATGAAAACATTGGAGGCGGGATTTTCAAAATTTGAATTTTGAAATCATTGGAAGCAGAATTTTTAGCACACAATAGGTAAATTTAAACAAATAAAATTAAAAAAACGAAATTAAAATATAAATACGAGACTTTTAGCACACAATGTGTAATTTTTAGCACATGTGCCGAATTTAAACAATACAAGATTTTAAAAAATATAAATCAAGACGATATTTGACATATGAAATTTGAAAAAAAAAATTACTAAATCTGAAAATACGATATTTAAAAGACGAAGACAATTTTTTTAAAATAAAAAACAAGATTTGAGAAAAACGAAATGTTAAAACCCCCCAAAAAAAATCCCAACCATCACCACCAATAGCAACCACAACCCGCCACCAACCTACCACCTACGCAGCACCCTCACCACATCCTTCTCGCGAGCAACCCACGAGGTGGTTTCAAATCCGGAAAAAAAAAAAGAGAACCACCACGAACTAACTACCACCGCCACAAGACAACCACAACCACCACGAGCCAAAGACCACGAAAAACCTTATATCTGAAAAAAAAGAGAAAAAAGAAAAGAAGGCGACAGGGGAGGAGAGGAGGAGGTGGCCGTCTGGTTTGGTGGGGCTGGAGAGGCGGCAGAGGAGGAGATCCGGGTATGGTGGTGCGTCTATGGTGGTTGTTGGGGGTAGGAGGCGGCAGTGTGGTGGTGAGGTGATGGTGGTGGCAAAAGGCTGGTGGGTGTGGTGGTTGTTGGGGGAGGCAGGAAGGACGGAGGGCGGAAGAGAGGAGGGAGGGCGGCAGTGTGGTGGTGGGGATTTTTTTTTTCTCACATTTGTTAGAGAGGAGAGGGGAATTATATGGGTTTTTTTTGAGAGAATTAAATTGGGTATTTGAGAGAGGTGGTGAATGAATTGTGTGAATGAGAGATAAGTGGGTGGAAAAATAAATTATATATAGTTGATTAGTGTTTGATTAATGTGGATTAGTAAGGTAGTGAGAGAGTGGGTTTAATTAGTCATTAATCCCTTGTTTTTTGTCTTCAATCTCAGCCTTCCATAGTGCTCATCCAAGGGCACTAAGGGTGTGTTTGGATTGACTGATTTGGAGGGAAAAGAAAGGGATGGAGAGTAAGGGATTTAAAATCCCTTATTTGGATAGCAAATGAGGGTGGAGGGAAATGGAGGGGGAGAGATTTAGAGGGATTCAATTTCCCTCCTCCAAGGCTAATAAAATCTCTCCACAATGGGCAAGATTTGGAGGGAAATTGTATTCAAATAACCACACTTCATTCCCCCTCCCCTTCCCTTCTCTCCCTTTCCCTTCCCTCCTTCCCCCTCCCCTCCCTTTCCCTCCACATTTACTATCCAAACACACCCTAAGGAGGATTTATTGACTCACACTTAGGAGGGGGACTTATATGATCTCAACACTATATATATATATATATATATATATATATATATATATATATATATATATATATATATATGCATACGTATATACAACAAGCAACATCCTATTTACATGTTTCTAATAAGCCACATTAGAAATCAATCATTATGCAATCCTCAATATTCACAACAACATACAATCATACAATATACGTACCTCTTGCCACCACATTCTCCATTCTCCATATTCATTCACCCACCAATTCATACAACACATTTTCAATATAGATATGAAACATAACTTAGATAAACACATAGCGATCCCATGACACACCCTATAGTGACCGGTTCAAAGTTATAGGGCGAGACCGCGACTTTAGGACGTGTCCCAAGCCTTTCCATTAGCTCCTAACAACTCCTACCCGGGATCATTTTATTTTGACTCCCTAGATTCATTGGGTTCATTAATTACAGGTTCCAAAATCATCGCTCTGATACCACTTTGTAACACCCCCATACACCAAGTGCCATACCAGGACCACCTAATGCACGAGGATGCTACCATCTCGGTTACCCGAGGCAATGTATATCAAGTAGACAATAAAGAAACATACTTTATTAAACAAACTAAAGTAAATAAATGTTCAAGACACAGCGGAAAACTTCTCTATATCTTATGGTGACTCAACCCAGCTATCCCATGCGCATCCATCTCATACCTACTCAATAACTGTTCACCATCCCTGAATGGATCACCACAGTTTTTAAAACATTTAAACGGGGCTAGTTACTGATTACACAAAAACAATAAAATAGATACAATACACAAATTACCCAATCTCCATCACAACTCCACACACCTGACTATACACTAAAGTGTGTAGTCCTGCCAGAATACCCATCGCAACAAGTATTCCACACAGCCAGTGGGGGACCGCAGCCGTTCCCACCTAAGCCTCGCTCATCTCATCCGAGCGATAACCCATGTTCTTTAGTGTGCACATCCCTTCTGTGACGGGTTCCAAAGAGGGCGAATCAAGGGCGTGAAGCCACTCCCGCAAGTGACTCCACTCAGCCGAGGACACACCTCGAGAACAACAGACAATTATAAAACCAAGCACATTGTACAATAACAATTACCAATTACGAATTCCAATACGATATGAATCAACGACATTAACCAACAATTATGCAATAAATAACCGAGTAGGGAAACCCTACCTGGAATAAGCAATCACGAGACCATCACAAGCAGCTAATCAATATTGCTCCTCTACGAAACCTCCTCCTATAATCACATATTCATACAATTACCATCTAATCAACATTATACTCCCAAACCCCCCCAATATACCCAATTAGGGTTTTAAACAAAATGAACGAAACAATATAAAAACTATACAAGGATCTTACCCTTGACACGACGAACTCAACGGCGTAAAGAACACGACGATCCGACAACCTTAGCCTTTGGAATTTGATAATAACGCGAAGAACAAGGCAACGTAACTGTTTTCTCTCTTTGAAATATTTTTAGAAAAGTAAAAGTGATTAAGAAAGTGACGAAAACCCTTAAATACTAATTACGCGTTATTAACAAAACCCGGCTAAAACAACCCATCGAGTGTCCCTTACTTGATCGAGTGTCACATATACTCGATCGAGTATCCATCAGGCAGACTACTGTTTCGTATAAAAACATACTTACTGGACAGAGTAAGTCCCACTCGATAGAGTACCCATAGACATTGAAAATCGTAGTATTACAATTAGTGGGTAATAATAAAGGGTTTTTGTTTTGTATAATAGTTTAGGATGTATTGTGATAGTTATTATGTGGTATTGTAGGATGAGACGGCTTTATGAGACAGTCTTATGAGATGGATCTTGCTTATGTTAGATTGCTTATGGTGTATGCGAAAAAGGTAGGTTAACCCTACTTGGTTTCAATAAGTTTGGATCGTTATATGTGTCATCATTATGTGGTCAATGCATTATAACATGCTCATTGTAATTAATGGTTGTTGGTCTCATGTTCGTGTTGGAAATTCATGGTGACATGATAATGGGCAATTAATGTTAAATTGGTATTTAAGGATTTGGCGAGTCTCATGTGTGTTGGTAATTCATTATAATATGGTAATGAGTTATGACGACTTGGGGAGTCGGGATGTTTGGGAAATTGATGTTCATGATCTTTTTTGGAAGTTGATAGGATGTCGCAACCTAATCAAAGATAAAATACCCTAGACACAAATGAATTTAGTAATAGGGGTCGAACACAAGGTGACAGGAGTTGCTAAACAAGTTGTCATAGAGTGAATTCTATCGAGGTCGGTTATCGATTGATTATTTGATTGGATGTGTAAAACAGTAATAAACATAGGAGTTGATAGAATCTTTAATTGTTTAGGTCTTATGACAACCACCTCTCGACCTTTTTGTCGACCATAGAACAGGTCCTTACGAGCTATCGCTATGGCTAGGTCGGTCTACTAAAACATTCTTAGTCAAATTCATTTTCGTGCCTCTCGACTTATAAAAGGGAATTAACAAATTTAATGTAAGATAGTGGCCAACAATCAAAGACTAACAAAACAATGGAAGCATGTTAAAGAAACAATGAATTGGTATTGAAACATCCTATTTCAACAATTGCAAATACTACTCATGCATCACTCCCTTAATCCCTAGACTAGTGAATTATTCATGCATAATGAAAACCAATCTAATGACAAATGATATAATAAAGATGAACATACTAACTAGTAATGTAAATGACAAATGAATAACAAAAAAATACTAGAAATAATATTACCTTAACTATTGGAAATGAGCTTGGAAATGAAGAAAAAGATAGAGCAAATGGAAAGCTTGAAATGTAAATTGTATTATAACTTGAAATGCTTGAATGAAATTGTTTATAACATAGACGAAATGCTAAAGGGAAATCTAATCTAAACTACATTTTATTCTGAAAATTAAGACTAAAGCGTATGGAAAAGTGTATCGAAGTGTGTGGATACAACACCCTTTATATAGGACCAAAGGGAGTAACGTAAATGGGATAGAAAAGGGGCACCCTGATCAGGGATACCCCACCCCGATCGGGGTCGTGTGCTTTTTATTTTTTGTCTTAACTTCTCACTTAATGTTGATGCGGAATACGATGCTTGCTTTCTTTACGAGTCCATCTAAGGCATCCTAGGGATCTTTTGGTATTCAATGCAAGCTCTTATCATGAGCTTTCATTTGAACTTCATTTCTTTACATATCCACCAATCAAAATTGGTTTCCTCTTGCTCGGGTTTTCCAATTTCTTCCCAAAACGCCCACTATACTTCCCGGAACGTCCTTGCATGGTCCAAACTTTCTCTCATTAGCCTCGTGAACTTGGGTGAATGCTAATTTGACGGGAAAAAGCTATTAACGGCTTCATTTCCTACAAAATATAATGAATACGAGCAAAAACACCTAGAACACGGAATTAGCTCACAAATACACTAATAGAAGTGCAATAATCAAATAAACCGAGCTAAAATAGGGGGTTAAACTATATATAAAATGGACCTATCACAAGTGTGTCTCATAATAAGTCATGCTTTGATATACTGCATTTCATATCGTTGTTGCCGTATATGTTGAGGATGTGGTGGTTGTTGAGGAGACGTAAGGCGGTTGGAAGACTGTCTTAGGCTTGAGTCGCCTTTTGGAGCTTCCCACTCCAAAAGGGATGTGCACATTAATGAATTGAGTACGGACGGACTCGTGTGATTGAGGCACGACGTTTGGCAAAAGATCTGAGTCACTCTCGGGCCCGGTACCACGGACATATTCCGAGTACCTATTTGTGTGGTATAGTGTCATGGCCGTGTCTCTGGAACGGGTGGTTGTGGGTAGACCTGGCAAAATCAACCCGACCCGAAAAGGCTGACCCGAGACCCAAACTGCCGCACCCGAATGACACTCGAAACCCGAATTAACCCGACCCGACCCGAAAATGACCCGAGCTTTGATAGACCCGTATTAACCCGACTCGAAATGACCCATCCCAAAACTATCCAACTCGAAAATGACCCGACAAAACATAACTTTAATTGGCCCTAAAAGACTTGAAATGCCTTTTTCCTTCTTAATCATTGACCCGAAAACTACCCGACCCGAAATGACTCGATTTCCTTTACCCGAAACAACCCGACCAACAAACCCGAAACAAACCCCTAAACCCGAAATAACCCGACCCGACCCGAACTAACCCAAATATTTTAGAAACCCGAATTGGCCCGACCAGTTTACCCGATTTGCCAGGTCTAGTTGTGGGTACGCCTGGGCGTGTCCCGGTACCGGCGTGGTGATTGTATAGTAGTGGCTCATTCACATTATTGGCATGTTACATACTATAACACCCCCTTCTTACCCGGCCAAGGTAATTGGGAAATGTTACCATCTTGGATTTCCGAGGCAGTAAATCGGAGATACAATCAAGAAACATTTATGTAAATAAAAATTTCAGTTATTACAAACATAAACTAATGAATAAATGTGAACTATACAAATTACAAGTTGACTACCAACTATGCCATCTATGTTATGCTACTCGACTCCCAGTCCAAGGCGCTGCCCAAATCCCGATCACATCAACAAGCAAAACATGTACTTAACCTGCTCCCCGTCTGATCGAAAATATCACATGGATCGACAAAGGCTATCTCGGAAATAGGTGACAGTTAAACAGACACACAAACGTCAGTTCCAATAAATAAAGTGGGACATAATTCAAAGTGTGTGAGTATGCAACATGACTATGATCTGAATGAGACGCTAGCAAACAACCACCACACCGGTACCGAGACACGCCCAAACGTACGCACAACCACCACAGTACCGGGACACGTCCAGACATACCGACCACCACACTGATACCGGGACACGCCTAGACATACCAACCACCACAAATTGGTACCAGGACACGCCGAGACGTACTGGGTCCGGAAGCCAACCGGATCCCCTGCCAGACGTCGTGCCTCAAACACACGAGTTCCTCCGTAACTCAAGCCATCAATGTGCACATCCTTCTTGGAGTGGGAAGCTCCAAGAGGCGACTTAAGCGTAAGACGGTCTCCCAACCATCTTAAGTCTCCTCAATAACCAAGTAACACCACTAAACAATCACAACCGGCATATTCTCCAATATACATGACAAATATAATAATGCAAGATACCACACAATATGCCAATTACCGACTTATCAAGTCATCTTAACCAATATCATGTTATAATGCAATTTAACCAACAAAGTCTTATCTTGATCATAGAACTTCCATGAATTCAGCTCAATCTTAGCTGAAGTTGTAGTTCCACCACCCTCATTGATAATTTTTCAGGTGTCTGTTCCTATAGTCTAATAAGTTTAAGGTGTTTTATACCCGGGACGAAGAACCATATTACCCAAATTAATCTCAAGAAAGTATGTCAAATTACTACTATTCGGGTCAGGATCACTAACAAGTATCGTCCCTTCTTGAAAAATTTGATTAGACACAAGTGTATTAGTAGGATAGCTAATAAGGTGACTTGTTTTGTTGGCTTGAATCCTAATGCGAAACTCGAATCGTTTGATAATAGAAATAATACATCATTATCGATATAACCCATTTGAGATGCTTCAGTTGGTGATGTTATGGAACCAATCTTTTGTATACTTGCAATACATGATTTTGATAATACTAGCAGAATAATAAACAACATTATAAAACTCCATTTTCCCATTTCTTAGGAAGATGCAATATTTGAAAATTGCGAAAGATGAAAACTTCGATAAAGAAACGACTTAACTCCTTAAGATTACTGCGAAGGATCGAAGAATTGGATCAAGAAATATATCAAGATTCAAGCAAAGTTTTTTTGGATAATTGAGAAGAATTAAAGAGACCCACAAAGTTGAACATGGGTCAAAGAGTAAAAGGCAGTAGTTCTGCAACCATTACAATAATAAATCAATTGATTAATTGATTCATTCAAAAAATTATAATTTCAATTACAAACAAAAAGATTTGATACTACAAAGAGAATGGAACTACAACACCCTAAGAAAACACAATTCAGTATCCACAAACATCCAGGAACTAGATTTCATCCATCTGTTAAAATACTCTACTAAATCACCTGGCCAAAAAAATGAAAAAGTAACATTAAGTTAATTTAATTACTCAGTATATAAAAATTATCATGTGCATGGCGACAAATTAGACACAAGCTAATATTAAACATGGCATGTGTATCCACACAGCAGTAGTTGTGTATCCACACAGCCGGATATGTATATCCACACAGCCGGATATGTGTACCCACACATCCGGGTATATGTATCCACACAGCAGGATATGTGTACCCTGTAGATACCTCATTTCTGCACCTCCCGCAAACCACCCGGTGATGATTGGGCCGCATGTTTGCTACGCGGAACGATTTGTGACAGTTCGTAAGTTTATCGTCAAGTGATTGCTCAAACACTAATGTCTACCTCTTAGTTGTCATCTACGTGCCGATACGGTCGTTTTGACAGTAATTAGAGTACATTTGGAGTCCTGGCTTAAAACCGTCTTCATTTTCTGATAACCGTTAAATCCCGAGTCAGAATGTTCTGAAATGTTCCGCATATTTCTATTCCATATTTTTATAAATATTTCACAATCTTTATCCTTTGGTAAATAATTTCCCGTAATATTCACATAAAATATTAAGGAAAACCAAATTATTCTGTCCTTCCATAACTTAAACACGAAAATCTTTCTTCCGCAGGAGGAAACCACTTGGGAACAGACGCAGCAGGTGCTGCGCCTCTTCCAAGAGACGCAGTGGCTGCTGCGCCTCTTCCCAGGTCCTTCTCTGCGTAATTTTCGTATCTTTTTCATATCTTTCCGAGATTCACTTCGAAAGACTCTTCGAAACCCTAATTCCTTCACGTGATTAGTATAAATAGGAGCCTTTGCTCCTCATATTTCTCACGCGAGTGTCCGTCCTTCTCTTCTCCCTTTGCATTCTAGACTTTTGTTCTTACTTTTTGGCGTCTACGTGCTTGAACATTCGACCACGTAAGCTCGGATCCTTCTGAGTACCAGCCTCGTTTGCATGACCGACCAATTTGACCAACTCCACAATCAATCAACTTAATTAATCTGAATCGTTTTCCTCTTACGAGGGCACTTTCATTACATTCGCGTCGAGCATCACTAATCGATATCTTAGTTCCTTCTCGTTTCGTCAAACATGTAAGTCTGAGGGTGTAAATCCTTCTTTATTTATTTTTATTTATCTTTTTGTACCACTAATGTAAGGTTTATGTCGAAAATACCTTTTAAAACCGATTTCTAAAACCGTGCTTTAAAACCTCTTTTTACGGATTTCCAGAAGACAGACCGTCGAGAAAGGACGCAGCAGAATCGCCGCGCCTCTTGAAGGAGCGCGATTCTTCGCGCGCCTCTTCGTGAAGCCGCCAGATTCTCGCTTCCTTTCTTCTTCCTTCGTCCTCTGTAATTCGTTGCTTTTATTTGTTTTATTTGTTTGTTCGTTAAGTCTTTGACATAATAGCATCCTAACTTCACATGTATATTATTTATCATTAACATGTTTAATTCATCATTAAATCCGACTTAAATCCCTCATAATCTCATATTTGCGGGTTTTCGTCATTAAACTCAATCCGGGTTGTAGGAATTCGATTTGTTCATATTGAGTTTCTGGAATTCGATCTTTGATATATTTTCATCTGTCTTTTGTCATATTCGTCATTAATTTGTCATTAATTCATCATGTTTAGTTTATTTCGTTCACCCATGTCACTAATCAATCGTTCATTCATGTAATAATCCGACTTTATTCCGTCTCATCCATGCTTTATTGTTTTATGACCCTTAATCACATGTAAATAACCTATTAATCACTTTCATCCGAGTGAATAATTTGATCAATCATTAAATTTACCGACGAGTATTAAAAACACGCAATTCCGGCTTCATAGCGAATTCAAAGTCAGAATGACGCAGAAATCCGCCGCGCCGATCAAAGGACGCAGCGACTTCTTTGCTTTATTCCGGTTGAATTCTGTCTCTGAACTCCTGTTTGCCTTGACTTAGTTTAATTAGCTTACGTATAATTGACTATTATTCATATTATCGCCTTCTGTTTCGTTCGTTAATTCATTCCTTTATTCGTTTTCTCAAAATTATCCGTTTTAAAGGTCTTTTCGACATAAATCACCTAATCCGTTGTAATTATTGTAATTTTCATTATTGTAATTTTCTTATTGTATTTATCATTATTCCTTGTATCATTTGTATGTTTTCACATGTAATTGAGCATTAAATCCTACTTCGACCCAATTGTATGTTAAATTAATTGTCTACCGACTTAGCCTAATTTTCACATGTTAGGATTAAAACTTGGATGTTGCATTGCATGCATATAGCCGACGATATATCGAATACGAATGATATCCCTAATCATTAGTAGAGGCCGCTATCGAGGCGGGCGGGATTAGGTGTTCGATCAAAAGAGCTTCCTAATACGTACCCTCACCCCTTACTCCAGATCTCCGTGAACACCCGTGTTCATTGGCAACCACGAGAGTCATTCTAGACATAGAATGCTAAGGGTAACGATTGCTTAGTGTTCATGTCTCTACTTTGTGTCTTGACATGGCACGAGGTATTCGAACGGTTCCAATTTCCCATAAAAATTGGTGGCGACTCCAACAAAAATGCAAACGCTTGTTCTCTTCTTCCCAAGCGCCCCCGTGGGCCCCCCGCTGTCCACAGTTTGGCGACTCCGCTGGGGATAGTACACTTACGTGTAGCCAAGGGTGAAACTTGAACAAGGTTAGGGAATAATTTGTACAAGACAATTGTCGGTTTTCATAACTCGGTCTTCCTAGATCGTTTTATTCGGCCTTCCTAGGCCCAACCCAACCCATTCGACCAATCGTCCCGTCTAAACGGTCCTAATTCTTATTTGGGCCTAAGGATGGATAGCGATTGACGTCATCCATACCATGATGCTTACTCTTGTTTGTATCAAGGGCCTTCACTACTTGAGGAAATTGACTAGGAATCGGCCTTACTCTTGTTTGGTACGAGCCTCTCCACAGACTTCGGGTTTGGTGGTTCGGTATGGCAACCCACCCTTTAAACCAAAACCCTTTTAAATGCACTCAGCATCCCGTTATAATGCTTGTATAAATGTGTGTACCTTACGTGATCACCATTTCTAAACGAAACCATGACGATTTTTGTAAAAATCAAAATCCTTTTTTAATCAAAATTTCGAAAAAGGCCACTTGATTAGCGCAAAACCCAGTCGAAACTCTGTCCATTTGTCGAGTCAAAATCCGGGTCACAAGCCCATTTCTAAACCTCACTTCGAGTCCACTCCTACAACTACACTATAGTTGACTAGGATACACATTTTCAAAATCCTTATCTTTCTTCAAAGCTCACTCAACACAAGTGGCACACACCCACTTCACGAGTCAAAACATTTCTTCTTTTAGCAAGTATGTTAGATTGGTCGATCGTGTTTTGATTCGTCATCGGTCTCTTATCCAGTTTTGAAGATGCCTGGATCCAGCGAAACAAATCTCCACCAACTTCAAGATGGTAATGATCGAATCCTAGCCACGCTAGCCCAAATCCAAGTTACATAAGACCAAGTCCATGATCGCCTTGAGATCATCGAGGGCCGGATCTATGCCGTAGAGGGGAGGTTGCCTCCTCATGAAAGTGAAGTAATAGGTGACTCCGCGGATGAATCCAGGGATGAAAATCCTCCCATGGGACTAACTATAGCCGAGAAAAGACTCCAATACTTAGAGGAGCAATTGATGTACCTTAAAGGGGATGACATTTACAGGGAGAATAATCGTAAGTACGAGGCCGTCAATTCCAAATTGCCAACCAACTTCAATATGACGGATATCCCTAAATTCAAGGGGCACGAAAACCCTTTGAACCACATCTGTGCCATCAAGGATTACATGTCTATCAAAGGCATCAAACCCGAGATGTTCTTAAGGATCTTTCCTTCATCTCTTGACACCATCACGAAGCAATGGTTCTAATCCTTAGAACACAAGAAGGTCGCTACTTGGGAAGATGCCGCGATCGAGTTTTCTAAGCAATATGCGGATAATGCCGAGATCCAAGTTAACATGCACACTCTAGAGGTTCTTACCCAAAATGACAAAGAAGGATTCACCGACTTCCTAAGTAGGTGGAGGAAGACTAGTACCCAACTAGTTGAGCGCCCGGATGAGGCTACCCTTGTGGAGAAGTTTGTGGACAATCTCAAACCCCTCTATGCCAATCATTTGAGATACCAAAACATCAAGACTTTCAAGGACTTAACCGTACTAGGGACAAGGATTGAAGATGACATCCGTAAAGGGCTCTTGTCCAAAACGGTAGGTCGAGGATATCAAGGCTCAACAAGTCGTTCATACGGCTCCACTAGCAAGACCGATGAAGTTAACCTTCTCGAGCCATCCAAGAAAAGTACTCCACCAAGAAAATTCACAAATCTTGGGGACACTTACTCCAACGCTCTAAAAGGGTTAATGAAGCAAGGCAAACTTCAACCCATTGGACCTACTCCCGAACCCGAAAGGAAATCCAAATTTTGGGACGAGAACTCGTACTGTGAATACCATAGGGGCAAAGGACACGACACAAAAAAATGCTACAAGTTGAAAAATGTGCTTCAAGACATGATTGAAGATGGTCGACTACCAATACCGCCAGGAGGTAAACCCAACAACACTCAGAATCCTCTTGGAGTTCTAGTGATTACAAGTGACGAATCTACCTTAGATTGTTCACATCTCATTTCTCCAGTCGAAAATAATATCCATGCAATCGAAAATGAAGGGTTCTACTCTACCATCTCCCCTACCATTTCCGACTTCATCACATGGGTAAGGAGCGTGGATAGGCAAGTTTGGGAATTAGAAAATGTGGTGACAACTTTACGTGATCCCGACACAACACCCAAGGAGCATGTGCCACTAATCTTCTCTTAAAATGCTACTATGCAAGAAATAGTCGCCGTGGTTGATAAACTAGTCGATCAAATCATACGACTAGAAGATGAAATCATGAGAATGAGGGAACTAGCTAAAATGAATGGAGTTTGGGCCAACGATGATGAAGACGAGTATCTCATTGAAAACTCCCTAGTCAAAGAAATAGTCCAAAATGGTGAAGACCAAGATGTGGACCACCTAACTCGTTCGGGACGTCCATACCAAAGCACTACTCAAAATGGTCCAACCAATGTTGTCACACCAAATGACAACGAAGAAGACCCCACTGAACATTTGCTCAAGCAATTACAGAAGACAAAGGCTAATCTTTCAGTCTGGCAATTAGTAGCAAGCTCATTCCCACATCGCTAAGCTTTACTGCAAGCTTTGGCCAAACTAAATGTAGCACATAACTCGACAACCGAAGATGTAGTCAACTTGGTCTTCCAAGAATCACCAAAGCTAAGTAATCCTATTACTTTCTCAGACGAAGATTTGCCACCTTTTGGCGCTAGTCACAATCCAGCTCTTTACATCACTGTAATTTGTCTAAATAAGAATGTCCCAATGACCTTGGTAGATGATGGCTCCGCGGTCAACGTCATACCCCTCAAAACGGCATACAAATTAGGCATGAAAGAGTCGGATTGGACCCTTACCAATCAAGGTGTGCGTGCATATGATGGTACACGACAAAAGGTGGTAGGACTTGTTAACATAACCATAGCCACAAGCCTAATTGAGCGAAAGGTTAACTTCCAAATAGTGGACATCGAAGCTTCCTTCAACATACTCCTAGGAAGACCTTGGATTCACGCTTCCAAAGCGGTAACATCCACCCTTCATCAAAAGATCAAGATTCCACTAAATGGCAAAGTAGTGACGATCACTTCATCACCCATCAAGGCAATAATCGAAAAGCAGTCGAACAATCAAGTCCTTGCAGATCCAGTATATGAACTTGGGGGCTTCCAAAGCATAAGTGTCATAGAAAGCGAATTGGCACCCTTATACTATGATCCCTACTCCAACTTGGTGGTCAACCACATACTCAAAACCCAGGGATACTTCCCTGGAATGCCTTTGAACCCTACCCGAAGAAACACCTTCGCACCATACAAGGAAGGCAACTCAAAGAGGATACCACTTGGACTAGGGTACAAACCCACCAAAGAAGAGGTTCTCGTAATGCTTGCTCAAGTTCAAAACCGTAAGCATGTAGAAGTCCAAATGCGACCCTATCTCCCTACCCTAAATGGGTACTTTGTTAAGGAAGGAAGTCTAGAACTCTTTCACGAATTTCCCGAGCCTTGGCATTATCTCGAGAAGAAGCTAGCCGGAATCGAGATCTTTCACGATTGCTACTTCATCCCTCCAGAAACGGTTCCTACCGTCAAAACCCGTCAAGCACCTTGCTTAGACGAATAAGCTGTTAGTCTATTGTTCGGAGAGGATCGATTTGTTAGAGCCGCGCAGGATGAGATCATTACCATGATACTTCAAGACGATCGCTTCAACCCCACCGCGTTAATCACATAAACCAACGCAAGTCAACAGAAAGGATGGTGAAAATCAATCAAGTGGACCAACAATCAAGGAAGACTCTTCAAACTCACCACTGGAGAAGGAGAGATGTTCAAAGGAGAACCAGAAGACGATGAGTTCGAGTCGGAGTCGGAGTCAGAGTCGGAGTCTAGAGAAGTCATTAGGGAGTCTCCTCCTGTCGTCATCCCCACTCCCTTTGTTTCTCCTAGCTTAGCCTCGAGTAGTCATAGTAGTTCGGGAAATGTCCCAACCACTGTCCCTTTGCCGCCACTGACAATGGATCAGATGGCTTCTTTGTTTCAACTTTACTCAAACCTTAATATGAATAAATCAGGTTCTGCTTACTCTTTCTGTTATCTTGAGTGCAATTCTGTTTACGATAATACCGAGGATGACCAAGACCCAGACTCAATCGAAATACCTCCCTACGTAGCCAAAGAAATACTACAGGAAGGGGAAGGGGGACCAGTAATAGAGGACACCGAACCTATCAACGTAGGAACCGAACTAGAACCCCAAGAACTTAGGATAGGGACTACCTTGAGCTCCACCGAAAGGGCCGATTTCATAGACCTCCTAAATGAGTTCAAAGATGTTTTCGCTTGGTCCTACAAAGACATGCCAGGGATCGACAGGGATATCGCCGAACATAGAATCCCGATTAAGCCAGGTTTCAAACCTGTAAAACAGAAGCTTCGACGAATGAGGACGGAATGGGCTCTCAAGATTAAAGAAGAAGTTGACAAGCAGTTCAAGGCCGGGTTCATCAAAGTTTCCGAGTATTCTGACTGGGTAGCCAACATAGTACCTGTACCCAAAAAGGATGGGAGAATCCGTGTTTGTGTTGATTTTAGGGACTTAAACAAAGCAAGCCCTAAAGATGACTTCCCTCTACCACACATCGACATATTGGTGGACAATACTGCAGACCACGCGTTACTATCCTTCATGGATGGGTATGCGGGTTATAACCAAATCAAGATGGCCATAGAAGACATGCACAAGACCGCCTTTGTCACTCAATGGGGAACCTATTGCTATACGGTCATGCCATTTGGATTGATCAACGCCGGAGCTACATATCAACGCACCGCAACTACACTCTTACATGACATGATGCACAAAGAAGTTGAGGTATACGTAGACGACATGATTGTCAAATCCAAGGATAGAGAAGGGCATATTGCGAACCTTCGCAAATTCTTCGCAAGGCTACGAAAGTACAACATGAGGCTCAATCCTCAGAAATGCACATTCGGAGTAACATCTGGCAAACTCCTGGGATACGTCGTTAGCCAACCAGGTATAGAAATAGACCCTTCCAAGATCAAGGATCTGATCGAGATGCCACAACCTCAAACAGAAAAAGAAGTCAGAGGATTCCTGGGAAAAGTGCAATATATAAGTCGATTCATATCGAAACTCACCATGATTTGCGAGCCTATCTTCAAGAAGCTCAAGAAAACAGACCACACCATGTGGGATGATGATTGTCAAAAGGCGCTCGACCGAATCAAAGAAATATTGGCTAAACCACCAGTGCTCATGCCACCTCAATGAGATTAACCTCTTGGTTTATATCTCACAGTAATCGGAACAGCCATGGGTGCCATGCTAGCTCAGACCATAGGAAGTGAAGAAAGAGCTATCTACTACCTTAGTAAGAAGTTCTTGGAGTACGAGTGCAAATACTCACAACTCGAAAAGACATGCCTCGCTCTTGTGTGGGCGTCGAAGAAGCTACGCCATTACATGCTTAGCTACTCCGTCAAAATATACTCCAAAATGGATCCAGTCAAATACCTCTTCGAGAAATCCGTCCTTAACGGACGCCTAGCAAGATGGACCTTGATGCTCTCAGAATTTGATCTCAAATACGTGCCTCTGAAAGTAATAAAAGGTCGTGCCGTTGCCGAATTCTTCGCAGAAAATCCCATCAATGATGCACAAACAATAGATACTTGGTCACTTCCGGACGAGGATATACTCCAAACTGATGTAGACTCCTGGGACCTTTACTTTGATGGGGCATCAAACTTAAGAGGATTTGGAATAGGAGTGTTGCTCATTTCTCCTAAAGGTGAGCATACACCAATCGCTGTCAAACTCGACTTCGAGGTGACAAATAATGCTGCCGAATACGAAGCTTGTCTCATTGGATTACAAGCGGCAGTAAGCCTAGGCATTAAAAACCTCCGAGTACATGGGGATTCATCACTGATCATCAATCAAGTTACAGGATCTTGGAAAATTCGAAGCGAAAGCCTAGCACAATACCAAGCCAGAATAGACCAAGTTGCCTAATTCTTTGATCACGTGACATATCTACACCTACCTCGGGAAGAAAATCAATTTGCAGATGCTCTTGAAAAACTTGCATCTTTGATTAATATGCCAGATGACATGGTGGAAATGCCTTTGTGCATCGAACGACGGTCATAGCCGGCTTATGTACACCAAATCACCGACGAAGAGGAAATCGCGCAGGAACCATGGTTCCAAGCAATTCTAAATTTCAAGCTCAATGGTACCTATCCACCCGATATGGACAAGAGGGGACAACGTGCTATATGCCTATTAGCTTCCCAATACGTTCTCATGCAAGGAGAGTTATACAAAAGAACACCTCTTGGTGTAATCCTACGTTGCCTTGATCATTCACAAGCACGAAAGGTGATGGAAGAAGTCCACGATGGAGAATGCGGTCCTCACATGAGTGGGCCCATGATGGCAAAGAAAATCACACGTTTAGGATATTATTGGACCACAATGGAATCCGATTGCATCAAATACGTAAGACATTGCCACAATTACCAAATCTTCGGGAATGTACAACACATCCCTCCGTCATTGCTCTATACGATGACATCTCCTTGGCCATTTTCTACTTGGGGAATTGACATAATCGGGAAGATAACCCCAGCCGGAACAGGAGGTCACTGTTTCATCCTAGTGGCAATCGACTATTTCACCAAATGGGTAGAAGCGGCTTCCTACACTAGTCTCACGGCTAAAAATGTGGCAAAGTTCATACAAAACAACATCATCTGTCGATACTACGGTTGCCCGCATGAGATCATTAGCGATAATGGATCACATTTCCAAGCTGAGACTGAGCAATTGCTAGCCAAATACAAGATTAGGCATCACCACTCTTCGCCCTATATACCGCAGACTAACGGTGTGGTAGAGGCAGCAAACAAGAACGTTGTCACAATTCTCAAGAAAATGATTGACAACTATCGAGATTGGCCAAGCAAGATACCCTTTGCTTTGTGGGGATATCGTACATCTGTTAGGACGCCCACTGGGGCTACCCCTTTCTATTTGACCTACGGCATGGAAGCTGTACAACCAGTCGAGCTAGAGATACCATCCTTGCGTATTTTACTCGAAAGTCAAATCCCAGAAGCCGATTGGAAGAGAGATAGGTATGAAGAACTCATCCTCCTGGATGAACGTAGGCTACGTGCTTTGCATAATGTCCAAACATATCAAGCACGTATCAAACGAGCTTTCAACAAAAGGGTTAAGCCAAGAAACATCAAGGAAGGAGACTTAGTACTCAAATCGGTTAGAGCTCTTTTACCTGTTGACCCACGGGGAAAATTCAAACCTAATTGGGCCGGACCATTTCTAGTCAAGTCCATACTTCCAGGGGTGTGGTTAGAATCACAGACCTAGACGGGAATGAATTTACCAACACAACAAACCTCGACCAACTAAAACGGTACTATGCCTAGAATAGAAACAAAAACGCGCCTCGCGTAACCTCACGTGTCGCTCTTGTGGCACTAAATAAACGGCCCCTGGCCAAGCTGAAATAAGCTAATGTCACTTTGCTCTTGCACTTTGACAATTTTTTGTCATCCTCATATCATCAAATAAACTAAATTTGCACCTTTAGAGTAAGCAAAAGCTCATGCTTATTTTCTAAGTTCATTAAAAGCTCTTGCTTAGAACAATTATTCTTTTACATTTACTCGAACTACGCGCAAGGGTTTGATTTCATTTTTTTAAGTGAATACGTAGGCAATCCTTCACAGGATACAACCTACTATATTTAAAATGTAAATAGAAGGACATTTGCATTGCATTTGGAATTCGACAAGAATAATAAATAGAACATCACAACGGTTTCATAACCATTTAACCTTTTTATTTCATTCATTTTTCTAATAGTAATAGTACGCTACATAATAAAAATAGAATAGGCTAGGATTCTAAAAACCCCACCTTTTTATTACAACAACAATAATAATAATAATAATAATAATAAATAGGGTAAATTGATAATTTATACCTACTATAATCCACTTTTTCAAATCTTATACCTAAGATAATTTTCTTTTAAAACTTATACCAAAAAACTTGTTTTCTTCCTAACTTAATACCAAACCTCAAAAAAAGACCTAAAAAGACAGATTTACCCTTACTAATTAACCCATCCCCACTACTTTCCCACAATATCAATCCTTAATCTCATCAACCACACACCTTACAACCCATCACCACGATCCCCCTCCCATCACCACCGCCGGCGTTTGGCTCCACCGCAAATGCCCTCCTGCCGGCAAACCCTCCTACTACCACCGCATTAAACACCCAGAATCTCCCTAACCCACTACACCTCCTGCCGGCAAACCCTGCTACTACCACCCAATTAAACACCCAGAATCGCCCTATATCCTGCCGAACTCCAATCCCTAACCACCACCTTCTACCCAATAAAATCTTTTTTTCTTAAACACCCAGACTCGCTCTATATCTCGCCAAACTCCAATCGTTAACCACCGCCTTCTACCCAATAAAATATTTTTTACCATCAAAATCATTCCCCCCATACTTAAAAATATCAGATTTGACAGTCGTATTAAGGATAAGGAAGGGCTTTAGGTGGTGGGATAACGTTTTTTTCTTTTTCTCATGGGGTTAGTTGTGATTTTAGGTTTGTAGTGTAGATGGGTGATAGGAGTTTGAGTTTGGGGAGGTTATGAGTACTGAGTCCGTTGTTGGTGTTTAATGGGGTGGCACAAGAAGGGTCTGTCAGCGGTAGGACATGTGTGGTGACAGCCCGACACCGATGGTGGACTGGTGGTGTCGGCAAGGAGAGGAGATCAGCCGTGGTGATGGTGGTGGGGTTGAAGTGGTGGAGGAGAGAGGTTATGACTTAGGATTAATGTTATGAGAAAATGGTGGTGATGATAATTACTAGGGATAAAACAGTCAATTCATATCACTTTTTTGTGATTTGGTATCAAGTAAGGGAAAAAATAAGATTATTGGTATAAGTTTTGAAAGAAAATTATCTTAGGTATAAGCTTTGAAAAAGTGTGTTATAGTAGGTATAAGTTATCAATTTACCCTAATAAATAATATATAAAGACTCGGGCTATTCTTGCATCTTCCCTTTGCCCTTGTCGTTCTTATCATATTTCTTGTTGCGACCTCGAGTCGGACGTTCTTGCGCCACTTCGGACCTAATCACCAAAGGTCTTTCTCGGGGCCTAGACTTCCCATTCTTGCCAATCACCATCTCTACGACAGGAGAGGTCTTCTGTTTCTTCGAAGGATGAACGACTCGAAACCCAGCTTCTTCCTCTCCTTCAGTCAAATGCTTTTCTTTCTCTTTCTCCACCTCACGCACCTTGTAGTCAACGGGCTCGCGTTTCCTCAATCTCTCGCGTTCTTCTGGAGCAGTAGATTGCCTCCATCGCAGATAAGAATCCGACACCCATAAGGCATTTGCAGAAGATTTCAAGAACCATACATTTCTTTGAGCCCATTTAACGGCCCACTCCCTTCGGCTCTCTGTAGTAAGCGCCACAGCAGTCTGCGGGACGGTGTCAAGCTTCGGGATCATCTGCTTTAGTCCAACTTGTCTCATCAGCCTTTCCGGGAAAATGCACACCATAAATTCCAAGCCAGGAATGCGCACGGACCGAGTAGGATCCAAAGAAGACACTCCAGTGACAGATTTGAGGCGCCACCACGGCACAATCCACTTAATCAACGGGCCATCATCACTCTTCAGTTTGTTCTCCCAATAATTGCAAACTCGGGTGAAATCCACCATGTAAAGCCTGGTCCTCATCGCAATTGAACGAGCATGATAAGAAGGAACATGAACTGGGGGCTCGATCAATCGAAGCCGTTCCATAAGCCAAACCTACCAAAAGCGGGTATTAGACATCGAAAAAAAAAACGAAAAAAAAAACGAAAAAAAAAAAGAAAGAAAGGAACAAAAAAAAGAGAAAGAAATGTTCTTTTACCTGCAGAATGACGGGACTTCCCAAATACGGTAGGTCACGGTTGGCTTTCCTATTATCCAAGCCCAAAAGGATCTCTCCTAAGCATAAACAAGCTGGGCTCCTGTGCAGCTCCATTTGCACAACAAGGCCCAGAAGACGGGGATCACCTCTCAAGTCTTCATCAACATGCCTTTGGAAGACATACACATGCAACAAGCAAAACCCAAATGCCCTTCGCCTGGCAACATAAGAAACGGTGGGGTCAGCCCTGTTAATAAATCGGTCAATGAAGTCCAACATTCGCACTCCCTTCGAGGTCATTAGACGGTCCACCTCGAGTCTAGTCAACCCAAGCAAGTCTCTAAATTTGCTCTTTTACCCTTGCGAAGTAGAAGGAATGGCAGGCAAGTGTTCAGGGTCTCACCCACCAATCGCAGCAATTTCTTCAGGAAATGGGCAATATCGCCTCCAGGGAACGCAAAAACATGGTAATTCGGGTCCCAATAATCAAGACAAGCATCCAAGAACGGTTTGACAACCTTGATAAGCTTCAAACTCAGCAGTGATCCAAGATTATAGGCACCCATATCATTCTCCATGTTTGAAAATTCGTTGGTCCATTCCTTTAAGCGAATCTCCAAAGTATTCATGATGAAGGATTATTTTTGAGAATTTTATGTAATAAGACGAAGAAGAGACGGAAGAATTGTGTGAATAAAAGCTCCATCGACGTCTTTATTTATACTAATTTCTGTTTCCAAAAATCCGCCAGAACAGAACAGCCTGGGAACAGGCGCAGCACCTACTGCGCCTCTTCCCCAGCTTGACTTCTGTGATTTTCCGCGTTGGATCTTTTCTAATTCCTCGACGGATAATTTCCTATTCCTATGGGTTATTATTTTGGTAAATACGTGGAAATTGCCATATTTCATGTTTCCTAAAGTCCGCGGGCGCGCATTTCGAGACGGCATCGACGTTTTCGCCATTTTACCACACTTGCACATTTTCATTTTAGGAAATAATTTTCATTTTTTAAATCATTTTCATTTTAGAAAATAATTTTCATTTTTATAATTCATTTTAAACTCTAAATTTAAATTTGTTCCATTTATTTCATTCTTTTAATCATCTCATTTCTAACTTAGAGATTTCTATTTTTTTTCGTTTTTTAGGGGGTAACCCTCCCTACCGTCCGGTCATTTCCGGCAAAATTTTTGCATTTTCGCATTCTTTTGAGTCACTCGTTTTGCGCTAATTACGGCCATATGTATATACAAATGTATGTTTTGCGTGATTTCTATGTAAATTTCGGCGGCATGACGGCGTAAACCGTCATCTACCAAACCTGTTCAAAGCTAACCGCAGCACAAAGCAAAGGCCTGACCCAAGCAAGGGCACTCAGGCCATCTTATATACAACCAAAAAGGGAAATGTACAACAAACTGGGGGCTCGAGCCCCAAACAAAGTCCAGAATGTTCAAAATGAAGGTCCAAATGTACAAATGTGCAAAATACAGCCAACAAACAAAGAAAAACTAAAACAAAACTACTGCTGGTCGCCCTCCAGCTCTGCAACCCTTGCCGCAAGAGCAGCAATCTCGGCGTCTCGAACCTCGATCTCCCTCAACAAGCGAGCTGTCTCCTCCCGAGACTGGGTCAACTCTCGCTCCAGCTCGCGGTCCCCCTGTAAACAACAAAATTGGCTCATGTCAATCATTCCAAGCAATCGTTTCAAGAAAAGTTGGAAAGTCAAAATTCGAAAATAAAACAGGCACAAGGTTTATACCTGATGGCCTCGACCACCGACAAGTGCCTCAACGGCAGTAGCTCGGAGCCGGTTGGCCACCCTCCATAACGCCACGAACCGAGATGGCGCAACCTGCATTTTCAAGAAGAAGTTCTCAATAATTGAATAAACTCAATCAAATGTGTTCTTACACAAAAATTACACAAAATTAGAGGTTTACCCTCCGAATCAGATGCTGCCAGTCGTCCAGGCCAGCATCTGTCACAGCCACGTCAAAGTCGCGTAGCTCAGAGATCGTTGTCCTCCCGGTTACGTCAGTGTACTCGAGGGTCTCAGGGTACTCTGGGGCTCGATGCCCGCCGCCTCAACCTCCTACAAAACCAAATATTTCTCATTAATCGATGATCTTTCATCATAGTTCTCAAAAAATCAAGTAAAGAAGAAGAGTAAAGATGCTTACCACTACCGGCCAGTACGCCAACCTCCCGTAGAGGAACGCCGAGTAGTCCTCGCCAGGAAGAAGGAGGGCGTCACCACTAGCGCCAGCCAAGTCCGCCTCCCTCTCAGCCTCAGAAAGCTCCCTGAACATCGTCCTGGGAGGATCGACAGGAACCGTCAACACGTCCCGATAGCACTGACGAGCCAAGCGCTCGCCCAAGTACCACACAGGACCCATCGACGTCCTCAACAGCAGCTGGCTCGAGCTCCTAGGTCGAAGGACCTCAGCCACAAAAGGAGGCGCGTCAGCGTACTCCGCCCAAGGCCTGGGCACCCACTGGGACAAGATAAACAAAGGAATCATTCTTATGATCAATTTAAAAGCAATATAGAAGCAAATGAATGTAAGTGAAATGCTGAAGAGCGTTCACGTCCCGCCGGTAGACACCGTGAGAAGAACGCTTGCTCTTCGTCCTGCACATAACCCAATCCCTCACCACGGGATAGGCCTTTTCCAGCGGCTCCGTCCTCTTGGGCGCGAGGCCCGGAAAGTAGGAGTACACCCACGCCTGTGAAGCAAGATAGTCAATAACGATCTTTCGTGATTTGATAAAGAAAGGAATCGATTTTGGTCTAAATAAAGGTTCATACCTCCAGCAGTAGTCCAGGTCCGACAGCGCCGGGAGAAGTCCCCTTCTCCATTAACTCCTGACGAACCATGGACCTCATGAAGCGGATGAGGACCGCAAAACCAGCAGTGACCCAGTCCCAACGCCCTAGGGAGCTCAGGTCAGAAAGGAAGGGAAGAAGCTTCGTCGACAGCCTCTCTCCCTTGTCTCCGAGGTAGATCGAAGACAGAAACCACCAGAGCCACAAACGGACCCTCGCTCGGTGTACGGGGAGGAGGAGCCGTCTCCCTCCCGTCAATTGTCACGGCGCCGGGATCTTCCCGCAAAGTAGTCTCGAACGTAGGAGCGGGCACCAAACCCGGCAGATCGTGACAGCCCTCGGCGACAAGTTCCAGCCGATCAACCTCCTAGCCTCGGCCGAGTCCACCCTCATGGCAGTCTCCGGCCACTCCACAGCCTCAGACCCACACGGCAGACCTGAAATCATGCCGTAGTCCTCCAGAGTGACTCCCACCTCACCAAAAGGCATGTGAAATGTAGGAGTCGTATCCCAGAATCGGTCCATGAAAGCGCGGACCAGGCTAAGGTTAGCCCGCAGCTTCCTCTTCACGATATCCCTCCAGGCCTGCACCAAGGCACCGAACGCTCCGCGCTCAATCATGGCGCGCTCCTCCGCCTACAGTCGCTCGTAGCACTCCATCGCTGTCGTGTAGCCCGAGAACGACCTGATGTTCCCGGCCTCCTATTGTGATTTGAAACAAAAGCTATCTTTAGTTTTTGGATGAGAATTGGAAGAGATATGAACACATGAACGAAAGGACATGAATAATGAGTAGTGAATTCCTATTTACCAAGCTCTTCACCGTCCTGTAGGACATGTGACCCTCTGCATCCCACAGCAAGTTCCTACTCTCCCAGGTCTCAGCCCACGTGGGTCCTCCTCTCAGCTGACGACCTCCTCGTCCAACGTTGGCCCGTCTCGGGGCCTCCTCCTCCTCAACAGCCTCCTCCTCATGGATCTCGTCCCCAGCAGCCATCACCGCGGCGGTGAAGGCCTGCTCTAAAGCCTCCTTGATCACAGCAGTGTCTATCTCCATGGGAGTCCTCCCAGAAGTAGAAGCCTCATCACCTGCAACATTAAAGCAAATTTACGCCGCGTCACGTGACGACGAGCCTTAGTTAAGGGATTTTCGAGCCTTTGGAAGCCCTGAAACCGCTCTTTTCTCGCCATCTTTGGCCATATTCTCACAAACCCGATCACTCATGTGGTAATTTGGGTCAAGTCAAGCCTAACTTGAGGCCTAGTTCCGGGTTCAAGCCGAAATTTCGGCAGCATTTCGTTACAACGGTGATAATGCCCTATAAAAGTGTCCTAAAAAAGCTGTCACAAACCAAAATTCTGAGATGATAGGAAGTTTACCCATCATCCAAGGAGCCCAAATATCAAGTTTCATCGCAAATGGACAATCCTAAGGCTATTTTCGAAGCAATTTACGGTTTAGCTGTGAAACCGTCTCAAATTCACTCAAATGCTCAAAACTCAACGAAAATTCGAGACAAATACATGGTTGTGTTCCTTATACTACCAATTATCCGTTTCTAATGTCAATTTCATAAGGCAAATGCATTTGGGGGAAAAGCCCCAAATTTTCGATCAAATTGGGTTGAAAACCCTAATTTTTCGATCCAAAATTAAGCCAATACGGAAGATTAATGCAAGAATGAGGCACATACCTCGATTAGTCATGATTAATG
This sequence comes from Silene latifolia, assembly GCF_048544455.1. NCBI lineage: Eukaryota > Viridiplantae > Streptophyta > Magnoliopsida > Caryophyllales > Caryophyllaceae > Silene > Silene latifolia. The sequence continues at coordinate 154,238,142 of NC_133536.1, read as the reverse complement.
CAAGCTTTTGGATCAAACCTTGGCGGAAATGGTGAAGATTTGAGAGAGAAATGTGTGAATTATGTTTCGAACAAATGAACACAAACCCTTCTGATTATCGCGTTTTTACGCAGAACAAACACTTTGGGGAATAGACGCAGCAGGCGCTGCGCCTCTTCCAAGAAACGCAGCTCTTGCTGCGCCTCTTCCTGATGTTCCCTCCATACGAGTTTTCAAAAATTCGTTACGAGTTCGTTATTTGTGGGCCCATCCTTGGTGCACCTCTTCCCTGATGCTATTTTATCCTTTTGATCCGTTTGACGATTTTCTTTCGTTCCGGCCCGCATTTTCCAAGCCAGCAGCAGACTATTATACGTTATTTATTGCTTCCAAGACTTTTCTTGTCGCAACGAGCAAGTATTCCTTCACAGGTGTTTCGACACGCCTTCTCTTCATCATCTTGCCCCCAAGCAAGAGTAAGCGGATATACTTTCCCTTTCAAGGCACAGAGATAAAATTCCCGATTATGTTCCCCACACGAGAGTTCACGACCGACATGGAGTTCAACATTGTTTTCTCTCAGCAGTTCCCGCCTGTGTCCTGCTATTCGCAATTATTTCTCGAAGACTACCGAAGCAGTTTTCTCTTAGCAGTTCCCGCCTGTGTCCTGCTACTCGCAATTATTTCTCGAAGACTACCCAAGCAGTTTTCTCTCAGCAGTTCCCGCCTGCGTCCTGCTACTCACCTTATTTAGCTCTCACGCTTGACCTTAGCTCCTATGCACCTCCGGAAGCGTCTCTCAAGAAGTTTCAGGTATGGTCTCTTCTTATGGCTGGCGAGCCTCCTTACATAGTTTAATGGACTTTAAACGACCCTCCCTGATAGTCGACAGACTCTAAAATGTTCCCGACGACAGGTCCTTGGCTCAGACCCCTTGAGCCGCCTCACGTCGCCATAGTCGTCAGGTTGTAATCTTCAATTGACCTGATGGCTATACTTTGACTTTCGCCTTGTCCAAGCCTCAGTCAAAGTGGGGGATCTATAGATACCTCATTTCTGCACCTCCCGCAAACCATCCGGTGATGATTGTGCCGCATGTTTGCTACACGGAACGATTTGTGATAGTTCGTAAGTTTATCGTCAAGTGATTGCTCAAACACTAATGTCTACCTCTTAGTTGTCATCTACGTGCCGATACGGTCGTTTGGACAGTAATTAGAGTACATTTGGAGTCCGGGCCTAAAACCGTCTTCATTTTCTGATAACCGTTAAATCCCGAGTCAGAATGTTCTGGAATGTTCCGGATATTTCTATTCCATATTTTTATAAATATTTCACAATCTTTATCCTTTGGTAAATGATTTCCCGTAATATTCACATAAAATATTAAGGAAAACCAAATTATTCCGTCCTTCCATAACTTAAACACGGAAATCTTTCTTCCGCAGGAGGAACCCACTTGGGAACAGACGCAGCAGGTGCTGCGCCTCTTCCAAGAGACGCAGTGGCTTCTGCGCCTCTTCCCAGGTCCTTCTCTGCGTAATTTTCGTATCTTTTTCACATCTTTCCGAGATTCACTTCCAAAGACTCTCCGAAACCCTAATTTCTTCACGTGATTAGTATAAATAGGAGCCTTCGCTCCTCATATTTCTCGAGCGAGTGTCCGCCCTTCTCTTCTCCCTTTGCATTCTAGACTTTTGTTCTTACTTTTTGGCGTCTACGTGCTTGAACATTCGACCACGTAAGCTCGGATCCTTCTGAGTACCAGCCTCGTTTGCATGACCGACCAATTTGACCAACTCCACAATCAATCAACTTAATTAATCTGAATCGTTTTCCTCCTACGAGGGCACTTTCATTACATTCGCGTCGAGCATCACTAATCGATATCTTAGTTCCTTCTCGTTTCGTCAAACATGTAAGTCTGAGGGTGTAAATCCTTCTTTATTTATTGTTATTTATCTTTTTGTACCACTAATGTAAGGTTTATGTCGAAAATACCTTTTAAAACCGATTTCTAAAACCGTGCTTTAAAACCTCTTTTTACGAATTTCAGAAAGACAGACCGTCGAGAAAGGACGCAGCAACTGCAGCGCCTCTTGAGAGGAGCTGTTCTCTCGCCGCACCTCTTCGTGAGGCCGCGCAGTTCCTCGCTTCCTTTCTTCTTCCTTCGTCCTCTGTAATTCGTTGCTTTTATTTGTTTTATTTGTTTGTTCGTTAATTCTTTGACATAATAGCATCCTAACTTCACATGTATATTATTCATCATTAACATGTTTAATTCATCATTAAATCCGACTTGAATCCCTTATAATCTCATATTTGTGGGTTTTCGTCATTAAACTCAATCCGGGTTGTAGGAATTCGATTTGTTCATATTGAGTTTATGGAATTCGATCTTTGATATATTTTCATCTGTCTTTTGTCATATTCGTCATTAATTTGTCATTAATTCATCATGTTTAGTTTATTTCGTTCACCCATGTCACTAATCAATCGTTCATTCATGTAATAATCCGTCTTTATTCCGTCTCATCCATGTTTTATTGTTTTATGACCCTTAATCACATGTAAATAACCTATTAATCACTTTCATCCGAGTGAATAATTTAATCAATCATTAAATTTACCGACGAGTATTAACAACACGCAATTCCGGCTTCACAACCAGAATTCAGGTCAGGAACAGACGCAGCAACCGCTGCGCCTATTCCAAAGGACGCAGCTCTGCTGCGCCTGTTCCGGGTTGAATTCTATCTCTGAACTCTTGTTTGCCTTGACTTAGTTTAATTAGCTTACGTATAATTGACTATTATTCGTATTATCGCCTTCTGTTTTGTTCGTTAATTCATTTCTTTATTCGTTTTCTCAAAATTATCCGTTTTAAAGGTATTTTCGACATAAATCACCTAATCCGTTGTAATTTTTGTAATTTTCATTATTGTAATTTTCTTATTGTATTTATCATTATTCCTTGCATCATTTGTATGTTTTCACATGTAATTGAGCATTAAATCCTACTTCGACCCAATTGTATGTTAAATTAATTGTCTACCGACTTAGCCTAATTTTCACATGTTAGGATTAAAACTTGGATGTTGCATTGCATGCATATAGCCGACGATGTATTGAGTACGAATGATATCCCTAATCATTAGTAGAGGCCGCTATCGAGGCGGGCGGGATTAGGTGTTCGATCAAAAGAGCTTCCTAATACGTACCCTCACCCCTTACTCCAGATCTCCGTGAACACCCGTGTGTTCATTGGCATCCACGAGAGTCATTCTAGACATAGAATGTTAAGGGTAACGATTGCTTAGTGTTCATGTCTCTACTTTGTGTCTTGACATGGCACGAGGTATTCGAACGGTTCCAATATCCCATAAAAATTGGTGGCGACTCCAACAAAAATGCAAACGCTTGTTCTCTTCCTCCCAAGCGCCCCCGTGGGCCCCCCGCTGTCCACATACCCACACAGCCGGGTACGTGTATCCACACAGCCGGGTATGTATATGTCCACAGCCGGGTATGTGTATGTCCACAATCGGAGATGTGTATGTACACAGCCGGGGATGTGTATCCACACAGCAACAGATGTGTATGTACATAGGCGGAGATATGTATCCACACAGCAGCGGGCGTGTATCCACACAGCCGGAGATGTGTATATACACAGCCGGAGATGTGTATCTACACAGGCAGATATGTGTATCTACACAATTGAAAGATGTGAATTCGTTTCTATATCACCTGCCTATTATCCTCTTCGCCCTTGCTCCCCTCCTAACCTTTTGTTTACATAAAACATAGCAATATGATGATCCTACGAACACCTATGTAGCCTAATAACGTGTATCTAACCTCACAAAGATATGTATCAATCAGTTTAAGTGAGTGTAACCTAATAACGTGTTCTATCACCCTAGAGTTGTGTATCCATCCACTTATATATGTGTATCTATCGTTGCCAGATATTTAAATTTTACCTTCGTAGTATTTTTCTCCCACTTAATAGTTTTAACAAATTTGTCGACGATAAGCAATGATGTCCTCCAAAATAAAAATGACACACATAAAATGAAAATTAATACAACATTTACAGTAAAATATGAAAACTTACTTATCAAGTCTATTAAACTCACTTTGAAATGGTCATTGTCCTCCCACAATTTCTGATCATGTATTGCACCTTTCAGAAACTTCATAACAAATAGTCCGCAATCATAACTACACATACAGTATGTGATTATTAACAGTAGGCTTCAATATCTTAGGCATACCCCCTTGCCCCCATCTTAATACATAAGGAAATTCAAGAAAACTTACGTGTTTTCTTGCTGAGGTACATTGACAATAATAGTAGGAAACAAGATGATGCTCTTAAGGTTATTGTAACCATTGTGGTGGTCGAACTGATTTGCAACATGAAATACCGTTAAATGACAAACAATCATCAAACTAGTAATAGATTAATTTCATCCTACCTGATATTAAAAATACATAAATATAACAAAAAAAAATAGAGTACATACGATATCCTCCACATAAGAATTATACTCCTCAATATCATCTTCTTTTTTTGACTTTGCCTTGCATGAGTCAAAAATATAGTTTTCCTGCTTCTTGAGGTCCGACACACAAGCTAACCAACGATTACCATTTTTGCCAATTGTGAAAAACACCCACAAAGATAAAAAGTAAAAAATGAATTATCCGACACACAAGCTAACCAATGTAATAGCAACAAGGTTATGCCATGACATTCCACCCAACACCACTTATGGACATTCATCTATACACAAAAAATCCAAAGCAGAAAGATGCAACCATCCTCTAACGCTCTTAAATTTGGAGCAATTTCTGAAGCAGAGGGTTAGCAGGGTAGACAACAACCAAGTCGGAAACTCATTCACTTGTCCCAAGCTCTCCAAAACTCTTATCTTCCACTATATATAACTCTACAAGAAACTGAGAGTACTCAATTGGCATTTATTTGAGCCACACAAAGTTCCTGATTTCCAGTTTGATGAGATAACTATGGAATTGCTTATTTGTATGGCTTCTTTTAGTCCAACCACAAATTAACAACAAAAAAGAATGTTCGGGCGGGAAGATTACACCAACAATAGATACTTCAACAAAAAAAAAACAGTAGGTTCCCAAAAAATTTACCTTATCAATAGTTGCTCCATTTTCAGGCTTGTAGTGCATCTTAAGATCGGGGCACCAGACAATGTTTCCATTGTTAGGCCTTAATGTGGGCTTAGCAAACTGGAAATTATAAAATTGGTTATATATGCAGTACTAATACATCTAAAAGGTGCATTTTTTGAATCCGAATCAACATGTATATCTTAATTACCTACCTGCACTGTTGTTGGCAAGTAAAGAATATCATTTCTATCGTATGTGCACATCACACCATACATATCAAGCCCCTGCATATAAAGGATCATGTTATAAAATGTCTCACATAGATCAGTATAAAAAGAAATAATAATAAAAAAATGTCTAGGTACTTACCAAATCCATTACCCAGTGACGATTTTGCAAACTTTGCATTCCTTTTTGACACACTCCCATCCACTCAGTTTGCACAAGAATCTCATTTAAACTACAATGAATATAATTAGAACAAGTGCATCAACAAAATTAATTGTACAAATATGTTATCAATTTGACAACTTACTTGACGTCTTTACCCCTTTTCATTACAACACCAAGAAGTTCTGTATCTGTAAGTTGACGTTGACATTGGCGTTGTGATTGCCTTCTATTTTGGAACTCTTGGTCAACTGCTTGAAATCTAGAAAATCGGTATCAAATCAAACAAATAAATTTATCTTCAACTTTACAACTTCATTCAAATGTTTTTGATTATTTTTAATGAAGGAATAGAATGATACCTCATATCCAAACACAGGGATCCAGCTTTTTATAAGACTTTTTCCTTCAGTTTATTACCGTTGAAACAACAAATTTTAGAGCAAACTCTTGCAGCAAAAAGTTTAACTTGATTGTGCTATAAAATAAATTGGAATGTATCTTAAGCATTACATGTGATGCGTGTCCTAAATATGATGTTTTACACCCCATTTTACACGCATTTCAGAGCTCAATTATGTAGTTTATGCTACTATTTGCCCCATTTCGTCTACTTTCGTATTTTCATGTAATATTGCAGATTATTGATTAATTGAGTAGAAATCAAGCTAAATCCGTCCCCGAGTACCTTGCATTGCATTTGACGTGAAGTATTTACACAAGAAATGAACTTAGTGCGTATTTCGAGGCCTGAAAGATAATTTTATGAAGAATTAGAAGCGAACTACCAGCTCTAGTAGTCGATCGACTGACTCCTATGGTCGATCGACCAGAGCACGACATACAGAAGCTACTGTTCAGTGCAGACCATTCGATCGACTGCCTTGCATGGTCGATCGACCATCACACGAGCTGACGCGCAAATTAAAGAAATAGAACGAGAATTCCGAAGCCCATTGTATATTAGGTTTAGGAATAAAGTTACGTTATATTCCTATATAACGTAACCTGACATTATGAAGTTTTGATCAGATTTTTATCATAGAAAACTTGAGGGAAATAATTAGGGTTTGCATTCAAGTTTACATTCATTCAATACAATTTACTTTTCGTTCGTGCTTTCCGACTCTCCTTACTTCCATTCGGTATTTTTCTGTTCTTTAGTTCAGTTTCGTTACTTTGTTCGTTCATAGATTAGAAATTGTTAGAATAGTTTCCCTAAAGCCAATTATTGTTTTATGTTACTCGTTTATTTAGCTATTTTAATCATGAATTCGAATGTTTTAATTGTTAAGTTTATTGTTGTTATTATTTCCAGTATGAGTAGCTAAACCCCTTGTGCTAGGATGTAGGGAATCTGTAGTATAGGCGGCATTAGAATAGTAGAGCTAAAATCGCGCCATGGTCGACCGACCGGCTTACCTGGTCGATCGATCGGCTCCCGTGAGATTACCTTCGTTTTAATTAATTTAAGTGCTATATTTGACGAATCGAGTGCACGCGACTAGTTGAATGTTTAGGAATTGACCGACCCAATAAGATTGAAAGATAGGGGAGGGAAATAGACTGCCTAATTAAGACGACTAAATTAATAAGATTGAAAGATGAGTTAATTTAGCCTTTTAAATCACTTTTCAGGACGAACGTTAGCATTAGTGATATTAGGGACATGTAGCGAGATCAAAAGATGCTACCTGTTAAGAATGGGCCGAGAGGACTTCTTGTTGTCCCGTCTCACGTGATTGTTTTAGACCTACCTAGTATTCTGCCGTCAAAATTATAGTGAACCGACCATCTTAGCACCCTTTTAGTATTTGATTTCATATATTTCTTTAGTTTACTTTTAATTTTATTGCCTTTAGCTATAGACCAATTCAAAACAAACTCCCACTCACTTGGTACTTTAAACTTAAATAAAACAACTATTAATTGCATCGCCTCTCCGTGGTTCGACCTTGACTGCCACTAGCTATAGTAGTAGTTTGGACTATAAATATTATTTTTGGTGCACACAACGAAAGGCATCAAACTTTGGCGCCGTTGTCGGGGAGGCAATTGTTTAAAATTTTTAGTTGTTTCTATTTTAGTCTTTCTCTTAGTTTAAGGGACATATGTTCCTTAAACTATTCTCATATTCTACTTGTAGTTTCTTCTTATGCGCAGGTCACAGGGTGGTGAATTACTACCATTCAATCCTGAGATTGAGAAGACTTTGCGTGAGTTGAGACGATCATCTAGGGTATTGTCGACAGAGGAAGAGTTGAGTACTCTGTCCAGTTACTACGAGAACGAGCTGTTTGTGGAAGATCCACCTTCGTCACCTATTTCTACTTCCTCAGATGAGACAGTCACATCTCCAGACATGGCTGAAGAAGCAAGTATAGCCAGTCACTCTGAGCCGACAGCCGAGAATCTCTATAAGGGATTCGCATTACCAGGGACGGACAGGAAATTCGAGCCGAAACCGTCCTATATCAACTTGGTTGAGAGGACCAATTTGGGGGAGCTGCAAATGAAGATGCAGCCAAACATATGGAGACATTCATTGATTATTGCTGTTCCATACCCCCACCAACCGGTGTGACCCAAGACCAGGTGAAGGAGACAATGTTCATATTCTCTCTTCGTGATGCTACAATGGAGTGGTACCGAGACCTGGATTGAGCTGTTAATGGGATCACTGATTTGAATTCGCTGGCCTTAGCATTTTACAAAAAATATTTCTCTGCCTCGAAGACCAATGCCATTAGAGCTTAGATCACGAGCTTTAAACAGGGTCCTGATGAGAATTTTCATGAGGCGTGGGTCCGTTTCAAGAAGCTGGTGCGAACTATTCCACACCATGGGTTTGAGAAATGGAGCCTATGCAATCAATTTTATAATGGGATTTATGGCGATCGGAGGGCTATCCTGGATGCGGCAGCTAATGGTAGATTCCAGGAGAATGTTGGAGAAACTAAGGGGTGGAAAATTATTGATGATTTGGCCACCCATAAAGCTGAGTATGGAAATTCCAGGGGAAATCAAAGGAGAAGTGCTGAATCCCCTTCTGTAGCTGCATTAGAGGCTCTTACGGCGTGATTTGATAAGTACGAGTTGGGAGGAGCTTCAAAAGGAGGGATCTATCATGTGAATGTTATTTCAGACGGTCCTTTTGTCTGCAAGAGATGTAGAGGAGAAGGACATGTTTCAGACAACTGCAGCATTCCCTATGAGTCTTGTGCTGCTTTTCAACATTATAGGCAGACAAACACTTATTTTGAGCCGAATGTCCATCCAAACTTGAGGTGGAGTAGCCAAAATGTTCAAAATCCGACTCCACCCCCACAGCAGCAACATCAAAGTTATGTGCCCCCTCATAAGCAGCAGCAGCCATATCAAAAGTCTTCGTATGTCCCTCAGCAGCAGCAGAAGTCCCATGGTTCCGATTTTGCTGCATTGAAAAATTTGTTGCTGAAAGAATCTCAAGCTAGAGAGGCCGGGATGAAAATGTTGGAGAGCCAAATTGCTCAATTGGCTATCAAGAGTGCAACTCGAGCTCCGGGACATTTACCGTCGCAGACGGATCAAAAGGAGACCCTTAATGCTATTACTTTGAGGAGTGGGCCCACCCTTGAGGGGCCCGCCATGGTCGAGGATGTCACTGAAAAAGATGAGGCGGAACCAAGTAAGAAGAAGGCTGTAACGAATAATAACAAGAAAAAGACGATCAGCAGGTATGTCAGTCGATCGACTGACATACCCAGTCGATCGACCAGTCCGCGAAGTGACACAACTACTGTTCCTGTAGAAGTCAGTCGATCGACTGACATGCATGGTCGATCGACTGACAACGCTGCTGATGCTGAGTCTTTTCGTCCTCCAATGCCAAATAACTTGAGGGACCACTTGTTTCGGGGTACGACTACTCCGAAAATATCGAGGGAAGACCCAAATGCTGATGGTTCAGTCCCGGTTCCAAAGTATGACCCGATGACGATTAATGGTTCATTTTTGAGACGGTCTGAAGAAGGGTCAAGCTACAACAAGGAGAAGGTAGTGGATTTTCAGCCTAAATCCACTGACGCCGGCATGAGAGACCTAGAGGAGAGGGCTAAGTTACTTCTTACAGCCCCCTATCCGGAGAGATTAGTGCCGACAAAGGAACAGGTATCATTCAACAAATTTGAGAATGTTATTCGTAGCTTAAACGTACAAGTTCCTTTCCTTGAATTAGTTAATCAAGTGCCTGCTTACATGAAATTTATGAAGCAACTTTTATCTAAAAAGAAGTCACTTGAAACTGTGCAATCTGTCGCACTAACTGAGGAGTCATGTTCTTATTTGACCCATACTACACTTCATAAGCTAGAAGACCCAGGTAGTTTTTTAGTCCCATGTAGTATTGGCACCTTTTATATTGAGAAGGCCTTATGTGACCTAGGAGCCAGTATTAGTGTAATGCCTTTGAGTCTTGCTAGGAAGTTAAAATTGACTAGGTTTTCAGTTACCAACATGACAGTACAGATGGCTGATAGATCTGTGGTCCAGCCTATAGGAGTCTTAGAGGACATTCCTGTACAAATAGGAAAGTTCTTTTTCCCTGTTGACTTCGTTGTACTAGATATGCCCGAGGATGCCCACATTCCTATCATATTGGGTAGACCATTTCTGCACACTGCTGGTGCAGTTATAGATGTTGGTTCAGGGACTTTGACCTTCAAAGTAGGGAAGCATTCCATTGTCTTTGCCCAGACAGCTAAGAAGAAAGACCCCATGTGGCCAGTCACTTGTAATACGGTTTTTGAAAAGAAATCCTATTTTGTGCTTCCTAATATGCCTGTCTCTATGCCTGTTTCTGCTATAACACCTCCGCCCCAGATTGGGAGCAAATTGGAGGAAGATTCTTTTGTTTTGGATATTGCAGGAGCTGGTTTGGGGAAGGAAGAGCCGCATGTTGCTCCAGCTGTGAAGGAGCCAATCGTTCAAAGAGGCGGCCTAGGATGTCTTAGCTATGGCACAGATGAGGAGCCTGATGAGGAGCCAATCAAAGTGATGGAGTCCGACTTGGACTTTGATGAGCCAGAAGAGGTCATTGCTTGGGAAGATGTTGAAGTTGTTGATCCGTTGAGTTCTGCGGATGTTGGAGTTGAGAAGAGTGCAGCTGAAGAGATGAGCACTGTAGAGGCTACTTCTTGTAGCCAGAAGCCGAGCAAGTGGGCCATTCCGTGGCCGTTCTTGATCAACTATTAGTTGATTAAGACTTTACAAATCATTCATTTTATTGCTTTTAGACTTTTTATTGCTTTTGTGTGCGCGAGACTTCGCATTTTAATAAGTTTGCTTAGGATTTTAAATACTTTAGTATATTACTTTGGGTTTTGCGCAATTTTGGGCACGTTATTATGTATTTGCAGGTTTATAGACCATATTGGCTCAATCTATTGACCTAATTCGAGGAAATCAGAACTTACAGCAGTTTTTTCCAGTCGATCGACTGCCTCCTATGGTCGATCGACTGAACTGCGAATTCCAGGAGTTTCTGTTCCTGTTCACTCTGGTCGATCGACTGGGTGATGTGGTCGATCGACCATGTTCGCTGCTGTACCTGTTTTCGATCGTTCCCCTGCTGTGTTTGGTCGATTTGCGGAGTTGAAGGAGTCTTTTCTCCACTTTATTCTCCGACTCATTTCTGTTTTCTTCCGTTTCTTTATTTTACACATAATTTTGCGTTTAATAAATTGTTTTCTCGGATTTACGCGCGGTACTCTTGCTTCTTTTCAGGTACCTACGGTAGCACTGCTGGCTACTGAAACCTCCTAGCTCACGCTGGTTTGGGGAGGTTTCCTTTTGCGCTTAAAATCTTGTGAGTTTCTAAGTCTTACTTTCATTTCTTGTTTAGTTATTTATCGCAAAATCCCATTTCCTTTTGCTTCTTTATACATGATTTTGCACAATGGGTATATTGTGTGATTTGGTTTGGGGAAGGGTTTTGCATTGCATTCATATGTTTTATTGCATTTCTGTTTCACGTTTATTTGAGTTTGCATTGTTTTTATTTCATTTTCTATATATATACAGAAAATTCAAAAAACAAAATTGAAAGATTTCAAAATTCAAAAAATATCACGTTTATTTTAGCATATAGGTCGAGTCGGAACAGTAGTATTTCAATGATGACATTGCATTTTCATCCGTTTATGCCTAAGCCTTGCTAATTGACATGTTATTAGTAGAATCATATATGCACAGTCTACGAGTTTTCGTTATATTTCTTGCTGGACTTGAGACTTGACTTTGATTTTTGGCAAACTACATCATTTTCTGAGATTTAGAGCCTATAACTGGTGTCATTCATGACCAGTTTATCTAGGATTGTGAGTAGTTACTCCTTATGAGACATGTTACATAAATGTGCATAAATATGAACTTGATCTGCTTAATACCTGTATGCATTCGGTTCGTGGTTAGTTGACACATGTGGAAGAGGTTTCCTTTATTCTTTTTTGCCCATAAGCTCCACACTGCCAAAAATAGCCTTTTTGTCCCGTTACTACATCCTACTTTTAGCATGCCCTTGTCAAGCTAGTAGTTTATGTTCTCGGGATTGTTACTTTGTTTTTGGTAGTTAATGCTCATTTTGAGATGTTGTTGGGAAGATGAAAAAGGAAGGAAAGAAAGAAGAAAAGAATAGAATTGAATTGAAAAAAAAAAAAAAAAAAAAAAAGAATAACGCATGTTGTACTGTAGAGGACGGTCGATCGACTGCCCATCGTGGTCGATCGACTGAAGCCCGAGAAAAAAGAGAAATCAAAATCACATGGTTGGAGTTTTGATTAGTTGGTGATTTTATTCCCATGCTTTATTATCATCATTTGGGGAATTACAATTATATCGGAGATTGTGAGATTTGTGCTTGATAATTAGCACCCGTTTTATTGTTAAACTTGAGCAAGAAGTTGGATGTTGTTATAATTTGGTTCCCTTAGTTACTAGCTTGGCTTTTAACTCTGTTTTTATCCAAATTTATTTTAGCCTCTTCTTACCCATTACCTCACATATCCATATTTACCTCGGCTTGTGTCATGGTCATCAGTTTGGTTGGAATGCATATGTACGGTTGTAGAGATTGTTTTCATATTGGATTGCAGGCATGTTCTTATAGGTCGTAGTTAGGTGAGTGTCATTACAAAATGAATTCTTTCTATCTTATACATTAATCACCTGTGCTTATGAGTAATTTGAGCGACCCGCGAGAGTCCGAATTGATAAGTCTCTATAGTTGACGGTTCAGCAGTTTTTAACGACTTCATAACTCGTTTGCATGATTCATATTGCTAATTGATTGTTAGTTGTTGCACTAAATTGGTTTAGACTATTCGGTTTGCATTTCGCTCTGAGATTGAACTCATTCCATTAGGGTTTAGATCGAGTCTAGTTCTTGCTTGGGGACAAGCAAGGGTTTGGTTTGGGGAAGTTTGATGCGTGTCCTAAATATGATGTTTTACACCCCATTTTACAAGCATTTCAGAGCTCAATTATGTAGTTTATGCTACTATTTGCCCCATTTCGTCTACTTTTGTATTTTCATGTAATATTGCAGATTAATGCGGAAATGAGTAGAAATCAAGCTAAATTCGTCCCCGAGTACCTTGCATTGCATTTGGCGTGAAGTATTTACACAAGAAATGAACTTGGTGCGAATTTCGAGGCCCGAAAGATAATTTTATGAAGAATTAGAAGCGAACTACCAGCTATAGTAGTCGATCGACTGACTCCTATGGTCGATCGACCAGAGCACGACTTATAGAAGCTACTGTTCAGTGCAGAACAGTCGATCGACTGCCTTGCATGGTCGATCGACCATCACACGATCTGAAGCGCAAATTAAAGAAATAGAACGAGAATTCCAAAGCCCATTGTATATTAGGTTTAGGAATAAAGTTACGTTATATTCCTATATAACGTAACCTGACATTATGAAGTTTTGATCAGATTTTTATCATAGAAAACTTGAGGGAAATAATTAGGGTTTGCATTCAAGTTTACATTCATTCAATACAATTTACTTTTCGTTCGTGCTTTCCGACTCTCCTTACTTCCATTCGGTATTTTTCTGTTCTTTAGTTCAGTTTCGTTACTTTGTTCGTTCATAGATTAGAAATTGTTAGAATAGTTTCCCTAAAGCCAATTATTGTTTTATGTTACTCGTTTATTTAGCTATTTTAATCATGAATTCGAATGTTTTAATTGTTAAGTTTATTGTTGTTATTATTTCCAGTATGAGTAGCTAAACCCCTTGTGCTAGGATGTAGGGAATCTGTAGTATAGGCGGCATTAGAAAAGTAGAGCTGAAATCGCGCCATGGTCGACCGACCGGCTTACCTGGTCGATCGATCGGCTCCCGTGAGATTACCTTCGTTTTAATTAATTTAAGTGCTATATTTGACGAATCGAGTGCACGCGACTAGTTGAATGTTTAGGAATTGACCGACCCAATAAGATCGAAAGATAGGGGAGGGAAATAGACTGCCTAATTAAGACGACTAAATTAATAAAATTGAAAGATGAGTTAATTTAGCCTTTTAAATCACTTTTCAGGACGAACGTTAGCATTAGTGATATTAGGGACTTGTAGCGAGATCGAAAGATGCTACCTGTTAAGAATGGGTCGAGAGGACTTCTTGTTGTCCCGTCTCACGTGATTTTTTTAGACCTACCTAGTATTCTGCCGTCGAAACTATAGTGAACCGACCATCTTAGCACCCTTTTAGTATTTGATTTCATATATTTCTTTAGTTTACTTTTAATTTTATTGCCTTTAGCTATAGACCAATTCAAAACGAACCCCCACTCACTTGTTACTTTAGACTTAAATAAAACAACTATTAATTGCATCGCCTCTCCGTGGTTCAACCCTGACTGCCACTAGCTATAGTAGTAGTTTGAATTATAAATATTATTTTTGGTGCACACAACGACAGGCATCAACATGTATCTAGAAAATAATTGGAGTGTATATAGCTAAATAGAGACTAGCAATTGATTGAATTGTATCTAGCTAGCTAGATGTATGTATCTAGCAACTTAAAGCAATGCATGCAAGTAAATAAAATCCAAGAGTCCGAGTTTATTCTATATGAATCACAACTTACATCATTTAGACCCAAAGGGAAACCCTTTTCTAGTGCCTCTGTACTTCTCCAACAAACGCATCAGATAAACTCCGAAATCAACTCCGTTGCCCATATTTGATTTCGGAATACACTCCTCTGTCACCAGATCTTTAACGTCTTGTATAGATAGAATCTTGTTTCGGACCAAGCTATTCATAACAAATTGTATCTATATTCGACAAATTAGTTCAGAAAACCAAAATAATAGGAAAATTCAAAATTAATATAAAAAAACAGAATGATAGATAGATTAGTCCTCATACAGTAGACTTAATCTTTGTTGCATAATTGACAGATTTTAGCTTCATCACATGTAGGATTTCCAGCTTCATGGCTATGAAGTTAAAATAAAACACAAATGGCGTCTTAGAGATTATTGGAACAAATATCTGCAATTTCATGTTTGTAAAAAATCAGAAAACTTGCAGTTGAGAAATAATAGTAAACTGACACATTGACTGATAAATAAATAATGCAAAAACCTAAGAAAAACTAAAACCCCAATATATACTTACGAGATTTGCTCCTGCAAAATTGTGATCAATGCCGGCAGTATGAGTAGCAGTACGGGGATCCTGGTGATAACAAAAAAAATATTTTTAATAAATGTCGTGAATATGACTGTAAAAGAGATAAACATGAGTAATTCAAGAATATCTAAGATTGTTATACAACTCAATTCATCATCAGTTTGCGGGAGATACGACCTATACGGTGAACTGGCTGCTCTATGTGTTTCACTTTGGTTCAAAATGAAACACCAAGCGTGTATGACAGATTTAGGCACTATGTCACCTGTCACTACCGTCTTCAAATCTGCCCGACTAAGTTTATAGTGATCACTTTAATTTGGAATAGGATCTCACTGAATAAACAAGTATCCATAAAGTTAGTTATTACATTCATGCTTTATAAATAAAGTGTGTAACACAAATTCATACACAAATGTTAGTAAATCATACATTTCATCAGATGACTCTGAAAATACATATTCCAATACATCTTTTTCAACTTTATTCAAATTCCCAGCAACTAGAATACTTCTCTGAAGGAAAAGGGATCTGAAAAATTGTGATTCAACTCTCTTCCTCTTAAGCATTGCTCTCGTAATGGGTACTGGTTCTTTTGGTGGTAATGAAGAAATGGGTTCAACAACAAGTGGTTCCACAACTTCAACTCCGTCTCCAAGATCTACTTCCTTTTCACATAACTTTTTAAACTTATCTTCTTGTGATTGTAATTCTGAACTAAGTAATCTAAATGAAGGTGGTGTAAAATCATTATCCAATGGAAGGGAAGGAGGTGTAAACTTTGGAGGGGAGGGGTGTTTAAACCGTCGAGACCGATGAACAAATGTTGAGGATTTTGGTTTTTTCTAAAAATTCATTGGCTCAAACTCTTGCGACTCGGAGTCCAAAAGAATAGGAGAAGCTGACTTAGCCTTGGTGTTGACGAAAACAGGAACTGAAGCCGTTGCACAAGTTGTTTTGTTCTTAACATTACTTGTCTCATTTGCTGGCCGTTTTCCCAAAGAAATTTCTAATTTAACAAGAGTTGTCCACAACTCATCCTCATTTTCAAATTTGAGTTTACCAAACCTAGTAAGTGGATCCTGCTTGTCACTATCATCTTCATTACAAATAGCTCTATTTTCTTCCACTTTGTCAACTCCTTTCTTTTTCACTTTGTCAGCTTCTTTCTCGTTCACTTTGTCAGCTCCCTTCTCTTCCACTCTGTCAGACTCACCAACTTTCTTTTCGGGAATATTCAATCCCTCTGTTGTAGGTTATGATGAATAACGGCAATCACTTAAAGCATATGCTATTTGAGCCATCTGTTGTATAATCTTACACTCAGGATAATTCATTCTAGCTTCTGCCAGAAACTTTAAGAAGCTAGAATAGGCAGGAGCAAGATTGTTTGCATCTTCTGCCAATTTTTTGACAGAAAAGATAATGCTCTGTTTACTGTCCTCCTCCACTATCTCAGTAGCCTTCTGCTCCTCAGTAGCCGTCGGTTCCTCAGTAGCTTCTGGTTCTCGAATGAAAGCCTCAGGCATATCCGATTGTGATGGGATACTGAAAGTTATTTCCTGAACTCTATCCTTGACAATACGACATAGAACACCTCCAGTACCAAACCCGAGGAACTGAAAAATAACTGAAGGATACTCTATCAAGATAGATAAACACGAACACCATGATAGGCCCCGCAAAATTATCATTTTCAAAACTTTTCCATTTTTTAACAGCTTCAATAAACTGTTGACGAGTAAATTTACACCAGTTTAATGACGAAACAGCTGAAATATCTTGTTGACACTTCAACACTCGTAAGCTGGCGCAAGTCCCTTTTATGTCTATTAGAAATGCTGAGACAATGAATACAATAAAGTTTCTTTTTAACTCTTCCCCACCGTCTCTTTAGCTGATAATCAGTTGTAGTATGTCCTTAACATCAACCTTTGTGGGATCTTTGGTATATAAATTATGTCAACCATCTACTATTTACCTCAACAAAATCAACACTCCTATCTGTTGAGGAAGTTATCGTGACATCATTTGCACCCATAGGAATACCAAGTGATAAATGAACATCTTCATCCGTTATTTGAAGTTGTCTTTTCATATAGGAGCATGATGATGTGTTGAATCTGGTAACTAACCAATGAGCAAGAGCATCTGGAACCATGTCTGTCTGGAGGTTAAGAAGGCTACCATTGCCCATGTCTTTTATATCGGCTACTTGTTTTGCACTCAAATTTCTGTTGATAAATGTCAACGGCATTTTAGGTGACATAAGTGTCCTCAAATAACACTGCCCCAAATTATCGTCATCTTTTCTATTCCTTTTAACAGCTTTCTTGGAAGGACAACTCGTAGTAATAGCTTTCTGGTTTTGTTTGCTTGTACTTTCACCGCCATTATATAGCATCAACTTATCCATGTGTGGTAATCTAAAACAATAATGAAAAAAGTTGGCTTAAGTAACATGTTGATACGTGCCTAATGTATAGTCTTTTTAGCCTATTTCAGCACGTATTTCTATGCATTTCTATACTGTTTTTATGGTATTTTGCCCCGAATTGGCTACTTTGGTGTATTTTGTCCTTTTTGTAGGAATGATCGCGAAAGTAGTGGAACCATATTCCTTTTTGTCCTTTTTGCATGCATTTAGAGGAGACGGGATTGTCCCAGAGTAAGATACTGCATTTGGAGGCGTCGTGGCACGCATTACGAAGCACTTAGACGCAGACGTGAGCTGAAATGAATCAAGTACTCGATCGAACTCTTTTACAAGTCGATCGAGTGGTTTTCATGCCCTCTGGTGGTCGATCGAGTGGTTTTCACTCGACCCTTAGCTTGCACAAAGACCCTCTACTCGATCGAGTGACTTTCTTGGTCGATCGAGTAGAACCTGCTGAAGAGTTGCTCGATCGAGTGGTTTTAATCCACTCGATCGAGTGGTTTTTATGGGTTTGGGCTTTAATTAGCCCGCGTGATGTTTTATTTCGCATAAACTTGTTTTGTTTGCTATTTAATCACGGATTACTAGGTTAATTAGGATTATCTATCATATTATCAACTCTCTACTGAAACTTTACTACGTTACTTTATTCCTTTTCACTGTTACTTTACTTTGGGTTATTATTGCTCGGATTCAGTTGTTCTTTACGCCGGATTCACACTGATTGTAATCCTTTCTCTCCCTTTATTAATAATAATCATTTGTTGCTTTAATTTTTCATTTGTGTTCTTATTTTCCTCTGCCCTAATTTTCATTATTGCGATTTATTGTTTATTCATTATGTTTTCTGCTGGAAATTTGTCTGCTGTTAGTTTAATTACCGATATGAGTAGCTAAACTCCCTTCATGTTGGGATTAGGGAATCTGCGGTAGGAAGATGACGATTTAGTAGATGAATCAGATGAATTAGTTACGAGACTCTGTCACTATAGCAATTTAACTGTAATTCCCGACCTAGTTGAGTGCACGCTTCTATGTCACCCATTAATCTGGCTAAAATTAATCCTGAATCGAAAGATTGGACTAAATAGGCCTGCTATAAATAGTAGACTACCCTAATGAGGACGAAAGTTAAGTTAGTGGTATTTTAGGATAGAAAGTGGACCGAAAGGACCTTTTAACATCCGTCTCACATTAGTTCGTCTGAATCATTTACAGCTGAGTTATTGGACTACCGTAGTGAACCGAAATCCCGACATGTCCCTCTCTTCTTGATAGTTTAATCGTATTTTACTGCCTTTACTGCTCTTTATTTTATTTCTCTTCCTTTCAACCTTCGTAGTTTAGAACCAATTTCAAACAAACCCCCATTTGTTACCATAGGATTAGAAATAGACAGCTATAATTACATTACCTCCCTGTGGATTCGATACTTTTGCCTCTGCTACATTTTAGTTGAGACCGTTAGGTTTTATCTTTGATAGGGTTGCGATAACCGTGTCAAATTTTGGCGCCGTTGCCTGGGAGGCAATTGTTCAATTTATTAGTTGCTTTATTTTTAGTCCTTTTCAGTCTAAGGGACACCCGTTCCTTAGACTATTATTATTTTCTGTTGTAGTTTCTTCTTATGCGCAGGTCGCAGGGTGGTCCACTACTACCATTCGATCCTGAGATTGAAAGATCTTTGCACGTAAAGAGGAGATTATTTCAAGACCAACAGTCAGAGGAAGAACCTAGTTCTCGTTCCAACTATTACGAGAACGAACTGTTCGAGGATAATCCACCTTCTTTTCCAGTCTCACACTCATCAGTTGAAACCGTTATTTTTCCAGACTTTCCCGAAATGGCCGAAGAAGCGACCATTGCCAGTCATTCTGAACCCACAGCTGAGGATCTTTACAAGGGATTCGAGCTACCGGGAAGCCGGGGAAATTCGAGCCGAAACCTTCTTACCTTAATATGGTTGAGAAGAATCGTTCGGTGGGGCCGCAAACGAGGATGCGAAGCACATGGAGACTTTTATTGATTATTGCTTTGCTCCATACCCCCCCTTGGCGTGACAACGGATCGGATAAAAGAAACCATGTTCATCTTCTCACTCCGCGATCTTTGCGAGGGAGTGGTATAGGGATTTGGACCGAGCCGCTCACGGCATAAGCGATTGGAATTCACGGCTTTAGCGTTCTATAAGAAGTATTTTTCGCATCGAGGACTATTGCCATTAGAGCTCGGATAACGAGCTTCAAACAAGGGCCCGACGAGAACTTTCACGAGGCATGGGTTCGATTTAAGAAGCTAGTGCGTACCATACCGCACCATGGTTTCGAAAAATGGAGCTTGTGCAATCATTTCTATAATGGTCGTACGATGATCGAGGGCTATTTTGGATGCGCAGCCAATGGTCGATTTCTTTGAAAACTTGGGAGCAACCAAGGGGTGGAAGATCATAGATGATTTGGCCATCCATAAGGTTGAATATGGGAACTCGAGAGGAAATCAAAAGAAGAGCTGCGAATCTTCTTCGTCGGCTGCGCTTGAAGCTCTCTTGCGCAAGGTTTGACAAGTATGAGCTAGGAGGAGCTTCCAAGGGAGGGATGTATCATGTTAATGCTATGACAGACGGTCCTTTCGTCTGTAGAAGATGTGGGGGAGAGGGACATGTCTCAGATCATTGTCCCGGTCCTTTTGAGCAATGCGCGCCTTCCAACACTACGGGCGGAGACAACAACGATTACTACGAGCCGAATGTCCACCCCAATTTGAGGTGGAGTAGTCAGAATGTACTCAATCCCACCGCTCCTCCGCATCAGCCGTATATTCCTCCACACAAGAATCAACAGGGCTATCAGAAGCCTCCTTCTTTCAATCCTCCTAACCAAGGTACATCATCTTCTAGTGGGGTGAGTGAAATGGGTGAGCTTAAGTCCATGATGCAAGCCATATTGAAACAATTGGTGAATTTGAATGATCAACAAAATCAACAAAGAAAACGCGCGTCATTTAAGGCACTTGAGACTCAAGTTGCCCAAATTCTTCGCAAATCAATCCTCGAGAAAGCCGGGTCAATTACCGACTCAAAATGAGAAGAATCCACATGAGACGGTAAACTTGATAGAATTGAGAAGCGGTCTTTCTTATGAGGGACCAGAAGTGAAGAAATCAGACCCTAGGGAAGCCATTATCGATGGTGAGCGATTATCTTGTCGAGAAAAAAGGGCTCACGACAAAGGAACTACTCGATCGACTGAAGACTGGTGTTCGATCGAGCAGAATTGAGGATGATAGTGGTCGATCGAGTGATTTTTCCACTCGATCGAGTGAACTGGAGGAACAAACTGGTCGATCGAGTGGAATTCCTACTCGATCGAGTGAAGCGGATAATGAGAATGGTCGATCGAGTAGAAACTTTGCTCGATCGACTGCTGTTGAAGAAGAAACCGCTCGATCGACTGAAGAAGTTGATCGATCGAGTGGTATTGATGACGGGAAGCTTATACGAGAGTCTGCTAGTGCTCGTTTAAGCGAGAAATCACCGGAAAGACCTCGTTCTAGAGGTAAGAAGCGTCCAAAGGATACTGAACTTGCACCGGAAGATACGTTGGAAGAGAGAAACAAGGGACTCGAGATACCAATCACGGTTCCCTTCCCGAGGCGGCTGTAGAATACCAAGGTTAATCAACAGTTTGGCAAATTTGTCGAACTTTTGAAGAGCTTGGAAGTCTCCGTGCCGTTCACTGAATTGCTGACTAAGGTACCCTCTTATTTAAAATTTATGAAAGAAATTTTAGCACGTAAGAGGACTATTAATGACAGTGAGACCGTAGCTTTGACTGAGGTGGGGTCACCCTATTTCAAAATAAGTTACCCCTAAGCAATCGACCGGGTAGTTTTTCGATTCCGTGTCATATCGGTATGCAATTAATTGATAATGCGCTATGCGATTTAGGCGCTAGCGTAAGTGTCTTACCTTTGTCTCTGGCTAAGAGACTTGGTTTGACAAAACTGAGTTGCACCAACATGACTATCCAGATGGCCGACCGTAGTCTATCACGGCCACTAGGTATAGTAGAAGACGTACATGTTCAGATCGGGAAGTTCTTTATTCCCGTTGATTTTTTCGTCTTAGACATCCCCAAATATGCACACACCCCTATCATTTTAGGGAGACCATTTTTGTCCACTGCCCGTGCAGTAATAGACGTCAGGGGGAAGACTTTGACCTTTCAGGTGGGGGATGAGGAGCTGATTTTTCATCAGTCCAAGTTCCGGAGAGCTCCCATGCAAGCCCAGCCTTGCAATGCTCTCTCTTATATTGTTCCTATTAGTGACACTCCAAATGAAAATTTGGAGAATTGTGCCATTATTGTTGACCCTCCGCCTCAGATTGAGAGCAAAAAGGAGGAAAGTTCGTCTGTTTTCCTTACTGCAGGTACAGATGAAAGCAAGGATGGGGCTGTCAAGGGACATGGTGCAACCATTATCAATCAAATTGGAAGCAAGGATGCCAAAGAAGATGACAGAGGAGCAAGGACGAAGCAAGTTCGAACCTACATAGATTGGAATTACATTCCTCCTACTGCACAAAGGATAATTCAAGCTCATGGAAGATGAAGAGGACGAGTCGGCGTTCGAGGTGACGTCCTCCAGTCAGAAGCCCACGAAGGGGCTACTGAAATTTGATGGGAATTAAACGGGGAAATGCCCCGTGTAACACCTTGTAATAGACAATTTTTGAATTTCTTTTGAATTTGTTTTTTTTTTGCGTTTTAATTAGGACAATTAGTTTTAGACAATTTTTAGCATAGACGTAAGACTATAGACTGTGTTTTAAAGTATTTGGAATTTTGGGAATTTCTTTTGCGTGTGTTCTTATGCAGGTTTGGGGAAGTTTCACGCAATTCAAGGAGGAAAAGACGAAAATTCAAGAGCCTACACGAGGAAAGTCCTCGATCGAGTAATTTTTGTACTCGATCGAGTGTAAAACTGATCGATCGAGCTGTTTTTCAAGTCGATCGAGTAAAGCTGAAGAGGGATTGGTCGATCGAGTAGAAATTCTACTCGACCAAGCTGCTGGACCATAAAAGCCCTCGATCGAGTGATTTAAAATCACTCGATCGAGTGAAATGAACAGTGGACACGGGAGTTTTCTATCTTAAACTCTTTTCCTATTTCTATTTCATTTCACCCTAATTTTTCGACTAACACCCCCTTGTTGTGCGATTGATTTCTTCCCCAAATCCCCATTTTCTTGCCCAAATCACCAAATCCATCTCCTACATTTCCTTGCTTGCACTTTAATCTTCAAAAGCCCCTTAAATTCACCCCTATTTGTGTTCATTTTCGCGGTTTTAAGAAGGGTATTCGGGTTTGCGGGTTTTTTCGACTGAAATCCGCCATTGTTGCTTGTTTATTTGAGGATTATTTGCATTTGTAGGTCTATCATCATCAAGTAAGTGATTCCCATAACCTCTTGCATTTTAATTTCGATTATTTGGAATTTTCTGAGGTAAAAATCGAATTTAGGGCTTGAATATCCATTGTTGGTCGATTTTTCGACTTTATTTGAGTTTATTGCCCTTACTCTTCTTGCTGGATGATTAATCTCAATTCCTCACTGTTTAATACATGCTAATTCGATTTCCACATGATTTTTTTGATATGGGTTCAAGACAGTCGAATTTTTCGACTGTCATATGGGCGATTGCTACTGTAATCTGCCTAATTGGCATCTCTGTTGCGATTTTTGCTGCTGATTGTTAACTGAAATCGCACTCCCATGTTTGCTTAGCCATATCTCACTGAACCCTTGCACAGAAACAGCGGTTAGGGTTGCTTGAGTCGAAATTCTCGACTGTCAGACGGTTCACATGTTTTCATGCTTTATTTCACTTCAGTTATTGCTTACATGCCGCTGTTGTTGACTGATATCCCGTCCCTTGCAGTTGCCCCATGTTGTCATTCGAATTTTGAGGAACTGTTTGGGATTTCTGTGATGTAGAGTCGAATTTTTTCGACTTTTTAGGAGACTTCCATGCTGTCACATGCTGGTTAACGCGTTATTTTAGCCACGGTTAGCAGCCATTGTTTCTCTTATCATGTCCCTTGCCTTGATTACAGGATGGATACTAGTTCCCTGCCCTCCACCAGCACTTCCTCCAGCCTGTCTTTGAGCGAGTCCGTGGCTCCTGCTGTTGCCACTAGCTCCACTTTAGTCACCACTGCAGCCCCAGTCTTCCTTGTTTCGGCTGCCGGGACAGTTTACGCTCCAGCTAGCTGTAGACACCTCAAAATGTCTACCTAGCCTTACGGGTACCCGATGATGAGGCTAATATTTAATGACTAAATGAAAATTGGCAATGTTATAACTAAATGGCTCTTTACGCTTATGTCCCGAGCAATTACGTAAAATGGTACAAAACCACCTTAAACCCTTCCATTTCCTTTCATTTCACCATGACAATTATTTTATAAACCTGGCAAATAGTGTATCATCCGCCTAAAACGGATCGGGTTTATATTGAAACGGCCTCAAATATGTTCATTAAATCGGATTTATGTACCCGCAATACAAATAAGGCCCAATAAAAGAAGGCAACCTACCTGGTTAATAATTAGTGTACTCCGAATAAATGGGCCTAATCCATATTTTCCTAATTGATTATCTCATTCATTCACCGTAAAGGAGAATATTACTAGAAGAGAAATGATGAGATTAAAGTTTGTCATCCTACTTTATCACAAGTGAGCATAAATTATTTAGAAAATAAGTGTTGTCACATGATCAAGATAAGCTAGCAAATAGGCTCTCGTAGTGGATCTAATAATGCGAGATTTGCACATGAAACAAATATGCTCCCAAATTCTTGAAACACCCAAACTCCATCTTGTCGGTTTCCTAAGCTAAGTAGACTCCAACCTTCAAATACTATAAATATATTAGCTTTCTCATGATATTTAGAGGGGAGCAGACAGAAATAATTTTAAAGACAGACAGAAACTCACCAAACCAGCGACGAAACAAAATATTCAAAGATCAGACCCAGAAATTCCATACTCGTTCGAATCAACTGTCTCAAATATACAATCCCTAACTGTCTCAAATATTCTATCCCAGTTTCAAATCAAACCTCACAATAAATTGTCCCACTTTCCATACAAGCGCATAAGAGAGTTAATTTACGACAAAGTCGAAATTCATTAATAGTCAACATCCACATGTAAAATGAGAGTGCAGGATTCAAATAAGCTTTTCTCTACTCTTTCTTTTTATTTAATTCTTTTATTTTGTCTTTTAGTTATTTTCTCTATTTTATTGTATTTACTAACCAAGTTAATTTGTCCTTGTCTCAGATTTATATCGTCTTATGTATAAAATTGTATAATTAACCATTCTGTTTCGTCAAATATATAATATTACAAATAAATAGTAGAGGCCGTCAGTTTGATGGGCTATCCGGGTGCCTAACACCTTCCCTGATTGTACCTTTACCTCCGAATCCGCAATCTTTGGTTCAGACCGGAGTGACGGATCAGTCCCCATCCCAGGGATCAAAAGGGGCCTTTTTTCCGTTAACTTATTTTTGTATGTTTTTTATAAAACCTACTGGCGACTCCACCATATTTACATATTTTCAAAAAGGAGATTTTTTCAGGGATATCACAGTGGCGACTCCGCTAGGGACTTATCAAGAGGGTAAGACTTGAAATTTAGTTGTAATATTCTATATTTGACTTTTTTTTTTCTTTTCTTTTTTCAGACAAGCAGTAGCATTCACAACAAAATTACCCATCTTCAAAAATCGAAAGCATACCACCAGACGACCAGTATACAAGAAGTCAAACGCTCCTATATTGAATAATTTCTTGTTTGGACTTCCCTTTGTTCATCATGCTATATCTAACTGCGTTAGATGCGTATTTTCTTTCTTCCTTTTTAATAGATTGTTGCTTGTATATATTTTGTGGATGTTGATTTTATCGGCTTATCATTAATTTTTCCCCATCCCCTGTTTTGTTTTCTAACGTTTGTACTTATATACCAGTTCAAGACAAAAAAAGCGTAGGCTCCCCGTTAGCTAATATTACGCTATCTAAGCTACCCTAATTCACCCTCGGTAAAGTATGTTGTATACTTAGAAGGTCCATTCGACCGACTAGGCCTTACACATATTTTCCACCTCGTGACGTCGCGTTTTTGGGCAATCCTGTTCATATGACGGGAAAGACAAAAGCGAGAGATACCCTCGTGGTATTTTAATGTAATGAGTACCCAATTTCCAACCCATAAACCGAACCATAGAACCCGTAGAACCTTTGATTAGGCCATATGATCTGTCTCGTTTGTTAATATCCTTTCATAATCTTGCATGTTACTATAGGCTAGTACGTACTGTCAGTGTGTTTGATTGAGCAAGGTCTGACGTCTATGTGAATAAGAGTCCACCCAACTCCCACATCATTTAGGCGAATGTAAATATAACCATTATATCATGCATATGACATTAGTGTGTCTACTTATCATCCCATATTAGTATTGTTTAGCTACGTATACAAACTAGCATGCATACATACTCATTCCGTCTTGGCATATCCATATAATTTCATCATAGTACATATTTATATATATCATTTGCATTATTTTTAATATTTTCAAAAAAAAGCAATTCTTTCTTTCTTAAATAAAATAAAAGGGGTCTTATTTTTATTTCATTTTCTCAATTTTAAAAAAAAAAACCAAAAAAAAAAAAACTTTTTTGTTTTCTTCTTTCTATGACAACTAGTATTGGTGTCCGGCTTCGCCCGGGCTACCTCTACTTACCATTAAATATTTTTTTCATTAAATAAAATTACTTAGAGTTGCATAACCCATAAATTTATCATTAATATATTTTTTTATGACATATCCTAAAATTATGATTAAATAAATTTTGAGACAAATTCACTACTCCCGCTATTAATATTTTACTCTTATTAATGAAACAATAGTAATAACATTTTACTACTTGCCCGTAATCAGTGTTACTTTCACTATTCCCGCCGTAATTATTGTTACTGTCACTACTGTCACATTAATATTGATAATTTCACTACTCCCGCCGTAATTATTGTTACTTTTACTATTGTCGCATTAATATTGATTTCACTACTCCCGTTGTTGTTTCTACCACTTTCACTAATCTCGCTGATAATATTGTTACTTTTACTATTCAAATGAGTAATTACTATCACATAACTATATCTAATGTTACTACAATTCTTTTCTTTACGGACGAAATTACTTTTACTACTTAGCCATACAATTTTAAGAGGATTCTATATTTATATAAATATATTACATATATGCATTAAAGCAAATCGAAACGATTATGCAATATTATATATTATGCAATATTATTTTATTTTAAGGAAATTGACCATCTTCTAGTCTTCTATAAATATTTAGGAAAATTACCAAACATCTTCTTTCTTTTAGTCTCCTTGAAATTGACCATCTTAATTAATTATTTTATTTTAAGGAAATTGACCATCTTAATTAATTATTTTATTTTAAGGAAATTGACCATATTTTAGTCTCTTACAAATGTTTATGAAAATTATCAAGCTTCTATATAATTTAATTTTAACCTAAACTATATAATATTTGCATTGAGATCCCTTAATCGGGTCCATCACACGGTGCTAGTAATTTAAAACTATATAGTATAATTAATTTGTATAACTTTCTTTAATTACATGGAAGTCCCTTGGTTTCTGGATTTAATATATAGTATTGATTTTCCATTCTTTTTAGCCCATTTATGTGTTAGTAAATAATCTTATATTATCTTCCCATATATTTTGTTAGTATTCCTTGTATTGTGGTAACAATATCTTGTATTTAGGAAAGCATAACAACCCTAACCTAGCTATCTCTAGTATATAAGCATTGTACTGTAACCTTTGTTAACCATCATAATACATTATAATCTTTCATATTTCCTATATGGTATCAGACGAAGGTTCGATCCTCGTCCCAAATTAAACCCTAAAAACAGCCTTGACCTCTCCCTCCCAAACGATGTCAGGCAACACAATCCCCAACCAAGCCGAGCCTTCCAAACCACTCGTCCTTGTTAACATCCACGCCGTCACAAAATTCGATGGATCTAACTATCTTCAGTGGAAACTCCAATTTGAGTCTCTTCTGCTTGGTTATGGTCTCTCGCACTTCATTGACGGCGTCTCCAAACCGCCTTCCAAAACTATTACGGGAGCCGACAAAACCCCTGTTCCGAACCCGGCGTACGACACTTGGTTCAAGCAAGACAAGCTCTTATTCGGTGCCGTGGCAAGCACCCTCACCTCTCCTATCAGCCCTATCCTCAACCGCCTCACCACCACCCAAGAAGCGTGGGATGCCCTAAAAGACTCCTACGCTCTTCCCTCTCATAGCCACATTAAACAACTCCGTCACAAACTTAAACACACCACCAAAGGCACCTCCTCCATCACCGATTACATGAATCGTGTCAAGGCTATCGTTGACGAATTGGCTCTTCTCGGCACCATTATCATCTCTGATGAGGACGTCACGGACCAGATTCTTGAGGGTCTCGACTCTCCTTAACAATCCGTGATTGATGCCGTCAACGCTCGTGATACTGCAATAACGTTTCGTGAACTTCACGAGAAGCTACTTCGCCGCGAATTGACGATTCACCAAACAGAATCCTCCACCACTACTTTCACCCCTATGGCCCACCCCACCTATACCCGTAACCACCAACAACCACCCCATACTACCTCTCGACAACCTTCTACCACGACCCCCCCACCCGCTACTGCCTCCCCTTCCACTCAAACTCCTAAAACCCCATTTAAGGGAAAGTGTCAGTGGTGTTCGCACCAAGGACACACCCTTTACTACTGCCCTGTTTTCAAAGCTCTCTACCCCAATATTCAAGTCCCTCGCTACACCCGCACCCCTGCCCAAGCCAACCCCACCAGCCTCGAACCCAACCCTATACCCTCCCCTTGGCTCCTAGACAGCGGTGCCTCGCATCATGTCACCGCTGATCTAGAGAACCTCTCCCTTCACTTCCCTTATGACGGAACCGATGAGATCGTGATTGGCGATGGGTCCGGTCTTCCTATTGCCAACTCTGGTGTCGCTTCCCTTCCCTCTTCCTCCTTTAAATTACACAATGTTTTACATGTCCCCTTAATGCACAAAAATATTATTTCTGTTTCAAAATTTTGTCTCGAAAATAATGCTATTATTAACTTTTATTCCGATTCTTTTGTTGTGAAGGATGCTAAAACCGAAGCCACACTCTTCAAGGGACTAGCCAAAGATGGTGTCTATTATTGGCCTATGACGTCTTCACCGCAAGCTCAAACCGTTACGCGTCAAGATATGGATCTCCATCACCGTTTTGGTCAACCACATTTAGCTGTTTTACAACAAATTGTTGCTAGCCTTAATTCCAAAACTACTATTTCTCATATTAATAATAACAATTGAAATGCTTGTCATTTATTTAAATCTCATAAACTACCATTTAGTGTCTCATCATTACGTACCCAATTTCCCCTAGAAGTCATTTTTAGTGATGTTTGGACGTCTCCGGTACTATCCTTCGACAATTTCAAATATTACGTAATTTTTGTGGATCATTTTACTCATTTCACCTGGCTCTTTCCTCTCAAGAAAAAGTCCGACACTCTACAAATATTTCGCAATTTTAAAGCCTTTGTCGAAAAGCAATTTTCCCGTCCCATTCTTACTCTTTACTCCGACAATGGTGGAGAGTATGAAAAACTAAAAAATGACTTAGCCACTAGTGGAATACAACACCTCACCTCACCACCCCACACCCCCGAGCATAACGGTTTTGCGGAACGACGTCATCGCCATATCGTGGACACCGGACTTGCGTTGCTCTCTCACTCATCCATGCCTCTCAAATATTGGCCTCTCGCCTTTCAAACTGCGGTTTACCTGATAAACCGTATGCCCACATCTACCCTACACAATAAATCCCCTTATCTTTGCCTTTTTAATTCTCCACCAAAATACTATAACTGTCACAACTTTGGTAGCCTATGTTACCCATGGCTCCGTCCTTACACTACTCACAAACTCGATCCCCGCTCTCTAGCATGTGTTTTCGTTGGTTACTCCCCGACCCAACACTCATACCTATGCCTTGACCCGGCTACCAATCGCATCTACAGTTCCCGTCATGTCCGTTTCGTCGAAACCACGTACCCGTTTCACTCCCTTTCCGTCTCTGCCTCATCCCCGTCACTGCCAAGTTATGAAGAATGGTGCCAAATTTCCATTCCCATTCTAATAACACCCACGGCCCAACCCAACCCAACCACCCAACCGGCCCATACTATTCCCCACACTCCTCAACCCGCCCAGCCAACCCAACCCCAAGAACCCGCGTCACCACAAAGTCCCCAAACCGAATCCCCTGTTTCCCCTGCCAACCACACCCCTCCTCCTGCCACTCCCCCACCACCTCCTCCGCCTCCGCCACCTCCTCCTCCCCACCACCCTCACGGTACCCGTGCCTCACACAACATATACAAACCAATTAACAAGATGAACCTTTCCGCTCACCTTCAACCAACTGAACCCAAGACAACCAAACAGGCGCTTCTCGACCCCACTTGGCGAGCTGCCATGGAAACACAATTCCTTGCCCTTAAAAATAACCATACATGGGATTTAGTCCCACCCTCACCCGAACAAAACATTGTCGGTTGTAAATGGGTCTTTCGAACCAAATACAACACTGACGGCTCCATCCACAAACACAAAGCCCGTCTAGTTGCCAAAGGATTTCACCAACGACCCGGCCTTGACTACAATGAAACTTTCAGTCCCGTAATAAAACCTGCCACGGTTCGAATTTTGCTCAGTCTTGCTGTGTCCAATGGTTGGTCTCTCCGGCAACTTGACATAAACGATGCCTTTCTTCAAGGCACACTCACCGAGACGGTATACATGGCTCAACCTCCTGGCTTCGCTGATCCGACCAATCCGAGTCATGTTTGTCGCCTCCGCAAAGCTTTATACGGCTTAAAACAGGCCCCTCGGGCTTGGTACAATGAACTCCGCAACTTTTTGCTCAACACGGGGTTTGTTAATTCGGTCTCTGACACTTCGATCTTTATTCAACACGGTAGTGACCCACTCTTTGTACTTGTGTATGTTGATGATATTATTGTCACAGGTTC
Organism: Silene latifolia; assembly: GCF_048544455.1. NCBI lineage: Eukaryota > Viridiplantae > Streptophyta > Magnoliopsida > Caryophyllales > Caryophyllaceae > Silene > Silene latifolia. The sequence continues at coordinate 154,207,267 of NC_133536.1, read as the reverse complement.
GTGCTCGTCCCGTGTTGCCTCGTTCATTACCAAGCTCGCATCTCGATTCTCCCTCAAAGACCTGGGTACCCTTGCTTATTTTTTGGGTGTCGAAGTCCAACCATGTTCTCAAGGGCTCTTCCTCACTCAACATAAGTATACCCTTGATCTACTTGCTCGTGCAAATATGGCCGATGCCAAACCCGCTTCCACTCCCCTTGATGCCTCTGCCAGACTAAGCCTTCGCGACAGTGCTCCCCATGACAATCCCACGGAGTACCGTGCCTTAGTTGGCAGTCTGCAATATCTATCGTTAACTCGCCCCGACATTGCTTTTGCTGTAAGTAAACTCTCTCAATTTATGCATCAACCGACTATTTGTCACTGGGCTGCTCTGAAACGTTTACTTCGGTACTTGGTTGGCACGGCTAATCATGGGTTCATTATTCACCGCAACTCACCACTGTGTCTTCATGCTTACTCCGACTCTGGCTGGGGTGACATCAAAGAAGACCTCACATCGACTGGGGCGTATATTATTTATTTGGGTCGAAACCCAATTTCCTGGAGCTCCAAGAAGCATCGAACTGTCTCTCGGTCTTCCATCGAAGCTGAATATCGCTCTGTTGCTAATGCCGCTGCTGAACTTGTTTGGATAAGCACATTGTTTCATGAACTTCGTTTGCAGCTTCCATCTACCCCTGTAGTCTATTGCGACAACATTGGCGCCTCTAATCTCAGCGCTAATCCCGTCTTTCATTCTAAAATTAAGCATGTTGCGATCGACTATCACTTTATTCGTGAGAAAGTCCAAGCTGGCACGTTACGTGTTGTTCCAGTTGTCAATGATGATCAGCTTGCCGATGCCCTCACAAAAGCTCTCCCTCGGCCACGCTTTGACATGTTGATGTCCAAGATAGGACTCTCCTCTAGGCCGTCTATCTTGCGGGGGGAAGTTAGTAAATAATCTTATATTATCTTCCCATATATTTTGTTAGTATTCCTTCCTTGTATTGTGGTAACAATATCTTGTATTTAGGAAAGCATAACAACCCTAACCTAGCTATCTCTAGTATATAAGCATTGTACTGTAACCTTTGTTAACCATCACAATACATTATAATCTTTCATATTTCCTATATTATGATCCATGTAGAAATCTATATAGGACATCTCACACTTTAAGTCTTTACATCAATTAAAAAAAAAATCTCTTCCAATTTCCTCCTTAAAGAGTCATATCAACCAGCGTGAAAAAATAATTGAACAAATAGCATTCTACACCCAATTATGGGTCATGTTGTAAGTATTGCGTCGCTGGTCTATTGAGTTAGTGTACAAGTAGCTCACATCAGTTAAATATGGAATTCCAAGTCTTGGACTTAGTAGCAAGCACTAAAAAGACAGTAATGACGACCATAGGAGAGTAGTAAAATAGGGAATGATAATCCCATATTTTTGTCCTAACATGAAACCGGTGCTTTACAAATTAGACCGAATCTCAATCCATTGTCTTGTCCCTGTCCCAAATTCACAACATACAGGATTATAATTTCATGATTTGGTAGTAAATCACACTCCTAGTATACATTTGATATTAGATAGGACCATTCTAGTCCTTTTTGAGTTGCATAAATAAATAAAAACGAGCATATGTCATTTTTATTAGTCACTTGTTCTACTTTTTACCCTTAACTAGTAGAATAGATTTGAAATACTTTAGGGCGTATGTCTTTAGTATAGATCAATCGACCTCTTAGAGTCAGCCTGAACGAGGGCGTGCATTTGACCATCTTTTCCATCTCTTGTGGTGTGATAATTCCTTGACCGTCGTGTCTCTAGGTGACCTATAGGTTTGGAGACTCAATCTTTCTACTCGATTTGTCAATTTTGCATATTTCAAATGACTACCACATTTGTCAATTTCCCAAATAAGCACAAATTGCTTTCTACCAAATTTGTCAATTTTCCATATCTTAATTGACTACCATATGAGCACAAACTCATACAATCGAAAATTTTAGCAAATCTTATCTATCACCCATTCTCATTAATATTAGAAAATTAGCTTGCCCAAGAGTCAAAAGTCTCAAAGACGGTCATGTTGCAAACAAAAATAAATCGTAGTCAAAACAAGTTAATACTATTCCAGGAGTTCAATATCGAAATTCCAACTCACCGTAGCTCATTTGTATTTTGCAATGAATGAGCAATCCACAATTATGTTCAAAGAGAACATTATTCATATCATCATGTGATCACCAATTTGTCACTGCCAATAATTTACAAAGCTTAACATTTCACTGTAGAATACGGCCATTCAAGTCCACTGACAGAAGTCTCAAAAAGTCAAAGACAAAAAAAAGTATGATCTCTAAGAGATACAAATCCAGGTCAAAAGTCTCAACAATTCACAAGACAAAAAATTCCAGCTAAAGCTGCAAAATCCAATGTCAAAAGTCTCAAAAATTCACAAGGCAAAAAAACAATTCCAGTCAAATTTGCAATCAAATTGCAGAGTAGTCATTTTCATTTCTCAGACGAGTCAAATCAACAGTTACATTATCTCCATTCCTCTTGGAATGACCCTTTCATTCATTTAGGTGAATGAGAGAGGCACACAGGTCTCCAGTGTCTTCTAACACCATAGAACCTTCTACTCCACTCCATTTATCACCCTCGTTCAGCATCTAAGAATTCGGGGGATGTACACTAAGTTTATACGGTCACATAAGTATTTCGTTTCTATGGTATTAGTTTTGCTTAATTAGTAGAGCTTGTTACTTTAAAGAGGGCAGAACTCATCAAAAATAACTCAAATTCACATGTCAAATAAAAATGATAAACATTCTCCATAGCAGAGAAATTGTTAAAAGTTACTTCTAGGGTAACAATGTCCAATCTATGTCCAGTCTTTCTATTTGGATCACATTTGGGTTAGACCCCATCTTTTTCAAAATATTTTCAAAAAATAAAAATAAAAACTTTTTCAATACTCATTTCGAAAACAACATTTTTGCATTCATCAGTGCATCATATCTAGTCGTCCAGGACATGCATTTGCATTTTAAGTGTGATATATTTGTCACTAACTATTCCAGATCTCCAGTCAATTACTTTGTCATTCATCTTCCAGATTCGTCCAAAGTGGGGGCTTCTCATAAAGTCTCATTTTTCTCGTAATAAAATTTTGCCAGTTTCAAAATCAATCAAATCTCCGGCTCTTTTTCGTGAAATAAAATTTTACGATCCTCAAATCAGCTTCTTTTTTTTTTCAAAATAAAATTTTGAAATCCTTTGGTCGGCAGGCCCTGACATGCATTTAAGTTCTTAAAATATAATTTTCTGAACTTGCCCTTTTTGCGAAATAAAATTTTGCAATTTCTAAATCAATCGGTCGGCGGGCCCTGACACGCATCTTAGTTTGTAAAATAAAATTTTACATTCTATTCCTTTTTTCAAAATAAAATTTTGAAATTAAACTTGGTCGGCAGGCCCTGACATGCATTTAAGTTCTTAAAATAAAATTTTCTGAACTTACCCCTTTTTTGCGAAATAAAATTTTGCAATTTCTAAATCAATCGGTCGGCGGGCCCTGACACGCATCTAAGTTTGTAAAGTAAAATTTTACAATCTAATCTTTTTTCAAATAAAATTTGAAATTCCTTTGGTCGGCAGACCCTGACATGCATTTGAGTTCTTAAAATAAAATTTTCTGAACTTGCCTTTTTGCGAAATAAAATTTTGCAAATCCCAGTTTATAAAATCAAATTTTACAATCTAATCCCTTTTCAAAATAAAATTTTGAATCCTCGGTCGGCGGGCCCTAACACGCATTCGAGCTTGTGAAATCAGATTTTGCAGGTTCACTCTTAAGCTAAACAAAGTTTGGCTATTCCAGATTCCAGACCAGCAAAACAAAGTTTTGCTTTACCAGATTCCAGAATGGTGAAACAAAGTTTTACCAGCTCCATTCCAGATTGACAGAACAAAGTTTTGTCATGCCAGTACCGGACAAGCTGAACAAAGTTTGGCTATACCAATTCCAGACCAGTGAAACAAAGTTTCGCTATGCCAGTTTCAAACCAACGAAACAAAGTTTCGTTGCCTCAGTTCCAGTTTCATTCCAGATTAGTAAAACAAAGTTTTGCTAAGCTAACTCCAGTTTCCAGCTACTACAGACAGGTAATCTAAGAGGCCCAGGTACGTTTCTTATCCTTTATCTGTCCCGACCGGACTACTTTGACCTTCGTCTTACTCGGACTCGGTCAAAGTGGGGGCTTCAGAGACACCTCAAAATGTCTACCTAGCCTTACGGTGCACCCGATGATGAGGCTAATATTTAATGACTAAATGAAAATTGGCAATGTTATAACTAAATGGCTCTTTACGCTTATGTCCCGAGCAATTACGTAAAATGGTACAAAACCACCTTAAACCCTTCCATTTCCTTTCATTTCACCATGACAATTATTTTATAAACCTGGCAAATAGTGTATCATCCGCCTAAAACGGATCGGGTTTATATTGAAACGGCCTCAAATATGTTCATTAAATCGGATTTATGTACCCGCAATACAAATAAGGCCCAATAAAAGAAGGCAACCTACCTGGTTAATAATTAGTGTACTCCGAATAAATGGGCCTAATCCATATTTTCCTAATTGATTATCTCATTCGTTCACCGTAAAGGAGAATATTACTAGAAGAGAAATGATGAGATTAAAGTTTGTCATCCTACTTTATCACAAGTGAGCATAAATTATTTAGAAAATAAGTGTTGTCACATGATCAAGATAAGCTAGCAAATAGGCTCTCGTAGTGGATCTAATAATGCGAGATTTGCACATGAAACAAATATGCTCCCAAATTCTTGAAACACCCAAACTCCATCTTGTCGGTTTCCTAAGCTAAGTAGACTCCAACCTTCAAATACTATAAATATATTAGCTTTCTCATGATATTTAGAGGGGAGCAGACAGAAATAATTTTAAAGACAGACAGAAACTCACCAAACCAGCGACGAAACAAAATATTCAAAGATCAGACCCAGAAATTCCATACTCGTTCGAATCAACTGTCTCAAATATACAATCCCTAACTGTCTCAAATATTCTATCCCAGTTTCAAATCAAACCTCACAATAAATTGTCCCACTTTCCATACAAGCGCATAAGAGCCGTTAATTTACGACAAAGTCGAAATTCATTAATAGTCAACATCCACATAGGCCTGAGGGTACCAGATTCAAATAAGCTTTTCTCTACTCTTTCTTTTTATTTAATTCTTTTATTTTGTCTTTTAGTTATTTTCTCTATTTTATTGTATTTACTAACCAAGTTAATTTGTCCTTGTCTCAGATTTATATCGTCTTATGTATAAAATTGTATAATTAACCATTCTGTTTCGTCAAATATATAATATTACAAATAAATAGTAGAGGCCGTCAGTTTGATGGGCGATCCGGGTGCCTAACACCTTCCCTGATTGTACCTTTACCCCCGAATCCGCAATCTTTGGTTCAGACCGGAGTGACGGATCAGTCCCCATCCCAGGGATCAAAAGGGGCCTTTTTTCCGTTAACTTATTTTTGTATGTTTTTTATAAAACCTACTGGCGACTCCACCATATTTACATATTTTCAAAAAGGAGATTTTTTCAGGGATCTCACACTAGCTCAGCTGGGAGCTCAGTTCAGGCTACTCCAGCCACCACTTCTGCCACCACTTCTACACCTGTGGCACACTCACCAGCTGAGGCTGCTGCCTTCAGAGCTGCTTTAGTTCCTTACACAGTCCGAGAGCGGGCCGCCGCTTTGCGTTCCAGAGACGGAGGCCGGGATCGTAGACTAGTCAAAGCTACACCAGCTCCAGCTACTTCTACCTCCACCACAGCTAGCCCTTCCACAGCTGCTGCCCCCGCTTCTGCTTCTACTTCAGCTGCCGACCCGCCTACTTCAGAGACAGTTACTGTCCGAGGGGACACCTCCCTCGACTCTCACCCGGACTACCCGCAGGTATTATTCGTCAATGCTTTACATCGCGATAAATTTTATAACCTGCTGAAGTGTGAACATATGCCTTCCCGATTTTTAGACAAATCGGCATTAGAGAAACTTGGCCTTTACGAGTCAGTGTGTGATTTATTACGGGTCACGGGGATGCCTGGCCTCATTACCATGAGGGGCCACACCTTCTTAGAGCTGAGTCTCGAGTTTCTCAGCTCTTTTACCTTCTCCTCAGGGGCATACGCTACTGACCCCGACTGCTCGTCAGTCTCTTTCCGGTTATTTAACCGGACCTTTCAGATGCCCCTGGCTGAGTTTGGTAGGCTGCTAGACCTTACCTCCTCGGGTGTGACGTCAGACTCGAGGAAGGTTTACAAGCAGGTTTGGCGGTGCTTGGCCCGGACCGCTTCGGGAGCGAAAGCTCCACCAGTCCACCATCCCCCGTCCGTTGTTTTCTCGGACTCATGGGGAGCTCTATTTTCGGCCGAAAGGAGCCGAATAACATCACGAACCGCGAGCTCTCCATCCCGGGCGGTTACCGAATGTCGACCGTGAGGGTCCTTTTACCTTCAACATTGCCTACCTCACCGCCCGATGCACTCTACGACTGGGGAAGAAGGAGCGGAACCATTACTGCGGTGGCATAGCCACCATCCTTGCCCATCGCCTTTTCTCCCCTTGGCCTCGTGACTTGCAGTACCTCGCGGGAGAGAGGTCACTGAGTCTGCCTGCCATGCTTGCTCAGCATTGGCTTACCCCAGACTACCAGACTTGGAAGATTGACGGCTCCTTGTCTGTTGACTTACCTTGTGACAGTCTCCCCGTCCCGAGCCCTTACCTCATCGTGCCTAAGGGCCACCGTCTCGCCGCCTTGCCCTTACTTCACCTTCCGCCTCGTCCATCCCCGATGAGCCTGCCGCTAAAAAGCGGCGCGTTGAGACTGGAGAGGGGTCTACACCTACAGGGAGTACCCAGCCTTCCACGGCTACTCCCGATCCGACCCCTACTCCCACTGTTACTACTACCCCTACTCCTACTCCTGCCCCACCTCCCACTGACCAGACCCAGACTCAGACTGAGCCGGTCTTTCCGGCCACTTTTAGCCTACCTCCTCCCTTTGTAGCGCCCGCGGTCCAGGACCAAGGGGGCGCAGTTTACGGTCTGTTGATTGAGCTTGCAAAGCGTCAGGCTCGTATGGAGAGGGACTTAGCTTTGACACTACACCCTCTGTACGAGTACCACTTGAGGAGACACAGACCGATCCCCGAGGGTTGGCCACACCCTTCCTTCTTCCGGTTCCCAGCTGAGGGGTACCCGGTTTCAGAGGACGAGGAGGAGAGCGAGGACCCAGAGGTGGCGGTGGAGAGAGCTCGCGCTGAGGAGCGGGCGAGGAGAGAGGAGGCGAGAGACCCGTTGTACCGGGGGGAGGGAGATGGAGACGACGACGACGACGAGTAGCTACTGGTCTACTCACTTCCCCAGTTTTCTGGCTGGTTTGGGGAAGTTCGTGTTTTGTATGTTCTCTTACTCCTTTTATTTTGTCTCCTTTATTTTTTTAATTTTTATTTGTTGGTTGTATATTCCCGTCCCCCATATTTCTGCTGGTGTATGCTGGAGGACAACGAGGGCGTTGTCCGTTTTGGTTTGGGGAGGGTATTGCATCCTTTTGAGTCTGCATCTGCATTTGTTTTGCATTCACGTTTAATTTTCCAGCTTGCATTGTTGTTTATTTTCAAAAAAAAAATCAAAAATCAAAAAATCCAAAAAAAATTAGAAAATTTCAAAAATTCAAAAACATTTCACGTTTATTTTTGCATATAGGTTGAGTCGGAACGGTAGATTCCCGTGATGAAATTGCACTATAAGTTGTCATTTTACTTGAGCCTTGCACTTTTATTGATAGATATTAGCTTTGTCATACGCATAATCTACAAATTTCTGTTCAAATATAAGCTGACTGTTTAGACTTGACCTATAAACTGGCAAACTACTTAAAAATTCTGAGTTTTTAGAGCCATAACTGGTGCCATTTATGACCAGTTCATTAGGAATTTTGAGAGTAGTACTCCTTGCCTAGCATGTTCATCTCATTTGCACATTTATGACATTCAATTTCTCGTCAAATGCACATATTCGGGTTTGTGGTTGGTGTCACATGCAGGGAGGGTCTTGGAAAATTCCCTTTCTTTATATCTTTCACCCATTTAGCTCCACATTAGCCAAAACTTGCCTTTTTGACCCATTAGCTACATTCCAAACTAAGCCTGCCTAGTCAAGCTAGTTAGTATGTTCTTTTGTGGTATGTTTTCCATTGCAGTTTGGTCTGTAATTCTTGTTTGGAGTTGGTGTTTGTATTAAGGAAGGAGAAAGAAAAAAGAAAAAAAAAAAAAAAAAAAAAAAAAAAAAAAAAAAAAAAAAAAAAAAAAAGGCTGAAACGTAAGAAAAAGAAAAAAAAAGAAGAAAAGAAGAATGTGAAAACAGTTGTGCCCTCTTGTCAGAGTTGAGAAGATGTTTGAAGACGTACAATCGAAAAGGGTTGTTTGTTTCAGTTAGTTGTTTCAGACGGTGTTTTTAAAAAGGGAAGTTTGTGACCGTCTGACTCCTCCGTTCTATCCCATATTTTTTGAGGAGATTGTGCTTTGAGTCTAGTGAGTTTTGTGCCAAGTGAAGGGCACTTGTACTTAGTTTTTCAGTCAGTTGAGATCCGGATGGTTTCATTATGGTCCTGTTAGGAACTAGCTTGACGCTTTTACCTCCACATTTCCATAACTTGTTTTGCCTTTTCTCATCTGAACCTCACTATTCCCATATTATTTGCAAACCCTCGGCTGTGACGGACATTATCGGTTGGAATTTGTGCATTAGTACTTTAATTGTCTTTCATTTTTGTTGCATGCATGCTATGTAGGTCGCAGTTAGGTGAGTGACTGTCTTTTCTTCTCTCTTTTACATAATACATTTGCCCTTTGCTTCATGAGAGAAGAGTGACCACGTGAGAGTCCAGTTTTGTTGGTCTTGCAAGGTCGATAGGTCAGCTTTATTTTCGAATGACTTATAATTCGTTTGCGTATTGACTGCTTGGCTTAAACTGTTGATTTTTGTTGCATTAAATTGGTTCAAGTAGACAAGTTAAGCTAGCTCTGAGTTATCATTTCCGTTCCATTAGTTTAGTTTTGAGTTTACTCGAGGGCGAGTAAAGGTTTGGTTTGGGGAGATTTGATACGTGCCTAATGTATAGTCTTTTTAGCCTATTTCAGCACGTATTTCTATGCATTTCTATACTGTTTTTATGGTATTTTGCCCCGAATTGGCTACTTTGGTGTATTTTGTCCTTTTTGTAGGAATGATGGCGAAAGTAGTGGTACCATACTCCTTTTTGTCCTTTTTGCATGCATTTAGAGGAGACGGGATTGTCCCAGAGTAAGATACTGCATTTGGAGGCGCCGTGGCACGCATTACGAAGCACTTAGACGCAGACGTGAGCTGAAATGAAGTCAAGTACTCGATCGAACTCTTTTACAAGTCGATCGAGTGGTTTTCATGCCCTCTGGTGGTCGATCGAGTGGTTTTCACTCGACCCTTAGCTTGCACAAAGACCCTCTACTCGATCGAGTGACTTTCTTGGTCGATCGAGTAGAACCTGCTGAAGAGTTGCTCGATCGAGTGGTTTTAATCCACTCGATCGAGTGGTTTTTATGGGTTTGGGCTTTAATTAGCCCGCGTGATGTTTTATTTCGCATAAACTTGTTTTGTTTGCTATTTAATCACGGATTACTAGGTTAATTAGGATTATCTATCATATTATCAACTCTCTACTGAAACTTTACTACGTTACTTTATTCCTTTTTCTTTGTTACTTTACTTTGGGTTATTATTGCTCGGATTCAGTTGTTCTTTACGCCGGATTCACACTGATTGTAATCCTTTCTCTCCCTTTATTAATAATAATCATTTGTTGCTTTAATTTTTCATTTGTGTTCTTATTTTCCTCTGCCCTAATTTTCATTATTGCGATTTATTGTTTATTCATTATGTTTTCTGCTGGAAATTTGTCTGCTGTTAGTTTAATTACCGATATGAGTAGCTAAACTCCCTTCATGTTGGGATTAGGGAATCTGCGGTAGGAAGATGACGATTTAGTAGATGAATCAGATGAATTAGTTACGAGACTCTGTCACTATAGCAATTTAACTGTAATTCCCGACCTAGTTGAGTGCACGCTTCTATGTCACCCATTAATCTGGCTAAAATTAATCCTGGATCAAAAGATTGGACTAAATAGACCTGCTATAAACAGTAGACTACCCTAATGAAGACGAAAGTTAAGTTAGTGGTATTTTAGGATAGAAAGTGGACCGAAAGGACCTTTTAACATCCGTCTCACATTAGTTCGTCTGAATCATTTACAGCTGAGTTATTGGACTACCGTAGTGAACCGAAATCCCGACATGTCCCTCTCTTCTTGATAGTTTAATCGTATTTTACTGCCTTTACTGCTCTTTATTTTATTTCTCTTCCTTTCAACCTTCGTAGTTTAGAACCAATTTCAAACAAACCCCCATTTGTTACCATAGGATTAGAAATAGACAGCTATAATTTTATTACCTCCCTGTGGATTCGATACTCGACTGCCTCTGCTACATTTTAGTTGAGACCGTTAGGTTTTATCTTTGATAGGGTTGCGATAGCCGTGTCACATGTGTATCTAGAAAGCAAAAAATCTGTATCTAGAGTACTAGATATGTGTATCTGACAGCTTAACAGAGTGTAGGGTGAAATTTATACAGTAACTTGGTATTTGCAATTTTGTTGTCTAGAAGAAGGTAATGGTGGACATAAGTATCACAATTATAGCACTGACGAATGACGAACATTTACATTATAAAACAGAAAACCGACATAATAAACACAAATAGCCAGCCACGTTTGAACATGGAAAAAGAACGAAGTGAGCCAGTGACATTTGACAGAGCATTGGGTGTTCAAATTTATACAGCAAATTTAAATAGTGCAGCTACCATCCTAGATGTAAGTATCTACCTACTGTAGAAGGTGTATCTACGTAAAAAAAAAAAAAATCTAAGACGGAATCCTAAACTTAGACTTGTCCAAAACATGAGATCTTGCTTCATTCTGTCTCGACAAAACTTGCCCACATTAATATAATGTTCTATAAAATTATTTTTGCCAGATAAGAGCGTCATTCTTCTATAATTTTCTGATAACAGTAAATGATTAAAGAGAATAAAATGGTATTATTGGGAGATGCAAAGGCTATTGCTAGCGGATACATGAATCAATTTGTGTATCCAGTAAAAGTAGCATGTGTATTCAGTACGTGACAAATGTGTATCTATAATAACAAGACCTAAGATGGAATTCTAATTGTATACTTAGCCAAAAACGTGACAATCTGCTGAATCCTAAACCAACATTAAGATAATGGTGCGACATGCAAAGGATATTGCTAAAAGATACATGAATCGAATTGTGTATCCTGTAAAAGTAGCATGTGTATGCTGTAGGTAAGAGATGTGTATCTAGAGTTAAAATGCAGCTATGAACATAGCACCAACTGAGCATCACAGTCACCATAACCCTCACCAGACCACCAGTCACTGGTATGTAATAACTTCAAAAAAAATGAAGTAAAAGCAATAATTAAATACGTTTGAGCTTCAATAATCAACATTTACAGCTTAATAAACATAAAAAATCAAATTAGAAATCAGCTGACATATAAACTACATCAATTTTAAAAATTATTGTTACGAAAGGGGGGAAACGTACATCAATTAACGAAGATAGAGATCTCATTACCGCCGGAAGGCAGTGGGAGATCAAGTTGATTTCGCCGTCGCCGTCGGAGACCGGTCGTCGCTGGGGAGGAGAGAGCTGTCGTCGATGGTATTATTGTGATTGTAAGTGGCAGTCGTGGTTTAACAAGTACAGAGAGTGGAATATTCTTAGTTCGTACGGTTCGCACAATAATTTGGTTCGAACGGGATCTTGATTATATATATATATATATATATATATATATATATATATATATATATATATATATATATATATATATAGAGAGAGGCAGGATCCGGTGAGAACGAACACTCGGTGAGAACGGTGAGAACGAACTATCCAGCCCATTATTAATAACAAACGACAATATCAGCCCACCCCACTATTAACAACACACTACTCAAAGCCCAAACGCAAATCCCATTCATCCCAATCTATCATCACCCCCAGAATCCGGCGACCACCACAAGACACTCATCGGCGACACCGAACTCCGTCCTCGCTGCACCGCCGTTGAATTCACGCTGGCGGCGAGATGACCACCGTCGTCGCCCCTACTCACCCTACTCTCTCATCACCGTAATCTCCCCACATCTCCCACATCACCGTCGTTGCCGCACGACATTTATTTTGACCGATAATGACCACCAAGAACCTGGCGAACCACCGACGAACAATCATACAACTCCGCGATGACCCATTTCATGAACCTTCGCCCGAATGTATCTCCAATTCTCCACATTAATACACAAAATTACAATGTATCTACACTATTTTTTAATGTATCTACACTATTTATTAACGTATCTAACCACTAATTTAATGTATCTAGAGATTAATACACAAAATTTGTTACTGTGTACATTAAAATTGGTTTGAGATACATTAATTTAGAAACCAAATACACTAATTTCATTTTGATCAAATTGATATTTTGTAGTGAAGTTTAAAGAAGAGGAAGAGAGAAATGGACAAACGGAGTGGTAATGACCGGCGAGTTGAGCAGTTGGTGGTGATGTTCATTGGACTCGCCGGAGGAAGGAGAATCCACAACTGCGCTTAATCCCTCGTTTTATAGAAATTGAAGAGGAAGAGAGAAACCAAATACACTAATACCTTATACGGTTAAATCTTTCCGAAAATTCTTGTTTTAGAGAAATTGATGCTCATTGAACAATTGGAGGAAGAATCGGAGGAAGGAGACACAACTGGGCTTTGCAGATCGGGAAATTAGGGGGGTTGGTGATGCTCATTGGACTCGCCGTAGTTGCGACGGTGGTTTATCATCGTCGGCGAGCCATATTACCAATTCCATTGTCGTTGCCACTGTAATGAATGTAATTAAGAAGGAGGTCACAGTTGGACCAAGTTGGCATCGTCGTCGTGGAAACAGGTGTGGGGATGTGTGTTGAACGATTTAGTCTTGCGTGTGGGAGGTCGAGTGGAATGGTGCACGGTGCTTCAGATCGCGGTGTTATGGTGGGCGGTGGCGGTAACCGACAACTTGTTTGGCGGACACGGGATTTGATGATCGAGCCATGGTGTTCGATGGTGATGTGTTGATGATGATTTAGATGCGATGGTGTTTGTGGGTGAATCTGTCGGTGGTTAGTTGTGAAGGTGAGAATGGGTTATGGTGGATGACAGTAATAATGGAGATTAAGGGGATTTATATTACTTGGAGCTTGCTGTGAAAATGGCGAGGAAGATGTTGGACAGGGACCACAGGGTATATAAATCTTGGTTTAATAATAATAGTCAAACTTTGACTTTTGTACATGAATCACGATTAAGAGTTCAACACATTTTCTCACGTGACCCGTCTCAACTTGTTTGGCGCGCGTGTAGTTTGATTATAAAGGCCGTTCTCACCGTTCTCACCGAGTGTTTGTTCTCACCGGATCCTAAATCTATATATATATATATATATATATATATATATATATATATATATATATATATATATATATATATATATATATATATATATAGGCGGGATCTCGTGAGTTTGGTTCTTACGGTGAGTTGTGAGTTTGTGTGCTCATAAATCTCAGCCATTGAATAAAGGGAAATAGATGGCTAAGATTGAATCTAATAAAAATTGTAATAATAAAAAAAAAACAAAAGAACGCTAAAAACAAACTCGTGTTTTCCATTTACGACTGCAAGTCCCAGACTTTTACTCTTCTTCGTCTCCAATTTCTTCAATTCAACATTCAAAATCGCAGATCTCAAAACGTAATTCTCTCTTTCTCTTCCTCTAATCTTGATTTGTTGCGACAAAAATGGAGAACTTGATATCGCTAGTTAATAGGATTCAATGAGCATGTACAACTCTCAGTGATCATGGCGACGAAAGTGGTCTTCCTACTCTTTGGGATGAACTCCCTTCTATTGCCGTTGGTGGTGGTCAGGTACCAGATTTATTTTCTTTGTATCGTTTAATCGTAGGTTGTTCAATTTCGTACAATTTTGTTAGGTTTCTATTTCTGATAATTTTTGTTGAAAATTATAGATATTAGATTCGATTTGATGTATAGTTGATAGAAGCTTGTTGAAGCTATGATTGTTGATATTGTAGGTAATATGCTTATATATGAATTGTATTTACAATTTGATCATCTTGATTCTTCATTGATTAATTGGTGTTAAATCTTTGTCTACTTGATCTATTCACTCACTTGGGAAAGTTGATACTGTATCCATTGGTCTTGTTGAAGATTCGCTGTTTCCGATTCGTGCGGTTGTTTCGTTGCTTGATGGTTTCCGATTAGTAGTTAGGGTTTCGTGATTTAGCGTTCATCTTGTCAATGCTCTATTGCTATTTTAAGAACCTGAATTCTCCAATTCCTCTTCAGTTTCCGACATTTTCAGCGATATCAACATCGGTCACAACGGAGAATCAAATCAATTAATCGATTTAATTTTCATAACTCGCTTTTGATTTAGTGATGTTTTTGTACTTTCAAGTTCAATTACGCTGTGAATTCAAAAGGGTAGCTTCTGTTTTGCATTCTATTGTGTAGTTTCGTGCAATTTTAATGTTCTTATAGTGTTAAGTGTTTGTTGTATGTTGATGAACTTGATTACGTTCTTATCATTGTCAGCGGTCAAATTTTTGCATCATCTAAAATTACTGTAATCAGGTTTCTTTATGAATGAATTTTGTGCTTTACCGGATGAAAAGGAACAATGAATTAGCTGATTTCAGAGAAAAAATCCGAGCTGCTACATTCTATTTTGCAGTGTGGCTGATTACAATGACTATAACTAAGAATTATCTGATTTTAATAGTTTGACTTTGGGAAAATAAGAGGTTCTTTATGATGATAGACAAGTTCAATTAGTTGAATTTTAACAGGTTTCTGATGAAATTGTTGCTAGTTTTGTGAATTTACATTGGCTTAAACTGCTCCATTACCTTTTTCAGGCAGTGCCTTGATCATTTTTTATATTCTTGGGTTTTACCAAGCTGAAAAATTACCTTGCGTTGAGTATGTTAAATTTTGGTCCTTATGACATTTGTGATTAGTTTATTCATATCATATATGTTCACTATATGCTTGCATTAAGATTCAGTTAATTTGCTGTTTAATATGGTGTGCTCGAATGCACAAATTGACGACTTTTACCTTTGCATCCGAAGAGTACACTAGTTGAAAAAATTGAAGGCTATTAGTTCAGTGGTAGAACAATGTGTAATTTTGCAAATAGACGTGGGTTCGGCTCCCACATAGCCTGATCTTTTATAACACTAGAATAACACCAGAATAACATCGGAGTAACACTGGAAGAGCAACAACACAAAAAAAAATCAAAGTAGTAAAAAAAATCACAATAACACCAGAATAACAGCACAATAACACGTGGTAAAAGAAGAGTAAAAAAATCAAAGTAGTAAAAAAAAATCAAAATGACACCGGAATAACATCACAATAACACCAGATTAACAATACCACTAAAATAACAGCACAATAACCCGTGGTATAAAAGAGTAAAAAAATCAAAGTAGTAAAAAAATCAAAATGACACCGGAATAACATCACAATAACACCAGAATAACAATAACACTAGAATAACAGCACAACAACACATGGTAAAAAAAGAGTAAAAAAATCAAAGTATTAAAAAAAAAATAAAGTGACACCGGTATAACATCATGTGGACGCGGGCCCACGGGGTCGCTTGGGAAAACAAGCGTTTGCATTTGTGGAATGGCCACCAATTTATTGTGGAAAATTGTAAACCGTTCGAATACTTCGCGTCATATCAAGACACAAAGTAATGACATAGACACTAAGAACTCGTTACCCTTAGCATTTTATGTCAAGAATGACTCTCGTGGATGCCAATGAACACAGATGTTCACAAAGATCTGGAGTAAGGGGTGAGGGTACGTATTAGGATTTAAAAAAAGATGCGCATCCCGGACAAATCTGAGCGGATTGAAGGACACGAAAAGAAAGAAAAGTTCCTGACAAAGAATCCGAGCAGATTTTAAGAAAGACGCTCGTCTTTACTGTCAACCCGAGCGGGTTGAATTTGTCTGGAGCGGGTTCTCAGTCAACCCGAGCGGGTCATATCTGTCTGGAGCGGGTCCACCCTTTGAATGCTGAATTTTCCCAGAATCACGGGCAGGATAGCTCCAACCCACCCGTGTTCAGCCTATAACTCGTGAATGCTCTTGTTTTTCAGCCACATTTTCACTCTACACTTAAAGCTCACCTACCATCTTCATCTTCTACCTTCAAGCTCAACCTCAACTCATAAAACTCACCCAAATAACCATAAAATCCAACCAAATCACCATCTAATTACTCTAAAAATCATTCTAATCCATTTCTACACAATAAAAATCAACTTTCCAACCTTCTATTTGCTCAAAATCACCCATTTTCATCATTTCAAAAATTGGGGCTCCAAAAATCCGTGAGCAACAATTGATTTTCGGGTTTGATTTTTGCCTTCTAGCTTCACTACATTGCTTTTAGTGTTCTAGTAAGGCATTTTCAAGGTTGTTTGGCTCTTATTTGTGAAGATTTGTGGCATTCTTGAGTAGTGATACTTGGTGGATTTCAAGACTACAACAATGAATTTTTGGGGCAAGAGTAAGGCTACTACTTCTAAGGGATCAAAAAGAAGAAAAGGAAGCAATTCTAATGCTCCACCGGAGTACCAAATGCAAGAAGAAGAGTTAGTACCGGAGATTGAGCAACTTGATGATTTCCTGGAGGTAGTATTCATAAAAAACGAGCATAGGAGACGATTTTTGAAACTACTTGGTAAGGAGTTCGAACCCACTCGTTTCATTTGTCGTCAAACTTTGGATAAACATGGTATTGAAGGACGAACCGAGTCCTTATTTAGAGAAATGGGTCTTGAGACTTTATTTAATATGCATGAGGAAACATATCTTAGCCTCACCTTGGAATTCTTGTCTAGTCTCAAAGTATTTGAAGGAGAGACATATGGGGTGTCTTTGGAATTTAGGTTGTGTAATGAGACCCATCAATTACATTTGGGTACCTTTGGTGAAATTTTTGGACTTGTGATTCCCGAGACCGACCTTGAAAAACCCATGGGGTTCACGGAGTCACATTTATGGAGAGCAATCACCGGGTTGGAATTAGAGTGTTTTAAGAGGTGTCATGCCTTTTGCATTCATCACCCGAATGTTAGGATGTGGCATCAATTTATAGCGGGGACTATTCATGGTAGAAGTGACACGGGATGTGTGAGTCAACTTAACATGA
Organism: Silene latifolia; assembly: GCF_048544455.1. NCBI lineage: Eukaryota > Viridiplantae > Streptophyta > Magnoliopsida > Caryophyllales > Caryophyllaceae > Silene > Silene latifolia. The sequence goes on along the minus strand of NC_133536.1, from coordinate 154,189,729 downwards.
CTTTTCTTGAGTCATATTTGAATGTCCATGGTTTGCCAAAGTAAAACTTTAATCCCGCTCTTGAATTACTTGTCCGATTTCGAAATCTATCAAGGGGTGCGACAAAATCAAAGGGAATTGTGATGGGTGGTTTTGTGACTACGATGGCCGATGCTTTATGTCCGGGGTTTAATGATGATGGGAGGTATGTGGCTCTACCCGGAGATACTTTACTTGATGAGAAGGTCATTTTTAGGCATCACAAATGGTGCAAATATAATGATTTGGGAGGTATTGATTGGTACACCAAGGAAAGCACTACATTCACCCTTCCTTGTTGGGACCTTCCTCCTATCACACCTAGGTCGAGTTACCTTGCACCTATGTCGAGCTACCTCCTCCCCATTGAGAGGATTGGGGTTCCACCACCTAGGAGACGTGAGGAGGCACCTTCTACTCCTTCCCATGCACCACCACCGTCCCAAGGTCCAAGCCTTGGATTTACACCATTCCTTCATGGTGTTCGGCCCTCTTATGCGGAGATACCTCCATACCCCCATGTCTACCGACCCTTTTCACCTCCTCCACCTCGCCCGAGTAGCCCGCCATCGGCCATGGATATATTGATGGGTATGATAAGCAACATGGATGTTAGGATGCACCGAGGGCAAGAAGACAACTATTTGGTCCTTTATCCTCAATATTATCATATGGCACAACAAGGGTTTATTGATCCTAATGGTCCTAGGCCTTCTTGGGTGCAACCACACCTTGTGTTCCCAAACCAAGGCATGAATGAAGATGACCAAAGAGGAGGAGAGGAAGAAGAAGAAGAAAGTGAAGATGATGATAGCCTTAATGATAGAGGCTTTGACTGAGATCGTGATTGTAAGACCCTTCTTTCCCTATTTCTCATGTATAGTTTGCATTGTAATATATCTCACATGATTAGATTAGTTTGCATTGTATTTATCTCACATGATTCATTTAGATAGTTGCATATAGATTAGAATTCATGCATAGTTACTAATGGCCAAACCTATTCATTTCTACACTAGGAATAGTGTTTAAATCGGTTTGGGGAGGTTTGATCATAGGTGACCATAGGTAACTAGAAAACATGCATCATATAATATAGTTTAGATTGCATTCATTTGTTATATATGTCATATAGAATTGCATTTAGCTATAACATGCATTCATTCATACCATATCATTGCATTTGTACTTTATTTCAAAAAATCAAAAATCCAAAAACATGTTTTTCTTTTTATTCCTACTCCTACATGTACATTGAGGACAATGTCCAAAATAAAGTGGGGGATGAGAATTTATATTCCAAAAACACATAAAAATTAAAATTTTTTGAAAAATGCAAAAACATGTCTTTCAATTTCATAAAATCAAAAACCATAAAAATTTGAAAATTTCAAAAACCAAAAACATGTTCTTTAATTTAGTAGTGTAGAATTGCATATACTTCTGCTTTTGTTCTCTTCTCACATAGATACAACACTACATTTGAGGCATTAGTAAGGGAAAATGAAGACCGCTTGGTATGATCGCTCTAATCTCTATTTCCCTTCCATTTCTTTTTCATTATTCATATGAGGAGGATGGGCTTACATGTCAAGGAGGATGTGGTGTATTTTCTTGTTGCGGTTTGTGTATCTATGTGTTGTTAGGAGTTGCATTTAGATTATTTGGCATACTAGTTGGTAGAAGCATATGCATTAGGATGTATATATGTTAGTTGCATCATGGCATATAGTTTTCATATTAGAAAATTTTTGTGAAACCATCTACTTGGGAAGCTTGACAAGTGTATATAGGTCCTAGTAGATGCCTTTTCTTCTTAAGACTTTATTTGTTAGAATACTTGTAAAACACCCTAGGATGTGTCATGCTAGTATCCTTTGACCCATGGATTAAGGCCTAGTCAAGAGTACCTTGTGGTGTGATAACTCCTTGGCTACCGTTTATTCCAAGGTGACCCTTGAAACCATGCAACCATCATTCATCCATGTTCTACCATACATTTTGTCATCAAAAAGGGAATGGGCACAAAAATTGTTCAAAAATTTGAGTTCAAGAAATGAAAAGAAACAGAAAAAGTTTGCAATTGCATCAAAAGAAAAGAGGAGTAACAAAAATGAAAACTCCTATGCTTCAAATATAAGGCACCCTCACTACATATGGGGTGACTTTAAAAATGTTCAAAAGAAAATGCAAAAAGTTGAAAAATTGTCAAGTATTGAAATGCCAAAAATCAAAAGAAATGGGAAAAGGAAAATGTTCTCAAAATGTCAAATGCCACAAATTGGGGGAAAAACAACAACAAAGCAAACTCCCAAATGAAACTCAAATATCTATTGATCCCTTTATCCATCTTATCCATTTTTGTGCATGGTAGAGAGGGGACGACCCTTCTTCTTGTCTAGGCAAGAAGGGGAATTCCGCGATCCTCCAGTGTTTCTAACACCATAGGGAGTCTACTCTTGACAAAAGCATTTAACGATTGAGGACAAAGATACCCTAGGTTGACACAAATTGGAGGTGATTTATTGGTATCCTTCTAGGCTTAGTAGTTTGAAGAAATTGCATCTATGAAGGAGTGTGTACCCTTGAATTGCTTTCCTTGTAGATAATTTCTGCCACTTAGATGAGGTAAGTGGCTATTCTTTTGTAGATGCATCCATTGCTTGATTTTGTGTGCTTTAATGTTTGGATGTGTCGCCATTTTGGCAAGACCCACCTTGCCTTGCAAGAAGGCATCCTACCTCATGGTTGTCTTGTTGTGAGTTGAAGGGGCAGAGTGAGACCCGCTAATTGTCTCACATCGGCTATATTATTAGGATAGTTTAAATAAAGGTCTAGTTTTTGTCACCTCTTTACTCGGGACGAGTAAAGGTTCGGTTTGGGGATATTTGATGTGACCATTATTTGCGCACATTTAGTCCCCTAATTGAACCTATTTTGCATACCTTTATAACATTTCATGACCATTTTATCCGTCAAATGCTTTCTATTTTGCTTTCCTAGTGCATTTTACATGTTTTGTAGGAAAGGAGATAATAAGGCGGAAATTCCCGTCTTTCACGCATATTTGGAAGCTTATTGACAATATTTGATGGACTAAGTATGAAGAGGAGGCAAGAATGATGACCAAGGAAGAAGAAATAAAGAGTATATAGAGGCATCTTAGGCTTAGAAGCAAAAACAAAGGGAATAGCAGCTCAACCCGCGCGGGTCAAGCCTATCTGGAGCAGGATACTGATGAACCCGCTCGGGTCAATTTCAATCCGCTTGGGTTGAAGCTCTGGATGCTCATTTTCAGCATGGGATGAGCGTATTGCAGGACAGGAAGTTCTTCCTTGCTACGTGAACCATGATCCGCGCATATTTCTTGAGAGACTAGCAAAAAGAGGCCGGCATCTCTCCGAAAGACTAGCGATTCCCTACCCAACAATTAGCATTGTTAAATTACTATTTTACCCTTGATTAACCTAATGATGCTCTACTATATATACCCCATTTGTAATAATCAAACCATCAAGTTTTCATTAGGTTAAATCAATCCTTCCTTAGATTAGATTAGGAGTATATTAGAATAGATTATCATTTAATCTTTCCACAAATTACACATTAATCTTTCCTTAATTATTGTTCAAGTTTATTATTGAGTAATTCAAGTTTATTATTGGGTAATTAGAAGATTATTGGGTTTATTGGGAGATTGACAACCTTCCATCAATCATCAATTCTTCTATTATTCTTTGCATTATTATTTGGGATCTCCATAGGTATAATTCTCTTAATCCTTGTTTTAATTATTGTTCATCATGTTTTAATTACTTGTTCATCATGTTTGGTTTTGTTAGTATGATTGACAACCTTATTAACATGTTAAACTTGATCATGAGTGAGTAGTTACTTAGCTAGGATTAATGGGTAATTAGGGGAAATAAACATGGGGAATGATTCATGCTTAATCTAATATGCTTCCATAATTAATTTGCTTGCTTATTGTGATTTCAACTTATGCACATGTTATGTTTGATGAAATGCTAAGCCTATAAATCATTGCATTTACAACCATCACTTATCTTTTCAATGAGACTTGTAAGATATAAACCAACTCGAGTCTCATTAGACCATGCATATAGTTGGGTAGGGAGGATTAAGTCGACTTGTAGGTGTTGTACAATCTAATCAATTCGGCTCCGGGACCCAAACTTTCCTAGGATTGTAAGATATAAACAAACTCGATCCATCACAACAATAATTGCTTGCATCTAGCAGGAAACATGTTTGTATGATCAACTCCCATGAATTCCTTATGAACCCATGATATCCTAGCATTTTTAGTCATTTATTTACATCTTTCCTTTTGTTGCTTGTTTATTGCTTTTATTAGATTAGAATCATCAACCCATTATAATTGTGACAACCCCAATCACAACCATAATTAGATTGAATAATTTGAGTAACCACCGTCCCATGGATCGACCTCGACTTACCACTACCTAGTTGTATGTTGAGTATTATAAATGTGTTTGATTGGGAGACCCGACGACATCTAACCCATCACCAGCCATAAGAAGAGATCATACCTGAGACTTCTTTTCCTTTGAGGGGAAATAAAACACAATATTGAAGGGGTAGCAGGACGTCGGTAGAAACTGATGGGTTAAATCTGCTTGCGTCGGTCTCAAGTGAACTCCAGCAAAACTTGAGGTTGAATCTCCATGTCTCGAGAGGAACAATCGGCTGTCATGAACTCTCGCTGGGGGATCATAGTTGAGGTGTGTTAAAACACCTGTCAGAGAATATTCGCTCGTTGTCGCAAGCGAAGTCTTGATAAAGTACTGCGACAGTTCGTAGTTTACTCGAAAATACGGGTTCGGATGAAGAATAAACATCAAACGGACCAAATATACGATATATGGTGTTGAGGAAGAGGCGCACCAAAGATGGGCCCATAAATAACGAACTTGTAACGAACTTTTGAAAATTGAATTGGAGGAAAGCTGAGGAAGAGGCGCAGCAAGAGCTGCGACTCTTGGAAGAGGCGCAGTACCTGCTGCGTCCTTTCCTGGTTTTGTATCTGTCCGAGTAAAAACTCGACAGAATCGTGTTTTATTTCATAATAACAAAACACAATTTCTTCAAAACTCTCTCAAATTCTAACCATTTTCCGTCAAAATTTGATCAAAAGCTTGCGTTTGCCATGACTAATCGAGGTATGTGTCTTATTTTTGCATTAAACTTCCGTATTTGCTTGATTTGAGCAGACAAATTTAGGGTTTTCGACCCAAATTGTCGAAAATTTGGGGCTTTTCCTCCAAATTATCTTGGCTTATAAAATTGACTTTAGAAATGGATAATTGGTAGTATAAGGAACATAACCATGTGTTCATTTCGAATTTTCATCGAGTATTGAGCATTTGAGTGAAATTGTGACGGTTTCACAGCTGAGTCGTAAACTGCTTCGAAAATAGCCTTAGGATTGCCCATTTGTGTCGAAACTTGATATTTGGAATCCTTGTGTGATGGGTAAAATTCCTACCATCTCGAATTTTTAATTTGTGACAGCTTTTTCAGTACACTCTTCTAGGGCATAATCACCGTTATAACGAAATGCTGTCGAAAGTTCGACTCAAACCCATGACTAGGCTTGAACTTAGACTTGACTTGACCCATATTACCACATGAGAGGTCGGGTTTCAGGAGAAGTGGCCAAAGTTGGCGAGAAAAGAGCGATTTCGGAGCTTGAAAGCTTGAAAACCTCTTAACTAAGGCTCGCCGTCACTTGACGCGGCCTAATTCACTTTAATTTTGCAGGTTATTAGGCCTCTACATCAGGGAGAGCTCCCGTGGACGTGGATACTGGTTTTTACCCTTCTCATACGTTCGAGGAGGCATTGGAGGAGGCTTTTGCTGCAGTGGCGGCCGAGGAGGTCGCCGAGGAGGAGGCTGCTGAGGAGGAGGCCCCGAGGCGGGCCAACGTCGGATGATGTGGTCGTCAGCTGAGGGGAGTGCCCGAGTGGGCTGAGATATGGGATAACCGACATCTCATCTGGGCAGCGGAGAGTCACCTGTCCTACAGAACGGTGAAGAGCTTGGTAAATCTCGAATAATCATTCTCTTAGTTACCTTCTTATGTCATTCATTTGTCATTCCTTTTTCTCTTTCATTCGAGCTAAATATAGCTTTGCGTTGAATCAAAATAGGAGGCCGGGAACATGAGGTCCTTTTTCGGCTACACGACGATGATGGAGGCTTACGGGAGACTGTCGGCGGAGGAGCAGACCATCATCGAGCTGGGAGCTTTTGGGGCCTTGGTGCGAGCGTGGAGGGAAATCAAGGGGAGGAAGATTCGGGCTAACCTTTGCCTGATTCGAGCCTTTCTTGATCGGTTCTGGGACACGACCTCGACCTTTCACATGCCTTTCGGCGAGGTCGGGGTCACGTTGGAGGACTACGGTATGATCTCTGGTTTGTCGTGTGGGACAGAGGCTGTGGTGTGGCCGTTGACGGCCATGAGGGTGGACTCGGCTGAGGTCAGGAGTCTGATCGGTTGGAACCTAGCGGCGAAAGCTGCTGTGGTTCCCGGGTTGGTGCCGAGCTCCTACGTCAGAGATTACTTTGCTGGAAATATCCCGACGATGGCGGTGATCGATGGGAGGGAGGAGGCTCCACCTCCTTGCACTGCGGATTAGAGAGCTCGTATGTGGCTTTGGTGGTTCTTGTCTTCACTCTACCTTGGAGACAAGGGGGAGAGGCCGTCGACGAAGCTTCTTCCCTTTCTTTCTGACTTGAGTGACCTGGGTCGTTGGGTATGGGTCACTCTTGGCTTTGCAGTCCTCACCCACTATATGAGGGCCGTGGTTCGTCCCGAGCTGCTGGAGAAGGGGACTTCTCCTGCCACTGTTGGCCCTGGACTGCTGTTGGAGGTATGAACCTTTATTTCGTATTATGAAAGATCATTTCTCTTCCTTGTCGAATCGCGAAAGACTCCATTGATTATCTTGTTTTGCAGGCGTGGGTATACTCCTACTTTCCGGGCTTTGCGCCCAAGAGGACGGAGCCGGGGGCGAGATCTTATCCCGTTGTGAGGGATTGGGTGATGTGTCGTAGGAAGAGCCAGTGCTCTTCTTACGATGTCTATCGAAGGGACGTGAACGCCCTGCAGCTGGGTGGCGTGATTATCTTTTAATCACTTTACTTTATTTGCTTACTCATCACTTCTTTAAGGAAAGATCCTAAGAATGACCTCTTGTTTGCTTTGTCTTAGCGGGTGCCTAGGCCTTGGGTGGACTACGCTGACATCCCTCCTTTCGTGGCTGAGGTCCTTCGACCTAGGAGCTCGAGTCGGTTGCTGTTGAGGACGTCGATGGGTCCCGTGTGGTACTTGGGTGAGCATTTGACTCGCCAGTGCTCTCGAGATGTCTTCACGGTCCCCATCGATCCTCCTCGGACGATGTTTAGAGAGCCTTCCGATGCTGAGAGGGAGGCTGACCTGGCAGACGTCAGCGGCGACGCTCTCCTTCTTCCTGATGAGGACTACTCTGCGTTCACTCACCGGAGGTTGGCGTACTGGCGGTTCTGGTAAGTACTTCATTTTCCCTTCGAAGATGATTTGAAAACGTGATGAATGATCATCGATTACACAAACCGTTAGGATTTTGCAGGAGGTTGAGGCAGCTGGCGTCGAGCCCCCAGCGTACCCCGAGACCTTTGAGTACACTGACGTGGCGGGGATGACGACAATCTCCGAGCTTCGCGACTTCGGCGAGGCGGTGACAGATGCTGGCCTGGACGAGTGGCAGCATTTGATTCGGAGGGTGAGTTCCCCAATTTAAATAGCTTATGTATAAGAATACATTTGTCTGCTTTTGTCCATTTGTTGAGAATTTTGTTTATTGAAATGCAAGTGGCGCCATCTCGGTTCGTGGCTTTGTGGAAGGTAGCCAACCGGCTACGGGCTACCGCCGTCGAGGCACTTGCTGGTGGTCGAGGATGTCAGGTATGAACCTTTCGTTTAGTTCATTTTTGAATTTTCTAACTTTTTCATTTGAAATGATTGACATGAGCCATTCTTTTTTTTTATTTGCAGAGGGAGCGCGACCTGGAGTGGGAGTTAGCGCAGTCCCAGGAGGAGACGGCTCGCCTGTTGTGGGAGTTGTAGGTCCGCGACGCCGAGATTGCTGCTCTCGAGGCGAGAGTTGCTGAGCTAGGTGGCGACAAGCAGTAGTTTGTTCTTGTTTTTTGTTGCTTCTGTTTGGCTATACCGCATACATTTTGTACATTAGGACTTTCATTTTGGTTTTTTGGACTTTCTTTCGGGCACGAGCCCCCAGTTTGATGTACATATGACCTTTTTGATTGTATATACGACGGCCTGAGTGCCTTTGCTGCTGGGTTGTCTTGTTTGTACCTGCAGGTTAGCTTTCAATAGGTTTGGTAGATGACGGTTTACGCCGTCATGCTGCCAAAATTACATAGAAATGCACATAAAACACATATTTGTACATATGGCCTAAATTAGCGCAAAAGAAAAGACCTGAAAATGCAAAAAATTTGCCGAAAATGACAGGATGGTAGGGAGGGCTACCCCCTAAAAAAACGAAAAAAAGAAACGTATAAGTTTGAAATGAAATGTGAAACGAGAGTGAAATGATTCCCCGAAAAGAAAAATAAAAAGGAACGGGTAAGTTTGGAATAAAATATGAAATGGGAGAAATGATTCTCCCAAATAGAAAAATAAATAGAAATGGTTAAATGTGCTGGTTTGACGAAGATGTCGATTTCGCCTCGAAAAGCATGCCCGTAAGATTAGGAAACTCGAAATATGGTAATTTGACGGAATTACCAAAAAAAATAATAACCTATACGAATAGGAAATTATGTTTAAGGAATTAGGAAAGATCCAACGAGGAAAATCACGGAAATTCTCTCTGAGGAATCCGATCCCGGGCATGTGGACGGCAATATCCCAGTCGATCCCAGGCATGTCCCTGTCGATCCCGGGCATGTCTTTGTAGGACCAAGCAAAAACGTCTTTGAACTCGTGTAGGAGGTCTATAAAATTGGCCCTTTCAGTGTGGCTCAAGGTTGTCCCTATCCTAAGTTCTTGGGGTTCTAGTTCGGTTCCTACGTTTATGGGTTCAGTGTTCTCTATAACTGGTGCCCCTTCCCCCTCTTGTAGTATTTATTTAGCTATGTAGGGAGGTAGTTCGATTGAGTCTGGGTCTGGGTTATCCTCATTATCATCGTAAACAGAATTGCATTCGGAATAACACAAAGAGTAAGCAGAATATGATTTATTCATATTAAAATTTGAAAAGAGTTGAAACAAGGAAGCCATCTGTTCAGTAGTCAGTGGCGGTAAAGGGACAGCTGTCGGGACATTTCCCAGACTACTGTTATTACTCGATGCTGAGCTAGGAGAAACAAGGGGAGTGGGAGTGACGATAGGAGGAGACTCTTTAGGGACTTCTCTAGACTCCGACTCTGACTCCGACTCCGACTCGAATTCGTTGTCTTCTAGTTCTCCTTTGAACATCTCTCCTTCTCCAGTGGTGAGCTTAAAGAGGCTTCCTTTGTTGTTTTCCCATTTGATTGACTTTCTCCATCCTTTTTGCTGGTTTGAGTTGGTTGCGGTGCCTAGCGTGGCAATGATCTCATCTATGATGCCTTCGAATTCTTTGATTAAGGGAAGATCCTGGAGGTAGACATCTTCCTCGCTATCTGTCCATATCCCGTTGATTACCTCCTCTTTCGGGGAGATAAGATGTAACAATCTAAGGTAGATTCATCACTTGTAATCATCAGAACTCCAAGAGGATTCTGAGTATTGTTAGGCTTACCTCCAGGTGGTATGGGTAGGCGACCGTCTTCAATCATGTCCTGAAGGACATGTTTTAGCTTTTAACATTTCTCTGTATCGTGTCCCTTACTTCTATGATATTCGTAACATGAATTTTCGTCCCAGAACTTGGATTTCTTTTCTGGATCAGGTGTAGGGCCTATGGGTTGGAGCTTACCCTGTCTTCAATGCATTGGAGTACGTATCGCCAATGTTCGTGAATTTCCTTTGTGGGTTATTCTTCTTTGATGATTCAAGGAGGTTAACCTCATCAGTCTTGCTAGTAGAGCCGTAAGAACTACTTATTGAGCCTTGATATCCACGACCTACTGGTTTAGACAAGAGTCCTTTACGGATGTCATCTTCAATTCTCGTCCCTAGTACAGTTAAATCCTTGAAGGTCTTAATGTTTTGGTAACTCAAGTGATTTGCATAAATGGGCTTCAGGTTGTCCACGAATTTCTCCACGAGTGTAGCTTCATCTGGACGTTCGACAAGTTGGGTACTAGTCTTCCTCCACCAACTTAGGAAGTCGGTGAAACCTTCTTTCTCATTTTGGGTAAGAACCTCTAAAGTGCGCATATTGACTTGGATCTCGGCATTATCCGCGTATTGTTTAGCGAACTCAATTGCGGCGTCATCCCAGGTGGCAATCTTCTTGTGTTCTAGGGAGTATAACCATTGCTTAGGGATAGTGTCAAGAGATGAAGGAAAGATCCTTAAGAACATCTCAGGTTTGATGCCTTTGATAGATATATAGTCCTTGAAAGCACGGATATGGTTTAAAGGGTTTTCATGTCCCTTGAATTTCGGGATATCCGTCATGTTGAAGTTGGTTGGCAATTTGGCGCTCACGGCCTCATACTTGCGATTGTTTTCCCTATAAATATCATCTCCCTTGAGGTACATTAGCTGCTCCTCCAAGTATTGGAGTCGCTTATCAGCTTCAGCAAGACCTACGGGAGGGTTGGCTTCTTGTGGTCCCACATAAGGTGGAGGGTTGTCATTCACAAAGTCATTCACAAATTCATTAGACACTTCATTTTCTGCAGGAGGTAGCCTTGTTTCTACAGCAACAATGTGGCCCTCGATCGTGTTGAGGCGATCATACACTTGGTGTGGCTAGTTTGGAGACGAGCGAGCGCAGCTAGAATTTGATCATTAGCATTCCGAGGTTGACTGTCGCTTGTGGTGCTAATTTCAGGCATCTTGGAAACTGGACAAGAGATCGATGACGAATAAAAACACGATCGACCATTCTATCACACTTACTCAAAGAAAAGACTCGACTCGTGAAGTGGGAGTGTGCCACTTGTGTCAAGTGAGGTTTTAAAAAAATGGCAAAGTTTTGAAATGTCGGTCCTAGTCAACTATAATGTATTTGTAGGAGTGGACTCGAAATGAGGCTTTGAAATGGGCTTAAAGGCCCGAGTTTTGACTCGATTTTCGGACAGAGTTTCGACTGGTTTTGCGCTAATTTGGGCCATTTTCGAAAATATTTACATTTTGAAAGAGGTTTTGGATTTTTACAAAATTCGTCATGGTTTTGTTTAGGAAATGGTGATCACATATGGTACAAGCATTCATACATGCATTATAATGGTATGCTGAGTGCATTTAAAGGGTTTTGGTTTGAAGGGTGGATTGCCATACCGAGCAATCAAACCCGGGGTCTGTGGAGAGGCTTGTACCAAACAGGAGTAAGGCCGATTCCTAGTCCAATTCCTCGAGTAGTGAAAGCCCTTGATACAAACAGGAGTAAGCATCATGGTATGGTTGACATCAATCGCTATCCATCCTTAGGCCCAGATAAGAATTTGGACCATCTAGACGGGACGATTGGTCGAATGGGTTGGGTTGGGCCTAGGAAGGCCAAATAAAACGATCTAATAAGATCTAGTAATGAAAACCGACAACTGTCTCGTATAAACTATTCCCTAAGCTTGTTCAAGTTTCACCCTTGGCAACACGTGTATTACTCCCCAGCGGAGTTGCCAAACTATGGACGCGGGCCTACGGGGTCGCTTCGGAAAACAAGAGTTTGCATTTGTGGAGTCGCCACCAATTTATTGTGGAAAATTGGAAACCGTTCGAATACTTCGCGTCAAGTCAAGACACAATGTAATGACATAGACACTAAGCACTCGTTACCCTTAGCATTCTATGTTCAGAATGACTCTCGTGGATGCCAATGAACACGGATGTTCGCAGAAATCTGGAGTAAGAGGTGAGAGTACGTATTAGGAAGCTCTTTTGATCGAACACCTAATCCAACCCGCCGTTAGCGGCCTCTACTAATGATTAGGGAAAATCATCTATACTTGATATGTTGTCGATTATATGCATGCAATGCAACATCCAATAAATTAATCCTAGCATGTGAAGATTAACTAATTCGGTGAGCATGTAATTTAGAAAACATTAGGTCGAAGTAGGATTAAGGTTGATTACATGTGAAAACATACAAACAAACGATAATAAAGAATACGAGAAAATACAATAATTGAAAATTACAATAATTACAATGATTTGATTGATTTACGTCGAAAATACATTTAAAACGGATATTTTGAGAAAAGAAAAGAGAAAATAATTTAACGAACAGATTAGCGGTGACAATACGAATAATAGTTGATTAATACGTAAACTAATAAGCTAGGTCAAAGCAACAACGGAAGTTCAGAGACAGAACTCAACCCGGAACAGGCGTACCAGAGCTGCGTCCCCTGGAAGAGGCGCAGTGGTCATTGCGTCTGTTCCCGAGGTGAGTTCTGGCTGTGAAGCCGGAACTGCATATCGTTAATATTCGTTGGTGATTTTATTGATTTATTATCGATATTCGACTCAAGTAGAAGTGATTTAACATGTTATTTACATATTAATGGGTCGTAAAAACAGTAAAAGACGGACTCAAATTAATTAGAACGAATTAAAAAACTAATTACAAGATTATTTATGAGTTAAATTTATTAAAACTAACTAATTAGGTTTAATCAATGTTAAACTTCTGATGATGATGACGATAAACAGATGAAAAAAATATACAAAAGTGAATTCCAGAGATTTGATATTGATGAATCGAACCACTAAAACCCGGATTTGATTTTAATGACGAAAACCCGTAAATATTAATTACTTGGGATTTAAGTCGAGAGTTAAAAGGATGATAAATTATTAATGAATTACATATTAAAATTATCATGTGGATGAAATAAGATATAAACAAGAAAAAGAATGAAAGTAGACGAATTGACAGAAGATGAAGGAAGAAGAAGGAAAGCAGGAACGGCGGCAGCCTCAGGAAGAGACGCAGCGGATGCTGCGGCCCTTCGAAGAGGCGCAGCAGTTGCTGCGTTCCTTCTCAACATCAATCTCCCGTTAATCCGTAAAAAGGTTTTGAATAAAAGGTTTTATAAACCGGTTTTAAATATACTTTCGACGTAAACCTTACAATAATGATTACAAAAATAAAATACAATAATAAAAGATGGGATTTACACCCTCAGACTTACATGTTTGACGAAACAAGATTAACTAAGTTAACGATTAGTGATTGCTCGACTCGAATGTACGACGAAAGTGCCCTCGTAAGAGGAATTTAAACTAAATTGATTAATTTGATTGAGTGGAGTTGGTCAAATTGGCCGGTCATGCAAAACGAGGCTGATACTCAGAAGGATCCGAGCTTACGTGGTCGAAAGTTCAAGCACGTAGACGCTAATAAGCAAAGAGCACGGTCTTAGAATGCAAAGGGAGAAGAGAAGGGCGGACACTCGCGTGAGAAATATGTGGAGCGAAGGTCCCTATTTATACTAATCACACGGAGGAATTAGGGTTTCGGTTAAACTTTGAAAACAAGTCTCGAAAAGATCTTAAAATATGCAGAAAGGAGCTGGGGAAGAGGCGCAGCAACCACTGCGGCTCTTGGAAGAGGCGCAGCAGGTGCTGCGTCCTTTCCCCTGAGGTTTCCTCCTACGGAAGAAAGATTTTCCGCGTTTCTATTATGGAATTGCGGTTGATCTTAATTTCCTTATTATTTAAAATATAATTTCGGAAAATACTTTGCTAAAAGATTAAAAGATTGAAATATGGAATAGAAATATCCGGAACATTCCAGAATATTCCGACTCGGCATTTTAAACGGTTATTAGAAAATGAAGACGGTTTTTGACCAGGACTCCAAATGTACTCTAATTACTGTCAAAACGACCGTAACGGCACATAGATGACGACCAAGGGGTAGACACAAGTATTTGAGCTATCACTTGACGATAAACTTACGAATTGTCATAAATCATTCCGTGTACCAAACATGCGGCCCAATCATCACCGGGTGGTTTGCGGGAGGTGCAGAAATGAGGTATCTACACATCACAATAACACCAGAATAACAGCACAATTAGATGTGGTTAAAAAAGAGTAAAAAAATCAAAGTAGTAAAAAAAATCAAAGTGACACCGGAATAACATCACAATAACATCAGAATAACAGTAACACCAAAATAACAGCACTATAACATGTGGTAAAAAAAAGGCTACAAAAATCTAAGTGACACCAGAAAAACAGCACAATAACACCAGAATAACAATAATAGCAGAATAACAACATAACAACACGTGGTAAACAAAAAAAGAGGGAAAAAAATCAAAGTCGTAAAAAAAAATCAAAAAAAAAAACACAATAACAGCATAATAACAGGGGGTAAAAAAAAGAGTACAAAAAATTAAAGTACAAAAAATCTGGTACAAAAAGAAAAATAAAAAAAGGTAACATAATGAGAAAATTAGAGAAAAACATAAGAGAAAAAAAAAATCAAAGTCGTAAAAAAAACATAATAACAGCATAATAACACGAGGTAAAAAAAGGAGATAAAAAAAAAGTAAAAAAAAAAAAAAGAGTAACACTAGAAAAATGAGAAAATAAGTAAATGACAGTGGTTTTATATGACAGGTAAGATTAGATCTTGGCCATTCATCTCTAATATAATCTAGTGACTGAGATTTCAAAGCCCAAACTCACCATAAGAAACAAAACTTATACTTCCTCCGTTCCAGTAGGTTCTTTACGTTTGCTTTTTGCACTGGTTTTTAGGAGAGACACTATTTAGTGGGGTCATCTTATGAAATGTCATATTTGCCCTCCATTCTCTCCATCTTTTATTAGTCTCCCACTCCCTCATTCTACCTATACTACTGTCTACCTCTCACCTACCACTACCAACAGCCAACACCCACCATCACCTCATTCCAGACCACCTTACTTAGCACCGCGTCCAACTTCTCCACCACCACCACCTCCACCTCGCCCTTCACTGTACCAACTGATTTCTTCCCCAAGTCCCAACCAACTATGAACATCATCCAGCAACCGCTGACTCCAACATGGAGCCACTGCCGGCGTTGTCACATCCAACGAATCTTGAGACGAGAAGGACTTCTAGCAAATCAAATTTGACGATGAAGTCGACTATGTAATTTGTTTTTCTGAATCGTCATTATTTTTCAATAGATCTGGATTTTAAAATTAACAAATAAAAATGGTCGGGGGTTGAGGTTGAAGCGGGTTCCGATTACTTGGACATTTGCAGTGAGCCCAAGTTCATGGAGAGGGTGACATCTGCAGTGAGCCCAAGTTCATGGAGAGGGTGGAGGTGGCTTACCATGATCAGGCTGTTGAGAAGTCCACTTTGGTCATTTCAGGTTGTGGATTCGACTTCGTCCCGACAGAGATTGGACTGTTGTTCAATTAACGGCAGTGGGGTGAGGGTTTGAATCATGATAAGGCCTATTTGAGTTTGGAGAGTAATAACAAGATTGTTGGGAATTTTGCCACTTATGAGTCGGATGGTAGTCGGGTGGTTGGGGATTTTAGCGGTGGTCGCTAGGTAGGGATTTTAATGGTGGTCGGTGATTGTTGGTGTGTGGTGTCAGTTGTGGTCGGTCGTTAGGGTGTGAAGGGTGAGAATTGGTTATTAAAAGCAAGGACACTTTGGTCATTTAAAGCTCATAACATGTCTATAAATAGAAACGTAAACAATCAAATGGAACGGCCCCAAACGGAATACGTAAAGAACCTAATGGAACGGAGGAAGTAAAAACTAACTCTCTCTCTCTCTCTCTCTCTCTCTCTCTCTCTCTCTCTCTCTCTCTCTCTCTCTCTCTCTCTATGGTGAGTTAGGATCTTGTGAGTTTGGTTTGTTATGGTGAGTTGTGAGTTTGCGCTTTGAAATCTCAACCACTAGATTATATTAGAGATGAATGGTCAAGATATAATCTTACATGTCATATAAAACAACTGTCATTTACTTATTTTCTCTTTTTTCTAATGTTACTTTTTTTTTACTTTAATTTTTTTTATCTTCTTTTTTTTACCTCGTGAGTTGCTTTTTTTTTACAACTTTTTTTTTTCTAATGTGAGTTGCTTTTTTTTTACAACTTTGATTTTTTTTTCTCTTATGTTTTTCTCTAATTATCTCATTATGTTACCTTTTTTCCTTTTCTTTTTGTACCAGATTTTTTTTTTACTTGAATTTTTTTTACTCTTATTTTTTTATCTCGTGTTATTATGATGTAATTGTGTTTTTTTTTTTACTTTGATTTTTTTTACGACTTTGATTTTTTTCCTCTTTTTTTTTACCACATGTTATTGTGTTGTTATTGTGCTGTTATTGTTATTCCGCTGTTATTGTGATGTTATTCTGCTGTTACTTTGATTTTTTTTTACGACTTTAATTTTTTTTTCTTTTTTTTACCACGTGTTATTGTGCTGTTATTCTAGTGTTATTCTGCTGTTATTGTGATGTTATTCCGGTGTCACTTTGATTTTTTTTTACGACTTTGATTTTTTTTACTACTTTGATTTTTTTTCTCTTTTTTTACCGCATGTTATTATGCTGGTATTCTGGTGTTATTGTGATGTTATTCCGGTGTTATTGTGATGTTATTCTGGTGCCACTTTGATTTTTTTTTACGACTTTGACTTTTTTTTCTTTTTTTTACCACGTGTTATTGTGCTGTTATTGTTACTCCGCTGTTATTGTGATGTTCTTCCGGTGTCACTTTGATTTTTTTTACGTCTTTGATTTTTTTTACCACGTGTTATTGTGTTGTTATTCTACTGTTATTCTGTTGTTATTGTGATGTTATTCCTGTGTCACTTTGATTTTGTTTTTACAACTTTGATTTTTTTTTCTTATTTTACCACATTTTATTGTGTTGTTATTCTACTGTTATTCTGCTGTTATTGTGATGTTATTCCGGTGTCACTTTGATTTTTTTAGGACTTTGATTTTTTTTTCTTTTTTTTACCACGTGTTATTGTGCTGTTATTCTACTGTTATTCTGCTGTTATTGTGATGTTATTCCGGTGTCACTTTGATTTTTTTTACGACTTTGATTTTTTTTCTTTTTTTTTTACCACGTGTTATTGTGCTGTTATTCTACTGTTATTCTGCTGTTATTGTGATGTTATTCCGGTGTCACTTTGATTTTTTTCTTTTTTTTTTACCACGTGCTATTGTGCTGTTATTCTACTGTTATTGTGATGTTATTCCGGTGTCACTTTGATTTTTTTACGACTTTTTTTACCAAACCAGATAGAGATGCTCACACATATTGGTTGAATCAAGGAACTACGGAACTACGTCCAGATCATATTGTTAACCTCATACACTATGAAGTAAATCATTTTTCTCTCTCACTAATATTTTTTACTGACATATGTCACTGATATGCTAATAGTTTCCAATTGATTTTAAGTTTTCTCTTGTGGTTTCCATGACCATCATATCACCTTCGTGATCCTGGCTTCAATATGAAAATTCTGGTTCATGGTATTATTTAAAAGTGGCTATAGCTGCATGTCTCTTAATTATTTGTTGGACAGAAATAAAATATTTTAAAAAAGGTCAAACTTTCAAAGCCTACGCATGTTTCTTTGATTAAGTTTAACTTTTGTAAAACTTGCAAATCTCGCAATCTGGCTATGGCACTTTGAGATTTCGCTTTGAATGTGTATATGGTGTCCTCCGACCCTCCGACTTGACACGACACCATGAGACTCCATTTCTGTCCAAAAACATTATGAAGATGTTTTTATCATACAGAGAAGATGAAAGAAACAGAAGTCTGAATAATTTCCATTTCTGTCCAAAAACATTATGAAGATGTTTTTATCATACTTTATTCATTCAATGGTTTGTACATTTGATTGTGCTTTTGATTGACCTGAAATTTTGTAAGTAATTAATAGACATTTATTCTGCCTTTGCTCCATTAGCAAGAATGTAAGATATCTACTTAGAAGCAAGGAGCAACTTATTGAAAGGTTTTTCGGAGAACCAGCTTGAATATCTAAATAGATGAACCCACCAAGTGCTCTTCAAACACACAATATGACATACCTTTTTCATTGTTTAAACAATATGACCACTGAGAGGATTTCGAAGAATAAGGTAGGTGCAAAAAAAGGTTAACAAGTGCCATCACAAACACAAAGTTTCCATATCCAATGAGACATATTGTAGATACCCAGTATCTGCTTAGACTCCAACAAACACCCAATGATTATCGGACTACAACATGTTTTGGAATCGCGGCGTTTGATCGACAGTTTGTGTACAACTTTACGTCAGAAAACTTAAAACGATTTCGAAAATAAAACATTTCAAAATATTTCAAAAATACCTGAAGTGTTTAATGCACGACGACGGGGTCGCAATGACACTAACTAGAGTCAAAACCGATACCGGACCAAAAACCGACTCAAAAATTCAAATCCCGACTCCAACAACGGGTCAAACCGAGTCAACTACCAAAAACAAAACATTTAAAACCTTCTACCTTAAGTTTTCCCGGATTCATGAATGATCAAGTACCAAACATGTGATTACAAAACTTAGGATAGAAAAAATCATGATTGTTTTTGTGTGAAAGCGACAACACACCTCGAAGAACCGTGACGTGGCTCGCGCCTCTTTGAGAAGCCCAGGAGGCCACGTCGCTCAAAATTCACACAACTACTCATTTCCCTATAAATACCCCTTAAATGCCCCCCATTTAAGACTTACGCGAGTGTCCACCCCCTTTTTTCTCCCTTAAAATTCTCGACTCGACTTCTCAAGTCACAATCCGACGCGTGTTTACGACCTACCGATCGTAAATACAAGCCTTACACATTGTTTGGTACCGTCATCGTACATTAAATCACTTGACCGACCACTTCGACCACTACACCGTCACTAATCTTAAAACACTCCTTTTACTTACCAAAACGGTTTTAAACCGAGTCTTTTCCGACCAAACGAGTTGTTACACTTACGTCGGTCACTCGCCATAACCAAACATGTAAGTATGAGGGTGTAAAAATCCTTCTTTTATCATATTTTCATTTGTTTCATGACTATAACATGCTAAAACGTGCATAACATGAACCAAAATATGGGATAAACGAGCCAAAACTGATTTTTGGCCTGAGACAGAAGCCCTTTGGTTCGCCGGCTTGCCCGCGCCTAAATGGGGTGTCCAGGTCAGAGATCAACCGTGTTTGTTCTCGACTTTCCCCTTTAATTCATTTTCACATTTGTAATCGGTTTTTACCATTTCAAATATTTTTAAACCCTTTTTATTTCATTCCTTTTAACCATAAAACATTTTTCACCCTTGGTTCCATATACCATGACGGTTAAATCCGTGTTTCGGTGATAATATTTGGTTAATAACATTTAAAAGGTATTTTAAAGCCTTTTATTACATTTTGGGAGGTATTTTAAAGCCTTTCACCATTTCTTCACATTTCCAAAATGAACATATTAGTAACCAACACAAAGTCATCCGTGGTTCTACATACCATGTCGGATTTTAAACCGGGTACGATGATGAGTATCGACTAATTACATCCGAATGAACTTAAAACAATTAGTTCATAATTATTTTCAAAACTATTCATGTCAAGTTTGTTAAAGTCGAACCCGACACTGAATATCATCAAAACAATGATGATTATTCGAGTCTCGTTCCTCAAATCAACAAATGCGGTCTAAGCGACCCTTCCAAATCAAATCGGGTTCAAATACCCATTTCTCAACACGTTTGATAACGTTTTCAAAAGGTTAGAATACGACATATAACCGTAGGCTGACCCGCGCCTCAAGCAGGCCTTTTCTTTCTCATTTTCAAAACCAGGGGAGGCCCCTTTGTATCACCGGCTGGCTCGCGCCTCATGTAGCCGTCTGGTACAGGACCTGTTCCTCTTCCAGCATTAGTCTAGGATGATCCCGACTCCGGTTAGCCTGGATATAGGACGGATCAGATGACTATTTGCTTATTCAAAATTATACTTGCAAAACGCTTTACCAAGACAAATGGATCACGTTATGCACCCTAAACCTAATACGGTAAATGGATGTTTAATTTCCGTCTTGCATGCAAATCAATCATTAATCCAACTCGACTTCTTATACTTGATACCTGGATTAAATCAACCGACTTAGAAAGCTCTCACATGTTAGGTTTAAATTATTGGATGCGCATTCATGCATTTAAACCGTTTTATCAACTTTTGCATTCAACCAACCAAGATTGATCAGTAGAGGCCGCTACCGCGGGCGGGATTGGGTGTCTGATTAAAGGGCTTCCCAATACGTACCTTCACCTCTTACTCAGAAACTTTGGATAGTGGACGACCTTATCCAGGGCGTACGAGAGTCATTCTAGAGATAGGATGCTAAAGAGGGACAATTCCTTATATTTAGTACCTATGTCAAAC
The DNA here is from genome assembly GCF_048544455.1 of Silene latifolia. NCBI lineage: Eukaryota > Viridiplantae > Streptophyta > Magnoliopsida > Caryophyllales > Caryophyllaceae > Silene > Silene latifolia. The sequence goes on along the minus strand of NC_133536.1, from coordinate 154,169,115 downwards.
CTTGCTTTGTGCTTCGTTTGACAGAGGTATAAAGTGGATTCGAACGGGTTCTAAGCATCCCACAAATGCTTGGTGGCGACTCCAAACATCTCTAATCGTTTCGAGACCCTTACCGAGACGAAACCGACCGATCTAAAACGATCCGGTCGAAAGCATTTTTACGCCACCGAGCGTGGCTTTCAAAAGACCGCTATACGTCCAATAGATCGGCTTGGCGTGTAGGTGGCCGTGTCCACAGATTGGCGACTCCGCTGGGAAAAACTAGGACACTTACGTCTTTGTGATACCTAGATGGTGAGACTCGAACGAGGTCTTGGTTGGAATGCATTAATTAATATTACGGTCACGGTCGGGTTCCTTGTCCGAGCCCATAACCTAACCCTTTTCGACCAATTGGCTCGTCTCGTCGGCGTGAGTTTTCTCATCCCCGCGTTTCGAATCCTGATTGAGTCAAGCATACCATTGACATTACACATTTCTGTTTCGTCAAAGAGCTTTCATCACTTTCGAGCACGAGGCAAGGGCACCCTCTTTACACATTTTGTTTGGATTGGTATCCCTCTCGCAAATCGGGGTTTGATTGCTTGGTGTGTAACCCACCCTCTTAAGCCAAAACCCGTGTCAGCATAATGCATGATATAATTAACTTCGAGTGCTTATGTGCTACTTGATCATAAGTCCTTCCGTGTCATTTTCAAACTTTCAAAATCACCTTTTGCGCCGTTATAATGGCCATTTCAAACCTCGGTCTTTCGCCGACCGTTGCACGCCTTTCTAGGCCGTCGTAATGACGATTTTCAAACCCAGTTTTTATAACCATTTCAACACGCCTTTCTAGGCCGTCGTAATGACGATTTTAAAACCCGGTTTTTATAACCATTTCAACACGCCTTTCTAGGCCGTGGTAATGACGATTTTCAAACCCGGTTTTTACAACCATTTCAACACGCCTTTCTAGGCTGTCGTAATGACGATTTTCAAACCCGGTTTTTCACAACCATTTCAAATCACCTTTTTACGCCGTTATAATCGCCGCGTTTAGACACAGATTTTAACCCGTTTCTCGCCGACAATGACTCTTTCAAAACCCGAGAAAAGCACACACCCTTTTCTCGAGACACTTTCAAGATCCCGAGGACCATGCACCGTCCCCGAGACCTCTTCAAACATTTCAAACTCGATTTTCAAAACATACAATTTTGAATTTCAAAAAAACCGTCTTGGGAGACAATAAACCGTTTTCCGAGCCGATTCAAACTCGAACCGTCTTTTGCAAACAAACTTAAGACAACCCTTTCAACTGACCGACTTGCGGAGATCTCTATCTTCGGAAGCCGTTCATAAAGCGACGAATGAATCTTTTTGAAAATTTCTATTTTTGAAAACTTCAGTCCACCATTCCAATTTCGCCTCGTGTCTATCGAGTCGAAGCAAACGTACTTATGGGTCTTTACTTATGAGTCGTCTCACCATGAGACCCGTCCAATGGCGTCACGCCGTTACGTTGGACACATGTTAAAAGTTCGGTCAACACCGTCACGTCATAAATCGAGTCAGCACCGAGGGACCACACACGATCACCCTCGTCTTTTTGAGTCTGATCTTTGCCTCGTCCTTGTGTTGTCTGCGTTCAGTCTTTGAACCATGTCGGATTGAGTTGTAATGTAAGCCGTTTCTCTGCATCAGAGCCATGGCCCCGTCTTCAACTTCGTCTATCAACAACAACAACAATGATAACAACAGAGATGTCACGACTAATCAGCTAGCCAGCCTGCTTACCGCTCTTAAGGTCACCCTGGATCGTGTCGAGACCCGTATCAACACCCTGGAGAACAAAGAAGCTGGAGAACATAATACTCCACCTCTGACTGAAACTGAGAAGAGGCTAAAGCTCTTGGAAGAACAGCTCCTAGCCCGGGGTAACAATATCCATCTTGAGAACAACCGAAGGTTCGAACCTGTTGGGGATCAATTACCCGACAACTTTACCCTAACTGATGTGCCTAAGTTGAAAGGAGTGGAGAACCCGCTCAATCATATCCGTGCCTTCAAAGACTACATGGCCATTAAAGGGGTCAAACATGAACTTTTCACCCGGATCTTTCCGTCCTCTTTGGAACCGATCCCTCGCCAATGGTACTACCCCCTTGATCCGAAAAACCTTACTACTTGGGATGAGGTCGCAGTTGAATTCGCCAAACAATATGCCGATAATGTTGAAATCCAAGCCAATACCCGTACTCTTGAGGTCCTAACTCAGAACGATAAGGAAGGGTTCACCGAGTTCTTAACCCGTTGGAGGAGGGTGAGTACTCAATTGGTCAGTAAACCAAGTGAATCAACTTTGGTGGAAAAGTTCGTCAACAATCTCCGCCCAGTGTATGCCAACTTGCCGAGGTACCAAAATATCAAGATCTTCCAAGATATGAAAATTCTGGGGACGCGCATTGAAGATGACCTCCGGAAGGGTGTTTTCGCCAAGACTAATGGCAGAGGCTACCAAGGATCCACCTCAACCGGATCCCGCCCTTACGGCCAAACAAACAAAATCGATGAGGTCAACCTCATTGAACCATCTGCTAAGAGAGTTGAGCGCCCCCAGAGAGTGTTCACTAATATATGGTCAACTTACGCAAGTGCCCTGAAGAGGCTCATGAACCAGAGAAAGTTACAACCAATCGGACCCACCCCGGATCTGACTGATGCTAAGAAATCCCGCTTCTGGAACCCCAATGCCTATTGTCAGTACCATCAAGGGAAAAGGCATGATACCGAAACCTGCTTCAAACTCAAACACATCATCCTAGACATGATTGAGAAAGGCGATTTGCCTTTACCCCCGCCGACTAAGCCAAACAACAAAACAAATCCTCTGGGGATCCACGCCATCTCCGACGATGAGCCAACTCTGGACTACTCACACCTCATCCTCCCAGTTGATGACGAGGTGAATGCCTTGGAGAAAGATCCCTCGGACGGGGTGTTTGTGTTCAGTACTGCCACCATGCTCACTATATTCCAACAGGTTGAGGAAGCCATAGCCAGTCTCTCCGAGAGGATCACCCGACTTGACGATGCCTACCGTCGGCTTATTTTCAACCCTCCACCACCACACCCGACGGAGAGTCCCCCGAGCGCCCAAAACTACCCACACCAGGACGGATTGCTCCCGCGACCATTTTGGCATGCACCTCACAATAATAAACCCCACAATAATCATCCTCACAATAATCAACGCCACAAAAACTACCCCCACAAAAATTACCCTCACAAGAATATCCCTCACAAAAACAACTCACCAAGGAATACCCCTCCAAGGTGCCTTCGAGATCCTGAAATCAACGGCATCTGGAGAGACGATGTTGAAGATGTCTACCTTGTCCTATAGAAAGAGAAACGGGCGAAAGAGATCGGTCACCTTACCCGGTCCGGACGCCCCTATCAGAACCCGAACAATCCAACGGTCGTTCCAACAAAAAACGACCAAGTTGTCCCGGAAGTAGACACTCAACCGAAGGCTCCTGAGAATTCAATCCTCAAACAGCTTCAGGAGGGAAAAGTCGAGATCTCGATCTGGCAACTGGTCGCGACACCTTTTGAACATCGACAGGCTTTGCTTCAGGCCTTGGGAAAGATAACAGTGCCCTCAACCTCTTCCCCTGAAGAAATAGTGGCACATATGACGAGGGACGCCCCTGACTTGAACAACCCAGTCGTCTTTTCCGATGAAGATATCCCTCCCTTCGGAGCCAATCATAACCTTGCCCTGTACATTACCGTACAATGTCTCAAGAAGAATGTACCCATGGTTCTTGTAGATGACGGATCCGCGGTAAATGTCATTCCCCTCAAGGCTGCTCACAAGCTGGATATTAAGGAAGCTAATTTGGTCCCAACAAATCAAGGAGTACGCACCTACGACGGCACTCGTCGTAAGGTCGCGGGGCTCATCACTCTAACCGTCGCAACCGGACCACTGGAAAGACAAGCCAGTTTTCAGGTGGTCGACATTGACGTCTCTTTCAATATGCTCCTGGGACGTCCCTGGATTCACGCCGTCAAGGCGGTTACCTCGACTCTCCACCAGAAGATCAGGGTCCCCTTCAAAGGGAAAACAATCACAATTCCTGCTTCCCCGATCAAAGCTGCCATGAGAAAGCGAATAGCCTCCCAGACCATTCAGGAAGATGATAATGAAATGTGGGGATTCCAAGCTGTGAATGTCATAAATGATAAATCAACACCCTTTGATTGTGGCCCGTTTGCCAACCTCACAATCAACCGTATCATGATGCGCCAGGGTTACTTCCCGGGTTTGCTCCTCGATCCACTGAAGAGCACCTTACCTCCCTTGAAACAGGCTAAGGTCCCCAACATTCCCTTTGGGCTGGGATATGAACCTACTGATGAAGATATCCAGGAGATGAACCTCCTAGTCAGAAAACGCAAGAAGCACGGAGTTATCCTACGTCCCTATCATCTGACCCTCAATGGATACTTTGTCCCCGAGGGAGAATCAGAGCTCTACCATGGCTTTCCGGAGCCGATCTACGACCCTGTAGCCAAGGCTAGGTACCCGGGTATGGAAGTCTTACAGGACTACTACTTCATCCCTGACACCACCGCAGCTGCATCAACCGAGTCTAAGCCGGCGTCATGCCTCGACGGACAAGCTGTCACTCTCCTCTTTGGGGAAGATAACATCAAGCACCTCGACTATGAGGACATTATCAACATCGCCCTGAAGGACAACCAATTTGACCCAACCGCCTTGATCTCCGACACTGACCCGGAGAAAGCTACCCAAGGCTGGAGGAAGACCGTCAAGTGGACCGATCGCTAAGGCCGCATTCTCAAGATCACAACTGGAGAAGGCCCTATGTTCAAGGAGGGAAGTGAAGAAGAATCCGAATCTGAGTCAGAGTCAGAGTTAGAGTCTGTTGTAGCTCCTAACACTCCTGATGTCCCAGTCAAGGTCCCCTTCCCACTATTTTATCACAAGGTCGTGGCTGATTCAGAGGCTGAGTCTACTAGGGTCGCCCCCACTCCCATGAAAGGTGACAACCGGAGCACATTCCGGGGGCCACCTCCTCTGCTGTGTCGCCTCTGACTGACCACGAGATGTCTGTCCTTTCCGAGCTTTTCGCTCGTGTCAACTTAATGAACGCTAAGTTTGCTTATGACTCATCTCAATTTAACTGCAATGCAATTCTGAATGACTACGAGGAATTTGACTTAAGTGACTACCCACCTCACTTAGCCAAAGAACTTGACAAACGGGAAACCAGAACCCCCATCATTGAGGAGACCGAACCTATTAACGTAGGAATCGACAACACACCTCAAGAAAGGATAGGGACAACCCTGGAACCCTCGGAAAGACAACAGTTCATTGGCCTCCTCCACGAATACAATGACGTGTTCGCCTGGTCCTACAGAGATATGCCCGGGATTGACAGGGAGATTGCAGAGCACCGGATACCCATTAAGCCCGGAGCTAAACCCGTGAAACAAAAGCTATGTCGAATGCGTCCTGAATGGGCCCTGAAAATCAAGGAAGAAGTAAACAAACAGTTCAAGGCTGGGTTCATCAAAGTGTCTGAATACTCTGATTTGGTGGCCAACATTGTGCCCTTACCAAAGAAAGACAGAAGAATTCGGGTTTGCGTCGACTTTAGGGATCTGAACAGGGCGAGTCCGAAGGACGACTTCCCTTTGCCACATGTTGACATTCTGGTGGACAATACCGCCGAACATGCCCTCCTATCATTCATGGACGGGTATGCTGGGTACAACCAGATTAAAATGGCTGAGGAAGACATGCACAAGACAGAATTCACTACACAGTGGGGTACATCAACGCCGGAGCAACCTATCAAAGAACCGCTACCACTCTCCTACATGATATGATGCACAAGGAGGTAGAGGTGTATGTCGATGACATGATTGTCAAATCAAGAGAACGGGACGGCCACATCAGTGCCCTTCGGAAATTCTTCGCTCGTCTGCGGAAATATAACATGAGACTAAATCCTCAGAAGTGTGCATTCGGGGTCACCTCCGGAAAACTCTTGGGACATGTTGTCAGAAAAAGAGGCATTGAGATTGATCCAACCAAAATCAAAGCCCTTCAACAAATGCCTCGGCCTAGGAACGAGAAGGAGATTTGGGGATTTCTCGATCAGGTTCAATACATTAGCCGCTTCATTGCTAAGCTCACCATGATTTGTGAACCGATATTCAAGAAGCTTCGCGCTTCCGATCACACCGATTGGGACGACGACTGTCAAAAGGCCTTCGACAGGATAAAGGAAATCTTATCCAAGCCTCCTGTCCTCATGCCACCTCAACCGGGGATTCCTTTATCCCTTTACCTGACTGTTACCAACACAGCTATGGGAGCTATGCTAGCACAAACAGTCGACGGCGAAGAACGAGCCATCTACTGCATCAGCAAAAAGTTCATTGAGTACGAGACGAGGTACACCCAATTGGAAAAGACATGCTCGCCCTAGTATGGTCAACAAATAAGCTACGGCATTACATGCTTAGCTACACGGTCCACATCTACTCCAAGATGGACCCGGTCAAATACATCTTCGAAAAACCCGTACTAAACGGAAGACTGTCTAGGTGGACACTCATGCTGTCCGAGTTTGATCTCAAGTTTGTACCCCTCAAGGTTATCAAGGGAAGAGAAGTCGCCGATTTCCTAGCAGAAAATCCCGTCAACGAGGATCCAACGACCGACACATGGTCACTTCCTGACGAAGACATCCTTTGTGCCGATTCCGATATATGGGACCTATACTTCGACGGTGCATCTAATCCGAGAGGCTTCGGGGTGGGAATCCTTCTAATATCACCGGAGGGAGAACATGTTCCGATCTCGGTCAAGTTGGACTTCGCCGTCACCAACAATGCCGCTGAATATGAAGCGTGCCTCATCGGCCTACTAGTAGCCATCACACTTGGCATCAAGAGATGAGGGTCCACGGCGATTCCTCGCTCATCATCAATCAGGTGTCCGGATCATGGAAAATCCGATCTGACAGCTTAGCTCCCTACCGAGCAAAGATCAATCAAGAGGCTGAGTTCTTCGACCAAATCGACTATTTCCACTTGCCACGAGAGGAAAATCAATTTGTTGATGCCCTGGCGAAACTTGCCGCGCTCGTTAACATACCTGATGACATGACATCAATGCCCATATGTGTCGAGAGAAGGAGCGAGCCAGCCTATATTTGTGCCATCAACGATGACGAGGAAAGCCGTGATGAACCTTGATACCAAGCCATCCTCAACTACAAAACCAAAAACGAATTCCCTCCCAACTCTGATCAAAGGGGACAAAGAGCCATCCGTTTACTTGCATCACAATTCGTGATAAAACGAAAATCAACTATACAAGAGAACGCCCCAAGGGATTCCCCTCCTTTGCATTGACCATCACAAAGCCAAAAAGTCATGGGAGAGGTCCACGACGGAGAATGTGGCCCTCACATGAGTGCAATGATGCTTACCCGGAAAATAATGCGGCTAGGTTACTACTAGACCACCATGGAAGCTGATTGCCGTAACTACGTCAAACATTGCCACAATTGCCAAATCTTCGCCAACATACAACACATACCACCATCCCTTTTATACACCATGACATCACCCTGGCCTTTCTCAATTTGGGGCATCGACATCATCGGGAAAGTCAACCCGGTAGGCGCCAAGGGGCATTGTTTCGTCCTCGTCGCCATCGACTATTTCACCAAATGGGTGGAAGCACAGTCATATGCAATCTTGACCGCCAAACAAGTGGCCAAGTTCATTCAAAACAACATCATCTGCCGGTATGGGGTACCCCATGAAATCATCAGCGATCAAGGCTCATACTTCCGAGCGGAAACTCAAGCTTTGCTGAACAAATACAAAATCAAACGACATCGATCATCCCTCTACCGTCCCCAAACCAACGGAGCGGTGGAGGCAGCGAACAAAACTATTGTCACCATTATCAAGAAAATGCAAGACGACTACCGCGATTGGCCGAGCAAACTCCCATTCGCACTCTGGGGATACCGAACCTCCATTCGAACACCGACAGGCGCCACACCCTTCTACCTTGCATATGGTATAGAGGCGGTTCAACCGGTAAAGTTAGAGGTCCCTTCTCTATGCATTCTACTGGAGAGTCAAGTCTCTGAGGCGGAATGGACCCGTCGAAGGTACGAGCAACTCACTCTTCTAGACGAACGGCGACTCAACGCCTTGCACAACGTCCAGCTATACCAACGACGGATACAACAGGCATTCAACAAGAAGGTTAAACCCAGGAACATCCAGGAGGGCGACTTGGTCCTCAAGTCAGTTCGAGCACCGTTGCACTAAAATAAACCCCCCCCCCCCCCTTGAACTACGAGCATGGTTTGATTTCACCTCTTCAGGTGGATACGTAGGCAGTCCCTCTTATGCATGAGGGATACAACCACAAAACCCAATCAAATTCTACAAAACATTTCGAACTACGATCATGGTTTGATTTCACCTTTTCAGGTGAATACGTAGGCAGTCCTTTCTTACACAAGAAGGATACAAACATTCCCCTAATCAAAAAATAACCATCCCAACAATCAAAAAACATCACTAGAACAAAACATCATCTCCATCAAAAAAAAGAGAAAAGGGAAAAACATGCCCCTTCCCAACAAAATACAACAATAAGCCTTTCTCCCTTCCTCACAAAATACCACTTTCCCAAGTGCAAATGTTTAGGACGATTCAAATCGAATTGCCCTTACAAAATGGATGGAAGAAACAAGCGTTCACAATTTTCGACACGGGCAATCCTCTTATTTAATTAATGATGGGAGGGATTACAATTCCAACAACAAATAAAGCTCGACGAGTCTAGAACTTATCGAAGCTAAGGTGTCAACTAAAACACCTCATATAATAAAACTAGCACTAAACACACAAAACATAGCTAGTACAACATAATAAAAACTCACAACAATAATACAACATAATAATAAAACGGGTAATGGAGGTCTTCACTCTTCCATTCTACCCTTGCCTTTTCCCTCGGGGTACATCTTCCCCTTGTTCTTCTTGTTGGCCCGCCTAGCATGGACTTCCTCCTCGGAACGGATCTAAGACGGCGACGGCCTTCGGTCTAGCACAAGACCCCATGTTCGACCCAAAAAGAGCCAATGCATGGCCCACCATATTCTTGGGGCCGGAACTCGTCTTCTTCGGTGGTCTCCATCAACATACTCCTCAAAGAAGGCACGGTTAGCCTTGCCAACCTCTCGGTACTTCATGTCGACAACCTCGTCCTTACGAAATTTGGATCTCTCTTCCAAGGACGGAGCACGTGACCACTTGACATAAGCGGGAGTCACCCATGTCGTGGCAACGGGGTTTAGTACCTCCCAAAGCGGCCGAGTGGCCCACCACCTTTCGAAGACCTCCACAAGCTCGGAGTTCCGGAAAACATTCTCTTGGACAAGAGTATCTTGAGCGGGCACCTTTTGTTGACGCCCCATTTTCCTCATGAGCCTTTCGGGATATATGAAGGAAGTAACCTTCAAACCCACCACCATCAAAGAACGAGGACTACCACCCGAAGCTGGCAACCCCGTAAAAGACCTCAAGTGCCACCACGGCACCACCCAACGGATGTGAGGACCACCCTCCTCCGCCAATCTTGCGGCCCAATAAGCCTCGGTAGAAGCAAAACTATCCGGGTACAATTTCTTCCTCATGGTAAGGTGACGGAAGGAATAAGAAGAAGAATCAACCAGAGGATCTACATACCTTAGCCTCTCCAATAGCCACACTTGAAGGATCCTTGGGGACCCAAATAAGGGAGCTTCTCCACAAGAGCCTTCTTTGTCCAGAGTGATACCTGTCGAAGTGAGTACCAAAAATAATATTTATAAATTCCAAACTACAACAAGCAAGCGGTAGTAAGGGTCGATCCGCAGGGAGGTAGGGAGATAATAGTTGCTTTTAATTTTAGTCTAAGGGTAACAGTTTGAGGGAGTTTTGATATGAATTAAATCTAAATCTAATAACATAAACTAAATAAGCAAATAAAAGTAACAAAGGGTGTAAACAATGATAAAAGAAATGCTAAGACGGTCGGTTCACTATAGCTACGATGACACATAATCCTAGGTAAGTCTGAAATACAGTCGTGTAATAACATGTCCTTTCGGTCCAAGTTAACTAGTAGCTCCTTTCGGCCTATGCTACCAGTCCCTAGGTCTCACTAATACTAGATCTCGCCCTGAAAAGTGATTCCTAAAGCCTAAATTACATTATCTCTCGATCTCATCAATTTAGTCATCTTAATTCATAAATTAATGCCCTCCCCTATCTCTCGATCTACGGGTTGGTCAAAACTAATCATTTAACAAATCTCCTCTCGGTCTCATTGTCAAACATTGCACTTAACGAATCAAGCGATGCTAATCAAACACGGAGTCGGTCGATCGACCAGCTACCCCAGTCGACCGACCAAGCCCTAATTCGGGGTCACCTATTCTAATGCCATCTACGCTATAGCTCCCCTTACATCTTAGCAAAGGGTGTTTAGCTAGACATATTTACGCAAATAGCAAGAACAAATTTGATAATAAGAATAATGGATTGCATAATTGAAATAATTGAATGAATACATTCGCATAAAACTATAACTAGGGCTTGGGATTCTTTCTAGCAAGGACTAATACTAACGAAACGAAATAACCAATGCTGAAATTAAAGGACTAGAATTATCGAAGCAAAGGAACAAGCGATGAATCCGAAAGTAAGGTACGAACTTTATTGAGAATTGTAAACTACTATAGCTAATGTATTTTATTTTCCGTAAAACTAAAGATATGTATGATAGGAACTAGATCCTAATGATCTGATGCCTATTCTGAAACATAGGGTTACGTTATATAGATAGTCTTACGTAACTTTTATTCCTAAAACCTAATTACATTGAGCTTTCTCGTCTTCTAATTTCCGTCAGCACGTGGTGTGGTCGATCGACCACTGGGACCGGTCGATCGATTGAGATGCGCTGTACAAGAGCTTCTGATAATTTCTGCAGCGCGCACCGATCTTAAAATAGCTGCCATTTCTTCGTTACTCGGTCAAATCTGGCGTTCTACACGGCGTTGGAAAGCTAAGAGGATAAGCTTTCACCTCCAATGGGAATCACTCGATTGTCAGATCTAGAATTCGAGATATAGCCATCTGAATAAGCCTGCAATGTCGAGAAGCATTCTGACAGTCTATAGACCATGTAGGTCAGTCTATAGACCACTGTAGCTGGTAATCCGCTTCTAAAACTCTCGCAAATATGTCTTTCAGGCCTTGAAATGCGCACCAAGTTCGCTTCCCAAGTCTTTACTCCATGTCAAATGCAATGCTAAGTACTTAGGGACGGATTCGGCTCGATTTCCACGGGATTCTTCACATTTCTGCAATATTATACAAGAACACGAAAGTAGACGGAAATAGGGAAAATAGTAGCATAAACTACATATTTGAGCTCTGAAATGCGTGTAAAATAAGGTGTAAAACATCATATAAATGACACGCATCAAACTTCCCCAAACCAAACCCTTGCTTGTCCCCAAGCAAGAACTAGACTCGATCCTAGGACCTAATGGAACGATTTCAGTCTCAAGAGCGAAATGCAACTATAAAGCCTAAACCAGTTTAATGCTACAACTAACAATCAATTAGCAATATGAATCATGCAAACGAGTTATGTAGTCGTTAAAAATCGTTGAACCGTCGACCTTGCAAGACCTTTAAAATTGGACTCTCACGGGTCACTTTTCTCTCATGGAGCAAAGGGTAAGCATATATGTGTAAGAGAGGAAGAGAAATAGCCGCTCACCTAGACTACGACCCACATAAACATGCATGCAACTAATATGATAGACAATTCTAACTACCGTACATACATTCCAACCAAACAAGGTCTTGTCACAGCCGAGGGCTTACAAAAATATGGTAAAGTGAGGCAATGGGTAAGAAAAGGCAAAACATTTATGGAAATGTGGAGGTATAAGCGGCCAAGCTAGTACCTAAACAAAACCATATGACAACATCCATTTCCAACTCACTTATAGGATTAAGCACATGCGCCCTTCATTTGGCACAAAACTCACCAAACCGAACTGAAAATACTCCTCAATAAATGTAAATAAAGCATAGGAATGAAACCGTCTACAAACAACATCTTTTCCTTTCACGGTTTCTTTCTTTCAACATTGTTCTTTCTTTTTTTTTCGAATTTTTTCAACTTCTTTTTTTGTTCTCTTTTCTTTCTTTTTCACGTTTTTTTTCATTTTCCAATTCTTTTCTTTTCATCCTCCTTCTTTCTTTTCTACCATCTCCAAATAACGCAATACAAACCAAACTTGGCACAATAAATTATATACCGCAAAAGCATACATTATACTAACTTGACAAGGCAGGCTAAATTTGGATGTAGCTAAGGGTCAACAGGCAAATTTGGCTAATGTGGAGTTCAATGGGTAAAAAAATGAAATAAAGGGGAAATTGTAAGCACCTCCCTGCATGTGACACCAACCACTAACCCGAATGTATGCAGGCAAAAAGTAATTGAATTTCATAAATGTGCAAATTAATGATACATGATATGCAAGGAGTAACTACTCACAATCCTACATGAAACCGGTCACAAATGACACCAGTTATATGAGCTCTAATCCTTAGAAATTATAAGTAGGTTGCCAAAATTCAGGTCAAGTCTATAATCCAGCAAATATTTTAACAAAAACTCATAGGTATGCACATGTGATTCTACTAATAACATGTCAATTAAGCACGGCTTAGGCATAAACAGATGAAAATGCAATGTGATCATTGAAATACTACCGTTCCTACTCGACCTACATGCTAAAATAAACGTGCAATTTTTTGAATTTTTGAAATTTTTCAATTTTTTGGATTTTGATTTTTATATATATATATAGGAAATAAATGCAATGCAAGCAGAAATGCAATAAACGTGCAACTGAAATGCAGTAAAAACAATGCAAATGCGACGCAAAACCCTCCCCAAACCAAATCACACGATGTCCCCATTGTGCAAAATCATATAAAAGAAACAAAAGGGAAATGGGATTTTTGCGATAAATAACTAAATAAGACATGAAAAGGAACTCGGGAACTCACAAGACTATAAGCGCAGCAAAAGGATACCTCTCCAAACCAGCGTGAGCTAGGAGATTTCAGTAGCCAGCAGTGCTACCATAGGTACCTGAAAAGAAGCAAAAGTACCGCGCGTAATTCCGAGAAAACAATTTACGAAACGCAAAATTATGTGCAAAATAAGAAAACGGAAGAAAACAGAAATGAATCGGAGAATAAAGTGGAGAAAAGACTCCCTTAACTCCGCAAATCGACCAAACACAGTAGGGGAATGGTCGAAAACAGGTACAGCAGCGGGAAGCGGTCGATCGACCGTACCATCCAGTCGATCGACGAACATCCAAACGAAGCTCCCGTAGCTGCGTGGTCGGGATCGATCGACCACACAGGCTAGTCGATCGACTGATATACCTGACGAGGACAGTGCTTTCTTCGAATTAACTCAAATAGCGTGAGTCAATATGGTCTAACAACCTGCAAATGCACATAATACAGCGCCCAAAATTGCACTAAACCCAAATGTAAAGTCAATAACCTAAATAAATCCTAAGCAACCAAATTAAAGCGAAGTCTCGCGCACAAAAAAAAAAAACAGTAAATAGTCTAAAACGGAATAAATAGTCTTAAAGTGGTTTATAAAACTAGATAGATCAATGGAAGCTGCGGAAAATCTCCGACCAAGGCTTCTGACTATATGAAGTACCCTCCGCAATGCTAATTTCAGCAGCTGGACTCCACTCCACTCCTTCATCTACAATACTCAACGGGTCATCATCGGCTCTAGTGGCTTCCCAAGCTCTTGGATCGTCCGGCTCATCAAACTCCAAGTTATAATCCGACACTTTCCTTGGCTCTTCCTTCCCCAAACCAGTTCCTGCAACAGTCAAAACAGAAGAGTTTTACTCCATCGTGCTCCCAATCTGAGGCGGAGGTGTTAGAGCAGGAATAAGCACAGGGATAAGAGGTGGAGTATCATCAAATTTGCTCGACAAATTAGCAGCTTAATTAGCCACTAAAATTGCCAACCGATTTTCAAAATTCTTATCAGATTCAATCCTAGCTTCTTCCATTTTTGTAACTTGAACCAAGAGAATTTGAACTACCTTTCTCAATTCCGCAGTTTCATTTATAGCATTCTCCAGCTTTTCGAACCTGGCATTAATGAAAGCTTCTAGTGCCGCAATAGCATTCATTTCAATACTTGGTTTTCGCGAATTCCCACGCGAATTTCCCATCTTATCAAGAGTACTCAAGCCTTCCTCCTGAAATGATTCTTCTAAAAGTCTCTGTCTAGCGCAAGGTGACCTGCGTATAAGAAGAAACTACAAGAAGAAGATAAGGACTGCCTCAAGCAACGGATGTTCCTTGAGACCAAAATAAACTAAAATAAAACAACTAAAACTAGCGCTGCCTCCCCGACAACGGCGCCAAAATTTGATACCTGTCGAAGTGAGTACCAAAAATAATATTTATAAATTCCAAACTACAACTAGCAAGCGGTAGTAAGGGTCGATCCGCAGGGAGGTAGGGAGATAATAGTTGCTTTTAATTTTAGTCTAAGGGTAACAGTTTGAGGGGGTTTTGATATGAATTAAATCTAAATCTAATAACATAAACTAAATAAGCAAATAAAAGGAACAAAGGGTGTAAACAATGATAAAAGAAATGCTAAAACAGTCGGTTCACTATAGCTACGATGACACATAATCCTAGGTAAGTCCGAAATACAGTCGAGTGGGATGGGTATAACATGTCCTTTCGGTCCAAGTTAACTAGTAGCTCGTTTCGGCCTATGCTACCAGTCCCTAGGTCTCACTAATACTAGCTCTCGCCCTGAAAAGTGATTCCTAAAGCCTAAATTACATTATCTCTCGATCTCAGCAATTTAGTCGTCTTAATTCATAAATTAATGCCCCCCCTATCTCTCGATCTACGGGTTGGTCAAAACTAAGCATTTAACAAATCTCCTCTCGGTCTCATTGTCAAACATTGCACTTAACGAATCAAGCGATGCTAATCAAACACGGAGTCGGTCGATCGACAAGCTACCCCAGTCAACCGACCAAGCCCTAATTCGGGGTCACCTATTCTAATGCCATCTACGCTATAGCTCCCCTCACATCTTAGCAAAGGGAATTTAGCTAGACATATTTACGCAAATAGCAAGAACAAATTTGATAATAAGCATAATGGATTGCATAATTGAAATAATTGAATGAATAAATTCGCATAAAACTATAACTAGGGCTTGGGATTCTTTCTAGCAAGGACTAATACTAACGAAACGAAATAAACAATGCTGAAATTAAAGGACTAGAATTACCGAAGCAAAGGAACAAGCGATGAATCCGAAAGTAAGGTACGAACTTTATTGAGAATTCTAAACTACGAATAGCTAATGTATTTTATTTTCCGTAAAACTAAAGATATGTATGATAGGAACTAGATCCTAATGATCTGATGCCTATTCTGAAACATAGGGTTACGTTATATAGATAGTCTTACGTAACTTTTATTCCTAAAAGCTAATTACATTGGGCTTTCTCGTCTTCTAATTTCCGTCAGCACGTGGTGTGGTCGATCGACCACTGGGACCGGTCGATCGACTGAGATGCGTTGTACAGGTGCTTCTGATAATTTCTGCAGCGCGCACCGATCTTAAAATAGCTGCCATTTCTTCGTTACTCGGTCAAATCTAGCATTCTATGCGGCGTTGGAAAGCTAAGAGGATAAGCTTTCACCTCCAATTGGATTCACTCGATTTTCTGATCTAGAACTCGAGATATAGCCATCTGAATAAGCCTGCAATGTCGAGAAGCATTCTGACAGTCTATAGACCATATAGGTCAGTCTATAGACCACTGTAGCTGGTAATCCGCTTTTAAAACTCTCGCAAATATGTCTTTCAGGCCTTGAAATGCGCACCAAGTTCGCTTCCGGAGTCTTTACTCCATGTCAAATGCAATGCAAAGTACTTAGGGATGGATTCGGCTCGATTTTCGCTGGATTCTTCACATTTCTGCAATATTATACAAAAACACGAAAGTAGACGGAAATAGGGAAAATAGTAGCATAAACTACATATTTGAGCTCTGAAATGCGTGTAAAATAAGGTGTAAAACATCATATAAATGACACGCATCACAAAGCTTGGATGATCTCGCCAAGCACCAACCATGATGGATCTCTACCATGCTCCATTTGCTCAACCTCATGAATAAGGGTCATGCTACCATAGCATTTTGGCCCCTCCTTCTTCAAAACATCAACAAAGAGGTACACATGGACAAGGCAAAAGGCAAGAGCCCTTCTCCTAGCCACTTTTGAGACATTGGCATCTAATCGGTTTGAAAAGATGTTGATAAGAGCCAACATATCCACACCATGTGGAGCAAGAAGAAAGTTGACTTGACTCGTCGACAAGCCCAACATGGAACGGAATTTCTCCTTGTAGCACAACCGAGTCGGAGGAAGCATCGGAACACAACCCGGCCACCCACCAATGGCTCCAACTTCTTCGGCATGAAGACAAATCTCACCCTTCGGGAAAACGAAAACATGGTGTTTCGAATCCCAAAACCGAGAACATGCTTCAAGAAATGAAGGTTGCACCTTGACTTGATGGAGCACCAACAATTGACCAACTCCCATGCAAACGAGTTGATACTTTTCGGGAGGCGACGAATCCCGGCACCATTGTCGCAATGCGTTATCAAAAGCGTCCATGAAATATTTTGTGGAAGAAGAAGAAGAAGTTTTGTAGAGATGTTTTTGTGTTTCGGATGATGAAACAATGAAGCGCAAACATCACTATTTATACAAAAAATGATCAAAGACGTTTTTGGAAAAAGGGAGAGCGGCTTCCATCGCCAGGCTGCTCGCGCCTCTTTAAGCCTTCCCCGGGATTCCCGCTGTTGACTTGTCTCTTTCAAGTTGTGTTTTCTCCTGACACCTCAAACCTCCCGCCAGGACGCTCGCGCCTCTTCGGGATGATCCAGGACGTTTTTGTGTTTCTTCACACTCACATTTCCTTGTTTTCGCGTTTTACGAAATCCGACACGGTTTCTATGACGCAGCTTTAAACATACAGATTTTTCTTTCTTTTTTTAAAGGGGGAAGGGCTAGTCGCCCTGATCCGCAACGGATCGTTTCCATGTCAGTCGAAATTCGGAATTTTTTTTTTTTCGCTTTTTCACAATTTTCCATCAAAATAAAAATCGAAAATTGATAACACGACGTCAATTTCCCTCAAATTTCAAGCACTCACAAATTCGAGTCTTGACTTCACACACTCGTGAAAATCTCTTCTGAAATTCATCCATGATGGTTTGAGTTTGAATTTTTCGAGTCGCAAATCAAATCAATAATTTTCGATGCTATTTAATTCACGACATGAGTTAATTGCTCAATTTTCAAATTAATTCCTTTTGGAGTCCAAACGTGACGACTTGTTGCAAAAAATTTCAAATTTCAATTCAAATTTCAAAAAAAATATTTTTAACTTCGAGACATCTCGGTTAAATTTTGCTTTTTTCAATCAGATGCTTTTACGTATTTGCGATTGTGTATATGTGCTACCTGTTGCCTGTTTTTCTACACTAACGATACAGGAGCTAGTGCGAAACAAAAAGGAGAATTGACAGCCGACAGCGCTCCTCCGAAACACAACACCAAAAAGCCGAAAGTCACAACGTGAACCGCAATCCAAAAACACATATATACAAACCGCCTCACGCAAAATACATCGACACACGTTTTATACGGACGACTGGCCGTACAAACAGGATCCAGTACAGACATCTATCATACAGACACTGGCCTAAAACATTTATCTATCATACAGACACTGGCCTAAGACAACGAACTGGGGGCTATCCGCCACCTACCGAACTAAGCACTCTCTATCCTCTCAAACAGAAAAGAAAGGGAGCAACACAAGAAACAGAGGAGCAACAGGGGAAGCAGAGGTGATTACCATTATGGTAATACCTTGTTCCTGCTCCATGACAAAAATGAAGACAGTGTCTAGCAGACTTCGGATGATAAGGATGCCAAGAACCATGATGTGATGCACCACCCTGGTGCTGACCCCCAATCATCAGTCATCCTGTCTATGAGCCACAATGAAAAGGACAAGCCGACCACATCAGCCGCCTCTCCCCCTCTACGGAAGCATCCTCCACCACCGCCTCGAATCCGGCAGCCTCCTCGGGCACTGCAGCTCTTCCGGGATCGTCCTCCTCCTCCAATGCCTCCACGACGGACCCCGTAGGTCCCAAATGGTACCCTGTGATCAAGAGAATAAAAAAAAAAACGTCAGCCGAAATTTCGGCATTACGACGGCATAAAATGGACAAATCCAAAAAAAAACAGAACCTGCAAAGAAAAACAAGAGCAATCCCGCCCAAAACCCAGCCAAACGAAACAACCACAAAACAATTCGCAAAAAAAACAAACGCACAAAAAAAACGGCTCGCCCCTCTTTTCAAGCAAAAGACGAGTCAAAACAACCACAAAAAAAACGGCATTTCAAGACCCATACAAGGTCCGCCAACAAACCAAAAAATACATTCCCAATGCAATGGAAAATTTTTCTACGGCTCGAAAAGGCAATTCATACGCTAATTTGAGCACAAACCGGTCAAAAATTCAAAAACGACCGTAAAAAGGGCAAACGTGATTTTATCACACCCCAAGGCGGCCTGAACTACCAATAAGGTCCATTTCAAGGCAAACTGACTTAATTCAAGCCCAAACAGGTGCTTATTTTGTCAGACGTAAGATCGTCACAAAAGGCAAAAATTCCAATTTTGCCTACAATACCCAGCAAAGGTCCATAATGACAAGTATGATTTTTCCCAACTACAATACAACCTAGTGGGACCCACAACCCAACAAATATACTTGGCATTGTGAAATGAGATGGTTCCTTCGCCTCACTCACGTTTTTCAAGCATAGGGAGCGGGAACGGGGACCAAAATGCAAACTAAAGGCACCCCTATACTCCTAAACCGGTTTCTAACCTAATGCAATCATCAATTTCACTCGAAATGGGCTCAATCAAAAACGCCCAAATCGATTTTCTAGGGTAAAATTTCGCCCTAATTCAATTATGCTAAAGACCAACAAAAACAAATGGATTCAAGAGGAAATACATACCTTGAGATGACATTATGGTTGATGGCACGAATGGAAGCTAGCAAAAGTCCAACAATGGCGATTTTTTGCGGGATTTTTGAAGGTTGAAGACGAAATGAATGGGGAATGGTATGCAGCCGAACCTCGCGTCTTTTACAAAAAAAAGGGAAGCCCCTTTAGTTCGCAATGTGGCTCGCGCCTCAATCAGGCCTCCCCTTGCTTTTTCACCAAAATTTGGGCTTTGGCCCAATTTCCCTTATTAAACTTCGAGTTTTCGATTGACGACATTAAGGACCGTCATTTTTCAAATACAAAAACAAATAGTGAAGTCAAGATTCACTGTTTTCCTTCAAAAATTTTAGACGAACGGCGATCAAAACCGCCATTTTCCCTTCAAATTTCAAAAACAATAGTGAAAATTCAAAATTCACTATTTTCTTCAATTTTCAAAAATAATAGTGAAAATTCAAAATTCACTGTTCCGTCAATTTCAAAATAATAGTGAAGATTCCAAATTCACTATTTCCATCAAATGTCAACGGCGGCACATAAACCGTCACTTCAATCAATAGTGAAGATTCCAAATTCACTATTTCCATCAAATGCCAACGGCGGCACATAAACTGTCACTTCAATCAATAGTGAAGATTCCAAACTCACTATTTCCATCAAATGCCAACGGCGGCACATAAACCGTCACTTCAATCAATAGTGAAAATTCCAAATTCACTATTTCCATCAAATGCCAACGGCGGCAGATAAACCGTCACTTCAATCAATAGTGAATATTCCAAATTCCCTATTTCCATCAAATGTCAACGGCGGCACATAAACCGTCACTTCGATCAATAGTGAAGATTCCAAATTCACTATTTCCAGCAAATGTTAACGGCGGCACATAAACCGTCACTTCAAACGTAATAGTGAAGATTCCAAATTCACTATTTCCCTCAAATGTCAACGGCGGCACATAAACCATCACTTCAAGCATAATGGCAAAATTTAAAATTCGTTGTTCCCTTCAAAAAAGATTCAAATAGACGGCGATTAAAATGCCACTTCAAATTCAACAACGAATGTTGAAGATTCCAAATTCACTATTCCCTCAAATACCAGCAGGGGGCTTCCTCACGGAACCCTCTCATTTCAAAAACAGTAATAGTGAAAATTCGACTTCACTATTTCCACGGCGGCATCATGAGTTTGTTACATTAAAAACAAGCCCATTTAACACGGCTATTCTCACGGTCCATTAATCGACCGCGCCATGGCTGGCGAGCCTTATTACGCGCCATGGCTGGCGAGCCTTAGTACGCGCCATGGCTGGCGAGCCTTACTATGCGCCATGGCTGGCGAGCCTTACTACGCACCATGGCTGGCGAGCCTTACCACGCACCTTGGCTTGCGAGCTCTTATCCGCATACACCCAAGGACATATCCCGAAGATGCCTCGGGTACAACTCCTTATCACAGCTGGCGAGCCTTTGTCCGCAAACACGCAAGGACATATCCGAAGATGCCTCAGGTATGACTCCTTATTATGGCTGGCGAGCCTTTATACGTAGTCTAATGCACTTTAAACGACCTGCACGGATAGTCGACAGACTCTAAACTGTTCCCGACGACAAGTCCTTAACTCGTACCATCGGGTCGCTTTAGCGTCGCCCTTCCCGATGGCAGGTCCTTGGCCCGCGAATCCATTCGAGCCGCCTCGACGTCGCTTGGGTCTCCAGGTTGTAATCTTCGATTGACCTGGGGGCTCTACTTTGACTTTCGCCCTGTCCAAGCCTCAGTCAAAGTGGGGGAGATACCCAGTATCTGCTGAGACTCCAGCAAACACCCGATGATTATCGGACTACAACATGTTTTGGAATCGCGGCGTTTGATCGACAGTTTGTGTACAACTTTACGTCGGAAAACTTAAAACGATTTCGAAAATAAAACATTTCAAAAATACCTAGAGTGTTTAATACACGACGATGAGGTCGCAATGACACTAACTAGAGTCAAAACCGACACCGGACCAAAAACCGACTCAAAAATTCAAATCCTGACTCCAACAACGAGTGAAACCGAGTCAACCACCAAAAATAAAACATTTAAAACCTTCTACCTTAAGTTTTCCCGGATTCATGAATGGTCAAGTACCTAACATGTGACTACAAAACCTAGGATAGAACAAATCATGATTGTTTTTGTGTGAAAGCGACAACACACCTCGAAGAACCGCGACGTGGCTCGCGCCTCTTTGAGCAGCCCAAGTGGCCACGTCGCTCAAAATTCACACAACCACTCATTTCCCTATAAATACCCCTCAAATGCCCCCCATTTGAGACTTACGCGAGTGTCTGCCCCCTCTTTTCTCCCTTAAAATTCTCGACTCGACTTCTCAAGTCACAATCCGACGCGGGTTTACAACCTACCGATCATAAATACAAGCCTTACACATTGTTTGGTACCGTCATCATGCATTAAATCACTTGACCGACCACTTCCACCACTACACCGTCACTAATCTTAAAACACTCTTTTTACTTACCAAAACGGTTTTAAACCGAGTCTTTTCCGACCAAACGAGTTGTTACACTTACGTCGGTCACTCGCCATAACCAAACATGTAAGTATGAGGGTGTCCAGGTCAGAGATCAACCGTGTTTGTTCTCGTCTTTCCCCTTTAATTCATTTTCACATTTGTAATCGGTTTTTACCATTTCAAATATTTTCAAACCCTTTTTATTTCATTCCTTTTAACCATAAAACATTTTTCACCCTTGGTTCCATATACCATGACGGTTAAATCCGTGTTTCGGTGATAATATTTGGTTAATAACATTTAAAAGGTATATTAAAGCCTTTTATTACATTTTGGGAGGTATTTTAAAGCCTTTCACCATTTCTTTACATTTCCAAAATGAACATATTAGTCACCAACACAAAGTCATCCTTGGTTCTACATACCATGCCGGATTTTAAACTGGGTACGATGATGAGTATCGACTAATTACATCCGAATGAACTTAAAACAGTTAGTTCATAATTATTTTCAAAACTATTCATGTCAAGTTTGTCAAAGTCGAACCCGACACTGAATATCATCAAAACAATGATGATTATTCGAGTCTCGTTCCTCAAATCAACAAATGCGGTCTAAGCGACCCTTCCAAATCAAATCGGGTTCAAATATTCATTTATCAACACGTTTGATAACGTTTTCAAAAGGTCAGAATACGGCATATAACCGAAGGTTGACCCACGCCTCAAGCAGGCCTTTTCTTTATTTTCAAAACCAGGGGAGACCCCTTTGTATCACCGGCTGGCTCGCGCCTCATGTAGTCGTCTGGTACTGGACCTGTTCCTCTTCCAGCATTAGTCTAGGATGATCCCGACTCCGGTTAGCCCGGATATAGGACGGATCAGATGACTATTTGCTTATTCAAAATCATACTTGCAAAACGCTTTACCAAGACAAATGGATCACGTTATGCACCCTAAACCTAATACGGTAAATGGATGTTTAATTTCCGTCTTGCATGCAAATCAATCATTAATCCAACTCGGTATCTTATACTTGATACCTGGATTAAATCAACCGACTTAGAAAGCTCTCACATGTTAGGTTTAAATTATTGGATGCGCATTCATGCATTTAAACCGTTTTATCAACTTTTGCATTCAACCAATCAAGATCGATCAGTAGAGGCCGCTACCGCGGGCGGGATTGGGTGTCTGATTACAGAGCTTCCCAATACATAACTTCACCTCTTAATCAGAAACTTTGGATAGTGGACGACCTTATTCAGGGCGTACGAGAGTCATTCTAGAGATAGGATGCTAAAGAGGGACGATTCCTTATCTTTAGTACCTATGTCAAACCCTGCTTTGTGCTTCGTTTTACCAAGGTATAAAGTGGATTCGAACGGGTTCCAAGCATCCCACAAATGCTTGGTGGCGACTCCGAACATCTCTAATCGTTTCGAGATCCTTACGGAGACGAAACCAACCGATCTAAAACGATCATGTCGAAAGCATTTTTATGCCGCCGAGCGTGGCTTTCAAAAGACCGCTATACGTCCAACAGATCGTCTTGGCGTGTAGGTGGCCGTGTCCACACATATGCAAAAAGCCATATGCTTTGGGATACACGCAACTAATGATATCAAAACGGCAAACCAGTGGTATACAGTCCACAAACTACGACATACTGGTTATCACCTAGCAACACACAACCGGAACTCATACTTAGTTGAATTACAGTCTACAGATATAAACATACTAGCTAGTCGTAAGTTAATACTCGAAATTAAAAAAGTGCTAGTTAGACAACACATTCAACAAAGCTTTTAAACACAAGATTATAAAATCAGAAACAACAACTCTATGTTATCAACAATTCACACCCAACCAACTTGTACTGGAATGACCCAATATCATATCACCATAAATGACCAAACCCAGAATAACCTGAGCTGAAGTTGACGCTCTTGACCCATTTGCCATGACCCATTTGGTTAGGTTTTGAAGCTTTGTCTTGCGAACCCCCTAGCTTACTGCTTACTGTTTCCGTTGTTGCAGCGTCTTGTATATGAAGCTATTGTACCAGCATGTTGACAAACTTCCCAGGGACTCTATTCCACTGATATTCCGGCAAAGAAAGCCAAAACAGTACGTCTATTTTGCTACTCGTATATTTAACATGCTTAAGTTATTCCCCATCTCAATTACAAGAAAAAACATACTAATGGACATTCTGTACCTCCACAGAATTGGAATTCGAAGTGAGGACTTGCAGGACTTAATAGAAAAAACAGTGAAGGGTTGTGGAATTGCCCTTTCTTCTCCCAGACTTGTTATCCCTGCAGCCATATATGGATTGTGGATCCTTTTCAACCGGAAGTTAGCTACTAATCTCTCTCTTAACTTCATCCTCCTTTATCAATTCATCACCAATCCACAACCATCGAGTAACCCAAATTGCTGAACTTTTTTTCGAAAATTAAACAATTATAGATCAAATCTTGCATTAATGGCGGAAATACTCCTTGTAATTGCTGAAAACCCAACAAAAATCCCAAATGCACGCCTAAAATCGAATAGAAATCGATTCTAACTCAGAACTAGAACCCTAATTCGAAATTGGTGGGTGGTATTGCGTGTTAGCTTGACGGCCTGACGAGGGGAAAGCAACAGCGGTGGTCGGCGATAGATGATGAACGCGATTTTTTATCTGGGAATGAAGATTATTAGAGAGTACAGTGAAAAATAAAGGAAGAACTGAAGGTAAGAGAGAGAGAGTGTGTTATTAGGGAATGGAGAACGGGGAAGAACGCGACTTTTTAAATCCCAAGCTTTGTTTCCTTTTTTAATTCAATCTCAGCTGTTTGTGTTCCCTTAATCTAATGGTCTTGATTTTAAAGCACAAACTCACAGCTCACCGTAATAACCAAACTCACCGAGATCTCGCCTCTATATATATATATATATATATATATATATATATATATATATATATATATATATATATATATATATATATATATATATATATATATATATATATATATATGTAGGATCCGTGAGAACGATCATTCGGGGAGAACAGTGAGAACGTCCCTCCTCCCTTGGATTAAACTGAAATGTACGGCTGATAATTAATCCTAAATTAAATTTATTAATTAAACCCATCACGGTCCACTCGCTTCCTTCTTTGTGTGGAAATCCAATATCCCCATGTTTAATTAACTAAAACAACTGCAATTCAATTCCATCGTCATTTCCTAATAACTCACCATTCTTAACCACTAAAGTCAACAGTACCTTACTCCATCATTTCAAAAATGAAAACAACTCCATTACAATATCTAACTTATGCTCTTTATTTTCCTCTAAATTACCCCCC
This sequence comes from Silene latifolia, assembly GCF_048544455.1. Classification (NCBI taxonomy): domain Eukaryota; kingdom Viridiplantae; phylum Streptophyta; class Magnoliopsida; order Caryophyllales; family Caryophyllaceae; genus Silene; species Silene latifolia. Next base: position 154,143,901 of record NC_133536.1, on the reverse strand, counting down.
TTTTCCAATTCTTAAATTGGTAAGTTCAGATTTCGTATTTCTTGTTTTTCGGCTGGAATTTAGCTAGAAATCCGCCGACAATGTCGCTGATTCAATTATGAATACTTGAATGGAGCATATCCGTGGGAAAATACTCAGGCAAAAAATGTAGGGGTGGTGGTAGTCGCGGCGTGAATTGTTATCGTCGGCGACGCGCAATAATTTTTCCCCATCTATTTCAATGTATCTACTCTAATATTTGATGTATCTAGCCACTGTTTTAATGTATCTAACATAGATACACAAAATTGATTATTAGGTACATTAAAATTGGTTTCAGATACATCAATTAACAAACCAGATACATTAAATTTGTTTAGCTCCGACAGTGTTGGAGCCGGTAAAATGTTACTGCGTTGGCTGAGGATCTCGTCGGTGAAAGGTTGACGAGGGCGATGGTTCAATTTATTTTCAGATCTCATGGAGTTCATGTGGTCGTCGACATAGGGGTGATGGTGGTTGTGGGTTGAGATGTTGTTTGTGGAAGTTGTGGCAGTGGTTGGTGCGCGATTTCAGGTGAGGGAGGTTGGAAAATAGGCGTGGCTGATTGTTAATAGGCATGTGACGATGGTGGTCGGCTTATCGTCGGCGTTAGGAAGTTGATTGTGTTTTGCCGGCGTGATTTGATGATCGACGGCGAGGAGTGATGATGAGGTGGTCATGGGTGAGTGGTAATTGGGAATGACGATGTCAGTTGGATGAGGGGAGAAAATGTAAGTTTGGGTTTTGTTTGTAGGGGCAGTATAACACGCGAGTGTTGATTAAGTCAGGTACAGTTAGTTCGTTCTCACCGAGTATTCGTTCTCACCAGATCTCGCCTCTCTCTCTCTCTCTCTCTCTCTCTCTATATATATATATATATATATATATATATATATATATATATATATATATATATATATATATATATATATATATATATATATATATAGAGAGAGAGAGAGAGAGAAAGAGGCGAGATCTCGTGAGTTTGGTTCTTACGGTGAGTTGTGAGTTTGGAAAATCTCAGCCATTAGATCAAAAGAAACCAAGGGCAGAGATTAGATCTCATTAGTTGTACTTCTTAACACTGCCCACTTCCCAACGATCTATTCACATCCCTAATTTCCGACATCAAATCATACTCCAGCAACGATCCTCTTCTTCCATGGCTTCGGTAAGTATTACATTACTTTCTCTCTTTGATTACCTCAGCTTCTCAAGGATAAGCTTCCTTGCTTCCTTTAAAAATGCGCCCAGACTTTCGACTCCGATAGACGCTACCGTAACGACATGCGTTACCTCCGCATTTGGCTTCAACTGGTTAGTTTCTCGCAATTAATTAATCGACATCTTGTTTGTAACTGAGTTAGGGAGTTGAATTAATATATGGGTGGGTGGCTCCGCAGATGGATTATGTGGATGATCCGAAAGCGTTGTTGCGGACTATAGAAGTAAACAAGATTGGGATGAAGAAGTGCGTTTCTGACACCAAGAAGCTGTAATGGAATAGCCGACTCACATTCCTTGAGCTGTGCAGCTTCATCTATTACCACCATTTCTACAGGTGACTTCATTTTGATAGAGCCTGATGCAGTACAGAATATCAAACGAGCATTTTCCAAGAAGAAATCCCTCAATGATCCTTCAATTTTGGGTCGTGGAAACCGATTAAGTAGTTCTTTCAGGATCGAAAAAAGTTCAATCTTTTTTATCATCAGATCTGCAAATTGAAAGGATTCTTTTTACTTTTCAAGTGTCTTAAGCAAATTAATCAGCTGAATCATCTGCATGCCGACATCTGAAGGGATGGCTAATGTTGGTAGATGGGTGTACAAATTCTTGGCGCAGAAAACCAACTTAAGTGATACAGACCGGAATTTTTTTAACACGAATTCCTCGAATGTCAGACAACTTTCTTTTTTCTGCTCTATTTGTTGACCTGTCAAAGATTCATTAATGATATCCTTCATTTTCTTCTTGTTCTTGTTCTTCTTCTTCTTCGTTTTCTTTGATGACTCCGGATTCACTGCATCTCCATCTGCTACAGTATCTTCAGTATCATCGTCATTACTTTTGTACCCGCCTAAGTAAGTATTATACTGCTATCTGGGATCCTCAAGTAAGCATATCGACTTGCGTTACCTCCGCATTTGGCTTCAACTGGTTAGTTTCTCGCAATTAATTAATCGATTGCTTGTTTGTAATTGAGTTAGGGAGTTGAATTAATATATGGCTGGGTGGGTGGCTCCGCAGATGGATTACGTGGATGATCCGAAAGCGTTGTTGCGGACTATGGAAGTAAACAAGCGGGGTCATTTTGACTACTCTATAGATACACACTAGTAAGGGGAAACAAGAGATTTATACACTTGAATAAGTCTGTGTATTTGTGTATTGACTGAACTGTTTTCTTTTTAAACTGTGCCACTCTTTGAAAGTTTGGGCAGAGATCAGCACGTAGATTTCTTGTTTTTCTTTGTTATCTTTCCCTCTTGAATCAACAAGACTAACAATACTACCTGAACAGCACAATAACACGTGGTAAAAAAGAGTAAAAAAAAATCAAAAGTAGTAAAAAAAATCAAAGTGACACCGGAATAACATCGCAATAACACCAGAATAACAGCACAATAACACGTGTTAAAAAAGAGTAAAAATATCAAAGTAGTAAAAAAAATCAAAGTAACACCGGATTAACATCACAATAACACCAGAATAACAGCACAATAACATGTGTTAAAGAAAGGGTAAAAAAAATCAAAGTAGTAAAAAAATGTAAGTGACATCGGAATAACATCACAATAACACCAGAATAACAGCACAATAACATGTGGTAGAAAAAAGTAAAAAAATCAAAAGTAGTAAAAAAAATCAAAGTGACACTGGAATAACATCACAATAACACCAGAATAACAGCACAATAACATGCGGTAAAAAAAAGAGTAAAAAAATAAAAGTAGTAAAAAAATCAAAAGTGAAACCGGAATAACATCACAATAATAGCAGAATAACAGTAGAATAACAGCACAATAACACGTGGTAAAAAAAAAATCAAAGTCATAAAAAAAATCAAAGTGACAATAGAATAACATCACAATAACAGCGGAGTAACAATAACAGCACAATAACACGTGGTAAAAAAAAAAGAAAAAAAAATCAAAGTCGTAAAAAAAATCTAACTGACAGCAGAATAACATCACAATAACAGCGGAGTAACAATAACAACACAATAACACGTGGTAAAAAAAAAGAGAAAAAAAAATCAAAGTCGTAAAAAAAAATCAAAGTAAAAAAACACAATAACAACATAATAACACGAGGTAAAAAAAATAAGAGTAAAAAAATTAAAGTAAAAAAAAAATTGGTACAAAAAGAAAAAAGAAAAAAAGGTAACATAATGAGAAAATTAGAGAAAAACATAAGAGAAAAGAATCAAAGTCGTAAAAAAAACACAATAACGCGAGGAAAAAAAAAAGATAAAAAAAATTAAAGTAAAAAAAAAAGAGTAACACTATAAAAAAGAGAAAATAAGTAAATGACAGTGGTTTATATGACAGGTAAGATTAGATCTTGGCCATTTATCTCTAATATAATCTAGTGGCTGAGATTTCCAAACACAAACTCACGACTCACCATAAAAAACAAAACTCACAAAAACCTAACTATATATATATATATATATATATATATATATATATATATATATATATATAGAAATTGCATCAAGTGAGTCTAGGTATCTTAGGTGAGTCTAGCATCTTAATCTCAGCCATTAGATCTACTCCTAATCAACGGCTGAGATTAAATCTCAAAAATTATAATTAGACTATATAAGGCTCGATTTCTCGCCGCTAACCTTACAATTTGTTTCACTTTCTCTCTCTTCATTCACACTTTTTCTCTCTCTACGAATTTCCCTCTGTTTTTCTTCGTTCTCGCGTAAAACAAATCCAACAAAAAATATACACAAATAATTTTACTTTTCAATTCATCATTCAATTATTTCTACAGTTCAATCGTTCTCAGTTTTTGCTTGATGGTTGATACTCCTATGGATGCCGATTCTCGAAAATAGTTTGCGCGCAGTAATCCTTTTCTTTGATTATAATCGTTATTGTTTTTCTGTCAAATTTGATTAGAATCGTTGTTTTCTCTCTTGAATTTGCAATTTCGCTTTATCCTTTGCTTTCATGATAATCGTTGTTGTTTTCCGTCATATTTGATCGAATTTGATTATAATCTATGTCTTTCTTTGCAAATTCGCTTTTTCCTTTGTTTTTGCTACCGACATTAACATGCAAACAGGTAATTTCCGTAATCCTTTCGTTTTCAGTTTTGCTTTTCGCGATTTCATCTGGATTCTATGTCGCTGATCACTCGCTATTGTAATTTCATTATTCCGTTGCTTTTCTGTTTTTTAGGTTAATCGATTTTATGTTTGCTTCAATTTTAACGAAATCCGTTCACTTCTACTTCAATTTTACGATGTCCTTTCCTTTGATTCTTCTCGTATTTGCTTTTCTCTTAAATATTAGGTGAAATATCCTTGTATTTGTTGTTTTTCCTATCGAATTTTCATATTTGCGTTCTCCTCTCGCTTCGCTTACAATCGCAGTTGCTTTATCGTCACATTAAGTCAATTTTGATTATATTTGTCTTTATTTTGTTGCTTTTCAGTTTTTTAGGTTAATCGATTTTATGTTTGCTTCAATTTTAATGAAATCCGTTCACTTCTACTTACTTGATTTACGGTCTCCTTTCCTTTGATTATACTCGTAGTTGCTTTTCTCTTAAATATTAGGTCAAATATCCTTGTATTTGTTGATTTTCTCGTTCAACTTCGGTCAAATTTCATTATATTTGACCTCTTATCCTGTCTTGTATATTCATGTTCCCCCGTCTCGTATATTCCATTTCTTTGTCAATGCTTACAGTGCTCACTTGTTACAATATCAATGTTCTTTGTAACACAATCACATATATTCATTTTCCATTGCACATATAACATATCTTTGTACCACTTACGGACGTCCTCTTATTCTCGTCATTACTTCAATGTACTTTAGTTTCTTGTTCTAAATTGAAGTCCATCCTCTTCGCATATTCTGTTTCTCCGTCCATCCTTATGTCACTACATTGTCATAGTACTAGTATTATCAGTAACAATGTTACTCTTTGTAATACCACCGTTGTATTTCAGGTCACTAATACTCGTATTTCCCTTTTTGTATTACATGACTCAAGTTCGTCACTCAACCCCATTCTACGCCAATTGTCCAAGAGCAACCCAATCCTCAACCAAATAATCAGCTTGTTCTGTCTCACACGCCTAATGGAGGTGAGCGCTGGATGCGTGTGGTTGAGCACAAGTTTAGACCTACCATTGGTGCAGTTTTCGCCTCCCTTGAGGCTGGAATCAAGTTCTACGAGGTTTATGCTCGGGCATGCGGATTTACCCCTCGGAAGCACAGTACGAAAACACTACGAGGTGGTGTTGCACACCAAAAATTCGTAGTCTGCAACCGTCAAGGGTTCAGGGAATCTAAACCGAAACAGCGTCCCAGAACCAAGGATGATGAGAATATGGGTAATTGTTCGTCCACTAGCTAGTACGTTACACGGCGAGTTAAAATCACAAGAATTGGATGCCGAGCATACGTCAGATTTGCCCTTCTACATGGCCTTGATGGCCCAGCTATGATTGACGAGTTTTCTAAAGTCCACAATCATCGTCTCACCTCTGTCGTACAGAGATCTCGATAAGATTTCACGATCCTTGATATGTTCCGAAAGACGCTTATCTTGGACAACTCCAAGTTGAATATTGGTATTTGGATTGACCTTTAGACCGGTTAAGGAACTTGTCAATGGGTATGAAAATATCGGTGCTACATTGATAGATTTTAAGAACTTTCAAAGAGATATCAAGTGCTACATTGGGTTAAGAGATCTTGACGACCTTTTCATCGATCGACTCGAGAAACTCAAAGCAACCCAACCCCAGTTCTACTTCGCCTATGATGTTGATCCGCAAAACCGTCTAACAAAGTTCTTTTGGGCTGATGCTACATGTATTAGAAACTACTCATTCTTTGGGGATCTTTGTTAGCTTCGACCCTACTTACGGAACCAACAAGTATGATATGGTTTTTACACCATTCACAGGTGTTAATCACCACAGAAAGTCGGTGTTGTTTGCGGTTGTCTCTGTTACACGAGGATGACATCTCCTTCCAATGGACCTTTCAAAGCATTTCTTGTTCGCCATGGGACAAAAAGAGCCACGATTCATGATCACGGATCAATGCCCTGGCATAAAGAAGGTAATAGTGTGACAATGTTCGTAACAGACTTACTTAAGATTATTGTACCCCAACTTTCGACTCCAACTACCACTGTTCCATCTCTTCCTCTTTTACAAGGTTATTCAATAACAATGTCATCAGTAACTAAATTACTAACATATAATTTACTCACTTGCTCTTTCCCTATCTCGGTCAATATCACGTTCGACTTGTTGTTTCATTATGCCGGCATACAACAGGCTTTCCTTCGTTTTCAAGACAGCTAGGCATCGTTATTGTATGTGGCATATTACACAAAAGATCACGGACAAAGTTGGTTCAGCACTCTGCAGAGACACGGACTTCCTTGCTCGCTTCAACGCTGTTGTTTGGGACCCTGATATGGAGCCGTCGGAGTTCGAAGAGAAGTGGCAGAAGGTCATTTCAGATTTCGAGCTGGAAGATAATGATTGGTTGACTACAATGTTCGACGACAGACACCATTGGATTCCTGCCTACCATCGTGACCTTGCCTTGGGTTGCATATTAAGAACAACACAGCGATCAGAAAGTACAAATTCGTTTTTCAAGCGCTATGAGAATCACTTTGGTACACTGGTCGAATTTTGGATGAGGTAAACACCTCTTTTTCATTCCTTACATGCGGGAACAGTGTATGTTACTGAGTACCATTGTTTCATTGTTACATAAATAATTTGTTGCCGAATCCTTGTTGCATTAAAACCAGGTTCCAAATGCTATGGGACAGCGCTATACACGAAGGTGCGATGATTATAACGCGACCACTCATTCCCCGAGCTTAAGACAGAATTACCTATAGAAAAGCATGGCGCTATTATATACACACATGCTGTGTTCAAGGTGTTCCAAGAAGAAGTAATGGCGGCCGATTCATGTGGTGTTGATGACTTTGAGAAGGAGGAGCATGTGCGCATAATTCATGTAATCGATCTTTGAGACAGACATGAATTTTCAAGGTGAGGTTGGACCTTAGAAGCACGAGATGCGGTATGCGAGTGTAAACTGTTCGAAAGAATTGGATTACTCTGCAGGCATATTTTGTGGGTGTACAAGGGCAAAGGAATTGGGCGAATACCAAGCAAGTACATTGTAGATCGTTGGCTAAATAACACACACGCAGCGAATAGGTTTGATTCGAAAACATTATTACAAAGTGACAATTTTGACTTGTTACGATAATTGTTTTCTGATAACATTGTAACCATAATTTCTTACAAAGAACATTCTCACCATGATAAACAAGTAACTTCTTTTTTACTTCCGTGCTTGATTCGAATGGGAATGTCATTGAGGATTCATATATGGCTACGTCGATAATGAGTCATTTGTGCAACGTATGGTCAGAGTTCCGTCAGATAGTTGGTGTTCTCAAAACTTTACCTGTTGAACACACGGAAGAGTTAGCATCCCTCCTAGTTGAGTTCCGGCAGAAGTTATGTATTGAACCACTTACAAAAGACCAAGAGATGGAGATGTTGTTGGGCTGCAGCTCGTCGTCTGAAGTCACTATCCACCCTCCGGAACAAGCACGCAACAAGGGCAGTGGAAAAAGATTGAAGTCAGCTAAACAACAGGCCATTGAAAAAGCAGCCAAGCCAAAGAGGCTATGTGCATACTGCAAAGAAAGAGTTACCCACGACAGGAGAACATGCCCTCTTCGCATAGCTGATGTAGCTGCTGAGAAAGCAGCTAAAAAGAAAAAAGTTTGATACTGTTATGATGTTACAGTAACATTGTGACCTTAGCAATAATTAGTAGGATTTTGTGTTGCTGTGCCAATAATATGTCACAGTAAAAATAAAAAAGTAGAATTGTGTCTTGTTGTGGCAATAACATGTCACAGTAAAAAGTCATTCGATTTTCCTACATCATAGTTAACATTTTATACAGCACTTACAACATTTTATACAGCAATACATATTGTTTTAGGACCATTTTCCGTCCCGTTTTAGGAGCATATTTCCTAAGTTTTACGAATGATATTATACAATTTGTTATACGATTTCTTTTGTTTAAGGAAAAGGGTTTAGGGTTGGATTAGGCCGCTCGCGGCGGTGCCGCCTAATCCAACCCTAAACCCTTTTCCGTCCCGTTTTAGGAGCGTTTTTCCCCAAATTTAAATCCCGTCCACGACAGGGTATCACCCGTCCTTCCCTAGGGTTTAGTTTTGGTTTTTTCGCACCTCGATTTTTAAAGGAAAAGGGTTTAGGGTTGGATTAGGCGGCTCCGCGAAGCGGTTCCGCCTAATCCAACCCTAAACCCTTTTCCGTCCCGTTTTAGGAGCGTTTTTCCCCAAATTTAAATCCCGTCCACGACAGGGTATCACCCGTCCTTCCCTAGGGTTTAGTTTTTTGGTTTTTCTTGTAACAACCTTTGTTTAAGGAAAAGGGTTTAGGGTTGGATTAGGCGGCTCAGCGAAGCGGTCCCGCCTAATCCAACCCTAAACCCTTTCCTTCCCGTTTTTAGGAGCGTTTTTCCCCAAATTTAAATCACGTCCACGACAGGGTATCACCCGTCCTTCCCTAGGGTTTAGTTTTGGTTTTTTGTAACAACCTTTGTTTAAGGAAAAGGGTTTAGGGTTGGATTAGGCGACTCCGCGAAGCGGTGCCGCCTAATCCAACCCTAAACCCTTTTCCGTCCCGTTTTAGGAGCGTTTTTCCCAAATTTAAATCCCGTCCACGACAGGGTATCACCCGTCCTTCCCTAAGGTTTAGTTTTGACTCCTAAAACTTCCCTAAGGTTTCTTTGTAATGCTTTGTTGTACTACGAACAAGCTTTGTTTAAGGAAAAGGGTTTAGGGTTGGATTAGGCGGAACCGCCGCGGCACCGCCTAATCCAACCCTAAACCCTTTTCCGTCCCGTTTTAGGAGCGTTTTTTGACAATTTTAAACATAGTTACATAATCGTTGTTCAATTTAATATACCACAATTCAAATAGTAAATTGGACAATTAACCGAATTAAGATGTCATTCATTAAAAACAAGTGTTACAAACACTGATTACAAACGAAACACTTAGAAAGAGTAAATGTGAGTTAACTTAAATATAAGTCATCACAAGAAGCATAAACATGTAATAAAGAAAGGAAATTTTAAATCTTTTACTCCCTTCTTAGTCGTTTATTCACGGGAGGAGAATGAACGCTGCTTTCGCCCTCTAGCAACTCCCTTTTCGATTATTCTGTAACCTTCCATCTCTTCAATAGCTTTGACAACAAGAGGCCACTTCATGTTAATCGAAGGGTTGACTTTAGCATATGACTCCCTAAGAGTTGTAACACCAAGGAGAAATTGACGGTCTAAATCAGTTTCAGTGTACTTCTTGACTTATTTTCTTCTAGTCAATTTGTTTCCCAATACACTTGTTTTCCGCCATCGAAACTTGATATGAGCTTGACATTTTCCAAGTCATTTTCAAGCACTTGTACTCGTTCCACCATTTCTATTACCTTACTATCAGATGATATAACCTGCTCAAGTAATGAATCTCTATGCCTTGTCATTTCTTCCAGTTCAAACTTGGTGTCTTCTAGTTTCCTTTGAATTCGTTCCATTTTTTCTCTTCACGCAACAAAAAAAAAAAAAAAAAAAAAAAAACTATTAAAACAGAAAAATAAACTGTTTTCCCTAAATTAGAGAAAACAAAATCTATTTATATACAAACATAAACTGTTTTCCCTCAATTAGAGCAAGGTTTTTAATATTACAAAAGATTTAAAAAAAATTAGACATGAAAAACCTTTGAATTTGTCTTGGCTTATTTTTTTTGTTTAGAAAATGAAGTGTAAATGTTGAATGAAAATGAGATTATTTATAGATAAGCAAAAAAAAAAATGCAGTTTTAAAAAAAAAAAAAAAAAAAAAAAAAAAATCGCCTTGAAACACGTCACTTTGAACAAAGTGCAAAACTGCATTTTAGAAAGATAAGCTGCTGCAGATTGTAGAATTCAAAGCGTCAAAACCGTCATTTCAAGTAACATAATTGTGCTTTTTTACAATGACATTATTTATAGATAATTGTGAAAAACAAAACAGTTATTTTAAAAAAAAAAAAAAATTAATCGCTTTAAAAACCACTTTTATTAATCGCTTTGTAAACTGTTTTTAAATGATGATTGATGTTAACCACGTGCATGTTCCCCATAATTAAGTCCGATTATAAATCTTTGCAGAGTGGAGAATTCTAAGCGTCAAAATCTTTTATTATAATTTTCATTTATTACTATCACAGTGTTACAGTAACATTATTTTCATTTTGTCTCGACTTTTTTTGTTTAAAAAAAAACACTTAACATTTTAATAACTGTTTTCAAAATTAAATGCTTTAAACAAACAGTTAATTTTTGAATTCCAACAGACAAAATCAGACATGAAACTTATCCAACCCATGTTTCGTATTCCCTATGAAGTGCAGTTATAACAGCTGCAAGAGTGAAGAATTCAAAACGTCAAATTATGTTTTCTCTTTTCACTCTTGAAACTGTCACACTGTTACAGTAACATAGTTAATGAATTCTGCATATAATAAGTTAATGTTACAGTAACAAACTTATTTGTAATATATTCCAAAATATTCGAAAATATGTTCCACTGTCTATGACAGCCACTATTACGTTGTTAAAGTAACATTGTTTTAGAGTACATCACTTGATTTTCACTTTAAAACGAAGTACAGGCATTTCGGTGTTGAGTGGCTTCGGTTCATTCTCAATCGGTGGTTCTTTGTTTGACAATTCATCTTCCGTTGCCTTCCCTTTGAGCATTCTAGCCGCTTCCCTCCTTGCAGCTATATCTGGCCAGATTGTTTTCTTTGATTTTTTGAAAATTTCAACAGCGTCCAACAATTCAGCCCGTATTTTGTTGATGTCAGCCATGAGCAAACATGCAGCAATTTGGGAAGCACATGCCCGCCGATAAAATGTGTTGTTGAGCAAAGAAGACTTGTTTGCATATCCCAAAAATTGAGAGAGAGGGTTGTCATAGTGATACTGGTGACTCTTCAAATACGGAAGCCCGTTCGCCATTTAAACTTCACATTTACCACAGGATAGCGGAGCATTTCGATTTACCCTCACGTCGCCCTTTGTGTCCAGGTAGTCACTCATGCAACCACTGTCGGTCGTAAAAGCAGAACATTAATTTCCTTTTACTATCAACTAAGAAATGTGTAATCAACAATGTTACAAAGATAGGTGTAACAAGATAACATGAAACAACATAATAACGTTAAAGATATCGACATTCGAATGTAACAATGAAATCTGAAATCAAATCAAATCGTAAACATACAATTCGACAACTCGGGGGACTTACTGCTTTTGCCATTGCGATGTCGTAAGTGAATGAAGACTCCCGATTAGCATACGATTGATCGTCGATCACACTAATCTCTTTGTTGAGGAAATTAATACACACACAGAAGTAGTGATAGCCACCCAAACAAGGTATAAAAATAAGTTCGGCATCAAGTCTGTAATTTGCCTTGCTCGCGTTGATGAAATTATCCCAAATTTCAAACAACTCGTTCTTTATATCAGACTGTTCACTATCCTCCCGCATCACGACCCGGTAGAGCATGTAGTAGTTTTTAAAAAAAAAAAAATGTAAGGGTTAGATTTCCCTTGTAAAAGAATCATATGTTCTTGAATGAAGCGGACATTTAACACCGTGCAACTTACCATGTGACCTAGTCCTAAGTAAAGTATGGTTGGCCCCTTTGCCCTTGTGCCTCTTTTCTTTGTTCTCGACATAATTCAAGAGTAGAGACCAGCATTCAAACACCATCCAATTTGTGTGACTCCTAGGACGTAGTGAGAGTATATCAGCTCTTGTCAACCTCTGTTGTCTCCTAACGCAGCCAGGATCTCACATTTGAGAACCATAAGAGTCGGATTACTCAAGAGTTTTCGCGAGAAGCGAAGTGTAACATAAAAAGTGTTTAAAAACCAGTTTCTGTAAACGAGTGTCACAAAGTAACACTTTCACAAAGTAACAACAAGTATTTTACCTTTTGTGGAAGTCGATATCATCCATAAACGCATAATCAAGAACGTGCCTTCTCAGATTAGTTGTCTTTGGACAGCTAGATTTCGATTTGCTCTCATAAATTCGAGAGACTAGGAATATATCACCGTCAATTTCACCGTCACCTAGAGAACATCCCATAACATCATCTTTATGAAATTTAAATATTATCTCCTCATCTTCACCAATTGCTCTAGGAGAATGCTTGTAAGCAACCGACTTCACCCTATTTGTTTGGGCTCTTCCCCTTTTTGTTTTTCCTGTGGCTTCTTTGTTTTTTCCTCTTCCTTTTTTTCCTCTTCCTTTTTTCCTTCTTCTCTTCCAGCCTTCTTTTTTTTTTTGACTTTTCCTTCATTTGTTCCCTTTCATTCCCTGAATTTTGATATCCTCCTTGCACCTCTTTTCGTACTTGATTCAAGTCGCTAAGAACAAGTATTGCACATATTTCAACACGGTACAACATTCTTTTCCGTTCATCCCCAGCTCGAGTCAAAAACCTTCCCCGTGTAGAAAGCCATGTGCATCATCATGAAAACCCCACAATCCACGTTTTTTGCGGTGCTCGCCATTTAAATTTCACATTCTTAAGTGGGAAACTTTCCACTTTGGAGCCTTTTGCAATTTGCATTTCTAACAACATTTTCCCCATGATATTTGCCTGCACAAAAAGTAATCATCATTCTTTGTATCTATGTTATCAGTAACTATGATTGCCAAATTTATTAATGGAAATTTAAAGGTATAACATTGTCTTTGTAAGTAGAGAAACTTACCGCATTTCTTGCCATTTTTGCTTTTCGGGATCTGGCATATAAGGGTTTGTTGTCTAGGTAGTCAACGGTTTTCGACATGAAATTTATGCAAGCACGGAAAAAGTGGTCCTCCAGAATGAGTGGAATGAATATCGCAATTGCGAGATATATATCATTGCTAAAAGAATTTCTATACACTCTACTTATATAAGAATAAAAAAAAAAAACAATATTAAAAAAATAATGTGGTTTACCATATCACGGTCGAAATTCAGTGGACTCTTGTTGTATTTGATCCCTTTGTGTGAAGGACAAAGACAAAACTTCACTTTCTAAATGTCTGTTTTGAATGGGTTTTCCAAGAGCCATCGTTGCTAATGCGTCCTACAAAAATAAATATAAATACAAAGTCAATAAACATTATAGAAACAGAAAATCAATAAGAATAAAAATTTATTTATTACAAGTAACATACTGATTGACCCAAGCCCATGAAAATCCTCAATGGTGTATCACTTGCTACCTTTACGGAGATGAGGTCATTCAAAGAACATTGACCAACATTCAGTGACCATTATATAAATAAGCTCACCAGGAGCCAATGAAGTTAAATCTTCCCTTGGAATGAAGTGATACTTCCCATACGAGACAAGCCTTTCCCTGTTGGACAATGAGATGTAATAGTCAGAACACCTTTTAATAGAGTAACAGTTAACAAAGAATAACTATTCGAGTTGAAACAGTATTCACTTGCAAAGTAAAACGTTTTGTTTATCACAATGCAAGAGTAAATAAAGTACTCACGTATCGAGAGGTTCTCGTCATCGTCGATAAAACAATAGTCAATTGTTTCTTTCCTAACTTCAAGAATAGGCGCCATTATCTCCTTGTGTTTTATCATACTCTTGGACACAAGTGTTAGATCCGGAGCTGGTAGGCCACATTCGATTGTGCAGCCGTAGCGAGGAGCCATCACGCGCATCTAGTCTTCAGTTGTTTCGACATGTAACAAATAGTGGTCGCCAGTATCTTCGTCGTAATTGTCATACAGGATCTCATCACGCAATCATCGACAATATCAACTTCATCATCGTCGTCATCTTTCGCTACCTCGACCGCACCGAGTAGTTATTGGTTCTTCGTCGCTAACTGTCTCATCATCGGCCTCACCGGGTTTTTCTCCTTCCTCGCCTTTTTCATCATTCCCATCGCGTCTTCATTACAGTTGCTTCATCCTCCCTTCTTTGTTATCTTCGTTTTTATCGAGCATTGTCTTCATCTTTATCATCATCGTTCTCTTCATCTGGTTTTTCATTCCCATCATCCTCTTCATCTTTATCGTCATCTTCCTTTTCATTTCCCTCACTGGTTGGTTGGTCAACAACCTGGCCTGATGCATCATCATCGGCCTCTTCCTTGTTATCTGTGGTACAAGTAATTGAATTGAATATAAATTACTAATGTTTTTCGGACCAACAATGTCTCATAGTTATACTAATAAAGTGTTATTCTTTGTAAAATTACCTTGAAGATCCTTCTTCAAATTTGCCTCGATCGTTGGGTTCTCTTGACTTGGCCCGATGCATCATCTTGGCCTCTTCGTTGTCATGTGTGTAGCGAGATAATTGAATATATATATATCATTTGTAAACTTCGATAAAACTACGACACAAGAATAACAGCGTTACTATAACGATGTTACGATAAGAATGCTTAGTGTTACATCGGCTAATACAACGAGTGCAAATAGATTTCTCTATTACCTTCGGGAGATCCTTCTTGGTGCCTCATTGGTGGGTTGTCTTCAGGCTTGCACGATTCATCAACTTCCGCCTCTTCCTCGTCATCGTGTCAGGTAATTGGATTCAATATATATTAACAATTTTTCTTTGAACCAAAAAAGGTACAATAGATAAACGTAAACTTCGTTAAAACTACGTCAAAGTAACATTGTTACTCTAATGATTGTTACAAAGAACGAATGCTAAATGTTACATCGCCTAATACAACGAGTTTAAATAGATTCCTCAATTACCTTCAGGAGATGCCTCTTCACCTGCCTCACTAGTTGGGTTATCTTGGTGGCTCGATGCATCACCTTCGGCCTCTGCCTTGTCATCTGTGTAGCAGATAATGAATGAAAATATATTACTAAATTGTTTGTTAAAAAAGCACCCAGTAACAGAAAGGCTATAACAGCATTACACTATTACCTTCACCAGATTCATCTTCTGGCTCGCTAGTTGTTTTGTCACCCTGCCCGGATGCATCATATTCATCAGCATCATCGTTTTCATCTAAAAGGAAAGTAATTGATTATTAGTAATTATTTGTAAAATGAAAACTCTATAACAGCGATCATGTAACAGTGTTAGTGCAAGTGATTAGATTATTGTAGTATTGTTACTATATTACCTTCATCAGATGCATCTTCATCATCCTCGCCACTCCCCTCTTTGTCGTCTTCATTTTCTTCTTCTTTATCATCCTCCTCCTCTTCATCTCCGTCATCCTCTTGACCTTTGCCAGATTCATCCTCCTCATCTGCATCATCGTCTTCATCTGCATCATCCTTTTCCTCTGCATCATCCTCTTCATCTGCATCACAAGTAAGTAATTGAATATTATATTACTAACTATTAATATATATAAATATTACAGTAACAGTGTTATTGTAAAAGTATAACTAAAAGTAATAACAGTAACACTGTTACTCGATCTATTACCTTCACCAGATTGGCTTTCAGCATCCTTTACATCCTCCTCTCTGTCCTCTTGGTCTTCTTCCTCTTCATCCTCCTTTTCCTTTTCATCCTCTTCATCGTCTTCCTCCTCATCGGCACTTTCTTCATCGTTATCTATGTCCGTGCCACCCTCTTGAAGACTCTTGTTTTTAAGAAGACTCTCAACATCGCCGCCATCGTCATCCCCGTCCTCATCATCATCCTCTGCATCATCAGTCCCGTCATCATCATTGCCATCATCAGTCCCGTCATCATCGTTGCCATCATCAGTCCCGTCCTCATCGTCACTTTCCACTCCGTCCTCCATCTCATCTTGCCTGTCCTCGTCATGAACCTCCTCATCCTCTTCATCATCTTCTTCATGATGTTGCTCACTTAAACTGCTCAATACTTCCTTTACCAGGGATTCTGACTTAACTGTCCTAGGACTTTTCTCTGTTGGAAATGGTTCCAACTTCCTACTGACTTTGGACCTTGTATATACCGGGAAGTCATTCGCCCTCCTCTTCAACGATTCAGCCTTTCGCACAACATCTTCGGCATATTTAAGGTATTCAGGCTTTAGTGGTGATTTCTGTTTTTGCTTTGATTCGAAAACCTTCAGTCGCTGAGCAAATCTCTCGTGAACAAGGTTGGAATCCCTCCTATACATCAGCAACATCAGGTCGGTCTCCTAAGTCAATAAACCAAAAAGAAAGAAATGAATTAGATACCAGATTTGGGAGTTGTAACAATTGCAGACAATTAAATTTATAAAAACAACTCACATCATGACTTTTTCCTTCAACTCGGCATCTGTTTCAATGCCGGAAGCTTCTCCATCAAGATGTACTCCCTTCCCTCACTACTCTTAAGAAAAAGCGCTCGTCATCCTCACCTTCATCGATTCGCCCATCCTATTTACGAAACATATTAGTAATTAGTAATTAATATTAATAATTAACAATATAGTAAGGTAATGATAATATTATTACAGTAAAGCCATTACGAGAACGATATCACAGTGACCATATTACGATTGACGATATTACACGACGTGCCACATTACCTTCACTGGGATCCTTGCCAAGGCAAATAGGATAGACAGTTTCGACATCTCATTAGCTCCTAGACAGCCAATCTTTCCTTCATCTTTGACTCTTTTTGAAAGACTTTCATCCGTCCAATCTTTGTATCGAGGTAAGTCGTTGGTTGTACCTCGCCATGGAACTCAAACCGGTGAATGTAGGCCAACAGCAGCACCACAATACACCCACAAAGACACTTAACCGTTCCTGTCTTCAACCCCTTGACGCCCTCTACTACCTTCTCATAGACATACTTTGACCAATTAAAACCTTTTATTTTTTCAACATCGTCCACAGACCTTCAACGATCTGAAATCACAGAATAATTTGGAGTCGGCGCTAAAAAAGTGGAGAGCGCATAAAGAACGAACATCTGCTTGAACTCATCACCGCAGCCACCCTTGTTATTCTTAAACCAACTAGTCACCAAATCTAGCTTGATGTTCGTGCTTTGTAGAGATGTTGAACTTCCTTCTCCATTTGTTTTTTAACTCGGTGTCCTCAAGATGGGATCCGCGACCGTCGCGGTCAACACCACATTATTACCCTTCACCCGGCAAAAGTAAAAATAGGTCATGAACATCATACGTGACAAAGACAAACTCCTCTGTTTCGATTACATGAACCTTCAAACTGTCGCAATCAAAAGCCTCAACAAGCAAGTCTCATAGCCCGGAAGGGACTACGATATATTCATCTTCAATAGTCCTCCAAAACCAATTTCTTTAATGGCTTTCTTTTGCTTTACGGTAAACTTGCTCATAACATCAACCAACGACTGGCCCCGCACTTAGTTGGGTATTTATCCGCCTGTATTAAGGAAGTGTAAATTAGCACCACTTTGCTTAAACAGTGTGACACTATTTTATGCCAACAAACCAGCAGTAAGAAAGCAACAAAACAAGGATACAAAGAAAGTCATATCGTAACACTAAAACTTTAAACAACTCAACACGACGAACAAATAAATCAGTAGAAAGGAGAACGGTAACACACATTAATTGCTCATTTATTACAAATTATTAACCCTAATTTTGAATCGAAAAACTAGAACGCAGAAAATCAATTACTCACTTCGAGCAAAACAGTTAGGATAAATTTATTACGAATCAGTATAATCGACACAAACAACAACAATAACAAGAAGAAAAAGCAACAAGCTAATTTTTTAATGGAAAATTAATTTCCTTCTAAGATCAATTAACAAACAAGTATAATCGACAATGTTACAAAGACATCTTAAAGTAGCACTTAAACAGCATAAAAATGTTACAGTATAGGTGTTACTGTAACAATGAAACTGAAACTGAAACTTTAAACATACAAGTTTTGGCCACTAGAAAGACACATACTTTTTTAAGACCTCTTCTTTTTCAGCCTTCACCACCATCTTGGCTGGTCTCTTCTCTGTTTTAGCCCTCTTCGACATTTTGAGCCGACGCTCGAGTCATCCGAAACCTCATAATCTCTATCACTTTCATCTTCAGATGACATGGGCTTATCTCTAGGTCTCTTTTTTGTTACTCGTATTGGTTTCTTTGTTTTCGCCACCTTTTTTGGCACTGCGTTTGTCGGTTTCTTTTTTACACACCTTCACGCTCTCTTTCTTGCTTACTAGCTTTTTCGCTATTGGCTCTTTTGCCGCCGAAACTTTCTTTTTTGGTACAACCTTCTCCGCCATCTTTTGTTTGGGCACCTTCTTTGCCACCTCTTCTGTCACCAACTCTGCAGATTTGGCCGTTCTTCATTTTCGGGTCGACCCTTTATTCTGATAACTTTTTGGGCACCTCTTCTTTTGTCTCCTTTGCAACCGATTTTGATTGCTTAGTCGCTGCCTTTGACGTTGGCACGATTCGCCTTTTGAGGAGGTGCACTTGCTTGCTTCTCAATGGGCACCGATTGCTCCTTCAACAACACTGGAACATCATGCGACGGCTTTTTCCGCCGCCTTCTTCCTGGTCACATTGCTTTCTTTTTTACTTTTCTTTGGATCGGAACATTCGCAGCCTGCTCCTTTGGTCTTCTTCTTTGGTGGCTTAAGGACCTTTTCGTGAGGCACCTTACTTTCCTTCACGGCACCTTTTTTGAAGGAGCGGTGTTGCTCGGCGTAGACTCTCTGTAGGCACCTTCGTCGCCTTTTCAGTTGTAGGATTTGAAAGCTTTTCGGTCCGCATCTTCTTAGTCGGCTTTGGCAAGTTCTCTGTCGGCACCTTTTTGCTCTGTGGCTTCTCTGATGCGGCCACTTTAGCCTTTTTAGTGGTAGCCGATTTCTCGGGTACCTCTTCTTTCCGACATTGTTATTTTCAAAAATTAAAATCGAAGTTTACAATAACAATATAAAAGACAACAATTAAATTGAAAAGGAATGATGGTAGTCAAGTCGTTGAAGAAATGACAAATGGAATACGAATAATGGCGGTCGAATAATTTTTTAAAGATCAATTGATTCATTTTTTGTAACAATGAGACAATATATCATAAACCCTAATAGTAGTGACTTGCGGTCGAGCAAAGATTTGTAGACACATACTCAGATGCATGAGATGCTTCGACTTCCTTCGTGTCTTTGTTGGTTTTGATGGCTTCGTGTTGGCACCTTTTTGCTAGGTGTCTTCTCCGATCTCGCTACTTTTGCCTTCTTCGTCATGGTGATTTCTCGGGCACCTCCGCTTTCCCGACATTGTTTTTCCAAAAATCAAAATCGAATAAGATTAAAAGTAAATCAATTACGGCTACTACATCGATAGATAATGATCTTTGCTCTTTAAAAGGATAGGGGTAGTATACGCTGTTATTCGTATCGTTGTTACAAGAACATTGTTAATGTATATATGTTGAGAAATATTATAAACTTCAGGAAAAGGGACATTTCATGCAAATCACTAACAACTCAACACAACGAAGAGTTATAGGGACATACTGATCCGCATGAGATGTTTCAACGTTTTTCGTTCTTTGGCATTTTGGAAGGCTTCGTGTCGGCCGCTTTTTGCTCATTGTCTTTTCCGAAGCTTCCACTTTAGCCTTCTTCTCGACAAAGCAGATTTCTCGATTACTACGTCCGCTTTCCTGACATTGTTTATCAAAAAACCAAAACAGAATAACATTAAAACTAAAACAATTACAGCTATTAAACTGAAGCAGAATGATGGTGGACGAGTCTGACAAAGAATGTGGAATGGAACAAGAATGATAGTATCCTCATAGAATGAGACAGTTGTTACGAGTATTGTCAAACAATTGTTTTGTTATAAAACTACAAAAACATTATTCTGAAGCAATTGTCGCCCTTCAAAAGGATAGGGGATACACTTTTACACGATAGTGTAAAAAGAATAACATTGTTAATGTAGATCCGTTGAGAAATATTATTAATTTCAGGAAAAGGGACATTTCATGCAAATCACTCAAGACGGCGAAGAGTTATAGGGACATACCGATCAAAGCATGAGATGCTTCGACGTTTTTTCGTGGCCGACGGTTTGGAAGGCTTCGTGTCGGCGCTTTTTTGCTGTTGTCTTTTCCGATGCTTCCACTTTAGCCTTCTTCGACGTCGATTTTTCAGGTACTACCTCTCGCTTTCCGAGATTGTTTATCAAAAAACCAAAACAGAATAACATTAAAACTAAAACAATTACGGCTATTACATCAAGAGGAATGATGGTGGACGAGTCTTAGAAAGAATGTGGAATGGAATAAGAATGATAGTATCCTCACAGAATGAGACAGTGTTACAATATTGTCAAACAATTGTTTTGATATAAAACTACAAAGAACATCTTATATGAGGCATTTAATTGCTACTCTTTAAAACGATAGGGGATACACTTTTACTATGACATTTTTACGGTAATATTGTTATTCAGTAGATTTGTTTGAAATTTTATTAACTTCAGGAAAATGAAAATTCCCCGCAAATCACAAATAACTCAACACGACGAACAAATAATTCAATCGAAAGCGTAACGGTAATACACATTAATTGCTCATTTATTAAAAATCATTAACCCTAATTTTGAAGCGAAAAACTAGAACGAGAAAATCGGTTACTCTCTTCGAGCAAAAAAAGAACATTAACAACAAGAATCGTAATAACCTAATTTTTTCTTGAAAACTCAATTTCTTTCTTCGATCAATTAATAAACGTTTCAAATCACTATAATCGAGACTAACAACAACAACAATAACAACAACAACAACAACAGTAATAACCTAATTTTTTTACTGAAAACTCAATTTCTTTCTTCGATCAATTAATAAACGCTTCAAATCACTATAATCAAGACTAACAACAACAAGAATAACAACAACAACAATAATAACTTAATTTTTCGCGGAAAAATCAATTTCCTGCTTTGAGCAAAATAAGAACCCTAAGTCGGTGTTTATTTGAAGAAAAAATAGTATAATCAACACTAAAAACAACAACAATAACAACAATAAATAGCAAAGAACAACAACATGAAGTGGCGAACTAACTTTAAAAACAATATAATGAAATAGAGCGATTTTATACCTCTTCGTCATCTTCAAACGATTGTTACGAGTAAATATAATAATGATCTTCACTTGATTAATGCGATTTTGCTTGATGTAATAAAATTTTCGGAAAAAATTTATGGTTTAGTGAATTAACTGCCAAAGAAAAAGAACGTGAAGCGGTTTGTACGGGGAGATACAAAGCGTTTTAGAGAGAGAAAAGAAAGTGAATTTATGATGAATAATGAATGTGTCGTTCTTTATATATCAGCGCGCCTAGTTTTTTTTTTTTTTTTTTTTTAAATAAACACACGTGTCATAATCAGGACGGTTGGATCAATAAGATCCAACGGTTCTTATTGATATGCTAGACTCATCTAAGATGCTAGATTCATGGGATGCTCACTCTATATATATATATATATATAGAATTAGGATCACATGAGTCCACCCTATCTTTTTGAGTCCGTGAGTCCATGATACAATATCACACTTTATATTAAACAATATCACAGCTTATATTCAAAAAAAAAAAAAAAAAATTGAAAAAAAAATTCCAAAAAAAAGTCGTGATATTGTTTTGTAATACAATATCACACGTTACACTAAACAATATCACAGCTTACATAAAAAAAAAAAGAAAAAAATCTCAAAAAAAAAATTTGAAACAAAAAATCGTGATATTGTTTTGTAATACAATATCACACGTTATACTAAACAATATCACATCTTACATAAAAAAAAAAAACTTTTTCGAAAAAAAAAATGAAAAAAAAAAATCGTGATATTGTTTTGTAATACAATATCACACGTTATACTAAACAATATCACAGCTAACAAAAAAAAAAAAAAAAAAAAAAAAAACATTTTCGGAAAAAAAAAATTCGAAAAAAAAAATTTGAAAAAAAAAATTTCCGGAAAAAAATATCGAAAAAAAAATTTTGAAAAAAAATTTGAAAAAAAAATTCGTGATATTGTTTTGTATAGTGTGTGATATTGTTTTATGGACTCATGGACTCAAATATATAGGTGGACTCACCGGATCTTGCCTCTATATATATATATATATATATATATATATAGAGAGAGAGAGAGAGAGAGAGTTAGGTTCTTGTGAGTTTTGGTTCTTATGGTGAGTTGTGAGTTTGGAAAATCTCAGCAACTAGATTATATTTGAGATGAATGGACAAGATCTAATCTTACCTGTCATATAAAATCACTGTCATTTAATTATTTTCTGTTTTTTCTAGTGCTACTCTTTTTTTCTTTACTTTAATTTTTTTTATCTCCTTTTTTTTACCTCATGTTATTATGTTTTTTTTACAACTTTGATTTTTTTTCTGTTATGTTTTTCTCTAATTTTCTCATTATGTTACCTTTTTTCTTTTTCTTTTTGTACTAGATTTTTTTTTTACTTGAAATTTTTCTCTTATTTTTTTTTTTTACCTCGTGTTATTATGTTGTTATTGTGTTTTTTTTTACTTAGATTTTTTTTACGACTTTGATTTTTTCTCTTTTTTTTTTACCACATGTTATTGTGCTGTTATTGTTATTCCGCTGTTATTGTATGTTATTCTGCTGTTACTTTGATTTTTTGTACGACTTTGATTTTTTTTTCTTTTTTTTTTTACCAAGTGTTATTGTGCTGTTATTCTGCTGTTATTGTGATGTTATTCCGGTGTCACTTTGATTTTTTTACAACTTTGATTTTTTTTTACTACTTTGATTTTTTTACTTTTTTTTACCGCATGTTATTGTGCTGTTATTCTGGTGTTATTGTGATGTTATTCCGGTGCCACTTTGATTTTTTTTACGACCTTGATTTTTTTTTCCTTTTTTTTACCACGTGTTATTGTGCTGTTATTCTACTGTTATTCTGTTGTTATTGTGATGTTATTCCGGTGTCACTTTGATTTTTTTTTTTTTTTTTTTTTTACCACGTGTTATTGTGCTGTTATTCTATTGTTATTCTGCTGTTATTGTGATGTCATCCCGGTGTCACTTTGATTTTTTTACTACTTCGATTTTTTTACTCTTTTTTTTTACCGCATGTTATTGTGATGTTATTCTGGTGTTATTGTGATGTTATTCCGGTGTCACTTTAATTTTTTTTACTACTTTAATTTTTTTTACTCTCGGCCAACAACACACTCTCCTTTAACCCGTAATATCCATCTTAAGGGGACTTATTAGACTATGTCAATTTGAACTGTGTTCTTACTCCAAAATCGAGCAAACACTTGGGGATGGTTAGTTTAGCAATGAGCATTGACAGTATGCCACTATCCACCAGCCGAGCTTGATTCCTAGCATTCCAAATAGCACAAACAAATCTCACATGGCAAGAACTAATGAATTTCCTCTGAAGACCACTCCTTTCCCTGCCATTATTATACCTGTGAATCAAAGCAAATTGGAAGGAAAATGGACATTGAGTAAATTTTTGTTGTTACTACCGAGTATAACGTCAATTAATTCCTACAGTAATAAATAACAAAATTGCAAAACCAAATACGTAACAATAAAAAAGAACCCTAATTCAGCAAAATACCTAGAAATTGAATTGAATTGAAATAAAAGAAAGAAAAAAGAAGAATGAAGAAATAAGGAAAGTACCAATGTAAACGGTGGACTTTTGATTACCAGACATGTCGACCAAAACAAGACCCACCCGATTTCTTTCTGGGTTTCGAATGTGCTTCTCCTCCTCCCTTTCTTCACACCTTGTTCTTTTTTTTTTCCTCCTCTACTACTCTACTACCATTATTATACCAATGAATCAGCAAGTTTGAGGTAACAAAATCTCACAGAAATCGACTTAACCAAATAACAGCGATCTCGAAAAACAATCTATGTAAGCTCAAACGAACCAAAGCACTTAAATTACCTATAAACAGCTTAATTGTAAACCGATTACCAAGACCTCAAATCAAATTAGTAAATTAACCACCTAAAAATCCCAAAATATAAAGAGAAAGAAAAGTATGAATGGGGAACTCGAGTGTCTAGCAATTGAAAGGGGGAATGGTTAGATGGAAACCGAATATAAAAAAAATGAGGTAAAAAAGATGATAATTGGAAATTACCTCAAACGATTTTGTGTGTATAGTCCTCTCATGCGCTTCATCGAGCATTATAACGAGAATCTTTGCGTAAGATTCTCGTCAATAAGAATCTCCTAAGCAAAGATACCATCGATCATGTACTTAATCACGGTGTCACAACTCGTGCGGTCTTCAAATCGAATAGCATACCCAACTTCAACTCGTCACAGTAATCAAGTACCTGAATTGATTATGAGAAAATGAAAGCTCTTGATTTTTAATTGTTGAAATTGAGAAGAAATTGATGCTGCTATGATATTTTTCCCCAAATTTCTAGGGTTTTGTTTCAATGGTTTGCACGTTCTTCAACCGAGAAAGTTTTAGTGAGAAGCTATTTTTTTTGTTCTGAATTTCTGATACGTTATCTTGCTAAGGAACGGATTTTGTTTGTCTATTTTTTTAAACGTAATCTCTGCCCTTGGTTTCCTTTGATCTAGTGGCTGAGATTTTCCAAACTCACAACTCACCGTAAGAACCAAACTCACGAGATCCCGCCTCTCTCTCTCTCTCTCTCTCTCTCTCTCTCTCTATATATATATATATATATATATATATATATATATAGGGTCAAGATCCGATGAGAACCAATAGTATAATGAGAACCTCTAAAGCATCTAAGGACCGCTGGATCAGACATAATTTCAACGACAGAGATTTATCGAGGTCATATAATATTTTAGACGCTCTCCATCTTTACAATTTACAAACCACACAATCGTCTATCTCTCTTTCTCCTCATTCGATCATCGCACTTCTTCATCGTCTCCATTGCCGACCACCGTGTTTCCCCTTCTTCACTGTCATCGACTATTGCGCTTATCCTTCTTCGGTGTCATCGACCATCGTCATACTCCTCCTTCACCGCCATTGACGAAGGTAAGTTTCATGTTTAAATTTATTCAATTTCGTAATTAGAAGATATTATTTCCGTGTTATATCAATATATAGCACAATGATTTTATGTAAAATTTGTTTGATTGATTCGATTTTAACCTAAATTGATGTAATGTTGAATTAGTTTGATTGGAATAGCAGTAAATTAGGATTGAATTAAATTGATGTAATGTTGAATTAGTTTGATTGGAATAGCAGTAAATTAGTTGGTTCGATTAATAGAAATATTAGAAGTTTGTAGTGAGAATGTTTGCTACTCTACCTTCATCAAATTCGTTGGTTGATGCCTCTTTTTGTGTCGGGTCTATTCAGGGATGGTGTCAGTGAATCACAATTCAGTCAAATCTTGAACAAGGAACTTCATAAGTTTAAAGAGGTGTTTTAGAGTTTGTACTATTTTCGATCTTATTCGGTCCTGTTCTTTTGGACTTAAAGTCACTTAATTTCAGTTCAGTTCAGATCCTATAAGTTCAGTTCAGATCCTATAAGTTCAGTTCAGATCCTATAAGTTCAGTTCAGTTCAGATCCTATAAGTTCAGTTCAGTTCAGATCCAATAAGTTCAGTTCAGATCCTAGAAGTTCAGTTCAGTTTAGATCCTATAAGTTCAGTTCAGAAAAATTCAGATCTTATAAATTTAGTTCAAAAAAGTCATATACAGAGTATTATTTTTAAAGACCGATACAAAAACATTTGACATTAATTATTCGATACATACATTATTATTTAAAAAAAATCACTCTTCTCATTAATAATTTCAACGTCACAATAGATTTGGGCATGCTTGATAAAAAGCGGAATAAGGCCATGTATTAGGTACGAAAGAACATAGTCAAAAACATTTGGCGAGGCAATGGATCCGTTATTGAGAGTGATAGTGAAGATGAAAGTGATGAGGATTATGATAATATGGAAATAAATGGTTAGAAAAAAAGATATAATATGTGATTTATTTGTTATCGTAATGTAATCGTAGTATAATGTATGAACAAATCAATGCATATAAAGCGGAAAAATGTTATTATTTTACCTTATGTTTTAAACTATAATTTTTTTTATCAATGTTCTCTCTTGGCAAATAATAATAATAATAATAATAATAATAATAATAATAATAATAATAATAATAATAATAATAATAATAATAAAAATAATAATAATAATAATAATAATAATAATAATAATAATAATAATAATAATAATAATAATAATAATAATAGTTAAGTTAAATAAAATAAAATAAAGTTAAGTTCGGCTCCTATAAGTTTAATTCAGTTCAGTTCAGATCTTATAATTCCAGTTCAGTTCAGATCCTATAAGTTCAGTTCAGTTCAGATCCTATAAGTTCAGATCCTATAAGTTCAGTTCAGATCCTATAAGTTCGATTCGATTCGAGATCCTATAAGTTGATTCGATTCGAGATCGATTCGTTTGATCCAAAAGAACAGGGCCTTCCTCATCTACGACAGCAACTATTCAGTATCTTTCTCGGTTTTTCGCACAGGCCTGCAAGTTTCTAGAAGAAAATTATTGTCCAAAGTTCACGCTGATTGTAGCACAGAAGAATCATCACACCAGGTTTTTCCTGAAGAACTCTCCAAACAACATACCACCTGGTGAGTCGTCTTACCATTCTGATCCAGTATATAGCAAAATACCGGCTTCTCCTATAACAGTTGTAATTTTTGTGTCATTGTGAAGGAACTGTCATTGACAGCACCGTCTATCATCCGAGGAATAATGACTTCTTCATGTGCGCCCAGGCGGGAATGATAGTGAGTATCAGATTAATTATGATCATTGCATTCTTCTAATAAACTGTTAAAATTAATTAAACTTTATACGCTCAATGATTGCAGGGAACCTCAAGGCCAACGCATTATCATGTACTGCATGATGAGATTGGTTTCAGAGCTGAAGATTTGCCGGAACTAGTTCATTCCTTATCCTATGTGTAAATGTTTTAACCTAAATTGACGTGATGTCTTCCGATATGCCGAATTTTAGCACTAAGCTTTATCAAATCCATGGGATTTTTAGCCATTTACTTGCTTACGGATTATTTTGATATGCTAGTTTTGGTTGGAAACTTAAAAACTATCACAAGAAGATTGTTTCAGTTTGGTTCATAATTATTATTTGGGGTTACATCATAGCAATGTAACAATTTTGTTGAATCATAGACTCAGTATTCTTTAGTTTTTCCGTAAATAGTGAATGTTGAAACTGTCTTCATTGGTGATGGCAAGATGGAAGCCTCCACCTCCCATTCTTGATGATTCCCCAATTTGTAAATTCTCCGAAGCCTCATCCTTTTACCTGAGTTTGTTAATGCATCATACTCCAAATCATAGTCATATAGCTCAGCAAAGTGATTGCATTTAGAACCCGGATCATAAAAAGCTATACGCTTGGGAACCTCGAGGATTTAGAATTATTTTGATTGGCTGAAAGATATAATAATTGTAAATTCTTCCTTTTGCCATGGACACATGACCTAGTAAGCACCTCAGTTGACCCAAATTTAAAAGTAGCTTCAGTCATAGACCTACCAGCAGCATTCATATTGGACAAGATATCACATTGCACACGCGGAGGAGGTTGAACCTCATCCGCACTGCTCCGTTTCATTGGTCGTGGCTATGAGCAAGCTGCTTTTCGAGAAAAATACTTGAGTTTCTGATGAAATAGTCATCTGACTCAAGCTTAAGCTCTTCTTTATTTTACGTTTTACTTATTTTGAAAGCCAATTAGCTCAAATGGGAGAGCATTGTGCAATTCACAAGATGTGGGTTCGACTCCCATATTGGCCATGAAATACCAAATCTTTCTTTCTCTTAAGAATGAAAAATACTGTATTTGGTAATCCCCTTTAATTCAAGTATGACATGTATGGTAATAGTTTTGTTATATAACTATATATGTTAGTATTTGAAATGCTTGTATCGAACTTCTGATAATTGCAAAGCTATTTCACGGGCTCATTGCCATTGTAGCTGCTCGCTTGAGTCCGATCAAGGTCTGCATGCCATTCTCCGAATATTATTATAGCCTCCTAAATAATTGTATTGTATTGCTTGCATCATCAGACGTTCGTATCATTGGATTTACGATTTAGGCTATATGGGACTCGAACCCATACCTTTGTGCAAAATTTGCACATTGCTCTACCATTAGCTAGTAGCCTTTAAAATATACTAAACAAATACGAGTATGAAATAAATAACATAAGTACTCTCAAATGTTTCTCACATATTAGTAAGATATGTAATAGATACACTAAAATGCCTTGTAGTTACATAAAAAGGCCGGTTAATACATTAAATCTCCTCCACAGTCATTTCCCTTATTTCATGTATATAGAACCTTATTTCATGCGCATAGAACCTTATTTCATGCACATATAATCTTATTTTATGCCCATATAAAATTAATGTCCTTAACCAATAGTAATTAGTATCATAATATAACCAACTTATGCAACTGAATAACTTTTTAATGCACATAGAACCTTATTTCATGCACATAGAACCTTATTTCATGCACATATAAAATTAGCGTCCTTAACCAACAGTAATTAGTATCATATTATAACCAACTGATGCAACTGAAGAACTTTTTAATGCACATAGAACCTTATTTCATGCACATATGAAATTAACGTCCTTAACCAACAGTAATTAGTATCATAATATAACCAACTGATTGAACTGAATAAATTTTTAATGCACATAGAACCTTATTTCATGCACATAGAACCTTATTTCATGCACATATAAATTTATTTCATGCCCATTTAACACTTATTTCATGCACATAGAACCTTATTTCATGAACATAGAACCTTATTTCATGCACTTAGAATCTTATTTCATGAAAATAAAATGTCTTAAAAAAAACTACTCTATAAAACAGCACATCTAATTGTCCTAGACTAAATAGTTCAATATTCAGCCAATCCATCTCATACAGCACAATACAAGATGATTTTATACCTTAATATTCAGAAAACTCATTTACTAGTCCCATATCGCTTGGACCATAATATCAGATACATCAAAGATCTTAACTTAATAACCTAATCCTAAAAAAGCATAGCAGTCTCAGCAGTAGTATCATAGTCTAAAGGCACTACATATTTCATCGGATTGCTTTTCAACCCAATACTAACTCTGCACCAAAAACGTTTAACTCTAACTATTCTTACACTAAACTCGTGTGAGGCATGGACAACTGGGAAATAAGCTATCATATTTTTGTCAAATAAAGCAATAAAGTTCACTGGAATTTCTTCAACTAGAGCCATTCAATATAATGTCACAATGCTGCTACTTGGTAACCAATACATGAACAAGATAACAAACTAGTAAAGTTTCGAATCTGGAACACCCAAGAGAAACGATTGAAAAACAATAGACCAACAATACTTATGAAACCTTCGAGCTTTGCAAAAGCTTCAGCAGCCTCCTCAGCTGTACTCATCTCTACAAAGACTTGTCCCCTGTTCTTTGTCTTATTATGCATCGACAACTACCATAAAAAATCCCACAACAAATTCACTATGTTAAAACGAAAATAACAAACAACTTACCATTTAAAAACTCCACTATAAATATATATATATATATATATATATATATATATATATATATATATATATATATATATATATATATATATATATATATATATAACCCATTTCGAGACAAATCGGATAGACTAAACTTTATTGACTACACCCTCAAATACTGAATGTATCCTATCAATCATCGTACATTGCCTGCCAATCGACATGGATGTATCAGAATAACATCAATTTAAGATCACTAAAAAGTGCCAACTCTACTCAATAATCCTCTGATTGCAATCTTCACTAATACCAGATCCGTCTCGTTTATATTGTTCCATTTGATAAAAGTGGTAAAAATAGCTAGAAATACTTGCAACTTGAATTGAACAATAATTGAAATCAACGGAAACGAACGAAAGAGGTACAACACAAGAATACAACCCTAATCAGCTAATTTGAATCATAAAAATCATTAAAACGGATGAATATAAAAGAAATTGGGGTAATTACCTAAATTGTAATCTGCTCGCAATTAGAAAAATTGATGATGAAATCAGCGAGAACGAAGAAGGAAGCAAAATTGATGTCGGATTTATGAAGTATTTTGGTCGAAATTAGAGTAATGGTGCTCGAAATCAATGGGATCGAATAAGGAAGCTTGATGGAGGAGAGAGAAAGTCGAGCGAAATAAGGAAAAAGCAATACGCGTGATAATGATAGAAAATTGGAGGGTGAGACGGGTTGGACTATTCTCAAATTATATTTAATCTCAGCCCTTAGAGAGGTTCTCACAGTTCTCATTATCTTGATGGTTCTCATAGGATCAATATATATATATATATATATATAGAAATAGGATCATATGAGTTTGGTTTTTTTGGTGAGTTACCCCTCTAAATCTGAACCACTAATCTAATCTAAGATGGATGGCTGAGATTAGATCTTACCCAACCTACAAATACCCACTTTTTCCTCAATATCCCCCATTATTAGAAAAAATCACTCTCTCTCCTCCTTCAACCTCTAAAAAACCAGAACAAAAAAAAAAGAATCGATAAGAATTATGAAATTCAATCTTCATCAATTTCGTTCAAATTCTGACTACAAACTCGGTCTTCATCATACTCATTCAAATTCGTCATCAATTAAGGAGATTTCGTCGTCACTTTCGCCTCATCTTCGTATTTCTCTTCAATTTCACAATAGGTAAGTACTAATTTTGTTTTTCCAGATCTGATTTGTGCGTTTTCATTATCGTTCTTATCTAATGTTCGTTTCATTTTCGTTGATTCGTTGTATATTTGCTTGTTCTTATGTCTTTGTTGTTAAATTACTTGTTCTCTCATTGTTTTTGCCAATAATTTCTAAGGTTTTGAGTTTGAGATGAGAATTCTAAATGATTTGTGCATTTTCATCTTGTTTGTAAGGTGTTTGAGTAGGTTTTTTTATTCAATTGTGTTTTTTGTATCTTTGATAATATCTCGAATTCTCGGTTAATGTTAATAATAGCGAGTTATTGTATTACTTTAACCGAGTTATTGTATTATTCAAACTCGGTTATTGTATTTTGTATTTTGTATTTACTTCTTGTTTGCTATGTTTGAATATATTCTGTTAATAATAGTTATTGTATTGCTTTAACCGAGTTATTGTATTATTCAAACTTAGTTATTGTATTGTTTTAACTTAGTTGTTTCAAATTAAAGTTGTTGTAAGATGGCGTATTCTTATATAACTCATTTTAGGTTGGTTATAATAATATTACACCTCAATTATTGTATTGTTTTAGCTTAGTTATTTCAATTTGGAGTTATTATTGTGGTCTCATATAATATGCTTATAGTCGGTTATAATAGTATACTTTACTTCTCTAAAATATCTAGTTATTTTATAGTTGTTTTACAGTTATTATTGTATTATACAAACTCGGTTATTGTATTTTGCGATTTACTTTTTTTTTTGTTTTAATCTGTTAACAACAGTTATTGTATTGCTTTAACCGAATTATTGTATTATTCAAACTTAATTATTGTATTGTTTTAAATTAGTTATTTCAAATTAGAGTTGTTGCGGATGACGTCTTCTTATATAACTGTTTAAGTTGGTTATAGTAATATTACATCTCAATTATTGTATTGTTTTAACTTAGTTATTTAAATTTGTAATTATTGTTGTGGTCTTATATAATCTGCTTATAGTTGTATAGTAATTTATAACTTACTCCCTTTTTATTTTTATTTCTTTCGGTGAGCTTTTTGTTGTCGCTAGTTCAGCCCACATCAATAGACAAGACATGGTTCTCAGGGAAGAAATATCGGTGGAAGAAACGTGAACACAACGGCAAGACACGGTTCTCGTTGGAAGAAATATTTTTAGACGTTGTAATAGAGATAAATATATGTAATATTTGTGATGTACTATTGTTAGATGTATTATTTGAAATGCTTAGATGTAATGATGATGATGCTTAGCTATAATTTGTTGGAGATATTTAAGTGTAATGTGTTGGAAACAAAATAGTTATATAATAAAAGTAAGTGATTTGTTTTAGCCATGTTATATATGATTATTTCATTTTTCAGATTTTGCAATTGCATTAACCAATCTCAATGATTGATTGAATGGAAATGACTAGTTATTCAATTAAAGAAGATGAAAACAAACACACGATAGATATTTGAATATATTTGAGTTTCATCTTAATACAATAACACAATTTACTCATTACAATAACCGAGTTTCTACATTACAATAACTACAAATATCAGAGTTTTACATTACAATAATTGAGTTTCTACATTACAATAATTGAGTTTCTACATTGGAATAATTACAAATACCGAGTTTCTACATTACAATAGCCGAGCTTTTCTACATTACAATAACTGAGTTTCTACATTACAATAATTGAGCTATTCAATTAAACAAGATGAAAGCTAACAACAAATGACCAAGTATATACATCAATTTTTCCATTGAACGTCAATTATCCGCGTCTATCTTGATTCAATCTGCAAATCACCAAAAAGAAGAATATAACTTAACAGAACATCATATAGAATGACTCGGTCAATATATTATAATAACTAGACTATAAAATAACTGTAATTGAGTTTAAACAACTAACGAGTGAATAACTGAATCACATATAGAATAACTGACTTTATTCATTACAATAATCGAGTTTCTACATTACAATAACTACAAATATCGTAGTTTCTACATACCATAACCGAGTTTATACATTACAATAACCGACATCCTACATTACAATAATCGAGTTTCTACATTACAATAATCGAGTTTCGCATTTGAATAACTATTAAATAACCACGTTTCTTCATTACAATAACTGAGTTTCTATATTGAACTAGACATTATAACATACAATTGGTGTGCTAAGTTATATTACCGACAATTTTTCAGGATTATGATAATAAATCACCAATCAAATGCCAACGGTATGATAGACAAGCATATTAACGGAGTAACAATTGAAATAACTCGCAAAATAACATATATTCACTTACATAATCTACACTTACCTTCGTTTTGTCAATTTGCGCTAGGGTTTCTGCAAATTTTGGGCAAAAACTGACGATTGATGCGTGTATTAATCAAATTGAATGAAGATAATGAATTAATTTTGTGTTTTCAACTTGAATTACTCAAGTTTTGAGAAACTTTGATTGGATTATACCATAAATTGGAAGAAAAAAGGAAACAAGAGGGGAAGAATGAAGAAAGGGAGGGGAAAAAATAGTAAGCAGGGTAACGTAGAACAAGAATGAACTGGAAGAGAGAAAGAAAAATTAAGGTTGTGTATTTTTGTGTGGGTTAATCTCAGCCTTTGATCTTGTTAGATCCAATGGTATATAAATGCGGGGGTAACTCACGAAAAGTGGCAAACTCACCGGATCTTGCCTCTCTCTCTCTCTCTCTCTCTCTCTCTCTCTATATATATATATATATATATATATATATATGATGGGGCATATTCTGCACCCGCTGACCGAGTCAACATATTGAGCAAGGTCAAAGATCAAGAGACAGCAAGTCAACATGTTAGACCGCCTAACCGACGCAGCCTGTCGGCCGGTCACTTTGGGTCTCGGCTGGGCAACCGCCAGCCGGGAGACATATCCGCGTACTCATATCCAAGACCCCTCGGCATGGAGTCAACAGGGCCCGCCAGCCTGCCATGGGTCCCTCGGCCGAGGGTAGAACAGACTTTCCACCTGCTACGCCACTTGGCCCACTTGGCCACTACGTGACAAAAGGTGAAAGTCTATAAATACTCCTCAACCCTCATTGAGGAAAGGATCCACAATCTAACATAAAACTCACTATTCATCTGGTATAAACTCCCTTATCTCTCTACAATATACTTTGTCAAGTAACATACGACTTAATCCCTTTAAGTTCACTGACTTGAGCGTCGGAGTGAGTACGCTCGGTGCAAAGCCGAGCCCTCAGTTTGTTCATCGTTTCAGGAGAGACCGAGAGGAAGAGTCAAAGCAAGGAAAGACATCCATTCACCAAGCTTGCGTGGTAAACAATACTGCTCTGGAATCACACCCGGAACAATTGGCGTCGTCTGTGGGGACAGATACTAGAAGCTAGTCAAATCCCTTACAAAAAAAACACAAAACCCACCCAACAAGCTAAGAAAATGTCAAAGCAACAAGAAATAGTTGTGACTGACGAAACCGAATTCTGCCAGGATGATACAGTCCACAATTCTGGGATTGGGCAGTCCCCCACCGGCAGAGTAATTCAGCCGGCGTTCGGGATGCCAATAATACCAGAAACACCGCTGCCCACCGACCAAGTCACTATCATGGGACATGTGGTTGATGCAGCTAAACTAAAGCTAATCCTGGACCTAATGGGCAGCACGCCGACTCACACTGTCACGACGACAAGAGCGGCGGCACCCCCTGATGAGACCAGGGTCCAAAAAGTGACTCGAGAAACTTGAGCGGAGCATGGAGGAAGCCGACCATGTCAAGACGCCGGGGAACCCAGAGTGCCAGTGGCGGACCGAGTCCTTCCCGCACTCGCGGGAGGACAAAGTGTCGGCGCGGCACCAACGAGGCCCCGCCCCGGAGGAGTGAAAGAAGTCCGACTCACCAGAGTCGGAGAAGAAGTCCGACTCACCAGAGTCGGAGAAGAAGCCCTTCCCGCCACGGGGAGAGGAGCCGGACTAAGGATGCGAGGAGCCGATCGCCGCGTGTCACTCGACACGTGGTTAGACAGCCCCTCAGTGCCTATGTCCTAGAGGTCCTGGTGCCGACTAAGCTAAAGTTGCCACCCATATCATACAAAGGAGAAAGCGACCCAACCGACCATGCCGAGGCTTTCGAGTCTTACATGTCGGTATGGGAGCAACCTGATGAGGTTTGGTGCCGAGTCTTCCCAACGACTCTGCATGGGATGTCAAAAAGTTGGTACAAGGGCTACCCGATGGGTCGGTATACTGTTATGCCGACCTAAGGGACACATTTTTGGCCCAGTATTCTTGCAATAAGAGGAGGGCCGTCGAGACATCGGATCTCCTGACTATCAGACAGGAGGGGGCAAGTCTCTCCGAAGTTATGTAAAGAGGTTCGATGCCAAGCTTCAGCAGATTCGTGAGCTGAACAGCGAGCTGGCGGCCTTCGCACTGATGAAGGGCCTCCCAAGAGGGGACTTAAAGAACGAGCTCATCAAGTGCGGAGGCCTGAGCCTAGACTCCGCCAGGAAGATGGCCGACCAAGCCATAAAGGTGGAGGACTATCACAAGACCTGGGTAGGCCACAGCGAGGCCGGGCATTCAGAGAGCAAGAGCCGCCGGAAGGACAACCCGGATGAAGGACGCCGTGACAATAATAGGTCACGGTCTGACAAGTCCGCCAGGAAACAGAACTCGGCGGGCGCCGGGGGGAGTTCAGGACCGTACTACCAAAAGCGGTACAATGGTCACACCCCCCTGGTCGTATCTGCTGCCAAGGTCTTCTCCCTGAGCAAGAACGAGGGTCAGAAGTGGGAAAGGCCTCCCAAGGCGAGGGGGACGGTGACACGAGCCGATCTTGTGAGTACCACGGCCACACCGGTCACTTAATCGACAATCGCCAAAGATTCGAAGAATGCCATTGAAGAGCGATCCGGAAGGGGAGCCTCAAAGCAAATATGTTGCGGAGGCCAAAAAAAACTAATACCGGCGGCTCAAATAAAAAATCCGTCTTTGAACGGATAGGAGTAATCCATGTTGTCATCGGGGGCAACGAGAACGGTGGGTCCGCTCATGGGCACAAACGGCACCTGAACGAGCTATATCAGGCCATCAACTTTGTGCCCAAAACAGCGATCCCCGCTTCCAACATCCCCGATATGACTATTGGGAAGAAGGACTACGAGGAGTCATCGCCCGCACAACGACCCACTTGTAGTCCACTTGGACATAGCCAACCACCTGGTCAAGAGGTGCCCGATTGACACAGGCGCCTACACGAACATCATGTTCAGGGAGTGCTTTCTCAATCTCTACTGAAGGTTAAGGACTTGAGCCCCCGCACCAATCCGTTGTACGTTTTTCCGGGGCCTACTGGTACCCCCGGGGTCAATCGGGATCACGGTGATGTTCGGCGAGGGGAATGCGGCTAAAAACGTCCTATCTGAGTTCGTGGTCATTGACGGCTCTTCCGCCTACAACGTTCTCATAGGCCGAGTCACTCTGAGCGAGGCCGATGCGGTAATGTCCATCCGGGCCACGACGACGATGTATGTCTCGGACCGGGGGAAGCGCATAAGCTCGTCTCAAAGGACGAAAAAGATGAAGTAGTCAACGTCCGGATATCCGCGGAGGGTGCAACATGCAATCCCTCAAAGTGGAGAAGAAGTCAGAGAAGGGGAAAAGCCCATCCTTACAACGGGAGGGCGACCTCATGGATGCCACTGTCGGCATGGTCGAAGGAGCCGAGACCGAAGAAGTGGAAATTGACCCGGGCGCACCGTAATCTTTCGGTGTCAACTGGAGCCAAAATTCAGGGCCGCTCTCCTAGACTGCCGAGGAAGAACAAAGACGTCCTCGCTTACTCGAAGCCGAGATGCCGGCGTGAGCCGGGAGGTAATTGTTCACAAGCCGAACGTACTCTCCACCGCCGCCTGTCAAGCGGAAGATGAGGAACTCCTCAACCGAGAAGGATGAGGCCATCAAAGCCGAGGTAGATAAATTACTAGCGGCGGGCTTTATCATGCCTTGTACTTATCCTGAGTGGTTAGCTAATGTTGTAATGGTGAAGAAATCATCGGGGGCGTGGAGGATGTGTGTAGATTTTACCAATCTTAATAAAGCGTGCCCCAAAGATTGCTATCCCTTGCCTCGAATAGATAGTTTAATCGACGCCACGGCAGCTACACTATCTTGAGCCCGCTGGACGCCTTCTCGGGGTATTATCGGTATTCATGGCCGAAGAAGACATGCCTAAATGTGCATTCATCACCGGTAACGGCACATACATGTATAAAATGATGCCGTTCGGTTTGAAGAACGCCGGCGCAACTTACACAAAACTGGTGGACAAAGTGTTCCAAAATCAGAAAGGGCGAAACATTGAGGCTTACGTCGACGATGCTATTGTAAAAAGCAAGTCTGACAGCGAGCACTTAGCCGATTTACACGAGACATTTTGTTCACTAAGGAAATACAAGATGAAACTTAACCCAATGAAATGCAACTTCGGTGTCCGGTCAGGTAAGTTCCTCGGCGTGCTTGTCGGCGCCTGGGGGAATTGATGCCAATCCAGAAAAAGTCCAAGCAACACTTTGGACTGCCGGAGCCGAGGAATCGAAAAGAGGTTATGATGTTGACCGGGAGGATGGCGGCTCTCGCCCGTTTCATCTCTCGGTCAGCCGACAAGAGCACCCCATTCTTCAAAGTGTTGAAGGGAAATAAAGACTTCAGCTGAGGAGAGGAACAGAGCACAGCTTTCAGGCAACTGAAAGCTCATCTTCAAACTCTCCCAACCCTGTCCAGGCCGATGCTAGGGGAGACGCTATATCTATACATAGCAGTTACCTCGGCCACGGTCAGTGCCGTAATCATCGAGAAGAAGACAACGAAGCAACACCCAATCTACTTTGTCACCATACATTGTTGCCCGCCGAAAGAAATTACCCGCCGATTGAAAAAAGACCTTTGCTATCGTCGTTGCCGCAAGGAAACTGAAACCTTACTTCGACGCACATCCCGTGACGGTCTTAACCGACCAACCATTGGAGAAAGCATTGGAAAAATTTGAGCAATCCGGTAGGCTCATCAAATGGGCAAAAAGCTATCCGCCGGCATTCAATACAAGCCGAGGCCCTCGATAAAGGGACATGCACTTACATACTTCCCGGCCGAGTGCACATATCAAGAAGAGCCAAACCCCGGAGTATGGGAAGTATACACCGACGGGTCCTCCACGGCGAACAGAGCTCGGGAGAGGCATACTTATCATCGGCCCAAACGGGGACGAGTTTGAGTACGCCTTGAAATTTACCTTCTCGGCCTCAAACAACGAATCCGAATACGAGGCGGTGATAACTGGAGTCGAGCTAGCTAGAGCTGCCGGGGCGGAACACATCATTTTGAAAACAGATTCACTTTTAGTGGCTAATCAAATCAGAGGAGAGTACGAGACTCGAGACGACGGGATGGTAAGATACCTGGAAAGGGTAAAAGCTGACACTTCAAAATTGAAATCTTTCCAGATACAATGCATTCCCAGGTCTGAGAACAACCGAGCCGACACTCTCTCAAAGCTTGCCAGTTCAACCATCAAGAATGTCAGTCGAACCGTGATGGTGGACATCAGGAATGCCAAAAGCATTACTGAGACCGTCGGCATGGTGGGCGACATAGAGGCCGAGACAACGTGGATGACTCTGATAATGAAGTACAAACTGATGAATGAATTACCGGAGGACCGCAGTCTCTCACAGAAGATAAAGAGGATCGCAAAGAAGGTACTTGGTGTTTGAAGGAGAATTATACAGAGGTCCGTGATAAGGCCACTCTTGAAATGTGTCGGCCCCGACGCGGAATATCTAATACCGTGAGAAATTCACGAAGGCATCTGTGGTCATCACATGGGGGCAAGAACACTAGCCCACAAAGCTCTCCGAGCCGGCTACTTCTGGCCCACCATGCTTGAGGATTCCAGAGCCAAAACCAAAAAGTGCAACAACTGTCAAATGCATGCTCCGGTGATACATGCACCTTCCCGAGACCTGCAGCCGGTACTTAGTCCCCTTCCTTTTGCACAGTGGGGGATGGATCTACTAGGGCCATTTCCAACGGCATCCGGAGGAAGAAAGTACTTGATTGTCGCCGTTGACTACGTCACCAAATGGATTGAAGCTGTAGCGGTACCTGCTAAGACCACGGCGGCCGTAAGAAAGGTAATCTGGGAAAATGTCATAACTCGTTTTGGGTTACCCCAAGTCATGGTATTTGACCACGGCCGAGAGTTTTGGAGTGACACAATAATGAACTGGTTGGAGGAACTTGGTATCAAATTTGCATACTCCTCCGTCTGCCACCCACAGAGCAACGGACAGGCGGAGGCAGCCAATAAAACAATCCTCAACGGTTTGAAGAAGAAAGTTGAAGACCTAAAGGGAAGATGGACCGATGAACTACCCGGCGTCCTGTGGTCCCTCCGGACCACGGAGAAAGAAGCAACGGGGTACAGTCCATTCCACTTAGTCTACGGGTCCGAAGCAGTCCTGCCAATTGAAGCAGCGGTGCCGACATTCAGAACGGCCACCTTTAACCCGGTTGAAAATGAGGAAGGTCTGAGAACCTCCCTAGACCTGGTCGAAGAAAGCCGAGATACAAAGACGCCTCAACTTGGCAAAGATACCAAAACCGAATGAGAAGAGCCTACAACCGAAGAGTCCACAAAAGGGACTTAAAAGTAGGGGATCTAGTCCTAAGAAAGTCGGCCGCCACCAACAAAGGGAACATTCATGGTAAATTGACGGCCAACTGGGAGGGTCCTTACAAAGTGGTTGAAGAAATGAGGCCGGGTACATACCGGCTGACAGATATGGAGGGTGTGCCTTTGATGAGCCATTGGAACACTGACAACCTCAGGAAATACTTTGTATAGCGGCGGAGGTGTCCAAAAACTGTTGTTGGCACCCCAACGCGTGTTTATATCTATTGAAAAATCATCCAAGTTTTCCATCAAAGTGTTTATCCCCTCCGTAGTCATATCGAGGTAGACGCCACGGCCCAAGCCGGGCAGTCACCCCAAGAAGTAGACGCCACGGCAGTCACTACCAGCGCAGTTGATACTCGCGAAAGCGACCAACATGCCTTAGGAACGTATAAGCACAGTTGAGACGCAATTCTAGCCGCCTCGGCCAACCGAAGGCCTGGCAGAGGAAGCGATCAATATGTCTACAGATACGAACGCTGTCGAACCGTAACCTCTAGCCGCCTCGGCCAACCGAAGGCCTGGCAGGGGACACAACGGTCGATACGCTAACATGTTCACATGTTTAAAAAAAAAAAAAAAACGTTAAGCACAGTTGAGATACGCATTCTAACTGCCTCGGCCAGGCCGAAGGTAAAAACGAAAAAGCGCTCAATTAATAACGTAAGAAGACAAGTGAAGGATTGTGATCAAAGCCCTGGCCAAGCCGAGGGCCAATAAACAAGCTTTATTGAAAATGATTACAAGTAAGAAGAATACGAGACGACGGTAGTCCCCATAGGGATAAGCCAAAACACAACCTACCAAAGTTTTACAAAAAACAAGGAAAAGAAGAACAAAAGGTTACAGACATATCATTTGAAGCGCCAAAAGATGGCAGGGAGGAAAGGCTTAATAATTGGCCCCCGAACAGCTGAAGCTATCCGAGATGCTTAGGGTGAACCCGGTGACGACCGCCCGTCTCCTATGCATTCTTTGCCCGCCATTGGCGACGTCAGCAACATCATCTTTGGTAGGCGACCCAGAAACTGTCTTGGCAGCTTCAGCCTCAGCAGCCTCAGCTGCCCTCATTCTCTCAGCTTCATCCTTGGCCGCCTTCTCCGCGGCCTCCTCTTCCTCCTTCTTCACCCTTGCCTCCTCAGCGGCCTTCGCCTCCGCGGCCTTCTCCTTAGCATCAAGCTTGTCATCAAGCAGCTCGTCAAATTTTTGCCACGGAAAGGAGCCATCAGGAAAGAGCTCCCCTATCACTTCCCTGGCGGCTTCTTCGGCCAGGTCCCGGTATTGGGCGCACATGTTAGGAAGAATCTTGCTTTGGAGCGTCTCAATGTCCAACTCCCTCTGGGCGATGATAGCCTTCTTATTCTGAAGCGCCTTCC
Source organism: Silene latifolia (assembly GCF_048544455.1). Taxonomy (NCBI): domain Eukaryota; kingdom Viridiplantae; phylum Streptophyta; class Magnoliopsida; order Caryophyllales; family Caryophyllaceae; genus Silene; species Silene latifolia. Next base: position 154,102,578 of record NC_133536.1, on the reverse strand, counting down.
CTGGGCCTTAAACATGGACCTCCATTCCTCCCTCTTCTCAAAGATTGAAGTTGGCGCGGACCTGAAGCTTGTCACGCTCCTCCAGCGGCTTGGCGGCCCGGCCCCGCACCTCAACCTTAGCTCTCTCAAAGAAGGACCGCCTTTTCAGCGTCCTCCCTAAGTTTTCGCTCAGCATGGACCGCCTTTTCAGCCTCAGCCTTGGCCCTCTCAGCTTCCTTCTTCGCAGCAGCGAGCTCAAGCCTGAGCCGCTCAAGCTATGGGGCAACTTCAGCCATGGCCTTTTCTTGCTCCACAATATGAGCACCGGCCACCTCAGCCCACTTCGACAAAGATCCTCGGACAAACTCGGGCCCTCCGACCTAATCTGGGCGGGGTAGGCTTCGGGGAAGGAGGAGACGACGGTGGCATCTTTACCACCGCTGCGCGTTATTCGCTTCTCAAAGACGCCGTTCAACAAAGTGTGTCCGGTAGACGGCGGCGGTTGATCTACAAAAAATTCAATCAAAGCATCCATGTCAACATTCACGGACATACCAGAGAGCCTGTCATCAGGAACGCCTAATGAACCGGCTAAGTCTGAGCCACAGGATAGATCTGTACCAGGCTTGGCTTTCTTAGCCGGAGGACCCATTTCTTTGCCGGCCTAGGTAGCAGCGGCAGCAGTAGTCTCTTTTCTCTTGCGGAAGAGAGGAGATTCCACTGCCAAGGTGACCTCCTCCTCGGTAATATCAACGATCTCCACCGTCTCCTTTTGGACTGAAGGGAGTGGAGGTGGAACAGATGTTGACGCCGTCGCCGCCGAAGACTTTGTTTTTCGCGTTCGGCGCGGTATGTTACCAGCAACCTTCGCCTGGGCCGCCGTCGTATCTAGGCCCTTCAACTGCTGGTCCATAAGGTCGTTTGGCGCCGGTCTGCGATCACGTGCATCGGCCTTCGGATGCATCTCAACAACGTTCTTGTCTTTGTCAAGTCCCATCTTCAAGAGGATTTCCTCAGACAGATCCGGGCCAAAACGGTCTGTAAAAGAAACGAAGCAAGAGTTAAACAAAAGAAATAAATCAAGGTTAAAAAAAAAAACAAAAAACAAAAAAAAAAACAAAAAAACAGAAACATTAAAAGCAGGGATGGGCCTCACACCGACCCCACTCACCCTGTGCCAGGGCCGGTATGAGGCCGACGTGGCAGAGCGGCTCATCTTGAAGAATAATCTGCGTCGGGGGCATCCATCCCTTCGGCGACCCATCCTTCTCAGTCTCAAACAACTTCATTGCCCGCCGTTCGTCATCATTAAGAGGGACCTTCAAGGCGTCCATCTTAAGCTTGCCCCGGGAGACATATTTCTCACGCTCCCCTTTGCTCTCGCACCGCAAATTGACTTGGTGCTGGAAGGACCGAGGCAGCGGATAATCCCCTGGAACCTCAACATATACCCACCGTTTCTTCCAGTCCTTGCAGGAAGTGAGCTTGGGGACGGTGAGATAACCTGGCTCGGCCTCGTATGCTATACCACCCCCGCCACCTTGGACATTCAATGGTCGAAGGTGATGAAGCCGGCGGAATAGGTTCACCGTTGGGGCCTCCCCCTTAAACTGACATAACCACACAAAGCCAACAAGCGTCCTGATGGCCAACGGATGCAGCTGCGCCACAGCGACGTTCATTGCCTTAATTATGGCAGCAACGTATACATTGAGAGGAAACCGGAGCCCATACTCCAGGTGTCTCATGTATACACCGATACAACCCGGGGGAGGGCAACAGACGACCTGACCCTCTCTAGGAATAACAATCTTATACTCCCTGCCGAAGGAGAAATGATGTTCGAAAAAGTCAGGACCAGAACAACTGGCGAACTTATGGGTCCAAGCACGATCAGGGCCGATCTTACAGGCGTCGCCGTGGTCCAGGATTTGAGGCCTCTCCTCATCAGGATGAGTCCTTACCTCATCATCACCATCGCCATCAACATCATCACCGTCATCGTCATCATCATCATCATCCCCAAAACTCTCCAGATATTTGGGATCAACCTCAGGAGAAGGAGACCTAGGGCCCCCGGACCTTATAGGGACGGCGGCTAGTGCCACCTCTTCATCAAGGCGCGACGAGGAACCCCCCGGCGCAAGATTACTAGGTCCGGCATCAGCAGAAGACATGTTCACAACAAAAACTTAAACAATTAAAAAGTTGGAAAATTTGTTTGTTTACCTTGGGAAGAGTGTTACGCCGAGTAACGCTTCGAAGACTAGAGAGAAGTTTCGTCAAAGAAAATTAAGCAAGAAGAAGAAATTTTTTTGAGAAAATGAATTTGGAGGGCCAAATTCAGGGGCTAACTCTCCTATTTATAGGGCAAAGCCCACTCAATCCGACCAATCAAGGCAAAGCCCATGAAGCGTCAACCAATCAACAATGAGAAACATGTCAAGCATGCAGCCACAGAATGTCAATCGTCACAACAGTTACCAATCTTCTTTGACACGCTACTTGGCAGAATGCCAATCGACGTATCTTCTTCAACACGCTCCTTATCCACTTGCCAAATGGCCAGCTGATCCACCAAGCTTGGCAGCACCGGCCGGGGGCAATCAAAGCATCTGACACTCTCAACCTTGGACCCGCCGGCCAGCGACATCTTCTTTTCCACATTTGATGTCCATTGCACATCCATGCGGAGGGGGGATATGGTACGGCCTGAACAGAACCAAGCCGAGGAAGAAGAAGCCGGGGAAGAAATCTCAACTTGCGCAGAATACGCTCAACACTCATCGAAGGTCCATACCACGGCATAGACTACGCTGGGGGCAAATTGATGGGGGATATTCTGCACCCGCTGACCGAGTCAACATATTGAGCAAGGTCAAAGATCAAGAGACAGCAAGTCAACATGTTAGACCGCCTAACCGACGCAGCCTGTCGGCCGGTCACTTTGGGTCTCGGCTGGGCAACCGCCAGCCGGGAGACATATCCGCGTACTCATATCCAAGACCCCTCGGCATGGAGTCAACAGGGCCCGCCGCCCTGCCATGGGTCCCTCGGCCGAGGGTAGAACAGACTTTCCACCTGCTACGCCACTTGGCCCACTTGGCCACTACGTGACAAAAGGTGAAAGTCTATAAATACTCCTCAACCCTCATTGAGGAAAGGATCCACAATCTAACCTAAAACTCACTATTCATCTGGTATAAACTCCCTTATCTCTCTACAATATACTTTGTCAAGTAACATACGACTTAATCCCTTTAAGTTCACTGACTTGAGCGTCGGAGTGAGTACGCTCGGTGCAAAGCCGAGCCCTCAGTTTGTTCATCGTTTCAGGAGAGACCGAGAGGAAGAGTCAAAGCAAGGAAAGACATCCATTCACCAAGCTTGCGTGGTAAACAATACTGCTCTGGAATCACACCCGGAACAATATATATATATATATATATATATATATTTTTTTTTTTTTTTTTTCCAGATACACTTTATTTCTTTACTACATACACTTCTTATTAGATACATTATATTACATATGTAAATACAAAATTTTCAACACTAAAATTATAGATGCACTTTTACACTTTTTTAAACTAATTTTTTTACGGATACATTTTATATTTTTTGCGGATACACATGACATTAAAGCCAGATACACATTTTGATATTTCTGGATACACAAGTTTATACTTCCGGATACGCATCATATTAATACCAGATACACATGGTTATACTGCCGGATACACATGTAACTCGTATTAATACCGTGTGTATCTAGAGTGGTATTTTGTGTATCCACCCTTCTACCATACTACCACAGCCCACCACCACCTAACGCCACCACCCCCACCGCCATCAGCACTGCCCCACCCCCCAGATACGTATGTCTATACTCCCAGATACGCATATCAGCCACATACACATGTCAATAATCTCAGATACGCATATCAGTACTGCCGGATACACATGTCAATACTTCCACATACACAAATTGTATGTGTATCCAGTAGTATTCATATATGTATCTAGTAGTATTCATACACGTATCCACCCCAAACACTACTTCACACCACCTACTGCCACCACTACCACTCCACCGCCGCCACAACCCCACCGCCACCACCATCACTACACCCCAGACACGAGACCATCTGTCACCATCCGTCGTCGAAAGTAACGCATAAAAACTGAAGGTAGAAATTGTGAAATTACAAAAACGCGAAGCAGAAAGAAAAGATATATCTCCTACAATTAACCACCAACTCGCGACCACGGCCACCACCTTTCCTCCTCACACCACCCAATTTCGCGACCTAGCCACCTTGCAAGCCTAGATCTGGTCGCCAATAACACGTCGTTGATACCATCGACAACATTTGCTACCACCAGCTGCATATTTCGACCACCACCATAAGCACGACTTTCCTTCCCCCCATAAACACCGTAGATCTACTCAAATTTTTAAAATAAAATGACTCAATTCCTAGATCTACATAAAAAAAAGAGGAGTTTTCTAAAAATTAACCACACAAATGAATATGTCACAAATTTTCGAATCAAAAATTAGTTGTGGGGCTCCGGTGGATCTAATGATTCAAATCAGAAAGATTTAAAAAAAGATTTAGATCCGAATTAGAAAGATTAAAAAATCGACTTGTTTTCGACGGTGGTGGATGAGTTGTGCAGGTGAGGTTGTGAGGAGGTCACCGACGCCGACGAACAAGGGCGTCATGGGGTACTGTGACGCCGACAACAACCTTAACTATGTTCTGATGTCTTAAATCTCATTTTAAATCTCGTTTTCTTCAAAAACCAAGTGATTCAAATCATAGATCTACGGAAATCGAAGATGAATTTCAGAAAATTAATCGCATTAGTGATTTTTTTGGAGGATTTCGAATCTAATAGGGTGGTTTTTAGTTGACCTGAATAGTGAGAAAGCGGGTTACGACGAGGTGCTGAATCGACGTTTTGATGCCGGAGTTTCTGAAAGCCAGATGAGAGTGATAATATTGAAGACGAAAAGAGAGAAATGAGAGAGGAGAATGTCAGATGTGTGAGGGTAATTAGGATGAGGGTTGTTGTGTCGATAGGTGAGGATAAAGATATACTCCGTATAAGGGTGAGCGTGAGATTCAATATACACCGTCCATTTGACTCCATCTGATGGCACTTATTAAGTTCGTACAGTTCGCACCGTAATTTAGTTCGTACGGGTCATTTGACACCAAAAAAATATTAAATAAAATGAATAATTAATTAATTCATTAAAATTTACTCTTTGCGTCCCGATCACTTATTTATCCATTTTATTTTTGGATGTCTTATTCAATTATTTAACGCCAATAATTATATATCTTTCTATTTACCTATTTTGTTTAATTAGTAATTTGATATCTACACTCATCTTTCAATCAACTCAAATGTAAACAAATGTTGACCGGAATTATAAAGGACAGTACCGAAAATACGTATTTGAGCCTCTTATATGTGGGTCCTCTTCAAATAACTCTCTTGCCATCTCATATCTCTCTGGGTTTCCTCTCTCTCTCTATCTTCCTCTTTCCCTTTTTTCTGGTTAGCAAGATCGGATTGTTCCTTTCTTGCCCAGATAAAACAAGGATAAAAAATAAACTTTAATAACTTTGTACATATTTTTGTTTTTAAGGTGACAAATAAACAACAACAACAACAATAACAACAAATATGTACGTAGAGTATTAGATTTCGAGTGACAGATCTTACTACACAACAAATAATTAACTCCTTTAAGGTAAGTTTTTCGTATTCTTTTTTATTTACCACATTTTAGTTTGTTGTCAAATTTTGTCCTGTTTTTTACATTATAAGGTAAGTTTTTCAAAGTTTGTTTATATGTGGTGATCTTGTTATTTTCATTACACAAATTCTTGTTTACATCGGTTATTATTTACAACGGAGGCATAAATCCAACCCAACCAACACCTTTTTTCGGGGTGATAGGTGATACACCCCTCGATTATAATTTATAATGGTTATAAGCAAGACTAATTGTTTTCATTAATGGGTACTTCATTTTCCTGCAATTTTTGATATTTTTGTTTTTTAAATGTCATTATTCTGTGCATTGGGATAATAAACTTCACTTGTTCTCATTTCAGACGGGCCTTATGTGACCATTTTTATTGTCGGATGTGACCATTTACCATTCTGAATAAAATTGGGAGTTTATCTTAGTGTTTTATGATCAGCCAGTGTGGAATAGTGGGAGTGTTGTTGCTATCAGATCTTATGTATTCTTACAATTTTATATTATATTATTATCATGTTTCAATATTTATTTCATTGATCTTTTATTGGTTAATCTTAATTATTCAATGTGTTTTGAATGAGTCAATTTGCCTTGAACAATCAAGGACCTATTTGTGATTTTGTTATATACTTGTATGTTTATTAGCTCATGTTTTGATAATAGCTTGTAGAATGGAGATCAATCTGATGTTTTGTATGCTTAATTTGACAGTTATATGATTTAGCAAATGGGGAAGAAAGGGGGTTGGTTTTCGTCGGTGAAGAAAGCTTTAAGCCCTCAGTCTAAGAAGGATCAGGTTACAACTATATAAGACTCTTCATTTCATCATCTATTTTTCTGCGTCATTAATGAAAATTATAGATAGTAGATGTGTCATTCAGTCATTTGTCGTTCAGTGGTGGTAGGCCGGTAGTTATGACTAGGGTTCAAAACTCGTAATCATCAAAATTGCACTTGTCCCTCCCATTATTACACTGTTACACCTCAAATAATGAGAGATATTTTTTTTTTTTTTTTTTTTTTTTTTTTTTTTTTTTTTGTGTTTTGTTTTCCATCATTAGAGAGCCAAATCCAAGAAGACCCGGAATGAGGAAAACAGGACATTGGAGACAGGGATAGCTCCTTCAAAGGAACAGTTGGTTGGTGCTGAGTTCTCGTCACCTGCTCCTCCTCCACCACCTGTTGTGTCAAAGTCAACTGAGGTCAACATTAATGACGGGCAGAACAAGCACGCTTACTCAGTCGCAATTGCCACTGCTGCTGCAGCAGAAGCTGCTGTTGCAGCTGCTCAAGCTGCCGCTGAGGTTGTTCGTCTGACAACTGTACCCCGCTTTGTGGGTAAATCAAAGGAGGAAGTAGCAGCTATTAAAATTCAAACTGCTTTCCGAGGATATTTGGTATAATTAATTTCTTATCTGCCTATTACACTGTTTCCTTATAGCGCTTTGAATACCTTAGCTGTTTTCCGCAGTTTCACTTCAGTAAACTTTAGCTAGACAGTTAAAAACTTAGCCTTTTTCTCCCTTGTCAAGGACCTGAAGCTCATGAAGTCGACCACATGTTTTATAATGCAAACTTTTAATATTGGGTAACATGGAATGTTTTCAGATGTGTAATTGTGAAGATTTATTAATTGGACCAGACTTTTCTGATACTCCCTCCGTCCCGGTCAATTGTTGTCCTTTGGTTTTGGCACAAAGACCAAGGAAGGAGGAGATGACCAATAACTAAATGACAAGTGGAACAAATTGAATGAGTATGATCAAATTACTCATCAAGTTCATTCTTAAAATAGAAAGGATAACAAATGACTGAGACACCCTAAAATGGAAAAGGACAACAAATGACCGGGACAGAGGGAGTATTAATTTTCTAGGTAGCTCTATCTCCACAGGTGAAACACCCTACTCCATGGCACCCACAGGGTAACGCGTGTACTGCACTTGCCAAACTGAGGATCCTGTGGAGTAGTTTGGTTCACCAGTGGCAATAGCATTTTCCTAACTGTAGACATCAATTCCAATTTCCATTGGACGATGGAGTCTCTTCAGAAGCAATAACCTGTTTTAATTTTATTTTAAATATTGATCCATATATCATTTTTCCATTGTAGGCAAGGAGGGCACTTAGAGCTTTGAGAGGACTAGTGAGGCTAAAATCATTAATTGATGGACAATCTGTGAAACGCCAAGCAGCGACAACTCTACGATGCATGCAAACTCTGGCCCGTGTGCAATCCCAGATTCGGGCTAGGCGGCTTCGTATGTCAGAGGAAAACCTGGCTCTCCAGCGACAGCTGCAGCAGAAGCATGAGAAAGAGTTTGAGAATTTGAGAGTGAGTTTCTCTCTGCAATATTTTATCAGTCCATCTTGTAAATTTTTATTTAGGGATGCTGTGGAGGAGGGTAAGAGATCATCCAAATAGTTCCTAAATAGTCACTGAAAATTTTGTTGATGACTCGAATTCTGGGATAGCCTATACTACTATGCCATTAATGAATGAATTACTTGATTCTCACACACGCAAAAACTGAATATATACGAACCTTACGCATATTCAAGGCCACAAGAACCTAATGGTTATGCCTGGTATGAGAGTTGATATGTGAAGAAATCTCCTAGAATTGGCTATTGAGGCAGAAGTGGATGAAATTACACATCATTCGTTAGATGAACGCCCTATTTTGCTTGTTGTATTGTTGAGTAATTGGAAAGTGAACATTTTTTCCTATGCTAGATGGGAGAAACATGGGATGATAGCCCTCAGTCTAAAGAACAGATGGAGGCTAACCTACAAAACAAACAGGATGCTGCTATGCGAAGAGAACGAGCCTTAGCTTATGCATTCACTCATCAGGTACTAAATTTTTTACTTTGAAAGTTGAAACCCTTCATTTTAAGTTACCAAAGGTGGTTATTCTATATGGAACATTTGGTTAGCATAAATTTTCATATGAGACGGTCTCATGGTAAGATTATTATGAAACTCACCATACAAGTAGGCGGTCATCACTTTATTTCACTAATTTATGGGTGCGTTCGTGGGTGGGGTTATTTAGTTAAATAGGTTGATCTCATAGAATAGCTTGGGTCTGTCTCTCAAGAGACTTTTTGATTAAACAAATGCCCTTTATAATTTTTTTCTTGAGAGTACCCGCTACGTAAGGATTAATCACGGTTGTCGACAGTGAACACCACCCTAGTTGACTCCAAAACCAATAAAAAAAATTTGAAACAATAATCATATCTTGAACATATACTTGTAGACTAATTAAACTTTCACTACTATTCAGCAACCAAGGAAGAACAACAAGAACTCAAACCTGACATTCATGGACCCTAACAATCCACAATGGGGATGGAGTTGGTTAGAGCGGTGGATGGCGGCTCGACCATGGGAATCACGGAGCATGCCCGATAAGGAAAGCCATGACCACGGCTCAGTCAAGAGCTTCCAAACTCTTTCTGTTGCCGGGGAAATCAACCGAGCTTATGCTCTTCGTGATCTCAGTGCTGACAGCATTAAGCATTCTGTCAATGGTCAGAGACCAAGCCGCCCTCCCAGCCATCAGTCCCCATCAACTCCGGGTCGGGCACCATTCTCAACCCGCTCGAAGCCAAATGGGCGGGTGGCCCATGTGCAGGACGACGACGACACGAAAAGTACTATGAGCAACCAGTCAGAGCCGTCCAGGAGGCATAGCATTGGAGTATCATCAGTCAGGGACGATGAGAGCCTCGCAAGCTCCCAAGCAGTCCCTAGCTACATGGCAGCTACCAGATCGGCAAAGGCCAAGACAAAGTTGCCTAGCCCATTGGGGGCTACTCCAATATCGGATCAAAAGCCTCCTTTTGTTGGGTCTGCCAAGAAACGTCTGTCTTTCACTGGCTCTCCTGGCGTTGGACGAAGGCATTCAGTGCCCGGGAAATTAGAGAGCACCCCCGTCAAAGAGATACCTGTTTAGATATTTGTCAGGAATTGAAGGGAGACAAGTTAATAACTCATTTGAAGGCCATGTAACTACAACAGAAGATACATTATTCTTTTGACTGCTTTTATTCGTTGTCTACCACAGAGTATTATTTTTAATTTTTATCTATCACAACTTCACAAGATATCAACAATGCTCTTATACACTAGTGAGTCACATATTTTTCTCTGGTTTTAGTAGGGTGTTGGAGGTGATTGCGCAATCGGTGAAGTTCTAATGTAATGATTTTATATATAAAACTTGTTACTTTTGTACCTTTGTTTTTCGGACTCAATTTCCTTTATTGTTTGTCTGGTTATTGATTTATTGGCTTTAGTAGTTGATGGTTGATTGCATACAAAATCTTTTTATGATATTTTATTTTTAGGAAATTCCCATTTGTACACCTTTGGTATGGCTAATCCCACTTCTACCGGTTCATAAACTATACATCTGAGTTAGTACTTCTTATTGTTTATTTTCTGAGTTTTATTTTAAAGTTTTGGAGTTCTACTTTAGTATAAAGTTTTTGAGCACATTTACTATAACATTACACTAAAAAAATATAATATTGCTCAAAAACTATATTTATAAATAGTAATATGCTCAGAAAAAATGTGTAAATGATCAAACTACAAGTACTACCTCAGATGGGTAATCCTTTTTCTCCACTTCTACCCCTACTCTATAAGAAAGCCTATTTGTACAATTGTACCCTTCAACTTTCTAGTTATTCTTACTTATACCCCTTAAGTATAGTAAATGATAAATGTTGACGATAAAGTGTGGAAGAAGGGTAAAAGATGAATGTTGAAGATGAAGTGGAGACATAAAATGAATTTGAAGGGAAAAACGATGTTTGTTGGAAACATATATTTTAATTAGGGCACTCTTCTTCATATTGTTTACGTAGCCCCATAACATCTTACTTGACGATACTTAGCACTTCTTTCCCACTTCATAATGATAAGCAAGAATTCACTTAACGTGTTAAATGTTGGTTCTTAGTATTATGGTCACGATTCCTATGTAAGTACGATGTTGGAGTGTAAACTTTCTTTAAAAGTAGGGATACAAATGAGATTAGCCTATATTTGAAGGATATAAGTGAGAATAACTATAAAGTTGAAAAGTATAAATGGACTTTTCTAAAAAATAGGAATACAAATGGATAGCCAACCCAAGAGGGATACATGTGGGAATTTCTGTTTCCCCAAAGCTAGAGCTAAAATCAATACCCATGCCTCCTAAATGTGTTTTAAGAATTAGACGAGTATGATGGTCTTGCAAGTAGGGATGGCAATGGGTCGGGGACCCGACCCAGACCCTGAGGGTCGGACCCTAACGGGTCGGGTATGGGTTTCATTTTTTCAGACCCAATGGGTATGGGTCGGGTATGGGTCTTCAGAAAATATTTGGTTAGGTCCCGGGTCTAAGTTATGAGACCCATACTCGACCCTTAGACCTTTTTATTAAAGAAAAAAATCAAAATTACAACTTTTTCGAATTCATACTTGACAGATTGTAGAAACTCAACTAAAGTCTCTTTTCTTCCTCATCCCATAAAGTGATAAAACTCAACCAAACTCTTCTGACAATACCACCACTCCACCACCGACACAAGAAAACCACCACCACAAAGACGATACGCGACCGACAACCACCTCTCTAATAGCTTCTGACAACCGACAACCACCATTAACAGCAGATTAATAAACTCATAGTGTTAAAGTAGTATGAATTTTTTTTTTTTTAAATATTATAGACTATCATTTCTTTGTTAATCTTTAAAGTATTAAAGTGGTAAAGCTGGACCCGTGGGTAGACCTGAGACCCTACCCTTACCCATAGAGTCCGGGTATGGGTCCTCAAATTTTAGACCCTTGCGGGTCTGGGTCGGGTACGGGTCCAAAGGAAAAATCTCGGGTCGGATCCGGGTCTAGACGGACCCTACCCAGACCCTACCAATTGCCATCCCTACTTGCAAGAAATAGAGACATGAAGTTGTCAACTGTTGAAAAGAAATGCTTGCGTTTGTCTTGAGTCAGTGTCTTGAATGTCCTGATGGATAAAATTATGACAGCTGCTGCATCAAGTTCAACCTTTCGATTAAGAGAAACAGAATAATGACGTTTTTTACTCCCCCCTCTCTTGCACATGAAGTAATGCTTTTAAAAAGGTCAAAATTGAAGTTACTGAATTTTGTGATTATTTGTTGGCGTAAAGCATATTAGAACATGCGAGTAAATGATTGCTTTTGCGTTTTCATTGCGGGTTTTAGTTGTCCATATGCGTATTATATGCACTGTTTTGCACGTTGGTTACAATTGTCTTTAAATGATGTGGTTAAAGAGGTGCCTGAATTGTGGCAATTTTTTCAAATCTCACTATAATTGTGAACTTTGTCATTTCCTCCGCTAAAAGATATTCTATGTTAAAAGCTCTTCGAGAAGAAGAAATCTTCGAATTAGTGGTTGTTGGTACACTTAAGACGGGGTCGGGGAAAAAAAATCAAGCAACGACTTTGCAAAGGGCAGAAGCTACTCCTTAGGGTTCACATTTGCGCTCTATTTCAAGTCTTATTAAGTTGTTTACAGCTACCCGATTAACTATTGATGGTTTGTATTTGAATGGAATAGACAGAGTGCGAGGAGAAGCTAAGGCGGTCGGTAAGGCTTTGAAAAAATTTGATTTTGTATTTTGTTTACATATGATGCATGATATCATAAAAACTACCGATTTTTTATGTCAAGCACTGCAAAGAAAAGACATTGATATATTGAATGCTCTACACTCTCTTGTGACTACGAAAGAAAAACTTCGAGATATGAGAGAAAATGGCTGGGATAATCTGATTGAAAAGGTTAAAGCATTTTGTTCTGAACATGATATTTGTATGCCAGATATGTCGACTCCTTACAAGAAAGGCATGAGAAGTTTTGAAAAGGATATAACAAATGAACATTATTATTGATTTAACATACTTAATGGTGTGATAGACTTTTAGCTCGGAGAACTTGATAGAAAATTTACGGATTGTTCTAAGGAGATTCTGACTCTTGGCGCATCATTTGATGCACGTTAAAATTTTCTAGCATTGAAAAGTGAAGATTTGTGCAAACTCGCTATGAAATATTATTCTTTAGATTTTTCATCAAATGACATACGTGCACTAGATCTAGAGTGTGCCTTCTTTGTGGCGGATGTTAAAAAAGATCCAAGTGTTGAACTATATATATTGATGATGACAAGTCCTTAATCGTTTCTTTACCTCTTGACTAATATGTTGGCTAGAAATGAAATGTTGCAGGACAAGATTCAACCGTCAAAGGAGTTGGAAGCAATTGTTCAAGTCTTGTTCGTGTGTCTAGCTGATTGTAAGGGTATAGTCTTTAAGTATGTTCTGAATAGTCCTAAAGACTGTTCAGTTCTTAATGGTTTGTTAAAACACGGCTGTGATCTTTTTCTGGTTTTATTTAACAAAAGATTTCGCAAAAGATAATCTTGAAATATGATTTTGACTGAAAATATTATGTTGAAACTTTCTTATCTTGTGCAAAATACTATCTTCTAATTTAGTTAAGAAATTACCTTGGAAAAGAAGTCAGAATTTTTTGTGGAATATTTTATGATATTGTATTATTTGAAGATAATTTGTTTCTTAAAATTTAGGAATAAGATGCCAACAATCTTTTCCTATATAAGGAGTATGAGAAACCAGCGGGCGGACATTGAGTTTTGAGCATTAAAAAGTCTTTATTATTTTGGCAAACCTTTCACGTGAGTTTCAAAGTTATTTTGCAAATCATTTCTTTCAATTGGAAACTTTAACTTAGTTTGCAAAATCCTTTAAGCCGTGTTCTTGAACCATTCTTGAGTGCTTATGTTCTTATATTCATAAGGTTAATTTTGTTCTCTATTGTTCTAATTCATTGAACCATCTAAGGAGACAAATTGTGTTGTAATCTTCTTTTTGTGAGTGAGTGTTTATTGGGGTACGGAGTTGTACTCGAGTCGCACGATCAGGGTTGATCGTGGGGGTTTTCTTTGTAATCGGGTTTGGTTATAAAGAAAATATTAATAAGAGAGAGGGTGGACGTAGACCTTTAGAGAGTAGGTCGAACAACGTTAAAATTCTTGTGTCTCGTGCCTTTTCTCTTTATTTGTTTTATTTCTCGTTCATTCTTATAGATCTTATTTCACGCATACTAACAGAACAATACAGCACAATGCTTATTGTTTGTACAACCACCGAGACTGTTCAAGTCGTATGTGTATTGTTTCAGTATCGAACGAGAACTATCCTTTCGCTTTAAAGTTTAAACAATTAAAAAGGGTACTTAATTCATCTCTTCCCCCTCTTAAGTACCGGATCGATAAACTCAACAATTGGTATTAGAGACTCGTGCTCTTGATTACCGTACCGCAAAGAGTTTGATTCTTTTGAGTTTATCTGTTTATCTTTTATTTTTCAATGAATTCCAAATCTGTCAAATGTCTTGTCTTTGATGGCACGGACTATGGCTGGTGGAAAAATCGTATGTTGCATTTCATACAAGGAACAAATTATGAATGTTGGGTAATCATCGAAAATGGTCCTCTCGCTATCTCTACCACCAATGCTAATGGTGTGTCTAGTGTAAAAGCACCCAAGGACTACACATCTGATGATTATAAAAAGGCAGAGAAGAACTCTAGGGCCATATCACTCATGTAATCCGGAATTGGCGAATCGAAAACTAGTCGTATTGCAGGATGTAAAATGGCCAAACAAATCTGGGATAGTCTAGCACTAGCCCATGAGGGAACTGTGCAAGTAAAGAAACAATGTATTGATCTCTTAATGCAACAATACGAGTCCTTTAGAATGCAAGATGATGAGTAAATAAAGAGTATGTCTTCTCGTTTTTCAAACATAACTAACAGGCTTTCAAATCTTGGTCGACAATTTGAAACTGAGGACATTGTTCGTAAAATTTTAAGAAGTCTTACCAAGAAATGGCGACAAAAGGTCACGACTATTGAAGAGGCTATGGATTTGACCACTCTCACCTATGAAGCTTAAATGGGATCTCTTATGGCACACAAAATAACTCTTGACAATGATGCCGATGAGAAACCCAAAGCTAAGGGACTAGTCTTGAATGCCATCTCAAGTGATAATGAAAGTGATCTTGAGGAGGAAGTTGCCTCGCTATCTAAACGAATTGCTAAAATAATTAGAAAGCAAAATCAAGGAAGTTCGAAAGTTATAAGCCGAAAAAATCTGTTTCTTCGTCTTCTTCACCACGACAAAAGTATAGAATGCACTGTTTTGGATGTGGTGATCAAGATCATCACGTTCGAAATTGTCCCAAATGGGAAGAGGAGAGATCTAAGGATATAAGTGAAAAATCTAAGCAAGAGTACAAACGTGCAATGATTGTTGCAGTTTGGGGTGAGTCTGATTCAGAAGACGATGAACCCATCAAAGAATCCGAAGAAAAGCTCTGTCTTAGATCTACTTACAAACCAAGGACACAACGTAAGAAGTATGTTGACTCCGTCAAGTTCCTCATGGCTAATTCTGAAGCATCAGATAGCAAATCCGATGACGAGGTAAGTCTCTCAAATCTTAAAGTTCAAATTAGGTCTTTATCTAAGAGCAAAATTGTGAGATTACTTGATGAGACCTTGGACACTAGTTATGAACAAAAAAGGCATCTTGATGCAATGCAATCTGAAATAGAAAGTATAGCGAAGGAGAACTTTCAGTTAAAACGTGATCTGAAGGACATAACTAAACGAACAGTCGACCAGGCTATTCATTCTGAACTTACTGCCAATAACGAGTCTCTTGTTAATAAGATCCATGTTTTAACTAAGGAATTAGATGAGATAAAAAAGATGCATGTTACTAGTTCAACCACCTATTCTGGAATTCGCTCTAAATTTGATAGATTTAATGTTGATTATGACGCTCTCCTTGATAAGAATAAGAAATTACTTGTAAAAGTTAGGAATTTGGAGACCGATTTGAGTAATGCCCGAAATGTGGTTGCTAAATGGGAAGGTAGTGGTACTGTGCTAAACTTTATGGTTAACCAATCTAAGAACACTAATAAACTTGGATTAGGTTATGACTCTCGTTCTGACTTTAAACAAAACAGTTCACCACACTGTACTGTTTGGGTCCCAGAACAGAAAGTAAACATACGTCCGAACTGTTCAAAACAGAACGACTCTATTACTGCTGGCTTTAAAAGACCTGAACCCAATGAAAGAGACTTTCGCAAGCGTAAGTATGTGGGCTTACCTGAATACATCATTTGCAAATTTTGTTGACACACAGGACACGTATTTAATGCCAGCGAAAAATGTTTAAGTCATTTGGATCGAAACATAAGAGTTGTTAAGAAAATGTGGATTAGGAAAGATATTTTAGATACTGTTCGTCATAAGAAGGGACCCAAACTTGTTTGGGTTCCTAAATCATCTAACTAATCTCTCTTGTAGGGCCATATGAGAGGAGGCAGCCGTTGGTATCTTGATAGCGGATGTTCACGACATATGACAGGTAATAGAAACCAATTCCTCTCATTATCGGCATACGATGGTAGAAATGTGATATTTAGAGACAATAAAAAAGGTGAAGTAATTGGTATGGGTAAAGTCGGTAAGTCTCTTTCACAATCCATTGATGATGTGTTGCTTGTGAAGGGTCTTAAACATAATTTGATTAGTATTTCTCAATTATGTGACAAAGGAAATAAAGTCAAGTTTCATGCAAACCTTTGTTTGTAATCAAGGAAAGTACTAATGAAATTGTTCTTCAAGGTAAGAGAGTTAACAACATTTATGCGGCTGACTTAGGAAGCATTCCTAGGGAAACAATTAAGTGTTTGTTCGTAATGCAAAACGATCCTATTTTATGGCATAAGAAGTTTGGACATGTTGGCTTCTCATCTCTAAACAAACTTTACAAACTCGATTTAGTGGAAGGTTTACTTTCTATGAAGTTTCAAATTGAAGGAGTTTGTGATGTTTGTGCTTGATCCAAACATGTCCAAAGTTCCTTTAAATCTAAAAGGTTCGTTAGCACCACCAAGCCTCTAGAACTCATTCACATGGATTTATGTGGTCCGATGAGGATTAGAAGCCGAGGTAGAAGTCTTTATGTGTGTGTTCTAGTAGAAGATTACTCACAGTTTGTTTGGACTTTATTTTTACATGCTAAAAGTGAAACTTTCGAAGAGTTTCATGCTTTGATTAAGAAACTCCAAAATAATCATGGTCACAAATTGATCTCCATTAGAACCGACCATGGAAGAGAATTTGAGAATGATTCGTTTATATCGTTTTGCAGGGAACATGGTATTGATCATAACTTTTCCGCTCGTAGGACACCGCAACAAAATGGAGTAGTGGAAAGAATTAATAGAACATTGGAAGACATGACTAGATCCATGTTGCTTTGTAGCGAATTACCCAGAAACTTTTGGGCCGAAGCTGTGAATACAACCTGCTATATTCATAACCGTGTTGCTATTAAATTTATCCATAAGAAAACAGCTTATGAGCTTCTATATGGGCGAAATCCATTTATTTCACATTTCCGCTACATTGAATCTAAATGCTATGTTCACAATAATGGCTAAAATAATTTGGAAAATTTTAATCCAAGAAACGATGAGGCGGTTTTCATAGGATAGTCAAAAGAAAGCTAGGATGATGAGAGTGTACATATAATCTTTGATGAAACTAATGTTCTTAATGCTGAATTACAGGAGGATGATGATTTCCAGATTGGATTTGTAGATGATGATCCCCTTGATTTAGAAGAAGAACCCTCGTCATTAGAAGGAACAAGCGCTGAAGAGCCCACAAATTCAGGGGGAACTAAACAG
This sequence comes from Silene latifolia, assembly GCF_048544455.1. Classification (NCBI taxonomy): domain Eukaryota; kingdom Viridiplantae; phylum Streptophyta; class Magnoliopsida; order Caryophyllales; family Caryophyllaceae; genus Silene; species Silene latifolia. The sequence goes on along the minus strand of NC_133536.1, from coordinate 154,084,954 downwards.
AACAGGGAACTGTTCAATCAAGAGAAATCTACGAGCACGGCTGATCATGAACAGACAGATAAAGAGTTTAATGTAGATACAAACTAGACATCCGGTGGCGCAGACGAATCAGGAAGCACAAACAGGGAAGCCGAGCATAATTAAACAGACACCAGTGCTGTTCGATCTACGCCTAAACCAGAGATATTTGTTCCTTGACGTTGGAAGCATTAAAAGCTCGTATCCTTTGGATAACATCTTGACCAATATTTATCAGAAGTGCTCAACCATAGCCACCAAAGGAAGTGAATACATCTACTAATTGTGGTTCTCAAATCCTATGGGTAAGGCAACAATTACGGGATTGAGGTATGATTATTAAGTGTATGCTTATTCCTATGATAACACGAGTGCTTTTAGTTTTTCAAATATCCCGTTCATCACTTTTTCATGATCATATAGAAAAAGAGAACATATGCTTAAAATTTTATAAAACTGAAGATCAGTTGTCCGATATTTTCTCTAATCCATTGGGTAAGGAACAATTTGAGAAAATCCGATTAGAATTAGGTCTATTAAATAGTGGCTAATAGTCAATTTTGTCTTAAAATTAATTCCTCGATGATTGACTAGAATGGAGTAGTTGTGATATTGAGTTGGTAAATTCTCCTTTTCGTTATTGAGCTTGATTGTAGTCTACTTACTCTAGTCGTTTATTTCTTTCAAATAAACTAGTAATAAGTTGACATGTCTTTTGAGTTGTTACTATGATTACATATTCATGTGCAATTTGGCAAAATACATATAACCGTATCCTTATTAACCTTACCCATATCTCCCTATCCACCCTATTTACCTCAACCGACCTTCTTACCTATATTAAGCCTCCCTCTTCCTTTCCCAATTACCAACCCAAATTAAACACTCCTCCAAACCCTAACCCTCTTTGCTCACCATAAAACTCACACACTCCCAAAACCCCAAACCACCACCAAATCCAACACTATGACACCCTACCAAATACAACCAAACCTACTAGCTCAACCCAAAATCCATTTCCTTTACCCAAACCCATCACCTGGCCAGCCACCATCTCTACCCCATATGCAACCATTTTCGAGCAACTGGCTACAGAAATCGAGGGGCCCTAAAATCATGACACACAACCTGATGCCTCTATTATTTGCTTGCCAAAGTCATAAAGGGGTGATTGAGAAAATTGTGACTGAAGAGGGGGAAAAAAAAAGAAAGCTTCGGTGACAAAAAAAAAAGAAAAAAAAAAGTGAAAAGTGTGGGCTTGAAGTTTGTGAATGGCCTTGTCCACTTGATGTTTTACAATATTTTGACCCAAATGCTTATATAAAACATCCATTCGTTCCCGGATCCTTGATGGTACTTACCAATTTGTGTTCAATTGCATTCGTCGTACTATTACTCCTCGGGTGTATTCTAAGGGAAATTGCTCTATATATTTCTGATTTGCTTCTCATGTAACACGTTATGAAGTCTAAGCATGTGAATCTTGCGTCGGTTATATTTCATTACATTAGAGACGCGTTGTTCGAGGATATGGATGACTACGTAAGATGCATATTCGGGTTATTGATTAGCTTGCGTGGACAGTGTTATGATGCTGCCATGTCTAGTACATCTCTTGGGACTATTGACATTTTTAGTTCTCAGTTGGTTCTCTCGGTGGAAGTGGCTTGTGGTCTCGGGAGAATTGAGAAAGGGATGGTGGCTATCAACAACAAACTTGCCCAACTTACCTCCATTCACATATCCTAGCCTATTTACCTTACTCGATCGAGTAAGTGCATATTACGGGTAAGTGTGACACTCGATCGAGTAAGGGGCACTCGATCGAGTAAGTCACTTACTCGATCGAGTAAGTGCGTATTACGGGTTGTTTTAGCTGAGTTTTGTTAATAACGCGAGATTAATATAAAAGGCTTCCGTCATTATTCTTAATCATTTTTACCTTCAAAAACCTTTCAAGAGAAAAGAAAAGAAGTTACGTAGTTCGCATCCGTCGCGTTATTAGCAAATCCCAAGGCTAGGATCATCAGACTGTCTTGTTCTTTGCGCCGTTGTGATCGTCGTGTCGAGGGTAAGCTTCTTGTATAATTTTTATAATGATTTGATAAGTTTGTTTAAAACCCTAATTGGGTAGATTTGGGGGTCTTGGGAGCATTGTATTGATTAGGTGATAATTATATGCATATGTGTTATAGGAGGAGGATTTGTAGAGGAACGATATTGATTAGCTGCTGTGACGGTTTGTGATTGCTATTCCAGGTAGAGTTTACTTACTCAGTATTGCTTACATGGCATTGGTGATAATTGATTGTTGTTGTTAATGTATATCATATCGGTATTGGATTTGGTGATTGTTGATTGTATAGTTGGTTGTATAACTGTCTGTGGTTTGCGAGGTGCGTCCTCGGCTGAGTGGAGTTACTTGCGAGAGTGGCTTCACGACCTTGATTCGTCTTCTGTGGAACCCGCCACAGAAGGGATGTGCACATTTAGGAACTATGGTTTATCGCTCGGATGATATGAGCGAGGCTTAGGTGGGAACGGTTGTGGTCCCCCACTGGCGGTGTGGAATACTTGTTGCGATGAGTATTTTGGCAAGACTACACACTTTAGTGTGTAGTCAGGTATGTGGCGATGTGTTGGAGATTGGTTTGGTTAGAATGGATTGTAGTATTGCTTTTATTGCAGCTGTGTTGTTTTGTGTAATCAGTACTGACCTCGTTTAATTATTTTAAAAACTGTGGTGATCCATTCGGGGATGGTGAGCACTTATTGAGCATGTATGATATGGCTTACGCGAGGGATAGCTGGGATGGAGTTATCACATGAGTCACTAGAGTCTTCCTCTGTGTCATGAACTTAGTTTATTTCAGTTGGTTTTACAGTTTTGAGAAACAGTTGTATTTACTTTATCCAGTTTGATTTTTGGGGCTTGTATCACTTTAAACTCATTTATTAAAGTATGTTTCTTTATGGTCTATTTGATATACATTTGCTCGGGTAACCACGATGGTAGCATTCTCATGCCTTAAGTGGTCCTGGTAAGGCAGTTGGAGTGTGGGGGTGTTACAAAGTGGTATCCGAGCGACGATTTTGGAACCTGTAACTAATGAACACAATGAACTTAGGGATTGAAAATAAAATGAACCCGGGTAGGAGTTGTTAGGAGCTAATGCAAAGACTTGGAAGACGTCCTAAAGTCGCGATCTCGCCCTACAACTTTGAACCAGTCACTATAGGGTGTGTGTCGGGATTGTTATGTGTTTATCTCGTAGGTTAAATATCTATATAGAAGTGTGTTGTGTGAATTGGTGGATGAATGCATGTGGAGGATAAAAGATGTTGTGGTGAAAGATGATGAGTATATAAGTATGTATGTTGATTGAATACGGAATTGCATGATAGATGATTTATAACGTGGCTTGTTAGAAACATGTGAAGTAAGTTGTCGTTTGTTGTATATATATAGTTTGTATGTTTGTCGTTTTGTATATAAGTATAGTTGGTTGGAAGTGTTGAGTTGAGCATGCAGGTAGTATACGAGTCAGCATGACTCGATCGAGTGGGGGGCACTCGATCGAGTGGGTGAGTGACTCGATCGAGTGAGTGTGACTCAATCGAGTGGGGTGTTTTTCGTTTCTGGGCAGTGTACTGTTTTTGGGCACTCGATCGAGTAGGTAGGGACACTCGATCGAGTAGGGTCAGCTCGATCGAGTAAGTATGTGGCTCGATCGAGTAAGTTTTTGGATGTATTCTGGTCAAGTTCTGGAGTCGAGGCACTCAATCGAGTAGGTGGGCAACTCGATCGAGTGGCCTCAACTCGATCGAGTGGGGTGTGATACTCGATCGAGTAGGTACGGTATAGGTCATATACGTGTTTGATATATGGGAAGTGTGTTTATGTTTACCTTTCCTCTTATATAGTTTCAAGATGTCGCCAAAGAGGAATGCGTTGTATGCCAGGGCTGAGAATATGAGTGTTGATGAGATAGTTAAGATGCTAGAGCATCAAGATGCGCTTACAGAGGCCCTAAAGAAGTTCAGGAAAGATAAAGAGGCGGGTGTGGATTTTGCCAAGATGAGTATAAAATTGCAAGGTTTAACCCAAAAGAGTACATGGGCACGGGTGCGCCAATATTGCTTGATAATTGGCACAGAGAGATGGAGAATATACTTAATGTGGTTCATTGCCCTGAGGACTTTAGAGTGGAACAAGCTGCGTTCTACTTGAGAGATACAGCTGGAGAGTGGCGGGACAAGGTTAGGGAGAGTGCCTTGCTCTATATGTGAAACAGGGGTTGTCAGCTATACCTTGGGGTGAGTTCAAGAAAGCTATACGATGCGAGTTTGTGCCGGACATGTGCGTAGTAAGTTGAGAGAGGAGTTTAATGACTTCAGATATAACAGTGGCTGTGTACTATCACAAGTTCAATGAGAAGTCTAGGTATGCTGAGGACATGGGGCTGAATCAGGAGAACTTAACATTGAGGTTTGAGAAGGGTCTGACACCTAAGATAATGGAGAAGTTGCCGGTAGAAGTCCTTACTGATGTTAAGGAGGTGTATGAGCACGCTGGGAGAGCTGAGAGGTTGGTATAGATGGCTAAGGAGAATAGGGAAAGAGCTTCTTAGAAGAGGAAGGGTGAGACTGAGGGTGGTGGTGGTTAGTCTACTTACAAGAGGGGCGACTATAACTAGCTGAGAGCTTACTCTTCGGGGTCGGGGTTCAGTGGAGGAGCTTCTTTTAGGCGTGGCCGTGGTGATGGTAGTAGCATCTAAGGTTTATCTTGCTTTAACTGTGGCGGTATGGGCCACAAGAGACATAAGTGTACCAGTGCTGTGGGCAGGGGTTTCCAGCGACCATCGCAGGGGAGTTTCTCTTAGGGTCCATCTCAGAGCTATGCTAGTAACATGCCAGCTGGTTCGTGGAATAATCAGGGTGGTCAGAGTAACAACAATGGTGGGGCTAATCGCAATGGCAGTAATTCATATCAGAGACCAGCGACGAACAACAACCAGGGGTCAGCTGCTAAGCCGTCTACTTCTTCTAGTACTGTCCAGGGAGGTGGACAGAAGACTAGTGGTAAGCTCTTCATGATGGAGAACAAATCAGCAGAGGATAATTCTCACGTTATCACAAGTACTTTTCTTGTTAAAGGAGTCTTTACATTTGTTTTGTTTGATTCGGGGGTGTCACAGTCTTTTGTATCATCGAGTCATGCTAAGCTTTTGGGTTTGAGAGAGTTTGAGTATGTAAAAGAGGAGGTATTTATACCGTCGGGTGAGTCTGTATCTTGTGGGAGGTTGTATAAGGGTGTGTCTATGATAGTTGGGCAGGTTGACCTACCAGTGGACTTGTTAGAATTTCATTTGGACGGTTTTGAGATGATAGTTGGTATGGACTGGTTGGGTAAGTACAAAGCTAGAATAGATTGTCACCAAAAGAGAGTCTCTTTGAGAGGTCCTAAGGGAGTTAGTGTGTCTTATCGTGGGTTTGTTGTCAAACCCAAAGTCAAGTTGATTGCAGCAGTGACATTGAAGTCTTATCTGAGGAAGGGGTGTCCGTTGATCTTATGCCATGTGAGAGACCATAGTATGGTGAGTTTGACAGTTGATCAGATACCAGTGGTGGGAGAGTTTCCAGATGTCTTTCCGGAGGAGATGCCAGGTTTACCACTAAAGAGGGAGATAAATTTTAGTGTGGAGTTGAAACCAGGGACGGGACCAATCTCTAAGGCCCCGTAACGCATGGGTCCTAAGGAGTTGGATGAGCTGAAGAAACAGCTGGAAGATTTGATTGATAAGGGATACATTAGACCTAGTGTATCACCGTGGGGAGCACCAGTTCTGTTTTTGAAAAAGAAAGATGGGAGTTTGAGGTTGTGCATCGATTACAGAGAGTTGAACAGGGTTACAGTGAAGAACAAGTATCCTTTGCCGAGGATAGATGATTTGTTTGATCAACTGAACGGGGCAGCTGTCTTTTCTAAGATTGATTTGAGGTCGGGTTACCATCAGGTGAAGATTCGGGATGAGGACATACCGAAGACAACTTTTACATCGAGGTATGGTAACTATGACTATGTTGTGATGCCGTTTGGGTTATCTAATACACCTGTAGTGTTTATGGATTTGATGAACCGGGTCTTCAGTCAGTTTTTGGATCGGTTTGTTATGGTTTTTATCGATGATATCTTAGTCTACTCTAAGACTAAGGAGGAGCATGAGGAGAATTTGAGGTTAGTGCTGCAGACTTTGCGTGACAATCAGCTGTATGCAAAGTTGTCTAAGTGTGAGTTCTGGCTCGAGGAATTTGATTTTCTGAGGCATGTGATTTCAAAGAAGGGTGTTGCTATGGATCCGGCAAAGATAGAGGCAGTCACTCGGTGGGAAGCACCAAATAATGTAGCAGAGATCAGGAGTTTCTTGGGTTTGGCAGGGTACTATCGTCGGTTTGTGAAAGACTTTTCTAAGATAGCCAGAACTATGACAGCGTTGATGAGGAAAGAGAACAGGTTTCGTTGGGATGAAAGTTGTGAGACGGCGTTCCAAACACTAAAGGAGCGTTTGACCATAGCTCCAGTCTTGGCATTACCTGAAGGGTGTGAGAACTTTGAGGTGTATACAGATGCTTCAAAGAATGGTTTGGAATGTGTGTTGATGCAAAACGGGAAAGTAATTGCCTATGCTTCTAGGCAATTGAAGCCTTATCAGGAGAACTATTTGACACATGATCTGGAGTTGGGTGCAGTTGTGTTTGCTCTCAAGATTTGGAGGCACTATCTTTATGGGGCAACCTTTAAGGTGTTTTCAGATTACAAGAGTCTCAAATATATCTTCACTCAAAAGGAGCTGAACATGAGACAGAGGAGGTGGATGAAGCTGATTGGGGATTATGATATGGATATTATATACCATAAAGGGAAAGCTAATGTGGTTGCAGATGCGTTAAGCAGGAAGAGTGTGCACTCTCTATGCACAACTATGTCTTTAATGAGGTTGAGAGATGAGGTGGGGAAGATGGGGATACATAGGATATAGAAAGGGGATGCTAGAGGGGATTTGACAATGGAGCCAGACCTTTATGATGATATTCGCAGGAAGTAGGTTTTGGATCCTAAGATCGAGGAGTGGAGAGCTGGAGTAGAGAAAGGGACAGTGTCTCGGTTTTCTATTCATACAGATGACAGTGTGAGATTCGATGGGAGATGGTATGTTCCTAGCGATGAGGAGTTGAAAAAGGTGATAATGATAGAGGCTCATTGCACACTATATTCGGTACATCCAGGTGGTGACAAGTTATATAAAGATTTGAAGAAGACTTTCTGGTGGCCTGGGATGAAGAAGGATACAACTGAGTTTGTAGCTCGATGTTTGACATGTCAGAGGGTTAAGGGAGAGCAGCAATGACCACAAGGTAAGATTCAATCTCTTGAGGTACTCGAGTGGAAATGGGAGTCCATTTATATGGATTTTATAGTGGGTATACCGAGGAGTCAACAGGGTAGCAACATGATATGGGTTATAGTTGATCGGTTGACTAAGTCAGCTCACTTTATGCCGATGAAAGATAATTGGACAAAGACACAGTTAGCTTTGTGGTTCGTTTTCATGGGGTGCCTAAGGATATTGTGTCAGATAGAGATGCGAGGTTCATATCACGGTTCTGGAAAGAGTTGCAGGAGTTGATGGGAACTACTTTGAAGATGAGTACTGCATTTCATCCTGCGATAAATGGAAAGACAGAGAGGACCATTAAGACTTTGGAGGATATTTTGCGATCTTGTGTTATGGATTTTGGTGGTAGCTGGGAGGAGAGATTGGATCTGATTGAGTTTTCTTATAACAACAGCTATCACATGAGTATTGAGATGGCACTGTTTGAGGCTTTTTATGGGAGGAGGTGTAGGAGTCCGATTTGCTGGGATGATAGAGCTGATGCAGTGGTTTTAGGACCACAGATGGTACAAGAGATGATAGAACAGGTTCAGCTGATCAAGCAAAAGATGAAAGCAGCCCAGGATCGACAAAAGAGTTATGCAGATTTACATCATCGTGACGTAGAGTTTCAGGTTTGGGACAAGGTTCTTTTGAAAGTGTCTCCTATGCGTGGGGTTATGAGATTTGGTAAGAAAGGGAAGCTGAGCCAGAAGTTTATCGGACCATATAAGATTTTAGATCGTGTGGGTGATGTTGCTTACCGGTTAGCGTTGCCAGTAGCTTTGGATAGGGTGCATAATATGTTTCATGTGTCTTAGTTACGGAAGTATGTGAGCGAACCTTCACATGTGTTAGAGGTAGAGAACATAGAGTTGGATGAGTCCTTGTCTTATCCCGAGGTGCCCTAACAGATTCTTGATCGCAAGGTTAGGAAAACTAGACATGGGGAAACGGTGTTGCTTAAGGTTCTTTGGTCTAACCATGAGGTTGAGGAGGCTACTTGGGAGGCGGAAGAGGCTATGAGGGAGCGATATCCGTCTCTTTTTGATCAGGGTGTGTGGTTACGGGGACGTAACCATGTTTCTTTTAGGGGGGTAGGAGATGGTTGCATAACGTTTTTGTATGGTTTATGTTGGTTTTAGTACAATTAGTAGTTGTTTTGAGTCAGTCTGAGTGTTGGTTGGGAGTTGTGTTTTGAGTTTTGTGTTGAGTATTGGTTATGTTGTTGTGTCGGAGTCGAGTTAGTATGTGTTGTTTTTGGGTATAGGTTGAACTTCGGGGATGAAGTTCCTTTTAAGGAGGGAAGACTGTAATACTACGGTTTTCTATGTCTATGGGTACTCTATCGAGTGGGGCTTTACTCTATCGAGTAAGTATCTTTTTACGCAAACAGTAGCTGATCTGATGGGTACTCGATCGAGTAAGTGTGACTTACTCGATCGAGTGCCCCTTACTCGATCGAGTGTCACACTTACTCGATTGTAACACCCCCGATTTTTCAGCTAAATTAAAACTAACTTTTACATACAAAACTAGCCGAAATACAAGGATATTATAATTAATATACAAAGTCTCTTATTACAAATCTCTTTTACCTAATAAAATATAAAGTAAAACAACTTTTACAAAGTTTTATATAAAATCTCCACTTGAAATAAAATCCTTTTGAACGGCAGCGGAAGTGACCTGAAAGCAAAATCAGAAGACAGAAAGGAACTACCCCATGACGAATAGCCCCGAAGGGAGAAAACACGTCAGCCGGAAAACTGAGTAACAGATAATACCTCAATATAACACAGACATGTAAAAATAAAAATAAACAGAGAGAATAATTAAAACACTCCCCGTTAACTCATCTCATACCCAAACCTACTCCATAATATAATACACTCTCTCGTCTAAATAATTAACCAAGTTTCATCTCATTACTCTGTTCGCTCATTACTTTGTCTCATAATATAATAATCCAATGTAACCATGTATCGTATTCTCATCGTCGACCCTAAGACAAAGACAAGGGGTGAGTGAACTGGCGGATAAAACCGCGAAACAATACTTCTATCTCAATATCGATTTCAAACTCAAATAACTCAATAACCATGGTCACACTGGACCGTAAACATAACTCGGCACAACGGCCTCAATAACTCAATACCAGTAACCGATTTTCATCTCAATTTCAATATCGATATTGTCAAAGGTTCACAGAACCGTGCTCAACACTTAGAGTAAAACTCTAAGCTACTCAACCACAAGTCTCGGTCAAAGAAATCGACAACAACAATTACAATACGAGAATCCAAATTTCATATAATCCGTTCTGAGATCGGGCAAACTAACAAGTTGATTTAGTTAACCCACACAAACAATTTCCCTGAGTCAATATGGCCATTTGCAAATCATATGCACTAAAAATCCTTGTACACTACTCCCTGGTAATCTCTTTGAGTAACCATTTCTTTATTAATGAAACCCTTAGTATGTGAGTCTCACAACTTCATAGCACACCATCCTCACAAAAAGACACAATATAACTTAGACGACAAAGATTAACTTATCAAAAGAAAATATAATAGCTAGTATTATAAATAATACGGGTAACAATAATAATCACGATTCAGAGTCAAGAATTAATTCAAGTACCTAGCACGAATAAATAACACATAAGCACACAACCCCGAACAATAATAGTAATAATAGGATCGGTAAAATCGTGTTACCTTAAAATCCTTAGCAATAATAATTACCAACTTAAGTCCATCCATTCTACGACGGAATACCATAGATTTATTAAAATCACTCCTCAACTCTAACATTATGTACATTACAATTCAGAATCTCAATTAACTAATTAATTTCGGGATTCGTCCACTATATCTATATGTTGTGCATAGCCCAAATTAAAATTATACCATTATTCTTCTACTTAGTTCACATGATATACAAATCTCTATTTTCATGGATTTCTATACAACCACTGGAATATGAAATGGATTGTTGGAATATGAAATGGTGCAACTGATCCCCTATCCATCCAACTATAACTGCAACAATACAGCACAACACCATGTAATATTATGTCTAAAGTTGCATCATCCAACTCCGAATAGTTAGCTAGATCAGTACACTATACACCACTATATTTGTACAGCTTCTACCCCTCTCAGCCATGATAATCAACAAAATCAAACTGAAATTGTTCATAAACGCTTCCAAGAATCAACATATTAAACAACAATACCCCTTTAAAGGGAAGGGTGGTGGACAATGCAACACAATTAAATATTGGAACAAACGGAAAGGAAAATGAGATTATTTAGTTTAGTATTGCTATTGATAAAACAAATGATCTTAATTTATCTCTACAAAAATGGCTTGCTTGTGATATAAATAAAGCATTAGTAAATTCCTCGAAACTTAACAATAGGAGTACGTCTGACCATTAATTTAATGTGCACACCTCTACGTACTGACAAGAGTATCTAATGGTGGAGCTAAAACTCGCTCCACTTTATATAGCTACTAAAGGCATTTTCTTATATACGGCTCGCCACTGTGGGTTGTGAGCCAACACTATTTCAAAATCAGCTCGCCACTGCGGGTTGTGAGCCAACTATTTCAAATTCGGCTCGCCACTGCGGGTTGTGAGCCAACTATTTCAAATTCGGCTCGCCACTGCGGGTTGTGAGCCAACTATTTCAAATTCGGCTCGCCACTGCGGGTTGTGAGCCAACTATTTCAAATATTACTAGATACATTGAATAAAGTTGTAAAATTCCGAATCAAAGCTCGGTCGCCATTTTACAAAGAAGATAAATAACTCAAAAATTTGCTTAACTTACTTTAGGTGGTCCTAAAGAACATTTAACAGATAATCAATCAGCTACAAATCAATATTTCAGTTACAAAAGGATCAAGTCTCTTACTTAATAGTGATAATACGACCGGTCAGAGAGTCTCTTCTATAAACTCTGCGTCTACAATTTACAATTACCCTTATTAGCTGCAATCAACACCATAGCTCTCGTTTTCACATTTTGACAAGCAAAATAAAATAAATGGCATTTGTCACCACTAATTAAGTTTTCAAACATAAAAATTAAGCTGATAAACCCATCCCCTAGTTCCCTGATATTCATTAGCTACCGTCAATAATAAACCCAACTTATTTTTCACCATCAAGTGGGTTTCAATTGAAACAATCCTGGTGAAACTCATAATTCTAAATAACCTACAATTGAATAAGATGTCTTGTACTTTCATTCTATCAGACGATTAACAACACCCCAATATCACATGACTAACACTTAAATACATATAAACAATAATCTTGTATTTGGATGATTCATACTTGCCCACATCCACTAAATTAAAGAAATTAGGCATCAATACCAGCTATTTGACATATACAATCATCTACACCAATAATAATTCATATTGATTTTATCTTAATAAACAACCTCAATTTAATTAGATAAAAGAACTAAAGAAAAGAAAATACATACATCGGTATGGTATAGAAAATGGATCCGAAGAAGGCTGGTAGAGAAATAGTAGGCTAATATTTCTTCTTGAGATTTATGGTGAACAAAAATGAAGGAGAGAAAGAAAGAAAGGTGGAGGATGTCCATTAGAATGTCAGGCGGTGGAGTAGTTTATAGATTGTTCTATTTTTTTTTTTTTAAACTGAAGTATTAAAATGAATATGTATAAATGGGGTATTACAATATTTCCCCCTTAAAAGAAACTTCGACCCCGAAGTTCTATTTGATGACACCAAAACCCCACTTTTAAAATTTTAGGGTATTATAATCCACCCTCCTTAAAAATAAACTTCGTCCCCGAACTTAAAATTAAAATTAAATTTAAATTTGAAATATGAGAAAATATTAGCTCAAGTGACTAACTTAAGTTTTTCATAAAACACTTGTAAAAGTAAAATATAAGACGGTGTCAAGATATGAGGATCTTAACACCTAACCAAGAAAGAACTAGCTCTGATACCAATTGTAACACCCCCGATTTTTCAGCTAAATTAAAACTAACTTTTACATACAAAACTAGCCGAAATACAAGGATATTATAATTAATATACAAAGTCTCTTATTACAAATCTCTTTTACCTAATAAAATATAAAGTAAAACAACTTTTACAAAGTTTGAAATAAAATCTCCACTTGAAATAAAATCCTTTTGAACGGCAGCGGAAGTGACCTGAAAGCAAAATCAGAAGACAGAAAGGAACTACCCCATGACGAATAGCCACGAAGGGAGAAAACACGTCAGCCGGAAAGCTGAGTAACAGATAATACCTCAATATAACACAGACATGTAAAAATAAAAATAAACAGAGAGAATAATTAAAACACTCCCCGTTAACTCATCTCATACCCAAACCTACTCCATAATATAATACACTCTCTCGTCTAAATAATTAACCAAGTTTCATCTCATTACTCTGTTCGCTCATTACTTTGTCTCATAATATAATAATCCAATGTAACCATGTATCGTATTCTCATCGTCGACCCTAAGACAAAGACAAGGGGTGAGTGAACTGGCGGATAAAACCGCGAAACAATACTTCTATCTCAATATCGATTTCAAACTCAAATAACTCAATAACCATGGTCACACTGGACCGTAAACATAACTCGGCACAACGGCCTCAATAACTCAATACCAGTAACCGATTTTCATCTCAATTTCAATATCGATATTGTCAAAGGTTCACAGAACCGTGTTCAACACTTAGAGTAAAACTCTAAGCTACTCAACCACAAGTCTCGGTCAAAGAAATCGACAACAAAAATTACAATACGAGAATCCAAATTTCATATAATCCGTTCTGAGATCGGGCAAACTAACAAGTTGATTTAGTTAACCCACACAAACAATTTCCCTGAGTCAATATGGCCATTTGCAAATCATACGCACTAAAAATCCTTGTACACTACTCCCTGGTAATCTCTTTGAGTAACCATTTCTTTATTAATGAAACCCTTAGTATGTGAGTCTCACAACTTCATAGCACACCATCCTCACAAAAAGACACAATATAACTTAGACGACAAAGATTAACTTATCAAAAGAAAATATAATAGCTAGTATTATAAATAATACGGGTAACAATAATAATCACGATTCAGAGTCAAGAATTAATTCAAGTACCTAGCACGAATAAATAACACATAAGCACACAACCCCGAACAATAATAGTAATAATAGGATCGGTAAAATCGTGTTACCTTAAAATCCTTAGCAATAATAATTACCAACTTAGGTCCATCCATTCTACGACGGAATACCATAGATTTATTAAAGTCACTCCTCAACTCTAACATTATGTACATTACAATTCAGAATCTCAATTAACTCATTAATTTCGGATTTCGTCCACTATATCTATATGTTGTGCATAGCCCAGATTAAAATTATACCATTATTCTTCTACTTAGTTCACATGATATAGAAATCTCTATTTTCATGGATTTCTATACAACCACTGGAATATGAAATGGATTGTTGAAATATGAAATGGTGCAACTGATCCCAACATCTATCCAACTATAACTACAACAATATAGCACAACACCATGTAATATTAGGGGCTCAGATTACGGCTAATGTCATCGACTGCTGGTCTGTTCTACTCAATCAGCTTACGCACGCGAACACCGCAGTTGTTTCAAGTTCGCGCTGTTTCTTTGGCCTAGGTTACGCTGTAAGTGTGCTCGAACTCCTCAAGTTATTTTGTGACAAACTGTACGTAACTTGTGATACAAGCTGCCAACCCCCGTCTATCATTTTTATAGGACCTAGCAATTGCAATTTGGCAAGGCATGAAGAAAAACTTGGTTGTTGATAATTCTGAAGGCTTTTGTGCCTCGTGGGACATGTGGCAAGAGTCGTGCTCTAGTCCATTCCAACTGGACTTTGATATGGTGAGCTCAGATATCAATATAGAGACATTTACATACGGAATTATACATTATTTTCCTAGAGTTTAACAGTGTATGCTTAGAGTTGTACAATATATGCTTTGGAGTTAGGCCTGGAGTTATACCTAGAGTAATACCTGGAGTTATACACTACACTGTATATGCTTACAGTTATAGATTTTATGGCTAGAGTTATACATCCTATGGCAAGAGTTATACATTATATAACTCTAGCTTTCAGAATGACTAGAGTTATACGTTCTAGGACTGAAGTTATACATTATTTGTCTAGAGTTATACAGTATATGCTTAGAGTTTTGATGAGTGGCTAACTTCACTCCATAACTCTAGGCATATAATGTATAACTTTAACCATAGAATGTATAACTCACTGCACATAAAGTACAACTGTAAGCATATACAGTATAATGTATAACTGCAAGAATATACTGTATAACTCTAGAAATTGAATGTACAACTCTGCACATATAATGTATAACTCTAACCATATAATGTATAATTCCAACTACGCACAATATGTATGCCTCTAATCTGCTAATTATGTTTTATAACTCTTAGATTTTTGGTGCATGTTTGTAGGTTTTTGTCCCGGTAAGCACTGG
This sequence comes from Silene latifolia, assembly GCF_048544455.1. Lineage (NCBI taxonomy): Eukaryota > Viridiplantae > Streptophyta > Magnoliopsida > Caryophyllales > Caryophyllaceae > Silene > Silene latifolia. The sequence goes on along the minus strand of NC_133536.1, from coordinate 154,069,933 downwards.
CGATGAAGATCATTACTCTTGCATTTGCATAAATTTCCTCTCTGAGCAGATCGAGTATCTTGATAATCGTTCTTACGAGGATGATCTTCTGAAATTACCATACGGAGGGATTGCGCGTATTACTGTAAGTCTTATAAAACTGGTGACTAGATTAATTATCAACTCCATTTGTTTTGTTAATTGGTCTTCCCCTTTTAAACGCCTTGCGTAACTTCCGCCAGGCTGATGCAATGGGAAAGTATATGGCCTATAAAGGGCTCGACAAAGGCAAGAAAGTTGAAGGGTTTCCTTTTGTCAACATTAAATTCAACTGGCAGGGAACAGACATACCGCCAATGACCGTGGTCTTTACGTCATGGTTCATATGTTCTGCACCGTGGAGAGCCATTCGATTGTACCCTAGGGACTAAGGAAAGCAATGACCTCATGCGAGCGGAAATTGCTGCAACCCTTGTCCTCAGTGACATTAACTTGGACAGGGAAGAAGTGTTATCCAGGGTAACAGCTTTTAAGGAGCTTAAAGACCGTGAAATGGAGGAGTTGCGTGATAAACAGAGGATAGCCGGCAACACAAGTGGAAGGAAGAGAGGTGTTGGAATCGACGGAGAGAACAGTTCTGCTAAACGACTTTGCTCTAAGGTCAGTTCAACCTATCAGACTCCACCTTCCAAAGTAGCCCTGGGCCGGACGCCGTCTAGTCGGGCCCTCTCAGCTGTTAATAGCCGCTCCCGGGGTAAGGGCGATGGCCTTGGTTGCACCAAATATTGCGGGGAACCAGACGCCGACCTTACCGTGGTCGCCAAGGTGCTGAAGATGAACAAGGCATTAACTAGGGATATCCTGGTGTATCGCAAACAAGTGGCTGATTACGTTTTCCTTGATGACTACAAATTTCCAAATGAGTAAGCTGTCTAAAATCCTAATGTTTTATCATATTAAGCTTTATCAATATAGACACATTTCCATACTGGAATTCTACCGTATTTTGCGTAGAGTATTACAGTATATGCTCAGAGTTGTACAATATATACTTTGGAGTTATACATTAGAGGCCTGGAGTTATACCTAGAGTAATACATGGAGTTATATCTTTCATCACTGAAGTTATATATATCGTTAATGGAGTTACACATTCCTAAAGCTATGATTATACGTTTCATCGGTGAAGTTATGCGTCATTTTAGTAGCGATTACCTTCCCATTTAGTATACGTTATAGCCTGATTAACACCTGCTGTCTGAACTACAGTGAACCACTTGTGAGTTATGGCCGGCACGGAACAATTAATAGGTTGCAAATGTTGTCTATGCTCCCTGAGACGCCAATGGATGAAAAAGTGATTTGAGTGTTGGTCCTTGTTGCTTAATCGATTGGAGGCAGAGTATTGCGCGATTTTTCGTTCGTCTTTCTTCGGTATCCGTCATATGGTATGGTCCTAATCAATCCTTTAATATGTTATAAGAGTTGCACATACCCTCTTTAAAACTTTCACAGTGGAAAGTAAGTCTAAAGTTATACATACCCTCCCTGGAGTTAAACATTTTGTTTTGAGAAGTTATTAACAACCAGTATATACTTAGGCATTCTTCATTATGCTATAAGAGTTACTGTGAAACTCCAATGCACAACCCCTATAACTCCACTGGTATCCTCACACATATACTGCTACTTGAACAAGAATTAATCTTGAGCCTTGTACGAAACCCTGTCCAACAAACACCGGACACCGATAGGTTGTACAATACGTGGGACGTCTTCCGAACCGACTGTGGGATAGATTTCAGCTTGAAGGCTGATTTAATCTTCGTACCCATTAAGATTGAAGCCCATTATGCATGTGTGTGTATCAACTTTAATTCTAGGACGATTGATCTTCTGAACAATAAGTACTATTCAAGTCCGCGGCAATCGGAGATATGCAAAGCATGTCACGTTATTGTAAGCGGAATTAAATTGTAATTATGTTCAACTAAAAAGTGTTATCACCGCTTTTACAATCTCACTTTTTGACGTTCTTGTCTCTGCCAGGCGAGCCTCATGAGCGACTACGTGGAGTCTAGGGACAACGAGAAGAACAGAGGGAAAGACATACCGGCGTTCGATTCCGTCAGATCCGTTTGCCTGGCATCGCAAACGATAAACGACACCGAGTCCGGCTTGTTCGCCATGATGCACATGTTAATGTACGAGGGTGAAAGTTTTGGTCACGTTGATCTCGAGAGGAAGGTGAACCGTCGATATTTGGTGATCCAGTTGGCAGCGACGCTTCTCCTAGCTGACATGAACATCATCAGGGAAGGAGTTCTGTCCAAGGTCAACGATTTCATTGGCGAGAAATTACAGATCCTGAAGCAAGTAGAAGCCAGGCGGAAAGCAGCGCGGAGAGGAGATAAAAAACCTGCGAAAAAATAGAATGTATTTCCTTTGATTCTGTATTCTCTTTTTTTGCAACTCTAGTATGTTGTCAAGAAACTCCTTAACAACTTAGACAACTTTTTGGAATAGATTGTTACTATATCATCTTGGTCAGTCATAATTAAAATCCAAGTTTTGAGATAAGTATTAAAGTTATACACTGTGAAGTAAAGTTATACAAATTATGTGCAGGAGTTATACAACACATGACTGCAGTTATGAAAAAAGGCAAAATTTATTAGACAGCTAAGAGTTATACAAAAAAACATCAAGAGTTATACAAACTGTGTACAAGAGTTATACAACATATGACTGCAGTTATTTAAAGGCAAATTTTATTAGACAGTTATGAGTTTTACAAAAAATAACAAGAGTTATACAAATTGTGAACAAGAGTTATACACTCTGTGAAGTACATTTATCCATATATGGGTAAGAGTTGTACTTAAAGCCACTGAAATTATAATTCCTTCTTAAAGCCACTTTTAAATATTGGATATGTTGCCATGAACAGAAGTCATCAAAATAATGTAAAAGAGTTATACAACATTAGCTTGAAATTTCACACACCATATTACTGAAGTTATACAATCTGGAAGGTGCAATCCCCCTTCAAAATAGACAAAAGCTAGCTATTAAATACCCCTTCCGTCTCACCAGATTTTTTACCTTTTAAAGAAAAAAAGATTGTAAATAATTTGTTGAGACGGAGGTGTTTTTCTACTGCCTACTACTACAGCATGTTAAGTTTCTCTATTCTTCTTCTTCGTCGTCTTCGTCTTCTTCTTCTTCTTCTTCTTCTTCTTCTTCTTCTTCTTCTTCTTCTTCTTCTTCTTCTTCTTCCTCTTCCTCTTCTTTTTCATCTACTCCTTCAGATGCTGGTGAAGACGGTGGATGCTCAGATAATGGGTTAGGGCAGTTCCGTTTATCGTGGTGTGCCATTTGTTTACAGTTATTACACATGCGCTTTGGCTTAGAAGCCAAGGCAATAGCTTTAGCCTTAGCTGACACCATTCTTTTACCGCTGCCTTTGTTTTTCGATTGTTTTGGTGGAAGTATTGTTACCTCGTCACTGGCGGGGCAACCAAGGATTTGCTCAAATTCCTGTTGCTTTGTTAAATCCTTCTTGTACGGTAAAAGTTTCTCCTTGAACTCTCTAATTAACGAGCTTAAGTTCACAACTTCAGTCTCACTCGTGCCACGAAGTAAACCAATGGTTGCATGAACTTCTGACCACAACTTCACCATCGCAACTTCTTTTGCATCAGCGCTACTATTTGTTTCCATTTGTTCCCATTTGTTCACCATCACATTCTGATAATCTGAATTGCAATGCATCCTTTCTCCATCTTGTAGAAACGTAATCAACTGGAATTGTCTTCATGCCGTTAGCCGACAAAATCCATACTATATGTCAACACGTAAATCCCATCCTTTCAAACATCATACACACCGCACCTTTGTGTAGATCGTGTCCCCGTAATCCAATTAAATTATGCCGTTAGTAGTCTTATACATATAATAATAAGAGTTAAACATTATCACGTAGAGTTATACATATGGCAACAAGAGTTATACATTCTAAAAGCTACGATTATTCAAACTCTAATCGAGTTATACTACAAATAGTCATAGATTCGGTGAAAAATTGAATAAGTTCTAATGTTATTCTGAAAGTAGAGTTATACATATGGCAACAAGAGTTATACATTCCGAAAGCTAAAGTTATTCAAAATGTAATCAGAGTTATACTACAAATGACAACGATTAAAGTGAAAAATTGAATAACTTCTAATGTTATTCGAAAGTAGAGTTATACATATGGCAACAAGAGTTATACATTCTTCAAGTAGAGTTATGCATATAATAAGAAAAGTTATACATTCAGAAAACTTAAGTTATTCAAAATGTTGTCAGATTTATACAACAGATAAATCTGAGTTCATCGAACAATTGTATAACTTCTATGTTCGACAATGTAACTTTGGCACTATATCTAGCAACTTCATCAACTACCAATTAAAGTTGATGCCAAAATGTTGTTACCTGGGTTGTACTCTACGTTGAAACTTTTTTGTCTGATTGAATCCTTTACGATTAGTCACTTCAACTCCATCGACTTCAAAGATAGCCCCGGTCTTACATGTATCGATTGAGCAAATGACCTCTAGTTGGAATTCCTTGAAAACCTCACGGGTATAAACATCCGACGCATATTCCTCTATGGGTAAATGCGTCCCCATTGCCGGTGTTGAGTGTCGGTTTTCATGGTCAAGTCTCTTCTGCGTATGCCGTTGATGGTCCATAGCGCTTTCAAAACGCATCCAAAACTCCACTAACGTACTTGACTTCTGCTCGAACTTCTTAAAAAAACTATTCGCTCTCCGATCTCTCGGGTTGTCCTCATTACACCACCCATGTTCAAGTCCCCGCAATGCGCCATCACCCATTGGCTCCTTTTATCGTACGCTTCAGTAAACCACTCTTCGTTCACAAGACCATGCGCTTCCATTATTTCTGCCCACCTAGCGTCAAAGTCGTCTGCTTCTATGTTGTCGTCCCATATAATGTTGTTCAATTTTCGAACGAACTCCTTATAATCCTCCCTTGTCACCCCGACCTTTGATGGCACCTTGTTCAATATATGCCACATGCAAAATCGATGGCGTGCGATCTTGAAGGCAAGGGGTACGGCCTTAATAATGCCCGAGTCCCGATCCGTGATAATGTACTTGGGTTCCTTTCCTCCCATAGCATTCAAAACCCGTTGAAAACCCACCGGAAGGATTCATGGTCTTCATGGGCAATCAATGCCCCCATGAGAATGTCACCGATCGCTTATGGTGATCTATGCCGGTGAATGGCGTGAAAATCATATCGTACTTGTTTGTTGAGTATGTTGGGTCGTACGACACTACATCTCCAAAAACGGAGTAGTTCCTTCTAGCGGTTCGTCACACCCATATTGCGCTTCAAGGTCGTTATCCTTGTCAACTTCATAATCAAAATAAAACCCCGCCTATTTTCTCGCCATATTCTTGAACCGGTCAATGAACAATTGACCGTCCCGTTTATGGATGAAGCACTTCACATCTCGGTGGAAGTTCTTAAAATCAGTTAAGGATGCACCAATGTTCTCGAACCCGTTTACGAACTCCTTACACATGTTATACGTCCTAGTTGCTCCTATCCTCAATCGCAAGCGGACAACAAATCCTTATCGTCTTTGATTAATAACCAAGAATTCCTCAACTATAACTCTTTCAGCTATTCTTATAACTTCTTGAAACATATGCATAACTCCATTGATTGATTGTGCAACTTCTTATTATTTTTAACTCTTAGGTTTACATAACTCTATCATCTCGGTGAATAACTTTAGAAGTTTTCCATTCAATTAGTGGATGTTTGTTTAATAGTAAACTAACCCTTGAGTTGTACATTATCAAGTACTTGTGAAAATCTTCTATGTTCCGCGACATCTTTTGAAACTGACGATCCTCACTCGATACAAGCTCGTGATTATGCCCCATGTGGAATCAGTCAATTACTAGTACTCCATTCTTCATAAATAGCCCCGACATGTGCTTTACACCCTACCCTCTTGATCGTATATTTCCTCCGGTTCGCAGTTCTTTTTCCCCATTGCATTTCTTCTTCCCTAATCCCGGTCTCATTTTTTTTTATTACTGCCTCTCCTTTTGGGACATATGTGAATCCCTCTCTGTTGCAAACCAGCAACTTTGACTTGATTTCACCGTCGCGCCATTTTTTCGTCGAGTACTTTCGAACATCAAACCCGGACGCCAATGCATAAACTTTATAAAATGTCACTGCCTCGTCGATTTCAAAAAATTGTTGCCCTACACAAGGTGTAAATTCCGCTGCCAAATGCTTACAATAATCAGTTCCCGCTGCCTTACGACCATCTGAGCAGAATCAAACATCCATGAAATGATTAAGAAATATATAACTCTACGCATATACTGTATAACTCTATGTACAGACTGTATAACTCTGGGCACATACTGTATAACTTTGGGTATATAATGTATAACTCTTATCATATCATGTATAACTATAGTCACACTCTGTATAACTCTAGGTAGATACTGTATAACTATAGTCACACTCTGTATAACTCTAGTCACAGTTTGTATAACTCTAGTCATACAATGTATAACTCTAGTCACCGTCTGTATAACTCTTGTCATACAATGTATAACTCTAGTCATTTCATGTATAACTCTAGTCACACTGTATAACTCTGGGCACAGAATGTATAACTGTAGGCAGATAATGTATAACTCTAGTCACAGTATTTATAATTCTAGTCATACAATGTATAACTCTAGTCACAATCTGTATCACTCTAGGCATACAATGTATAACTCTAGGCATTTGATGTATAACTCTAGTCACACTGCATTACTCTAGGCACAGTCTGTATAACTCTAGTCATACGATGTATAACTCTAGTTACACAATGTATAACTCTAGGCAGAGACTGTAAGATGTATAACTCATTCTACACAATGTATAACTCTTAGCATATAATGTATAACTCTAGGTATATAATGCATAACTCTAGGCATACTTTATATTCTAAGAGTTATACATTTAATGAAACGGCACAATATATGGAATGCAAAGGGTTATAAGATTTGAAGCAGGGATATGGCACAACTTCCTAAACAAAATTCGTATTAATTTAAGCAACAAACCCCAAACATATTAATTAAAAAACAACTTAAAGGACACATTACTAATTATAAATTCATCTCACTATCTCAATAACCAGTCCATTATATCCCTATCTCCACCCTAAACTCCAAACCCTAAATCTTTAAAACCTAATAAACTCCAAACTTCCTTCAATAATGAATGATACCATTCGTTTAACATGCATTATGACCGAGTACAACAAAAGTTTCATACGCCGCTTGCAGGAAATCGAGAGGAAGTACAGGCTCTTCCTTGAGGATGCTCGGATCGCATTCAAGGACGCCAAAAAAAATGGCTTGTTAGAGCCGCAGATAATGCAAGCTATTAGAAGATATTGCATCTGCGGAACGAAACCTCCAAATAGCAAAGGAGGAGAGGATGAATATCATAGAAGAGAATGCATCCCTATATGAACATCTAAGAATTGTATTTTTAGCAATGCATTAAGTTTATGTATCTATATCTATTAATTAAGTTCATGTATGTTAAATGTGGATTTGTTTTACTATCCTCTTCTTTGTTTTATTTTATTTAATTTGTTTTACTAACAAACGCAGAAAAACTAAGCGAATAATAATTACAGAAAAAACAATGACGGAGAAAAACACATGCAAATAACATGTATAACTCTGGGCACAGAATGTATAACTGCAGGCTTTTAATGTATAACTCTAGGCACAGTCTATATAACTTTTAACATATAATGTATAACTCTAAGCATATAATGTATAACTCTAGGCATATAATGTATAATTCCAAACACAGTCTGTATATGCTAAGAGTTATACATTATATTCTAAGAGTTATACATTATATGCCTAGAGTCATACATTATCAAGAATGTATAACTCTAGTCATACAATTTGTATAACTCTTACCTATATATGGATAACTGTACTTCACAGAATGTATAACTCTTGTACCCAATTTGTATCACTCTTGTTATTTTTTGTAAAACTCATAACTGTAATAAATTTTGCCTATCTCATAACTGCAATCATGTGTTTGGTAACTGTTGTACACAATTTGTATAACTCTTGATATTTTTTGTATAACTCATAGCTGTCTAATAAACTTTGCCTTGTTTCATAACTGCAATGATGTGTTGTATAACTCCTGTACAAAACGTGTATAACTGTGATCATACAATGTATAACTCTATACACAGTCTGTATAACTCTAATCATACAATGTATAACTCTAGACACAGCCTGTATAACTCTATGCATTTAATGTATAACTCTAGGCACAGTCTGTATAACTCTAGTCATACGATGTATAACTCTAGACACAGCCTGTATAACTCTATGCATTTAATGTATAACTCTAGGCACAGTCTGTATAACTCTAGTCATACGATGTATAACTCTAGCTATACAATGTATAACTCTTAGCATATAATGTATAACTCCAAACACAGTCTGTATATGCTACGAGTTATACATTATATTCTACGAGTTATACATTATATGCCTAGAGTTATACATTGTAGAGTGTATTACGGTAGATCCAGAATGTGATGTGTTGTACAACTTGTATAACTCTTACCTATATATGGATAACTTCAGTGATGTGTTGTATAACTCCTGTACAAAACGTGTATAACTGTAATCATACAATGTATAACTCTATACACAGTCTGAATAACTCTAATCATACAATGTATAACTCTAGACACAGCCTGTATAACTCTAGGCATATAATGTACAACCCTCCACATCCTATAACTTCACTTAATGAATGTATAACTTCAGCTATAACATGAATAACTATATCAAAATTGGTTCTTTATTAAGATTTTTACGCACAATTTAGGGTTTGAATGACTCTGTTACCTGAAGCTGCAGGAAATTGTCAAAGAGTTTTACAAAAAACCTCTGGAGTTATAACACGATGAATATAAGAACTACATGTGTACACTGTATTATTAAAGTTATACATATTTGGGTCAGAGTTTTACTAAAACCGACTGAAGTTATAATTCGTACTTGATCAAGCTTTTAAATTTCCATCATTTTTTGCCATCAACAACAAGCTACCAAAATGAAAGAACAAATCTGATGAACACCATGAAAGTACAACAGTATTAAAAATAATGAACAGAAATTAAATAACTACAACCTACAATAATGAACATTAATCCAAAATTACATATAGCACTTTATATTTGAACATCAAGCTACAATAATAACCTAGACACAAATAAGAAAGTAAACAACTCACCTTCGACGGCAACTTCAATCTTCATATGATCCACTTCACAAACACCGATTGTCATTTCCGCTTGTTTCTCCGATGAAGAATGACAATTTATTTTGTCTTCAACAAAGCTAATGATTTTTAACGGATGAACGATAACGTACTTTATCTCATAACAATTTATTTATCTCGATGATCATCAAGTAGTTTTCCATTCGGGTGAAATTTCTCTTATTTTTTTGATGATTTATATTGTATTTTACAGGATTTAGGATCGTTTTTGTGGGGATTTTTATGGGTTTTTGCTTGTTGAGAGGTTTTGAATGGTGAAAAGAGGAGGGAAGCATGCAAAATGATATAGGAGGCTTTGTTTATTGCTATTGTCCGCGGGATTTGATATGGAGGCGAGACATTAACGGTGAAAGTGGTCCCTCTCTCACACTATCGCATTTTCTTTTTTTTTTTTGCTCTAAAAAACACGCCCTCTCTCCTCATCTCATCCCTTCAATCCCTTCATCCAAGGCTCTTATAAAGACTTAGGGCCTTATAAGGTATGAAGGCCTTATAAGAACCCTTCTCTCTCTCTCTCTCTCTCTCTATATATATATATATATATATATATATATATATATATATATATATACATATATTATACACGTACTCCTTCCCGTATTCTCTATATACACACACCAAGCAAATCAAACAAAAGTGAGGCGGAGAGAGACAGCGGGAGACGGCAAGGACAAGGGACGAGAGTGAGCTTCATCGTCGTGATTCCGTTACCATCGCCATCACCCTTCCTTTATTAAACAAGGTAAGTTTATATTAAACCCGTCTTATAACTAATTAAGCTTTGTGAACCGTTGACCACCCATACCCCTGACCTTGACCCTGAACCGTGACCACCGTGACCCGACCTGGACCGCCGTTACCGACCAAGGGTGGTTTGGACCGTGTTTTATTACTTTAAACCGGGGTTGTGTGGAGTGTCGAGTTGTTGTTTTTTGTTGGTGTTAGGACTGCGGTTGGCTCGTGTTTTAGTGGAGTCGCAGGTGCGGTTTTGGGCTACTGCCTCACCGTGGCTGGGTATGGTGAGGTGGTGGTCCACGGTGGTGAGTTGTGGTGGTTTTTTTGGGTTGTTGAACCGTGTGTGTATGCAGAGTTTGTCGGGACTGTGGGTTAGGACGAGATGAGGTATGGTGGTCAGTAGTGGTGGTGTTTAGTGGTGGTGGTGGTCGTGAATAGTGGTTTAAGCCATGTATTTGAATAAGCTGCGTAGGGTTGTCGTTGATGGTGTTAAGGCAGTGAGTGAACCGTGTTTGGGCTGTCATGGGGGAGCTGGTTAGGGCTGTTGCTGTCGCACCATGAATGGTGTGTCACGGTGGTGGTCGTTGATGGTGTGAGTGGTGGTTGTAATTGGGCTGTGTGAATTGCGGTGTCGGGATACGTTGTTGGTGTATGCTGCTTGTATGACCGTGACATGGTGGTGGTGCGAAAGGGTGGTTGTATGTGGTGGAGATTGTTGGGTTTAGGATGGTTGTCGAGGAGGGTTGGAGCTGAGTCGGGTGGTGTAAGCGGGGGCTGAGTGTCGTGTGTGCGGAATTGAGTTGGCTGAAGTGATGAGTGATTATTAATTAAGATATTGTAGTAAATAATGATAAAGTAATATAATAATAATATATTAGTACACATGATAGTAAACACGTACTAGTAGTATAATCATGGTGTAGTAATGATATATTTAATATTACTGATGAATGTATGTTATTTTATCGTCAATGATTAGTATACGAGTTAGTTAAATTAGTGATTGATTAAGCTAATTTGTATTAAGTAGTAAGATAGTTAATTTAGTTATTAATTAATATATGTTATAATTGTAGAATTCGACTTTGTAGAAGATTGTTACTCAGTAGCTTATGTGTGTGCGGATTTGCGAAAAGGTAGGAAACTACTCAATTGAATTATATTCTTAATGTTTATTAATTGTTGGGTATGTGTTAAAAAAATGGAATTAGTATCGGCTTGATGAAGTTTATCTTATTGGCTCATGTTATTGTGGAATTATTATTCTTGATTATTGGATTTATTATTATTGATTATTGGATTTTGTTATTACTGGAAGTGGTTGATGAGTTTTGTGTAGGCCATGCACGGGGATGTGGAAGGGTCGTGGACCTGAGGAGGGACTGTGTGTCCTTAAGACTGTGTGTCTTGGTGTGGACTGTGTGTCCAGAAGTATCCAGACTGTGCGTCTGAGGAGGGATTGTGTGTCCGTTTGACTGTGGTGTGAACTGTGTGTCCAGAAGTGGTTGTTTGCCTTTGGTTGTGATTTATATATTGTGTAACATTATTATTGTAGGTTGCATAATTGTTTTTATTCATTGTTTAGTTTTCTACTCAACCTCATGGTTGACAATGTATTCGTGAACACCTGTGATGAACCGTAACTGGGGAGCGGATTTGACAGGTATTTGAGTTAGCTGACTTGGGAGCTTATGGGATGCGTGAGGACTCGGTCAGTTTAACTAGAAATCTAGATCACATAGATATTAATCACTTTATTTATTTCCGCTGCGAGTTGTACTTTAATTTTATATTAAGTTTTAGTTGTTTAATTTGTAATAATCATGTAATCGCTAAAGTTTTATTTAAAGTACTTTGGTGAGTTGGACTTCGTTATTCACTACCTTAAGAAACCGAGATGGTAACGGTCCTATTTATCTAGGAATGTCTTTCTAAAGGCTCTTACATAAATGAGGGTGTTACAAGGATCCACAAAGTCTTGGTCTAGAGTAATAGCATTCCCAATGTAAGGGTTAACAAGTCCTTCAAACTCGTCATGCCATATACCACATACTTCTTTCGCTTCTTTCCCCATGTTGGGAAGATCGTGAGTTGGAGAGAGCAACTCTTCTTCTTTGTTGTCATGGTCAAAGAGGCCTTCATCAATTCTTGTCATGAGGGGTGAGCTTTGTAAGCTCTCATTCTTATTGTGAAAAATTTCATGCTCTCCAAATAGAGCTACTTCAACATCATCGATATCTTTCTTCCAATTGGGCGGTGTTTCTTTGCCCTCCTTGCTAGGATTTCCATCTTTCACTTGACCTTTTTATGGGGATTCCATCTTCTTCTTGTCACCTTCCAGGCTATAGTGATCAACCATAAAGCATGGCTCAAACAAGTTGGGAGCTCTCATAGTCTTATCAAGATTGAAGGTGATTGTTTCATCACCCACTTCAAGTCTGAGCATCCCGTGCTTTACATCAATCACCGCACCGACGATGTGTAGGAATGATCTTCCTAGAATGATTGGAATATTGAAATCTTCCTCCATATCAACAATAACAAAGTCTACCGATATGAAAAACTTTCCAATCCATATCGGCACATCTTCTCATACCCCAAGTGGTTTCTTTGTTGTTCAGTCCGCCATTTATAAGGTCATGTTAGTGCACTTGAGTTCTCTCACTCATAGTCTTTCACATACCGAATATGGCATGACACTCACTGTTGCACCTAGATCACATAGTGCTTTGTTGATTGTGGTATCGCCAATGGTACATGGAATAAAGAAGCTTCCCGGATCTTTGACCTTGGGTGAGGAAATCCCTTGAAGTATAGGACTACTTATCTTGGTGAATGCAATGGTTTCCAATTTTCTTATGGACTTCTTCTAGGTAAGGATATCTTTCATGTATTTTGCATGGGCCGAAACATGGTCGATCAACTCCGTGAATGGTGTAGAAACCTCTAGGTTCTTCACAATCTCCATGAACTTTCCAAGTTACTCATCAAGCTTGGGCTTGACTTGGCGACTTGGAAATGGGAGTCTAATCATAATAGGCTCTTTGTCAACCTCTTTATCCTTATCATCACTTTTCTTCTCCAATGATTCATTGGTAGTTGGCTCTACTACCTTAGAATTTCTCCTCAATGGTTCCATTATATCTTTTTTTGGTAACATGTGAGCTTTTTGTATTTCATATAATCGAAAATATTACAATATCATCCAGATTACATATTCCATCATCAGAGACTAAGTACAAAAGCTACAACGTATATGTAATCTACTTAGCCAAACACAATCAGTAGCCTTCACCACAGTACTCATCTTGCCAATCAGTCTATTGTGCACCTGCTGTGAAATTCTGGAAATCAGGTTTTCAGGCCTGCTGAGTTGAAGGTCAAGCCTGCATTTGTTTCTCTCATTCCATAACATGTAGCATGTAACCAGCTTTGCCAATCTACAAGTCTTCCTCTGCAGCTTTGAATATGATTGAAAAGATCCAGTAAAGCTAATATCAAACCTCTCCTCAACACCAGCAACAATCCTAGAACTGTAAGCACAATCAGCAAACAGATGTTCATGCGTTTCCTCTCCTACTTCACATAAGACACACCTATCAGTTAAGCAAATACCCATTCTGTGAAGCTTACATCTGGTATTGAGAGCCTTTTTTTTAATCAACCAAGCAATAAAAGAATGCTTTGGTAATAACCAATTATCCCACGCATCCTTATACCAAAGGACAGGTGGGTGTGAACCCTGCATCCAATGGTAGCCAGCACTGACAATGTAATCACCAGGAGAAGTTATCCAGGCATTACCTTGATAACCACCCTCAAGAAGACCTTTAACACGATAAATATTCCTCTAATTCCAATTAGAATCAAGAGGAGGTTGATAATTCTCCCAATTTGCTCCTTTCATATAGACAAGGTCTATCCAGAGTACCCACAACCTATCTGCCTTGGTATACAACCAATGAACAAGTTTACCTACACTTGCTACATTCCACACCCCTGCATTCTTAATACCCAGACCACCCTCCTTCTTACTGCAACAAACATCATGCCAAGAGACCAAAGGTGTTCTGTTATATTCTGACTCACCACACCATAAAACATTCCTACAAATTGCTTCAATTCTCTTGATTACTCCTTTAGGAATCAGATGATTACTCCTTTAGGAATCAGAAAAATAGATGCCCAATAATTATGAAGGGTATTGAAGACAGAATTGATGAGAACAAGTCTACCAGCATAACTAAGTTTCCTTGCCCCAATCCCTCTAACTTTGGAAACAATATTTTCAATTAACACATTACAATCAGCTTTAGTCAGTCTACCAGGTTGGATAGGGACACCCAGGTATTTAAAGGGAAGCTTACCTTCCTGGTAACCAGAAATCTGGATAATGTCAAATTTCAAACATTCAGCAACTCCACAAAACACTACTTCAGATTTAAAAGCATTAACAGTAAGACCTGATGTAGCAGAAAAGGTTGCCAGCACTCTTAGGATTAACATGATGGACTTCACATCCCCTTTACTAAACATTAGTAGATCATCAGCAAAAAGTAAATGAGTAAGTTGTAAACTCTTGCAGAGAGGATGATACCTGAAGAACCATTTCTTAGTTGCAAAGTTCATAACCCTTGTCAAATATTCCATACAAATGCAAAACAGGAGAGGTGAGATAGGGTCACCTTGTCTAAGGCCCCTTCTACCCTTAAAGTAGCCAAATTGAGCCCCATTGAGGTTAAGAGTAAAAGAAGGAGTAGAAATGCAAGTCATAATCAGCTTTCTGAACTTTTCTGGGAACATGAGAGCTTCTAACATCTGATCCACAAAAGCCCACTCAATAGAATCATAAGCTTTTTGTAAACCAAGCTTAAACATGCATCTAGGAGAAGCTTTTCCCCTATGATAAAGCCTTACCAAATCCTGACAAATCAAAATGTTTTCTAAAATACTCATGTCCTTGACAAAAGCACCCTGATTCTTGCTTATTATATCAGGTAACACTATAGCCAGCCTATTGCAAAGAATTTTAGAAATGGCTTTGTAAAGGACATTACAGCATGATATTGGCCTGGAATGCTTGACACTGGTAGGCCTGTCCATTTTTGGGATTAAGGTAATAATAGTTGCATTGAGTTGATTCAATAACTTCCCACTATCAAAAAAGTTAATCACTGCAGCACACACATCAGTTCCAATTACTTCCCAAGCATCCCTGAAAAATTGACTAGTATACCCATCAAGATTAGGTGATTTGTTCTTAGGAATGCTAAAGATGTTATTCTTTACCTCTTCAACAGTAACAGGCTTAGCCAAAATATCCCAATGAGTTGCAGTATAGCAAGCACCATTTCTGACCACATTCACATTAACTTTAGAAGTAGTATTATGAGACCCAAGCTAGCCTTGATAATACCCTAAGAAGGCATGTTGAATTGAATCACCATCAGTGCACATAATCCCATCCTGATCCTCAATTTGGAAAACTTTGTTGAGCATCATTCTTTTCTTAATGACATGATGAAAATAAGAAGTATTAAGATCTCCTTCTAAGGACTATTGCACCTTGGCTTTTTGGAGTAGAAAACTATCCCTGGCAGTAATTAAATCTCTCAGTTCATGAGCCAATGCAGATTCTTGATGAATTAGATCAGCATCACCAGGAGTATCAGCTAAGGCTTTTTGGACATGCTCCAAAGCCATACTTGCAATAGTTGTATTATTCTCAACATCAGAGAAGCATTCTCTATTAATGTTCTTCAAAATAGGCTTCATAGATTTGAGTTTTTTAACAATTGAAAACATTTTAGTCCCTTTGTAAACAGTAGCCCAAGCTATAGCAACAGAGTCCTTAAAGCTAGGAGCAAGCCCCCACATATTAAAGTATTTGAAACTCTTTTTCCCTCCAATTTCAGCTTTCCTATCCACAATGGTACAGGGACAATGATCAAACAGTCCCTCAGAGTGAAAATGAGCAAGGCTAGAGGTAAAACCATCCAACCACTCATGGTTCCCCATTACCCTATCCAGCCTACTGTATACCCTATCACAGAGTTCCTGTTTATTAGACCAGGTAAACATGGCACCAGTGGCAGGGATATCCTCCATACCACAAATAGAAACACGGTCCTGAAAATGCTCCATTTCAGCATCAGTGGTATTACCCCCTAACCTCTCAATGGGAGACAAAACAGTGTTGAAATCCCCAAGCCATAGCCAAGGTTCACAACAAGTAGCAGAAATTTCTTTGAGAGTGTTCCATAATTCAACTCTTTTATACAATCCATTGAAGGCATAGATCATAGTAAGCAAGAACTTTTTATCATCAATTCTAGAGTAAACCATCATATGAATATATTGTGCACTATAAGACAAAAACTGAATATAAAAAAGATTAGGCTTCCACAATATCCAAATTCGACTACCCTTATGCCAACTGCAGTTAGTGGAGACACTCCAACCATCACAAATAGAGGTATCCCTATTCAAAAAAGTGTTAGGCTTCAGTTTAGTTTCAAGCAAACCAAATAGCCCTACCCCATTATTGTGCAAAAAAAAATTTCACCACTCTCTGCTTATTCAGGTCATTTAGACCCCTTACATTCCAAAATCCTAAGCTATACATTGATATTACGATCTGGGGGTCTTTCCCACTCTCAACAGCCTGCTCCTGTGGTACAGCATTACGATTTAGAGCATCCATAAAAGTATAGTTACTAAACTTTCCTGATAATCTAACCCCAACCATACCCTCCTGCCTATTAAGTCTTATGATTTGCTTGACTGGTGTTGACTTAACTACAGGAGTAGTCCTACTGATAGAAAGTGGAGGGAAGTTATCAGAGGTCAGAGTAGGAGGAGTTACCACTGCTTTAGATTGGATTGAAGGCTTCTCCACAGGTCTCAATTCTTTTTTCTGGGGAGATTTAACAGGGAGTATAGAACCCTGAGTTTTAGCCTTCCTCCTCTTAGGCTTCCTGCATTGAGTAGCATCATGCCCTATCCCTGTATAGCTCGTACAAGAAATAGGCCTTCATTCATACTCTATGTTAACATAGACCACCTGCCCATTTTCATCTAAAAACTTAACTTTCTCAAGGAGCTTTTGATCCATAGGTAACTCTACCATCACCCTGGCAAAACTCAGACAAACTTTGTCCTATGTCTCAATATCCATTTTAACATAGTTCCCAACCAGATTCGCAATTTGAGGCAAACATTTCCCCCAAAATTTCAAAGGGATTCCATAAAGCTTCACCCAAACCGGAACCACCGCAACCTTCTCTTTAACCAGTTCCATATCCCTAATCCAGGGTTTTATAATCACTGGTTTATTATCAAACAAGTAATAACCAGATTTTAATAAGGCATCTTTACCCCCAGATTTAGTAAGTCGAACAATAAAAACTCCATTATCCAGGAAAGAAACCCTATCAATTCCAAAACAATCCCACATCTTATACACATAATCCTCAACAAGATCCCAAGGAGGGTTTGCTCCCAAAATGTAACAAATAACAGAGTTAGACCAAAAATCTACCTCTGTTTTGATATCGTCCTGTGTAAACTGCAGCAAATTAGATAAATCCTCCTCTTCATCAATAGTCTCCAAAATAGGTATATCCTTTCCACCCTTCCGCAACGTCCAGCCGTCGTTTCCTACCGGTTCTCCTTCACTAAGATCCAACACAGGAATGCCCTGAATTGCGTTGATAGATTTCGTTTTGCCTGTATCAGACGAAGAAGGAACCAAGTCACCACCTTTAGGGACATTTTTAGTAGATGAACCCACGACAAAAGCTTTGGAAGACTGTAAAGCTGATTTAGTAGTAGAATTTAATGGCAAAAATCGGTTTGACATATGTTTCAGTGCCGTCATTGCGTAGTAATTGTTAGGGTTTTTAAGAATTAAGAGCTTTTCTCTCTCTAGCTTTCTCTCTCATTGTGTTTTTTGAATCCTGGTTCCATTATATCACTTTGCTTGGCACTTTCCTCAATAACATCCTCTTCAATTGGCATCTTAGGTTCCTCATATCTTGTACCACTCCTCAAGTGGATGGCATTAATAGTCTCATGTCTTGTAGGAGGATTATCTTGAGGAGGTAATTGTCCTTTTTGTCTTTGGGAACTTGAAGAAGTCAATTGGGACAATTATGTTTCCAACATCTTGGTATGAGCAAGGATATTGTTGATGGTAATGTCTTTGGCTTGGCTATCTCTTTGCATTTGAGCAATGAAATCTTGTTGGCTCTTTTACATTTAAAGGACTGCTTTTTGAACATCAAAAGCTTGGTCATTGGATTAATTGTAAGAAAGTTGGTTTTGGTTGAAGTATGGTCTTTGAGTAGGATTTCTCATTGGAGGTGGGGTGTATGTTAGTTGAGTATTTTGAACATTTTTGGCTTTTGTATGAGAAGTTTGAGTGGAATTTGGTGTTTTCATTGTAATATTTAGAGTAAGGGGTATCATTCTTGTATTCTTGGAAAGCATTCACTTGCTCACTTGTGCCCCTACACTCTTGTTGATCATGTCCCAAAGTTCCACAACTCTCACACACTCCATTTGGGATAGAAGAGATTGCCATCATGGCATTGACATGTTGCTTGGATGATTGAGAGGCCTCAGTCATCTTGGCTAGGGCCTTCTCAAATTTTAAGTTCATTGTGTCAATATGGGAGCTTAGTTGGGCACCCAAATCGGCACTCAATTGTGTGACGGAATCAACTTCATGTCTCCCTCCCCTAGTAGCTTTTCTTGGCCTACTATATTGAGAGTTATGAACCGTCATCTCCTCTATCTTTACCCAAGTTTGGTTGTCATCAACCTCGGTGAATCTTTCATTAGAACCCATGTTGAGCACATTCCTTACATCTTCATATAGTCCATTCCAAAATTGTTGGACTACGAACCATTCACTTAGTCCATGATGAGGACAAGAACGACATGTATCCTTGAATCTTTCCCATGCCTCATATAGAGACTCTTCATCTCTTTCCTTGAACCCGGTGATTTGGACTCTTAACATGTTAGTCTTGTCCGGAGGGTAGAACTTCTCGTAGAAGGCAAGTGCTAACTTTTTCCATGAATCGATACCAAGAGTGGCCTTATCTAGGCTCTTCAACCATTGTTTTGCGGTTTCGATCAAGATTGGGATGTCTCTTTGATTAAGACAATGGTTCTGGACTACTTTCAGAATTTGTTTGCTGCGCCAACAGCTAGGATCGATTTGTCGAGCAGCTCAGTCTGGTTATGCCCCCCTCTTACGAGGGAGGAAAAGATGAAACTTAACCGGGATTATTTAATGGCTGACGTTCAATGCGCTCTGAACCAAATGCCGCCTTATAAAGCCCCGAGACCGGATGGTTTTGAGGCTTTTTTTTATCAGTCTCAGTGGGACATGATTTCTCCTAGCTTATGTCGTATGGTTTTGGGAGTGCTCCATAATCAGGTTATCCCAGAGGGCTTAAGAGAAGCGTTTATTTCTCTTATCCCAAAGACTGAGCACCCGCAATTAGTTTCTCAATTTCGACCGATTGGGTTATGTAATGTTTCTTATAAAATTGTAACTAAGATGATTGTTAATCGCTTTAAACTTGTGCTTCCTATCTTGATTAGCCCAATGCAATGTAGCTCTGTCCCGAGGAGGCAGATTACGGATAACATCATCATAGTCCAAGAGGTACTCCATTCTATGCGGAATAAGAGGGGAAGAAAGGGTTTCACGGCCCTTAAATTAGATTTTGAGAAGGCCTATGACAAATTAGAGTGGCCATTCATCGAACATACTTTGGTTGATATGGGGCTTCCGTCTCGAATGGTTCGAACTATTATTCTTTGTATTAGATCGACCACGCTGAACATTTTGTGGAATGGTGAAAGAACTGATTCATTTTCTCCTGCACGAGGGATACGACAAGGTGACCCATTATCTCCTTATATTTTACGATGTGTATGGAGAAGTTAAGCAAATCAATCGAGCAAGATACTCTCACAAACGAGTGGAACAGATTCAAGTGTAATAGGGATGTGCCTTCTTTGACTCATCTGTTTTTTGCAGATGATATAATCCTTTTCGGCGAGGCGTTTGTTCAACAGGCTGTAGCTATTAACAAATGCTTAGAGAATTTTTGCCAAGCTTCAGGACAAAGGGTAAGTTTGACGAAATCTCGGGTATACTTTTCACCTAATGTTGATGATGAGGTTACAACAGCCATTGCAGGTACTTTACGCGTTGCTCGGACTGATGATCTTGGTATGTATCTTGGCGTGCCAACTATTAATGGTCGTGTCACAAAAGAGACTTTTGATTTTATTGCGCAGAAGGTAGACAAAAGACTTTCGGGATGGAAAACAAAAAATCTATCTTTAGCTAGAAGCGTAACTTTGGTTCAGTCCACTTTATGTACTATTCCATCTTATGCTATGCAAACGACAAAGCTTTCGCGCTCCTTTTGTGATGATCTGGATAAGAAGTCTCGATGATTCGTGTGGGGAGGTGATGAGGATATGATAGGCTATCGCACACCTACGCAAAAAAAAATACCCTAGACACAAATGAATGTAGTACGTAGGGGTCGAGTCTATAGAAAGACGGTAGTTGTTAATAAGTTGTTATGGAGTGAATTTTATCTTGAGTCAATGCGGTTGATTGATTGATTTGATTTATGTTGATGTAAAAAAACAATAATAAAGAAAGAGCCTAGGGAAGTCGGGTCACACATGCAAATATATGTAAATGCTTTATGTCAAACTCGGATTAGATAGTAATGATAATTGTTTAGGCTTAAAGACACCCACCTCTCAATATTAGTGTCAACCATACAATGGGTCCTAACGATCTCTCAATATGGCTAGGTCGTCTACTAAAACATACTTATTCTAATTCATTTTCGTGCTTCTCGACTTATAAAAAACGAATTAACAAATTTAGTCTAAGACAATGGCCAATAATCAAAGATTAACAATAAGGTACAAGCATGTTATAGAAACTATTATGTGATCACTAAGCATCCTAATTTATCATGTTATAAATACTTTTTATGCATGACTCCCTTTATCCCCTAGACAAGATATACACTTTTGCATTATGTAAATTAAGATAATGATGAACAAAATGATAAACATAATGATAAAGAAATAATACTAGAAATAAATTAACTCAACAATGGAAATGGAATTGGAATTGAAGAACAATGCAAAAGAAAATAACTTGGAAATGAAATTGTAATTTGTAATACTTAAAGGAAATGGTAACAAACTTATGAAAACTAAACTACACTAAGCTAATCTAACTACTGAAGTTTAGAGAGAATTTTATGTGGAAAATGTGTGGAAAAAGGTGTGTAAGAAGTGTGTGTTGATCAACACCCTTTATATAAGAATAAGGGAGTAAAATTTACAAAGGAATCCAATGTTATGTCTTAATGCTCCTTAATTCCTCCGGTTGAATGCTCATATGGAATCCAAAATGGTATCCTAAGAACACTTTTAATTTTCCTTTAATTCTTGAGTAATTGCCAAGGGGATCCAATGTGAGTCATTAATCCCATCTTTAAGCCTCCGGTTAATCACACAATTTAGCATCCCATGAGTATCCAAAGTTGAGCATCCCCCGTTGAGTTTGTGTGGACTTCTTAATTTGGGCTTCATTTGTGATTTCATTTGTGCATCAACCCACTTCACATATCTTCATGCTTGGACTTGTCATTTCCATAATATCCTACCATGGTCCATCTTGCTTCCATACTTAGCCTTGATTCTAGTTACTTGCACAAGTGATGAAATAAGCTTCTAAAAGCTTAACTTCCTACAAAATGTGACAAAACATGCAAAGACAACTAGAATACAATATTAGCTCATAAAATCACTAACGTTAGTGCAATAATCATATAAAGTAGAGCCAAAATAAGGAGATAAAATCTATATAAAATGGACTTATCGGGATAAACGAGGGCTTAGCCTTGTATCGTGGGATGTAGTCACGAAGGAGAAAACAGATGATGGACTTGGCCTACACTCGATGAGGCATGTCAATATGGCCTTTATGGCTAAGTTGGGATGTAGGATGCTATCGGATCCTAACTTGGTTTGGGCTCGTGTTCTTTGCCATAAGTATTGTAAGGGACGCTGTGATGCTAGTATGTTCCAAGCCAAACAGCTCAGCTCCAACGTATGGAAGAGGGTGGTTGAATCTAGTGATGTACTTCAAGGTGGGTTGAAAAAGTGATGTGACTCATATTTGCACACATTTAGTCCCGAATTAGCCTCGTTCCTATGCTTTCTTGCATGCATTATGGTCGTTTCTTATCTTTAGCTTCCCACTTTGCATATTCTTTGAGGTTTAGTGTCCTTGGTAGGAGAGGAATGCTAACCTTGCATATATGGAGCAAAATGGACCGCATCTAATGACCAAGCAACAAAGAGGAGATCAATACTAAAAGCCTATTCAATAAAACAAGTATTTGGGCAATGATGAATGACCCCCAAGGCTCCTCAACGATCCCCACGGATCATGAGGCAGCAAATTGAAGAAGAAGCCACACTGGCCTATGGGACAGGCGTCCCAAGCTCATCCCGAGCGTCCTGATGAACAAGACGGGCGTCCCAAAGACACAGCCCGAGCGTCCCACAAGCAGGACGAGCGAATTTCGTTACAGCATGGGCATTCAATAGGGTTAGGTCGAGCGACTCCTTAGGGACTTGCAAGGCGTTAATCTTCATCTTAGGGACTTAATCGTCATTTAAGCCCATAGTTACCCTAATACTTGTACTTAGTATAAATACCCCATTGTATTAGGGGATTAATCACCAATTCCTAATCAAGTTTTAGTTGAGTTTTAATAGGGTTAATTACATTGTATTACACAATTCAATCTTAATCAAATCTTAATCTTTCTTTAATCATTCAAGTGTTCTTAGATTTAGTTGGGTAATTTAAAGACTATTTGGGTTTATTGAAGTATTGACAACTCTTCATCATTCATCAAGTTTTCTTCTATTATTCTTTGCTTATTACTTGGATCATCCTAAGTTGGTACAATCTCTTTTACCCTTTGCTTAATTATTGTTTATTGCTTTACTCATTCACCATGTTTAGCTTTGTTAATATGATTGACACCCTTATTAGCATGTTTACCATGATCATGAGTGAGTAGTCTCTTAGCTATGGTTAATGGGGGATTAGGGGAATTAATCATGGGGTAGATCTTTACTTAATAAGTTCATATGATTGCTTGCTTGTTGTAGTTTCAACTTATGCGCATGTTATGCTTGATGAAATGCTTGATTGACAACCTAGCCTGAATCTCTTATCCATTCAACAAGAATTGTAAGACATAAACTAACTCAAGACTTGTTAGACCATGCATATAGTTGAATAGGAAGAAATTAATTCGACTTGTAGGTGTTGTACAGACGTACAGTCTTGACCAACTCGGCTCCGGGACCCAAATCTTCCTAGGAATTCTAAGATATAAACTAACTCGATTCCATTACAACAATAACTTGCTTGCATCTATGAAACTTGTTTATATGATCTCACCATGATTCCCTTAAGAACTTATGACACCCTAGTGCTTTAATCAATTATTTACAACCTCATTTGCTTGCTTTGCTTTACTTTACATTTTCTTTGTTAAGTAGTTTAGATTGCAAACCCCAAACTCAACCCAAATCGTGATACCCTAAGACATAACTTTCTACAATCGATAACGTAATCCAATACCCGTCTCTTGGGATCCGACCTTTACTTACCACTCTATTAAGAGTAGTTTGTTGAGACTATAAATATTGTTTGATAGGGATAATTGACAATGTTCCGAACCGCCTTCATCAAAATGGCGTCGTTGCCGGGGATGGTGTTCAATTGAGTTGTTATTTGTTGTTTTTAGTTGTGTCTTTCCTAACTTTGGAGAAGTAAAACTCCTCAAAGTAGTTTTAAGTGTTTTCTAGTTGTTTGATTTTTGCATGTCTAGGAGATCATAAGGCGAACCTTTACCTATTGATCCCGAGATTGAAAGAACTTTGACGAATATTAGAAGAGTTGTTAGAGGAACTTTGACAATTGTGGGTATTGGAGAACTTGTGGACATTGGTATTGTCCAATCTGATAGTGTTGAGTTTACCAACTCTTTTGCAAGACAAGGAGAGGAAAACTCAATCCCAAACCAACCACAAAATCAACCCATAATGCCTAATTTTTCATCTCATTCCGTACCAACCGAGGAGAACCTACCTAATGGTACTCCAACACCACACCACTTGACCGGTAATTTCATTGCAAAATCCGCATTCATACAATTAGTTGAGAGAAGTCAATTTGGAGGAATGCCTCACTACATTATTCATTTTTATAGTTTCTTGCATCTAAGAACTTTATATGAAGTTCTTCTATTGTGAACAAAAATTCTTAGAAATTGGTGTTGGTATATTATGATATAAAATGTGAAGAACTTCATATAAAGTTCTACTATTGCTATTGCTTTCATTTCCTTATAAATTTTTATAAAATCAAAAGCATAAATATTTTTAAATTAATAGTTCTGAAAAGGACTCGGGAAGACAAAAGTATACTTCCTCTCATCCAGATCAAAGGTTACAGTTGCTTTTTGGCACTATTCATGGTCGTAGGGAATGTTTGATATTATTCTTAATCTATAAGGCAAAATATAGTCATGTGAGATCTTGTTTGATTTATCGCCATGAATGCTATAAGAATATCAAATTTTTATAAGTTTCAATAATGTGTAACTGAAGATATGCACGTTACAAAACGTGCATCGACAAGTGTGATAAAGTAACTGTAAGCTTTGGTCTGGATGGGAGGGAGTATATCACAATAAACTTTGCTAGGGAGGTCTAATCTTTAGCCACCACAATTCTCATTTTGGCAAATATTTTTAGCTGAAAAAGATTTCTTATCATCAATTTTCCTATTTTTAATCTGTCGTATCCTCAAAATTTAGCATTATCAGGTAACTTCCTACTCAGCATTTTCTTCTTACCTCTAGAAAATTAAATGAAATGAATTAAGAACCATAAATTGAACAATTCGCAGCTTAGTTTTCAGATATAATACTTAAATTAAACTCAAACCCATTTATTGTTCTTCAGTTTCAGGTGTGCCCATGTTGTTCATATAACAAAAGATTATACTTAAGAATTTGTGGGAATTTGATGTTATCTGTTGATTGTAGTTCATTAATTTGGTTGATTGATGAAGGGTTTTTAATGGGTTATTTGAATTAATTTGCTGAAATTTCATAGTAAGAAAAAGGGAAGAATTTTGGGGTTTTAGTGATGGTGTCTGGAAATGACCCTGTTGAATCATTACTTAAATCAATTCATGTTGTTAAGGATATGTTTTCGCCGTTAGAGGCGGGTTTTAAGAAAGCTACAAAGGAGTTTGAGTTAAATTGGTTGAATTCGAAAAAGGGTTCTAGTAATCCTCAACTTGTAGGGCACTTGAATAGTTCTAGTAATGTTAGCAGCAAAAAGAATAGTAAGGTTCATGTATCCACATTGAAGAGAAAGAATACAACTTCGCGTTGTAGTGCTAACGAGGATGAGAGAAAAGGGTCGTCGTTAAAAGCTCCAATTAGGTCAATATTGGGCATGATATCGCCAAACTGCGTAAATCCTGATCGCAAGGTTAATGGGGTGAGGGAACAATCAACTGGTAGGGATTGTGTGAAAAAGGATGGATCATGCTTCAACTGTTTGCAGTTTGCAATGACGTGGTCGGTGTTTGTTAATGGTTTTGTCCAGAGGTTTCCTGCTCCTTTTAAATTCGGAAAGAAGCGATGCTCCAAAGTAGTTGATGAAGGAAAGGCACCCTCCTTCTTATCTACCCGGTCACCCAAATCCTCATTTAATTATGATGGGAAGAAAGGAGAAAAAGATAAGGGTTTGTTTGTTATGATGCTTCCGACTGATAATTCCAAGTGCAATGAAGGAAATCATTTAAACTTTGAGCTTTTGGTAAGTCTCATTTTTGAACAGATGATGCATAATCTTCAAAAACTTGACCATGTCGTTAAACAAAAGGAGGAAAAAGGTTATGATTGTCCATCCCCTACTCATGTTGATCATTGGAAGTCTGTTACTAGTATTCTAGAAGGTAAAAGGGCCGATATGAATATATTTTTTGGAAATTTGAAGTTTGCAAGGGTGGGTGGAGCACCATCTACACTTGTTGGAGTTGCTTCGCCTGTGAATGAGGAAGGGGATGTTGGTGAGACTGCTAGTGGTAATGAAGAACCCAGAACTTTAACACCTCAAAAGTTTGCTAGTGGGCTGCTTAGCATCCCGTTGTCGAATGTGGAACGCTTGAAAACAACATTGTCAACTATATCAATTTCAGAACTTATTGAGCTTCTGCCTCAACTTGGGCGTGCTACCAAAGACATTCCTGATAAGAAGAAGCTGTTTTCTGTTCAGGATTTTTTCAGATACACTGAGGCTGAAGGTATTATATATCTATCTATCCTAAATTTAGTTCATCTATTGCTCTGCTATTTAGATAAGAATCCTGATTATTTATTTCCCATTTCTCAGCTGTTTAAGTTACCTAGTTAGGCTATAGAAGCATCTTGTATCCAATCATATGCTGGTTAGCTGTTGCACTTTGCGTTTGATCCTTTGATGCTCAGAAGGGCATCTCTTTTGTTAGAAATCCTTAATATTTATGTTGAAATAATAAGCTTTGAACTAGATTAGTAGTAGATCACAGGTCTGGTGACTTATTACACCTTCTTACAATGTGAAAAGACTATTGCTGAGCCACATTATAAAAGGCTGTTGTGAAACCTCAAAGTAAACACTTTGAACATATTTATAACTTTTAATCTGGCTTTGAGTCTCGGGAGGAAGCTCCCCTTTATTGTTTTTCTTGAGCTAATTGTTGTCAATGTAGTTTGGCATTGTTTCATTGAGTATATTACTGTGAATTACTTGTGGGTTTTGCCACCCTTGACAATGATTTTGACACATTAGGTATGAGCAGGTTTTGTCTGGTATCTCTTGTCCTGTATGTCGCTCTTGTAGATGTTTAGGTCCCTCGGAGATGTAGCTTTTATGTTTGAAAGAGTTTGAGAGATATAGTGTGGTCAGGGGAAGGTGAGGAATGACGACGGAGAAACACATGGTCAGGGATAGTTGCGAACTTTAGGGTCACTTGATGAGAAGAAAAAAAAAATGTATAAACCATCAACATAATGAGGACAAGTGCCAGTGTCTGGAAAAATATCTGTGGCTTCATCAACTGGATATCTGTGCGTGGAGTTAAGAAGCTTTGAGCTTTCAGATTGCAGAATCTAGTGTCTTGAAATATTTCCGTGGTCAGAAAATGACTTTGGCACTTGGTACGAGTATTCATAGAGAACCTAATATCCGCTATGGAAAAGTGGTGAAAGCCAATATGGTTTTGCAAGTATTAGGTGGATGCTCCAGATATTATATTCGTCAGATCTCTTTACTATCTTTTCGGCTGTGCAATCGTATGGTGCTAGGTAATGGGTGTAAATGGCTGTCGGGATGAAGTCAGAGGACTGAATGTTTTAAAAACATCATCATCATCTCCATGCATCTGTCAGTCTATAACTAAACTGTGCTTATTTCCGTTATAGAGTATCTCAGGATTGGGAAAGTGTAAAGCATAGTACCATCTACATGTTTTTGCGGGGAGGAGGGGGTATCGGTTGAAACATCTCCTACAATGCTTGTGTTTTTTTTTTCCCTTTTTGGATACTGGGAAATCCACACTTGTGTTTGCATTGTGAGCTTGCTTAATGTTTTGCCTGTTGTTGCTTAAGTTTCTCGTGACAGACTAGAAGGGGTGCTAGTGAACTAATAAACTACTAAAGCGGGAAATATGCCAGTAACCAACTTGCTAGATTGGAATAAAATAATTTTGCCATGTGGGGTTCTTGGGTTGTCGCCCAGGATTTATGCACTTCTTGACCCATTCTCTGGCCTCTTTTGTTGTCTGTTCTCTAAGGTTAATATTATCCTTTATTGAGCGTGATTGGTAATCGAGTTGCTCTCAGTTACACCACACCTTCCCTGCTGATGCATGTTTCTGCGTTTCATAACATTTGAAATAATTTTATTTTATAAGTGGGAAGATTATCCCGTCCTTAGCTATTAAGCTTTAGATGTCTTAGGTTATATATCATTGGTGAGATTCTTTAGAGTGTTTTTCCTTTCCACGGAGTAAAAAACGCTTTATTCTTTGGTCCTAAACTGTGATGAAATAAAGCTATATGGCTCACTACTTTGGCTGCGCCTCATTTAATTTGTGAAGGAGTCATTCGATGCAGTTTTTATTTTGGATCATTCGGAAATAGCCACTTTGTGCAAGGGTAAGACCACACACATCTAGAATTCTAGACCTGTCAAGCGGGTTGGGTGGTTCGGGTCACAGGTTCGGCCATACGGGTCGGGTCAAATACGGGTCGGGTCATACAGGTTACGAGTCTGGTTCAGAATACGTGTTAAAGAATAATTTCCTACGCCTTTTTTTTACCATTTTTTAAATCAAAACATATATTTTTTTTTTAAAATTAAAACATATTTTATATTAATATTTTAATCATATTAAATGGTTACATTAATTATATTGACACAATTATAGAAATTAAGTTATTTTAATAGCTATTTTAATAATTATTTTATTAATAATTATAGTATTGGTTTTTTAGTTATTTTTATAATAATTGAAAGTACAAAAACTAATTATTTTTTAATTATTATTTAAAATATAATATATAAATACTAATATTTTAATAAAATTCTGTTTGACCCAGTTGGTCGGGTTTCGACCAGAAATTAATGGGTCATTTTGGGTTCAGGTCGAACATGTTGCGGGTCTAGATTTTCAGGTTCAAGACCGTGGAAAAAATAGGTCGGGCGAGTTGGATTTTCGGGTTGGGTCATAATTTGACTGGTCTACGCACAGTCGCACATCCAACTCCCTCATATTCCGCCATTTGCGGGAGTTCGGCACTTTGGTAGTGTTGTTGGTGAGATCGTTTTGAGCAGATATTTTCATTAATTTAATAGACTTCAGTTGGACAGTTAATGGTTTGTTGCCTGTTTTGGCTTTTATCTACAAATCTGAGATGAAAGGAGGAAATATTAAAATATATCTAGTGAGATAGGTATTCAAATTTGGCGAGGTAAAGGAACAAAATGCAACTATAAAGGAATATCAGAGACGTCATGGTTATTTCATTTCGAATAGAGCCAGAAACTCATTGTTCTTTATCTTTGGCATATGAAGAAATAAAGGAAAACTGCTCAACTAGCTGTATGCACTTATATTTTCGGTCTATGAGACTTAGTTTGAAGAGGCGCAAAGCGCACCAAGGCGATATGGGGCTGAAGCGATGAGGCGCAAGACGCAAGGCGAAGGCGCGCGCCTTTTTGACGCGAGGCGCCTTATTTTTTTAGCTTTATTTTATTTCCGAAATAAAATTTTGGGCAACACTCCTCCTTTTAGAAGTTTTCAAGTTGACTAACATCTAAAGGAGTAAAGTTTAGGAATAATGGTGCAAAGAAAAGGCATATCTAAAGATTTAGACGTGCTAATGAACCTCGCTTAGTGAGCCTTGTCCAAAAGGTGCACCTAAAGTGCACCAAGGTGTTTCGGATAGTGCCTCATCCAAGGCGCGCCTTAGGCGCACTTGAGGCGCGCCTTTTCAAACTAAGCTATGAGATGCTCAGCACAACTTTCTTCATGGATCAACTGGAATCAATCTTTGCATTGAGTCAACTTAGGGTAAGATAAGATTGTGTACGTGTGGTTACAGTGGCATATGCAGGATCCTTTGAGGCATCAGGGTAAGACTGTAAGAGTAATGTCGCTTTAGTTTTAGAAATAGCATGGAAAGTTGGTACCAGCATGTTCAATTTTTTTTGAATTGTTACCTTAGAGGCTTGAGCATAAAGACAAGATAAACAAAGATAGTTACCAAACTTCATGTTGTGCGTGGTTTATTGTCTCGGTAGTATATGACTAATATAAGGCATCATCTTGTTGAATTAATTACTTAACAAATCGAGGCATGCCTGAAGATGAGTCTTATCTTGCAACTTACACTTATTGCTGTTTATGCGACGTGCTTCGTGGTGACAAGGGGACTCAGAGAAGAAATTCTGAAGTTAAACTTTAGTGGATAGAGCTGAAACAAAATGCATTTATCGCCTTCAAAGCTGCCAAGCCGAAGGTGCTACCCTAAGAGATGGAGTATCTGTATTCCATGCAACCTTTGGTTGACATTAATTAGCACATATGTTACTCAAACTCGCTGATACGCTGTGGGATGTGACACGGTGTCGAGTGGGTGACACTTAGTTATAAGAATTAAGTGACATGTGAGTAAGATCCAAGAAGTGTCTTGAACAATTTTGTGGACACAGACACGACTCCTTTTGTAAAATATTAAAATTACCCCAACCCTTTAATTTATAAATATTTCCATGTAACATTTTTGATGTAGAATCACATTACTAACGGGAAAACAATTAACAAAAGTCAAATAAGTTCAATGCTACTTTTTTACTTATTTGGAAGTCCTATGCTCCTTGCATAAAAAAAGTGAGTGGAAATTTAATTCTGCTCTGTGTTTAGTTTTAATTGAGCCCTTTCCTCCCCACATCTCTCTCTTCTTTGTTCTTCTTCAAAGTGATTTTTATCACATCCTTTTGATTTTGTTCTCCTTTTTTTTTTTGACACTATTGAAATCCAATTCAAAAATTTCAAGTGTGAGTATCCTAACATTTTGGCTAAGTGAATTGTCAAAGTAACATTGATTAACAAAAAGCTAGATAGCCTCAAACATTCTATTTTGTAGTCCATGGTGGCAATTTTGGAAAGTAAAATAGAAAGATCTTACCAATTATTTGAGTGAATGTAAATTTGTTTGTGAGCATATTGCTTTAAAAAAATCCACAGACCTACCATTAACGTGATTGTTGTGGGAGTTCGTAAACTTTCCTTAAACATGTGACATTTGTGGATGTATCGAAAATTTAGCCAATGGAAATCCAACACTTGAGCTTAAATTTCCGTGAAAAAGCAAATAGTAGATTTCATGTAAGTGTAAACAGAGTTGATTAATTATTTGTGAACAAACAGGTTGAGTATGTCCTATGCTTATTATTTTTGTTGTGGATATAATGTTGTTTGATATACGTGGAATTCTTCGTGTTGAAATAATGGCTTCCTGTAAATGCCTTTATGAGTAAAATTGAATCTAGCATCATTGTAATATTGTTTCCTTTGTACATCCATGTACATTAATAAATTTATCATTGATGAGATAGAAACTCAACATTTTCTGATAGTTACTATTTTTTATTCTATGCTACTTTGCTTTCTCACGCGACCTTTATCCCTTGCACATCACTAGTCACAAATTCACTAAAGTCTAAAGCACATGACCATATTGCAGGAAGGCGATTTTTTGAAGAGCTCGATAGAGATGGGGATGGCCAAGTATATATCGAAGATCTCGAAATTGCTATGAGAAAGAGAAAATTGCCACGTAGATATGCTAGAGAATTTTTACGCCGTGCTAGAAGTCACCTATTTGCGAAGTCATTTGGCTGGAAACAATTTTTGACATTAATGGAACAGAGGGAAGCAACTATTCTTCGTGCTTATACTTCTCTATGCTTAACCAAGTCCGGTACACTTCAGAAAAGCGAAATTTTGGCATCTCTTAAAAATGCTGGACTTCCGGCTAATGAAGACCATGCAGTAGCTATGATGAGATTTTTGAATGCTGACACTGGAGGATCCATCTCTTATGGACATTTTCGCAATTTTATGCTGCTGCTACCTTCTGATCGCTTGCAAGATGATCCTAGGTGAGATTCTCTTTCATGTACATCATCTATTTCCTTGATATCTTCCAATTTCCCTTTTCAGTCTGTTTCTTTGATATCTTCTAATTCCCCTCTCAAGAAAGTGGCCCACTTATTCTTTCTCCTCACTACTTTTGTGTGGTATTGTTTTACTTAGAACTCCTGCCATGGTTAAAAGTTGTAAAAATAAATAAATGAAATGGACAGAGTATGCTTGGATACAGCAAAGGAATTGGATGCTTGGATAAAATTGTTGTCTAAGTTCTGTTTACGAAGAATGGCAGCCTAGCAGGTTTGATATATTTTCTAAAAAGAATTAGAATTAAAGTATTAAACATTGTGGTCTAATGTTCCACTTTTGGCCTTACTGCCTGAGTTAAATTTGGGTTATTGGATTCGCTTCACGTGTATTGGCATCATGATGTTTACTTAATTGATATATGTGACACTCTCTTAGGAGCATATTGCATAACTGGTGGTATGTATCATAATGAATAGGCAACCTAGGAAACTGGTTTTTTTTATGCCCTATAAACAGCTCTTTGGTGATGGTCTTTAGTTCCTTGTCAGTAAATATTACATGCTTCAGCTGCTAGTTTGATTTCTTCTGAGCCTTCATCGATGATGCACTTGGTGTGTAATATTTCTATTAATATACAGTGGTGAAGGAGAAATAGTTGCTTCATCCATTAGTCAATTTGTTCTTGATTATGTTATGTCTGAGTTTTGTTCTACTGGCAACATATATTGGTTTTCACGACTATCATGGGGCTACATGATCGGTCTTACTGGGCACTAGCGGTGGCTTTTTTGTTAATTGTCTGTAATAGAAGCACTGTTATATATGGCAGCAATCTGTCCTTAATACGTATCAAAGAGCGTTTTATCTTTTGAATAGAACGATCTTGCGTGGATCATACATGCTAGTTAGAGTTTGCATCATGTAGAAGGATGCGAATTGGCAATTTAAAACTTGGCGCTTACGACAAAAGTACATTTGTGTTTTTAATGATTGATGGCAATAATGATTTGCTTGCTGTGAATGGGTGAAGTATGATAAATGCCTCCAGAATTCTCAAATCATTAGTTTCTTTGACGATTAAAAAGTACTCAATAATTTCAATTGACGTGAACTCCGACATTGGTCTGATTAAATTTAGAAAACCCAATCATTGTAAATATAACATGAGAGCCTATTTTCTCCTGTTAATCTGCGAGCCTTGACTTATTTATCAACAAGTGCTGATTACCGATTGACGCGCTCTTTCGTTGTATCTGTTTTGCATTTCTTCTAAGGGCTTGCATGGATTAGGTGTAATTGTTACGGGAGTGATGGAGGTCAAAATAAATGAGAAAAGGAAGTAGTGTTGGTGGTGAAGGGATGATGAAAGAGTTGTGGGAGAAGTTGAGGAGAACTATTACTTCCGCTAGACTCCCACTATACGGACAATACATTACCCTAGGAGGGAGGTGGGTGATTATCGCCCACTCATAATCTCATTCAAAAACCCACCACCACCACCACCACCAATCTCTCTTTTTTTTTTTATTTGTTTTTTCTTCCATCACCCTATAATACTCACCTCCACTATAAGCATGCCCAAAATGTGTCGTCATCCTTTTTCCTGAAAGATCTATTCCCTAGTGGTAGCCGGGTTAAACCTTGAAGCTTGCAGAAGTGCAGGAGTTGAGAGGTCCCGGGTTCGACTACCAGCTGGGGCGATGATCACTTGGCCACTGCAGCCCCCGAAGGGGTGGCTTACATGGTCCATGTGGTGGTGCGGGAATGCATGGACCCGGGGGGATTCAACCCCTCGTCATAAAAAAAAAAAAAAAAAAAGAAAGATCTATTCCCGGCATTGATCAGTGCACTCTCTCCATGCTTGACCAACAGCAGAATCTTAGTTCTGAAATGATGTGAAGTCAATTAACATGAATTGTCTTCTGCAATTGTCAACCTAATAAGGTGGGACAACAATGAAACAGTTGAGGAAAGAGAGAACATGATAATCGAAGCGATATTTGTGCCAAAAAAAATCAAAGCAGGGAGAAATAAAGGAAAAGACATAAAAATGAGGGAAACCATTTTCAATGAGAATTAAAACAAGATATAAATTGGAGATGTATGTATAAAAGAGAAGAAAAATTTATATTCCCTCTTAGTTTTTGTTTTATTCCCTATCCTTACACACAACAACCACAACATTACCCCAATGCCTCAATGGCTCCCGCAACTTGCGTGGTAAATGGAAGGGGGGTGGATGTACGCAGCCTTACCCTTGTGTTAGCAACATAGAGAGGCTGTTTCCGAATGACCCAAGATGAAAATTCCGTCGAGAACTGCATCGTAGGACCGCTACTTCACTAAAGAAAGAAGCGCAACCACTTTAGTGAGCCATTTTGATTTATTCCATTATAATCCACAGCCAAAGAGTAATGAGTTTAACCCCCTCATACTACCCACCTATGTTCTTTTCTCTCACTTATACCCAACCATCCAGCTCATCCCAACCATGACCACCACCACCATCACTGGAACCTAGCCCTAATCACCACCAATCCAGCATTCCAGCCAAAAACACCACAAAAAACAGCGGAAAACCGCCGCCAACCTTTGTTATCCAATCAAACAAACTCAGGTGTGGAGGGAGAAGGGGGTGCACGGTTGGATCAAAACAGCAGTTTTTATTGTTGTTTTGTCCTGAAATGAGCTTGTGGAAGAGGAGAGAGTAAGTGATGAGGGTAGGTGGGCGTCGATGGTGGTGTGGGTTGAGCTGAGGTGAGGCTGTGGAGAATAGGTTGTGGATGGAGGAGAGAGTGTGTGGGTGTATTATGGTAGGTTGAGGTGAATTGGAGCAGGGGAAAGGGTGAGTATGGGTATTCTCGTCCATTTTATATATTATTGTATGTCCAAATAAGGAAATAGGGAAGAAGGGTGAAGGAGATGAAACGAAAAGTAAAGATACATCGTAATATAAAAATAAAGTCAAACCCACGTTGCCTATCATTCACATGAATTTTTTCCGTCCCTTTCTGAAAGTTACTAAACTTTCAGTCCATGTAGACTTTGAGAGGACTATTATTTTCTCTTTTGGCATTTAAACTACGAAGGATGCTGCGATTCGGGGAAGGGAATTATTTGAGTTTACTTTTATGTTGTGGATGTTGCCTTGAAAGCTTTCTGAAATATTTTCATGTATGACAGATCCAGCCTTGCTACTTTCATTTTCTTGGATATTTAGGGTTTCTATATTGGTGAGGATCACATTTTTCCTTTAGATGGGGTATTTAATATTTCGAACTGTTTGTGATGTATGCAGGAATGTATGGTTTGAAGCTGCTACTGTGGTTCCTGTTGCACCACCAGTGGAAATACCTGCTGGAAATGTGTTACGTTCTGCTCTAGCAGGCGGCCTCGCCTCCGGACTTTCTACTTCATTATTGCACCCAGTTGACACCATTAAGGTAATTTTCCATATCCAAAATCTGATTTCTGGACTCTCTGTCACTAGGTCTTGTTTAGAACTATCCGAGATAAGTGACCAAGTGTCTTATTCGGCTATTTTATGAAAAACTCCACTTATTGTTGGCTTAAATTGAAGTGTCCGAGTGTCATACCTATGCCTGACTTTCTACATGTGGATAGGTTGGGATATGAAGAGTCAGAGTAATTTAGTCTTCAATACAATACTACAGTGAAATAAATTCTACCAGCCTTCTGTTGCATTTCTTTTCTCATAGGTTCGTGAAGGGAGTGTAACATGAAAATGTGGTTTCGCTGCCGTGTTTCTTAAATTAAAAAATATATTTACTGAATCAGCGTGTCTAATAGTGTTGTATCTGTTTCACAGACTAGAGTACAAACATCCTCACTGTCGTTCCCTGAAGTTATATCAAGGGTTCCTCAGATTGGAGTTCGGGGTTTGTACAGGGGTTCCATCCCTGCAATTCTTGGGCAGTTTACTAGGTTTGTAGTTACTCCTTGTGATCCTTTTCTCCATTTTCACTTTGTTGTCGTATTTCTAAATTTTGATTTCTTACAATGGCAGCCATGGACTACGAACTGGAATATTTGAGGCTACCAAACTCGTGCTAGTTAATGTCGCCCCAACGCTGCCTGAAATTCAGGTAACATTTTGCTCAAGGTAGCATCTTCCGCTTTATCAGCAATGAATAGACTGTAACATATACTCCTTTAGATTTGATTAATGAATGGAGAGAGACTAAACTAAGGGGTAGGCTTTGTAATTAAGGAATTATTTAATTGAAAAGTACACTTCATTTGTCTAATCGGAGGATTGATTCAGTTATGAAGGAAATGAGGCGTCTGGCAGAGTAACTTGTGCGATTAACTGGGAGACTAAACGATTAGTTTTGGGAAAAATTTAGGCCGATAGGTTCCGAAAGCAAGTCAATGTGGAATATAAATTTCAGAGTTAAACATCAAGCCAATAGTTCAGATTCAGAGTATTCTAAATTAGTTACGAGGATAACTTTTTACCCCAACATTTTGGGGACCCTATTCAAACTCACTGGTTGCACTACATGTATCACTTACTTGGCTTATATAAAAAAAAGCATTCCAAAGCAAACGTAAACTATTCGTGGAGATGGATAGAGTCATTTTTTAATCCTTTGGTGTCAAAATCGAAAGCAATGTAATGCATTCCATTTTAATACACTCTAACTCTGGGAGCTGGGAAGTCTTCCTTGTAATGGCCATATAAACCCTTCTTGAGTTTGATAATTGTGGGCCAGCTTGTGATTCATCTAGTTAAACAACAATAATAACATTATCCTAGTGCCTCAAGGAGTCAAGGGCCCCGCCAATCGATGAGGTTAGCGAGTCAAACGTATGCGACCTAACTCATGTGTTGTTAACAACGGAGAGACTGTTTCCAAGTGTCCTAAAATAAAAAATTGTCCATAATTTCGTCGAGTGATCGCTACTTCACAACAAAAGGAATTGTAGCCAATTTTGCTAGTCATTTTTCTTTATTCCATTATAATCCAGAATCAAAGACTTGATAAAAAAAACGGTATGCGACCTAACCTTGCGTTGTAAACATGCCATTTTCGAATGACTCATGATGAAAATTGTCAAGAATTTCATTAAATAACCCTATTCACGACAAAAAGAATTGTAGTCGACTGTGTAAGCCATTTTACTTTACATTATAACGGAAACCAAAGACTAGTGAATCTTTGGCTTTTTTTGGAGATGAAAACTAATGCAGAAATTTTAATATGTGGTTCAGGTACAATCTTTAGCATCATTTTGCAGCACATTACTGGGAACTGCAACGCGGATACCATGTGAGGTATTGAAGCAGCGTTTGCAAGCTGGGCTTTTTAACAATGTTGGGGAGGCCATCGTGGGTACCTGGCAACAAGACGGTTTGAAAGGCTTCTTCCGTGGGACTGGTGTAACTCTTTGCCGAGAGGTTCCTTTATATGTAGCTGGAATGGGGCTTTATGCAGAGTCTAAAAAGGTTCTCTATTCTAAAGTCATTTTAAAGAAATTGCAAGTATTGTACTCTAGTTTATTGCGAGAATTTATTGGTAAAAGTCCATATCGTTTGACCATCAAATTCAAAGGGGACTGTATAAATGGGTGTGGTATTCTTTATTTTAGTTGTTTATGGTTTGTTTATGTTTCTCCACAGCTTGCTCAACATCTCCTTGGTCGGGAACTAGAGGCATGGGAGACGATTGCAGTAGGAGCGCTTTCAGGTGGGATTGCCGCAGTAATCACTACACCATTTGATGTGCTAAAGACCAGAATGATGACAGCTCCTCATGGACGCCCGATATCCACCTCTATCATAGCCTTGTCCATTCTCCATCACGAAGGTCCCCTTGGATTCTTCAAAGGAGCCATTCCCAGGTTCTTTTGGGTGGCCCCTCTCGGTGCAATGAACTTTGCAGGTTACGAGCTTGCAAAGAAGGCCATGGTTAAGAACGAAGAAGCATTGGTTGATGAAATTCCTCAGAAAAGGTAACAAATCTGCTTAGAAACCGGATTTTTTTTGGCTATAGGGCTGGTTCTGTAAGTATTGGTTGAGGCTCGTTGTTTTTCTATGGTAACATGTGAGTGTTGCTGGAACTTTTTGAGGTATGTTTTTCCAATCCGAATACGGCAGCATCATGTATCAGATTTCATGTGGCGTATCATTGTTCACTTGAAATGTTTATAGTTACAAGTTCTGGTTTAATTTGCCGTAGTCACGGAGATAGGCCTGTACAGTTACTAGCTCCTGTCACTATGACATGACTCGTTCCATTTTGCTTTCCGGATTTTGCAATACAATCTGCATAACTTTTTTCCGTGCTGTGCAATATCTATGTTGTTTTAAGGCTGCGTACTTCCAATTTCTTGCATTTGTGGTGTTCTAAGCGATGGTTCTATACACTTATATTTGTTGGAAGGTCCGGATCAATTGAACAACAAAACGTGATTTGATGCTAATTGGGTTTGAATTCTGATGATGGTCACTTGTCTGTTCAACTTTTATGCTTTGAACTCATTAGCAAAGGAGGAAAATATTGGTTATTAGATTTTCAGTGCGCCTACTGTTTAGGAAAAAGATATTAGGATAATATGGGTTTTCTATGGCGGATATAAAACGGACATCAATGGTTAGGCCGTTCAAAACTAGTCCATCCTACAAATGGCTAGATATTAATTTGTCATATGAGTTATGGATTTCAAATTCATTAAAGCTGCCTATATATCGTAGATGTAGATGGGTGATAAATATGGTAATAAACCTACCTATAAAGCAACTATGTAGGCATTATAATTCTGATGTGGGATTGCCTCAACTTACACTAGAACGAAGATGACAGTTGAGGTTAAGAGTTCCATGTACTAAAAAATTAAAAGCAAAGTAATGTTTGTACCAAAAAAACAACGCTGTAACATAATCGAGTTTCACATTGACATACAAAAACTCCTAGCCACGGTGACTTATCCCAAGTTAGTTTACGCGTCGTTATATCTACCGTCTCCGATGCACTATTCCTATACAAGCAATTAACATACTAGCAACCATTACTAAATCGCACTCTAAGGGTAGTACTAGCATAGTCTACGCACATATACGGTAGTAGAATGCCAAAGAACGAAATCAAGGCTCATCATACTCCAACATCTAGTACCCGCTCCTAAAACATGTTATACGTATCCATGCTTTCATCCAAACTTCATATGGTGCCATATTCCTCATGCTAACTTTACACACAACAACAACAACAACAACAACAACAACATCAGAGCCTTAATCCCAAAATGATTTGGGGTCGGCTGACATGAATCATCCTTTCGAACCGTCCAAGGGTGAATGCACGCCTCAAAATGCGAATAAAAAAGGGAAGATGAAAAACAAAAAGGGAGAACGAAAATGTAATGGAAAATCAAGCTGAACTTAGGGGTTTTAAAATCGAATTCCGTCTTTCTTTTATAAAAACCTAAAATTTAAATCGAGAGAAAAGATTAAAACGACTTTTAAAAACCGAAATAGAGTTAAGGATCCGGAATGAACCAGGTAAAATCTATAAGAAAGTGGTTGTTGAAAAAGTGTGTAATAAAGGAGAGAAAAATAAATAAATTAATTTCTTTAAATTAAATAAATAAAAAAACACTAAATCTATCAAAAAACATCAAATACTAAAAATCCACATGTATCCTTTCCCTCCATTGTGCCCTCTCCGTCACCATACTCTCCTCAAGCCCCGGAACTCTCATATCGTGCTCTATCACTCTCAACCAACCATGTATCTGTCTCGGTCTTCCTCGCCTCTAGGGACCTTTTTCTGTTCTCCAAGGCTCCAGCCTCCTAACTGGTGCGTCCATAGGTCTCCTTCTCACATGGCCAAACCATCTTAGTCGGTTTTCCATCATCTTGTCCTCTATTGGCGCCACTTTTACCTTTTCCCTAATCACCTCATTCCTTAACCGATCTTTCCTTGTATGTCCGCACATCCACCTCAACATGCGCATCTCCGCCACACTCATCTTTTGAATGTGACAATGTTTCACGCCCAACACTCGAGCCGTAAAGTAGGGCGAGCCTAATTGCCGTGCGATAAAATTTTCCCTTTATTCTTTGGGGCATATCTTTATCGCATAGAAACCCCGAAGCACTCTTCCATTTCAACCATCCCGCTTTAATTCTCTGAGCCACATCTCCGTCTAACTCCCCATCTTTTTGAATAATAGATCCTAGATATCTCAAGAAATCAGAACCCTCAACAACATTCCCATCGAAAATAATACTCCCCGCCTCTGTCGATCTCAACCCCGCCACCTTAGTGAATTGACACCTCAAATACTCGGTCTTACTCGCTCGGCTGAACCCACGAGTCTCTAAAGTCTGCCTCCACAATTCCAACTTTCTCTCCACCCCCTCTTTTGTCTCATCAATCAACACAATATCATCAGCAAACATCATACACCAAGGGATGTCGTCCTGAATATCCCTTGTTAACTCATCCATAACTATAGCAAAGAGAAAAGGACTAAGTGCGGAACCTTGATGCACCCCGATGGTAATAGGAAATTCTTCCGTTCTCCCAACATTAGTGCGAACACTTGCACTAGCCCCCTCATACATGTCCTTTATGAGGTCAATATATTTTCGCGACACACCCTTTCTTGCCAAAGCCCACCAAAGTACTTCTCTTGGTACCCTATCATATGCCTTTTCCAAGTCAATAAAAACCATATGCAAATCCTTCTTCTTGTCCCGATGGTATTCCATCAACTGTCTCATGATAAAAATCGCATCCATAGTCGATCTCCCGGGCATAAATCCAAATTGATTTTCCGAGATGTCTACATATCTCCTAAGCCTTTGCTCGATTACCCGCTCCCATAACTTCATTGTATGACTCATAAGTTTAATTCCCCGATAATTGGAACACTCTTGGACATCACCTTTGTTCTTGTACAAAGGAACAAGAGTGCTTTTCCTCCAAGCCGATGGCATCTTGTTGCTCCTCCAAATCTTGTTGAAGAGCATGGTTACCCATTCAATCCCTTTCTCCCCGAAGCACCTCCAAACTTCTATGGGTATACCATCCGGTCCCTCAGCTTTCTTTGACCCCATCTTCCTTAACGCCTTTCTAACTTCACTCTTTTGTATTCTACGCACAAATTCCCGATTAACCATGCTTGGTGTTACCTCTACATCCCCAAAACCTTGTTCCTGATGTCCATTGAATAAATTATCAAAGTAAGAACTCCATCTAGCCTTTATCTCGTTATCCGAACTTAACCTTGTCGTCCATATCTTTCACACACCTAACTCTCCCAATATCTCTCGTCTTTCGGTCTCTTATGCGAGCCAGTTTATA
The DNA here is from genome assembly GCF_048544455.1 of Silene latifolia. Classification (NCBI taxonomy): domain Eukaryota; kingdom Viridiplantae; phylum Streptophyta; class Magnoliopsida; order Caryophyllales; family Caryophyllaceae; genus Silene; species Silene latifolia. Next base: position 154,028,563 of record NC_133536.1, on the reverse strand, counting down.
GATATCCTTCTCTCCTTCTCTCGTGTCCAACCTGACATACACTTCTTGGTTAACTTTTGACCTCGCATCCCGTACGGCCTTTTTAGCGGCTCGTCTAGCCTCCTTGTATTTTTCAAAGTTCTCATCACTCATGCATTTCCCCAGAACCTTATAGCATACACGTTTAGTCTTTATCGCTTGTCTCACCACATCGTTCCACCAAGATGTGTCCTTACTTGATGGTCTATTCCCTTTAGATTCCCCTAGTACCTCCCTAGCCAAATCCTTTACAACATGCTCCAATCTATCCCACGTTGCATCAATATCTTTCTCCTCGCAATCCGACCAAATATCGCTACTTCCAACCTTATCCAAAAACGCTTGTTGGTTTCCCCCTTGTAGCTTCCACCACTTGATCCGTGCCTCACCGATTATCTTTCTCTTCCTCAAGTCTCTCTTACCCCGAAAATCAAGAACCACTAGTCTATGTTGTGTTACGGCACTTTCCCCGGGTATGACCTTGCAATCGGTGTACTCTTTCCTCCACACATTCCTTACCAAAAGGAAGTCAATTTGACTAGCATTACCTCCACTTCTATAAGTCACCAAATGAGAATGTCTTTTCTCGAACCAAGTGTTCATTATACCCAAGTCATATGCCAAAGCAAAATCCAATATGTCACTTCCTGCTTCATTTCTCTCCCCGAACCCAAAACCCCCATGAATGTTCTCAAAGCCAACTCCATTAGTACCCACATGCCCATTGAGGTCACCACCAATGATCAATTTCTCTCCAATAGGGACTCGTTCTACAACCTCTTCCAAATCTTCCTAGAAGGCTCGTCGAAAAGAAGCATCCAAACCTACTTGAGGTGCGTAAGCACTTATAACCATCACCACCTCATCCCCGACTACAAGCTTAATACTCATAATCCTATCACTCTTTCTCGATACTTCTACCACATCATCAATGTAATCTTTATCAATGACAATACCCACTCCATTACGACTTTTGTCTTTACCCGTATACCAAAGCTTATAACCCCAAGGCGCTATCACCCTTGCTTTATCTCCGACCCACTTTGTCTCTTGTAGACACATTATATGCACTCTCCTCCTTTTCATAACCTCCCCTACCTCAGCTAATCTCCCTGTCAAAGAGCCAACATTCCAAGTACCAAACCGTAACCTACTACCCTTCCTAAAGACATGTCCTGATTTCTTTACCCGCTCTTGACCATGCTTCCTAGATCCAAACCTATTTGACACCACACCCATACTTCGAGGTGGCGCGCCGCTTTTGGGCGACGACCTAACAACCCTTGCATATTTTTCACTACACCCGGGTCTAGAAGATGTAGCGCACCCTTGCCTATTTGACACCACCCCCAGATGTAAAGATGGCGCGTCGCTTCCGGGCGACGACCTAGCAACCCTCACATACTTTTCACTACACCCGGGTTTAAGAAGTGCAGCGCGTCGCTTTTGAGGAGACGCCCCAACGATGTTCAAATTCCGATTCATGTCCATAAAAAGTGACTAAGTTTTTATGCTGGCTGCCACAGACCTACCGCAACCCTCCTCCTTTATCCGGGCTTGGGACCGTCAGCGAATGCCCGAAAACACTCACAGGCGGAGTTCTCATGCTAAATTTACACATTGACATATATTACATCATGTAAGACTTTACCATGCAAATAGTTCATCAACTCATTATTACACACATATAATTCACGTCACGTTTCACGTAAGTGTTCACTCGTATTAATAACCGCTCCGTAGTTTACCGGGTAAGACAGTAAGGTCTAGATTTGGAATGAGGGCGCCTACTCATTCAAAGCCGACCTCCTATTGTACTCATGTCGGGTTCATTTTATTACACATCTAGGTTCATTTTGGTTAATTGGTTCAGGTTCCAAAATCGTCGCTCTGATACCACTTTGTAACACCCCCTCTTACCCGGTCAAGGTAATTGGGAGTGTCACCATCTCGGTTGCCAAGATAGTGAATCTAAACTACAATTAAGCAACATTCTATTAAAGTACATGTTTACTGAATGTCATAAATGAATAATACAATACAAAATGTCTCAATTACTATAATCATCTAATGAATCTACATCGACTAACATGTGACTACTCGACTCGACTCCGTAAGTCTGTGGCTCGGCCCATATCCTGATCATCATAATATCCAACTTGTACTCCAAACTCCCCATATGATCGGAAATATCATATAGATCATCACAGGCCACCCCAATTAAAGAAGGTGACAATTTACACATAACCACACACGTCAGTTACAATAATACAAATGCTTATGACACGATATGAGAACAATGCCATACAATGAATAAGATTCACATAGATCACAAGTCACCTCCGGCTAGACCTGGCAAAAGCAACCCGACCTGATTGACCCGACCCAAAAAGGCTGACCCGAGACCATAAATTGACTCGAACTACATCGCCCGAATATGACCCGAAACCCCAAATTGACCCGACTTGACCCGAGATTTCTTGACCCCTAACTGATCCAACCCGAAAGTGACCCGATCCTAATCCACCAACCCGAAAGTGACCCAATAAAACATAACTCTAATTGAACCGAAAAGACTTGAAATGACTTTTTCTCTCATATTCATTTACTCGAAAATGATCCGACCTGAAATAACCCGACCCGCTTGAACCGAAACCCAAAATGACCCGACCCGGCCCGAATTAACCCGAAATCAATGGAAGACCCGACCCGAACCCAACCCGAATTAGTCCGACCCGAACCCGGCCCGATTGACCCGTTTTCCAGGTCTACCTCTGGCTTAAACTCCACAACCGCCTCACCGGTACCCGGGACGCACCCGAAGTACCGAGCCCGGGCGCTAACCGGACCCCTGCCATATTCGGGACTCACCCAAATCCCTCAGTCCTCAAGCCATAAACATGCACGTCCTCTTTGGAGTGAGAAACTCCAAGGAGCGACTAAGAGTAAGACGGTCTCCCAAACCCCCATACCTCTCCTCAACAACCACACACACAACTCCACCACAACCTCCAATCTCCACCAACAATCACATGTAATCAATATACATTGCAAAATGCCAAGTGAGACACTATCAAACAACATAAACCTCATTATCATGTTATAATCCAAATCCGACCACAATATGAAACCAATGACAAATACCCACTATCGTGTTATAATGCAATCACAATAATTTCTATAATGCTTTAAGACATAATTCCTCATTAACATGTTATAATGCAAATCCAACACTACAACAATCCTCTAAGACACATGTACCCAATAAGATGGTGATATGCAATTGCAACAATCATGCGAGACTAACCACAACAATAATGACATATGTAAACATTCATACTATTGAAACCGAGTAGGGAAACCCTACCTCATAGCAACTCCGCTCAAGAAACCAATACGCGTAACATCCGTCTCACAAAATCGTCACATCTTACATGAGTCACATAATTTTTATCACAACACATCCCATGCTCATTATATAAAATTTCTTATTAGTACCTTTTAATTACTCAAATCCTTAATTATAACTCAATTAACAAAGATCCTAACATAGGCTTACCACATGAAGATCGCAAAAGTGGAGGAGGAGGTGTATGATCTTCAAATTAAACTTAAGCTTAGATTCCTTGGAAGAGGATTTGGGAGAGTTCTAGAGAGAAAGGAGAGTGTTTTGAGGATTTAGAGAGAGAGAGAGAGAGAGAGAGAGAGAGAGAGAGAGAGAGAGAGAGAGAGAGAGAGAGAGAGAGAGAGAGAGAGAGAGAGAGGAAGAAATGATTTAAGGTTAGATGGATTCTAATCCAGACATAGGTTATAACGTCCACTGAACTGCTCAACTCGGTTGAGTGGATCAGTACACTCGGCCGAGTGGGCCTCACTCGGCCGAGTGGCCTCACTCGGTCGAGTGGCCTCACTCGGTCGAGTATACCAATACTTGACCGAGTGCCACTTACTCGGTCCACCAAACCCATACTAGGTCTAGTACAACTTCCACTCGATCTAGTGCCACGAGATACCTTACACCCGAGTAGACTCTCGTCAATCCATAGGGTCCTCTCATTAATCCCAAAGAGTCCTTTAGAATTCCCAAAAGAACCGGATATTACAGTGAGGATTGAGGGTCGGGGGATGAAGTTCTCTCAAACCTCGAAGACCCGACAAAGATAAATTCTCACTCTCGTGGGGAAGGAAACTCTATTAAGAACCCGGATAAAGAACTACTCAGTCTCACGATAATAGACCTTAAACCAACCTAAAATGTGCTCAATTTGCCCCAAATATCTTTTTCAACGGGGATAAAAAAACGAATGAGACGCCTAGAGGCGTCTAGGAATTCTCAAGACATACAAATCTACCAAGGTAACCAACCACACACAATGAAATCGATAACTACGCAAGATAAGTCAAACACTGATTAATCACTCATCAATTCATCATCCTTTGTACACACCCAACATCCAACAAAAATTGCACACTAAACATGAATAAAACTACACTATTCAAATAACCCACTAGCAATAATAATAGTAAATTTAATCCAACTGAGAAAGATTGAAATTTCGGACTAGTTAAATATAAAAATCATACAAATAACAAAATATAGTAATAACAATAATGAAAGATAGAGTGAGAAAATTATACCATGTTAAAGGAGAAGATTGAGTTGAACTAATATGGCAATTTGATTGCAAAAATTGAACCCTAATTAATAACTCGTAAACTAACCCATAACTAAACTACGAGAGAAATTTAATAAAGTAACAGTAATACTCCGTATTTTTATACAAGGTCAACATGGTCAAAGGTCAAAGCCTGTAAAAATGTATTTTTAATAAGTATTGGAAATAGGCTAAGTTATACTCTCTCCTATTCCCGATAACTATCTCATTGTTGAAATGACACAAGAATTAAGAAAGTGAGTGAATAGACGGAAATGGACAATGAAAAGTACTAATAGGATGAGTTAAGGGTGGGTTAGGTTGTAAATAATGAAAAGTAATAAGGGTAGTATAGTCATTATGTAAGAAAAAGCATTACAAAAAAGGGGCAATGAGATAGTTATGTGAATAGACGGAAATGGACAATGGGACAGTTATCGGGAATAAGAGGGAGTATGACGGAAGTTTGAAAAAAAAAAGAAAAAAAATGGACCAATGGGAAAGGAGCGTGTTCTTTATAAAGTAAGGGGAAGTGGAGGTCTTAACTAGTGTAGGTTATATCCACCTACTCTAGATATTTTGATAATATAACTTTATTATAATATTTCTAGCTATTACCTAGAAGGTTCCTTTGTTTCTATATAAATACTCTCTTTACCCACCACCTTGAGCACTATTCATCATAATTACAAAAATACAAACATAATTCAAGAGAGAGAAAAGAAGACTAGAGAGATAAGAGCTTGTTCATCTTTTCCACCTTAAAGATGTAATTGGTAAGATAGTCTAAACTCCGCTTTAAATTGATTATTTATGTTTGCAAGCTTGACCCCCATTGACCATGTAACCGTTGACCTAGCCGTGACCCAGCCTTTGACCGGCGTCGACTGGGACGATTGACCACCGTGTGGGTGCCGTTGACCGGCCGTCTATGTGGGATGATTTGGGTGTTGTTGTTGGGTAGGTTTTGCATCTTTATTTAAGTAATGCGATTAGTTTATAATTATATATTATTATTGTCTTAATTAGGAGGATATTTTGTGGAGAAATACTTTTGATTGCTTACATAACTTATTTAATTGAAGAATTGCGAAAAGGTAGGTTAACTACTCAATCATACTCAATGGTTGAATTATTGATATACTTGTTTTACAGTTGGATTGTTTGTCTTATAATTACATAATTGGAGCATACTTTATATGAGTATTGTTGTCTTATAATTATCGTTGTTGCCTCATAATTGGCTAAGTTGTCTTACAAGCACGCAGTTATTATCTTTATTGTATTATACTGTTGGAATTCACCTTAAGATATTGTTGGGGTTGTTGGAGGAGGAGTATTATTTGTCTATTGATATTTTTGGTATAGGTCAAGCACGACTGCGGTTGTTGACCTGAATTTTGTTGGTCGGACACGAGTATGTGGAAGAGCCGTGGATTAGAGTTGAGTATAGGCCAAGCATGGCAGGTGGTTAGTTGGAGTCTGCAGTGGAGCTCGATTGAGAGTTGCGTGAGCCACGATTGTGATGGGCGTGTTGGTGTTGTTTGTTGTCCTTATTGTCTTATTTTCTACACGTGTTAATAATATATTATATCATGCATTGTTTAGTTATAAGGGTATACTCTGCCCCTCTCAGGTGTCTTTTGGTCTTGCGGCCGTTCGAATGAAAAATAAGGGAAAGGGTTTAGGGTTGGATTAGGCGGCTCCGCGGTAGCGGACTGCCTAATCCAACCCTAAACCCTTTCCCATCCTAGTTTAGGATAGCCGACCTCCTAGTTTTAATTCCGTCACAAAAAGGGGTTCACTCTGCCCTTCTAGGTTGTCTTTTGGTCTTGTGGTTTTGAATGACAAATAAGGGAAAGGGTTTAGGATTGGATTAGGTGGCTCCGCTGTCGCGGATCTGCCTAATCCAACCTTAAACCCATTCCCGTCCCGTTTTAGGATACCCGAGCCCCTAGTTTAAATCCCGTACCCAAAAAGAGTTCACTCTACCTCTCTAGGGTGTCTTTTGGTTTTCTCCCGTTCGAATGACAAATACGGGAAAGGGTTTAGGGTTGGATTAGGCGGCTCCACGGTAGCGGGCTGCCTAATCTAACCCTAAATCCTTTCCCATCCTAATTTTAGGATACCCGACACCGTAGTTTTAATCTCGTCCACAAAAATGGTTCACAATACCCTTTTTTAAAGTTACTGTTATGGACTATATTTTTTAAATTTAGGGACATTTAATGAAAACGTAATGTACTTTGACAAGAAATGTTAATGTAGCTAACGATATTTAGCGCGTAACATACTTGTTGGCAAATGTGAATGGAGGAGTATTAAAAGAAATAATACGAGTAACAAACATCACAAGCAAAAGTATTTATTGCTAATGATATTTGACCCATTTACGTTTAAAACAAATATGCTTGCTCAAAAGAGACCAATTGACAATTTTTGTGGCGCTAATATAATTTGGTTTTTTCTTTGTTTTAAAAACTGAAAAACATTATTCTTCCTGAAGAAACCCCCAATTTCGTCAGTTATACTAAGGTATTTTCGATTCAATTTCGACCTTGTTTCTTTGATTAATTAAGTTTTCGTTGAGTCTTTAGGTTAATTATAACATTATGTTTACATTGCTTCAATTAATTGTTCAAGAACAGTATAATTTTGATGTTTTCATTTTAAATATTTATAATACTTCAATTTTAGGAATACATTCGCATTGTTCTGTTTGTTAGTCGTCAATTTTAGGAATATATTTGTATTCTCCTTTTCTCATTTATAAACTAGATGGTTGAAGTATTGTTTGTGCATTTAGTTTCTATTTGATGTTAATTTAGGATTTTTTATATCAACTGATTAATATAATGTACATACAGCTTAAATTTATGTGCCTGTTATTTTTTATTTTGAATTTATTATGAATAAGCTGAAAGTACATTTTGTTTGTTGCTGATGTACATTTAGGATATTTAGTTTAAGTGGTAATTATATGTATTTCTTTTGTAGGATCATTTGACAATTACAGACTATGGAGGGTAAAGACAAAAAATCTCCAAAGCGCAGAAAAGTTAATTTTTTGTTGGAACCAGCTGAAAGCCGAACTGATACTGCACCAAATGATCAAGCAATAGTTAAAATGAAGTGAAAATAGGCAAAAAGCGTAAATCGGAGACATCTTGCACTAAATCCAAATCTATATTAGCTTTTCGCAAGAAGATGAATGTTGAAATTGATGACAAGAAACAAATTTTTTCTGCGAAGGAAACACGTTGTGAAAAGGGTAAGCACAAGTTTAATTTTTCTTCATTTAAGAGTGCATATACTAGGATATCTCCTACGGGAATGGTAGAGGTTATTGAACATTTATCATATGAACAATGGTATGCACTAGAAGAGATATGATTTAGTGGACTATTTTGGTTAAGGGTTCGGTCCATTCCTCTAAGGCTTGGCTACTGGTTACTCAAGTAGTATAACCCATACCAAAACTGTCTTACTCTTCCTGATGGTGAAAAACTGTTCTTGAAGGTTTCTGATGTTAGATCAACGTTTGGATTTCCAATGCGTCATAAAACTGTTGAGATGTCTAAAACTCACATTGAATCAGAAGAGGTTCAAGAGTTTTATGCCAAATGGAAACAACAATTTGGTATAAGAGATGGACAAGTTCCACTTAAGACGCTTGAGAATTGGTTGATAAATCACGATGATGGTGGTGATGAGTTCAAGGTTAACTTTGTTGTCTTAGCTGTTTCTTTGCTAATGAGAAACACCCAAAAGCCTTTGGTTAATCATCATGTGTTGAAATCGTTGATGAATGTTGAAGAAATAAAAGATGATAATTGGTGTGCCTTTTTGTTAAAAAGTCTGCAGGAAAGCAAAATTGAATGGCAGGAAAAGGAGACTCACTTTGGTGGCCCTCTGTTGTTTTTGGAGCTTGTTTATGTTGATCGTGTTGTTCATATAGAATGAAAAGTTGAAAGAGACTATTATACCCTCGTGGGTTGGACTAGTAGTTTGCTGTCAACCAGAGAGAAGGACGAGATGAAAAGTGGTATGTTTGGAAATGGTAAGTTAGAAGAACCAATTAAGGACGTGGTTGACAACACAGTTGTGAAATCAGTGTATGGGACAAAAAAGGAGTACGTTGAGGACTATATTATTGATCTTGCGAAATGTATAACTAGTTTAGCTAAGAGCATATCATATGTCAAGGCTAAGATAGGAAATGGAGCATCAGTAATTAAGGAGAACGAGACTGCTAAGAAGCTCTGTGATCATGCATTTAGTTTACTCAATTTACTAAATCATAACAGCTCCACTGATAGTGAAAGTTCTTCTAGTAGTGATATTATTGATATTGCAGATGGTTCTGCTGAGTCTGATCTTAGCAATCATCCTTTGATTGTTGAAGCTTTGAAGAATGTAAACATAACTTCCAATAAAAGTATCCTTTTTGAAAGGATGCCATTGAAGAGGAGGATTTTTCATACATACAGAAAGGTAAATATGTTCATTCATCACAAGGCCTAATTTCTCCATTTATTGTGCATTTGATCTGTTAAGTATGTACATTAAAATTGTATGACGTGTTAATTCATCCCAAGGCCTAATAGGTGAATATGTTCTTCAATTTGTTTATCCATATAGAAAGCTATATGTTTATCCATTACTTGTTCTTTATTTTGATTCATTTCGACAATTTCAGAAGGCTCATCCATTGAAAAAAGAAGTTAAACCTGTTGTGGAAGTTGAAGATTGGAAGAATGATGAAAACAAAGTTGAAATAGGTGAACATGAAAATGAAAAGGACAAGAAAGACGTGTCAAAAGTGGAGTGTGAGGAAAACAACATGTCTGATGATAGCAAGGATGTGAAGAATGTTCCCAACTACCTCTATTTTGATAGTGACAAGGAGGATGAGAAAGAAGCTGATCCAGATAATTTTATAAATAACCTTGTATCTAGCATATTATCTGAAGATTATTGTAAAGAACAAAGCCAAGTAATCACAAACCGAACTTAGATAATGGTACTAAAATTGATTTACTAAGAGGGGATACAGACCCATGTACAGAGCCATCTGAGCTTCAACTGTCTATTGCTGACTACGTCTACTACAGTAAAGGAAAATGCACCCTTCTTGCTCGGTACATTTTCTTATGTCTTAATGTACATTTGGTTGTGTTTTAATGTACATTATGTTCTACTTATCATGTTTTTTCTGAAAACAATAAATGTACATTTCGTTATGTTTTATATGCAATATTAGTAAAAATAATAAACATATGTTTAATTACCTGACACGTTCTATCTAACCTCCGAACCAGTGAAAAGCTCTTCGAGTTTAAAGATATCGTGGATACCCGATTTCTTTTTGCATCTCTAAAACCACCCCAGTATGTAGCAGATGCTGTGGTCGATTGCTGGTCAGTTTACTTGAATTTCAGGAACTTGAAAGAAGACCTTCAGAACCACGTCGATTCTTTGCTACCACTCTCATCTTTGTGAGTAAAATTTTATTGTATTTTATATTATAGGGTTAATTGATAAACAGTACCAATATAAGGACCTTTTTTTTATAATCAATACCAACATAATCAATAATTAGTAATTAGTACCAAAATATTAACTTTTTTCTATGATAGGTACCAAGTCGCCTAAAAATCCGATCTTAACCTACTCAAAAAAGTCCAAAAAGCCATCATTCAACTACAAATCTCCACTCACTCACGTTCGAAATCCCTATCTTAAATGAAAGAACCTTTAAAGTAGGAAAACAAACTAGAGTAAGAAGGCGACTTGGTACCTAGTGTAGAAAAAAGTTAATATTTTTGGCACTGATTATTATTGATTATGTTGGTATTGATTATGAAAAAGAGGACTAAAGTTGGTAGTGTTTATCAATTTACCCTATATTATATTAATTTTTCGTTACGTGACACGTTCTGTGTGCAGCAAGCATTTTATGGTGAAAGAAAAGAATTCAAATTTGATGAACATGTGAATGTATTCAACAACCATATGAGAAACGAGTTGAATGCTGCTGGAATTATTGACGTAACAATAGTTGATATGGTTAGCTCAAACCATAATTAGTCAATATATACTCTTATATGCAGCTAATTTTTCTTTTTCAATCTGATGATCTTTTCTTTTATAAAACAGTTTTTCTTCCCAATAATATACGAGAAGTATGTTTACCTGTTCGTATTCAATATGAAGAAGAACAAGTTTGTCATTCTTGATAACCAACAACATGACGAAAATCCAAAAGACTGTTACGGAGACCAACCCTGGCATATGGTAATTTTTTTAGTTACCTTTGATTGGTTATTTTTTCTTGTAAAATGTTATTCTTTTTTTTTTCATGGTCTCATCTAAAAGTTTCATCTGAATATATGAATACAGCATAACGCTTTGGCAGAATATTTGAATGCTGTTGGCTTTGCTCATTTGAAGGAAACAATAAGAGCAATTGAATCTATTGGTTTAAAAATGGCTTGGAGAAACCATCATAATGTTGTTGACTGTGCTATTTACACTTTGAAGCATATGAAAACATACAACGGGGGTCAATATTGGACTTGTGGATTGACAAAAAACAACGTAAGTTTCTTTACAACTTAGATCTTATAATTATAAATGTACTTTTGGTTTAGTTTGAATGATCATAATTAAATATTCAAAAGCTCATTGTTATTTCAAATTTAGCTTTCCTTGACATATTCTAATTTATAGATGGACGCACTTCGAATACTGAGAATCAAATTCCTTTGTACTTTGGTTTCGTCAAAGTGCAACATTTTTTCTGATGACGTTTTAGCAAAGGTGAAACTTTATCAGAAGAATCCATTTCCAAAGAAACATAATTCAACTGATGAAGAAATGTCTGAAGTAGGGGACAAGAAAATTTATGACAATGTAACTGATAATGTTGTCGTTGACATTGAAGAGACTGTCAAGGATAAAGTAATTAACAATGTTGATGTTGTCATGGACAATGAGGAGACTGTCAAGGATAAAGTGATTAACGACGATGATGGTGTATTTGACAATGATGAGACTGCCAAGGATGAAGTGATCAACGATGATGATGGTGTACTTGACAATGATGACACTGCTAAGGATAAAGTGATCAATGATGATGATGTTGTCCTTGACAAAGATCAGCTGAAGTTGATCACGGATACAAATACTCTTACTCCTCTTACTGAAATTCATAATTGGGTTGCTGATTATGTGTCCTACACTAGAGGAAAAGGTACCGATCTAGCCAGGTAAATGTATATTCATACTAATGTACATTGTTGAAATTTAAAATGTTCTCTATCCTGTTATATTTTAACATTTTTCCTGAAGCAGGGAACTTCTTGTCAGTGTGGGTGACATTTCGCTTAACCGTGTAGAAATGGCAACACTAAGGAAGTCTAAGTATCTAACAAATGATGTTATCGATTGTTGGTCAGAACTTCTGAATGCCAATGAACGTAGAAGAACAGAACCCTCAGAGCCATTTCGATTTTTTTTCACAACACTTGTGTGTGTAAGTGAAATATTTATATAACTTGTTTTGACAAGTAATTTTCTAAATGGTGTTTTTCTCTATTAACATCAGAAACTTTGTTTGTCCTTCTTACAGCTGATGCTTGAAGGAGAAGTAGGTACTGTTGACAATTTTTAGTGGTTAAAGAAATAATGAAAGAACAGCTTACCGAATTAGGGGTAAAAGCAGATGAAGTTTATTTGGTTAGCAACAACAATATTCACTCTTTCTCCATGTTTTGTTTTATTTGGTTGTTACCTAATGAAATATTTTTTAAACTGTAGTTCTTCTTCCCAGTCATATATAGAAAGCATTTCACTTTATTCGCCATTGACATCAAAAGTATAAGTTCATCATCATTGATAATGTGATTCGTAAAGGAAAACCAGAAGATTTTTTTGGTGATAGACCGTTGCAGTTTGTAAGATATTATGTTCTCATTTCCTTTATAGCATTGCATAACGCTCCTTTTCATTAATATTAAATGTACAATGACTTAAGAAAGAATGTACCTTTCCTAATCATTTCTCATATTGCACCTTATAGTTTTCTTATTTTTTTGATATTTTTACCTCATAATTATTACATTTTTTTCTTCCACCAGCGTAACGTTCTAGCAGCATTCTTCCAAGACATTGGTGTTTCAAACGTAAAAGTTGATCGTATAAAACAAATGGAGCCAATTATTGCAAAGATGAAATGGAGGAACAACACTAATAAGACTGATTGTGGTGTTTACTTTATGAGGCATATGGAGACGTTTAAGTGTAATCGAAATTGAAGCTGTGGGTTCAAAAAAACTGATGTGAGTTCCAAAACTAACACCATACCCTATATACTAAATGAATAGGAAAAACTCAAAGTTTTCCCGCCTAAAATATTTCCCCAATTTTGATATAATCTCTTATCTTCTTTCTTATTTTAATATAGTTCCCAATTTAAAATTTGCTTCTAGGTTTTTTGATGATAAAAATTTCGTCCTCATTAAGATAAGTTGTAGCTAAAAGATATGCTATTAAAAAAAGTTATAAAACAGTATCATTTAAATCTATGTAAAAAAAATTTCATTAAAATACACATTTCATGTTATGAGTATTACTTAAATTGTTTCTTTTTTCTCTCAAATCAAAATAGAAGGATGAAAAACGTTAAAAAATAACGAATTGTCAATTTACACTCAATAAATATAGTATACTAAAAGACAAATTTCTATAAACACCGTGCATGCATTGCACGGGGCCTATACTAGTTATTATTAATATAGAACTAGTGTAGATCCTGCGCAAATGCGCGGTATATATAGAGCTTTTAATTTTAACTATAATACTTATAGATTTTAGATTTATATCTCATTAATTTTAAAAACAAAAATTAATCTCAAAATTAATCAAGAGAATTGAGTAATTTCACGAAGTGTGTTTTTTATGAAAATATTTTAACTACCACATATTATTTTAATAAATTCTTTTTTTGTCCTAAAGTTAATAATAGGGGTAACAATTTATGTATAGATTATAGTTTTATACCAATTTTGTTTTATTTTTATTAAAAGATTATATTTTTAAGTTTAATGATGAAAGTGTTATTTTTAAGTGAACAATTACTTTAATAAATGAAAGCTAATTTGTTACCATATATAAACTAGAGCACTTTGGAGGGAAAACATTAGATAATTTTTATTCTCCTAGTATATATGAGAAGCTAGAGCACTTTGGAGGAAAAACTTTAAATAAGTTTAGATAAGTTTTATTCTCCTAGTATATGGGGATTTGTAGAATCTAACAAACATGAAAACCCAAAATGTGGTAGTCCAAAATATTTTATTTAATACTATAATTTTTGTCTACAAAGGCCCAATATTTATATAGAATAACCAAAGTGTTAAGCCCAATTTATAGGTGAAATGATTTGAGCGGAAAACTTTCAAGTTTCACCTATTCATTTAGTAAATAGAGGATGATTTCAGCAACTATAATTTGCAGAATAATACTCCCTCCTATTCATTCATTTGTCCCTCTTTCCTTATCGAAGCTAGTCAGATTTTTGTCCCTCTTTCCTTTTTTGGTAACTTTTGTGTGGTCCAAATTTAATTACATGTGGGGTAGAGTGGAATAGAGTGTTTTGTGTGGTCCAAAATCATTTTCTTAATTCTTGTGCAAAATAGAAGGGGGACAAAATGAATGAATAGGAGGGAGTATATGCAATCAAATAAGGTATATTTTGTTGAAATCATTATCCGTGCAATCAAATAATATAATATATGATCTACATTTTCTGACATTCAAATAATATAATATGTGATCTACCATTTTCTGGCAATTTTTTTTTACGTTATTTAGCACTTAGTAGAAAAGATGGTTAATAAAAATATTTTTTGGGAATCATTTTTTTACATTAGACTTAGCTCATAGTAGAATGCAAAAAAATAAAAGCCCAATTAGAAGATAAAATTTTAGGCGGGAAAAAACGTAGCTTGGCCTATTCATTTATTAAATAGGAGATTCACCATCATTATGCATTTGTACATGTTCTAAACCCCTGTTTTTTTAATTTTGTAGGACATTTCCCTATTGATTCTGCGAAAAAAATACATTTTGAATATGATTGCGACAGAAGGCAATGTATGTTTTGACATTGTAATTTAAAAAGGCAAAAAAAATTTATTTAAACCCTCTGCCATGGGAAGAATAGGATGATGAAGATGAGGAAGATGTGACACGGCTGTCGCAACCCTATCAAAAATAAAACCAACCGGTCTCTATAAAATGTAGTAGATGCAGTCGGTTATCGAATCCACAGAGAGATGGGAATAATGTGAGCTAGACTAAGTCTGTCTGAGTAACCGTTTCTTGGGGATTTGATTGTTTTGATTCTAAAGTATGGAGATTAAGAGAAAAAGAGAGCAAAAGGGGAACAACAACTAAACTTTAAGGAGATTAACAGATAGAGAGAAACAGCTAAGACATTCAGGTCGCCATGGTTTCCTAGGGATTCAGTCGAGGGTCAAAGGTTAACAAAAACTCGGGTTGCAGGGTAGTGAGAAGGTCCTTCCGGTCCGCTATTCGCCCTAAAACATTACTAACTTAGCTTCCGCCCTCATTAGATGTCACATTGTTCACTGCAGGTCTTACCCCTTCCAATCTTCCGATCTAGGTCAAAGCGTAACAGATCAACTAGCTAAATGCGTCGACTCAAGCAGCTAATTGCTATTAAACGCAGTAATTAACACCACAACCCTAATTCTAGCCAAACCTAATCGCCTAATCATATTTTTCTAATTACCATGGCTCCCCTATGTCTTAGCATAGAAGGATTAGCTATGCATAATAATAATTGAGGAAATAATAACAAACATAACAAGTAAATTAAACATGATGATTAATTAGTAAAGAGACAAGAAAAAGAGCAATCAAGGAAAAGAGATGAAAACGAGAATAAGATTGCAACAATTGTTGAATGAATTAAAGATCAAGAGTACCGATTACAAAGGAGTTCTAAGCAATGGAGATTTTAGGTCTAAAGAGTAAAGTGCTAAGAGAGGAGATGAGAGAGAGCCGAGATGATTGCTGTCGTCTCTTTTACTCTAAGATAGATCCAAAATATCCCAAAAGATAAATTAAAAGATTGCGTAATAGTTGAAACCTCTCGATCGAGTAGAATCAAACTACTCGATCGAGGACAAAAGGTAACAATCATCTCGATCGAGGACAATAATTACTCGATAGAGGAACTAAATATACACCCTTCTCGACCGAGTAAAGCAAGGTACTCGATCGAGGATCTTCAGCATCAACGTTACTCGATCGACTGGTTTAGGCAACCAATCTTAGTCGATCGAGAAAAACAGCACTGTACCAGCGTGGATGAACTCAGAACATCTTCCGAAACCACTTCACGCATCCTTAGGTGACAATTTTTGGGCTCCGATTCTTCTATCTTCAAAATGCATGCACACGGGACAAGTTTAGGCTTGATTATGCTCCTTTCCGGTTCATACCTGTAATTAATACAAGACAAACCAAAGTAGAATATTCGGGGGCATTTGTAGCTAGTCGCCACATAAATAACACAGAAATGCGTGTAAAAATAGGATAAAATCCATATAGAAAATACACGCATCAAATCTCCCCAAACCAAACCTTTGCTTGTCCCCAAGCGTACTATAAATGCAACTAATGATAACTAATTGAACGAGACCAACTTACAAGCTACAAATCGTCCACCTAAGCCAATTTAATGCAATAAATAACAAAATAGCAAGGGTCAAGCGCAAACGAGTTAAATCAATGTTTTAAACTACTGAATCGTCGACCTTGCAAGACTCATATATATTGGACTCTCACGGGTCGCTCATCACACAAGTTAAGCATAAGGTGAGTATAGTTATAGGAAGTAGAAAGAAGTAAAGACGCTCACCTAACTCGACCTATAAGAACATGCATGCAGCTAACATGAAACCAATTTCTACCGACCGTACATACACATTCCAACCAATCACGACCAAGACATACGCCGAGGACTTACATATAATGTGAGGTGAGGTAGTTGGGTAAAAAGGGGCAAAATAAATTTGGATAAGTGGAGGTAAATCCAAGCTAGTAAAACCGTAACCAAATAGTACTCTCATTCCGCTTCACTTCTCAATACAAAACGTAAAACAGTGCCATTGTGGCAAAACATTGACAAGCTAAATCGCACACCTATCAAAGATAAACCAACTGGCCTAAACTAATGCATTAGAGAAAGTCGGGATCGTATCCACAGGGAGACAATTTGTTCTATTTGCTAAATCTAATCTGTCCATGTAACAAGTCTAGGGGTTTGATTTTGTTTGATTACTAAACTAATGTAGCGAAAAGTAAAGGAGTAAAGTAAGAAATCGAGTATAAAAATATAAGAGAAGATAGCTAGGGTTGTCGGTTCACCATGGTCTAATAACGGTCAAAGGTAGGGTCAAAGACTTAGCCAAATTACGGTCTGAAGGGCAGTGATAAGGTACTCTCGGTCCACTAATCACCCTAGAAACTTTCTAATATGCTCTCGCTCTATTTAAAGTGTTCTATTGTTCGTAGCAGGTCTCACTCTTCCCAATCTCTCGATCTAGGTCGGAGTTTACCAGATTAAAATAACTAGTCGCATGCATTCAACTAATTAAATAGGAATTAAATACTACGATTAACAATTCAGATGAATAATTATTCCAGATCTAATATCCCGATTAAAACCGTCTTGCAACCATGGATCCCCTAAATCCCAGCATAAAAAATTTAGCTATGCATAGTCAAACTAACTAATTCAACAATAATAATGATAATTGAATTAAGCATGATGAAAGTATGAGAATAACAATTAAACATAAAATAAAAGAAGAACAAGGAAGAGTAAAAGAAACAAGAGAAAGAAATAAATGAAGAATAAAGGTTAATTGAATTACCGAATGAAAAGAGAAAGTTACAAAGTTCAGATCCGAAAGTTCAAGCAAAAGTAACGTAGAAAAGAATGTTTAACAGTATCAAATATGACCTAATAATCTTTACTATGTCCTTCTTAAATAATAAGAGGAGTAATGGGCCGAAATTATAAAGCAGATTTCGACCAAACTGGAGATAAGTCGATCGACCAAGAAGATCAGTCGATCGACTTTTTTGTCGTCGAGCAGTTCCTGCAATGTACACTGAACTTCAAATGGCCGCCATTTCTTCGTTACTTGGGAA
Organism: Silene latifolia; assembly: GCF_048544455.1. Classification (NCBI taxonomy): domain Eukaryota; kingdom Viridiplantae; phylum Streptophyta; class Magnoliopsida; order Caryophyllales; family Caryophyllaceae; genus Silene; species Silene latifolia. The sequence goes on along the minus strand of NC_133536.1, from coordinate 154,010,639 downwards.
AATAGAGCGTTTTTGGTGGCGTTGGTAAGATAACAGGACAGGATTTTATCTCCAATTTGAATCGCTTTATTACCATTTGTACAAGTCGAGTTATGACTCTTCAAAATAGGCACTAGTAATGTGAAGCTTTTCTTTTGCTCGATAAGCTTCCTTACTTCACTAAGAACTCCAAAAAGGATGGTATCCAAGCTCATTTCATACCAAGGCCGCGATTGAAACCTTTAGTGATGGGTTTTAGCTTATTTGCACATACTCGAGCCTATAACCTACATAAAACACAATACGGCCCAAAGTAGCCAAAACAAGGGAGAATAGTAGCTTACGCTACTCAATAATGCATAGAAATGCGTGCGAAAAGATAGAATAAATGCATATAAAAGGCACGCATCAAATATCACTCACACCATCATTAGACTCCCTATGAAAAATAATGATAAGCATGGGAATTATAATCAACAACTTTTCATGATTTTTTTTCTTCTTCTTCTTCTTCATTTAGCTTTCTTTTATCATTTTTTATATATTTTTTCAATCTTTTTCATTTCATTTTTCAATTCATACTACCAACTTCTAATCTTTCAAAGCGAATCAAACTTGTCATGGATAATAGCATACCCACAAAAACCACTAAACTAGCTTGATAGGCAGGCTAAGTTTTGGATGTAGTTAGGGGGTCAAAAGGCAAATTGGTTAATGTGAAGTTAATGGCTAGTAATGAAAGAAGGGTTGTAAGTTACCTTTCCACATGTGTCACCGCCACAAACCCGAATCCATACAGGTACTGAGAAAAGAGCGTCATGTTTGTGAAAATTGATGTTACATGTCTTATAGAGAGTACTACTCACATCCTAAATGAAACCGGTCATGAGTGTCACCAGTTTATCAAGCTCTAAATCCTAGAATGTATATGTAGCTTGCCAATAAAAGAGTCAAGTCTATTTGTTCAGATAAGTTTAAACCAAAAACTCGTAGATTATGCACATTACCATGCCAACCAAGACTGTTAAAGATTGCAAGGCAAAGGTACAAAGACTCAATGTAGCACAAAAGTCTCAACGTTCCGACTCGACCTACATGCAGAAATAAACGTGGACATTTTTTGAATTTTCATAAATTTTTACTTCTTGAGATTTTCGAATTTGGAATTAAAAACAACAATGCATGCGAAATAAACGTGCAAACTGAAATGCAATAAAATAATATACAGACACAGATATGGATGCATACCCTCCCCAAACCAAACCGTACAATGCCCTCATTGTACCAAAAATAGGGAAAGGAAATGCAAACTGAAGAGAAAAGAAGAATGTAGCTTCCGAAAACTTGCAAGATAATCGTGAAGTAGGGACCTCCTCAAACCAGCCAGCAACATGGGAGGTCGCAAATAACCCCTTAACATTGCAGCATGCGAGTCTAAGCAGAAGGACTCGATCGAGGAGATAAAGCACTCGATCGAAAAGAATAGGGCGTCAAAAGGGTTCGATCGAGAGACAAATACTCGATCGAGAGGTGGGAAATACAGGGTGCTCGATCGAGAGATGGAACTACTCGATTGAGTGAAATAGGTAGCAAAAGTGCTCGATCGAGAGCCAGAAGTGCTCGATAGAGGAGTCCACGTGAGGATTCTCCAAAAACACAACAAACAACCTACGGAACTAACAAAACAAGCTCAAAGGTTCAGTCTATTGTTTGCAAGACTAACATCTAAAGCACACAAAACTAACTAAATGTTTTGGGAAAAATACAACAAATACAAGCCGGGTTGCCTCCCGGATAGCGCAGGCCTAAGGGGTCCCACACGACCTTTTAACTTTAATTATCTTGTTTATCTGGATCGTTGAAGTATAAAACTTAGACGTTGCCTTCAAAGTCATCTGCTCCATAATAATGCTTCACATAATGGTCATTCACTTTAAATCTCCTGCCCTCGGAATTCTCTAACTCAACGGACCCAAACTTAGTGACAACAGTCACTATATAAGGGCCACTCCACTTGGACTTCAGCTTACCAGGAAACAAGCGCAGCCGGGTAAACAACAACACCTTCTACCCGGCATGGAATTCCCGCGGTATGATCCTTTTGTCGTGTCATCTCTTCGTTTTCTCTTTGTAGATGCGCGAGCTATCATAGGCATTTAGCCTAAACTCTTCCAGTTCATCTAGCTGCAATAAACCATTCTCACCATGCAACTTAGGATCATAATTTAACTCACGAATGGCCCACCAAGCCTTACACTGTAATACTACGTATTTATGAGTCTCTAGGTACTCTATCGAGTAGGCCTTACTCTGTCGAGTAAGGGTGAGTTGCAGTTTAAAATTGTTTCTGACCTGTTGGGTACTCGATCGAGTAACGTAGATACTCGATCGAGTAAGGGGGCACTCGATCGAGTACCTCAGCTACTCGATCGAGTAGCGGTTTCTGAGGGGTTGATTTGTCGGGTTTTGTTAATAATGCGATTGAATATATATACAACTCCGTCACTTCCTTAATACATTTTATCAAACCTAATTACGTTCAAAGAGAAAGCAAACTACGTTCTTCGCATCAATCACATTATTGACAAATCCCGGAACTTGAGAGGTCGGATTTCATCGTTCTTTACATCTTTGTGATCCTTGCGTCGAGGGTAAGATCTACGTATCGAATTTGTTAAATTTAATTAAGTTTCGTTAAACCCTAATTTTGGGAATTGGGGATTTGTGTTAGTTTTGTGATTGTTAGTAATTATGTGATTATATGTTAGGAGGAGGATTCGTAGAAGATGAATTTTGATACAGCTGTGAGATCGTCTGATTGTTGTGCTTTCCAGATAGGGTTTCGCTACTCAGTATTAATTACATAATGTGTGGTGATTGTGCTGTAGTTTGTGATTGTTGACTGATTCAGACGGTTGTGATTATATATTGTTGATTGATTCAGACGGTTGTTGATGTTGCATTGTGATTGTGATTGTTTGTCTCTGGTTCTGGAGATGCGTTCTCGGCTGAGTGGAGTCACTTGCGGGAGTGGCTTCACGCCCTAGTTTCGCCCTTCGTGGAACCCGCCACGGAAGGGGATGTGCACATTAATGGGACAGGGTTATCGCTCGGTATGATGAGCGGGGATTTGGTGGGTACGGCTGCGGTCCCCCACTGGCAGGGCTGGTCCAGTGGACAGTCGGTGACGGAGATTGATTGGAGTGGTTGTGATTATGTGTGTGACTGTTTGAGCTGTGTTGGTTGTTGTGTTGATTGATATATATAAATTGTGTGATTAGTACTGACCCCGTTTAAATGTTTTAAAAACTGCGGTGATCCATTCGGGGTGGTGAGCAGTTATTGAGCAGGTATGATATGACGCGTATGGGATAGCTGGGATGAGTCATCACGTGGCAGTTAGAAGTCTTCCGCTGTGTCAGACGATGTTTTATAGCTTTGATAGTTTTAGCAGTAGATCGTCTGAGGATCTTGTATTTCTTTTTATCAGTTTTGGAGTTGTCATGTAATCACCTTAAACATTATTTACTTTTAAGTATGTTTCGTTATTGTCTTATGATTATCGTTGCCTCGGGAAGCCGAGATGGTAGTGCTTCCATGCCTTAAGTGGTCCTGGTAAGGCACTTGGAGTATGGGGGTGTTACAAAATGGTATCAGAGGGACGATCCAGAAACCTGTAACCAATGAATCTAATGAATATAGGGAGTCAATTAAAATGAACCCGGGGTAAAGGTTGTAGGAGCTAATGCAAAGGCTTGGGAGACGTCCTAAAGTCGCGAACTCGCCCTACAATTTTGAACCGGTCACCATGGGATATGAGTCGGGATCGCTATGTGTTTATCTTGTGAATTGTGTACCTATATGGTGATGTGTGGCATGAATCAGTGGATATATGTATGTGGAGAATGGGGAATGTGTAGAAAAGATGGTGATGATGTGATTTCGTAAGCTATTGATTGAAAGCATGATAGTTGGTTTACAATGTTGTTTTGAATTGTAGGAAAAGTATATGAGAATGATGAATGATGTGGTAGAAAAAGGAAGTAGTTCATATGTGATAATATGTGATGAATGATGATGTTGCAGGATGGATGATTCATAATGTGGCATAATAATAACATGTGAATAGGAATGTTGTGTCGTATACGTATATTTTGTTTGCATAAAGTTGTATGATAAGTTTATGTATTTGTCCACTATTGTTCATGTGTATATGTAGTAAGAAGTATGTAGCTGTAATGGATGAATTGGTTGGAAGAGATTAAGTAAGTAATTGCATAAGAATATGAAATTCATGTGTGGAACATGTTTATGTGGGTAATGGATTCTATAATGTTGCAATGTTAGTAACATGTGAATAGGGGATTTTATGTCGTATATTATGTTATTGTGTACGTAAAGTTATAAAATAAAAGCATGTGGGTAAATCGTGATTGACAGGTTAAATAATCTATGTGCATGATGAATGTTGTTGCTTGGCTTTTGAAAATAGTAACATATGATTAGGAATACTGGTTTTATGAGTTTTGGATTAGTTTTGTTTGCTTGGTTGTTGTTTAAGCTGATAGGAAATAAAAATCAAATAGTTATGTCGTCTGATTACAGCAAAGTTGTCTTTAAACTGTTATAACTTGAGATGCATAAATGATTTTGATGTGATTCCAATTGTAGGTGATAGCTTGTCCTTTTACAATTCCAACGACAGGTCACACGCCCAAAACGACCAAGTAATGAGTGAGTTATGACTATTTTACGAAAACTGGGCAGTGCTGAGAAATGCGTAGGTACTCGATCGAGTAGCCTTGGTACTCGATCGAGTAGTGGGGCACTCGATCGAGTATGTCAGTTACTCGATCGAGTAGCCCTGGTGATTTGTTTTACGTGCTTCTGACCTTCACCTACTCGATCGAGTAAGTCCCTTACTCGATCGAGTGGCCAGTACTCGATCTAGTGACCCATGATTCGGGTCATATGCTTATCTTATAAATTCGTTGCATATCATGTGTAATTCCAAAGGTGTCATTTTGCTTCTTTATGCATTGTTTTACATGTACGTTGGTCTTGACGCGTAAGTTACCCAATCTTATGGTGTAGTGAGTGGCACCTGTGGTGAGTATGAGTTCGGTGGGAGGACATGAGTTATATGTGGTTGTGATAGATAGTGGAAAAAGAAAAGGAAGATCGTTATGGCTTAATTGAGACATAGAGCATGTTTTCTGAGATGAAATGAAATGAGTGATAGGATTGTGTTTTGAGTAACGTAAAAGTAAGTGAATATGGGCAAGGGATGATGTGAGTCTAAGGAACGTGAGAATGAAAGAATTGAGAGTAAGGACGTGGATAGTGGCAACTTGAGATGTGTAAAGAATTATGGAGGGAGATGGTTAGGAGTCGTGTGGGTCAAGAATATATGTAGTGAAAGTTCGTTTTAAAAGGGGTTGAGAATAGTGGTATATAGTGAACTTTATGGAGACATGTTGCGAGGTGGATTTGTAGACAGTGAGTGAGTTTGGAAGATTGAGTTTATTAAGAGGTGAAACTACGTGTGATCTCTTTGGGCATTTAACGGTATGAAATAAATTTTGATTTCTAGAGATGTACGAAGGAGATGCAATTGTTTGAACAGTGAACGTTGATTTTATGGATAGATTAGTGGCAAGTGTGAGTGATAGCATAATAAGAGAAGATCCATGGTAAGAAAGAGTGAGATGATATCGATATAAAATAATGAGATGTGAGTCTTGGAGCAATGAGAAAGTAACCGGAACACTAAAGAGTTAGGAAGAAGTAATAAGGAGTTTTATGGTTAATTGATTTTGTCGAGAGTAAAAGAAAAGAATGAGGGGAGTAAAATTAGGAAAATATTGACCGGAGTTATGTGATATAAAAGTAAGGAATCGTCAAGATGTATGATACTATCATGGGGATTTGAGTTAACGGTTACATAGGAGTCTCGGGACAGCATGATTATTCATGGGTTTTGAGGAATTAAAGGAGTAAGAGGTTGATAGAGTATCTGCACGATATGAGATATTGGTGGAGAGTTAGATGACGATACGGTTAAGGATAGTGTTGGGAAGAATGTTGAGGTAAATTTTGTTGGTGGATTTGATGTTCGTTATTTGGAATGTTAACCAAAGATAGGAAAGAAACCGTGATGTTTAGAGATGAGTGTAAGAGGTTTGATGTCCGGACAGTGGTAGTGTTATGGTTTGTGACGAGTGGTTAAGGGTGATGGTATATTAGAAAGGTAGCAATTCTAAAGAGGTTGATTTTGTAGGGACCAGATTGATAAGTATGGTTATGAAAGAGTATAAGATGTGGTTATATGAGGCCGTTGTTAGTAGTTGAGTATTAATGGTGTGGCTACATTTGGCAGAGGGTGATGGATATGCGAATGGGAGAATATGTTATGAGGTGTATACGAGTTAAGCTCGGGTGAGAGGTAACTTTTATCAGGTGGTAACTTACGTGATCAAGATTGACTGGTTGGATGTGATTACGGGTCTGTGATATATATAAATGTTTGCGTGAGGTTTTGACCTCACAAGACGTGGTATGGTGTGATTATCATAAAGTTGTTATTTGAATGCTCTGTAATGCATGTTGGGTACGCTAATTTAATTGAATGATATTCAAAAAGTAATAATTTGATTGATCTGGCATGACTGGTTATACTTGTATGTATTCATGATATATGTTATTCCGTGATGTGGTAAGGGGATGATGTTCATGAGGTTATTATTTGTTTAATTCATATAATATGTTGCTTTGCGATTTAGTAAAGTGGATTTGAGTAAGTTTTTCTTGTCCAAGAAGTTATGTTGAGTCAGTGCTTATGGGATTGTGTAAGTTGTGATGACTATCGATGTGGTTGTGGTGCCTCGGGTGGTGATCCGGGCACGGTATTTAGTGTGGTGATGCGGGTATTTTCGCAATGCGGTGTGGCTGTTGGTGGCAGTGTTGCGATGCCGTCACCGGTTGTAGTGGAGTAGGCGGGATGATTATGATTCGAGTTTCGAAAGTACATACCAGTTACACATAAATTGTTGTTTTATTTGATGTTGCTTCCTGTGAGTTTCAGTTTGTACAGATAGACAGTTGTTTTGTTTATTGATGTTTCTTATCAGTTAAGTTTTAGAATGAGGGTAGAGTATGATATGAAAGAGAGTTGTGTATGTTTTCGTTGTTGTCATGATATAGTGATATTCTGTTGATGGGACATAGTTGTGAGAAGTTGTTACAGTAATTTTGATCTTGTTTTAAGATGAGGCATCGGTAGTCATAGTCATGGCAAGCGATTCGTGGAACATGTGTTGTAATGATCTGAAAGCGGCAGGTGGTTCATAATCTTTTGTTGAGACAGTGAGTGTAGCATATTGGGATTTGGTGTCATGTTAAGTTACGTATGAGTTTTGTGGTAATGAAAGAAAAGAACTTGAGAAGCTAGTGTGAGTGTACGTAACAAGTGTGGATCGTGAGTTATGCTTTTGACGAAGGGAGTTTTATATAGTTTATATAGAGAGGTATGTCATGTTGCGGTAATGTGGAAAAGTTGAAGTTTTGGGTTAAGCTAAAAATTTTGAGGTATAAGTTAGGTGGTGTGACGAGTGAATTGAAGTATGAGAATTGTTTAAGTAAGAGAGCCTTGGATATATGCATGGTGAGTGTTTAGAGTATTGGTGGTTATCTATAACATGTGATGGTGATGGGAATAATGAGAAGATATAACTAAGGATATAGTATTAGTGAGTTACGAGGACGTAACATTTATCTTAAGAGGAGTAGGATGCGATAAAAGAGATTTTGATGGTTGTACATATGGTAGTATTCTTGGAAGTAGAGTGTTGGTGTAGCATAAAGGACGGATATTTGTTTTGATTGATTTTATTAAAGGTCATGACCGTGCTTGTAGTAGTTCGATGTTTGAGAATGTGAGAATATTACGATAGTTTTGGCAGTTGGATGGTGATGGTTATGAGTGTGAGTAAACTTCGAGGACGAAGTTGCTTTTTAAGGGTGGTAGAATGTAACATTCCGTTTGATGTCTATGAGTGTCTTGATATTGGATTTGATAGTGGATGATATATTATGGAGCTAGCAGCGTTAGATGATGGTAGTTGGTAGTGTATGGAGTTAGTGTCGGGAGAGTTTATGATATAGTTGATATGACATTGTGAGCGATGTGTGGAGGTAGGAATAGTTAGTGGAGTTGGCGTTAAGAGTTCATGGTTTCATGTTTTATAGGTTGGGGTTTTATTTTGAGTTCTTAGTAGCTTTGTTGCATCTTGACCAAGTTAGTATGTTTGTTTTTATGTATGGGTTGAACTTCGGGGACGAAGTTCTTTTTAAGGAGGGAAGACTGTAATACTACGTATTTATGAGTCTCTGGGTACTCTATCGAGTAGGCCTTACTCTGTCGAGTAAGGGTGAGTTGCAGTTTAAAATTGTTTCTGACCTGTTGGGTACTCGATCGAGTAACGTAGATACTCGATCGAGTAAGGGGGCACTCGATCGAGTACCTCAGCTATTCGATCGAGTAGCCGGTTTACAGGGGTTGATTTGTCGGGTTTTGTTAATAATGCGATTGAATATATATACAACTCCGTCACTTCCTTAATACATTTTATCAAACCTAATTACGTTCAAAGAGAAATCAAACTACGTTCTTCGCATCAATCACATTATTGACAAATCCCGGAACTTGAGAGGTCGTATTTCATCGTTCTTTACGTCTTTGTGATCCTTGCGTCGAGGGTAAGATCTACGTATCGAATTTGTTATATTTAATTAAGTTTCGTTAAACCCTAATTTTGGGAATTGGGGATTTGTGTTAGTTTTGTGATTGTTAGTAATTATGTGATTATATGTTAGGAGGAGGATTCGTAGAAGATGAATTTTGATACAGCTGTGAGATCGTCTGATTGTTGTGCTTTCCAGGTAGGGTTTCCCTACACAGTATTAATTACATAATGTGTGGTGATTGTGCTGTAGTTAGTGATTGTTGACTGATTCAGACGGTTGTGATTATATATTGTTGATTGATTCAGACGGTTGTTGATGTTGCATTGTGATTGTGATTGCTTGTCTCTGGTTCTCGAGATGCGTTCTCGGCTGAGTGGATTCACTTGCGGGAGTGGCTTCACGCCCTAGTTTCGCCCTTCGTGGAACCCGCCACGGAAGGGGATGTGCACATTAATGGGACAGGGTTATCGCTCGGTATGATGAGCGGGGATTTGGTGGTTACGGCTGCGGTCGCCCATCGCGTGGTGGTCCGTGGACGATCGGTGACGAAGATTTATGGAGTGGGTGTGATTGTGTGTGTGATGTTTGTTTGTTTGTGTTGGTTGTTGTGTTGATTGATATATATAAATTGTGTGATTAGTACTGACCCCGTTTAAATGTTTTAAAAACTGCGGTGATCCATTCGGGGGTGGTGAGCAGTTATTGAGCAGGTATGATATGACGCGTATGGGATAGCTGGGATGAGTCATCACGTGGCGTTAGAAGTCTTCATGTGTCGACGATGTTTTATAGCTTTGATAGTTTTAGCAGTAGACCGTCTGAGGATCTTGTATTTCTTTTTATCAGTTTTGGAGTTGTCATGTAATCACCTTAAACATTATTTGACACGTCTGTCGCGTACCTGTCAAAAATAAACCAACTGGTTCCAACTAACTAATATAGCTAGGGAAGTCGGGTCGAATCCACAGAGAGGTAGGAACTTTTCTGCTAAACTAGGTTCGTCAAGGTAACCAAAATGGGGGGTTAATAATTGTGATTTCTAAACTAACAGAGTAAAAGGGAAGAGGAATAAAGGAAGGAGTTTAACAGATAAGAGAGAATAGCTAAGACAAGCGGGTTGCCATAATCATCAGGTCGAGTAATCTTGGTCCTAGGTCAATGTAGTACAGTCTAAGGGGTAGCGAACGTCGCCTTTCGGTCCCTAGTTCACCCTAAAGCGTAAGCAGTTTAACTTTCGCCCTCGCTGCGATACTCTATTGTTCGCTACTAGTCTCCCCCTTCCAACCTTTCGGTCCAGGTCAAGGTCCACCAAGAATAAGGGTCTAATTGCGTTGACTCAATTAGGCAATTACAGTTATATGTAGCATTTTAACAACGAAGACGGTACCGGTATTAACCTAGTGGTTCGATTACTCTCCCTTCAAATCATGGGTCCCCTAAAGTCTTAGCATAGGGAATTAGCTACTCATAATTACCAAATTAACAAAAACAATAACTAAACAATCTGAATTAAGCATGATGAGAAATCTAATTGATTGAACAAGTATGAAATAAAGAGAGAAAAGGAATTCAAATAACAAATACGATAAGGAATTAATTAGATAGATAATACCGAAATTTGGTAACAAAGTAGAGAATCGAAATCCAAGGAACAGTGAAAAAGTAACCAGTGAAATGTATGCAGTAAAAGGGAGATTCCCAGATCGGAGTAACGTAGTGTTCTCCTCAGTCTTATACTGTAAAAATGTTTAAAACCTAATCTATGGGCTGATTCACCAAAACCCATAAAAGATTAGGCGGAAAAAGACTAAAAGCATACGAAAACCTCTCGATCGAGTAGAGAGACTACTCGATCGAACACCAAGTCACTCGATCGATCTAGAGCAGCCGCTCGATCGAGCACCTTTACTGTGTGAACTTCCTCGATCGACTCCTCCAACCAGTCGATCGTCCAAAGATGGGTGCATGAAGCATTCGATCGAGCAGAGAGGCCACTCGATCGAGCTATATAAGTGCGTCAGGACTTGTGTTTCTCCCTTGCTCCGCTCATGCGCACTCTAGGTGTGAAATTCCTAAGCTCCGGCTCCATATTTCCCATGAATGCATACAAATGGGACAATTAAGGCTCATTTTAGCTCCTCCTCGGTCAATTCCTGCAAAATACAACAAACGGACCAAAGTAGAATATTCGGGGGTATTTGTAGCTAGATGCTACATAAAAAGCACAGAAATGCGTGTAAAAATGAGGTAAAAACCTTATATAAAAGACACGCATCAAATCTCCCCAAACCAAACCTTTGCTTGTCCCCAAGCAAATATGAATGCAACTAAGGGTGAACAATGGAACAGGACCAACGCATCAGCTACAAATCATCCACTGGAACCAATTTAATGCAACAAAATGACAAAGTGGCAACCGAAAAGTGCAACCGAGTTAAATTAATATTCCAAGCTTACTGAACCGTCGACCTTGCAAGATTCAAAGGTGTCGGACTCTCACGGGTCGCTCGTCACTCAAAATCAGGTAAAGGGTGAGTATAAATGTGAAAGATAGGAAGAAGTAAGACACTCACCTAACTCGACCTATAAGAACATGCATGCAGTTAACATGAATAAAGTCTCTACAACCGTACATATGCATTCCAACCATACTAGTGACCAAGACACGTGCCGAGGACTTACATTTGGGTTAGTGAGGTAGTGGGTAAGAAGGGGCTAAAATGAATTTGGATATGTGGGGTTAATAGCTAGGCTAGCAACAACGGATCCAAATATAGACCGCATCCCAACTTCGTACTCATAACAAAGAAGATGAAACGGTGCAAAATTGTGCACCAAACTCACCAAACACCAAAAAATCGTCAACTCCCCATAAAATATAAATAAGGCATGGGAGTGCGGAAACGATGTGCAATTCTCATTCTTTTTCATTCCTTTTTTTTTTCATTTGAATTTTTCTGTCTCTTTTTTTTTTCTTCGCACTTCTTTTTCTCGTTTTTCCTTCTTTTTTTTTTTCTTTTCAATTCAACACATTTTTCTTTCTTTCCCTTCAATTCTTCCACCATATTCTGAAATCAGATGAAATAACCATATTGCAATAACATATTCCAAGAACTACTCGTTACTAGCTCAGCTAGGGTAGGAAATATTATAGGAAGTAGTTGATGGGCAAAAAGGCAATTTGGCTATGTGAGGCTCATGGGTAGAATGAAATAAGGGGGATTGCCTCTCCTAACACGTGTCACCATCCACAGACCGAATGCATACAGGTATTAAGAAGACTAGACTCATGTTCATGCAAATTGATGTTACATGTCTTAAAGAGAGTACTACTCACATTCTAAATGAAACCGGTCATGAATGTCACCAGTTTAATAAGCTCTAACCTCAGAATGTTATTGTAGCTTGCCGACATAAAGAATCAAGTCTATTCGTTCAGATAAGAGAGAAATAAAAACTCGTAGACTATGCACATAAACACGCCAATTAAAAGTCAAGAATATGCAGGGCTCAAGTAAGGATTCAAAGTAGCGTCAATGTTCAAACGTTCCGACTCAAATTAAACATGAAAAGTGAAATGAAATTTTTTTGAAAATTTTTGAATTTCATGATTTTTTTGAAATTAATTAAAACAACAATGCGTGCGGAAATAAATAAATTCAAACAAGCAAAAATGCAAGAAACATGCAGACACAGATATGGATGCATACCTCCCCAAACCAAACCGTACAATGCCCTCATTGTACCGAAAATAGGAGAAGAAATGCAAACTAAAAAGAAAAGGAGGAGTGGAGTCGGAAAACTTACAAAACGTCAAATAGCGGGACCTCCCCAAACCGACCATGAACATGGGAGGTCAAAGAAAGTCAAACAGCGGCCTTGCAGACGTAGAAACAGCGGCTGGAAGTCATAGCCACTCGATCGACCGCCTGGAACAGATCGATCGAGTGAACAATGTATGGGAGAGGCTCGATCGAGTGACAACCAACTCGATCGAGTAATCATGGGTATGGATCTGGTCGATCGAGAACATAACCCCTCGATCGAGTGGCAGCCGCGTCAGAAAGTGCTCGATCGAGCTCAAAACCTTTCGATCGTGCACTTTTATTCTGCAAAAGACGCATAAAAGCAAGGAAGCATAAAATTTGTTCAAAAGCAGCGTCTAATTATTAACTTAAAGTGAAAGAAGAGCAAAAAAAAAAAAAAAACTGAAAAACAATTAGTTCAACAAAAGCACAAATAAAATCATCCGGCCGCCTCCCGGGAGAGCTGGTTTAAGAGGTCCCGCACGACCTTTCGGTATCAATTTATCGCTGCGTCGAGCTCGTCGAAGTGCGAGGACTTCAACGGGTTGTCCGCTTCACTCGCCTCATAGTAATGCTTCACGATCGGCCATTCACCTTGAATCTGTGGCCCTCTGAGTCTTCAAGTTCTACGGATCCAAATTTGGTGACGGCTGTCACCGTGTATGGACCAGATCCATCCGGACTTGACTTCCCAGAAACTTGATCTCAACCGGGCATTAAACAAAGAACACCTTCGCCCCACATGGAACTCCCGAGGTATGATCCTCTTGTCATGCCATCTCTTCGTCTTTTCCTTGTAAATGCGTGAGCTGTCATAAGCATTGAGCCTAAACTCCTCTAACTCATCAAGCTGCAAAAGACGATTCGACCACACGTTTAGGATCGTAATTAAGCTCACGAATTGCCCACCAGGCCTTACATTCCAATTCAACGGGTAAGTGACACGATTTCCCATAAACTAACCTATAAGGTGATGCACCAATTGGTGTCTTAAAGGCGATTCTATAGGCCCATAGTGTGTCATCTAGCTTAAGACTCCAGTCTTTCCGTGATTTAGAAACTACTTTGGACAAGATCTCTTTCAACTCGCGATTAGAGACCTCAACCCGACCACTAGTTTGGGGATGATACCCCAAACCACGCCGGTGTTGGACACCAACTCTAGACAATATGGAAGTGAGTTTCTTTTCCTTAAAATGCATCCCCCATCACTAATGACGACCCTAGGGACACCAAAACGGGGGAATATGATCTTTTTGAACATTTTAATCACGGTCTTACCATCGCAATGGGGTGAAGCAATTGCCTCAACCCATTTTGACACATAGTCTACTGACTACTAAAATGTACTGTTACCATTTTATCGGACGGAACGGTCCTTGGAAATCAATGCCCCAGGACATCGAAAACCTCCACCTCTAGAATGCCGTTTTGTGGCATCTCATGTCTTTTCGAAATGTTCCCCGACACTGGCATGCATCACAAGTGAAACAAAAGACTTGGCGGCCAAGAAACAAAGAAGGCCAAGTAAAAACCGGGATGAAGTACCTTAGCCACGGTGCGCGATGGACCGTGGTGACCACCATATGAAGAGGAGTGACAGCCTTCCAGGACTATTTTGGTCTCCCACTGCGGAATACACCGTCGTAGAGACCGTCTCGCACATTCCTTAAACAGGTAAGGATCATCCGAAATCTTGTTTAGCGTTATAGAGGAAACGCTTCTTCACGAGAAGAAAGATCGGCGGCGCTTGCCACCGACAACGAAGTTAGCTATATCGCATACCAGGGCTCTGGTCAACAATAGACGATATAGCAAAGCAATTAAAGTATCGTCGGGGAAAGAATCATCAATAGGGAGAGAATCTTCCCCTTCTTGTCGCATCAGCCGCGACAAGTGATCAGCTACAACGTTCTCGGCTCCTTTCTTGTCTTTGATCTCGCAAATCAAACTCCCGGAGGAGGAGTATCCACCTCGATGTAGCCGTGGTTTTGCCTCCTTTTTAGCAAGGAGATGCCTCAGAGCTGCATGGTCAGTAAAAACAGTAACTTCTGACCCAACTAAATAAGTACGAAACTTTTCTAAGGCATAAACTACAGCTAACAGTTCCTTCTCAGTGGTAGTATACTTCACTTGAGCCTCATCCAGAGTTCGGCTCGCATAGTAAATAGCATTCAAGGCTTTGTCCTTCCTCTGGCCGAGCACCGCTCCTAGTGCGTAGTCACTCGCGTCACACATGATCTCGAACGGCAAGTCCCGGTTGGGAGGTCATGTATGATCGGCGCGGAGACTAAGGCCTGCTTTAACCTGTTAAAAGCAGAAAGACAAGCATCAGTAAAAACAAAAGGGGCATCTTTAAGCAACAGCTGTGTAAGTGGTTTAGCAATTTTGGAGAAATCCTTGATGAACCGGCGATAAAAACCGGCGTGACCAAGGAAGCTCCTCACCCCCTTAACATTAACAGGAGGCGGTAATTGCTGAATCACTTCCACCTTTGCTTTGTCAACTTCTATTCCCCTATCAGAGACTAAGTGCCCTAAGACAACTCCCTCGTTGACCATAAAGTGGCACTTCTCCCAGTTCAGCATAAGATTAACCTCAATACAGCGCTGCAACACTTTCTCAAGGTTAGACAGACAGTTAGAAAAGTCACTTCCATATACGCTAAAGTCATCCATAAAAACTTCCATGATAGACTCAATATACTCTGAAAATATCCCCATCATACACCTTTGGAAGGTGGCAGGGGCATTGCACAAACCAAAAGGCATTCTGCGGTACGCAAAAACGCCCTTGGGACAGGTAAATGTAGTCTTGGCTTGATCGTCTGGGTGGATAGGGATCTGAAAGAACCCTGAATACCCATCTAAATAGCAGAAAAATTTATGAGAAGCTAACCTTTCTACCATCTGATCAATAAAAGGAAGGGGGAAGTGGTCTTTCTTGGTGGCGGCATTCAGCTGTCTGTAGTCTATGCACATCCGCCAACCAGTCACTACTCGGGTAGGTATTAATTCATCTTTATCATTCTTAACTACAGTTGTCCCTCCTTTCTTCGGGACTACATCGCACGGGCTTACCCATCTAGAATTACCTACCGAATAGATAATACCGCATCCAGCAGCCTTCATTACCTCGGCCATCACAACATCCCGCATCTTCCGGTTCAGTGACGCCGACTCTGTCTCGCACGGCTTGTGATCCTCCTCCGTTCTATCTGTGCATACAAATATCGGGACTAATCCCCGTGATATCATCCAGTGAATAGCCCATTGCCTTCCTGTTTTTCTTAAGTACTGACTAACAAAGAGGTTAGCCGATCATCACTAAGCTTGGCACTCACAATGACAGTGGTCTTTGCTCAGTATCGTCTAGAAAAGCATATTTAAGGTGAGATGGGAGAGGCTTACGTTCCGGTACCTTTACCTCAATGGAGCAAAGAGTGCTGATCATTTGTTCCACCTGCTCTCCCTCGTGCTCATCTAGATCATCAACTAGCAAATCCATCGCAGCATCATCGTTCTCTGGGCTATCTGCACACTCATCAAAAAGCATGAGGGCTTCCAGTGGGTCCTTCATAAAAGAACCCGACCAGAAGTCATAAATAGACTCATCAATGATATCGACCGAATAGCAAGTGTCCTCTATCATTGGGTGGGCTAAAGTCCTGGCAAACCGAATGTGATAGCGTCATCCCCATCGCAAGAGTCAGACGCCCTTGTCTGACATCAATGACGGCCCCAGCTCTACAAAGGAACGGTCTTCCTAAAATAATTTGGGTCCGGGTGTCCTCAGCTATATCCAAAACAATGAAGTCTACGGGGATGTAAAGCTTGCCTATTTTCACAGGCACATCCTCCAAGACACCTAAAGGTCTCCTAACAGATCTATCAGCCATCTGTAGGGTAATGTTAGTCACTTTGAAGTGACTCATATTCAATTGCTTGCAGACAAGAAGGGGCATGACGCTTACACTGGCACCTAAATCGCAGAGGGCATTATCAATAACCATATTACCTATGACACAGGTAATAGAAAAGCTGCCCGGGTCTTTCATTTTTGGAGGGGCCTTATTTAACAGTAAGTTACTAGACTCTTCCATAAATGAAATCGTCTCAAATTCGCTCAAATTCCTCTTACGCGTCACGATATCTTTCATAAACTTCGCGTAAGTGGGAACCTGAGTGACAAGTTCAGAGAACGGAACAGTTACCTGGAGGTTCTTCACGATGTCCACGAACTTACCGTACTGTTGCTCGATCCTTGCATCCTTCAGACGACTCGGAAAAGGTACCCTGGTAGCTATGAGTGGTCCTGCGACCTTTCCTTTACCCTTGTCAATTCGTGACGTCTCCACAAAGCAGGGGAGATGACACGGTGGCGGTATTAATTAACAAATTGGGATTCCCGCCACTTACAAAGACCTTTGGATCGAACGTCTTCACTGGTCGATCGACCAGTTTCTTCCTCAACTTCACTCGATCGACCTATCCTGGAACTCGATCGAGTGCTTCCTTCAGCCTCTTTACTCGATCGACCAACCTGGGGCTCTGTACTTCTCGATCGACTGTCAATGTCACTCGATCGAGTGACTGGGTGATTAGAACCGCTCGATCGAGTGGTTATCGCGACACGCAGACAAGCATTTCTGCAGGAACTCATCTAAATCGTCCTCTTCATCAGCTGCCAACACCTCGTTTCCTTCGTGAAGAAGGTCACTTTGGAAATTCATCCCACTGACGGGATCACAATTTGGAGAAGTCTTGGCTTGATCTGCCGCGAGTGTTAACTGCGCGACTTGCTCTCTTAACTCCGATATAACAGAATCCGATTGTAACATGATGGATTTCAGTTCGGCAATTGCTTCTCTTGAAGAAGGAGAACCCTTTGTGATATTGGCGTAGAAGGGGTTGAAACGCTCTTTATCTCCTCATACAACTGGGAGAAAGGAACTCCCTGCTTGAACTTCTTGTATGCAATGGCACGCTCTACACCTGCCGTGCACTCATAAAGGTCATGCCCTTCCTCGCCGCATCTACCACATGGCTCTGTATGCTCTGTAATCGTAGGCATCTTGACAAATAGACTGTTATCCTGCAAAACTAATCAAAGCTTCGCGAAAATGAGATCAGTCTCAAGGAATGAATCCCTTGAGACGAAAGACAAACTTAATTAAAGCAACAAAGGTTGCGCCACCTCCCCGGCAACGGCGCCAAAATTTGACACGTGACACGTCGCGTGCACTGTCAAAAATAAACCAACTGGTTCCAACTAACTAATATAGCTAGGGAAGTCGGGTCGAATCCACAGAGAGGTAGGAACTTTTCTGCTAAACTAGGTTCGTCAAGGTAACCAAAATGGGGGGTTAATAATTGTGATTTCTAAACTAACAGAGTAAAAGGGAAGAGGAATAAAGGAAGGAGTTTAACAGATAAGAGAGAATAGCTAAGACAAGCGGGTTGCCATAATCATCAGGTCGAGTAATCTGGGTCCTAGGTCAATGTAGTACAGTCTAAGGGGTAGCGAACGTCGCCTTTCGGTCCCTAGTTCACCCTAAAGCGTAAGCAGTTTAACTTTCGCCCTCATTTGCGATACTCTATTGTTCGCTACTAGTCTCCCCCTTCCAACCTTTCGGTCCAGGTCAAGGTCCACCAAGAATAAGGGTCTAATTGCGTCGACTCAATTAGGCAATTACAGTTATATGTAGCATTTTAACAACGAAGACGGTACCGGTATTAACCTAGTGGTTCGATTACTCTCCCTTCAAATCATGGGTCCCCTAAAGTCTTAGCATAGGGAATTAGCTACTCATAATTACCAAATTAACAAAAACAATAACTAAACAATCTGAATTAAGCATGATGAGAAATCTAATTGATTGAACAAGTATGAAATAAAGAGAGAAAAGGAATTCAAATAACAAATACGATAAGGAATTAATTAGATAGATAATACCGAAATTTGGTAACAAAGTAGAGAATCGAAATCCAAGGAACAGTGAAAAAGTAACCAGTGAAATGTATGCAGTAAAAGGGAGATTCCCAGATCGGAGTAACGTAGTGTTCTCCTCAGTCTTATACTGTAAAAATGTTTAAAACCTAATCTATGGGCTGATTCACCAAAACCCATAAAAGATTAGGCGGAAAAAGACTAAAAGCATACGAAAACCTCTCGATCGAGTAGAGAGACTACTCGATCGAACACCAAGTCACTCGATCGATCTAGAGCAGCCGCTCGATCGAGCACTGCCTGTGTGAACTTCCTCGATCGACTCCTCCAACCAGTCGATCGTCCAGCATGGGTGCATGAAGCATTCGATCGAGCAGAGAGGCCACTCGATCGAGCTATATAAGTGCGTCAGGACTTGTGTTTCTCCCTTGCTCCGCTCATGCGCACTCTAGGTGTGAAATTCCTAAGCTCCGGCTCCATATTTCCCATGAATGCATACAAATGGGACAATTAAGGCTCATTTTAGCTCCTCCTCGGTCAATTCCTGCAAAATACAACAAACGGACCAAAGTAGAATATTCGGGGGTATTTGTAGCTAGATGCTACATAAAAAGCACAGAAATGCGTGTAAAAATGAGGTAAAAACCTTATATAAAAGACACGCATCATTATTTACTTTTAAGTATGTTTCGTTATTGTCTTATGATTATCGTTGCCTCGAAAAACCGAGATGGTAGTGCTTCCATGCCTTAAGTGGTCCTGGTAACGCACTTGGAGTATGGGGGTGTTACATACACTCCAGTTCAACAGGTAAATGACAATTCCCATAAACCAACTGATATGGTGATGCACCAATCATTATTTTAAAGGCAGTTCGATATGCCCATAATGTGTCATCCAATTTTAGACTACAATCCTTCCGTGATTTAGAAACAACCTTAGCCAAGATCTCTTTTAGTTCCCTATTAAAGACCTCAACTTGTCCACTAGTTTGGGGATGATACCCCAAACCGCGACGATGTTGGTCACCGACTTTAGACAGTATCGCTGTAAGTTTCTTTTCTTTAAAATGCATTCCCCCATCACTAATGACGACCCTAGGGACACCAAATCGGGGAAAAAAATAATCTTTTTAAGCATTTTAATCACGGTCTTGGCATCATAGTTAGGTGAAGCAATAGTTTCCACCCATTTAGACACATAGTCCACAACTACCAAAATATACCTGTTACCTTTACTAGACGGAAAAGGTCCTTGGAAATCAATACCCCAGAGCGCTGGCAAGCATCACAAGCTGAAACAAACACTTTAGTATCGGCAAATAAAGTAGGCCAGAGAAAACCAGATTGAAGTACCTTAGCCACAGTTCGTGACAGACCGTGGTGACCGCCATAAGAGGATGAATAACGGCCTTCTAGGATTTCTTTGGTCTCCCACTGCGGAATACACCGTCTGTAGAGACCGTCTGCACACTCCTTAAATAAATAAGGGTCATCCCAGAGATATTGCTTTGCATCATAAAGAAATCGCTTCCTCTGCTGATAAGACAGGTCAGGTGGCATCTCGCCACTCACAACATAGTTAGCTAAATCTGCGTACCACGGATCATGGTTTATATTAGTAAAGACTGCAAATATAGAATCATCAGGAAAAGAATCATCAATGGGTAAAGGATCCTCTCCCTCATGCTGCGGTAATCGCGACAGGTGATCAGCTACGACATTCTCGGCGCCCGTCTTGTCTTTAATTTGAAGATCAAATTCCTGGATGAGGAGTATCCACCTCAACAATCATAGCTTAGCTTCTTTCTTAGCTAGAAGATATCTCAGCGCTGCATGGTCCGTAAAAACAGTAACTTTCGAACCTATCAAGTAAGAGCGAAATTTCTCCAGCGCATAAACCACAGCTAACAGCTCATTCTCAGTAGTAGTATACTTCAGTTGAGCCTCATCCAGAGTTCGGCTCACATAGTAAATCGCGCTCAAATTTTTGTCTTTCCGCTGTCCTAACACCGCTCCTAGTGCATAATCACTAGCATGACACATAATCTCAAATGGCAGCTCCCAGTCGGGAGGCTGGATAATCGGTGCTGAAATCAAGGCCTGTTTTAACCTGTTGAAAGTAGAAAGACACTCATCAGTGAAAACAAAGAGGGCATCCTTAAGTAACAACTGTGTAAGTGGTTTAGCAATTTTCGAAAAGTCCTTGTTGAACCGGCGATAAAAGCCAGCATGACCAAGGAAACTCCTCATTCCTTTAACATTGACAGGAGGAGGTAATTGTTGAATCACTTGCACTTTTGCTTTATCCACCTCAATGCCCCTATCAGAAACTAAGTGCCCTAAGAAAACTCCCTCGTTGACCATAAAGTGGCACTTCTCCCAGTTAAGCACAAGGTTAACCTTAATGCAGCGCTGCAACACTTTATCAAGGTTAGACAAACAATTATCAAAATCACTCCCATAGACGTTGAAATCGTCGATAAAGACCTCCATAATAGACTCTATATACTCAGAAAATAGCCCCATCATGCACCTTTGAAAGGTGGCGAGGGCATTACACAAACCAAAAGGCATTCTACGTTAAGCAAAAACACCTTGAGGACAGGTAAAAGTAGTCTTTTCCTGATCATTCGGATGAATAGGGATCTGAAAGAACCATGAGTACCCATCTAAATAACAGAAAAACTTATGAGAGGCTAACCTTTCTACCATATGATCAATAAAAGGAAGGGGGAAGTGATCCTTCTTCGTGGCGGCATTCATCTGTTTATAATCTATACACATCCGCCAACCAGTCACAACTCTAGTAGGTATCAATTCATTTTTGTCATTCTTAACCACAGTAGTCCCTCCTTTCTTAGGAACCACTTGAAATAGACTCACCCATTTAGAATGACCAACAGAATAGACAATACCTGCATCGAGTAGCTTCATTACCTCAGCCATCACAACATCCTGTATCTTCTGATTCAGCCTGCGCTAACCTTGTCTGCAAGGCTTGTGATCTTCCTCTAGGTCAAACCTGTGGATACAGATATCAGGACTGATGCCCTGAATATCATCCAACGAATAACCCATTGCTTTCCCGTTTTTCTTAAAAACAGCTAACAAAGCGGTCAGCTGCTTATCATCCAATTTGGCACTAACAACGACTGGATACTGCTCAGTATCATCTAAAAATGCATATTTGAGATGAGATGGGAGAGGCTTACGCTTAGGTACCTTTATCTCAATTGCGCAAAAAGTGTTTACCAATTGTTCTACCCTCTCCACTTCGGCGTCGGTGAGTTCATGCTCATCTATCATAGCTTCAAGCAGATCTAACACAACGTCATTGTTCTCCGGGTTATCTGCACACCCATCTAGCAACATCAAAGCTTCCAGTGGATCCTTTATCAAGGAATCCGACCAGAACTCATAAATAGACTCATCAATGATGTCAACTGAATAACAAGTATCCACTATCATTGGTCTAGTAAGTGTACTAGGCAAACTGAAAGTGATAGCGTCATCCCCTACCGCATGAGTCAAACGCCCTTGTTTTTCATCTATATAGCCTCTGCTATACACAAGAATTGTCTTCCCAATATAATCGGGGTCCGGGTATCCTCAGCTATGTCTAAGACAATAAAGTCTACTGGTATAAAGAACTTGCGTACCTTGACGGGCACGTCTTCTAGGATACCTAAGGGTTGTCTGACCGATCTATCAGCCATCTAGAGGGTGATATTAGTCATTTTAAGGTGACCCATATTAAGCTTCTTACAGACAGAGTAAGGCATGACACTAATGCTGGCTCCTAAATCACAAAGAGCTTTTTCTATCACTTCAGTTCCTATGATACAGGTAATAGAGAAACTACCTGGGTTTTTTATTTTAGGTTGAGCTTTATTAAGAATTAAGTTACTAGACTCTTCCATAAAGGCAACAGTCTCAAACTCACTAACCGCTCTCTTACGCGTCAAAATTTCTTTCATAAATTTTGCATAAGAAGGTACATGGGTAGTTAGCTCGGTAAAAGGGACGGTCACCTGAAGATTATTGACCACATCCATGAATTTACTGTACTGTCGCTCAACCTTAGCATCCTTCAGACGTCCTCGATAAGGAATTTTGGTAATAGTAAGTGGGTCTGCGACTTTCTCTAAACGTGGCATCTCCACAGCAGAGGAAGATGACCCAGCAGCGTGTTTAGACTTTGAAACGGCGTCTCCGCTATTACATGTACTTGATCAAGCACTATTTTCACTCGATCGAGAGCTTTTCTCCTGGGATCTGCTCGATCGAGGAACACCATCCTCTCGATCGAGGTCTTCAATTTTGGCATCTCTCGATCGATCACTGTTATCACTCGATCGAGAACTTTCAATGGGAGAACTGCTCGATCGAGGAACATAAACATCTCGATCGAGGTAATCGATTTTGGCACTTCTCGATCGAGTACCATAACTGTTCGATCGAGGACTTTCAGTGACACAAGTACTCGATCGAGTACTCAAAACACTCGATCGAGAACTTTGACGAGGATCAGCAGCGTCTTCGTCAATTTGCTCTTCTAAAACAGTTTCCGGACTTTCATCAATAGATAAATCAGCATTTTTCGGCATTATTAGTCCATCATATGTAAGACCACTTCGGAGGTTAATTACATTAATCGGGTCGCAAGGAGGTAATTGACTCGCTTGGTTCATTTGATCAGATGCAAATTGTGTGAATTGATCCTGCAACTTCTTCATAGAACCTTCATTTTCTTCTACATTATTAGTCCGCTATCTCTATATTCGTAGAAAAAGATTCATCTTGCTGCAGTATTGAATCAATGGGATTAGACATGGTTGGTATGGCTAAATCTTCGTAAAATTTGGAGAACGGGATTCCTTGCTTGAATTGTTGATAAGCAAGGACTCGCCCTACTTCCTCCACATCTGCCACAAATCACCTCTTGCTTAATCATAGCATGAACCTGATCATGTTCACCCATCGTCGGGCTCTCTGATTTGTCACACCCGGCATCAAGAACTTCAGTCATAGCTACAGGAGATTCATCTTCTCTTTCATTCACTCGCCTACCTCCTCTGGGATTTCCATACTCTGCTACATGTATGGCCATGTCTTCAATAAGATGCCATCCCTTGTTATCTTCAATATTTTTCTGAAACTTCCTTGGGCTGCAGCATCCAATATGGCCCTTTGATCATCATACCACCCATTGTAAAAATAATTGCAAAGGGACCATTGTTGGAAACCATGATGAGGTACAGAGCAAACCAGTTTCTTGAACCTAGTCCAAGCTTCATTCAAATCTTCAGTGGCCAATTGTGTGAATGTAGTGATTTGGCCTCTTAATGCATTGGTGCGTTGTGGAGGAAAGTACCTCTTGTAGAAAGCTAATGCTAGGGAATTCCAATCAGTCACATGAGCAGCTTCCCTATCCAGGTCTCTCAACCAATCTCGGGCGTCATCAGTCAAGGAAAAAAAAAGGAATTCCTTGACCCAGTCTTGCATCACCCTAGCAACTAAGGGAATGGCGGAGCAGTAATCATTGAACAACTCCATATGCTTGCCCGGATTCTCACCAGCTACTCCCCTAAAAAGATTCCTCTCCACCAACTGAATGTAAAATGGTTGTATTCCAAAGGTACCTGCATCCGTAGTAGGAAGTAAGAACCCCTTTGGTAAGGTATATACAGTAGGTTCAGAGTGACTAGCGGTATTAGGCATTTCAGCAGATGTAGTTGTAAGAACAGCAGATATAGCAGTGCCCTCTTCTAGGACGGATTACCAGCAAAACAATTATAGCACTAGAGAAAAATATGAGATTAGTCTCAAGGAATGAATTCCTTGAGACGAGAGACAAACTTAAAATAAAGCAACAAAATAACGCCACCACCCCGGCAAGGGCGCCAAAATTTGACACGGCTGTCGCAACCCTATCCAAAATAAAACCAACTGGTCTCTATAAAATGTAGTAGAGGCAGTCGGGTATTGAATCTACATGGAGATGGGAATAATGTGAGGTAGACTAAGTCTGTCTGAGTAACCGTTTCTTGGGGGTTTGATTGTTTTGATTCTAAAGTATGGAGATTAAGAGAAAAAGAGAGCAAAAGGGGAACAACAACTAAACTTTAAGGAGATTAACAGATAGAGAGAAACAGCTAAGACAATCGGGTTGCCATGGTGTCCTAGGGATTCAGTCTAAGGTCAAAGGTCAACAAAAACTTGGGTTGCAGGGTAGGGAAAAGGTCTTTATGGTCCGCTATTCGGCCTAAAACATTACTAACTTTGCTTCCGCCCTTTAGAATGTCTTATTGTTCACTGCAGGTCTTACCCCTTCCAATCTTCTGATCTAGGTCAAAGCATAATAGATCAACTAGTTAAATGCGCCGGCTCAAGCAGGTAATTGCTATTAAATGTAGTAATTAACTACACAACCCTAATTCTAGCCAAACCTAATCGCCTAATCATATTTCTCTAATTACCATGGCTCCCCTTTGTCCTAGCATAGAAGGATTAGCTATGCATAATAATAATTGAGGAAATAATAACAAACATAACAAGTAAATTAAACATGATGATTAATGAGTAAAGAGATAAGAAAAAGAGCAATCAAGGAAAACAGATGAAAACGAGAATAAAATTGCAATAATTGTTGAATGAATTAAAGATCAATAGTACCGATTACAAAGAAGTTCCAAGCAATGGAGATTTTAGGTCTAAAGAGTAAGGTGCTAAGAGAGGATATGAGAGAGAGCCGAGATGACTGCCGTGGTCTCTTTTATTCTAAGATAGATCCAAAATATCCCAAAAGATAAATTAAAAGATTGCGTAATAGTTGAAACCTCTCGATCGATTAGAATCTACTCGATCGAGGACAAAAGGTAAGAATCATCTCGATCGAGGACAATAAGTACTCGATCGAGGAACCAAATATACACCCTTCTCGATCGATTAAAGCAAGGTACTCGATCGAGGATCTTCAGCATCAAAGTTACTCGATCGACTGGTTTAGGCAACCAATCTTAGTCGATCGAGAAAAACAGCACTGTACCAGCGTGGACGAACTCAGAACATCTTCCGAAACCACTTCACGCATCCCTAGGTGACAATTTTCGGGCTCCGATTCTTCTATCTTCAAAATGCATGCACACGGGTTAGGTTTAGGCTTGATTATTCTCCTTTCCGGTTCATACCTGCAATTAATACAAGACGAAGCAAAGTAGACTATTCCGGGGCATTTGTAGCTAGTCGCCACATAAATAACACAGAAATGCGTTTAAAAATAGGATAAAATCCATATATAAAATACACGCATCAAGATGCTGATTTGAAGACGTAATAAGTTTTTTAGTTTCATTGTAGACTAGTGAATAAAAAGTGTAATATTAAGCAAGCTACGACTGGTATAATCATACATTTGAAAATATTTTAACTGCATAGGTTGTTGCGTTTAGAGGATAAATTTTATTAATGAAGTTTATTATGTCCTTCCTGAACAACACTAATGTGCATAGTGAGAAAGAATTATGTGCCTTTAGCTTAATGCACATTCCATGCATACATAATGTGCTTTGGCAAGAAATAACAATGAAGTTCATTAATGAAGTGTCTCCGTATAAAACTAAATACTCCCAAAATATAACACTAGTTATCTAAAACAGAAAATATCTAATGTTCATTAATCTTCTAGTTTCTGGCTCGTTTATTTGCAGAAGCATTGACGCTACCTTCCATCTCTTCAATAGCTTTCACAACTTTACGGCAGTTGAAGGGTGGACTTTGGCATATGACTCCCTTAAAGCTGTTACACCTAAGAGAAATTGTCAGTCCAGATCAGTTTATATGTATTTCTTCTCTTTATTTGCCTCCCAATAAAGTTTTTTTCAACCGTCATAAACTCAACATGCGCTTCAGCATTCTGGAAATCTTCTTCAAGCAATTTTACACGTGTTTGCAGTTCGTCTACCTTAGTATGAAACACTAGAGTCTCCAAAAAACAATAAATCTCTGTGCCTTGTCATATCATCAAGCTCATACTGGGTATCTGCAAGTTTTTTCTGAATCTCTTCCATTTTTTTCAAGAGTTCTTTCTGCATCAATGAAAACAAAAAAATATACTCCATATTAATAAACAAACATAAACTACAGCAACATTAAAGTAACATAAGTACAAACAAAAGATAAGGCCAACGTAGTAGCATATTACAAAAGAGAAATCGAACAAGTAGAAAATTAAAACAACAGTTAGAAAATAAAAAAGGAGAAACCTTTGCAAGTAAAGGAAAATTTTCATATATTGTCTTGGAATATTTTTTGTTTGAAATAGAAGTTAAAATAATAATGAAAATGACTATTTATAGAGAAGTAAGAATAAGAAACAGTTAACCACGCACAGTCCCGTACGCCAATGTTCTGGCCATTTCCAACCCTCCATCTCAGCCCATCTAGGAGTAAAGATTTCGCATTCCACAGGCTCCTCCAAGTAAAGCTCGGATCGTATCCCCGTCTCGCATCCAAAACAGAACTATTCTTAAAATACTTTGCTTTGAGCACCCGACCCACAAGTGAATCCGGTTTTGTCAACAGTCTCCAAATTTGTTTTGCGAGTAGAGCTTGATTGAAAACTCTCATGTCATGAAATCCCATGCCCCCAATCTTCTTCGGCTGACATAATTTGTCCCACGACCACCAATGCATCTTCCTTTCCATTTCCGTTGATCCCCACCAAAACCTGGCCATCACTTCGTGTAGTTCATCAATAATACCCTCCGGGACAGCAAATAAACTAATCATATAGGTGGGAATAACTTGAGCCACTGCTTTAATAACGATCTCCTTCCCCGACTTAGACAGTAACCTTTCCTTCCACCCTTGCAGCTTCTTCCATATCCTGTCCTTGATACCAACAAATATTGCCTTCTTAGACTTACCAATAATCGTAGGAAGCCCAAGATACTTCTCATACCGATCGACTTCTCTTACTCCGAGTGTGTTACGAATGGCCGTCCTCCTAGGAGTTGTAACCTTTTTGCTAAAAACAATTTCGGACTTTTCATAATTAATTTCTGCCACATCCTAACATTGAGGCGGACCCATTGCTTAAGGTGGCTGATCTTATTGAGCATGATACCGCAACTTGGAAGGTGGGTATGGTTAAATCCATTTTCAACCAGGAGGATGCCAAGCTAATCCTTAGCATACCACTCAGTAGGAGAATGCCTGATGACTTGATGTTCTGGTGGCCAAATAAGAACAGAGTTTACTCTGTTCGGTCGGGCTACTGGCTGGGTATGAGAATTCAACCGCCGGTCGTTGAGATGGGGGAGGATCAAGGTGCGTCAATAATTTGGAGGATGATATGGACAGTGGAAATCCCACCAAAACTCTCTCATTTCTTATGGAGAGCTTCTACTAACATCCTGGCTGTTAGGAGCAATTTAGCGCATAGACACTATGTCCAAGACCCCCTATGTGAGCTCTGCAAGGAGGAGAATGAGACAGTGAACCACGCTCTGCTCGAATGTGGGTGGGCAAAGAATTTATGGGCTGACAGTGTTTTCTTCCCTCTCCTCAGTTTGGCCCCTGCTGAATCCTTTACTAAACGGCTAGCTTGGATGCTGCAAAATCTCGACAAAGCGGCACGAGGTAAGTTTCTAGCAATGCTCTGGGCTATATGGTATATGAGAAACCTTCGCGTCTTTGACAGTGAGACCACCCAACCTAGTGTTGTAATAGTGGGGATGACAAAGATTGTTATGGACTATGAGAGGTACAGGAAGGAGGTGGGGTTTCAATCCCATAAGCATTCGGTGGAGGAGGCTCGTACCTGGACTGCTCCCCCTTATGGGTGTGGTGAAGATTAATACGGATGCTGCGGTGTTTGGGAATGGTGAGGTGGGGCTGGGGATGGTTGGACGTGATGTTGAGGGGAAGGTCGTGGTAGTTGGGTGTAGGAGAGTCACGGCCTGGTGGGAAGCAGCTGTTGCTGAAGCCAAGGCGCTGGAGTTCGGGGTGGAAATTGCAGCTAAGATGAACTTCTCTAATGTAATCTTCGGGAGCGATGCGAAGAATGTGGTGAGTGCAGTAGAAAATGGCAGGGAGGATCGCTGTCCTTTTGGGCTCAGTGTAACCGATATTACTGATTATGTTACATCCTTTATTAGTTGTCGATGGTCTCATGTGTTGTGGGATGGAAATACCGTGGCGCATCACGTAGCTAGATTGTGCACTGAAAGTGGTAATGAAGTCTTGTATTTTTCAGACTTTCCGGATGCGATTTTAGCATTGGCGGAAATTGATTTAATATAATTGCCGCTTTCTCTCAAAAAAAAAAGAATAAGAAACAGTTAGTGCTTGGATTCCAAAATTTAAAAACTGTTTTTAAAATAGTTAATTGGTATTAAAAGATTAAAAAACTATTTTGAAAACTGAAAAATAGATTAATACAAACTGTTGTTCCCCATATTACACGTTCCTCATGATTAAAAGCAGTTTATAATTGAATTTTTAAAGTATATGTGTATTAATATTATATTGGAAACAGTAATGCATAAGGTAATGATTACATGCAAATTATGACTAGACATAATGGACATTTAACTTATACTGATAGGACATTTCACTAAAATTAAGAGTAGTATGTCTCCACTTGCCAATTTTTTTAATTGAACACGTTCTTTTACGTATAATACAATGTGCATTTTAAATCTAGTTTATGTCTTTACTTGAATTTTTTAGTTTTAACCCATGTAACATGTTGCAATGTATATTTTAGTTATTCTGAACAGTTTAGTCTTTTCACCTCAAAAATAGGGAAAATTAACAGTCAAAAATCTATAATGACATCATATTTAAGATTACATGCATGACGTAATAATTAAATGCACATTATGACTAGACATAATGCACATTACATTTAAACTGATAGGACATTTCATTGCAATGAAAAGTAGTATGAATCCACTTGTTAATTTAATTAAATGAACGTGTTCTTTAATATATAATACAATGTACATTTTGAAATAATATAATGTGCATTTTTAATCTAATTTACGTCTTTACTTGAAACTTTTATTTTTGACCCATGTAACAAGTTGCAATGTTTATTTTAGTTATTCTGAACAGTTGAGTCTTTTCACCTCAAAAACAAGGAAAATTAACTGTCAAAAATCTATAATGACATCATATTTAAAATTACATGCATGACGTAATAATTACACGCACATTATGACTAGACACAATGCATATTACATTTAAACTGATAAGACATTACACTTCAATGAACAGTAGTATGAATTTACATGTTAATTTGATTAATTGAACATGTTCTTTTATATATAATACAATGTACATTTTGAAATAATATAATGTGCATTTTTAGTCTAACTTACGTCTTTACTTGAATTTTTTATTTTTGAGCAATGTAACTTTTACCTAATTTCACACTTTCACTCTGCCCCTCTAAGGTGTCTTTTGGTCTTGCGGCCGTTCGAATGACAAATAAGGGAAAGGGTTTAGGGTTGGATTAGGCGGCTCCGCGGTAGCGAACTGCCTAATCCAACCCAAAACCCTTTCCCGTCCTAATTTTAGGATATCCGCCCCATATTTTTAATCCCGTCCCCAAAAAGGGTTCACTCTGCCCCTTTAGGGTGTCTTTTGGTTTTCTCCCGTTCGAATGACAATTGTATAGGAAAGGGTTTAGGGTTGGATTAGGCAGACCGCTAACGCGGATCCGGCTAATCCAACCCTAAATCCTTTCTCGTCTTAATATTAGGATATTCGACCCCTAGTTTTAATCCCGTCCCCAAAAAGGGTTCACTCCGCCCTTCTAGGCTGTCTTTTGGTTTTTGATCGATGCCATTTGGTGTTCACAATTAAGCATATGTGGTCGTTGGTCAATGGTCGATACAAAACACAATTTATACTTCACAAACAACTCTACAATTAGTAAAGGGGCAAGTAAAGGTCGGATCCCAAGGGACGGGTATTGAAAACGAAGATTTCTATTGCTACTAGGGGTGTCTAGGGGTGTCACAAGTTGGGTTGATGTAGAAGGTTACTAAACTAAAATAGCAATGAAAATAAGCTAACAAGGTAAATGAAATAAGGGTGTAAACAATTGATTAAAAGCACTAGGGTGTCATGGGTTCATAGGGGATTCATGGGATATGATCATACAAACATGTTCTCAAATTATAAGCAAGCAATTATTGTTGTGATGGATCGAGTTGGGTTATATCTTACGATCCTAGGAAAGTTTGGGTCCCGGAGCCGAATCACATAGATTGTACAACACCTACAAGTCGACTTAATCTTTCCTACTCAAAGCATGCATGGTCTAACAAGACTCGAGTTGGGTTATGTCTTACAAGTCAAGTTGAAGAGATAGTAGATGATAATAAATGCAAGGATTCATAGGCTTAGCATTTCATCAAACATAACATGTGCATGTATTAAGATCAAAACAAGCAAGCAAATAAGATATGAAAGCATATTGATTTAAGCATGAATCATCCCCATGTTGGTTTCCCCTAATCACCCATTAAACCCTAGCTAAGAGACTACTCACTCATTATCATATTGATCATGCTAGAAAGGTTGTCAATCATACTAACATAATGAAACATGATGAATAAATGAAAGTAATTAGCAATAATTAAAAAGGGATTAAGAGATTATACCTACTAATGATTCCAATAATAAAGCAAGAATAATAGAAGTACTTGAATCCTAGATTGAGAGGTTGTCAATCTCCCAATAATAACCCAAATAATCTTCAATTACCCAAAATAAAGTAAGAACAAGAGAGAGATTAAGGAACTAAAACTTGGATTAAAACTTGATTAATATTTGATTACAATATTGAAGAGAGATTTGATTGATATTAACTACACTAATTATTGATAAGAAGAACATGCTCCTCTAATTAGACTAATGGGGTATTTATAGTGAAAATTAGGGAGGATGCATTAGGGTTAACTAAGGGTTAAACTAGTAATTACACTTTTAAGTTGAGCAAGGAGACTCCGGTATTCAATGAGAGAAGGGCGTCTCCATTTTGTAACTTGAAGGACGAAACCGTCTTTGTCTTCGTGATCCGAGCGGATGGAGGTCGAGACGGACGGATGGGGCATGGACGATCCGAGCGGATGGAGGCAGAAGACGCTCGGATTGGGCCTGGGGGATCCGAGCGGATCCTGGGTAAGGACGCTCGGATTGAGCTGGGCGGACGGACGGATCATGGATGATCCGTTCGGATTCTTCTACAGCGTCATTCCTTCTTCTTTTCTTCCCTTTTCTTCATAGAATCCTTGGGGATTTCCTTGGGGACTCAAGGATCCTTTCTCAACATTGATCTTCTACTTAGCTATGTACAAAGGCCTTCTAGTCTTGTCTCTCCTTGATGCTTGGTCATTGAATACGATCCATTTAGCCTCGTTTTGCCATGAAAATGCAAGATTCTTACTCCTTTCCTACCAAGGGATCAAAATCTCAAAGAATATGCAAAACAAAGATCTAAAGATAAGAAATGACCCAAATAGGCACTAAAAAGCATAGAAACAATGGTAATTCGGGGGCTAAATATGCGCCAATTATGGTCGCATCAAATATCCCCAAACCGAACCTTTGCTCGTCTCGAGTAAAGAGGTGACAAAGACTAGGACCAATACTAACCTAACCTAATAATAATAGCCGATATGAGACAATTAGCGGGTCTCACTCCGCCCCTTCAACTCACAACAAGACAACCATGAGGTAGGATGCCTTCTTGCAAGGCAAGGTGGGTCTTGCCAAAATGGCGACACATCCAAACATTAAAGCACACAAAATCAAGTAATGGATGCATCTACAAAAGAATAGCCACTTTCCTCATCTAAGTGGCGGAAATTATCTACAAGGGAAGCAATTCAAGGGTACACAATCCTTCATAGATGCAATTTGTTCAAACTACTAAGCCTAGAAGGATACCAATAAATCACCTCCAAAATGTGTCAAGCTAGGGTACCTTTGTCCTCAATCGCTAAATGCTTTTGTCAAGAGTAGACTCCCTATGGTGTTAGAAACACTGGAGGATCGCGGAATTCCCCCTCTTGCCTAGACAAGAAGAAGGGTCGTCCCCTCTCTACCATGCACAAAAATGGATACGATGGATAAAGGGATCGATAGATATTTGAGTTTCACTTTGGGAGTTTGCTTTTGTTTTTGTTTTTCCCCCCAATTTCATTGGCATTTGACATTTGAGAACACTTTCTTTTTGCCATTTCTTTTTGATTTTTGGCATTTCAATACTTGACAACTTTTTGCATTTTCTTTTGAACATTTTCAAAGTCACCCCAATTAGTAACGAGGGTGCCTTGTATTTGAAGCTTTAGGAGTTCTATTTTTGCTCCTCTTTTCATTTGATGCATTTTTGCAAACTTTTTCTTTTCTTTTCATTTCTTTGAACTCAAATTGATTTCTTTTTGTTTTTGTGCCCATTCCCTTTGATGACAAAAATGTGGTAGAACATGGATGAATGATAGAAGTATGCATGGTTTCAAGGGTCACCTTGGAATAAACGGTAGCCAAGGAGTTATCACACCACAAGGTACTCTTGACTAGGCCTTAATCCATGGGTCAAAGGATACTAGCATGACACATCCTAGGGTGTTTTACAAGTATTCTAACAAGCAAAGTCTTAAGAAGAAAAAGCATCTACTAGGGCCTAAATACACTTGTCAAGCTTCCCAAATAGACGGTTTCGCAAAATTTTCTAACATGCAACTACATGCCATGATGCAACTAACATTTATACATCCTAATGCAAATGATTCTACCAACTAATATGACAAATAAACTAAATGCAAGTCCTAAGTTCACATTGTTTTACCGCATCAATCAAAATAAAGCCACATAGTCATTAACATAAAGAGGAAAAAGGAGATTGGAAAGATCATACCATGCGGTCTTCAATATCCTCATGTCTCGGATGTGGCGTAGTCAATCAAAGTGAACAAGGATGAAACAAACACAAAATACACAAGACAATATATACAAGGGAAATGAACTTGTTTTTGGATTTTTCAATTTTTAAATTTTTACGGTTTTTGAAATTTTTCAATTTTTTATGGTTTTTGAATAGAAGTTAAGTGTTAGAATTCCCATCCCCACACTAATATGGGCATTGTCCTCAATGGCCAAAATGATGGAAATTATGCAAAGATGATGCATGATTTCTATGCTAAATGCAATTCTACACTAAACTATTCTACATGATGCATGGTTTTTGTTATGACGGAGAGGATAATTTAAATTACCTCCCGTTGCGTATGCATTAACTTCCCCAAACCAAGTAAGACACTATTGCTAATGTCAAAGCATGGGGAAGTTCATGCACACACTATGCTATGCATGAGACTAGATTGTCATTTTGGATTTTCAAAGATGGGAACAATAAAGAACACCTCAATGGAACCGAGGTGTGAGTCCTTTGATGTTGCTAGGACTAAACCAACAATGATCAAAATGAAAATAAAGTATAAAGAGATATAGACAAACCGTGGGAGAGTAGGAATCTCCAAGGCTAGTCTTCCATCATGCTACTATCACCATCACTTCCCTCATGAGAAGTGGTCTCATTGCCACTTTCCTTGGCACTTTCTTCATTGCTTTCCTCATCATCATCTTCCTCATCATTATCTTCACCATCTTCACCATCCCTTTCTTCATATCCACTTGCTTCTTCCTCAATATTATCATCAATCTCCTCATCATTTCCAACAACCTCATTGCCTTCCACCACATCCCTTGATGCACCCGGAAATAAGGCTTCTCTATCCGCCCAACTAGGCAAAGGACAAGATGGATCAAGGAGTCCTTGCCTAGCTAGATGTAGGAGGGGAGGATATTGAGCCAAATAAGCATTTTTCCGATCTTCATAAGCTTGCTTGTGCATGGCTTGCATTAGAAGAGTGACATAATCTTTTCCAATTTCAACTCCTTGCGGTTTGAACTCTTCATAATCATAGGGGTAAGGTGGTACAACAATGGAAGAGGAGGGAGTTTCATGATCACCCTTTTGTTGTTGAATGATGTACTCGGCTTCTTTGGTTAGGGGAAGTAAATAGTTGGTCCGGTGGACACTAAGACGGCAAATCTTTGCGGGTAAAGTGAATGAACGAGCCTCACTAGTAAGCCACCCATACTTGGTATCAAGGGGATTGTGAGCAACCCACTTAAACTTGTTAATCAAGGTGGACATATCAATAAGATGGCCACCATCCTTAGCCTTGTACTTGTTATCCTTATTGAAATTAGGATCAAAGTGCTTGGCTAGAGCCGTGACAAGGCCGCCATTGACAATTACGGTTTGACCCTTCTTCCCACTATCTACATGAAGCCATCTATCAACCAATAGCCTCAAACAATTGTAAGGCTTGGTGTGAATTCTTCCAATATTCAAGGTTGATTCGAGGAGAATAAAATCGAGCCCCGTGAAATGATTGGTGTCTCTTCTAGCAATTATGGTATTTCCCACAACTTTGTGCCAAACTCTTATGCCCGGATGATGGACCAAGAGAGCACGACAAGCATGAAAATCTTCATATTTCTTCCCGGAGATTGCCTCCCAAAGAGGCGCGGGATCGTACTTACCATATTGCTTATAGAATTTATGTGTATCGCTAAGACCCAAAATTGTACCCAATTCCGGAAAGGAAATGCGTCTACTAGTGTTAGCTAGACGAAACTCAATATTTTCTCTATTCTCAACCTTTGTCACTTTTAAAGAACTTAAGAATTCCAAAACAAGGGAGGGGTATGTTACTTCTTTCATTTCAAACAATTTCTTCAAACCCATGGCATTGAAAAAGACTCTTGTTTGTTCAAGGACACCTAGCTTCTCTAAGGTTTTTTCACATATGAACTTGGTGGATTGAATTTGTTTCATAGCAAACTTGACAAATGAATTTCTATGGTCATCGGAGATGAAAGTTACCTCCGGATAATGCAAGAGTTGATTAATTACTAGGAGTAGAAGGTGATGCTTCCATAGAAATTTCTTGAGGTTGTTCCACTACCAAGCTTGGTGTTGACACCACCATTGCCAAAGCTTTCTTTGTTTGTAGAGCTTTTTGCCTTTGAGAGAGAGCCTTTGCTTTTGGTGCCTTTGTTGCTCCCTTTGTTCTTGCCATTTGAAAACCAAGTAGAGAATCAAAAATCTTCAATTTGTAGAATGCCCAAATCGATTTTGAAAGTGAAAGGCTTTGCCTTTATGAGAGCAAAAATCGACTCAAAGGGTGAAGATTTTGTGCTTGGTTTTGATTTTTCTTGAAGATGGAGTGATTAATTTGATGTTTGAAGGATGATTTGATTTTGTTTTGGTGATTTTGTTGAGGGTTTTTGTGTTTGAGATGGAGAGGATGAGGGTTTTGGTATTATGAGTAGTGTTTATGAATGAATGAATGAATGAATGAAGGTGGGGGGGGTATTTAAAGAAAACGAAAATCTCGAAGATGCAGGCACGATCCGTGCGGATTAGGCGCAATCCGCTCGGATTTTCAAGCTTCAAATTTTAAAAATCCCGCCTGAAGACGGGCGTCTCCTGGGGAAATCCGCTCGGATTTTTATTGAGGGACGGGCGTCTCTTGGGAAATCCGGACGGATTCTCATCCAGAGATTTTTCTTGTTTTTCTTCAGCTTCAAGACGGGCGGATTTTACCAGAGACGGACGGATCCTGGGAGACGGGCGTCTTTCCAGAAATCCGCTCGGATTCCTTATGACAGGAATTCTTCAATATTTGCACATGCCCAAGACGGGCGTCTTCTCACCGGACGCTCGGATCCTCTGCAGACGGGCGGATTGTCGTGAATCCGCTCGGATTCTTCCTTGATTACACGGATCCTTGCGCAAACCCATTCCTTAACATTCTTTCTTTCTTTCTTTCAAATCTTGTGTTCTTCATTGTGGGGGCACTACTAAGGCATGAATAGCCTAGGCAATTGCCATCCCCACACTAAGGTAAATCACTACACATCAATTAAAATCATTAGTCCCTCCCTCACTTCTCTCTTTTCATGACAATTATTTTGATCAAGGTAAATAAAATCCAAAAATGACAAAAATGCAATGCAAAAATTAAATGTAAGTTAGGGAGTTAGAAATATTTACAAGTGGTGGTTTAGGGAGGACTCCACCAAACTCTCATTCTTGATGAGATGTCAAGGAGGCATGTTCAAGGTGTTGTTGATGTTGCTCAACACCTCGAAGAAGTAATTAAAAGCTTGTTCATTGTTGTGGTAGAGGTCCTCAATAGACCGTGGCTCTTGTTGTTGATCATGATCGATGGCATGCCCAATGTAGGGATTAAAGATCCCTTCAAATTCGTCGTCCCAAAGACCACAAACTTCATTGAGTTGATCATTGAAAATCTCTTGCTTGGATGGAGACAACTCTCCCAATTTCTTCGTTTGGCCAATGAGGCCATCTTCTTCTTCCTTGGTTGATTTTGATGAGCTTTGCAAGCTCTCCTTTTCACAATTCACTTGCTCTTTGAATGGAGTATCTTCAACTTTCTTCTTCCATTGGAGTTCCGATTTCTTCTTTTCATCTTTGCGGCTATAATGATCAATCATGAAACATGGCTCATGCAAACGAGGAGCTCTCATGGTCTTGTCAAGATTAAAAGTTATGCTTTCATCTCCTACCTCTAGAGTGAGCTCTCCATGTTTCACATCAATTACCGCACCCGCGGTGTGTAGGAAAGGTCTTCCTAAGATGATTGGAATGTTGGAATCTTCCTCCATATCAACAATGACAAAGTCCACCGGAATGAAAAACTTCCCAATTCGCACGGGGACATCTTCCCATATCCCTAGCGGTGTCTTCGTCGATCTATCGGCCATTTGAAGAGTGATGTTGGTACATTTGAGCTCTCCCATTCCCAACCTTTTACTCACCGAGTACGGCATGACACTCACACTAGCCCCTAGATCACATAAGGCTTTGTTGATCGTTGTGTCGCCAATGGTACACGGTATTGAGAAGCTTCCGGATCCTTTAACTTTGGAGGTGAACTCCCTTGAAGAATTGCACTACTCACCTTAGTGAAGGCGATAGTCTCAAGTTTCCGGATTGACTTCTTCTTTGTGAGAATATCCTTCATGTACTTCGCATAGGCCGGAACGTGATTGATTAATTCCGTAAAAGGAATTGAGACTTCTAGGTTCTTTACAATTTCCATGAACTTTCCAAGTTGATCATCAAATTTGGGCTTGGCTTGACGACTTGGAAAAGGAAGTCTAATCACAATGGGCTCCTTTTCTTTGGTTTTGTCTTCATTTTTCTTTGAACTTTCTTCTTTTGATGATTCCCCTTCTTTGGGACCTTCCACCACAACTTCATTCTCACTAGCTCTCACAACTTCATTCTCAACTTGCTTCTTCGGGGCTTCATATCTTGTACCACTTCTCAAGTGAATGGCATCGACCGTTTCATGTCTAGGGGGATTACCTTGAGGTGGTAATTGCCCTTTTTGTCTTGATGAGCTTGAAGATGCTAGTTGGGTCAATTGTGTTTCCAACATCTTGGTGTGAGCTAGAATGTTGTTGATGGTGGTATCCTTTGCTTGGCTATCCTTTTGCATTTGGGTGAAGAATTCTTGTTGATTTTTTTGCATTTGAATGACCGCTTTTTGGACATCAAAACTTTGGTCATTGTGGTGATTGTATGGATTTTGATTTTGGTAGCCTTGGTTTTGATTGAAAAAGGGTCTTTGATTTTGATTTCTCATGGGTGGTGGAGTGTATGTAGTTTGAGGGTTTTGAACATTTTGGCTCTTGTATGAGAGATTTGGGTGGAACTTGGTGTTTTCATTGTAAAAATTTGAATAAGGGGTGCCACTTTTGTAAGCTTGGAAAGCATTGACTTGTTCGGTTGTTCCCCTACATTCACTTGAGTCATGACCCAAGGTTCCACAATTCTCACATATCCCGCTTGGGATTGATGAGGATGCCGTCATGGCATTGACATGATACTTTGATGATTTTGAGTTTTCCTCAAGCCTAGCCATAGCTTGTTCAAATTTCAAGTTGATTGTGTCAATGTGAGCACTAAGTTGAGCACCCAATTGAGTAACGGTGTCCACTTCATACTTTCCTCCTCTAGTAGCCTTGCGAGGCCTACTATATTGCGAATTATGGACCGCCATTTCCTCAATCTTGTTCCATGTTTGATTGTCATCAACTTCGGTGAACATTCCATTAGATCCCATATTGAGGATGTTCCTTGAATCTTCATATAAACCATTCCAAAATTGTTGCACTAAAAACCATTCGCTAAGTCCATGGTGAGGACATGAGCGACAAACACCTTTGAACCGCTCCCAAGCTTCATACAAAGACTCTTCATCCCTTTGCTTAAAACTCGTGATTTGAGCTCTTAGCATATTGGTCTTCTCCGGTGGGTAGAATTTTTTGTAGAAAGCGAGAGCTAACTTCTTCCAAGAATCTATTCCAAGGGTGGCCTTATCAAGGCCCTTCAACCATTGCTTTGCGGTGCCGATTAACGAAAAAGGAAATAAGACCCATCTTATTTGGTCTTGAGTCACGCCCGTTTGAGAGATAGCTTCACAATAATCACAAAATGTTTCCATATGAGAATGAGGGTCCTCACTAGGCATTCCCACGAATTGGCTCCTCTCAACTAGTTGGATGAAGGCGGACTTGGCAATAAAATTTCCGGTAAGATGTTGTGGGGTAGGAGTACCATTTGGTAGATCCTCCTCGGTGGGTATAGAGTGTGACGAGAATTTAGGCATTGTAGGTGGATTTTGTGTGGTATTGTTTAATGGGTTCTCTTCTCCTTCTATTGCGAAAGGATTGACAAACTCACTAGTGGGTTGAACAACTTCACCAACACCTCCCAAATTCCTCCTAACAAGTCTCCTATTATTCGTCAAGGTTCTTTCGATTTCACGGTCAAAAGGTAACAAATTTCTTTGTAACCTTCTAGACATGCAAAATATCAAACAACTAGAAAACAATTAGAACATTCCTTGAGGAGTTTTACTTCCCCAAGGTGAAAAAGACACAACTAAAAATAACAAAAGAAATCTAAAATCAATTAAACACCGTCCCAAGACAACGGCGCCATTTTTGATCGATGCCATTTGGTGTTCACAATTAAGCATATGTGGTCGTTGGTCAATGGTCGATACAAAACACAATTTATACTTCACAAACAACTCTACAATTAGTAAAGGGGCAAGTAAAGGTCGGATCCCAAGGGACGGGTATTGAAAACGAAGATTTCTATTGCTACTAGGGGTGTCTAGGGGTGTCACAAGTTGGGTTGATGTAGAAGGTTACTAAACTAAAATAGCAATGAAAATAAGCTAACAAGGTAAATGAAATAAGGGTGTAAACAATTGATTAAAAGCACTAGGGTGTCATGGGTTCATAGGGGATTCATGGGATATGATCATACAAACATGTTCTCAAATTATAAGCAAGCAATTATTGTTGTGATGGATCGAGTTGGGTTATATCTTACGATCCTAGGAAAGTTTGGGTCCCGGAGCCGAATCACATAGATTGTACAACACCTACAAGTCGACTTAATCTTTCCTACTCAAAGCATGCATGGTCTAACAAGACTCGAGTTGGGTTATGTCTTACAAGTCAAGTTGAAGAGATAGTAGATGATAATAAATGCAAGGATTCATAGGCTTAGCATTTCATCAAACATAACATGTGCATGTATTAAGATCAAAACAAGCAAGCAAATAAGATATGAAAGCATATTGATTTAAGCATGAATCATCCCCATGTTGGTTTCCCCTAATCACCCATTAAACCCTAGCTAAGAGACTACTCACTCATTATCATATTGATCATGCTAGAAAGGTTGTCAATCATACTAACATAATGAAACATGATGAATAAATGAAAGTAATTAGCAATAATTAAAAAGGGATTAAGAGATTATACCTACTAATGATTCCAATAATAAAGCAAGAATAATAGAAGTACTTGAATCCTAGATTGAGAGGTTGTCAATCTCCCAATAATAACCCAAATAATCTTCAATTACCCAAAATAAAGTAAGAACAAGAGAGAGATTAAGGAACTAAAACTTGGATTAAAACTTGATTAATATTTGATTACAATATTGAAGAGAGATTTGATTGATATTAACTACACTAATTATTGATAAGAAGAACATGCTCCTCTAATTAGACTAATGGGGTATTTATAGTGAAAATTAGGGAGGATGCATTAGGGTTAACTAAGGGTTAAACTAGTAATTACACTTTTTAAGTTGAGCAAGGAGACTCCGGTATTCAATGAGAGAAGGGCGTCTCCATTTTGTAACTTGAAGGACGAAACCGTCTTTGTCTTGTGATCCGAGCGGATGGAGGTCGAGACGGACGGATGGGGCATGGACGATCCGAGCGGATGGAGGCAGAAGACGCTCGGATTGGGCCTGGGGGATCCGAGCGGATCCTGGGTAAGGACGCTCGGATTGAGCTGGGCGGACGGACGGATCATGGATGATCCGTTCGGATTCTTCTACAGCGTCATTCCTTCTTCTTTTCTTCCCTTTTCTTCATAGAATCCTTGGGGATTTCCTTGGGGACTCAAGGATCCTTTCTCAACATTGATCTTCTACTTAGCTATGTACAAAGGCCTTCTAGTCTTGTCTCTCCTTGATGCTTGGTCATTGAATACGATCCATTTAGCCTCGTTTTGCCATGAAAATGCAAGATTCTTACTCCTTTCCTACCAAGGGATCAAAATCTCAAAGAATATGCAAAACAAAGATCTAAAGATAAGAAATGACCCAAATAGGCACTAAAAAGCATAGAAACAATGGTAATTCGGGGGCTAAATATGCGCCAATTATGGTCGCATCAGTTTTCTCCCGTTCGAATCACAATTGTAAGGGAAAGGGTTAGGGTTGGATTAGGCGGACCCGCGGTAGCGGTCCGCCTAATTCAACCCTAAACCCTTTCCCGTTCTAATTTTAGGATGTCCGGCCCCCTAGTTTTAATCCCGTCCGCAAAAAGGGTTCACTCTGCCCCTCAAGGGTGTCTTTTGGTTTTCTCGCGTTCGAATGACAATTGTAAGGGAAAGGGTTTAGGGTTGGATTAGGCATATCCTTGTTAGCGGTCCGCCTAATCCAGCCCTAAACTCTTTTCCGTCCCGTTTTAGGATACCCGGGCCTCTAGTTTAAATCTCGTACCCAAAAAGGGTTCACTCTACCCCTCTAGGGTGTCTTTTAGTTTTCTTCCATTCGAATGAGAATTTCTTAACGTAATGAACTTTTATAAGAAATGTTAATGTAGTTTATTATGTCTTTTCTAAACAACGTATGTGTACCTTTACTATAAACGTAATGTACTTTGACAAAAAAATCGAATAGTAAGTACAAGGCTTTAAAAATGTTCTCCTTTTAACATGAATGTTTATCCTTAAATCAAAAATTGACATTTTCCTTTTCATTATTCTCCTCCTCATCATCATCAGATTCATCTTCTTCCTCATCGTCATCTTCATGGTGAAATTCGGTAAATATGCATAAGAATATAAAGTAACTATTAGATTTTAGATGGAGAAAATTGCTACATAAACAACTAAATTAATATACATTTTAATGTTATCCAAATGTCCTTTCAGAACAACCCTAATGTTCATTGCTCTAAGACCTTATGTCCCATCATATAAAGTGATGATTTTGGAAGGTTATTACTCTAAATGTAATATGCTTTAACAAGAAATAAAAATGTACATGAGTGTTAGATGATTTGTTTCTTTGCAAGTCCTAGAACTGTGTCCTTGTCGTCCACATATTTTGCAGTACCTATTCTCTGTTGCTCTTTTCTTGAGGGCTTTTAATAGATGTGATTCAATTCTCTTTCCCCTAACCCTACCCTTCTTTTTAGATTTAGTAGGAAGTTGAATTACTAATTTGTTAGGTCTTTTAAAGCCCACATACTTTTCCATTTCTTTCATCTTGTCTTTCTTGTTTGCTGGGAAGCTTCTCTTATCAGTTATGTCCAATCTAATATCTCTCAGTTTTTCAATCAAAAATTTCATGTCCTCCTCATTATACTCTGCTAAGCTGACACAGGAATAAACCTCTTGCCACAGCTCGGTTGTCAAACTTTTCCGGTCAGAATATAGTTGAGAGACATCTATGGCCCTCCCATCTTAATCAAAGACAGGCTTACTCATTGCAGCTTTAGTCCATCTTTGCACTATGTAATCTTCTGGTATTTTATGAATATTTTTATTGTGTAGAAGCCAAAGGCCGTGCCTGCATAACAAGCCCAGTCTCTAAAACATAGAGCAGGAACAAGTAACATCGTTGTTATCGAGCGAATACGCTATGTTCCATGTCTTGTTCGGCAACTCTGAGTCTTTTAAGATAAAAACTTTTGTGTTATCAATATTTTCCACGTCTTTCAAGCCGCACTGAAACAGAGCTGCAACTAATTCCGTTTGAAAGTCTTTGAAAATGGTATGTGTGTATATTTCAGAAGCATGAACTTCGAGGTTTAACTTTGTTTTCAGTGGAATTTGAGAGTGTTTGTTGTCACTGTTTAACTTGGACTGCTTGTGTCTTTCTTCTTCCATCACACTCTCAAAGCACATCCAAAACTCAACGAGTGTCATCTGACTTGAGAGGAACCTATCAAAAAAATTGTTTCCACTTTCAGATCTTGAGGTAACCTTCATAAACCCAGACATGAAAACGTCTTTGAAATAGGCAGGGATCTACTGTTCCCTAATATCGTACAAATATGAAAACCACTCGTGTTCCACAAGGTTATAATCAATCATTATTTGGCCCCACGGTTCTTCGAAGTCCCCAAGCTCTAGATAGTTGTTACAAACACACCTATTAAGTCTCCTCTTAAAATCCTCATCTTGGAAAAGTTGATAACTGACTTTTTCCCTTAGCTTATTTATTATGTGCCACATGCATAGTCTGTGGGTTGATTCCTCAAACACTTGTGGGATTACTGACTTCGTAGATTTGTCCTGATCAGTAATTATGATGATTGGGTGGTGCCCTCCCATTGCTTCCAAAAATATATTGAAAAGCCATGTGTAACACTCGAGACCCTCATCAGCTAACAATGCAGCTCCAAAGGTTATGCACCTTTT
This sequence comes from Silene latifolia, assembly GCF_048544455.1. Classification (NCBI taxonomy): domain Eukaryota; kingdom Viridiplantae; phylum Streptophyta; class Magnoliopsida; order Caryophyllales; family Caryophyllaceae; genus Silene; species Silene latifolia. The sequence goes on along the minus strand of NC_133536.1, from coordinate 153,967,012 downwards.
GTGATGATCGACTCCTGTGAAAGGCACAAACACCATGTCATACTTGTTTGTTCAGTAAGTAGCATGTGCAGATAACACCTCACCAAACAGCAAGTAGTTCTTTATGCTTATCACATATGCCCAAAAGACTGCGGCCAGTCTGTTTTTTTCATCTAGTTGAAAATCAAAGTAGAAAGAACTGCAAGTTTCTTTCTTCCTAATAAGATTTTCAACGAACATTTGCGTATCATAATCATCAATATAGGACTTTATGTCCCTGACAAAGTTTTTGAAATCAACTTCAGTAGCACCGACATTGTTGTAATGTCCACACAACTCCTTCCACCCTCTAAAGGCTTTCACACCACCTAGTTTTAGCACCTTTACCTTTGTCACAAATTGTTTTTGTACGTCTGTCATTTCTCGGTTTCCTTTCATGAACATTGTAGATGCTGGCGAAGCGAGAGGATGGTTGTGCGCTCCACAGAATCTGCTAACATTATAGGTTCCATTTGCTTGATATTTGAACTGCACCATGGTAGGACATTTGATTCTTGTACTCGGCCTTATACGGGTTATTTCTAACACATCAGATTCGGCATCAGTAACAGCAATATCAGCCCTCTTCCTTTTTATATCTTCCTTTTCGCCTTGCCTATTGCACAAAATATTCCTTAATACATAATTCTTTACATTATGACTGCCTTTAATTAATTTTGTTGTTCCGAGTCTTAGGTTAAACCCACATATTGAACCGTAGTCTTTGTAAAATAACTCTGCTTGTGTTAGTGTTTGGAATACTTGTCCTAGTTTTGGTTTTTTTTCCTCTGGTCAAAACGGAATATAGCAGGGGAGATTTCATGGTATTAGAGTTGTTCTTGGAGTGGTAACAATGTTATTTGAAGAAGAAGCAGTGGTTACATCACTTGTACTCATTGTCACCTACAACAGAAGTTAGTAAATAAATTATAACTACAGATAATGCACATTACAATTAAATTGATAGGACATTGCTTTTCATAGTAATTTTTCTATAAGACTTATAATGCATATTACAATTACAACACATTATGACTACAGATAATGCACATTACAATTAAACTGAAAGGACATTTCTTATAATAGTGTTTTTTCCATAAGATTAAAGATAATGCACATTACAATAACATACACATTATGACTACAGATAATGCACATCCCCCTTGTACTAAAAAATAAGAGTTGTTAAAATTTTCCTGCCTAAATGACTTGCTATAAATATGCTTGATTATAAATTAAATCATATCTACAACTGAGGTAACTATTCTATGCAATAGATAATTTTAGTATTCCGTTTAAAAAGGGTAATAATTTTTCAATTTGTATGAATATATATATAACGATTTTTTTATTTTGTTACATAAATGAAATTGCACTAATTATAGGTACGATGTGATAGAAATATTTCATTATTATTATTTTTTGAAATTAAACATGATGGCCACGAATATTTTTTTTAGCAAATACGTTCTAACTAATTCTATTATTCTATATTTTGAAACAAATGTATTCATAGATTGTTATTGTTTTTTTACTTCTAAAAGGAAAAACTTACGAATAATATACGTTTTCTTACTGTTTAACTTAATTATCTATCTCTGCTCCATATTATGTGAACATTTAAACTTTGGTTAATTTTTTTAATTTTTTAATTTAACATATACATAAATATATTATTACAACACATATCCTTCCATTTTTTAGCTTTTCATAAACACTCATGCTCGAGCTACTCGGCTAACTCTGGTTTTTTTGAAGAAGCCCTTCATTTGAAATGAAAAACCAACACCCGATCTATGATGTAAAATATTTTTTCATTCTTTATCTGATTGTAATTTAAATGTCATTCCTTTACGTTTATATTACGCCTTTAGTGAACATAATGATACAATAACTATATTTTTTAAAATAAAGTTAATCTATGCGGAGGATAAGTGTTGAACCTCCTCTTTTCTACTTCTTAATAATATATTTCTTAATTAAGTTTCAAATGGAGTTATTATAATGGTAAAAATTTTAAATTTCTAATATCTCTATCTATAATTAAATTTCATAATTAAATTTCAAATGGAGTTATTATAGTGGTAAAATCATTAAATTTTCAAATATCTCTATCTAAAAAATCGCGCATTTGTGCGGGATCTATACTAGTTACAATTAAATTGTAAGGACATTTCTACAGATAATGCACATTACAATTAAACTCTTGACATTGCTTTTCATAGTATTTTTTTCATAAGACTACAGATAATGCACATTATGACTTCAGATAATGCACATTACAATTAAACTGATAGAATATTTATTCTAATAGTGTTTTTTCCATAAGACTACAGATGATGCACATTACAATTACATGCACATTATGACTACAGATAATGCACATTACAATTAAACTGATAGGACATTTCTTCAGTGGAAATTCTGCATAGGGTATAAACACAAGCAATTTTAGTTCTAACTAATTTAGGCTTATAAAATGAAGTATTCCTGCAGATGTCCATTCTTATGCTTTTAAAAGGAATTTTTTGTCCATTGTCATGCTTTTAAAGGAACATTTATTATACTGATGATCTTCATTTGTAAAATTGTTTATATGTAATCAGCTTTGCATGAAGTATTCATGTGGATTTCGATTTAGATTATATAAAATGAATTGAATGTTTGATGCAGAGTAGTAAACAAAGAAATAAACCATATAATAATATAATAATACTTCATTAATAATAAAATATTTACAAAAGTCATTGTAGGCTTTCAAAACAAACTCAATTTAAGGCTTTCGAAACAAGGAAAAAAAAACACAACTAGAAATAATCTAGCAGTCAGAGTCATAATAACCCTCACTGCCAGATTTATCATCATACAACCTATAATTTCTTCCTAATTCTTGTTGTTGTTGTTGTTGTTGTTGTTGTTGTTGTTGTTGTTGTTGTTGTTGTTGTTGTTGTTGTTGTTGTTGTTGTTGTTGTTGTTGTTGTTGTTGTTGTTGTTGTTGTTGTTGTTGTTGTTATTGTTGTTGTTGTTGTTGTTGTTGTTGTTGTTGTCATCTATGATGGGAATTTTTTTTCTTTTCTAGTGGAAAAACTTCTGCAAAGATAGAATTTTTCCACCAATGTCCTTCCCTTTGTTAGAGAAAAAACTCCCTTATTATTTTCAGCAACCAACTGTTGCTGATAATCAATGTCCACTTTTAGTGTCGGTTCCTATAAGGAACCAAGATGACCAGGTCTTGCAGATCTCGACAATATTTTTTTTGTCTTGCTTCTCTAATCTATCAAAGATCAGAGAAACAACATGTCGGTTTCCCGAAAATGGATGAAGAGTCATGGTGTCTGATGGTTCAGCCATCTGAATGGCATGATCATCTTTAATGTTAATCCATAGATTAATGAACTGGCGTTTTTTCCAGTCATTGTAACCGTTGATGAAAATAATGTTTTCGTTATTATTTTGGTAGTGTGGTGTCCGACATTGAGGGAGAGACATTTTTGTTATTGAAGAGTAAATAATTTGATTGGAGATAATGATGAAGAAGTGAGGATTGTATGTAAGTTGTTTGTTGCACTCGTTTATTTATATAGTGGTTTAGAGGAGTAGAAGAAATTAATTCTTGCAACAGTTGTGTCATTTAACCGTAAACATAAGTTTGAAAAACCGTGAAAGATGAACAATCACATCATAATCTTAGTAATTATTTAAATCTTTTAGTTCCTTATCTTTTATTTCCCTATCTTTTAGTGCCCTATGTAAATAATAAAATGTACCTTTTCAAATAATATAATGTGCATTGTAAATCTAGTTTATTTAATTAATTTAATTTATTTATTTTGGCTTATGTAAGTTAAATGTTTAAGTATATGTCCATTTATTTAACGCTATATTGGAATTCAAACTTCAGACTAATGCTATATTGGAAACAGTAATGGATAAGGTCATGATTACATGCACATTATAACTAGATATAATGAACATTACATTTAAACTGAAAGGACATTTCACTTCAATGAACAGTAGTATGAATCCACTTGTTAATTTAATTAATTGAACATCTTATTTTATTTATAATACATTGTACATTTTGAAAAAATATAATGTGCATTTTCAATTTAATGTACGTCTTTACTTGACATTTTGAAAGAATATGTAACTTGTAAAACATATTCTTTTATAGTGGTAACATTAACTGTCATAAACCAAGTTGCAATGTATATATTAGTCATTCTGAACAGTTGAGTCTTTTCATCTCAAAAATAGGGAAAATCCATGATTACATGCACATTATAACTACAAATAATGCACATTACAATTAAACTGATACGACATTTATTTGCACTGTGTGTTCTCTATAGGACACGTCTTTATTAAGACATGCAAAATAATTACAGCACATTATCATTATACCTAATTTCGCACTTTCTCTCATAAAATTGATATACGAAAATGTTATCACACACATTTAAATCAATGTTGACAGAAAAATAAATTGAGTTACAAGAAGAACATCGAATTTCACGAAATATATATTAAACATTATTAAAAAATCAATCTTAACAATAAATTGAGAAACGAATTTAATAAATCTGATTCAACATACCTTCATATCGATTGAGGAAGAGAAAAACTGCAGATTAATGAAAATCAACTTAGCCAATGTTTGTTGAAATTACGCGATGTTCTTTGCAATTAATCGAAATTTGCAGACGAATGAAGAAGACAAATGATGAATTTATTGAAAATTGCAGATGAATTGAAAATCAATGAATATAATTATTATGAAATCAATCGATTTTGTTCCGTAAATTTGACTTTGTGCAGATGCGTACTTTCTCTCTTCTTTTTATGGAATGTTTTAAAGATTGTCATATTCTATAATATTAAGCGTATATTTTCTACATAGACAGCTCAGATGGACTAGTAATGACATGCGTCATATCAGAGCCGCCAGATTAGATTAATAGACGGCTGAGATCTGTTCTCACCATAAGCCCGTTGTCACAGAAACTCAACCCTCCTCCTTCTTCTTCTTCTTCTTCTTCTTCTTCTTCTTCTTCTTCTTCTTCTTCTTCTTCTTCTTCTTCTTCTTATTATTATTATTATTATTATTATTATTATTATTATTATTATTATTATTATTATTATTATTATTATTATTATTATTATTATTATTATTATTATTATTATTACTATTATTATTATTATTATATTATTCCGTCTCATACATAACTAGTATAAATACAATATAATATAACTTTATAAAATATATTTACCCATTTATCGTTGATTAGCCTTTGACCAAGGTAATAAAATACGGGGTATTATAGGGTTTATAATTTAGATAAGCTATCTTTTCTCCCCAACGGGGTTTTCATAGTGAGATTCCCTACTAAGGAGTGTCAAAATCTTGTCTTGCAATAAGGGTTTCCCATGTTTGACAATAAGCCTTTAATTGTTAAGCCATGGACGGAATCCTGCAACTTATTGAAGGAACGTGTGCAATTTGTGCCTATATGGGTTCGTCTGTATGGCTTACCTCTCAAATTTTGGGAGAAATCTAGTCTTGAGAAGCTAGCTAAGCTTCCAAATCACCCAAACAACATGTTAATGCTATGGTGACATCATCCTCAATTCCAAGTGGAGTATGTGAGAGTTGTGGAACTTTGGGACATGAGCAAAGTGAATGTAGGGGAACAAATGAACAAGTGAATGCTTTTTTTTTTTTTGGTGAAATGTTAGAATATATTAAGATCAAAAAACTAATTACAAGAGAGTTTTGAGGAATAGACAAACCCTATTACTCATAGCCAAATAAAAATCAAATAAACAAGGGCCTCTATGCATAAACATTACATAACTACTCATACTCCTAGCATGCTCACAACATGCCTCATTTTGCCAGCCACACTTTGTCACTGCTTGATACTGGCTCCTTGAGTTTTCTTCTGATTCTGCTCCTGACTTCATCAATAATATGCTCAGTTACCTTATCTGGTTTAAGCAACACATGATTCATCCTGGCATTGTTTCTTTGTGTCCATACCTGGTAATAGCATGCAGCCAACACCAGGTAGTGAACTTTCTACTTTAGGCACACCTTAGGAGGCAGTGTTCCTGTGCTCCTGTTAACCTGCAATGAAAAACCACACCAAAGCTCCATCTGCTGCAGAATTTGCTGCATGCTCAAATGACCAAGCATACAAGAGTGGTACCCCTTATTCCAACTACTATAATGAGAATACCAAATTTCATCCAAATCTTTCATACAAGAGCCAAAATGTTCAAAACCCCCAACCAACATACACCCCACCTCCAATGAGAAATCAAGCTCAAAGACCCTTTTATAACAAAAGCTAAAGTTATCAAAATCAACCTTCATACAATCAATCAAATGACCAAGGCTTTGATGGTCAAAAAGCAGTCCTCCAAATGCAAAAGAATCAACAAGAATTTTTCACCCAAATGCAAAAAGATAGCTGAGCAAAAAACATCACCATCAACAACATACTAGTCCACACCAAGATGCTAGATACTCAAATGACTCAATTAGCATCTTCTAGCTCTCAAAGACAAAAGAGGCAATTACCACCTCAAGATAATCCCCCAAGACATGAAACGGTGAATGCCATCCATTTAAGGAGTGGTACAAGATATGCAGGGCCAAAGAGGCTAATTGATGAAGATGTTGTGGATGCTAGTGACAAGCAAAGAGTTGTGGAGAACTCTAAGGAAGAAGAACCCACCACCAATGAAGTTTCAAAGAAGAAGAATGAAGAGATGGTTAAGGAGAAAGAGCCTATTGTGATTAGACTTCCACTCCCAAGTCGTCAAGCTAAGCCTAAGTTTGATGAGCAACATGGAAAGTTCATGGAAATTGTGAAGAACTTAGAAGTCTCAATCCCATTCACGGACTTGATCAATCATATTCCGGCCTATACCAAGAAGAAATCCATCCGGAAGTTAGAGACTATTGCCTTTACCAAAGTGAGTAGTGCTATTCTACAAGGGAGTTCCCCTCCAAAACTCAAAGATCCGGGAAGTTTCTCTATTCTATGCACCATTGGCGACACTACAATTAACAAAGCATTATGTGACCTTGAAGAAAGTGTAAGTGTCATCCCATACTCGGTGTGCAAGAGGCTAGGAATGGGAGAACTCAAGTGCACCAACATTACGCTTCAAATGGCGGATGGATAAACAAAGATACCTTTAGGGATATGGGAGGATGTGCCCGTGAGAATTGGCAAATTCTTCATTCCGGTAGACTTTGTCATTGTAGACATGGAGGAGGATTCCAACATTCCTATCATTTTAGGAAGACCTTTCTTGCATACCGTGGGAGTGGTAATTGATGTGAAACATGGAGAGCTTACACTTGAAGTGGGGGATGAAACAATCACTTTTAATCTTGACAAAACAATGAGAGCTCCCCAATTAAATGAGCCATGTTTCAAGATTGATCATTATAGCCGAGAAAATGATAGGAAGAAGTTAGCATCTCTATGCAAAGATCAAGCTATGGGTAAAGAATCACCACCCATATGGAAGAAGAAAGTGGATAACCTTCAAGATGCTCTATCCAAAGAGCAAGAAAATTTCCTCAACAATGAGAGCTTGAATAGCTCATCACCAACCATAACAAGCAATGAAGAAGGCCTCATTGGCCATGACAACAAGGAATAAGAGTTGCTCTTGTCAACTCATGATACCATTGGGAAGCAAGCTAGTGAAGTTTGTGGTCTATGGGATGACGAATTTGAAGGATTGGTCAATCCCTACATCGGCAATGCTATGACCTTAGACCAAGGCTTTGTTGATCCTTGTCATCACTTTGACATGGGTCACCATCATGAAGAACACAATGTGGAAAGATCTATGCAAGACTTATAATGAAAATGAACAAGCCTTCGATTACTTCTACAAGGTGTTGAGCAACATCAACAACACCTTGGCTATGCCCCCCTTGACGTTTCATCAAAGAATGAGAGTTTGCTGGAGTCCTCCCTAAACCACCATTTGTAAATATTATAAGCCTTTAACTAACATTTTATTTCATTTATTGCATTTTTGTCAATTTTGGATTTGCAATTTCATACTTTGATCAAGATTTTCATTATGAGAGAAAGTGAGGGAGGTATTTTAATGTGTTTTGATATGTAGTGCTTGATCTAGTGCGGGTATATCAAATAGGCAAACCGAGCCTTCGTAGTGCACCTACAATGTTGAACAAAGGAATGAAGAAAGAATGATACGCGAAATAAAGATCCCCAAGGGTGGAACTGAACTCGTGGGTGTAGAGGAGAATCTGAGCATCCCAGGGGGAATCCGCTCGAGTTGGCTATGATCCGAGCATCCTGGCTCTAGGACGAGGGTCTTGGGAGTGCTGGAATCAAAGCAATGGGTCTGGTGCAAAATCTGAGCATATCACATACAGGACGAGCGTCCTTGTCCCTGAGCCGCTCGTCTTGAGAACAATATGCGCGTCCTGCCTGCTTCAAAAATTTAAAGTTCACGCTATTTATAAATCCGAGTGTCCCCAGGTGAAGCCGAGCGTCCCCTGTTGAAATCCGTGCTTCTTGGCAAAGATTCACGCGTCCCAGCTCAGGTTGGAAATTCCAGAGCACACTGACTAAGGATCCGAGCATCCCCAGTCCAATCCGCTCGTTCCCTGCTGCTACTTAGCCAAAACACGGGATTCACCCTCCTTCCCCAATTCATTTCTATCTTTTACAAAACACAAACACACACCCTTTCTCCCTCAAAACCCTCAATCCCTTCATCAACAAAACACAAATTCCTCAACCAAATTCTCCAAAATCAAAACAAAACTTCCTCAAATCAAAATACCATCCAACAAAAGACCATCCAAACATCAAAATCCTCACAAATTGAATCGATTTTCTAGGGTTTGAGCACAATTTCGAAAATCCTAAAATCGATTGGAAATTGATTGAAGCTTGAGGAAACAAGGAGTATTCAAGCACAATATTGGTTTGTTGATACAATTTTGACAAGGAGAACAATATGGCAAGAACAAAAGGTGGAAACAAGGCACCCAAAACCTCAAATTTATCTAAAAGACAACAAGCTCTTCTAGCCTCAAAGGCTATGGTAGTACATCAACCAAGGGTGGAGATTCAAGAAATTGCTACTCCTATTTTGGAAGCTACACCTACTCCGGTCATAGAACAATTGCAAGATTATCCGGAGGTAACTTTCATAAACGATTCTTATAGGAAAGCCTTTGTATCCCTTACTAGAAAGATTATTTTGCCTACCAAATTCATATGTTAAGATGCCTTAGAGAGATTGGGTGTGCTTGGGAGAACTAAGACATTTTCCGAGTCCATGAAATTGCTTACCCTCTTTGAAATGCAATAATTGACTTACCCTTCACTCACCATGGAGTTCATAAGCTCTTTGAAGGTGACTAAGGTAGAGACTCGAAAAAATGTTGAATTCCGTCTTGAGAACAAGGATAGATGAATGTCTATGAGTGAGTTTGGCAAAGTGTTCGGTCTTGAAGAACATTATCATTATGAGAAAAAGCCTTCACAATATGATGCCGCACCCCTATGGAAAGTGATCACCGGGCGAAAGTTTGACTCTTTCTGGGAGTGCCATGTTCTTTATGTTCACCATCCGGGCATAAGAGTGTGGCATAAGTTTGCGGGCAACACTTTGATTGCAAGAAAAGGCACCAATCACTTTACCGAGCTCGATTTTATCTACCTTGAATCTACCATGAATATCAATAAAAAGTTCACCAAAGAATATAACATACTTCAACTCTTACTTGATTGGTGGCTTGAAATTGATAATGGTAAAGAAGGAGCGGCTTTTATTGTCAATGGAGGCTTAGTAACATGGTTAGCCAAATACTTTAATCCGGATTTCAACAAAGACAAGACATATAAACCGGTTAAAGGAGGCAACCTTCTTGATATGGCCACTATGATCAACAAGTTCCATTGGGTCAAGAATGATAATCTTGACAACGAGTATGAGTGGCTCACTAAAGAAGATAAGTCCTTCATCTTGCCTAGCAAGATATGCCGCATCAATGTCTGAAGTCCAAGCTACCTATTACCCGTCTCCGATGAAGCCGAGATGATTATGAAGCAACATAGGGAATAACATGCCAAGCCCTCCTCCTCCTCCATTGTGACTTCACCATATCCATTTGCCTACCAAGAATTCACACCAATTGGCACTAATGTCGTGGTAGGCAACGACTACTTGACTCAACTATTGCAACATATGCATAAGGAAGCTCATGAAGATCGGGTTAATGCTTACCGAGCTCAATATCCGCCCCTCCTTCATTTAGCTAGGCAAGGAATACTTGATCCTACATGTCCTTTGCCTAGTTGGGCGGATAGGGAGGTATTATTCCCAAATGCTTCTAGAGATGCTAACATGGATAATGAGGTTGCTAAGGGGAAGGAGATTGTTGTTGATGACGGGGAAGGTAGTGACTCTTGCCAAGAGGAAGAAGAGGAAGAAGTGCAAAGTTCAAGTAATAATGAAGATGGTGAAGCCTCCGGGTCCATGAAGGTAGATGATGATGATGATAGTGAGGAAGTTGATGATGATAGCAATGATAGTGATGAGGATATCGCAATGAGTGACAATTGAGGATTGATAACCTTTTGGAGGATGCCACAAGTGCGGGGTTGATAACCCATTCCATTGTGAGTTTCTTACACCTCCTCTAGCTTTGTTTATGTCTCTTTTTTACAATTTTTAATCTTGATCATTGGTTTTGAGTCCTAGCAACACTCAAAGGACTCCCACCTCGGTCCCATTGAGGTGTCTCATTTTGTTCCCACTTTTGAAAATACAAAATGACAATTAGTTTCATGCATTGCATACTTGTGCATGAACTCCCCCACTTTTACACTAGCAATAGTGTCTTACTTGGTTTGGGGAAGTTCAAGCACAAGCATTAGGAGTTAATCTAAATTAGCTATCCAACCAATAAAATAATGCATCATATAGTGTAGTTTAGAATGCATCATTTATGTATATGTCATGTAGTTTGCATTTTAGTGTAAAAATCATGCATTCTCATTTAGCTTGCATAATTTCCTATCGTATTGGCCATTGAGGACAATGCCCATACTAGTGTGGGGATGGGAAATTCTAACTTGACTTTTAAAACTAAAATTATAAAAATTGAATTTTTGAAAAATAAAAAAATATGTTCTTTTATTTCACAAAAACAAAACCATAAAAACTTGAAAAATTTGAAAAAACCAAAAACATGTTCACTCCTTTATAGTGTAAAATTGTATATTTTCTATATACTTGTTTGTTTGTTTGTTTGTTTGTTTGTTTGTTTACCCTTCTTTCACATTGATCGACTACGCCACATCCGAGACATGAGGATCATGAAGACCGCATGGTATGATCTTTCCAATCTCCTTATTCCTCTCTATGTTAATGACTATGTGGCTTTATTTTGGTTGATGCGGTATGAACCAATGTGATTGTAGGAATGGCATTTAGCTTATATGACATACTAGTTGGAAGAAGCATGTGCATTAGGTTGTATAAATGATAGTTACATCATGGCATGTAGTTGCATTTAGGAAAATTTTTGTGAAAACGTCGATTTGGAAAACTTGACAAGTGTATATAAGGCCCTTGTAGATACTTTTTCTTCTTGAGACTTTGCTCATTAGAATGCTTCTAAAACACCCTAGAATGTGTCATGCTAGTATCCTTTGACTCATGGATTAAGGCCTAGTCAAGAGTACCTTGTGGTGTGATAACTCCTTGGCTACCGATTATTCCAAGGTGACCTTTGAAGCCATGCAACCATCTTCCACATTCTACCACATTTTGTCAATAAAAAGGAATGTGCACAGAAATTTATAATTTGAGTTCAAGCATTGAAATGAAAGATCAAAAAGTTTGCAAAATGCATCAAAGAAAAGAGGAGCAAAAATAGACTCTTATGCTTTAAATATAAGCACCCTCCTTACAAATTAGGGTGACTTTGAAAATGTTCAAAAATGCAAAAAGTTGAAATTATCAAGCATCAAATGCCAAACATCAAAGAAATGGTAAAACGAAATTGTTCTCAAATATCAAATGCCACAAGAAATTGGGGGGAATAACAGCAACATCAAAAGCTGTAACACCCCCTCATACCAAGGTGCCTTACCAAGACCACCCTACCATGAAAGTGTGTTACCATCTCGGTTGCCCGAGGTTAGTACATACCAAAAGCGTCTGAACTGAGCACATTTATTAAAGTACTGTAAAGCATAAAGTTACAACATCCCAAATCCAAATACTGGTTTAACAAAATACAACTCTAAAGTTTAATAATAAAAGAAATCCAATCTAAGACTCAGACGGTGATGCTATGACTGGTGATGGCGATACTCCCAAGACAGTCCCCAAGCTCACACTAGCAATACCTGTCAAGCCTGCTCACCATCCCCGCATGGATCACCGCAGATTCCACAAACAACACGGGGTCAGTATTACTCAAACATTAAGACAAACAAACGGAGAAATCAACTGATCATCGCCAATTCCCAATCTTCCATTCTCACACAGTAACCGACTACACACTGAAGTGTGTAGCCCTGCCAGATTACCCATCGCAACAGTTAATCCTCGACGCCAGTGGGTGACCGCAGCCGATCCCACCTAGTCCAGCTCCTCAACGAGCGACAACAATCCCTGTCCCTTAATGTGCACATCCCCTCCCGTGGCGGGTTCCACGGAGGGCGAACTAGGGTGTGAAGCCACTCCCGCAAGTGACTCCACCACAATCACAATCACATGATACCACAACCATCTCAACACCCTCACACCAACATTGTCACAACAATCTCCATACTCCGATGATCAACAGATAACAATAATCACAACAAACATGTCTTACAAGAAAAAGAATGGCGAGTAGGAAACCCTACCTTAGAAATCAACAGTGGGAAATCACTTGAACACTCAGAAAGGCTCCTCTACGAAGTCTTCTCCTATAACATAATCATATCACACAATTACACATTGCACAACCCCCATAATCCCAATTCCGTAAACATACAGTAACCCCAATGAACACAAATAACGTAGAATAAAACTTACCAACAGTAGGATGAGGATTTGTACGCAAGGACTCCAAAGATTTCACAAACAACAAGGCTATGGGATGATTAGGGAGTGATTAGGGAGAGATTAGGGTTAACGTAGAAATGATGAAGTTGAAAAGATGTTTTGAAAACTGACGTGGGATATAAAATAAATCTTAAACACTCCCTAATCAAACCGTCAAAATAATACTCGCCAGACCGAATACTCGGTCGAGTAAAGTTATACTCGGCCGAGTATCCTCTACTCGGTCGAGTATTCACTATACTCGGCCGAGTATTCGTCGGCAGAACCAAAACAACTCATAACAACAGCACTACTCGGCCGAGTAGGCTCTACTCGGTCGAGTAGTCGCCAAAGAAAATCCGTAGTGTTACAAAAGCAAACTCCCATATGAAACTCAAAACACATTGATCCCTTTATCCATTGAACCCACTTTTATGCATGGTGGAGAGGGGACGACCCTTATTCTTGTCTAGGAAAGAAGGGGAATTCCGCGATCCTACAGTGTTTCTAACACCATAAGGAGTCTACTCTTGACGAAAGCATTGAACGATTGAGGACAAAGGTACCCTAGCTTGACACAATTTGGAGGTGATTTATTGGCATCCTCATAGGCTTAGTAGTTTGAAGAAACCGTATCTATAATGGAGTGTGTACCCTTCGATCGTTTCCCTTGTAGATAATTTCCGCCACTTAGATCAGGAAAATGGCTATTCATTTTTGTAGATGCATCCATTACTTGCTTTTGTGTGCTTAATGATTGGATGTATCGCCATTTTGGCAAGCCCCACCTTGCCTTGCAATAAGGCATCCTACCTCATGGTTGTCTTGTTGTGAGTTTAAGGGGGCGGAGTGAGACCCGCTAATTGTCTTATATCGATTATATTAGTAGGTTAGTTTAAATAAAGGTCCTTGTTTTACTCACCTCTTTACTCGGGATGAGTAAAGGTTTGGTTTGGGGATGTTTGATGTGACTCATATTTGAGCACATTTAGTCCCCAAATTAACCTCGTTCCCATGCTTTATAGCACATATTTGGGTCATTTACTATCTTTAGTTTCCCATTTTGTATATTCTTTGAGGTTTTGTCTCCTTGGTAGGAAAGGATTGCTAACCTTGCATTTATGAGGCGAAACGGAGCTAAATGGATCGCACCTAATGATCAAGCATCATAGAGAAGACCAACACTAGAGGTCTAATTAGATAATAAAGTGAAATGGGCAATGATGAAAGGATCCTTGCATCCCTAACATGATCCTTGCGGATTGTTGAGGAGCTAAAGAAGAGAAGCACTCTGTCCAGGAAACCGAGCGGATTGAGCACGATCCGAGCGTCCCAGAACACCAGGATCCGAGCGGATCATTCCCGGAACGAGCGACTTGAAGTGCCAGCACCCGAGCGTCTCCATGAAGATCCGAGCGGATCACAAGTCAGAAAAGCCCGTGCCACAACACGGGACGAGCAGATCGAGGCAGGACTAGCAAGGAGGATCCGCTCATTTCCCTCGAGAGTAGCATTTCATCAACTTTTCTTAGGGTCTTAATAGTCATTGAAGCCCTTAGTAACCCTAATCCTTGTACCTAATCTTTAGTATAAATACCCCTTTGTACTACCTAGATTAAGATCACTTCTTAACCATCTCTTAATCGCATCTTAATACTCTCAAATTAGTCTTAATCTAGTTGTAATACATTTCTCAATATTAATCACATCTTAATCTTTCCTTAATTTCTCTATTGTTCTTCCTTTATTTTGGGTAATTAGAAGATTATTTAGGTTTATTTGGAGGATTCACAACCTTCCATCAATCAAGTACTTCTATGATTCTTTGTTTTATTATTTGGAATCATTTTCATAGGTATAATTCTCTTTACCCTTGTTTAATTATTGTTAATTACTTTCATTTATTCATCATGTTTTGCTTTGTTAGTATGATTGACAACCTTATTAACATGTTAAACTTGATAATGAGTGAGTAGTTCTTTAACTAGGGTTAATTGGGAATTAGGGGAAACAAACATGGGGATTGATTGATGCTTAATCTAATATGTTTTCATAATTAATTTGCTTGCTTGTTGTGATTTCAACTTATGCACATGTTATGTTTGATGAAATGCGATCCTATGAATCCTTGCATTTTTTGATCCATCACCTATCTCTTTAATGAGGCTTGTAAGCTTATAAACCAACTCGAGCCTCATTAGACCATGAATAAAGTTGAATAGGAAGGATTAAGTCGACTTGTAGGTGTTGTACAGTCTAGACGACTTGGCTCTGGGACCCAAACTTTCATAGGGATTGTAAGATATACACTAATTCGATCCCATCACAACAATAAGTGCTTGCATCTAGTTGAGAACATGATTATATGATCAACTCCCATGAATCCCCTATGAACCCATGACACCCTAGTGCTTTTAATCAATTGTTTACATCTCCTTTTAATTACCTTGCTTTGTTTTCATTACTTTACTTTTATCTTGTTAATTAGTTTAGACCAAGTTCATCTCAACCCAATTTGTGACACCTAAGACATAGCTATTTGAAATTGAAAATCCTACATCAATACCCGTCCCTTGGGATCCGACCTTTACTTGCCTCTTTGCTAAGAGTAGTTTGTGAAGTTATAAATATTGTTTTGGTTGGTAGCTTTTGACGACGAGTTTTAACTACACCACCGTAACTCTCAAATAGTAAAGTTCAAATTCGCTATTGTCGCAAAATTTTCAACAACATGTTTAAGCCTCAAACGACGGCATTAAAAACCATCATTTTTCAAATACAAAAGAAAAACAGTGAGTTTCAAATTCACTATTTTTACAAACTTCCAACAAACGGCAATAAAAACCGTTACCTCTTTTTGAGATTCAAAATCACCGCCAACCACGGGAGCCAGGCTCACAAGCCTCTCCCTTTCCGGCACCATGAACATCCAATATAAACACCGAAATTCCCCAACAGAATATCGGAGGCTTCCCCACAGAGCCCGCTAAACTCAAACTACGTCTCGAAATGGGCTCGTCCAACGCGGCTATTTCCCACATTCAATATGGCCGGCGAGCCTCACAACGCACATTTGACATGGCTGGCGAGCCTCACAACGCACATTCGATATGGCTGGCGAGCCTCACAACGCACAGTCAATATGGCCGGCGAGCCTCACAACGCACAGTCAATATGGCTGGCGAGCCTCACAACGCACATTCGACATGGCTGGCGAGCCTCACAACGCACAGTCAATATGGCTGGCGAGCCTCACAACGCACATTGAATATGGCTGGCGATCCTCACAACGCACAGTCAATATGGCTGGCGAGCCTCACAACGCACATTCAACATGGCTGGAGAGCCTCAAAATGCATCACATTTAACCGCGGCTGGCGAGCCCCTTCATATCCGCAACGCAGCTTGCGAGCCTCTTCATATCCGCAACGCGGCTGGTGAACCCCTTTATATCCGCAACGCGGCTGGCGAGCCCCTTCATATCTGCAACACGGCTGGCGAGCCTTTGTCCTCAAACAAGAAACAACTCAAGGACATATTCCGAAGATGCCTCAGGTGTGACTCCTTCTTATGGCTGGCGAGCCTTTGTACGTAGTTTAACGGACTTTAAACGACCCGCACGGACAGTCGACAGACTCTAAACTATTCCCGACGATAGGTCCTTAACTCGTATCCCCGAGTCGCCTTGGCGTCGCCCTCCTTGATGACAGGTCCTTGGCCCGAACCCTTTCGAGCCGCCTCGACGTCACTTCGGTCTCCAGGTTGTAATCTTCGATTGACCTGGGGGCTATACTTTGACTTTCGTCATGTCCAAGCCTCAGTCAAAGTGGGGGCTGTAGATACCCATTATCTGTCAAGTCTCCAACAAAAACCTGATGATTATCGGACTACAACATGCTTAGGAATTGCAGCGTTTGATCGACAGTTTTGTACAACTATACTTCTGAAAACTTAAAACGATTCCGAAAGCAAAACATTCCAAAACTTTTCAAAAGTACCTGGAGTGTTTAATGCATGACGACGGAATGGCATTAACTAGAGTCAAAACCAAATCGTACCAAAAACCGACTCAAAATTCAAATCCCGACTCCAACAACGAGTCAAATCGAGTCAAACACAAAAAACAAACTTCTCAAGACTTCAATGTTATGTATTTCCCGGAATGCTTCATGGTCAAGTACAAATCATGTCATCCAAAACATAGGATATAACAAATCATGATTACAATTGTGTGATAGTGACAAGACACCTCGAAGACCCGCGAATTGGCTCACGCCTCTTTGAGCAGCCCATGCGGCAACATCGCTCAAAACGCACACAACCACCCATTTCTCTATAATTACCTACCTTCACACACCATAACACCTTACACGAGTGTCCGCCCACTCATTTATCATTTAAAATTCTAGACTCGACTTCTCAAGTCATAAACCGACACGTGTTTTCGATCTACCGATTGAAAACACAAGCCTTACACATTGTTTATTACCGTCATCGTGCATTAAATCACTTGACCGACCATCTCGACAAAATACACCATCATAAAACTTAAAACACTCTTTTTACATTGCTAAAATGGTTTTCAAACCGAGTTTTCCGACCAAACAAGTTGGTACACTTTCGTCGATTTCTCGTCTCATGCCTATCATGTAAGTATAAGGGTGTAAAAATCCTCTTCTATCATGTTTTTCATTTGTTTTATGACTATAACATGCTAAAACATGCATAACATGGTCCAAATATGGGATAAATGAGCGAAAACCGGATTTTGGCAGGAGACAGGGGCTTCTTGTATAGCAGCATGGCTTGCATCTAAAGCCCCTCACAGGCCTTAATCCAGTCGTGTTTGGTCTCTTCTTCCCCTTAATTTTCATTTTATATTTGTAGTCGGTTTTTACCATTTCAAATATTTCAAATCATTTTCATGACAAAATTTTGACCATAAAATATTTTTCACCCTTGGTTCCTAATACCATGACGGTTTAATCCGTGTTTCGTTGATAATATTTGGTTAATTATATTTTAAAAGGTATTTTAAAAACCTTTTATTTCTTTACATTTTCAAAACAAATGAATTAGTCATAAATACAAAATCATCCTTGGTCCTACATACCATGTAGGATTTTAACCCGAGTACGATGATAAACATTGACTAATCACAAACAAATGAACTTAAAACAATTAGTTCATAATCATTTTCGAAACTATTCATGTCAAGCTTGCAAAACCGAACCCGACATCGAATTTTGTCAAAATAATGATAATTATTCAAGTCTCGTTCTTCACATCAACACAAAAGCGGTCTAAACGACATTTTCAAACCAATATGGGTTCAAACACCCTATTTTCAAACCACTTTACAAACTTTTTAATGGTCAGAAGACGTCCCTTTAATCTGTTCACCCGCGCCTAAACAGGCCAATCATTTACCCATTTTCAAATCAGGACAGGCCTGTTTGCATCGCCTGATGGCTAGCTCCTATACAAGCTGTCTGATGCAGACCCTGATTCTTTCCAGAACTCGTCTATGACGATCCCAACTTCGGTTAACCCGAATAAAGGACGGATCATATGGCAAATCTGGTCTTTTACGTTGTATTTGCAAAACGCCTTACTAAGATAAATGGATCACGTTATGCACCATAAACCTAACTCAGTAAATTGATGTTTAATTTCTGTCTTGCATGCAAATCAACATTAAATCTAACTCGTCATCAAATACTTGATACTAGGATTAAATAACTGACATAGAAAGCTCACATGTTATGTTCAAACTCGTGGATACGCATTCATGCATTTACCCGTTTTATCAACTTTTGCATTTAACCAACCAAGATCGATCAGTAGAGGCCGCTACCGCGGGCGGGATAGGGTGTCCGATTAAAGGGCTTCCCAATACATACCTTCTCCTCTTACCCAGAAACTTTGGATAGTGGACGACCTTTGACGTGGGCGTGTCGTTGTACACCCAATCAAAACACATTTATAATACTCGACAAACAACTAGTTAGCGGTAAGTCGAGGTCGATCCATGGGACGGTGTGCTTTGGGTTCTAAGTCTGTCTATCTCAATTTATGCTAGTGTCACAATTTGTTTGGGTTTGTAGTTGTATTCTAGACTAATGCAAGCAATATAGTAAAACAAGCAATAAAAGGAAAGATGTAAACAATTGATTAAAAGTGCTAGGATATCATGGGGTCATAGGGGATTCATGGTATTGATCTTACAAACATGTTTAAAAAGTTGCAAGCAATTAATATTGTGGAGGAACCGAGTTGGTTTATGTCTTACGGTTCATAGGAAGAGTTGGGTCCCGGAGCCGAATCGATTAGATTGTACAACACCTACAAGTCGACTTACTTTCCTCCTATTCAACTTCTATGCATGGTCTAACAAGACTCGAGTTGGTTTATATCTTACAAGTCAAGTTGAGTAGATAAGAGATGGTAAAAATGCAAGGATTCATAGGCTTAGCATTTCATCAAACATAACATGTGCATAAAGTTGACATCACAACAAGCAAGCAATTTAATCATGTGAACATATTAGATTAAGCATGAATCAATCCCATGTTGGTTTCCCCTAATTACCCACTAATCCTAGCTAAAGAAACTACTCACTCATTATCATGGGAAATATGTCATTAATGGTGTCAATCATCACAACAAGTATAAACATGATAATAGAATGAAGAAATGAACAATAAAGATTAAAGAGTAAAAAAATTATACCAAATTTGAGATGATCTAAGTAATAAAGCAAAGAATAATAGAAGAAATTTGATTGATTGATGGAAGGTTGTCAATCCTCCAATAATAATCCAATAATCTTCAATTACCCAAAAGTAATAAACTTGAACAATAATTAAGGAGAGATTAATGTGTGATTTGTGGAAAGATTGAGATTAATCTATTCTAATCTACTCCTAATCTAATCTAAGAGAATTTCCTTCTAAGAGAGCTTGGTAAAAAGGACCCCCTTATTGATTACTACAAATGGGGTATTTATAGTAGAAATTAGGTGGATGCATTAGGGTTAACTAAGGGCTAAACTAGTAATTACACTTTTTAGATTGAGCAGGGAGGAGCCGGTATTTTTCGAAGGAAGGGCTTCTTTCTTTGTAGCTTGGAGAAGACGAAATTTCGCTGTTCTGGAATCCGTGCGTATTGGAGTCGGGACGGGCGGATTCAGGGAGGGGAAGACGGGCGTCTTCGAGGGAATACGGGCGAATTCTGGTGGCTGCTAACCCGGGCGTTTTTGGCAGAAAACGCACGGATTGTGCTGTGGAGGACGGGCGGATTGTGGAGAAACCGCACGGATTGTAGCTCAGCATCGTCCTTCTTCTTTTCTTCCCTTTTCTTCATAAAATCCTTGGGGATTTCCTCGGGGATGCAAGGATCCTTTCTAGTCATTGCTCATCTACTATCATATGTACAAAGGTCTTCTAATCTTATCACTCCTTGATGCTTGGTCATTGAATTCAATCAATTTAGTCTCGTTTTGCCCTGAAAATGCAAGATTTGCACTCCTTTCCTACCAAGGGATCAAAATCTCAAAGAATATGCAAAACAAAGAACTAAAGACAATAAATGACCCAAATATGCACTAAAAAGCATGGGAACAAGGCTAATTCGGGGGCTAAATATGCGCTAATTATGGTCACATCAAATATCCCCAAACCGAACCTTTGCTCGTCCCGAGTAAAGAGGTGACAAAAACTAGACCTTTATTTAAACTATCCTACTAATATAGCCGATATGAGACAATTAGCGGGTCTCACTCCGCCCCTTCAACTCACAACAAGACAACCATGAGGTAGGATGCCTTCTTGCAAGGCAAGGTGGGTCTTGCCAAAATAGCGACACATCCAATCATTAAGCACACAAAATAAATAATGGATGCATCTACCAAAGAATAGCCACTTTCCTCATCTAAGTGGCGGAAATTATCTACAAGGGAAGCAATTCAAGGGTACACACTCCTTCATAGATGCAATTTCTTCAAACTACTAAGCCTAGAAGGATATCAATAAATCACCTCTAAGTTGTGTCAAGCTAGGCTACCTTTGTCCTCAATCGTTAAATGCTTTTGTCAAGAGTAGACTCCCTATGGTGTTAGAAACACTGGAGGATCGCGGAATTCCCCCTCTTGCCTAGACAAGAAGAAGGGTCGTCCCCTCTCTACCATGCACAAAAATGGATACGATGGATAAAGGGATCGATAGATATTTGAGTTTCACTTTGGGAGTTTGCTTTTGTTTTTGTTTTTCCCCCCAATTTCTTGTGGCATATAACATTTGAGAACACTTTCCTTTGCCATTTCTTTTGAGTTTTGGCATTTCAACACTTGACAACGTTCAACTTTTCTTTGCATTTCTTTTGAACATTTTCAAAGTCACCCCATATGTAGTGAGGGTGCCTTATATTAGAAGCATAGGAGTCTATTTTTGTTCCTCTTTTCATTTGATGCATTTTTGCAAACTTTCTTTAACTTTTCATTTCATTGAACTCAAATTGATTTCTTTTTGTGCCCATTCCCTTTGATGACAAAAATCTGGTAGAACATGGATGATGGATGGATGCATGGTTTCAAGGTTCACCTTGGAATAAACGGTAGCCAAGGAGTTATCACACCACAAGGTACTCTTGACTAGGCCTTAATCCATGGGTCAAAGGATACTATCATGACACATCCTAAGGTGTTTTACAAGTATTCTAACAAGCAGAGTCTTAAGAAGAAAAAGCATCTACTAGGGCCTATATACACTTGTCAAGCTTCCCAAGTAGACGGTTTCGCAAAATTTTCTAACATGCAAACTACATGTCATGATGCAACTAACATATAAACATCCTAATGCAAATGATTCTACCAACTAATATGACATATACACTAAATGCAAGTCCTAAATTCACATTGTTATACCGCATCAATCAAAATAAAGCCACATAGTCATTAACATAAAGAGGAAAAAGGAGATTGGAAATATCATACCATGCGGTCTTCAATATCCTCATGTCTCGGATGTGGCGTAGTCAATCAATGTGAAAAAGGATAGACAAACACAATATATACAAACACTATATACAAGACTACACTACAAAGGAAATGAACATGTTTTTGTGTTTTTCAAATTTTCAAATTTTTATGGTTTTTGTTTTTATGAAATTAAAAGAACATATTTTTGTGATTTTTCAAAACTTTTCAATTTTTATGCATTTTTGGAATATAAATTCCCATCCCCCACTTTATTTTGGACATTGTCCTCAATGTACATGTAGGAGTAGGAATAAAAAGGAAATACATGTTTTTTGGATTTTTGAAATTTTATGGAAAGAAGTACAAATGCAATGATATGATATGAATGAATGCATGCTCTAACTAAATGCAATTCTATATGACATATATAACAAATGAATGCAATCTACACTAGATGATGCATGATTTCTAGTAAACTATGGTCACCTATGATCAAACCTCCCCAAACCGATTTAAACACTATCTCTAGTGTAGAAAAGAATAGGATTGGTCATTAGTGACTATGCATGAATTCTAGTCTGTATGCAACTATCTACATGAATCATGTGAAATATATTACAATGCAACTATACTATATGAACTAACTAATGTAAATGCAATATGAAATATAATACAAATGCAAGCTAAATGTATATGTAAATAACTAAATGCAAGTGTGAATGTAATGCAAAGTGAAAGGAAAGGATATCTTACAAATGGTGGTTTGAGGTAGGACTCCACCAAACTCATTCCTTGTTGCCATGATTATTGATGTTGTCCATGTTGCTCAATGCTCTCAATAACCGGTCAAAGGCTTGAGCACAATCCTCAAATAAGCATGAATACGGTTTGTTCCAATTCAATATGAAGCTTGGCCAAGGTAGCTTGCCACTTACTCTCTCATTCACCTTGCCCTTGGCACTTGAGTCTTTGTAATGCTTCAAACCGATAAGCCCACGATTCTTGCTAACAAAAGGTATGAAGTATGGCTTATTTTCATCCGGAGATTTCCACTTACCACCTTCTCCTCTAAGTTCGGTGATGATGATAGCACTTTGATTTGTCAATCCTTCCAAAGTAGAAGGAGAATTCTCATAACATTGATGATCGGATACCTTAGGAGTTGAGATTGTGGGTGCTAAACCTCCACAAGCACGTTCATTTGCAATTTTGTTCTTGAGCTTCTCCACCAAGTACCCTTTATATGATGTTTTGACCTTTTGGAGAAGGTCCACCATATCATCTCCAACAATCATAGGTTCCATGGTGGGTGCGAAAAGGTCTTCATGGTCAATAGGAAAGAGGAATTCATCTTCTTCATGGAAGCATACCTCAAACTTCTCAAGGATGGGCTACTCAAGTAAGGCAATCTCACAACTCCATTCCTCTTCTTCATTGCAAGACACATATCCCGCATAAGCTTCTTCCATAGGCTTGTCATCATCGCTATCTCCATACGAATCATAGATAGGGGCTTCACTCTTCTTCATTAATTCTTCCTCCACCATCTCAATATTCATATCAAAGGTCACACCCTCATACTCACAAAGGCTAAGAGTATTTGGCTTACTCAACCTCATGTCTTCATCATCAAATACCACACTTCCATACTCACAAGAGCTCAAGGAGATTGGCTCTTCTCACTTCACATCTTCTTCATCAAAGGTCATTGCCTCAAATTCACATTCATGTTCAATGCTCAAGGATTGGTGGGGAGTGTTTGTTTGGGTTGCTTTCATTTGGGCAATTCGAATTGCCAACTCCTTACCATGGGTAACAATGCTTTGGAGAACATTGTTCTTATTTTGGCTCTCCTCTAGAATTTGTGTGAAGAAATTTTGTTGGTCTCCCATCATTTGGAGAACCATATCTTGAATGTCAAAGTTGGGCTCATCTTTTTGTTGTGGCTGGGTGTGAAAGTGCTCATATTGTGGCATTTGGAATTGGTTGCAAAGTGAGTTTTGGGTGGGTGGTTGTTGTTGATATTGGATGTGGTGATTTTGGTGGGAAAAGTTGGGGTAGTAATTAGGATTTTCATTGTACAAATAGTAAGGTAGGTTTGTGTTGACTTGCTCCTCAAACTCCCCATACCCATAGTCATACTCAAAAGATCCACCAAATACTCCATATGTCAAGTCTTGAGCCATCATAGCTAAGACAAGAAAACAACTACAAGCATGGAAACTACACAAAAACGGTAAGAACAATCCTTGAGGAACAAGTTCCTCAAGGTCAAAGCAAAATTAAAATAGACAAACAAGTAAGAACTTAATCACATAGCACCCTCCCCGGCAACGGCGCCATTTTTGACGTGGGCGTGTCGTTGTACACCCAATCAAAACACATTTATAATACTCGACAAACAACTAGTTAGCGGCAAGTCGAGGTCGATCCATGGGACGGTGTGCTTTGGGTTCTAAGTCTGTCTATCTCAATTTATGCTAGTGTCACAATTTGTTTGGGTTTGTAGTTGTATTCTAGACTAATGCAAGCAATATAGTAAAACAAGCAATAAAAGGAAAGATGTAAACAATTGATTAAAAGTGGTAGGATATCATGGGGTCATAGGGGATTCATGGTATTGATCATACAAACATGTTTACAAAGTTGCAAGCAATTAATGTTGTGGAGGAACCGAGTTGGTTTATGTCTTACGGTTCATAGGAAGAGTTGGGTCCCGGAACCGAATCGATTAGATTGTACAACACCTACAAGTCGACTTACTTTCCTCCTATTCAACTTCTATGCATGGTCTAACAAGACTCGAGTTGGTTTATATCTTACAAGTCAAGTTGAGTAGATAAGAGATGGTAAAATTGCAAGGATTCATAGGCTTATCATTTCATCAAACATAACATGTGCATAAAGTTGACATCACAACAAGCAAGCAATTTAATCATGTGAACATATTAGATTAAGCATGAATCAATCCCATGTTGGTTTCCCCTAATTACCCACTAATCCTAGCTAAAGAAACTACTCACTCATTATCATGGGAAACATGTCATTAATGGTGTCAATCATCACAACAAGTATAAACATGATAATAGAATGAAGAAATGAACAATAAAGATTAAAGAGTAAAGGAATTATACCAAATTTGAGATGATCCAAGTAATAAAGCAAAGAATAATAGAAGAAATTTGATTGATTGATGGAAGGTTGTCAATCCTCCAATAATAACCCAATAATCTTCAATTACCCAAAAGTAATAAACTTGAACAATAATTAAGGAGAGATTAATGTGTGATTTGTGGAAAGATTGAGATTAATCTATTCTAATCTACTCCTAATCTAATCTAAGAGAATTTCCTACTAAGAGAGCTTGGTAAAAAGGACCCCCTTATTGATTACTACAAATGGGGTATTTATAGTAGAAATTAGGTGGATGCATTAGGGTTAACTAAGGGCTAAACTAGTAATTACACTTTTTAGATTGAGCAGGGAGGAGCCGGTATTTTTCGAAGGAAGGGCTTCTTTCTTTGTAGCTTGGAGAAGACGAAATTTCGCTGTACTGGAATCCGTGCGTATTGGAGTCGGGACGGGCGGATTCAGGCAGGGGAAGACGGGCGTCTTCGAGGGAATACGGGCGGATTCTGGAGGCTGCTAACCCGGGCGTTTTTGGTAGAAGACGCACGGATTGTGCTGTGGAGGACGGGCGGATTGTGGAGAAACCGCACGGATTGTAGCTCAGCACCGTCCTTCTTCTTTTCTTCCCTTTTCTTCATAAAATCCTTGGGGATTTCCTCGGGGATGCAAGGATCCTTTCTCGTCATTGCTCATCTACTATCATATGTACAAAGGTCTTATAATCTTGTCACTCCTTGATGCTTGGTCATTGAATTCAATCAATTTAGTCTCGTTTTGCCATGAAAATGCAAGATTTGCACTCCTTTCCTACCAAGGGATCAAAATCTCAAAGAATATGCAAAACAAAGAACTAAAGACAATAAATGACCCAAATATGCACCAAAAAGCATGGGAACAAGGCTAATTCGGGGGCTAAATATGCGCTAATTATGGTCACATCAACCTTATCCAGGGCGTACGAGAGTCATTCTAGAGATAAGATGCTAAAGAGGGACGATTCGTTATCTTTAGTACCTATATGAAACACCGCTTTTTGCCTTGGTTAACCTAGATATAAAGTGGATTCGAACGGGTTCCAAGCATCCCACAAATGCTTGGTGGCGACTCCGAACATCTCTTGTATCGTTTCGAGACCCTTGTCGAGACGAAACCGACCGATCTAAAATGATCGATCGAAAGCATTTTTACACCGCCGAGCGTGGCTTTCAAAAGACCGCTATACGTTCGCAGATTGGCCTGGCATGTAGGTGCCCATGTCGACAGAAAATTCCTCCCTCTTTCCTTCCTACATCTATATAAATAGGTTATCTACTTACCCATAATCATATACAACATAAAAACGGAAATAATTGATCTAAGGAAAAGGAGAAGGATCTAAGGGAGAAAAATAATGGAATTTATCAAAGTATTATCGCCTCAAGGTAATTCATCGTTATTTATGTTTATATCGCCTTATTCAATTAATTTATCGTATATGTACCGTATAGACCACCATGAACAGCGCCGTTGACCTTATTAGCTACCTTTGACTGTCTTGATTATAGTAGGACCAACCGTGACCATTGTTGACCACCGTGGGTGGCGGAATTGACGTCTAAACCTGGGTTGTCGTGAGATTGAAGACGGAACTTATACCTTGTATGACTAATTGACGTGGGACCTGGGTGGTTTGTTATGTTGGCTGTGGGCGGTCCTAGTGGTGGTGTCGGAATGGTTGCAGGTGGTGGTTGGTACGGTGGATGTCGGGTATTGGTGGTTGTGTAGTGTTTCTGTTGTAAAATGAGTCTTTTGTCGTTTTGGGTTGGTCGTGGGCTGTCCTAGGTTGTCGTGGCAGGTGGTGGAACCACCGTGGGCCAAGGGAGATCACGGTGGTGGCCACGGGCTGTCATGGTGCTGGTAAGAGTGGTGAGTGTGTGTTTGTGATTGGTTTGTGTTGGGTTTGATGGTAGTGTCTAAGGCGAGTTCATGGGGTCTGTTTAGGGCGGTTTGGATGGTGGTTATTAGCTGTTGGGATACGTCATGGTGCAGGCTAGAGGTGGCAATCTTGGGTGGTGGTTTTGGTGGTTAGTGGTGTCGGGCAAAGACGGGTTTAGGATGGGTGTTGGTCACGATTTGTAAACCGTGTAGGAGGTGTATTTTTGGGTTATTTTTAACGGCTAATATGGGTGATTTGGGATTTATTTTTAAGACGGGTTGTACATAACAATTTACACGGGAAAATAATTAATATAATTAAATTATAATTGATTAAATTATAATAATGAATTGAATAATTAATACTTAAATCATAATATTGTATTTAGGTGACACTTTTGAAGTGGAGTACTTCTGATTATTTTCTTGGACTGCTTTATTGGATTTTGCTGCTGAGGTAGATTATCTACTCAAGTTGAATGTGTATTGATGTAATTTATCCATTGAATATTAATTGGAATCGGATGTTGGTTGTTGGATGGCTAATGTTATTGTTTATCCGTTGAAATATTATTATCCGTATTGCATATTAGTATTGTTGTTGTTTGAATACCCGGACTAGGAGTGGCAGGTTATAATTGAAGAACCGGACCAGGGGTGGCGGTATATAAAAGGGTGTCTCGGAGTTTTATATTATTGTACAAACCGGACCAGGGGTACGGTGGCGGTTTATACAAAGGGTGTCACGGGATTCGCTATTGGTTATATGGGTGTCTCGGAATATTAATATATGGGTGTCTCAGAGGATGTGTAGATGTTGGATTTGTGAACAGATTGAGCCTTTGCATATTTAACTTGATTTATTGTGATATTATTCTTATTGTTTAGATATTCCTACTCCACCGTTAGGTTGACCGTGTATTTGTTAAACACCTGTGATGAACCAATAATTGGGGAGCAGATTGATTTCAGGTAATTGAGCTGACTTAGAAGGGGAACTGAAGGGCGAGAGGCTATGACATTTAGTTAGCTGTCTAGATCACTTAGAATGGTTAAACATTATTTAGTAATCGTTTTATTTAATTGCGCTGCAGTTGTATTTCAATTAGTTACAGTTATTTATTTCTGATTATGTAATAAAGCCATTTAAACATTATATTTATTTAAAGTATTGTTGTTTCATTCACCTTTGCATTCACTACTTCAGGCAGCTGAGATGGTAACACTTTCATTTTTCTGGGAATGCCTAGTAAAGGCTCTTAAATAAATAAGGGTGTTACAAAAAGGTATAAGAGACGATGTTCCTCAGGCCTAAAACAAATGAACTCATTGAATTTAGGATGTGTCTAATAAAATGAACCCGGATAAAAACTGTTAGGAGCCCCCTTAAGGTTTGGGATGAGAAATAGGGGCCTCCTTACACCAAAATTCTGGCCCTTCCAGTTTTGAACCGGGCACCTTGAGAGAAATTGAACGAGTGGGGTAATTAGAAAGTATTTTATTGCTTGACGGTCAATTGTTTGTTTTAAGATAGAAATTTCTAACCTTGTTGCAAGACGCGGATTGAGGTAAGTAATATGTGACGCTATTTTTGGCCTAGGGCCATGTGAATTGAAGTAATTGTTGCGAATTATTTTGTTAAATTGGATGATAATATGCATCAAATAATAAATTGGATTACTTGGTTGAAATTATATAAATTAGTTTGAATTGATTAATAGCATGAATGATTAATTTACATGAGTGGATGTTATGTGAATTAGAAATATTATGTCTAGTGATATGCGGTTATGTGATCGCTGAACCATGATTAGTTTTAATAATTTGTCGATAAAAGCAATAAATTTTTTGTTGATGGGCTAATATGGGATGGCTAAAAGCCGTGGTGGTGTGGCGGTTTGGAGGTCGTGAGTCACGTGATTGACTGGCCTTAGGCCAGTCTGGTCAACCTGAAAGGATTCTATAACCCTCTAATTAAACTCTTTTAATTATTAATCTAATTTACTCTTTAAAACTAGATGTTGATCTTATGCATGCATAACAAAATAAAACAAAGATTAAGAAGAATACTTCTTACATTACAGAAATCGGATATTAAGGGCACAAGTAAGAACACCTTTCTTACTTGTTCTTGAGCTTAAATAAATGGATGATCCTCCTTTGTCTCAATATTGTGAGAACCTCCTATCAATTGCACTAAGACTAACCCAAAATCTCTACTAATATTAACGAGATATTAAGTAGAAATATTCCCTAGTTTATACTAATATTACTTGTATTACTACACTAGTAATAAGTAGAAGAGTATTAGTATTTTTAGAGTTGTAGAGAGAAAAAGTTTTTGAGAGATGCATGTAAATTATATAAACATTTGGTAAGAATAAGAGTGTCCAAATAATAAGCACATGGATGCCCTTTTCTAGGCAAACACACGGCACACCAATGCCAAATGGAGTGATTTTTGCTCTTACTTTAATCACATGCAAATGTTAAGAGTGTATGAGTAGGTTTGATAATTATGGTGTAAGATACTAATGTCATATGCACATGACATTAGTTAGAAATTTGGACAAAGTAAAGAGTAAAATAATACTCTCCAAAACCGGTGGCCATGTGCCATATTTGTCCAATTTTAATTTTTAACATTTGTCCCACAAATGCTTATAAATCATGTGATCAATTATCTTATATAATTAATTATTAATATGATCATTTAACAATTAAATATCACTATTAATCAAATAATATATACTCAACAGTTAAGTAGTATACTACCATTATATAATGGGTCCCATAATTACTAGTTAGTTAAATTACAACTCCTTGTAAATATAAATAACTTATTACCTCTACCTCAAAATATTTATAAAACCTCAACTAATTTAGTAACTCAACATTTAATTACTAAATTAAATCTTATTTAATCATATTACAATAAGATATACAATTCAACTCACATAAAGAGGGATTAATTAATCTGTATCAAATACAATTAATTAATTATCTATTTTGGTTTCATCCTTTAGGTGTGACCTTAAGGGATCAACTGACCACCCCCGTCAAACGACAGTAATGTCAAACTCTAGTCAGCCAATCATTACCGATTAATGTTGATCAGTTGATTTATATAAATGAATCATCCCTTTACGTATTCTTATTATGAGTTTCAATAATGTGATCACACTATTATTGAGGACACATACTCCAACAATCTCCCACTTGTCCGAGACAAGTGTGCGTCACCAATTCTCTTTTCCTATTACTATCTCCCACTCAATGCAAGGTGTCTTGGAGGTTGTTCTTGCATTTGATCATATCTAGAGTGTTTTCCTCGATCAGGAGAGTAACTGTTTGACCGGAATTATCTACCGTAGATACTTTCCGAGCGTGGCCACGCATTTCCAGTTCACTACTCCTCGAGTGGCCTTGAGATTTCAAATAACCCTGACAAGGGGGTGGACAGTTCCTATCGCACTGTTCCCTTTGTTTAGCCACAGTTCATCATGACCCAAGAGATGCCCATTTGACCCCATTTACGAAAGTCGTAGAGCATAACTCAAAGTCACTTAGAAACTGTGCCAACTTGGGCGAATAGTCTTTAGTCACAGAATTGACTCAAAATAATACTATAGTAGCTCTTGCCACGACCAGGCTATATATGAATTACAGGAACTATATAAGCGGTCACTGCCCGACAGAGAGTGTGATGTGACTCGTATTTGCGCACATTTAGTCCCTTAATTGAGCCTATTTTACATATTACTATAGCGTTCCATAGCCATTTTATCCGTCAAATGCCTTCTATTTTGCTTTCCTATTGCATTATGTTTGTTTTGTAGGAAAGAAAACAATTAGGCGGAAGTTCCCGTCTCTCGTGCTTAGTTGAAAGGTTATTGATGATATTGGCTGAACGAGTATAGAAGGAGAGGCAAGAACTAATACCAACAATGCAAGAATAAGAAGTATGTGAGAGAAAGAAGCTAAAGCACTCTGAACAACAATCTGAGCGTCCTAGCTTCAAGACGCTCGTCGCCACCTCAAGCAATCCAAGCGTCCCGACTACCAAGCCGCTCGTCTCCTCTGCCCACAATCCGAGCGTCTTCCCCCTTTGCACGAGCGGACCGTGGCAACTTCAGCAATATGCTCATCTCCTCGAGAATACTTGCATTTACCTACTTAGAACTTAGAATTGTTAATTACTAATTTAGCCTTATTTAACCTAATGATGCACTACTATATATATACCCCATTTTTGTAATAATAAAGGAGCCTTCCACAGTAGAAAATTCTCTTAGATTATATTAGGAGTAGATTAGAATAGATTAATCTCATTCATTCCACAAAATTACACATTAATCTTTCCTTAGTTATTGTTCAAGTTTATTACTTTTGGATAATTGAAGATTATTGGGTTATTATTAGAGGATTGACAACCCTTCATCAATCAATCAAGTTATCTTCTTTTAATCTTCCTTTATTATTTGGATCATCTCAAGTTTGGTATAATTCCTTTACTCTTTACTCTTTATTGTTTATTTTCCTTAAAGCCCTTATCATGAAATGCTAAGCCTATGAATCCTTGCATTTACAATCATCTCTTATTTATTCAACTTGACTTGTAAGATATAAACCAACTCGAGTC
Organism: Silene latifolia; assembly: GCF_048544455.1. Lineage (NCBI taxonomy): Eukaryota > Viridiplantae > Streptophyta > Magnoliopsida > Caryophyllales > Caryophyllaceae > Silene > Silene latifolia. The sequence continues at coordinate 153,935,219 of NC_133536.1, read as the reverse complement.
TAGTTAGACCTTGCATAGAAGTGATTAGGAGGAAAGTAAGTCGACTTTTAGGTGTTGTACAATCTAATCGATTCGGCTCCGGGACCCAACTCTTCTTAAGAACCGTAAGACATACACCAACTCGGTTCCTTTACAACATTAATTGCTTGCAACCTTGTGAACATGTTTGTATGGATAACTCCCATGAATCCCCTATGAACCCATGATGTCCTAGTACTTTTAATCATTTGTTTACATCCTTCCTTTTATTACTTGTTTTATTTTATTGCTTGCATTAGTCTAGAATACAACTACAAACCCAAACAAATTGTGACACTAGCATAAACTGAGATAGATAGACTTAGAACCCAAAGCACACCGTCCCATGGATCGATCTCGACTTAACCACTAACTACTTGTTTTGTTGAGAATATAAATGTGTTTGATTGGATGTGTGACGACCAACTTTTGTCCCATCAAAATGGCGCCGTTGCCGGGGACGGTGTTATGTGATTAAGTTCTTACTTGTTTGTCTATTTTAGTTGTGCTTTAACCTTAAAGAGCTTGTTCTTCAAGGTTCGTTCTTACCGTTTTTGTGTAGTTTCCATGCTTGTAGTTGTTTCCTTGTCTCAGCTATGATGGCTCAAGACTTGACATATGGAGTATGTGGTAGATTCTTGAGTATGACCATGGGTATGGGGAGTTTTAGGAGCAAGTCAACACAAATGTACCTTATTATTCATACAATGAAAATCCTAACTACTACCCCAATATTTCCCACCAAAATCACCACATCCAATACCCACAACAACCGTCCACCCAATACCCATGTCATAGTGAATTTCAATTGCCACAATACAACCACTTTCACACCTACCCACAACAAAAAAATGAACCCATTCAAAATGTGATTCTCCAAATGATGGGAGATCAACAAAACTTCTTCAAACAAATGCTAGAGGAAAGTCAAAAGAGAGACAATGTTCTTCAAGGCATTTTCACCCAAGGTGAGGAATTGGAGATTCAAATTGCCCAAATTAAAGAATCCCAATAAACCACTCCTCGCCATTCCTTAAAAATTGATCATGAATATGAATATGAAGTAGTGACCTTTGATATGGAAGAAGGGAAGTGGTAAGAGCCAATTCCGTTGAGCTCTTGTGAATATGAAAGCGTTGTATTCAGCGAAGAAGATATGAGGTTGAGTAAGCCAAATACTCTTCGCCTTTGTGAGTATGAGGGTGTGTCTTTTGATGTGAGCATTGAGATGTTGGAAAAAGAATTTAATGGAGCCCCCATCTATGATTCTTATAAAGATATCTATGATTATAAAATCGTGTTTTGCAAGAACTCATGGGGTAAGGAAGCGGAAGTTTGTGAGGTTGCTCTACTTGAGGAGCCTATCCTTGAGAAATTTGAGATATCTTATCATGAAGAAGAAGAATATCCCTTCCCTATTGCCTATGAAGACTACTTTACACCCACTATGGAATCTATGATTGTTGACGACGATATGGTGGATCTCCTCCAAAAGGTCAAGACATCATACAAAGGGTACTTGGTGGAAAAGCTCAAAAAGAAACTTGCACATGAAGCTACTCGTGGGAATTTGGCGCCCACAATGTTAACCTCTAAAGAACTCAATCATCAAGGTCATGACAATTCTCCTTCTACTTTGGAAGGATTGAATAATCAAAATGCTATCATCATCACCGAAATTGAAGAAAAAGGTGGTAAGTGGAAGTCTCCGAACAACCGCGAACCATACTTCATACCTTATGTTGACAAGAATCATGGGCTAGTTGGTTTGAAGCATCGTAAATATTCAAGTGCCAAGAAGAAGAAGAAAACAAAGATGAATGACAAATTTCTTTGGATACGCTTCGTCTTGAAGTTAACCAAACCATACTTATGCTTATTTGGAGCTTGTTCACAAGCCTTTGATCTCCTCCTAAGAGCCTTGAGCTCTATGGACAAAGAATTTCTACAAATTAAACTAGTTTGGTGGAGTCCTATCTCAAACCACCATTTGTAAGATATTTCTCGAACCTTTGCCTTGTATAATATTGTACATTTCCGCACTCTTATTTACAATTTCTTGCATGAGAGTAGTGAGAGAGAGTTTTCTTACATTTTTATTGAGCACAATTTCAGAAAAAGATAAGGAGGAATAACAAAAGGGTGCAAGGGTATGATCTTGGAAAGAAAAGAATGAAAAGTATAAAAAACAGCGCAGGACGCTTGATACCCGTCGTTGTGAGTACCAAAGATAAAATTTATAATTCCTATTAGGACTAACCTAGGCTAGTGGTAACAGGGTCGAACCACAAGGAGGCAGTTGTAAATTTTAGTTGATTTATGTTCAGTCTGAGGTAACTATCGCGGGGGTTGAATTGAATTGGTCTACAGCTAAAAGTGAATAAAGATAATAAACTAAATAAACGATCTAGACAGATAAAAGAAGGGTACTAGGATGGTCGGTTCATTATAGCTTCGGCGGCAGCAAACTAAGTCGGTCTGAATCAAACACAGGTAAGGCGGGAAATAAAGAGGTCCTCTCGATCCACTCTTAACAAATAACATCTTTCGATCTCGCTATAGGTCCCTAATATCACTAATACTAACTTTCGTCCTGAAAAGTGACTAACGGTCTAAACTATACCTATCTTTCGATCTTAGCACAGTCTAGTCGATTTAATTGATGGTCTAATAACTTCCCCAATCTTTCGATCTAATGGGTCGGTCACAAAATAGGTATCTAACTGGTCGCATGCATTCGATTCGTTAAATACAAGATTAAATTCAATTAAAATGAAGGAAACCCTACAAGGTCAGTCGATCGACCGACAATGTCAGTCGATCGACCAACACGCGAGACAGTCCATGTCTAATCTAATGCCGCCTTTGCCATAAATCGCCTACATCCTAGCACTATAGAATTAGCTACTCATGCTAAGGGTAAAAACAACAATTAAACTAATAATGATTACTGAATTCATGCTTAAAGTAGATAGCAAATAGCGATAATGCGATAATTGGCTTTGGGATACTAACTAACAAATCTATACTAATAACGAAAGTAAAACAATAAACAGAAATTAGGGCAGAAGGAATACCGAGGTTTCAGAGGGAAGATTAAGAACAAGAAAAGAAATCCAATGCTAAAACGATGTTCCAAACCCTAATTACTCGAATGAACCAAACTGAAAATTACTGTATGAAATTGTGATAAAAACTTGGATCTAAAACTGAGATAAAAACTTGATGATAAACTGAATGTTTTATGTTACGTTATATAGCAAATAACGTAACATCTTATTTCCTAAACCTAACATCATGGGCTTGCGCTTTCTCGGTCTTCTAATTCTCGTCTGGAATAGCAATCTGGTCGATCGACTGACAAGGCTGGTCGATCGACTGCTCCTCAGCAAACAGTAGCTTCTGGAACCCGAACATTGGTCGATCGACTGAGGATGATGGTCGATCGACTAATGGAGCTGCTACTTGACTTCTTTTAACTCGTGGACTCGTCTTTTGGGCCTTGAATTGCGCACCAAGCTCGTTCCTTAAGCAATTCCTTTACGTCATTTGCAATGCAGATTACTCGGGGACGGATTTGGCTTGATTTCCCGTTGAATTCTTCACATTTCTGCAATAATGTACAAAATACGGAAGTAGACGGAAATAGGGAGAAATGTAGCATAAACTACAAGAATGAGCTCTGAAATGCGTGTAAAATGGGATGTAAAACATCATATAAATAACACGCATCAAACTTCCCCAAACCAAACCCTTGCTTGTCCCCAAGCAAGAACTAGACTCGATCTAATGACCTAATGGAACGAGTTCAATCTCAGAGCGAAATGCAAACTGCTAAGCCTAAACCGATTTAATGCACAACCAACAATCAATTAGTAATGCGAATCATGCAAACGAATTATAAAGTCGTTAAAGATTCTTTGAACCGTCAACTGTAGAGACTTATCAAATTGGACTCTCACGGGTCGCTCAAATCACTCAAATAAGCACAGGTGAATAATGTATAAGATAGAAAGAAGTAATTTTGTAGTGACTCTCACCTAACTACGACCTATGAAAACATGCCAGCAATAAAATATGAAAATGACCTCTACGACCGTACATACGCATTCCAACCAGACAGATGACCAATGACACATGCCGAGGTATATATGGGATATGTGAGGTATGGGTAAGAGGAGGCAAAACATTTTATGGTAAAGTGGAGGCACAGGTGATCAAGCTAGTACCAAAACGGAACCAAGTGGAAACATCCAACTTCTTGCTCATAATCAAACGAAACAGTGCTATAGCAAGCACAAAACTCACAATCTCCAAACTATCAAATCAATAAACTCCCCATAGGATATAAATGAAACATGGGAGCAAAAATCGCCAAAAGATAAGGATTAAATTATGCGAATTGATCTCTTTTCTCGAATCTCAGTCGATCGACCATATTTGGCAGTCGATCGACCCATTTGAACAGTACATAACCTCTTTTTTCATTTCTTTTTCGAATCATTTTTCGAATCATTTGTTCTTTCTTTTGTTTCTTTTTGTTTCTTTCTTTTTTTTCATTTTCCAATCATCATCTCAACAGAGCAAATGCCACCAAAAACGAGTAACAACCCCAAAAACACAGACTACTAGCTTGACAAGGGACATGCTAAATGTAGGATGTAGTAATGGGACAAAAAGGCTATTTTTGGCAGTGTGAAGCTTATGGGTAAAATGAGAATAGGTAACCTCTACCACATGTGTCAACAAACCACAGACCGAATGCATACAGGTATTAAGTAGATCAAATTCATATTCATGCAAATTAAGGAAACATGTCTCATAAGGAGCACTACTCACATTCCTAAATAAACTGGTCATGAATGTCACCAGTTAAAGGCTCTAATTCTCAGAAAATATGATGTAGTTTGCCAAATTTCAAAATCAAATCTCAAGTTCAGCAAGAATGTAACGAAAACTCGTAGATATGCATTTACGATTTTACTAATAACATGTTAATCAAGCAAGGCTCAGGCAAAACAGGTGCAAAATGCAATATCATCCTTGAAATACTACCGTTCCGACTCGACCTATGTGCTAAAATAAACGTGCATTTTATGGAAATTTTTTCAATTTTTTTGAATTTTGTATATAAAAGAGAAATGAAACAATGCAAAACAAAATTAAACGTGAATGCAAGCAAATGATATGCGACGCAAAACCCTTCCCAAAACCAAATCGCACAATGTCCCCATTGTGCAAAATCATGTAGTGAAGAAAAGAGAAATGGGAATTTGCGAGAAAATAAATAAGCAAGACACAAAGGAAAGATATGGAACTCACTAGACTTTAAGCGCAGCAAAGGAAACCTCCCCAAACCAGCGTGAGCTAGGAGGTGTCAGTAGCTAGCAGTGCTACCAACAAGAGTGCCTGAAAGAAAGAAAACACCACGCATAAGACCGAAGAAAACAATTTTTGAGGCGGTAAAAATTTTGCATAAAAGAGAAAATTTGAAGAAATAAGTAAAATGACGGAAAGTAAAGCGGAGTGGAAAACTCCCTTAGGTCCGCATATCGACCAAACACAGCAGGGGAGAGGTCGTGAACGAATATAGCAGCAGCAGTGGTCGATCGACCACTCAACCCAGTCGATCGACCAAGTGAGCGTGAACAGTAGCTCCTGTAAACCTGCAGATCAGTCGATCGACCATATAGGCCAGTCGATCGACTGAAAACACTGCTGCAACGTCTTATTTCTTCGTATTTGCTCAATAACTCGAGCTACCGAGGTCTAAAAACCTGCAAATGCACAATAATACACGCCCAAAATTGCGCAAAGCCCAGAATAAAGCCTAAAGTGCATAAAAATCCTAAACAAAACGAAATAAAGGCGAAGTTTTCGCGCACACAAAAAGCAATAAAAATGTCTTAACAAAGCAAATAAAACGAAGTTTATAACGAGCTCGATCAACTAATAGTTGATCAAGAAGGACCACGGTATGGCCCACTTCGTCGGCTTCTGGCTACTAGAGGTAGCCTCAATGGTGCTTATGTTATCAGTTGCACCCTTCTTAGCTTCAACAGTCGGAGAGCTCAATGGATCAACTTCGTCATCTCCCCAATCAAGAACTTCCTTGGAATCGTCAGACTCCAAATCAGCCCATCTCACCTTGGCTGGCTCATCTTCCACTTCCTCATCGGTGGCATAGCTAAGGCATCCAAGACCGTCTCTTGAAACAATCTGCTCTGTCGCAGCTGGAGCATCCAACGGCTCTTCCTTCCCCAAACCAGCTCCTGCAATGTCTGAGACAACAAATTCTTCCTCCTTTTTGCTCCCAGCTTGGGGCGGAGGGGTTAATACAGGAGTAGTAATAGAGACAGGCAATTCAGGGAGCACAAAGTACGATTTCTTTTCAGAAACCGTGTTACAAGTGACAGGCCACATGGGGTCCTTTTTCTTAGCAGGTTGGGCAAAGACAATAGAGTGCTTTCCCACTTTGAAAGTCAAGGTTCCTAGACCAACATCTATAACTGCACCAGCAGTGTGCAGAAACGGCCTTCCTAGGATGATCGGTATATGGGCATCCTCAGGCATGTCAAGGACAACAAAGTCAACAGGGAAGAAAAACTTCCCTATTTGGACGGGTATGTCCTCTAGGACTCCTATAGGCTCGACCGCAGATCGGTCGGCCATCTGAACTGTCATGTCTGTGATAGCAAAACGGGTCAACTTGAGCTTCCTAGCCAAACTCAAGGGCATGACACTTATACTAGCCCCTAGGTCACATAATGCCTTCTCAATTGAGAAGGTACCTATTTTGTAAGGAACAGAAAAACTACCCGGATCCTCTAACTTATGGGGCGCGGTGTGATACAGATAGGAGCAAGACTCCTTAGTAAGTGCGACAGTGTGCACTGTTTCAAGTGACCGCTTTTTGGACAACAGTTGTTTCATAAATTTAGTATAAGCGGGCACTTGGTTAACTAACTCAAGGAAGGGGACTTGTACATTCAGACTACGGATAACTTTCTCAAACTTACTGAAAGATACCTGTTCCTTCGTCGGCACGAGTCTCTCCGGATATGGGGCTGTAAGGAGTACCTTAGCCCTCTCCTCTAAATCGCGTGTGCCGGTATCCTTGGACTTTGGCTGGAAGTCCGTCACCTTTTCCTTATTGAAGCTAGACCCCTCCTCAAACCGTCTCAAATGAGAACCATTAACCGTCATTGGATCGAACTTTGGAGCCGGGACTGACCCATCAGCACTCGGGTCTTGTCCTGAAGTCTTCGGGACCGTGGTACCCCGAAACAAGTGGTCTCGCAGATTATTTGGCATCAGAGGACGAAATTCCTTAGCATCAGCAGTAATCTTGGTCGATCGACCACCCTCCTCAGTCGATCGACTGGGTTGTACAGTTCCAGAAGCTCCTGTAACCCGTGATTCAGTCGATCGACTAGGTAATGCAGTCGATCGACTGAAATACCTGGCAGACGTCTTTTCCTTTGATTTGTTCGTTGAAGCTTTCTCTTGACTTGTTTCCGGCTCATCTTTTCCAACAGCGTCCTCAACCATGGCAGGACCATCAAGGGTGGACCCGCTCCTCAAAGTGATGGCGTTTAGGGTCTCCTTTTGTTCAGGTTGAGTCAGTAAGTGTCCGGGAGCTCGAGTGTTGCTTTTGCTAGCCAATTGAGCAATTTGGCTCTCTAGTAACTTCATCCCGGCCTCTCTTGCTTGGGACTCCTTCAGCAACAAATTCTTTAGCTCGGAGAATTCAGAATTCTGTGATTGTTGCTGCTGCGGCACATAAGGAGGTTTCTGATATTGTTGTTGCTTTTGATGAGGGGGCACATAGGGTTGCTGCTGCGGCGGAGCTTGAGTTGGATTTAGGACATTTTGGCTTCTCCAACTCAAGTTTGGGTGGGTTGGCTCGTAGTAGGTGTTGGTCTGCCTATAGTGTTGAAAGGCAGCACAAGATTCGAAGGGACTAGGGCAGTCTTTCGAGACATGGCCCTCACCTCCACACCTTTCACAGACGAAGGGACCGTCTAACACAACATTTACTTGGTATATCCCACCCTTAGAAACTCCTCCTAGCTCATACTTGTCAAATCTCGCGGTGAGAGCCTCAAGTGCAGCAACAGAGGAGGATTCAGCAGCTCTCCTCTGGTTCCCTCTAGAATTCCCATACTCGGCCTTGTGGGTAGCTAGATCGTCAATGATCTTCCACCCCTTGGTTGCTCCCAAATTTTCAGCAAATCTCCCGTTGGCTGCAGCATCCAAAATGGCCCTCTGATCGTCGTACAACCCATTGTAGAAATGATTGCACAAACTCCATTTTTCGAAACCATGGTGCGGTATTGTTCGCACCAACTTCTTAAATCGGACCCATGCTTCGTGGAAATTCTCATCTGGCCCTTGTTTAAAGCCCGTGATTTGAGCTCTAATAGCGATCGTCCTTGAGGCAGAGAAGTACTTCTTGTAGAACGCCAATGCCAATGTATTCCAATCAGTGATCCCTTGAACGGCTCGGTCCAGATCTCTATACCACTCCCTTGCAGCATCGCGAAGGGAGAAGATGAACATAGTTTCCTTGATCTGATCTTGGGTCACGCCAGTTGGTGGGGGTATGGAGCAGCAGTAGTCAATAAAGGTCTCCATATGTTTAGCTGCATCTTCATTTGCAGCTCCCCCAAACTGGTTTCTCTCAACCATAGTGATGTAGGCAGGCTTTGGTTCGAACTTCCTGGCATCACCTGGTAGCTCGAACCCCTTGTATAAATTGTCGGCTGTCGGCTCAGAATAACTAGCTATACTTGCTTCCTCGGCCATGACTGGAATTTAGAGAAGTAAATCGTCTCTACCTGAAGAAGTGGAAACGGGCGAAGATGGTGGATTATCTTCGAACAGTTCGTTCTCGTAGTAGCTTGACAGAGTACTCAGCTCTTCCTCTGTCGGTAATACTCTTTGTGTTCGTCTCAACTCGCGCAAGGATCTTTCAAGCTCAGGGTTCAACGGTACTAATTCTCCACCCTGTGACCTGCGCATAAGAAGAAACTACAAAAAGAATATAAGAAAAGTTTAAGGAACAGATGTCCCTTAAACTAAGAAAGACTAAAAATAAAAACAACTAAAATCAGGACTATTGCCTCCCCGGCAACGGCGCCAAAATTTGATACCCGTCGTTGTGAGTACCAAAGATAAAATTTATAATTCCTATTAGGACTAACCTAGGCTAGTGGTAACAGGGTCGAACCACAAGGAGGCAGTTGTAAATTTTAGTTGATTTATGTTCAGTCTGAGGTAACTATCGTGGGGGTTGAGTTGAATTGGTCTACAGCTAAAAGTGAATAAAGATAATAAACTAAATAAACGATCTAGACAGATAAAAGAAGGGTACTAGGATGGTCGGTTCATTATAGCTTCGGTGGCAGCAAACTAAGTCGGTCTGAATCAAACACAGGTAAGGCGGGAAATAAAGAGGTCCTCTCGGTCCACTCTTAACAAATAACATCTTTCGATCTCGCTATAGGTCCCTAATATCACTAATACTAACTTTCGTCCTGAAAAGTGACTAACGGTCTAAACTATACCTATCTTTCGATCTTAGCACAGTCTAGTCGATTTAATTGATGGTCTAATAACTTCCCCTATCTTTTGATCTAATGGGTCGGTCACAAAATAGGTATCTAACTGGTCGCATGCATTCGATTCGTTAAATACAAGATTAAATTCAATTAAAACGAAGGAAACCCTACGAGGTCAGTCGATCGACCGACAATGTCAGTCGATCGACCAACACGCGAGACAGTCCGTGTCTAATCTAATGCCGCCTTTGCCATAAATCGCCTACATCCTAGCACTATAGAATTAGCTACTCATGCTAAGGGTAAAAACAACAATTAAACTAATAATGATTACTGAATTCATGCTTAAAGTAGATAGCAAATAGCGATAATGCGATAATTGGCTTTGGGATACTAACTAACAAATCTATACTAATAACGAAAGTAAAACAATAAACAGAAATTAGGGCAGAAGGAATACCGAGGTTTCAGAGGGAAGATTAAGAACAAGAACAGAAATCCAATGCTAAAACGATGTTCCAAACCCTAATTACTCGAATGAACCAAACTGAAAATTACTGTATGAAATTGTGATAAAAACTTGGATCTAAAACTGAGATAAAAACTTGATGATAAACTGAATGTTTTATGTTACGTTATATAGCAAATAACGTAACATCTTATTTCCTAAACCTAGCATCATGGGCTTGCGCTTTCTCGGTCTTCTAATTCTCGTCTGGAATAGCAATCTGGTCGATCGACTGACAAGGCTGGTCGATCGACTGCTCCTCAGCAAACAGTAGCTTCTGGAACCCGAACATTGGTCGATCGACTGAGGATGATGGTCGATCGACTAATGGAGCTGCTACTTGACTTCTTTTAACTCGTGGACTCGTCTTTTGGGCCTTGAATTGCGCACCAAGCTCGTTCCTTAAGCAATTCCTTTACGTCATTTGCAATGCAGATTACTCGGGGACGGATTTGGCTTGATTTCTCGTTGAATTCTTCACATTTCTGCAATAATGTACAAAATACGGAAGTAGACGGAAATAGGGAGAAATGTAGCATAAACTACAAGAATGAGCTCTGAAATGCGTGTAAAATGGGATGTAAAACATCATATAAATAACACGCATCAACGCTCGTCCCGAGGGCAGGACGCTCGTCCCCAGCCTCCTTATGGGTACTGTTTGGCGCTGACTTTAAATCCGAGCGGATTATAGGACAAGATGCTCGTCCAGGAAGAGACGCTCCTATTAGCAGAAAGACGCTCGTCCTGTGACGCATCTTGAAGAAAATTTTGCACTGGATTAGAATCCGAGCGGATTCTGTAGAAGACGCTCGTCCTGCCTCAGCCGCTCGTCTCAAGCTCGATATGCTCGTCCTCAGCCCAAAACATATGAGGCAGAATCACTGGATTAGAATCTGAGCGTATTCTCCACAAGACGCTCGGACCCCTGCAGCAAGACGCTCGTCCCGATACTAAAGACGCTCGGATTCCTGCACCTACCTCATCAAAAGCCGCCCGAGCCCGACCCTCAACCGCTCGTCCCACGCTACTTTTCTATAAAAACACCCCCACCATCCCTCATTTCCTCACCTTATCTAAACCTAATCCACACATCTTCATCTCCACACACTCCTATCACATCAAAAATCAACCAAACCCTAACTTTCCCAAATCAAAAATGATGAATCTCAAGGGAAAAGCCATGAAACTCGTTGAGTCCTCAACCAAGAAGCGCAAGGGCTCATCTTCTTCATCCGCTCAAGAAAGGATGCCACCAAGACACCACCGAGCTGTGATAATAGGAGGGGTGGAGCAACTTGAATACTTTCCGGAGGTGATCTTCACTTCTAATGAACATCGCAAGAAGTTCGTCACATTGCTAGGTAAGCATTTTGAGCCAACTCAATTCATTGATATCAAAGTACTAGAGGTCCTAGGTATAAGGTACCATACCGAAATGTTCTTTGATGGTTTGGGGCTTGGAAAACTATTCTATGCCCACGAAGAGACCTACCTTAGCCTTACCCTGGAATTCTTGAGTAGCCTCCACATCGTCACAAACACGCAAAGGACCATTTGCATGGAATTCCGATTGTGCAACCACGACCATAGGCTAACCCTCAACCAATTTGCGAGTATTTTTGGTCTTGTTGTGCCAACGGAAAACACCGACAAACCCGCCGACTCTTATGTGGACCAAGTTTGGAGGGCTATTTACGGGAAGCACTTCATACATTTGAAACAATGCTATACCTTCGCAATTCAACATCCGGTGATTCGAATCACCGAATGCTTCATTGCCGGCACTATCAACGGGAGATATAAGCAAGATAGGTGCACTCTCCTTGATTTGACCTTTCTAGAGTCCTATCTAAATGTTCGGGGGACAAGGCCCTATAAATTCAACACCCCCCTTGAGATGCTCACAAGATTCTTCGACTTTACTCAAGGGAGCTCCCAAATCAAGACCTTCGTGATGGGAGGTCTAATTACAATATTGGCGAATGAACTTTGTCCCGGATTTAACAATCAAGGGGATTATGTGCAACTTGAGGGTAGCACTTTAATTGACGAGGATGCCATCTTCAACCACCACCGGTGGTGTACCTACACTCAAACTAGGAGTGTAGAGTGGTTTACAAAAGGGTGTTCCTCTATTGTTCTTACGGGGTGGAATGTACCCGCTACCGACCCGAGGTTGAGCCGGTATTCACCTACGCCGAGCTACCTCCTGGACATTGAAATCTACCCCAACTCCCCCTCAAAGAGAATAAGCACCCCGCCAACCTCCACAACCTCGCGGGATATCGGCAAGGGCTAACGCCCCACCTTCCTATGTACCCATCCCACCATACCCCACTCCTCACGTTCCATTCACACCACAAGTGCTCAATGCTCTGAATGTGAATGATTTGATGGATCTTATGAAGAAGGTTGATCTTGGAGTATATGATGGGAGGGTCGACAACTATTTAGCCCTTTATCCTCAATACTACCAAATGGCACAACAAGGGTATATCGACCCTAATGGTCCTCGTCCATCTTGGGCTCAACCACACCTTTTGTTCCCTAATCAAGGGGACCAAGCCGGGAATTTTGGCGGTCAAGGTGGGGGATACTATGGTCAAGGAGGAGGGTATGACCAAAGAGGTTCTAGCGGGTATAGATACCGCGATGAGGGTGATGATGACGAATGAGAGATGCCTACTACACCATCTCCAATTGTATGATACTCTTCTCTCCCTATCTCTTAAGTATAATTGCATTGCATTTTAAATCACCTTGCACTTAGTTATATACATATATATTTAGCTTGCACTTATATTAGTTATCTCGTATAGTATAATTGCATTGTAATATATCTCACATGATTCATGTAGATAATTGCATATAGATTAGAATTCATGCATATTCACTAATGACCCAACCTCATTTCTTCTACACTAGAAATAGTGCTTAAATCGGTTTGGGGAGGTTTGATCATAGGTGGGAACATGAAACATATAATATAGTTTAGATTGCATTCATTTGTTATATATGTCATATAGAATTGCATTTAGTTAGAGCATGCATTCATTCATATCATATCATTGCATTTGTACTTCAATTTCCATCAATAAAAAAAAATCCTATGTTTTTCTTTTTCATTCCTACTCCTACATTTGCATTGAGGACAATGTCCAAAATAAAGTGGGGGATGGGAATTTATATTCCAAAAATGATAAAAATTAAAAAAATTTGAAAAATACAAAAACATGTCTTTTTGTTTCATAAACATAAAAACCATAAAAATTTGAAAAATTGAAAACCCCAAAAACATGTTCATTTCCTTTGTAGTGTAGTCTTGTATATATTGTGTTTGTATATATCGTGTTTGTCTATCCTTTGTCACATTGATCAACTATGCCACATCCGAGACATGAGGATATTGAAGACCGCATGGTATGATCTTTCCAATCTCCTTTTTCCTCTTTATGTTAATGACTATGTGGCTTTATTTTGATTGATGCAGTATAAACAATGTGATTTTAGGATTTCATTTAGATTATTTGGCATACTAGTTGGTAGAAGCATATGCATTAGGTTGTATAAATGTTAGTTGCATCATGGCATATAGTTGCATTTAGGAAAAATTTTGTGAAACCGTCTATTTGGGAAACTTGACAAGAGTATATAGGCCCTTGTAGATCCTTTTTCTTCTTAAGACATTGTTTGTTAGAATACTTGTAAAACACCCTAGGATGTGTCATGCTAGTATCCTTTGACCCATGGATTAAGGCCTAGTCAAGAGTACCTTGTGGTGTGATAACTCCTTGGCTACCGTTTATTCCAAGGTGACCCTTGAAACCATGCAACCATCCATCATCCATATTCTACCACATTTTGTCATCAAAGGGAATGGGCACAAAAAAAAATGGTTCAAAAATTGAGTTCAAGAATTGAAATGAAAAGTCAAAAAGTTTGCAATTGCATCAAAAGAAAAGGGGAGTAAACAAAAATGAAATGAAAACTCATATGCTTCAAATATAAGCACCCTCACTACAAATGGGGTGACTTTGAAAATGTTCAAAAAGAAATGCAAAGAAAAGTTGAAATTGTCAAGTATTGAAATGCCAAACATCAAAAGAAATGGCAAAAAAGAAATTGTTCTCAAAATGTCAAATGCCACAAATTGGGGCGAAAAACAACAACAAATAAACCTCCCAAATGAAACTCAAATACTATTGATCCCTTTTCCATCGTATCCACTTTTGTGCATGGTAGAGAGGGGACGACCCTTCTTCTTGTCTAGGCAAGAAGGGGAATTCCGCGATCCTCCAGTGTTTCTAACACCATAGGGAGTCTACTCTTGACGAAAGCATTTAACGATTAAGGACAAAGGTACCCTAGCTTGACACAACTTGGAGGTGATTTATTGGCATCCTTCTAGGCTTAGTAGTTTGAAGAAACCATATCTATAAAGGAGTGTATACCCTTGAATTGCTTCCCCTTTAGATAATTTCCGCCACTTAGATGAGGAAAGTGGCTATTCTTTTGTAGATGCATCCATTACTTGATTTTGTGTGCTTTAATGCTTGGATGTGTCGCCATTTTAGCAAGCCCCACCCTGCCTTGCAAGAAGGCATCCTACCTCATGGTTGTCTTGTTGTGAGTTGAAGGGACGGAGTGAGAACCGCTAATTGTCTCACATTGGTTATATTAGTAGGTTAGTTTGAATAAGGGTCCTAGTTTTAGTCACCTCTTTACTCGGGACGAGTAAAGGTTCGGTTTGGGGATATTTGATGTGACTCGTATTTGCGCACATTTAGTCCCTTAATTGAGCCTATTTTACATATTATAATAGCGTTCCATAGCCATTTTATCCGTCAAATGCCTTCTATTTTGCTTTCCTATTGCATTATATTTGTTTTGTAGGAAAGAAGACAATTAGGCGGAAATTCTCGTCTCTCGTGCTTAGTTGAAAGGTTATTGATGATATTGGCTGAACGAGTATGGAAGGAGAGGCAAGAACTAAGACCAACAATGAAAGAATAAGAAGTATGCGAGAGAAAGAAGCTAAAGCACTCTGAAGAACAATTCGAGCGTCCTAGCTTCAAGACGCTCATCGCCACCTCAAGCAATCCGAGCATCCCGAATGCCAAGCCGCTCGTCTCCTCTGCCCACAATCCGAGCGTCTTCCCCCTTTGCACGAGCGGACCGTGGCAACTTCAGCAATATGCTCATCTCCTCGAGAATACTTGCATTTACCTACTTAGAACTTAGAATTGTTAATTACTAATTTAGCCTTATTTAACCTAATGATGCACTACTATATATATACCCTATTTTTGTAATAATAAAGGAGCCTTCCACAGTAGGAAATTATCTTAGATTGGATTAGGAGTAGATTAGAATAGATTAATCTCAATCATTCCACAAAATTACACATTAATCTTTCCTTAATTATTGTTCAAGTTTATTACTTTTGGGTAATTGAAGATTATTGGGTTATTATTGGAGGATTGACAACCCTTCATCAATCAATCAAGTTCTCTTCTTTCACTCTTGCTTTATTATTTGGATCATCTCAAGTTTGGTATAATTCCTTTACTCTTTACTCTTTATTGTTTATTTTCCTTAAAGCCCTTATCATGTTTACACTTGTTGTGATGATTGACATCATTAATGACATGTTTCCTATGATAATGGGTGAGTAGTCTCCTTAACTAGGATTAGTGGGTAATTAAGGGAAGTAAACATGGGGAATAATCATGCTTAATCCAATATGTTTCCATAATTAATTTGCTTGCTTGTTGTGATGTCAACCTATGCACATGTTATGTTTGATGAAATGGTAAGCCTATGAATCCTTGCATTTACAATCATCTCTTATTTATTCAACTTGACTTGTAAGATATAAACCAACTAGAGTCTAGTTAGACCTTGCATAGAAGTGATTAGGGGGAAAGTAAGTCGACTTGTAGGTGTTGTACAATCTAATCGATTCGGATCCGGGACCCAACTCATCCTAAGAACCGTAAGACATACACCAACTCGGTTCCTTTACAACATTAATTGCTTGCAACCTTGTGAACATGTTTGTATGGTTAACTCCCATGAATCCCCTATGAACCCATGATGTCCTAGTACTTTCAATCATTTGTTTACATCCTTCCTTTTATTACTTGTTTTACTTTATTGCTTGCATTAGTCTAGAATACAACTACAAACCCAAAAAAATTGTGACACTAGCATAAACTGAGATGGATAGACTTAGAACCCAAAGCACACCATCCCATGAATCGACCTCGACTTAACCACTAACTAGTTGTTTTGTTGAGAATATAAATGTGTTTGATTGGATGTATGACGACCAACTCTTGTCCCATCAGAGTGTCCCTTACAGTCTGCCTATGTGATCGACTAGTCATCTCTTATGACCCTATGGCACTTGAACTTGCCATCAATCACATCACACTCTAGTCACTTCGAGACGTCACCTCATATAAGTGACTAGGAGCTAATACTATGTTAATCTAGTTCACTTTAATAGGATTCAATATTGTCTTGACAACCTATTTGGAAAACAAAGTATTTTAAGAAAAGAGTTTTGAATAAATCTCAAACGATGAATGTATTATCACATATGTAAAATTGATACTATATCAATTACTACATAATCTATAATCCATACTTAATATTGTATACATCCATACATCTCAACTAAATTGAAATGGCATGACTTATCATGCTAAGCCTATGAGAAGGCTTTGGTTAGTAAGACTTAGCAACACATTGCACTTTCCCTAACCTTACTATGTACTTTTCCCTTTGTTATGTATAATCTTTATTATAAAACTTTTTAGTACGTGTCTAAATACAATCTAGACATAGGCTTTCGAGCCTTGAATAGCTCCCACTGATCTGACAATGAGTAGGGATAGGACCTTCGGTTATTGGAACGAACTACCATAGTTTCTCCAATTCATAAAACCGAATCCTTATATCATCCCTTCCTTCTTGCATATCTCATTACTGCAAGTGTACTTAATTTCTTTTGTGCATATCTCAATTGTTCAACTACCTATGATGTTTCTAGCAGATATCCTCCTTAAATAATATAGCCAAGACGGTTCTCTTACCATCCTTATGTGTTTTGAATATGGTATTTGTGTAACTCCTTGCATACAAATCCATTAATTATTTCTACACACTTATCCTTTCTTATCTATCCCTATAGATTTGGATACTAAAGATGTCTTGCATCTCTTCCTAGTCTCCCAATAACTTCTTCACGGAAGAGAGTATTGGCCCGTCATTCTCAATGAATAATATGTTATCTACATATGAGACATAGAAGACATATCATTAGTGCTTTTTGAGTACTAATGGATAGACTATATGGCTATATAGTGACTTTCACTTATTCGATTTATAACCATTCGTTATACTCTAAGTAAAGGAATTATAAGAATGGCGATACATCTTAGCTTAATGAATTAATCCCGCAGCGGAAGCAAGTGGATTCAATTTCTACATGTTCAATACTTTTGAACTTGTCTAGACTCTTATCAATATAAGAATATTCATTTAGCGTCAATATCCTCTTAGAACTATCTTTATAGGTCTGGATACCTTAGAGATGTATTATTCCTCTCCTAAGTCTTTCATCATTCACAATGATCAATATGTCCCTTACATATAAGACTATTAACACCACATTACTCCCACTAAACTCCATGTATAAACAGAACTACTCGACAATTCGAGACTTGTTTATCACATGATCAAAATATACAATTCAACTTCTTAACTTCTACTTAAGATTTCTTCTTAAGTTTGTATTCTACCTTAGGATAGTCGCGATTTATAAAACTCATGCAAGATGATTTTAAAATCCAACTATATTAAATCACATCCAAATACAATGAAGCGTTGTTGTTGCGTGCAAAACCCTTTGCCACCAACCAACCAAGCTAAATAAACATTTTTATGTCTATGCTTGCTTCGGACTTTTGCGGAGTTGAAATTAGATAAAGCATCTTAATAAGTTATAGGTTTGTTAATTTCAAAAATAACATGACTCCTCTCCACTTTAGATTTCGAAGAAATAATTACTGATTTTGAATAAGAAGGAACATCTTCCAACGTCTTATTCTCAGTTTGTGGCTCTTGAACATTTTCTCCCACTCTATCTTTAAGAAATAACCCTCTTTTCTTTAATAGACATCATCACGAGCCACAAATCCTTTGTTCTCGTGATCACGTAGGATGAGAGACCACATGTTCACTATCGAAACAAGCTACAATTTAGGTACCATGCCTAACCATATCACATATAAAATGTAGATGATTGCTTTAATTATGTTTTGGTTTTAGTGGAATAAATAAATACTAGACAAATTGTGGTAGAAACTACTTCCATCATTATAGTAAAGATTCAATCATATCGTATAGGATTCTTTGTCACTTTCTAATATTATGAAGGTGAACTTGTGGTACCATATCACACTCTTGTGGTGTATATAAAAGTCTTTACTTTATTGTTCCCTATTCTAACAAAGTACTAATACTTTGGTTTTATAATCTCTAGGTTTTGATACTTTTAAACATTCATTGAACTTGTTCAAAGAATCTCTCTTCTTATCTCATTAAGTGGATACCAAGTATCTACCTAGTTCGTTGGTGGAAGAGATGAAAAACTAATAACCTTTTCTGATTGAAATTGTATTCGACCATACACTTTAAAGTGTAAATAGGGCGAATATCTTGCTCTATTCATAATCCTTCTCTAGGAAAAAGTCATGAATTAATCTTGCTTTGAATACAAGATTCGTACACACCAAGAGATTCCTAATCAAATAGTTTGGGACACAAGTCAAAACTAGTTACTAAATGCAATTTTCAATCAAGAATTGAGAAATGATTTTGGGTCACCAACTTGAGTATTGTATATATGAAATTTATTTTTAGTTTGAATATAATTACCTTGATTTTTATGGTCTCACCATAAACTTAATCATGGTATGATAGGTCATAACTCTTGTTTTAATTGCATAATAGAGAAACCCTTTGCGTTTTATACAAAAACTTGAATTATATTCTTATTTAGAGTTGGTGCACATCATAACAATTATTGAGGTACATTTCTAAATACAAAACTAAAAATGAGTACACTACAACACTTATATGTCTATGGATGTTACACCCTCATTTAGTCGGGAGCCTTTATCTAGACATTCCCAAGTAAATGAGAGCGTTACCATCTCGGTTTCCCGAGGTAGTGAATAACAAAGTCCAACTCACCAAAGTACTTTAAATAAAAACTTTAATGATTACATATGTTTTACAATTTTTAATCAACTAGAACTTAATGTAAAAATAAATACAACTCGCAGCGGAAATTAAATAAGTGATATAACTACATTTGTGATCTAGACTCCTGCAGGTCGAAAGCTCACACGCCCAAGCTCCCCATATCCAGCTAACTCAAAACCTGCTATTTAAATCTGCTCCCCATTTAACCGGAAATATTAAATGGTTCACCACAGGATGCCATCAATTAAAGCAGGCATCAATTTTATTTTGACACAGAAGCAAACACGTCAACCAATGGTGGAGTAGGAATAAATACTAACAACAAAAACATACGATAACAATCCAATTTCCTTTTTACATTGCACAACCCCCTGACAACGTACTCCATCCTTTTACTTAGCACACCTCCCTTAGCAACGTGCTCACTTTACATCATTCCAACCGAAGTTGAAGTATCCACCATCCCAACCGAAGTTGAGGTATCCACCATCCCAACCGAAGTTGAGGTATCCATCATCCCAACCGAAGTTGAGGTATCCATCATCCCAGTATAAAATTGAGATATCCAACACAAATGCCATGATCAACAACAATACTAATCATCTCAGAACGAGTCTGAGGTATCCAATAATTACGACATGAGATAACCAACAATCACAATATAAACCAATGACATATACTTCACAACTGATAATTCATCCAACGACATTATCGAGTAAAAGTTGAGTAGGATTTATCCCTACCTGATAAGCAAATTCCAATTACGCAGCTCAAGCAATCCAATAAATAAAGCAATCCGATCCGATTACAATTCTTCACAAACGTCACCTAATCAGAATATTATAATTTGATTATTTATTATTCAATTCATTAAATTAATTTAATTAATTACAATTTAATTATATTAGTTATTTTTCCGTGTAAACGATTCCGTAAACCCGACTCAAAATTAATTAAACAAGTCATGCACATGCACACTACCACGTGAGAACCTCGTAAGAACAAAATACACCACCCAACCCACATGGCAAAACCTCGTGTTCCAATCCCTCGCTCAAACCCCCTCCTTTAACCCGCCTATTAGACCACCCCTAGCCACTATCAGCACCACCCAAACCTGCTAATCCCTAGCCTACACCACGACACACCCCATAAACCTCCAACCACCAGCCACACTGTTCCCACAACCCTTAACAATCACGCCCTAGCAGTAACAATCACGAACATGACTAATTGCCGAAAACCCGACATCGACAACACCGAGTAAATAACCCCACGCCAACACCACCACAGCCACCATTACCACCTCTGGCCACCACCGTTGACACCACTGTCTCACGGTGACTCCAGAGGTGGACCCTTTCCCTCAAAGATCCAAGAACACGGCCATGGCAGTCGTCTTAAGACGGTCACGAAAACTCGCACACAACCCCTGCACCTCCCCTGTTTTCGCTCAACTCCGGTAACCACTGCACCCACCACAACCTATAACCACCCACAACAACCCAAAACCAACGACCCATCACCACGATACCAACCAACTCAAACCCGAGTCCATTCGACACACACAAGAAGGTAAAATCGAGTCTATATGCGAGATTGACAACCATTCAACACCAACAAAATTCCGGCCAACCACCGCACGAACCACCACCCTTCACAATACCTGACCTCCCACGGTGGTCGACGCAAACCTAGGTACCACCCCTACCAATCCCAGGTCAGTCACGACTGAATATGGACTTATAACCATGCTTAAACACGTAAAACAACCCAATAACAACCACCCATAAAAACCCGCCTGAAACTCCCTTTACCCGTGGTTTCTGGTGGTCAACGGTGGGTCTTGGTCGATCCCTGGTGGTCCACGGTCACGGTGACGGTCTCGGATCAGTCAACGGTTCTCTAATTAACGAGTTATATTAGTCTTAAGGTGAGTATGTTATGAGACGATTAGAAAATTACCTTGTGACGATCTCACAGCTGCTAGTTCTTCCTTCTCTTTTTATCTTTTCTCTTATGTGAATTACTTGTGTTTTTATGATGAATAAGGTCTATTGTTGTAGGTTGTCATCTATTTATATAGGTAGGTTAAGGTTATATGGAAATCAATACGTAATTACCATATTATTATTATGATTATTATTACTATCATAAATTATTATTATTATTATCATATATTACTAATCTTACCATAATTAGAATTACCATACGTCTCTTTTACAAATTAAATTATTAGGATAATTAATATAATAATAAAAATAATAATAATAATTATTATTATTATTTCCATATTATCTATTATAAATTCCCGGTGCAAATCCCGATTATACTCATACCTTATTATAATAAATTCCGGTCCAATTAATCAATGGCACACGGCCCAACACTCGGTTATTAGCTAAGCTCAATTCCCGACTTGGATTATTAATT
The DNA here is from genome assembly GCF_048544455.1 of Silene latifolia. Lineage (NCBI taxonomy): Eukaryota > Viridiplantae > Streptophyta > Magnoliopsida > Caryophyllales > Caryophyllaceae > Silene > Silene latifolia. Next base: position 153,913,418 of record NC_133536.1, on the reverse strand, counting down.
TTATATTTTACTTAACGTCTTATTTGTAATTATTATTAGAAATGCTTTTAACTAATTATTAATTACATAAATTACATAAATTATTAATATCAAAATACGGAGTATTACAGTCTTCCCCCCTTAAAATGAACTTCGTCCCGAAGTTCACCCACAACTAGTATCACAAAACTTATAACTACGCATCATACAACATGATTAACTTACTCAATCATTATCAAACTTTCTTAATCATTATAATACCGTATCATACTTATTAAAATGTGTCACAAAACTAATTTCAAAACATGAGAATGTATCACAATATAAACTTAGAACATGAGGTATCACATTCTACCTCCCTAAAAATAAACTTCGTCCCGAAGTTTCGAAACTACTTTTACATTATTAAACCACTAACAATTGAAATAATTATATAAATGATAAGAGTCTAATCATCCCACTAACTAGTTACCCTTCTCCCCATTTCCTAGGTCCTTCTATGATCACTCCTACCTCTCAACTATCACAGGCTAAGAACTTATAAAACATTTATATTAAACATTTGGAAAAACTCGCGTTTTCGGAAATCAAAGTCCAGCGGTAACTTTTAAAATTCACCATTAAATAATCGTTACATTCCACATTTATTTTTTATACTTTTCAGAAATATAAAGAGTTTTTAAAACACGAGAAAAAAAAATTAAGTCCAAATCTCGAATAATCAATTTATAAAGATTTTTACAATTCAGTGGGTCGAAACCAAAAACTGATCAGCTATAAGTCAAAGCTTAGGTCAGCTTGTAAAAATCACTATTAATTGTCAAAATATCACCTTACAAATTGACTTATCAATTTGAAAACATATTTGAGTCTTTTAAACAGTGGAGTTGGAATTAGGTAAAAATATGAACTACAAATTAAATGGGAAATTTTACAAATTCATTTGTCGAAAACTTTACTGTACAGAAACATTCTGACCACTGTCTATAAAAATATTTATTTCTCCCAAACCATAAATCTTTTTAACACGAGACCAACGACATTAGAAAGTTAACTCACATAGTTACTACTCATAAAACTTTCAACCTTAGACGATTTACAGAAGTCAAATGGCAGCTAAATCAAATAAGGTTAAAATCTACTAAATAAGGTCATGCTTCCACATCCATTTTACGAACTCACAATTTCTTACTAACACCCCCCCCTATACTTGTAGTAACACAACTTGGTCATAAAACATTCATACACCACTACGCATCTATTCTAAAGTATTCCTATCACAAACCTAATCATCCAATAATATTGTAAATAACATGGTTTCGGGATTCACATAAACGCATATCGCTAGACATGATACTACTATAATCAAATAATCAATATAAATTCAACAATTACTTTCATGCTCATGATTTCAACATCTCATCGTTATTTTATCCATCTCATCCTCCTTAAAATCAAGGTTACGTCTCGTAACATTGGTCATCAACAATACATATCCAATCAATAAATACACCTCCAAGTCAACAATGGATCCCAAGAAATACTAAACATTTATTTTAATTTACCCCACTCTTAATCATCACTCGAGGTAATCGGTTCAAAACTGGAAGGGCCAAGGTACGAATTAAGGGATCCTTCTTAACCGTACTAAGAGGGGCTCCTAACAGTTTCTACCCGGGGTTCATTTTATTAGACACATCCTAAGTTCATTATTATTCATTGGTTAGGCCTGAGGATCGTTTTGCTCTGATACCACTTTGTAACACCTCCATTTAGTCGGGAGCCTTTAGCTAGACATTCCTAAGTAAATGAGAGCTTTACCGTCTCGGTTTTCCGAAGTAGTGAATAACAAAGTCCAACTCACCAAAGTACTTTAAATAAAAACTTTAATGATTACATATGTTTTACAATTTTTAATCAACTAGGACTTAATGTAAAAATAAATACAACTCGCAGCGGAAATTAAATAAGTGATATAACTACATTTGTGATCTAGACTCCTGCAGGTCCGGAAGCTCACACGCCCAAGCTCCCCATATCCACTAACTCAAAACCCTTTATTTAAATCGCTCCCCATTTAACCGGAAATATTAAATGGTTCACCACAGGATGCCATCAATTAAAGCAGGCATCAATTTTATTTTGACACAGAAGCAAACACGTCAACCAATGGTGGAGTAGGAATAAATACTAACAACAAAAACATACGATAACAATCCAATTTCCTTTTTACATTGCACAACCCCCTGACAACGTACTCCATCCTTTTACTTAGCACACCTCCCTTAGCAACGTGCTCACTTTACATCATTTCAACCGAAGTTGAAGTATCCACCATCCCAACCGAAGTTGAGGTATCCACCATCCCAACCGAAGTTGAGGTATCCATCATCCCAACCGAAGTTGAGGTATCCATCATCCCAGTATAAAACTGAGATATCCAACACAAATGCCATGATCAACAACAATACTAATCATCTCAGAACGAGTCTGAGGTATCCAATAATTACGACATCAGATAACAAACAATCACAATATAAACCAATGACATATACTTCACAACTGATAATTCATCAAACGACATTATCGAGTAAAAGTTGAGTAGGATTTATCCCTACCTGATAAGCAAATTCCAATTACGCAGCTCAAATAATCCATTAAATAAAGCAATCCGATCCGATTACAATTCTTCACAAACGTCACCTAATCAGAATATTATAATTTGATTATTTATTATTCAATTCATTAATTTAATTTAATTAATTACAAATTTAATTATATTAATTATTTTTCCGTGTAAACGATTCCTTAAACCCGACTCAAAATTAATTAAACAAGTCATGCACATGCACACTACCACGTGAGAACCTCGTAAGAACAAAGCACACCACCCAACCCACATGGCAAAACCCCGTGTTCCAATCCCTCGCTCAAACCCCCTCCTTTAACCCGCCTATTAGACTACCCCTAGCCACTATCAGCACCACCCAAACCTGCTAATCCCTAGCCTGCACCACGACACACCCCAAAAACCTCCAACCACCAGCCACACTGTTCCCACAACCCTTAACAATCATGCCCTAGCAGTAACAATCACGAACATGACTAATTGCCGAAAACCCGACATCGACAACACCGAGTAAATAACCCCACGCCAACACCACCACAGCCACCATTACCACCTCTGGCCACCACCGTTGACACCACTGTCTCACGGTGACTCCAGAGGTAGACCCTTTCCCTAAGACATCAAGAATACGGCCATGGCGATCGTCTTAAGACGGTCACAAAAACTCGCACACAACCCCTGCACCTCCCCTGTTTTCGCTCAACTCCGGCAACCACTGCACCCACCACAACCTATAACCACCCACAACAACCCAAAACCAACGACCCATCATCACGATACCAACCAACTCAAACCCGAGTCCATTCGACACACACAAGAAGGTAAAATCGAGTCTATATGCGAGATTGACAACCATTCAGCACCAACGAAATTCCAGCCAACCACCGCACGAACCACCACCCTTGACAATACCTAACCTCCCACGGTGGTCGACGCAAACCTAGGTACCACCCCTACCAATACCAGGTCAGTCACGACTGAATATGGACTTATAACCATGCTTAAACACGTAAAACAACCCAATAACAACCACCCATAAAAACCCGCCTGAAACTCCCTTTACTCGTGGTTTCTGGTGGTCAACGGTGGGTCTTGGTCGATCCCTGGTGGTCCACGGTCACGGTGACGGTCTCGGATCAGTCAACGGTTCTCTAATTAACGAGTTATATTAGTCTTAAGGTGAGTATGTTATGAGACGATTAGAAAATTACCTTGTGACGATCTCACAGCTGCTAGTTCTTCCTTCTCTTTTTATCTTTTCTCTTATGTGAATTACTTGTGTTTTTATGATGAATAAGGTCTATTGTTGTAGGTTTTCATCTATTTATATAGGTAGGTTAAGGTTATATGGAAATCAATACGTAATTACCATATTATTATTATGATTATTATTACTATCATAAATTATTATTATTATTATTATCATATATTACTACTCTTACCATAATTAGAATTATCATACGTCTCTTTTACAAATTAAATTATTAGGATAATTAATATAATTATTATTATTATTATTATTTCCATATTATCTATTATAAATTCCCGGTGCAAATCCCGATTATACTCATACCTTATTATAATAAATTCCGGTCCAATTAATCAATGGCACACGGCCCAACACTCGATTATTAGCTAAGCTCAATTCCCGACTTGGATTATTAATTTTATATTTTACTTAACGTCTTATTTGTAATTATTATTAGAAATGCTTTTAACAAATTATTAATTACATAAATTACATAAATTATTAATATCAAAATACGGGGTATTACAATGGATGAAATGGCAACTACCCTAGTTCCATTTATGTAAATTCTAAATTTATTCTTGCTAGTTGTCATACGATTATTCAATGTTAAGATTCTAAGGATTTACAAAACCCGTGGATTGTGTCATGAACACATCCTCCTCTAAATACCCATTTAGAAAGGTGGTTATGACATCCTTTTGCCATACTTCATAATCATGAAATGTGGCTATTTCTAACATGATTCACAAATTTGTATCAAATACTCATAACGTGATAATTGGCAAGAATGCAATATTAATATCATATATATTCAAGAAGGAATATGTTGGAGTCACACAACCAACTTCCTTGATCTTTACTTATTTGGAGTTTGTCTCTATTTCAGTGTCTAACACCTTCTCTTTCGATCCTAGTTCTATCCTTAATAATTAAGATAGATACTTCTTATTGCTCCCACTCACTTCAAGAATTTTTACTTGAGGAAGGCTTATAAATTCCTAGTTAATCCTTCACAAGGATGAACTTTATTGTGGTATTTGGTCAATTAAAATTTCTAACAAATCAATTTACCAATTTCACATTGTCATGTTCTTAACAACTTATGTGCTTGATGACAAGTGTTTAGGTTGAGCAATAAGACTTTTGAACCATGGATGCATAGAAGAAATTATCAAAACATATTTTGACTAATCTTTACTTCTAGTCATATTTCTTCACAAGAAATTATAGGTATACAAAGAAGTTTAAGATGCTAATCTTAAATTTGCATAGGACAACTTCTATGGAGTTCTATGGAATAGAACGATTCCTATGGAGCTAGTCCATTACCTATGATACGGTTCATTTGAGGATTTAGAAAGAGATTCTATTTGTCTTTAGTAATAGTGGTTTAGCGGAGACTCATGTTACAATCGAATTGATATCATATATAAATAGGAGCGATAATAAAGAACAACATAAAACAACAAAATAGTGGGAAAAGAAACATTCATCGTTAAAATATGAAAACATTTTAGCATGTTTTGGCATTTATATAATGACCTCCACCCAATTATATAAATGATTCCGAGATCCAAATTCATATTAATTCGGGCACGGGAAACTGATACATCCTTCACTAATATAACTCGGTGGGTTAACTCTTTAAACGATTCTACAATTAGAACTCTCGGTCGATAAAATTACGTTAAATTTATCTCTAGCTTTGGAACATAAGACTAGTCTTCATGTCCCATTGAGACCACTCAAATTTTGCGTGTAATAACTTATTATTACCCCACTTACCCGATGAAAAATGAAAGTACCCCCGGGAACAGAATCTACCCCAAATGTCAAAGGGATTCATGGGTCCTACTATTTGGAAAGGCTAATCTCATTTTTTAAATATGTGAAAGGTCTTGTTGATTTATTATCTATCACCTTTATGTGAAATATATTAGTGAACTAACGATAATTATAATCTATATGGTCGAAAAGACGATAAAATATGCATGTGAAGTTATGGCGATTTGGCAATGCATGCAATCATATAAAGTAAAGTAAATTTCCTAGTATGGCCTTTCCTAAAATAGAAAATCTTATATTCTATTACATGTTCGGAAACTAACTGCTTTTGTCCCTTGAGTCTTCATATGTCACGCCTCCCAAGGATAGACACCGTCTCGATCGGAACTCCTTTCCGAATGGCACCGTCATTGGGAACTCCGGAATTACAAATATTTAAATAATAAAATGTACATGGTACTTCCTATTATACATTTGTAAAATAAAATCTAATAAAATAAAAGTAATACGAGATCACAATAAATTACAACCGAATCAATATTCCCTTACATTACGGGTAATATCGATTAAACTAAGGCCATACTAAGATAAAATTACATAATTCAAAATTACATAAATGAAATATGACATTCATCAATGAAAAATGCAGCATTATAATATGTAACTAACATGCCAAATTATGTGCCAAATTATGTGCCAAATCGCCCTATTTAATTTATATCGTAAATATAGTCCGGTTTTATGGAAATACTTGATAATAACTTATTAAAATCATAAATCAATACTTAAATCAAATTTAAGCCCAAGTTAATTATCCTAACATTTTAGGACTCAAAAATTAGTCACCACTCAATTTTCGACAATAATTCAACTTATTTTATCATTTATGCTCATTTTTGACCTTAAAATCATAACCTTTTATGATATAAATCCAAATTAAATTATAATAATTTCAAAATTTGTTTAAATTTTTGAACATTCTGAAAAAATTTCATGACACTCATAATGTCAAATCAAGGTTAAAATTTTCGAATTTTATTTCGAGGAAATATAGTTACAATGAATCGGTTTTATCAAATAAAACATCTAAAGTATATGAAAATTAATCTAATCAATATTCCAACTTTAGATCTGATATGTGAGATAATTATGCAACCTAAAATAATTTTCTCATGCCATGTATTTTAATTTAGCTATTTTTGCTAAAATAGTCACTATTTATGTCATTTTTACAATAAAAATTTATAAATCATGCAAAATGAATCAAGTTCATCTAAAATTTTACAACCGGTGAGTAGAATGTGCATGTGACAACATATTAAAAGTTCATGGCCTGTTTTGAAGTTTAACTAATTTTAACCATTTTACCTCCATTTATGTCATTTTTATCTCATAAAAATTATAAATCATGCAAAATTAATCACATGATCCGAAATTTTACATACAATATGAAAAATATGTATGTGAGGTCATATAAAAAATTCAAGGTCAGAGACTAAGTTTAACTATTTTTAGCATTTTAATTACCATTTTATTCATTTAAATGTAATAAAATTACTAAAAATCATTAACATGAGCCATAAATTGCCATAAATCATCAAAATAACCTAAATTCATTTTAGGAACAGAATATATGACATGAAAAAATTTTGTGACTTTATCTTCATAAATCACAAATTTTTAGTTTTAATTTAGTCGGAAAAACTAAGCCGATTATGCATTCCACAACCAAAGCGCTCTGATACCACTTTAAAAGATTCTATAACCCTCTAATTAAACTCTTTTAATTATTAATCTAATTTACTCTTTAAAACTAGATGTTGATCTTATGCATGCATAACAAAATAAAACAAAGATTAAGAAGAATACTTCTTACATTACAGAAATCAGATATTAAGGGCACAAGTAAGAACACCTTTCTTACTAGTTCTTAAGCTTAAATAAATGGATGATCCTCCTTTGTCTAAATATTGTGAGAACCTCCTATAAATTGCACCAAGACTAACCCAAATCTCTACTAATATTAACTAGATATTAAGTTGAAATATTCCCTAGTTTGTACTAATATTAGTTGTATTACTACACTAGTAATAAGTAGAAGAGTATTAGTATTTTTAGAGTTGTAGAGAGAAAAAGTTTTTGAGAGATGCATGTAAATTATATAAGCATTTGGTAAGAATAAGAGTGTCCAAATAATAAGCACATGGATGCCCTTTTCTAGGCAATCACACGGCACACCCATGCCAAATGGAGTGATTTTTGCTCTTAGTTTAATCACATGCAAATGCTTTGAGTGTATGTGTAGGTTTGATTATTATGGTGTAAGATACTAATGTCATATGCACATGACATTAGTTAGAAATTTGGACAAAGTAAAGAGTAAAATAATACTCTCCAAAACCGGTGGCCATGTGCCATATTTGTCCAATTTTGATTTTTAACATTTGTCCCACAAATGCTTATAAATCATGTGATCAATTATCTTATATAATTAATTATTAATATGATCATTTAACAATTAAATATCATTATTAATCAAATAAAATATACTCAACACTTATGTAGTATACTACCATTATATAATGAGTCCCATAATTACTAGTTAGTTAAATTACAACTCCTTGTAAATATAAATAACTTATTACCTCTATCTCAAAATATATATAAAACCTCAACTAATTTAGTAACTCAACATTTAATTACTAAATTAAATCTTATTTAATCATATTACAATAAGATATACAATTCAACTCACATAAAGAGGGATTAATTAATTTGTATCAAATACAATTAATTAATTATCTATTTGGGTTTCATCCCTTAGGTGTGACCTTAATTAAGGGATCAACTGACCACCACCGTCAAACGACAGTAATGTCAAAGTGTAGTCAGCCAATCATTACCGATTAATTTTGATCAGTTGATTTATATAAATGAATCATCCCTTTACGTATTCTTATTATGAGTTTCAATAATGTGATCGCACTATTGTTGAGGACACATACTCCAACACAACCACATGTTGTTTTGTTTGCATGTGTATTGTTTAAAAAAACCCTTATGCCTAACTTCCTAAGCAAAAGCTTACGTGTTCATTTTCTTTTATATCAGAACCATGCCTCTAAAGAGAGCTACATCTACACCTACACCTACTTCTATGTCTCAAAATCGTCTGATTGCTATGAATGAGGCCTTAAAAGCTGCGTTGAAAGCAAATGGGTCAGTGCAGGATTCAGCCAAAGTGAGTGCTTCTATTGCGAGGCACAACCCGACGAAGTATGATGGATTGGGAACACCTTCTTTATTGAGATATTGGCACAGAGAATTCGATAATCTATTTGAGCTATTGAAGTGTCCTGCGGAAATGCAAGAGGATCAGGCTGCTTATTATCTTAGAGGGAAAGCTGGCATGTGGTGGACTCATAGCAAAGAGGCTGTGAGAGAAGCTGCTGCAAATGATGGAAGTGACTATGTGAAGTGGTCTGGATTCAAGAAGGTTATGAAAGCTGTGTTCGTTCTAGAGCACATTAAAAGCAGAATGAGGGTAGAATTTGATTCTTTCAAGATGACAGATGAGATGGCAATGGAGACCTACTACCACCGGTTTATGGAGCGATCAAAGTATGTTGCAGACTTAAACGTCAGTGATGAGATGTTAGAACTTAGATTCGAGAAGGGGTTGACCATAACTATCAAGAAGAGGCTAGCAGCTGGTCAACCAAGTAACATGGATGATGTGTATCAAAGAGCTGGGCACGCTGACAGAATTGTATATATGCTCAAGGAAGAAAAGAAAAAAAAAAGGTGAGAAGAGAAAGACTGTTGCTAGAAGTGAGAGTATTGGGAATAAGAAGCAAAATGTTAATCCATACCGATCCTTTTTCTCGAAAAACGGGAAGAACGGGAGTGTGGGCCATGGAGGCTTCGACCGAATTGGGCCAATGGGCAGTGGTGGTGTCACGTGTTTCAGGTGTGGGAGAGTGGGTCATAAGATTGCTGATTGTAGAGCTAATGTGGGAGGCTAAGGAATGAGATTTGTTAATGGGAACCAGAGTGGAGGCTATCGTACTCTTGTGCAGAATTATGGGAATTATAATCAGAGATCTGGAGGTGGAAATTATCAGAGAAGCAACAACAACAATTATTCTAATAAAAATCACTCCTACAACAATCAAAGCAATAATTTTAAAAGATAATGAACGGTGGAAATCAGCAGAATGGGTCAGCATCAGCTAGCCAGAGTGGAGCTAAGAGTAGTGGGAAATCATTTATGATGGTAAAAGAAGCTGCTGAGGAGGATGCTCATGTTGTCACGGGTACATTTCTTGTTAATTCTGAGCCTACCTTTGTTTTATTTTATTCGGGAGCTACTCACTCTTTTATTTTAAGTTAGCATGACAGGACTTTAAAATTAGAAGCATTTGATGAGATAAAAAACCTAGTTAATATACCGTCAGAGGATTCCATACCGTGTAGCCGTGTGTATAAAGATGTGTCGGTTAAAATTGGGGAAGCTATCTTTTTTACCAATTTAATTGAATTTCCTTTGGGTGGTTTTGTGATGATCGTAGGGATGGATTGGTTGGGTAAATATAAAGCTTTTATAGATTGTCATCTAAAGAAGGTCACCTTGAGGGGACCTTGATGTGACTCATATTTGTGCATATTTAGTCCCCGAACTAGCCTCATTCCCATGCTTTCTAGTGCTTATTAGGGTCGTTTTATTTCTTTAGTTCCCTACTTTGCATATTCTTTGAGGTTTTGTGTCCTTGGTAGGAGAGGATTGCTAGCCTTGCATTTATGGAGCAACGTAGAGCTAAATGGAGTGCATCTAATGACCAAGCATGAAAGAGGAGACCATTACTAAAGACCTAAGTGAATAAATGAAGTAAAATTGGCAATGATGAAGACCCCCACGACCTTCCAACAATCCCCATGGATCCTTAGGCAGTCAAAGAAGAAGAAGAAGAAGAAGAGCTGATCAAAGATCCGGGCGTCTCAAGCCTCAATCCGGGCGTCCCGAGCCCAGATCGGGTGTCTCAGGACTCAATTATTACGTTCATATACCCCTATTAGACTCATATAATTCATTTTATAAATTACCCATAATTTATATTTATGTGGATCTAGTTCATGCATAACAAAATAATGAAATAAGGAAGAAATCGAGTTTCCTTACATTGTAAATGTACCGAATTTTGGGCACAAGTAAGGTCTCCTACCTTCACTTGTTCTTGAGCTTAATACATTGGAATGATCCTCCATAAACTCAAACTTTCAAAATAGACAGTCTCCTCTTGATTGCACCCAAAACAATCCCTTAAAACTAATATATTAATTAACTAGATTAATATACTAGTTATCCTTAATCATTCTAATTATATTGTATTACTACAATAGTAATAATATATTGTAATATTAGAATATGGTTGAACAATTTTATATAATCTAAAAACTATTTTTAGAGAGAAGTGGGAGAAGTGAATAAGAATGACAGAAAAATTGCATGAATGAAAAATAAAGAACAATTTTCTCTACATGCAAAGGGGGGTCTAGAAGGCCAATGCATGGCCTTCACCTTTTTGCTTTTTCTCTTTGCTAAATGTTAGGTGTTTAAGGCTAGAGAATTAGGGTAATGATTATGCTTGCCATTCAAAATTAACAAACATAATAAACCCCATTCTCCTCTTTAAAAATCGGTACCCTACATAAAGTAGACTCCATTTTATTTTGTGATTTTGTCAAATGTCATTTGTTAGGTCATGTGTCACACACCATGCCCATATATAATTTTAATGCATATTTATACAAATAAATATCATTTCATAATAAATTAATTACATATGACAAATTAGCTAGTAAATGGGTCAGATAAATATAATTCACAACATTTTGCAATTATAATTAACTATTCATTCTTATTTCAATTGTTTCATAAACAATAATTAAATTTTAGTAACATAACATTTTATTTACTAAAATTAAATTCTCACTCACAAAAGTAAATTGTTCAAGTTTAAGGAATTAATTAATCTGTATCAATATACAATTAATCAATTTATGTATTAAGGGAATTGTTCTATAGGTGTGACCTTAAGGGATCAACTAATCACCACCGTCAAACGACAGTAATGTCAAACTCTAGTTAGCCAATAATTACCGATTAATGTCGATTAGTTGACTATATAATTGAATCATCCTTTATGTATTCTTATTATGAGATTCAAACATGTGATCGCAGTATTGTCGAGGACACATACTCCAACAATCTCCTACTTGTCTGAGACAAGTGTGCGTCACCAATTATCTTGTCCTATTACATCATCTCCCACTCAATGCAAGGTGTCTTGTAGGTCGTACTTGCATTTGATCATATCTTGAGTGGTTTCCTCGATCTGGAGAGTAACTGTTTGACCGGAATTATCTACCGTAGATACCTTCTGAGCGTGGCCACGCATTTTCAGTTCACTACTCCTCGAGTGACCCTGAGATTTTAGATAACCCTGACAAGGGGATGGATAATTCATATCGCACTATTCCCTTCGTATAGACACAGTTCATCATGACCCAAAACATACCCATTTGACTTCAGTTACGACAGTCGTAGAGCATAAATCAAAGCCAATCAGAAACTGTGCCAACTTGGGCGAATAGTCTTTAGTCAAAGAATCGACTCATAAGAATACTATAGTAGCTCTTACCACGACCAGGCTTTATAAAATTTACCAGAACTCTATACGCGGTCACTGCCCGACAGAGTGTCCCATACAGACTGCTTATGTGATCGACTAGTCATCTCTTATGACTCTATGGCACTTGAACTTCCCATCAATCGCATCACACTCTAGTCACTTCGATACTTCACCTCAAAAAAGCAACTAGGAGCCAATACTATGTTAATCCAATTCACTTTAATAGGGTTCAACGTTGTCCTTACAATCTATTTGGATATAACAAAGTAATAAAAGAGTTTTTAATAAAACTCAAACGATGAATGCATGATCACATATGTAAAATTGATACCATATCAATTACTAAATAATCTATAATCCATACTTAATATTGTATATAACTATACATCTCAACTCAATTGAAATGGCATGACTTATCATACTTAGCCTATGAAAAGGCCTTGGTTAGCAAGTTTTAGCAACACTTTGCACTTTCCCTAACCTTACTATATACTATTTACCATTCTTGTGAATAATCTTGTATTATAAGAACTTTTTGAGTACGTGTCTAGATCCAATCTGGACATAGGCTCTCTTGCCTTTGAATAACTCCCACTGTCCTCACAATGTGTAGGGATAGGACCTTCGGTTATTGGAACGAACTACCATAGTTCCTCTAATTCATAAAACCGAATCATAATATCATCTCTTCCTTCTTGCATATGTCATTTTTGCAAGTGTACTTAATTTCCGTTGTGTATATCTCATTGTTCAACTGCCTAGGATGTTTGTAGCAGATATCCTCCTTAAATAATATAGCCAAGATGGTTCTCTAACCATTCTTATGTGTTTAGAATATGGTTTTTGTGTAACTCCTTGCACATAAATCCATCTCAATTCTAAATGCTTAGCTTCATATCTTTAGTACTTCTTGAGTACTAACTAATGAACTATGTGGCTATATAGAGATTTCTCTCAAAGATTCGATTTGTAACTTTTCGTCATACTCCAAGTATACGAAATTTAAGAATGGTGATACATCTTAGCATAATGAATTAATCCCGCAATGGAAGCATGTGGATTTAATTTCTACATGTTCAATACTTTTGAACTTGTCAAGATTCTTATTAACATATGAATATTCATTCAACGCTAATATCCTCTTAGAACTATCTTTATAGGTCTGGATACATTAGAGATGTATTATTCTTCTCCTAAGTCTTCCATCATTTAAAATGATTAATATGTCCTTTTCATATAAGACTAGTAACACCACATAACTCCCACTAAACTCCATGTATAAACAGAACTACTTGACAACTCGTGAAAAGTTTATCACATGATCAAAACATACAATTCAACTACTTGACTTCTACTTAAGACTTTTTCTTAAGTTTTCATCCTACCTTAGGATAGTTGCGATTTTCAAAACTCATGCAAGATGATTTTAAAATCCAACTATTACAAAACCCGAATTCAACGAAGCGTTACAATTGGAGTAAACCTCTTACCACCAATCAACTAAGTTATGGAAACATAATAATGTTTATGTTCAGTTCGGACTTTTGCGGAGTTGAAACTAGATAAAGCATCTTAACAAGTTACAGGTTTGTTACTTTCAAAATGTAACATGACTCCTGTTTGCTTTAGGTTTTGAAAAAATAATTACTGATTTTGACCAAGAAGGAACATCTTCCTACGTCTTATTCTCAGTTTGTGGCTCTTGAACATTTTCTCCCACTCTGTCTTTAAGAAACAATCCTCTTTTCTTAATAGACAGCATCATAAGCCACAAACCCTTTGTTCTCGTGATCATGTAGGAAGAGAGAGCACATGTTTACTATCAAAACAAGCTACAATTTAGGTACCATGCCTAACCATATCTCATATGAAAAGTAGATGATTGCTTTAGTCTTGTTTTATTTTAGTAGAAAATTTAAATTCCACACAAATTTTATAACAGAAACTACCTCCAACTTTATAGTAAAGATTCAATCATATCGTATAAGATTCGTTGTAATTTTCTAATACACCTTATCTTGATAGGGTATGATTATGAAAGTGATTTTGTGATACCATATCACACTCTATATGGTGCAGATAAAAGTCATCACTTTATTGTTCCCCATTTTAACTAAGTAATAATACTTTGGTATTATAATATATAGGTTTTGATACTTTTTAGACATTCATTGAACTTATTCAAAGAATTTCTCTTCTTACCTCATTAAGTGGATATCAAGTATCTACCTTATTCGTTGGTAAAAGATGAAGAAGTAATAAGCTTCTCTGATTGAAATTGTATTCGACCATACACTTTAAAGTGTAAATAGGGCGAATATCTTGCTCTATTCATAATCCTTTTCCAGAAAAAAGTCATGAATTAACTTGCTTTGAATACAAGATTCGCATACACCAAAATATTCCCAATCAAATGGTTTGGGAGACTAGTTAAAACTAGTTTCTAGATGTGATTTTCAATCGAGAATCGAGAAAGGATTGGGGTCCCCAACTTGAGTCTTGTATATATGACATTTTATTTCTAGTTTGAATATAATTACCATGATTTGTATGATCTCACCATAAACTTAATCGTGGTATGATAGTGCACAACGCTTGTTTTAATTGCGTAATAGAGAAACCCTTTGCGTTTTATACAAAAACTTGAATTATATTCTTATTTAGAGTTAGTGTACATCATAACAATTATTGGGGTACATTTCTAAATACAAAACAAAAAAGAGTACGCTACAACATTCATATGTTCATGGATGAAGTGGCAACTACCCTAATTCTATTCATGCAAATTTTTGAACATATTCTTGCTAGTCATCACATGATAATGCAAAATATGATGAAATCCATAAATTTGTATCAAATACTCATGATTTGGTATTTGGTAATAATGCAATGTCAATGTCATAGATATTCAAGAAGGAATATGTTGGAGTCACACGACCAACTTCCTTGACCTTTACTTATTTGGGGTTTGTCTCTATTTTAATGTCTAACACCTTCTCTTTTGAGCCTAGTTCTATTCTTAACAATTAAGACAGGTACTTGCTTTTTATTTTTCCCACTGACTTCTAGAATTTCTACGTGATGAAGACCTATCTTCATATAAATTCGTAATTAATCCTTCACAAGGATGAACTCTATTGTGGTATTTGGTTAATCAAAATTTCTAACAAATTAATTTACCAAATTAACATTGTCATGTTCTTAACAACTTAAGTGTTTGATGACAAGTGTTTAGGTTGAGCAATAAGACTTTTTAACCATGGATGCATAGAAGAATTATCAAAATATATTTTGACTAATTACTACTTCTATTTATTCTTCTTCATAAGAGATTTTATATACATGGGTATGTAAGGAATTTAAGATGTTAATCTTATATTCGAATAGGATGATTCCTATCGAGTTCTATGGAATAGAACGATTCCTATGGAGCTAGTCCACAACCTATGATATGGTTCATATTTAGAAAGAGATTCTTTCTCGTTAGCAATAGTGGTTTAGCGGAGACTCGTATTATAATCGAATGATATCGCATATGAGTAGGAGTAATGAAATAGAACAACATTAAAAACAACGAAATAGTGGGAAAATTAAACATTCATCGTTATATCTAAAAATTTTTAGCATGTTTTAGCATTTATATAATGACCTCCACCCAATTATATAAATGATTCCGAGATCCAAAATTCATATTAACTTGGATGTGAGCCAACGGGCCCTCTGCACCCTTACTAATATAACTTGGTGGGTTAACCCTCTTAACCGATTCTACAATTAGAACTATTAGTCGATGAATTTACGTTAAGTTCATCTTTAGCCCGAACCTATTGCGGCTACGGTCGCAACTACCTTCGTTGAGATCAACCAAATTTTCGAAGTGTAATAACTATTTATTACCCCACTTACCCAACGTCAATTGAAAGCACCCCGGTATAATGTTTCAATACCGTATTGTACCTATATGAAATTGGGAATCATGAGTTCCTACTATTTGGTAAGGCTAAGTCTCAATCTTTTAAAATGTGTGAGGTCGAGTCAATTTATTATCTATCAAATTTAAGTGAACTAAATTGTTGAACTAACGATAATTATAATTGACACGGTCGATTATTCGATAAGATATGCATGTGTTGTTTATGGCGATTTGGCAATGCATGCAACATATAATGAAAAATGTATAAGCAATAAATAAATTTCCTAGTATGGCCTTCCTAAAAATAGAAAATCAAATAATATATTACAAATTCGGAAACCAACTCCTTTGGTCCCTTAAACTTCAAGTGGCATGCTTCCCAAGTACTCCGTCTTGATCAGAACGCCTTTCCGATTGACACCGTCTTGAAGGAACTCCGGAATTACAAATAATAATGAAATACATAGCTATTCCTATTATACATTTGTAATATGAAGAACTAGTAAAAATAAAAATGATTCGAGATCACATTAAATTACAACCGAATCAATATCCGCTTACATTATGGGAAATATCGATTAAAACTAAGGCCATACTAAGATAAAATTACATAATTCAAAATTATATAAATAAAATATGTCATTC
Organism: Silene latifolia; assembly: GCF_048544455.1. NCBI lineage: Eukaryota > Viridiplantae > Streptophyta > Magnoliopsida > Caryophyllales > Caryophyllaceae > Silene > Silene latifolia. Next base: position 153,896,523 of record NC_133536.1, on the reverse strand, counting down.
ATCAATAAAAATGCAGCATAGATATATGTGTCTAACATGCCAATCTAATGTGCCAAATCGCCCTACTTAAATCTTATATCGTATATATAATCCGATTTTATGGAAATGCGTGATAATAACTCATTAAAATCACAAATCAATACTTCAATCAAATTTAAGCCCAAGTCAAATATCCTAACCTTCTTAGGACTCAAAAATTAGTCTTTATACAATTTTTGACAATAATTCAACTTGGTTTTCTACTATTGCTTATTAAACTTCTCTTAATCATAACAATTATGAAATAATTCCCAATAAATCATAAAAATTTGAAAAATTTCGAAATAACAATTTTGTAAATTCTGGAATATTACCAAGATTCCAAAAACTCAATAAAATTTGCCCACAAAATATTTATAATTTATTTCATTAATAAATCGTATAAATCATGACTTTTACCATTTAATTCCAAATTAAACATAACAATTATGAACAAATCAAAATAAAAATTTTGAACATTCTCAAAAAATTTCCTGAACCTGGAAATGGCAAAATTTAAACCAAAAATTTCGAATTTTATTTTTATGACTAATAAAGTTACCCTTTTATCGATTTTATTACACAAAAATCAATAAACATACCAAATCAAACGAAATTAGTCATGCAACTTTAGATCTAATGTCCATATCATATATACAACATTAGGGAAAAATTTCATACCATAAAATACAATTTAGCTATTTTTGCTAAAAATAGTCACTATTTATACAATTTTAACCATTAAAATTATAAATCATGCATAACAAATCACATTTATCTCAAATTTTACATACAATCTATAAAATATGCATGTGACATCATATTAAAATTTCATCGCCTGTTTTGAAGTTTAACTATTTTTAGTCATTTAACCTTCATTTATACCATTTTTATCACATAAAAATAATAAATCATGCAATATTAATCACATTAATACGAAAGTTTACATAAATTACATAAAATATGCATGTGAGGTCATCTAGGTTGCACGGACACTCCTTCTAATCGGCGTTCCCGTGTCGGACACCCGTGTCGGGCACGACACTCGTCGGACACACGTCATAACGTGTCGGACACTTGTAAAGCCGTGTCTAACTTTCATCTTTTATTTGGGCATGTGTCCGACACGTGTCCATGGTATTTTGAGCCGTGTCCATGGTATTTGGACACACCTTCAAACGGAATCAAGTTGAATTTAAGGTAAATGACGTGATTTGTTATATGGTTGAATTTGGTGGAGAAATAAGTTGAATTAGCGGTAAATGATGTTCTTTAGACTAGTAATGAGATGTCGAAATAGTTGATTATAAGTTAGTTTTTTGTTTTGGAATTAAGAATGAGTTATAATTAACGTCAAGTTTTACCTTCACTTATTTAAATTTAATATTCAAATATTTTTTCAAAAATAAAATCGCACATAAATAAATATAAAATATATATTTTATTAAATTTAAATGACGTGTCCTGTGTCCTAAATTTCATGAGATGCCGTTTCGCGTGTCTGTGTCGTGTCAGTGTCCATGTCCGTGTCGGTGCTACCTAGGAGGTCGTACTAAAAATTCACGGCCAGTAGCGAAGTTTAACTATTTTTAGTAAATAAAAGTTCATTTTACTCATAAAAATGTAATTATTTCACTAGAAATTATTAAAATAAGCAATAATCATCCATAAATCATTAATATGACCTAAAAATATTTTAGAATTAGAATATATAACATGCAAAATAATTTCGTGGCTTTATCACATAAATCACAAAATAGCTAGTTTTGATTAAGTTACATTTAACTCGGAAAAACCAAACCGATTATGCATGCAACACCAAAGCTCTTGATGCCAATTGTTAGGTTCATATACCTCTATTAGAATCATCTAATTCATTTTATAAATTACCCATAATTTATATTTATGTGGATCTAGTGCATGCATAACAAAATAATGAAATAAGGAAGAAGTCGAGTTTCCTTACATTGTAAATGTACCGAATTTTGGGCTCAAGTAAGGTCTCCTACCTTCACTTGTTCTTGAGCTTAATACATTGGAATGATCCTCCATAAACTCAAACTTTCAAAATCTAAAGTCTCCTCTTGATTGCACCCAAAACAATCCCTTAAAACTAATATATTAATTAACTAGATTAATATACTAGTTATCCTTAATAATTCTAATTATATTGTATTACTACAATAGTAATAATATATTGTAATAGTAGAATATGGTTGAACAATTTTATATAATCTAAAAACTATTTTTAGCGAGAAGTGGGAGAAGTGAATAAGAATGATAGAAAAGTTGCATGAATGAAAAATAGAGAACAATTTTCTCTATATGCAAAAGGGGAGCCGGTTTGGTGGTCTAGAAGGCCAACGCATGGCCTTCACCCTTTTTCTTTTTCTCTTTTCTAAATGTTAGGTGTGTAAGGCTAGAGAATTAGGGTAATGATCATGCTTGCCATTCAAAATTAACAAACATAATAAACCCCATTCTCGTCTTTAAAAACCGATACCCTACATAAATTGGACTCCATTTTATTTTGTGATTTTGTCAAATGTAATTTGTTAGGTCATGTGTCACACACCATGCCCATATATAATTTTAATGCATATTTATACAAATAAATATCATTTCATAATAAATTAATTACATATGACAAATTAGCTAGTAATTCATGATCACAAGTATAAAATGGGTCATATAAATATAATTCACAACATTTTGCAATTATAATTAACCATTCATTCTTATTTCAATTGTTTCATAAACAATAATTAAATTTTAATAACATAACATTTTATTTACTAAAATTAAATTCTTACTCACAAAAGTAAATTGTTCAATTTTAAGGGATTAATTAATCTGTATCGATATACAATTAATCAATTTATCTATTAAGGGAATTGTCCTATAGGTGTGACCTTAAGGGATCAACAAATCACCACCGTCAACTGACAGTAATGTCAAACTCTATTTAGCCAATCATTACCGATTAATGTTGATCAATTGACTATATAATTGAATCATCCCTTACGTATTCTTATTATGAGATTCAATCATGTGATCACAGTATTGTCGAGGACATATACTCCAACAATCTCCTACCTGTCCGAGACAAGTGTGTGTCACCAATTCTCTTGTCCTATTACATCATCTCCCACTCAATGCAAGGTCTCTTGCAGGTCGTACTTGCATTTGATCATATCTTGAGTGGTTTCCTCGATCTGGAGAGTAGCTGTTTGACCGGAATTATCTACTGTAGATACCTTCCGAGGGTGGCCACGCATTTTCAGTTCACTACTCCTCAAGTGGCCCTGATATTTTAGATAACCCTGACAAGGGGATGGACAATTCATATCGCAATATTCCCTTCGTATAGCGACAGTTCATCATGACCCAAAACATACCCATTTGACTTCATTTACGACAGTCGTAAAGCATAATTTAAAGCCAATCAGAAACTGTGCCAAATTGGGCGAACAATCTTTAGTCAAAGAATCAACGCATAGGAATACTATAGTAGCTCTTGCCACGACCAGGCTTTATAAAAATTACCAGAACTCTATAAGTGGTCACTGCCCGACTGAGTGTCCGATACAGTCTGCCTATGTGATCGACTAGTCATCTTTTATGACTCTATGGCACTTGAACTTGCCATCAATCACATCACACTCTAGTCACTTCGAGACGTCACCTCATATAAGCAACAAGGGGCCAATAATATGTTAATCCAGTTCACTTTAATAGGTTTCAACGTTGTCCTTACAACCTATTTGGATATAACAAAGTAATAAAAGAGTTTTTAATAAAACTCAAACGATGAATGCATTATCACATATGTAAAATTGATACCATATCAATTACTACATAATTTATAATCCATACTTAATATTGTATATAACTATACATCTCAACTCAATTGAAATGACATGACTTGTCATATTTAGCCTATGAAAAGGCCTTGGTTAGCAAGTTTTAGCAACACTTTGCACTTTCACTAACCTTACTATATACTATTTCCCATTCTTGTGAATAATCTTGTATTATAAGAACTTTTTGAGTACGTGTCTAGATCCAATCTGGACATAGGCTCTCTTGCCTTCGAATAACTCTCACTATCCTCACAGTGTGTATGGATAGGACCTTCGGTTATTGGAACGAACTATCATAGTTCCTCCAATTCATAAAACCGAATCCTAATATCATCCCTTCCTTCTTGCATATGTCATTATTGCAAGTGTACACAATTTCCGATGTGTATATCTCATTGTTCAACTTCCTAGGATGTTTCTAGCAGATATCCTCCTTAAATTATATAGCCGAGATGGTTCTCTAACCATCCTTATGTGTTTAGAATATAGTTTTTGTGTAACTCCTTCCACATAAATCCATCTCAATTCTAAATGCTTAGCTTCATATCTTTAGTACTTCATGAGTACTAACTAATGAACTATGTGGCTATATAGAGACTTATCTCAAAGATTCGATGTGTAACTTTTCGTCATACTCCAAGTATATGAAATTTAAGAATGGTGATACATCTTAGCCTAATGAATTAATCCCGCAGCGGAAGCATGTGGATTCAATTTCTACATGTTCAATCCTTTTAAACTTGTCAAGATTCTTATTAACATATGAATATTAATTCAACGCTAATATCCTCTTAGAACTATATTTACAGGTCTGAATACATTAGAGATGTATTATTCTTCTCCTAAGTCTTCCATCATTCAAAATGATCAATATGTCCCTTTCATATAAAAATAGTAACACCACATAACTTCCACTAAACTCCATGTATAAACAGAACTACTCGACAATTCAAGAAAACTTTATCACATGATCAAAACATACAATTCAACTACTTGACTTCTACTTAATACTTTTTCTTAAGTTTTCATCCTACCTTAGGATAGTTGCGATTTTCAAAACTCATGCAAGATGATTTTAAAATCCAACTATTACAAAACCCGAATTCAACGAAGCGTTGCAATTGGTGTAAACCTCTTACCACCAATCAACCAAGTTATGGAAACATCTTAATGTTTATGTTCAATTTGGACTTTTGTGGAGTTGAAACTAGATAAAGCATCTTAACAAGTTACAGGTTTGTTACTTTCAAAATGTAACATGACTCCTGTTCACTTTAGGTTTTGAAGAAATAATTACTGATTTTGACCAAGAAGAAACATCTTCCTACGTCTTATTCTCAGTTTGTGGGTCTTGAACATTTCCTCCCACTCTGTCTTTAAGAAATAATCCTCTTTTCTTAATAGACAGCATCATGAGCCACAAGCCCTTTGTTCTCGTGATCATGTAGGAAGAGAGAGCACATATTTACTATCAAAACAAGCTACAATTTAGGTATCATGCCTAACCATATCTCATATGAAAAGGAGAGGATTGCTTTAATCATGTTTTATTTTAGTGGAAAATTTAAATGCCAGACAAAGTTTATAATAGAAACTACCTCCAACTTTATAGTGAAGATTCAATCATATCGTATAGGATTCTTTGTAATTTTCTAATACACCTTATCTTGATAGGGTGTGATTATGAAAGTGATCTTGTGATACCATATCACACTCTATATGGTGCAGATAAAAGTCATCACTTTATTGTTCCCCATTTTAACTAAGTAATAATACTTTGGTATTATAATATGTAGGTTTAGATACTTTTTAAACATTCATTGAACTTATTCAAAGAATTTCTCTTCTTACCTTATTAAGTGGATATCAAGTATCTACCTAATTCGTTGGTAAAAGAGATAAAGAAGTAATAAGCTTCTCTGATTGAAATTGTATTCGACCATATACTTCAAAGTGTAAATAGGGCTAATATCTTGCTCTATTCATAATCCTTTTCCAGAAAAAAAAGTCATGAATTCACTTGCTTGGAATAGAAGATTCGCATACACCAAAATATTCCCAATCAAATGGTTTGGGAGACTAAATAAAACTAGTTTCTAAATGTGATTTTCAATCGAGAATCGAGAAAGGATTGGGGTCACCAACTTGAGTCTTGTATATATGACATTTTATTTATAGTTTGAATATAGTTACCATGATTTGTATGGTCTCACCATAAACTTAATCGTGGTATGATAGGGCACAACGCTTGTTTTAATTGCATAATAGGGAAACCCTTTGTGTTTTATACAAAAAACTTGAATTATATTCTTATTTAGAGTTAGTGTACATCATAACAATTATTGAGGTATATTTCTAAAGACAAAACAAAAATGAGTACACTACAACATTCATATATTCATAGATGAAATGGCAACTACCCTAGTTCCATTCATGCAAATTTCTGAACATATTCTTACTAGACTTCACATGATAATGCCAAATATGATGAAATCCATAAATTTGTATCAAATACTCATGATGTGGTATTTGGTAATAATGCAATGTCAATGTCATAGATATTCAAGAAGGAATATGTTGGAGTCACACGACCAACTTCCTTGATCTTTACTTATTTGGGATTTGTCTCTATTTTAGTGTCTAACACCTTCTCTTTCGAGCCTAGTTCTATTCTTAACAATTAAGACATGTACTTGCTTTTTATTGCTCCCACTGACTTCTAGAAATTCTACTTGATGAAGACCTATCTTCATATAAATTCCTAGTTAATCTTTCACAAGGATGAACTCTATTGTGGTATGTGGTTAGTCAAAATTTCTAACAAATTAATTTACCAAATTAATATTGTCATGTTCTTAACAACTTAAGTTCTTGATGACAAGTGTTTATATTGAGCAATAAGGCTTTTGAACCATGGATGCATAGAAGAATTATCAAAATATATTTTGACTAATTACTACTTCTATTTATTTTTCTTCATAAGAGATTTTGTATACATGGGTATGTAAGAAATTTAAGATGTTAATCTTATATTCGAATAGGATGATTCCTATCGAGTTCTATGGAATAGAACGATTCCTATGGAGCTAGTCCACAACCTATGATACGGTTTATATTTAGAAAGAGATTCTTTGTCGTTAGCAATAGTGGTTTAGCGGAGACTCGTGTTACAATCGAATTATATCGCATATGAGTAGGAGTAATGAAATAGAACAACATTAAAAACAATGAAACAATGGAAAAATTAAACATTCATCGTTATATCTAAAACATATTAACATGTTTTAGCATTTATATAATGACCTCCACCCAATTATATAAATGATTCCGAGATCCAAAATTCATATTAACTTGGATGTGAGCCAACGGGCCCTCTACACCCTTACTAATATAACTTGGTGGGTTAACCCTCTTAACCGATTCTACAATTAGAACTCTCGGTCGATGAATTTACGTTAAGTTCATCTTTAGCCCGAACCTATTGCGGCTACGGTCGCAAATACCTTCATTGAGATCAACCAAATTTTCGAAGTGTAATAGCTATTTATTACCCCACTTACCCAACGTCAATTGAAAGCACCCCGATATAATGTTTCAATACTGTATTGTACCTATATGAAATTGGGATTCATGAGTTCCTACTATTTGGTAAGGCTAAGTCTCAATCTTTTAAAATGTGTGAGGTCGAGTCAATTTATTATCTATCAAATTTAAGTGAACTAAATTTTTGAACTAACGATAATTATAATTGACACGGTCGATTACTCGATAAGATATGCATGTGTTGTTTATGGCGATTTGGCAATGCATGCAACATATAATAATGAAATACATAGCTATTCTCCCTCAGATGCTGCGTGGGCTTGGAAAAATATCTGTAAAATCAAAGAGATGATGAAAACTGGTTATGTAGCTAATACCTGGATTCTTAACACTAAAGGGTACACAGTTAGCAGTGGCTACGAATGGCTTAGACATAAGCAATCTCAACAGCACTGGACTCCTCTTATATGGAGTAACTGGAACATCCCTAAGCATGCTATCATAACTTGGATCAGTATGCATAAGGGACTAAAAGTGAAAGAGAAACTGTTCAGATTGGGATGCTGCACTGATGACAGGTGCATCATCTGTGACAGGGAAGTTGAGACTCAGTCCCATCTGTTTTTTTACTGTCCCTATAGCAACCAAGTACTGCTACTGTTGGAGCAGTGGTGTGGCTTCAGAATACATGTCAGTATGCTTGGAGGACTGCAGAGTGCCAAAAATTGTTTAAAACAGCAAGTTCACTACCTGCTGTGGAATGCTCTTTACTACCATGTATGGAGTCAAAGAAATGCTGCTCGTATTCAGTCTGTTCTCATCAGACCTCAGAAACTGGTTGAAATGATCAAGGATGAGGTATGTCGCAGGATAAAAGTCAAGATGGCTAGGAGTCCTAGTAGGAATGATAGCACATGGTTGAAGAAATGGGGTTTATGATGTTAGTTGTGATACATTTTGATAGGATGCTAAGTTGATTGTAATCTTTATGCTTTTCTTCTGTAGCATCCGTGATGGTTTGGTAGTGGAGACTTAGTGCCTGTACTAAGTCCATATCTTGTATGTACCTATTTTTTGAGCTTATATATACCCTCTCACATTTTACCAAAAAAAAAAAAGAAATACATAGCTATTCCTAAAAAAAGAAAATCAAATAATATATTATAAATTCGGAAACCAACTCCTTTGGTCCCTTAAACTTCAAGTGGCATGCTTCCCAAGTACTCCGTCTTGATCAGAACGCCTTTTCGATTGGTACCGTCTTGAAGGAACTCCGGAATTACAAATAATAATGAAATACATAGCTATTCCTATTATACATTTGTAATATAAAGAACTAGTAAAAATAAAAGTGATACGAGATCACATTAAATTACAACCGAATCAATATCCCCTTACATTACGGGAAATATCGATTAAAACTAAGGCCATACTAAGATAAAATCACATAATTCAAAATTATATAAATAAAATATGACATTCATCAATAAAAATTTAGCCTAGATATATGTGTTTAGCATGCCAATCTAATGTGCCAAATTGCCTAACTTAAATCTTATATCGTATATATAATCCGGTTTTATGGAAATGCGTGATAATAACTCATTAAAATCACAAATCAATACTTAAATCAAATTTAAGCCCAAGTCAATTATCCTAACCTTCTTAGGACACAAAAATTAGTCTTTATACAATTTTTGACAATAATTGAACTTGATTTTCTATTATTGCTTATTAAACTTCTCTTAATCATAACAATTATGAAATAATTCCCAATAAATCATAAATATTTGATAAATTTCGAAATCACAAATTTGTAAATTCTGGAATATTAACAAGATTCCAAAAACTCAATAAAATCTACCCACAAAATATTTATAATTTATTTCATTAATAAATCGTATAAATCATGAATTTTACCATTTAATTTCAAATTATACATAAAAATTATGAACAAATCAAAATCAAAATTTTGAACATTTTCAAAAAATTTCCAGAACCTGGAAATTGCAAAATTTAAACCAAAAATTTCGAATTTTATTTTTATGACTAATAAAGTTGCTCTTTTATCGATTTTATCACATAAAAATCAATAAACATACCAAATCAATCGAAATTAATCATGAAATTTATATCTGATGTCCATATCATATATAAAATATTAGGGAAAAATTTTATACCATAAAATTCATTTTAGCTATTTTTGCTAAAAATAGTCACTATTTATATCATTTTAACCATTAAAATTCATGTGGGATCTTGTTTTATTCGTCTTTACGAGTACATTAAAATTATCTAACTTTTATAATTTTTGCAAATACGTAGCTAACGATATTTAACGCGTAAAACACGCGTTGGCAAACGTGAAAAAGGAAAGTGGTAGAGTGGAGTTGAATGGAGGAAGTAAATCACAAAATAACTAGTTTTAATTAAGTTACATTTAACTCGGAAAAACCAAACCGATTATGCATGCAACACCAAAGCTCTTGATGCCAATTGTTAGGTTCATATACCCCTATTAGAATCATCTAATTCATTTTATAAATTACCCATAATTTATATTTATGTGGATCTAGTGCATGCATAACAAAATAATGAAATAAGGAAGAAATTGAGTTTCCTTACATTGTAAATGTACCGAATTTTGGACACAAGTAAGATCTCCTACCTTCACTTGTTCTTGAGCTTAATACATTGTAATGATCCTTCATAAACTCAAACTTTCAAAATATAAAGTCTCCTCTTGATTCCACTCAAAACAATCCCTTAAAACTAATATATTAATTAACTAGATTAATATACTAGTTATCCTTAATAATTCTAATTATATTGTATTAATACAATAGTAATAATATATTGTAATATTAGAATATGGTTGAACAATTTTATATAATCTAAAAACTATTTTTAGAGAGAAGTGGGAGAAATGAATAAGAATGATAGAAAAATTGCATGAATGAAAAATAGAGAACAATTTTCTCTATATGCAAATGGGGAGCCGGTTTGGGGGGTCTAGAAGGCCAATGCATAGCCTTCACCCTTTTACTTCTTCTCTTTTCTAAATGTTAGGTGTGTAAGGCTAGAGAATTAGGGTAATGATCATGCTTGCCATTCAAAATTAAGAAACATATAAACCCCATTCTCCTCTTTAAAAACCGGTACCCTACATAAAATGGACTCCATTTTAGTTTATGATTTTGTCAAATGTCATTTATTAGGTCATGTGTCACACACCATGCCGATATATAATTTTAATGGATATTTATACAAATAAATATCATTTCAAAATAAATTAATTACATATGACAAATTAGCTAGTAATTCATGATCACAAGTATAAAATGGGTCATATAAATATAATTCACAACATTTTACAAGTATAATTAACCATTCATTCTTATTTCAATTGTTTCATAAACAATAATTAATAACATAACATTTTATTTACTAAAATTAAATTCTCACTCACAAAAGTAAATTGTCCAATTTTAAGGAATTAATTAATCTGTATCGATATACAATTAATTAATTTTTATATTAAGGGAATTGTCCTATAGGTGTGACCTTAAGGGATCAACTAATCACTACCGTCAACCGACAGTAATATCAAACTCTAGTTAGCCAATCATTACTGATTAATGTTGTTCAGTTGACAATATAATTGAATCATCCCTTACGTATTCTTATTATGAGATTCAAACATGTGATCGCAGTATTGTCGAGGACTTGCAGCACGAGTTTTCTTCAATGTCAATTCGGATGGCTCTCTCTAGGACTTGCAAAGCACTAATCATCTTCTTAGGGACTTAATCGTCATTTAAGCCCTTAGTTACCCTAATACTTGTACTTAGTATAAATACCCCATTGTGTTAGGGGATTAATTACCAAGTTCTAATTTAGTATTAATCAAGTTTAGATATTACTAATCAAGTTCTAATCATTCAATTTAATATTAATCAAATCTTAATTCCTCTTTAATCCTTCAAGTGTTCTTAGTTTTGAAAGATCATAGATCCATATTAGACTCTCTAATAAAAATTAAATTATCTCATAATTTATTATTTTAGTGATCTATGTAACATGCATGCAAATATAAAAGCATAAAAATAAAAGTAAAGGAAAAACAATTTCCTTACATAGATTGTTATGGTAATATGGGCACAAACTAGATCACCTATCTAGTTTGTTCTTGAGCTAAAAAGAAATGGATGATCCTCCTTGAAAAACCTTCAAAAAGAAAGTCTCCTTCAAGTTGCACCCAAGAACAACACCTTAAATAATCTTACAAGTATTAACTAGATACTTGTAAAATTAACCCTTGATATTATTTGTAATATTACTAACACTCTTAGTAATAATATTTTGATTACTAACTTCTTAGTAAATGATGTATAATAATTTTAGAGAGATAAGCAATTTTTGTTCACATGCAAAATGAAGTAGTGAAGTTGTGTACAAAAATGAACAACAAATTGGAGTATAAAAGAGGAAGTGACGGGTGGAGTAGGGAGTAGTGGAGTGTTGAAATTGTCTTATATTTGTCAATCTAACATTACATGTAAATTATAATTATAAGATAACTTGTGGAGGTATAACAAGTAAAGTGAAATAATTGTATTTATAATCATCCACTATACTCCATTTACACGGTCCAATGTCCCATTTACGGGTCCATTTTGGTTCTTATATTTGTCGCACAAATACGTGTAAATTTTATTTAAGCATCGTTTCATGTTTAAATGCTTCCAGTTAATTTCGTCCAAATCACTCTGTAAATATACGTGTACCGCTACACATATTATTTTACTTACTAATATTAATCACATTAATCAATTAGTACAATTTTAGTGAATTAACAATTAATTGAGTAAAACGCGTCTCATAAAATTTATTATTTTAATTATCGCGTAATTAAATAATAACTGCCGCTCCTCGAGTTCGCAACTCGAAATCTCTCTAAAATAATCGACTAACCTTTTAGTCTATAAATCAAGGGACTAAAAAAATTGTATCTCATACAATTAATTAGTTATCAATTGGGGTTCGTTCCTATAGGTGTGACCGATAGGGGTCAGTTGATCACCGTCGTCTCACGACAATAACGTCAAACTCTAGTTAGCCAACCGTTATCGATTTACATTAATCAACTGACGATGATCAAATAATTAAATATCCTGATGATATTCCTTTAATGAGATTTGTTATGTAAACGTACTATTGTAGAGGACACTAGCTCCAACAATCTCCCACTTATCCGACACAAGGTGTGCGCTACCAATTCTCTTGTCCGTTTTAATCTCCCACTCAATGCAAGGTGTCTTTCAGGTCGCACTTGCAAATGAACATATCGCGAGTGGTTTTCTCGATCGGGAGTGTGACTACCTGACCGGAAAAATCTCCCACAGATTACTTTTGAGCGTGGCCACGCATTTGTAGTCATTAACTCCTCGAGTGGCCTTGGGATATAGTTACCCAACGTGGGTGGACAATTCCTGTATGCCCTAACTATCTTTGCCCAATACAACTCATCATGACTCAAAAGATGTCCTTTTGGCCTCCTTTCACGGCACGACCTAGGACAAAAACCAAAGTCACTCAGAAACTACATTGACTTGGATAATAGTCTCCAGTCAAAAGAATCGACTCATAGGAACATCTTAGAGATCCCTGCCACGACCAGACGTCTATAATAGAACTTAGGGACTCTCTAAATGGTCACTGTCCGGCAAAGTGTCACACACTCTGCCTATGTAATCGACTAGTCATCACGTATGACCTCATGGTGTTGAACAACCATCAATCGACTTACAATCTAGTCACTCCGAGACGTCACCTCATTAAGTGACTAGGGACAAAATACAATGTTCATCTTATTCACTTGAATAGTGTTCAACATTGTCTCCACAACTTATTCAGATAAACAAGGTATTAAAAAATTTAGTCACATTAGATAAAAGATTCAAAAATGAAAACAAAAACAATGAATGTGATTATCATATATATAATAAGAGATACACTATCCAATTATTACATATCCACAATCTAAAGAAAATCTGGTACTCGTCTCAATCCCATTGCTACGACATGACCATCATGCTTAGCCTTTGATAAAGGCTTGGTTAAAGGATCAGCAATATTATCGTCTGTCCCAACCTTACAAATGTCAATTTCCTTCCTTTCCACATAATCTCTAATTACATGGTATTTCCTTTCAATGTGTCTAGATTTGTTACTAGACTTGGGCTCTTTGGCTTGAAAAATAGCTCCACTGTTATCACAATATAGAGTGATAGGATCTTCGGCGGAATGGACTACTCCTAGCCCTCCATGAATTGCCTAATCCAAACAGCTTCATTTGCAGCCTCAGACGCTGCAAGGTACTCAGCCTCTGTTGTAGAATCCACAGTAACACTTTCCTTGAAGCTCTTCCAGCAAACAGCTCCTCCATTTAGCATAAACATATAGCCGGATTGGGATTTCATATCATCCCGATCGGTTTGGAAACTTGCGTCCGTGTAACCTCTTACACGCAACTCAGTTTCTCCTCCAAACACTAAGAACGAATACTTAGTCCTTCTCAAGCACTTAAGGATGTTCTTTACGGCTATCTAGTGACTCTCACCAGATTTGGCTTGATAACGACTTGTCATGCTCAAGGCATATGCAATGTCGGGATGAGTACAAATCATAGCATACATGATAGACCCAATAGAGGAAGCATAAGGGACGGTCTTCATGTGTTCAATCTCCTTAGGGGTAGAGGGAGACTGTGACTTGCTCAAAGTAATACCTTGGCTCATAGGTAGAAGTCCTCTCTTGGAGTCTTTCATATTGAACCGGTCAAGAACTTTGTCAATATAAGCTTCTTGACTCAATGCTAGTATCCTTTTGGACCTATCCCTATAGATCCGAATACCTAAGATTCTTTGTGCCTCTCCCAAGTCCTTCATCTGGAATTGTTTCCCTAGCCACTCCTTAACAGAAGTGAGCGATGGAATATCATTCCCGATGCACAATATGTCATCCACATATAGGACAAGGAATGCAACCTTACTCCCACTAAACTTCATGTATAAACACGGTTCTTCCACACTTCTAGTGAAACCGTATTGTTTAATAACATGATCAAAGCGATGATTCCAACTCCTAGATGCTTGCTTAAGACCATAGATGGACTTCTTAAGCTTACACACCTTCTTAGGGTTAGATGTATCCACAAAACCTTCAGGTTGTATCATGTACACCTCTTCTTCTAGAATCCCATTCAAGAAGTCAGTTTTGACATCCATTTGCCAAATCCCATAATCATGAAATGGGGCAACCGCTAAGATTATCTTAATGGACCGAAGCATAGCGACTGCAGCGAAGGTTTCGTCATAGTGTAAACCATGAACTTGGGTGAAACCTTTTGCCACCAATCTAGCTTTGTAAACATCTACATGTTTATCCACGCCGAGTTTAATTTTATATATCCATTTACACTAAAGGGGTCGCACTCTCTCAGGTAAATCCACCAAGTCCCATACATGGTTCTCATACATAGAATCCATTTCGGACCACATGGCTTCTAGCCAAGCGAGGAGTCGGGACTAGACATGGCCGATTTGTAGGTAGTGGGTTCATCACTTTCCAAAAGTAACAAAACACTATCCTCTTCGATGTTACCAAGGTAACGGTCGGGTGGATTAGAAATCCTACTTGACTTTCTAGGGACAATTGCCGTTTCAGAGAAAGAGGGAATGCTATCCTCCACGTTCTCTTCTACCTCATTCTCAGTTTGTGGCTCTCGAACTTCGTCAAGTTCAAATTTTCTCCCACTCTGTCTCCTAGAAATACACTCCTTTTCTAGGTAGACAGCATCACGAGCCACAAACACTTTGTTCTCATGTTTATTGTAGAAGTAATAGCCACGTTTTTCCCTTGGATATCCTACAAAAAGACATTTGTCAGACCTGGGTGCAAGCTTATTGTCAGACTTGATCTTGACGTATGCTTCGCAACCCCAAATACGCATAAATGACAAATGAGGGACTTTCCCTGTCCATATCTCATATGGAGTCTTATCGGCTGCTTTAGTGGGGCTTCGATTTAGTGAAAATATTGCAGACAAGAGGGCAAAACCCCAAAATGAATCAGGAAGCTCAGTTAGACTCATCATTGACCGAACCATGTCTAATAAAGTTCGGTTTCTCCTTTCGGCCACACCATTTAGTTGTGGTGTGCCAGGAGGAGTCCATTGTGATACTATACCACAATCTTTTAGGTGTGAATCAAATTCATAATTTAGATATTCACCACCACGATCGGATCGTAGGGTCTTAATCTTTTTATCCAATTGGTTCTCTACTTCATTTTGAAACTCTTTGAACTTGTCAAAAGCTTTACTCTTGTTCTTCATTAAGTAGACATACCCATATCTACTTACGTCATCAGCAAAAGTAATGAAGTAGTGAAAACCTCCTCTAGCGGTGATGGTTAATGGTCCACACAAATCCGTATGTATGAGAGCCAAAACCTCACTAGCTCGTGTCCCTTTTCCCGCAAAAGGTGCACTAAGTCATCTTGCTTAAAAGGCAAGAGTCGCATATACCATAAGATTCGAAACCAAATGGTTTGAGCACTTTTGATGAAGCAAGTCTCTTAATGCGTCTTTCATTTATATGGCCTACATGACAATGCCAAAGGTAAGATTCGTTTGGATCACCCGTTTTGAGCTTTTTAGTTTCCACATGATAAACGTCATTAACATAATTTAAAACATAAATGCCTCCAATTAAAATGGCCTTGCCATAAACCACATCATTTAATGAAAAAGTACAACTATTGTCCTTAATCATAAAACAAAAGCCTTCCGTGTCTAACGCGAAAATGGAGATTATGTTCTTGGTTAAAGTTGGTACAAAATAACACTTATTTAAATACAACTCTAGACCACTAGCTAAAGTGAGCACATAGGTCCCCACGGAAACGGCCGCTACTCTAGCTCCATTGCCCATGCGGAGATCCACATCACCTTTTGCTAGTGCTCGCACGTCCCTTAAACCCTGCAAATTATTACAAAGGTGAGAGCCACATCCGGTACCAAGTACCCAAGTGGAAGTGCAAGAATAATTAACGTCTATCACATAGAGAGAGGAAATCATACCAATAGGCGTCACACGCCCTTCCTTGAGATCCTCCAAGTATTTGGGACAACGCCTCCTATAATGCTCCTTCCCATTACAATGGAAACATTCGTCCTCGGAGAGTTTGACACCTTTTGCCTTGGGATTACCATTCTCAACGGCCTTCCCCTTTCCCTTGTCATGTTTCTTTGACGATTTCTTGAATCTGGACTTTTCCTTCCCTTTTCCTTTCTTAACTCCAAGGGACATGTTCTTTAACTTCATGGTTAGAACATCTCCTTTTTCACTCCCACTAGCTTCTATATCCCTCTCCGCTTGAGTGAGGAGTGCATGAATTTCATGATAACTCTTATTCATGTCATTCATGTTGTAGTTTACCCTAAAGTGGGCAAACTTGGTGGGAAGTGAGTGGAGGATTCGATCCACCACAAGAGTCTTAGGAATCTTACACCCTAGACGCTCTAGGATGTCAACATATTCGACCATTTTGAGGACATGGGGACCCACCTTTTGGCCCCTCTCAAGCTTAGATTCAAAGAAGCGTGCCGCCGCATCGTATTGACGGAATTTAGGTGTTTGTGAAAACATGGTAATCATACGAGTGAATATCTCGTACGCATTTAAAGAAATGCATGAAAGCTTGAGCTTTGGGGACATCGACCATATCAACACATTCTTGATATCATTCGACATCCTCACATGGTCATCATAGGCGGTCCGCACCGCCGATGAAGCCCTTGGACCGGACTCGATGGGAGAAGCATCGGTCAAGTAAGTGAGCACGTTGTCGGATACCGCGACGCTTTTGATGTTGGATTCCCATTCAAGAAAGTTACTACCGTCATATTTTAAGATACATTTGTCCATTACGGACCTTAGCCATGGATCTTTGCCTAGTGAAGTAGTCGATGGAGTTGAAGAAGTTGTCATTGCGAATTAAAATGCTACAACAAATAAGGAAAAATTAACATCCATTGGTTTAAAAATTACTTGTGAAAACATGTCTAACAAGTTTTAGCATTTATATAATGATCTCCCTCTAAATTATATAAATGATTCCAAAACCCAAAAATTAAACAAAAATGAGCATCGCTTAGGCAAACCATCCCATAATCGTGTAAATTCGATAAGTCACGTTGACTAATTCTACCTCTAGAACTCTTGGTTGACGAATTTCCTTAAATTCATCTACTAGCCCCTGAATACAAGACCGTCTTATACCCCGTTGAGTCCAACCAATTTTGGCACGTGATAACCGTTTACCACCCTACTTACCCAAGGTAAAAAGAAAACACCCCGCTTGGGCGAGCGTGACTCTAATGAACAAGGGATTCATAGGTGTTACTAATTAGTAAGGCTAATCTCAATTTTAGTTATGTGAGAGATCTTGTCAATTTAGTCATAAATTCCCTATAAGTAAATTTGTGACACCCCCATACTCCAAGTGCCTTACCAGGACCACTCAGGGGCAATGATAATCAAAAGACAATAAAGAAACAACATTTAAATAGTATAAAGTTTAAGTGAGTAAATACAATCCAAACCAACTACCAAAATACGGTTTACATGATCGCAAAACAACTGTCTAAAAACTATCAAAACTACAGCGGAAGACTCTATCATCTGGTGGCGACACATCCCAGCTATCCCATGTATCTCGACTCAAACCTGCTCAACAACTGTTCACCATCCCCGAATGGATCACCACAGTTTTTAAAACAATTAAACGGGGTCAGTACTAATCACACAATTTACATAACTCAATAAAACAACACACAACACAGCTCAATCGTCACAGATATACTCTGAACTCCATCACCAACTCCACAATACTGACTACACACTAAAGTGTGTAGCCCTGCCAGAGTACCCATCGCAACAGGTTACTCCTCGCCGCCAGTGGGGGACCGCAGCCGTTCCCACCTAAGCCCCGCTCATCTCTGTCGAGCGATAAACCCAAATCCATTAATGTGCACATCCCTTCTGTGGCGGGTTCCATAGAAGGCGAATCATGGGC
The DNA here is from genome assembly GCF_048544455.1 of Silene latifolia. Taxonomy (NCBI): domain Eukaryota; kingdom Viridiplantae; phylum Streptophyta; class Magnoliopsida; order Caryophyllales; family Caryophyllaceae; genus Silene; species Silene latifolia. The sequence goes on along the minus strand of NC_133536.1, from coordinate 153,877,957 downwards.
GTGAAGCCACTCTCGCAAGTGACTCCACTCAGCCAGGGACGCACCCCGAAGAACACAGACAGATACAATCAATCACAACTACTAATCAGCAATCAAACCCAACAACTGTCACAATACTCGTACGATAAAACTCAACAATCACAAAGCACAACCAACACATCATGTGACTAATATTGAGTAGGGAAACCCTACCTGGAATGCAATACAATCAGACGATCTCAACAGCTGTTATCAAAAAGCCTCTTATACGGTTCCTCCTCCTAACATATGATCACATAATTACTAACAATCATAAAAACTAACAAAAATCCCCAAACCCCCAAATTAGGGTTTAAACAAACTTAATAAAATACTATAAAATCGGTACGTAGATCTTACCCTCGACGCAAGGATCACAAGAATGTAAAAGATGATGAATTCCGACCTCTCAAGCTCCGGGATTTGTCAATAATGCGAAAGATGCGAAGAACGTAGTTTGAAATCTATTTTGAAGTGATTAGGTTTAATAAAAGTGTTTAATTATGATGACGGAAAGTTATATATACCTATTCGCATTATTAACAAAACCAGACAAAACATTATCCGTAAACCGAGCCACTCGATCGAGCAACTAACGTACTCGATCGAGTGCCCCCTACTCGATCGAGTACCAAGGCTACTCGATCGAGTACTTTACAGACAGAACACTGTTTTACAAACCAAAACACCCTTACTCGACAGCGTAAGGCCCACTCGATAGAGTACCCAGAGGCTCATAAAACCGTAGTATTACAGTCTTCCCTCTTTAATAAGAACTTCGTCCCCGAAGTTCAAACCACAACAAAGAAAAGACATACTACCACACTCCTCACACAACAACCAACATAAAACTCAACATAAAAACATGCTACCAACCAACTCAACCTGACTCAAACCACTACAAAACATACCGACACAACACAAAAAGGGTGTAAAAACTCTTTGTGATCATCTCCTACCCCCCTAAAAGAAATAAGGTTACGTCCCCGTAACCATACATACCTGATCAAAAAGGAAACGGTAACGCTCTCTCATGGCCTCCCTGCCTCCCATATAGCTTCCTCTACCTCATGATTAGACCAAAGGATCTTAAGCAAAACTGTCTCACCACTCCTAGTCTTCCTAACCTTCCGGTCAAGAATCTGCTTAGGCATCTCAAGATAAGACAAGGACTCATCTAGCTCTATGCTCTCTGCCTCTAACACATGTGACAGGTCACTCACATACATCCGCAGCTGAGATACATGAAACACATTATGCACTCTCTCCAACACAGCTGGTAAATCCAAACGATAAGCAACCTCTCCAACCCGGTCTAAGATCTCATAAGGTCCTATGAACTTTTGACTCAACTTGCCTTTCTTCCCAAATCTCATAACCCCACGCATAGGAGACACTTTCTGAAGAACCTTGTCCCCAACCTGAAACTCTATATCCCGGCGATGTAGATCTGCATAAATCTTTTGCCTATCCTGAGCCGCTCTCATCCTTTCCCTGATCATCTTAATCTGCTCAACCATCTCATGTACCATCTCTGGTCCTAGAACCACTGTCTCAGCACTGTCGTCCCAACAAATCGGACTCCGACATCTCCTCCCATATAAAGCCTCAAACGGTGCCATGCCAATACTGGTGTGATAACTGTTGTTGTAAGAAAACTCAATCAAATCTAATCTCTGCTCCCAGCTACCACCAAAATCCATCACACAAGCTTGTAACATATCCACAAGAGTCTTGATTGTTCTCTCAGTCTGACCGTCTATCGCAGGATAAAATGCTGCACTCATCTTCAAAGTTGTTCCCAAAGATTCCTGCAACTCTTTCCAAAACCTTGAGATAAATCTCGCATCTCTGTCAGATACTATGTCCTTAGGCACTCCATGCAATCTCAAGACATGCTTCCGATAAGCCAAAGCTAATTGTGCCTTGGTCCATGTATCTTTCATTGCCACAAAATGAGCTGACTTGGTCAGTAAATCCACTATTACCCATATCATGTTGTTACCCTGTTGACTCTTTGGCAAACTCACGATAAAATCCATAGAAATGGATTCCCACTTCCACTCAGGTACCTCTAAAGACTGAATCTTACCTTGTGGTCGTTGCTGTTCCCCTTTAACTCTTTGGCATGTCAAACAACGGGCCACAAACTCAACTGTCTCTTTCTTCATCCCAGGCCACCAGAAAGTGTTCTTTAAATCCTTGTATAGCTTGTCACCACCTGGATGCACTGAATATGGTGTACAATGTGCCTCTGTCATGATTGTCTTTTTCAGCTCCTCATCATTAGGGACACACCACCTCCCATCAAACCTCAAACTACCATCTGAATGAATAGAGAATCTAGACATTGTCCCTTTCTCTACTCCAGCTCTCCACTCCACCATCTTAGGATCTAAAGCCTGTTTACCTCGAATATCATCATAAAGATCAGGCTGCACTGTCAAATCTCTCATGGCATCTCCTCTCTGTATCATATGTATCCCAAACTTCCCAACCTCGTCTCTCAACCTCATCAAATATAAAGCTGTACACAAAGAATGTACACTCTTCCTGCTCAAGGCATCAGCAACAACATTGGCTTTCCCTTCATGGTAGATAATATCCATGTCATAATCGTCAATCAACTCCATCCATCTCCTCTGTCTCATGTTCAACTCCTTTTGAGTGAAGATGTACTTGAGACTCTTGTGATCAGAAAATACCTTAAAGGTCACCCCATAAAGGTAATGTCTCCAAATCTTGAGAGCAAACACCACTGCACCCAACTCTAGATCGTGTGTAGGATAATTCTCCTCATAAGGCTTCAATTGCCTAGAAGCATAGACAATCACTTTACCGTTCTGCATCAACACACATCCCAACCCATTCTTTGAGGCATCTGTATAAACCTCAAAGTTCTTACTCCCTTCAGGCAATGCTAAGATAGAAGTTGTGGTCAAACGCTCCTTTAATGTTTGGAACGCCGTCTCATAACTCTCATCCCAAAGAAACATGTTCTCTTTCCTCATCAAAGTTGTCATAGGTCTAGTAATCTTGGATAAATCCTTCACGAACCGTCTGTAATATCCAGCTAAACCCAAGAAACTCCTGATCTCAGCAACATTCTTTGGTGCTTCACACTTGGTCACTGCCTCAATCTTTGCCGGATCCACAGCTACCCCATCCTTAGAGATCACATTGTTAGAAATCTATATCTCATTATTTAACATATTCATATATGTTTCAAATTAATTTAGTCATAAAATTAATTACAAATCTTATGCATGCAAACTAAAATAGATAAGTGAAGAAATCATTTTCTCACCATATGATTTTCGGATATATGGGCACAAGTGAGTTCTCCTACTCACTTGTTCTTGAGCTCTCCAAATGGAAGAACAAGGATTCAAGTATAGAATCCCTCCCAAAAGCATATACCCAAGGAAAATTCATAATAACCAATATTATTTAGATCTAGTAACAATATTAGTTTTACTTAAAATATGACACAAAAATTAATTTTTGTTCTCTCATGTATTTCGGTTGAGAGGAGGAATTATTGGGAGTTTATTTCTCTAGAATTTGCACAAATTGTAGAGAGCATACATTTTTCTTACACTAGAAAAATGAGATGAAGTGTGAATGAATAATGATAGAGAAAAAAACTCTATCATTTTCTCTTGGATAAACCGGTTGGAGGGGGTTAGAGTGCCCAATGCATGGGCTAATTTTTCTACCCAAGAAAACATAGGCATGCAAGGCTATGTGAGGTAGTAATCATAGTGTTTTCACTTATTAAAATAATCAACACAAATTATCCACTAAAAACCCTCCAAATTTTCGGCACATATAATTATAAAATGGAGGATCCATTTTATTTTGTCATTTGTCAATTTTGTCATGTGTCACATGTTACATGACATGTAACACAATAATGTATTTTTAACATATTAAAAATCAACATATTAATAAAAATATGTCATTTGCAAAATCAACTAGTAATTCTTAATTACTTGTACCAAAATGGTTTATCAATTATAAATCACAACATCTTGTATTTATAATAAATCATTCATTCAATCTCAATTCAATATCAATTGTTTCGTAAACAATAATTTTATCCAAGTAATAAAACAATTCTATTACTTAGACCGTGTCTAATTTAATCGAATTACAATCAGACACGTTAACTTTACTCACAAAATCATCCGTCAATTTTAAGCAATTTAATTAACCCGTATCGACATACGATTAATTAAATAATCAATTAAGAGTATTTCCCTATAGGTATGACCTAAGGGGATCAACTGATCACCACCGTCGCACGACAGTAATGTCAAACTCTAGTCAGCCAATCATTACCGATATGTGTGGACCAGTTGACATTAAATATTTACATCCCACATGTATTCTTAAAATGAGATTTAAACATGTGATCATCATGATCGACAGTTGTGATCGCATTATTGTCGGAGGACACATATTCCAACAATCTCCCACTTGTCCTCGACAAGTGTGCGTCACCAATTCTCTTGTCCTATTACTATCTCCCACTCAATGCAAGGTGTCTTTCGGGTCGTACTTGCAAGTGATCATATCGAGAGTGGTTTCCTCGATCTGGAGAATAACTGATTGACCGGAATTATCCACCATGGATACATACCGAGCGTGGCCACGCATTTCCAGTTCATTACTCCTCGAGTGGCCCTGAGATATTGTTATAACCCTGACAAAGGGGTGGAAAATTCCTATCGCACTTATTCCCTTCGATTAGCCACAACCATCATAACCCAAAATATGCCCATTTGACCCCATTTACGAAGGTCGTAGTAACACAAATCAAAGTTAATCTGAAACTGTGCCACCTTAGACGAACAGTCTTTAGTCAAAAGAATTGACTCATTAGAATACTATAGTAGCTCTCGCCACGACCAGACTATATAAATTTGCCAGAACTCTATAAGCGGTCATAAGGCCCGGCAAAGTGTTCCTAACAGTCTGCCTATGTGATCGACTAGTCATCTCTCATGACTCTATGGCACTTGAACTTCCTATCAATCGCATTACACTCTAGTCACTTCGAGACATCACCTCATACAAGTGACTATGGGCGAATACCATGTTAATCCGGGTTCACTTTAACGGGGTTCAATTGTCTCTACAACCCGTTTGGATGTAACAAAGTATAAAAGGAGTTTTTTTAAGATTTAAAAACTCGAACGATAAATGTGATTATCATATGAGTAGTCAATACTTGATTACTACTTCATATTCTATAATCCAGTTTGGTCTTGAATGTAGTTGTTCATCTCAATTCAATTGAAATGACATATGACATGTCTCATCATGTTAAGCCTATGAGAAGGCTTTGGTTAGTAGGTTTTATCAACTTCTTGTACCTTACTCAACCTTACTACATACTCGTTTTCCTTTGTAATATATACATTTGCATTATAAAACTTTCTGAGTACGTGTCGAGATCCAATCAAGACATAGGTCCTCTAGCCTTAGAATAGCTCCCACTGTTTTCACAGTGTGCGGGACCCATCCCTCTTGCACATCTCATGATTGCAAGTGTACTCAATTTCCGTTGTAAATATTTCTCATTGTTCTTTATTGCCTAGAACGGTTCTAGAAAATCTATTTCTTAAATAACATAGCCACAATGGTATCTTAACCATCCTAATGTGTTTTGATTATGGTTTTGTCGAAAATCATGCGCAATCTCAATTGTCAATTGTCACTTGTGTAACACCCTTACACAAAATTGCATCATAAACACTTTGCTTTACGTCCTTAATGCTTCTGCAAGCACTTAAGAGTAATCTTTATGGCTTACTTGGTAAAGATTACTTAAATTCGATTTTGAAAACAATTCATCATACTCAAAGTATATGAAGTGTTATACATCATTACTCATTTAATTGATCCGGCAGCGGAAGCAAATGGAATCAATCAAATATGTTCAATTTGATTGAACTAGTCATGAATCTTATCAACATAAGACTTCTTATTGATGCTAATATCATGTGGATTTATCTACATAAATCTAGATATTAAGGATGTATTATATTACTCCAAAAGTCTTAAATCATTCGTAATGATCAATATGTCATCCACATATAAGACTAATTAAAATTTCCGTAACTCCCACTAAACTCCATGTATAAACACAACTTCTCGACTTATTGAGAAAAGTTTTATCACATGATCAAAACATTGATTCCAACTCACTGATGTCCTACTTAAGACCCTCTCTTAAGTTTCACATTATTTTAGGATTACAAGAATCTACAAAACTCAAGACATGTATTGAATACATTCCTTCTAATTGAAGAAGTGGGTTTTAGATTCACTCGCTATGTATTTCATAATAATGAAACACAATCCCTAAGAAGATCCAAATAGACTTAAGCATTTCAACTAGTGTAAAACCCTTTGCAACCAATCAAGCTTTTGAAATCTCTCTTTATTAGTGCAAAACCCTTTGTCACTAATCAAGCCTTTTATTTCGGATTTTCATGGCTCTAAGCCTTGTATTGAGTTGTGACTTAACCACTCTCATGTAAGTCATATGTTCATTACTTTCTAGAAGTAATCAACTTGAATCAAACGATTTCTTTGTAAGTTATAAGCTCTTTACTTTCTTAAAAGTAGCATAAATTCATCATCTTTAAGAAGTGACGAATTTAACCTCCTAGGTTTTAAAGAAACAACGTCTTACACAAAACGTCTCATGTAGCCAAGAAAGACCAGTTTCTTGCAACATAACATTCTTTGTGGCTCTTTGAATAATTTCTCCCACTCTGTCTTCTAGAAATAAACTTGTATTTTAGAAAGACAGCTTCACAAGCCACAAACTCATTGTACTCGTGATTATAGGAAGGAAAAATGAGCATTTGTCTCTTGTGAAAACTTACAAACATGGTACCCTATCATTTCATATCTCATATGATTTGTTTTAGATTTAGTGGAAAAATAACTTAGACAAAATATAAACTCCCCAAAAGGGTCAAGTAACTCAAGGTAACTTGATTAAAGTCCAAACCACATCGAATAGCGTTTGAATTCTTATCCAACCACACATTATCACATAATGTGTGTTAAGAGAGATTAAATTGTGATAGTAAATCACATTTTCTTTTGGCTTATATCAAAGTCTTCACTTTGATAATCCCATCGCGATTAAATCGTGATTCCTTGAACTCTTTGAACTTCTTCAAAGATTTCTCTATTTACCTTATTAAGTGAACACATTAGGGTCAACCTAAATCTTTGGTAAAAGAAAATGATCAACCTCTTTTCAATCAATGATTTACAACCTCGATCTCCTTTTCAACCAAAAGGCACGAGACATCTTGCTTTGAATACAAGATACGCATATACCATAAGATCTAATGGTTTCAAGAGTACTCGATAACTCTTTGCGTTAATCATTCCAAAATTTAAGGTTTAATCTTGGGTTACCAATTTGAGTCTTGCATCATCTTCATGATATATCATTCTAGTTTGGTTTAGAATACAATCACCTTGATAATGGGCTAGCCATACATCAAATCGTGGTGTATAGGGTCACAAAAGTGAAACCTCTTTTGTATCTTAACAAGTTTGTATTCTTATTTAGAGTTTATGTACTTAATAGTCACAATTAAGTACAACTCCAAACCCGAAAACTAGATTTAGTACACAATGACTCTATCTCTCGACTTCATTGTTGCTAGTCGTCATATTCTAATCATCCTATGTATCAAGTACAATGATGAAAACCACCACCGGTTTCTAATATTGACGAAGTAGTACTAGCAAAATTTATGTCAATCAAATAAACATTTATAGAAGAAAGTCTCATTAGATGTCCCACAACTAACTTGCCGACTCTTCAATAATTTGGGGTAGTTTCCTTTCTAGTGTCCAACATTTAAGACAGTGGAAACATTATCGGTCGGGATTGATAGGTTTAGTATCGTTATTCTCAATAACTTTACTTTTAACATTACCTTGTATCAATTCCATTCTAATTTTATTTCTTGAACCTCGTCCTTTTCTTAACGGTTTAAGAGAATGCTCCCACTCATTTCAAAGAATCTTTACTTAGAGAAGCAAAGTTGAATCTTATGAAGATTACTCTTCAATTTAATCGTTTTAGTCTTAAAACTTTCATTGAAGTGGTTGCGTTATTTTGGTCAATTACGAATTCTGACAAATCTAATTACCAAAACAATTTATCGCTTCAAGGTACTTAATTTAATTAAGTATATGAAAAACAATCCATTGTAAGTAGATGTGTTTGTCAAGAATCAAAAACCTGTTTGATAATGAATAACTTTTATCTATACTCTTTACAAGAGATCCTTAGCAATGGTTCATATGAGGTTTTAGAAGCAAATTCATATTTGTCTTTAGTTACGATGTTTTAATGGAGATTTGAACTAAAATCGAAATGATATCGTATATGAATTGTGGTAAAGAAATAGAACAATATGATAACGGAATAATGAAAACAAAACATTTATCGTTATATTAATACTTGTAAATAACAAGTAAAGCATTTACATAGTGACCTCTACCCAACTATGATAAATGATTCCAAGATCCAAATTCATATTAACTTGGGCACGGTAGGGTCGATTCATCCCTTATCAATATAACTCGGTGGATTAACTCTTTAATCGATTCTACTTTTAAAACTCTTGGTCGATAAAATTACATTAACATTTATCTTTAGCCCGGAACACATGCGACTACGGTCACGAATACTTCCGTTGAGCTCAATCCAAATTTCGAATAAATGTGTCCATGATCCAAATCCACATCAACTTGGGCACGGTAGGGCCGATTCATCCCTCATCAACATGAATTCGGTGGATAGACATTTATCACCCACTTCACCAACGTAACAAGGTTTGTCTTACGGTAAAGCCGGCTCAACTCCCTTAAACCGGTACTTCATGGTTTCTAATTTTTGGTAAGGCTAAGTCTCAATTGATTATTTTTAGCGAGAGGTCATGTCAATTTATTATCTATCACGTTTTAAGTGAACTAAAGCGGTGAACTACGATAATTATAATTGACACGGTCGAAGTACTCGATTAAAATGATAATGCATGTTTTAGTTATGGCGATTTAGCGATGCATGCGACATATAAATAAAATGCAAAGCATAAATTAAATCCTAGTATGGCCTTCCTAAAATAGAAAATCTAATTAACTATTACATATTCGGAAACCAACTCCATTGGTCCCTTGAACTTCGGTTGAGGCACGCATCTCGAGGTAACACCGTCTTTATGTATCGCCTTCTTGAGTGACACCGTCTTCAAGGAACTCCGGAATATTTAAATTACATAACAAATTACATAATTTCCTATTATACATTTGTAATTAAAATAAAAATAAATCTATTAAATTACAAAACGGTGATACGAGATCACAATAAATTACAACCGAATCGATATTCCCATACATTTCGGGTAAAATACCAATTAAAAACTAAGGCCATACTAAGTAAAAATTACATAATTCAAAATTACATAAAATAAAATTATGACAATCATAAATAAAATGCAGCATTATAATATGTATGAACATGCCCAATTTTATGCTAAATCGCCTTTAAGGAGCCAATATCGTATATTAATCGGTTTTTACGAATTTGCGTGATTCAACCTTTTAAAATCACAAAAATTACATAAATTCATATTTATGCACAAGTTAATTACCCTAATCAACTTAGGACTCAAAATTAGTCTCCACTAACTTATGACAATAATTAACTTATATTTCTTAATATTGTTCATAAAAGGACTTAAAATTACAATAAAATGCCATAAACTTCAAATAAATCACAAAAATTTCAAATAAATTTGAAATTTGAAATTTAAACTCATGAACATTCTGGAATAAATACCATGACACTCATAATGTTCAAAAACTTAGGTTAAAATTTCGAAAAAATTATCGGGAAAAACAATGTTGCGGTTGATCGGATTTATCAATTATAATCATAAAAACATGAGAAAAAATATATTCATCAACTTTTCAATTTTAGATCTGAAAAGGATAATAAAATGCAACATGTAACGTTTTTCCTTAGTCATGAAGTATGTTTTAGCAATTATTCACTAATTAAGTCACTATTTATGCTATTTTTCATCAAAAATCCATAAATCATGCATGAAGACTTCATTATAGCCTATTATTTTACACACATCTTGTAAAATTGCATGTGACAACATACTAAATTTCTATGACCAGATTCGAAATATTTCTCGTATTAACCTATTTTTCATTTAAATTCGATTTTAATCATGAAAAATCCATATTTCGAGCATAATAACTCCAAAATTTTTGAAAATTTCCAGATCATCTAAAAATAATATATGTGAAAACATATCCAAAAACCATTGGAAAATTCGAAGTTTAGCTAATTTTCGTCCAAAAATGACATTTTTATCATAAAATCACATTTTAATGCCATTATTAAATAAAATGAACAGTAAAAATCCATAAATTAACAAAAATATCCTAAATACATTTTAGGATCAGAAACTTTAATATGCATAATAAATTTCGTGATATATCATAATAAACACAAATTTATAAGTTTTATATGTTAATCGTATAACTCGGAAAAACAATAACCGATTTGCATGCAAATAACCTTGTGCTCATGATACCGCTTGTTAGAAATCTATATCTCATTATTTAACATATTCATATATGTTTCAAATTAATTTAGTCATAAAATTAATTACAAATCTTATGCATGCAAACTAAAATAGATAAGTGAAGAAATCATTTTCTCACCATATGATTTTCGGATATATGGGCACAAGTGAGTTCTCCTACTCACTTGTTCTTGAGCTCTCCAAATGGAAGAACAAGGATTCAAGTATAGAATCCCTCCCAAAAGCATATACCCAAGGAAAACTGATAATAACCAATATTATTTAGATCTAGTAACAATATTAGTTTTACTTAAAATATGACACAAAAATTAATTTTTGTTCTCTCATGTATTTCGGTTGAGAGGAGGAATATTGGGAGTTTATTTCTCTAGAATTTGCACAAATTGTAGAGAGCATACATTTTTCTTACACTAGAAAAATGAGATGAAGTGTGAATGAATAATGATAGAGAAAAACTCTATCATTTTCTCTTGGATAAACCGGTTGGAGGGGGTTAGAGTGCCCAATGCATGGGCTAATTTTTCTACCCAAGAAAACATAGGCATGCAAGGCTATGTGAGGTAGTAATCATAGTGTTTTCACTTATTAAAATAATCAACACAAATTATCCACTAAAAACCCTCCAAATTTACGGCACATATAATTATAAAATGGAGGATCCATTTTATTTTGTCATTTGTCAATTTTGTCATGTGTCACATGTTACATGACATGTAACACAATAATGTATTTTTAACATATTAAAAATCAACTAGTAATTCTTAATTACTTGTACCAAAATGGTTTATCAATTATAAATCACAACATCTTGTATTTATAATAAATCATTCATTCAATCTCAATTCAATATCAATTGTTTCGTAAACAATAATTTTATCCAAGTAATAAAACAATTCGATTACTTAGACCGTGTCTAATTTAATCGAATTACAATAAGACACGTTAACTTTACTCACAAAATCATCCGTCAATTTTAAGCAATTTAATTAACCCGTGTCGACATACGATTAATTAAATAATCAATTAAGAGTATTTCCCTATAGGTATGACCTAAGGGGATCAACTGATCACCACCGTCGCACGACAGTAATGTCAAACTCTAGTCAGCCAATCATTACCGATATGTGTGGACCAATTGACAGTATATAATTACATCCCACATGTATTCTTAAAATGAGATTTAAACATGTGATCATCATGATCGACAGTTGTGATCGCATTATTGTCGGAGGACACATATTCCAACACACATGCCCCAGAAAAGCAACTCTCTCTAACCAGAACTCACACTTGGACAACTTAGCATATAACTCGTGCTCCCTCAAGGTTTGCAACACAATCCTCAGATGCTCCTCATGTTCCTCCTTAGTCTTGGAATATACTAAGATGTCATCGATAAAAAGCACCACAAACTTGTCCAGAAACTGACTGAAAACTCTGTTCATCAAATCCATAATCACAGCCGGTGCATTAGATAATCCAAAAGGCATCACCACATACTCATAATGGCCATACCTCGACGTGAAAGCTGTCTTTGGTATCTCCACCTCCCTAATCTTCACCTGATAGTACCTCGACCTCAAATCAGTCTTGGAAAAGACTGATGCACCACTCAACTGATCAAACAGGCCATCTATCTATGCACAACCTCAAACTCCCATCTTTCTTCTTCACAAAAAGAACTGGTGCTCCCCACGGTGATACACTAGGTCTAATGTATCCCTTCTCTATCAGATCATCTAGCTGTTTCCTGAGCTCCTCCAACTCCTTAGGACCCATCCGGTACGGTGCCTTAGAGATTGGCCTCGTCCCCGGTTTCAGCTCAACCGTGAAATCTATCTCCCTCTTCGGTGGCAACCCCGGAATCTCCTCTAGAAAGACATCTGAAAACTCACCCACCACTGGTATCTGATCAACTATCGGACTTTCTATCCGGTCATCTCTCACATGGCACAAGATCAACGGGCACCCCTTCCTCATATAAGACTTTAAGGTCACAGCTGCAATCAACTTAACTTTGGGTTTGACCACAAACCCACGATAAGACACACTAACGCCCTTAGGACCTCTCAAAGACACTTTCTTTTGATGACAGTCTATCTTAGCTTTGTACTTTCCTAACCAATCCATCCCGACTATCATCTCAAAACCGTCTAAAGGAAACTCTAGCAAGTCTACAGGTAGATCAACTTGCCCAACTATCATAGATACATCCCTATACAACCTCCCACATGATACAGACTCACCCGAAGGTATAAAAACTTGCTCACTTACAGACTCGTATACCCTCAGACCCATCCGTTTAACATGACTCGAAGATACAAACGACTGAGACGCCCCCGAATCCAACAAAATAAAGGTATGAATACCGTTAACAAGAAAGGTACCAGTGACAACATGCGCGTCGTCCTCAGCTGCTTTCTTTTCCATCATATACAACTTTCCACTGGTCTTCTGTCCACCTCCCTGGACAGTACTGGCTGAAGTAGTCGGCTTAGCACCTGACCCCTGATTGTTGTTGTTGTTCGTAACCGGTTTCTTATAAGAATTACCGCCATTGCGGTTACCTCCACTCTGGTTGCTCTGACCTCCCCGGTTGTTCCATGACCCAGCTGGTTTGTTGCTCGCATAACTCTGTGCCGGACCCTGAGAATAGATCCCCTAGGCCGATCTCTGAAAAGCTCCTGGTACACTCGTGCACTCATGTCTCTTGTGGCCTACACCGCCACAGCTAAAGCAGGTCATCCCCCAACTACCACTACCGCTCCCACGGCCACGCCTAAAGGAAGCCCCAGCACTAAACCCCGAGCTAGAAGAAAACACCCTAGCCTGATTGTGGTTGACTTTCTTGTAATTAGATTGGCCATCACCCTCGCTCTCAGCCTTTCTTTTCTCACCTCCGCTCTCCCGGGCCATCTCCACCAACCTCTCAGCTCTCCCAGCTCTCTCATAAGCTTCCTTAACATCAGTAAGGATTCCCACGGGTAACTTTTCCATAATCCTGGGGGTCAACCCCTTCTCAAACCTCAGCGCTAAGTTCTCATCACTCAACCCCATGTCCTCAGCATACCTAGACTTCTCATTGAACTGTCGGTAATACTCAGCTACCGACATATCAGATGTCATCCTGAACCCATCAAACTCCTCCCTCAGCTTACTCCCCACATGCTCAGGTACAAACTCTCTCCTCATAGCCCTCCGGAACTCTTCCCAAGGTATAGCAGGCAGACCCTGCTTCGCATACATCTCCCTAGAACCCGCCTTCACCTTATCCCACCACTCACCAGCTGCTTCCCTCAAGTAGAACGCAGCTTGTTCTACTTTCATCTCATCGGGACAATGTACCAGATCCAGAATGTTCTCCATCTCACGATGCCAATTGTCAAGAAGAATTGGCTCCCCGGTCCCCTTATACTTTTTTGGGTTAAATCTCGCTATGTAAAGACTGATCTTAGAGTGATCAACCTCCTTATCTTTCCCCACTCTCTTAAGGGCCTCCGTAAGAGCATCTTGATGCTCCAACATCTTAACTATATCGTTAATGTTCATGCTCTCAGCTCTCTCATACAAAGCGGTTTTCTTTGGCGGTATCTTGAAACTATTTAAGAAAAGGTAGATATAAACATACATATATAACTCAAAACACGAAAACAGCCTGCCCAGAACCCACTCGATCGAGTGCCTTTGTGACACCCCCATACTCCAAGTGCCTTACCAGGACCACTTAGGTATAAAGCTGTCACCATCTCGGTTTCCCGAGGCAATGATAATCAAAAGACAATAAAGAAACAACATTTAAATAGTATAAAGTTTAAGTGAGTAAATACAATCCAAACCAACTGCCAAAATACGGTTTACATGATCTCAAAACAACTGTCTAAAAACTATCAAAACTACAGCGGAAGACTCTATCATCTGGTGGCGACACATCCCAGCTACCCCATGTATCTCGACTCAAACCTGCTTAACAACTGCTCATCATCCCCGAATGGATCACCACAGTTTTTAAAACAATTAAACGGGGTCAGTACTAATCACACAATTTACATAACTCAATAAAACAACACACAACACAGCTCAATCATCACAGATATACTCCAAACTCCATCACCAACTCCACAATACTGACTACACACTAAAGTGTGTAGCCGTGCTAGAGTACCCATCGCAACAGGTTACTCCTCGCCGCCAGTGAGGGACCGCAGCCATTCCCACCTAAGCCCCGCTCATCTCCATCGAGCGATAAACCCAAATCCATTAATGTGCACATTCCCTCTGTGGCGGGTTCCACAGAAGGCGAATCATGGGCGTGAAGCCACTCCCGCAAGTGATTCCACTCAGCCAGGGACGCACCCCGAAGAACACAAACAGATACAATCAATCACAACTACTAATCAGCAATCAAACCCAACAACTGTCACAATACTCGTACGATAAAACTCAACAATCACAAAGCACAACTAACACATCATGTGACTAATACTGAGTAGGGAAACCCTACCTGAAATGCAATACAATCAGACGATCTCAATAGCTGTTATCAAAAAGCCTCCTCTACGAATCCTCCTCCTAACATATGATCACATAATTACTAACAATCATAAAAACTAACAAAAACCCCCAAACCCCCAAATTAGAGTTTAAACAAACTTAATAAAATACTATAAAATTGGTACGTAGATCTTACCCTCGACGCAAGGATCACAAGAATGTAAAGGATGATGAATTCCAACCTCTCAAGCTCCGGGATTTGTCAATAACGCGAAAGATGCGAAGAACGTAGTTTGAAATCTCTTTTGAAGTGATTAGGTTTAATAAAAGTGTTTAATGATGATGACGGAAAGTTATATATACCTATTCCCATTATTAACAAAATCCGACAAAATATTACCCGTAAACCGAGCCACTCGATCGAGCAACTAACGTACTCGGTCAAGTGCCCCCTACTCGATCGAGTACCAAGGCTACTCGATCGAGTACCCTACAGACAGAACACTGTTTTACAAACCAAAACACCCTTACTCGATAGAGTAAGGCCCATTCGATAGAGTACCCAGAGGCTCATAAAACCGTAGTATTACAGAACTAAGTCGGTGAATGTAAATGACGTGAATTGACAAACGCGAAAATAATGCATGTGAATGACAATTTTGGAAAGCGCGAAAAGTAAAACAAGAAAGAAAGTAAGCATATGGAAAAATCCTAGTATGGCCACCTAGTTAATAAAACTAGTCTATTACATTTCGGAAACCAACTCCTTGGTCCCTTGCCTCTTCATTCCAAAAGTGGCTTCTTCTTGTGGGATTTGGAACACCTTTCAAAATAGACTCCGTCTCGATGTAATCCGTCTTTTGGAAACATCGGTAAGAATAACTATTACAATTGAATTACATAGCTATTCCTATTATACATTAATTAATAAAATAAATAAAACTATTAATTAATTACAAACCGACGATATGAGATCGTATTTAATTACAAACAAATTGTTATTCCCATTCATTTCGGGTAATAACAATTAAAATAAACTAGGCCATACTAGGTACAATAAAATAAATACTTTAAATAAATGACAATCATTCATTCAACTTAAATAAATCTGCTTAAAATGCTGTAAAATGATGCCAAAATCGCCTTATCTTAACAATCGTTGGTATCCATCTCGGTTTTGTGGATTTAATCGATTTTTAAATTGTAAAAATCAATAATCAACTCTTAAATCTCATTTAAGTCCAAAATAATTGCCCAAAATGTTTTGGACCTCAAAATTAGTCCTCACTAATTTTATGATGAATAATTAGTTTGATTTGGTGATAAATCCAAAAAATTGAAACTTTACCCCAAACATTGAAACAAAATTTTTTGAGTATTCTGGAACACTCCCATGAACACCAAAATGTCAGACAAATTGCCCAAAAAATCCGGATAAGTTTTATGAAGAAAAAGATCGATATTTATCGATTTTTAACCACTAAAACCAATAAATATCAAAACAAGGTGAAATCACTTTTTAAATTTCACTTTTAACTTTTAAATAATGTTTTTAAATGTAAATAAATTTATCATGGGCAGGAAAAAATTTTTCGAGTATATGATTAATATATTTGACTATTATCGACTTTTATCTCATAAAATCAATAAACATGCAAAACTTCAAACCAACCTTCAAAATTTTGCATACAATATGTAGAAAACATGCATGAAACACCATAAAAGTTTCATGACTCGAATCAATACTTAACTATTTTTAGTCAATTCTTAACTAAAATACGACATTTTGACTCGGTTTTTTACCAAAAATCATTAAAAATAGCAAAATTACCTCATAAATCACCAAAATTTACCATAAATCTTTTGAGATCAGTAGGTATGCATGCCCCAAAAAGTTCATGCTAAAACCTCTTCTAACACAATTTTTGAGTTTTTATAAATTATCTCATAATTTATTAATATGCTTAAAATCAACATGCAAATTACAAGCCTAAGCTCTGATACCACTTGAAAGATCATAGATCCATATTAGATTCTCTAATAAAAATTAAATTATCTCATAATTTATTATTTTGGTGATCTATGTAACATACATGCAAATACAAAAGCATAAAAATGAAAGTTAAGGTAAACCAATTTCTTTACTTAGATTTTTATGGTAATATGGGTACAAACTAGATCACCTATCTATTTTGTTCTTGAGCTAAAATGAAATAGATCCTCCTCCTTGAAAAACCTTCAAAAAGAAAGTCTCCTTCAAGTTGCACCCAAGAACAATACCCAAAATAATGTTACAAGTATTAACTAGATACTTGTAAAATTAACCCTTGATATTATTTTTAATATTACAAACACTCTTAGAAATAATATTTTGATTACTAACTTCCTAGTAAATGATGTATAATAATTTTAGAGAGATAAGCAATTTTTGTTCACATGCAAAATGAAGTAGTGAAGTTGTGTACAAAAATGAACAATAAATTGGAGTATAAAGGAGGAAGTGGCGGGTGGAGTAGGGAGTAGTGGAGTGTTGAAATTGTCTTATATTTGTCAATCTTACATCACATGTAAAATATAATTATAAGATAACTTGTGGAAGTATCACAAGTAAAGTGAAATGATTGTGTTTATAATCATGCACTATACTCCATTTACACGGTCCAATGTCCCATTTACGGGTCCATTTTGGTTCTTATATTTGTCGCACAAATACGTATAAATTTTATTTAACCATCGTTTCATGTTTAAATGCTTCCAATTAATTTTGTCCAAATCACTCCGTAAATATACGTGTACCGCTACACATATTATTTTACGTACTAATATTAATCACATTAATCAATTAGTGCAATTTTAGTGAATTAAATATTAATTGACTAAAACCCGTCTCATAAAATTTATTATTTTAATTATCGCGTAATTAAATAATAGCTGCCGCTCCTCGAGTTCGCAACTCGAAATCTATCTAAAATAATCGACTAACCTTTTAGTCTATAAATCAAGGGACTAAATAAATTGTATCTCATACAATTAATTAGTTATCAATTGGGGTTCGTTCTTATAGGTGTGACGGAAAGGGGTTAGTTGATCACCGCCGTCTCACGACAATAACGTCAAACTCTAGTTAGCCAACCGTTATCGATTTACGTTAATCAACTGACGAGGATCAAATAATTAAATATCATGATGATATTCCTTTAATGAGATTTATTATGTAAACGCAGGAGACTAGCTCCAACAAATTTTAGTTGGGTAATTTGAAGACTATTTGGGTTTATTGAAGACTTGACAACTCTTCATTATTCATCAAGTGTTCTTCTATTATTCTTTGCTTATTATTTGGATCATCCTTAAGTTGGTATAATCCTTTTTACCCTTGCTTAATTATTGCTTTACTCATTTACCATGTTTAACTTTGCTAATATGATTGACACCTTCATTAGCATGTTTACCATAGTCATGAGTAAGTAGGCTCCTAGCTAGGGTTAATCACTACTACAAATCCAGACAACTACAACGCCCCTTTAACAACGCTTATTCACGAAAATCACTATAAGACGTTGTAGAATGGATGGCGCGAATTTTACTAAACTTAATTACAACGGTTATGTGTTTTTTAACCGTTGTTATAGGTTTTAACAACGGGTTAAACTTGCACAACCGTTGTTAATACAAAAACTAATAACAAAGTTTACTCTGTAATACATTATAACCGTTGTTAATAATTTGGTGCAAAGTTAGTGAAAAGTAATTACAACGATTATATATAAACCCGTTGTTAATACTTTTTAACAACGGTTTTCTAAGGACCCGTTGTTAATATATTCTCTAATGACAACGGGTTTATGTGTGAAAACCGTTGTCAATACTTTCCACAATATAAACCACACAAACACAGATCAACTACAGCCAGAAACACAATCCTAACACAAACACAAACACACACTTTCTCATCGTTTCTTTTTCTCTTTCTCATCGTCGCTTTATCATCTACGTCACTGTTGTTATCATCGTCTCTTACTTTCTTTAATTATCAGGTATCACTTTATATGTATGGTTTTAGGTTTTGTGATCTCAGTCATTATTTTCTTTCACCAATTATTTCATTTTCATGTGTTTTTATCGATCATTATTGTTCTTTCTCTAAGTATTATTCGCTTAATTAGTTTTGTCACTGTTGTTTTTCTGCGTTTATTAGCTTGTAAAACAAATTAAATAAAATAAAACAAAGAAGAAGATGATGGAGAGGAATGCATAATAAACTTAATTAATTAATATATAAATACATAAAAAACGAATTACATTGCTAAAAATGCAATTCTTAGATATGCATAGAGAGTCTTATTCTCTTCTATGATATCCATCCTCTCTTCCTTTGCTATTTGGAGGTTTCGTTCCGCAGTTGCTATATCGTCATATAGCTGCAACATCTGCTGCTCTGTCAAGCCATTTTTTTTGGCGTCCTTGAGTGCGGTTCGAGCATCCTCAAGGTAGCTCCTGTACCTGCCCTCAATGTCCAGCAACCGGCGGATGAAACTCTTGTTGTACTCGGTCATAATGCATGTATTACGGATGGTATCATTCATTGTTGAAGGAAGTTTGGAGTTTGTTTTAAAGATTTAGGGTTTGGAGCAGTTTAGTACATAGAGATAGTGAGATAATGGAATGGTTATTGAGATAATGCATGAATTTATACTTAGTAATGTGTCGTTTGAGTTGTTTTTTAATTAATATATGTTTAGGAAGTTCTGCCATCATATCTGCTTCAAATCTTATAACCCTTCTCATTCCATATATTGTCCCTTCATATGCAGGGATTTGACAGTAATAATGCATGAATCGGAATTATAAGAGGCAGTAATAATGCATGTATCTAGTAATATATAATTTATTTATTTTTTAAAAAAAAAATCAACAACAACGGTTTTTTTAAAAAAAACCCGTTATCTTTAGTTATAACAACGGTTTTTTCTACTGTAACCGTTGTTATAAATTTCCCACCAAAATTTAGTCACACTTTCCACAACGGTTTTTTCTACTTTAAACCGTTGTTAATAGTTTTCACAACGGGTTACTTAGAAAAACCAACCGTTGTTAAAACCTTTAACAACGGACGCTTTAACAACGTCCGCTTTTTTATATAACAACGGTTTTTAATCGTTGTTATAGCCTGTATCTGTAGTAGTGAATGGGCTATTGGGGGAACTATCACATGGGGGTAGATTCATACTTAATCTAATATGTTCCCATAAGATTGCTTGCTTGTTGTAGTGTCAACCTATGCACTTGTTATGCATGATAAATTGCTTGACTAACAAACCTTGCATGTGTACATCTCTTATCTATTCAACAAGACTTGTAAGATACAAACTAACTCGGGTCTTGTTAGACCATGCATAGAAGTGACTAGGAAGAAACTAAGTCGACTTGTAGGTGTTGTACAGTCTCGACCGACTCGGCTCCCGGACCCAAATCTTCCTAGGGATTGTAAGACATAAACCAACTCGATTCCACTATAACAATAATTTGCTTGCAACTATGTAAACATGTTTGTATGATCACCACCATGAATCCCCTATGAACCCATAACACCCTAGTGCCTTAATCAATTGTTTACAAACCCCTACTTTACTAGCTTGTTTTACTTTCATTTCTTCACATTTCATTGTTAAAGTAGTGTAGTTTGATACCTCAAATCTCAACCCAATTTGTGACACTCTAAGATATAGCTTTCTACAACCGATAACTTAATTCAATACCTATCTTTTGGGATCCGACCTTTACTTGCCACTTTGCTAAAAGTAGTTTGTTTAGTTATAAATATTGTTATGGTTGGTTGACGTAGACGACAAAGTTTGAACCGCACCAAAAATGGCGCCGTTGTCGGGGACGGTGTTCAATTGAACTGTTTTCATATTTTGTTTTTAGTTGTGTCTTTCTTAACCTTGGGGAAGTCAAATTCCTCAAGGTAGTTTTAATTGTTTTCTAGTTGTTTGCTTTTTGCCTGTCTAGGAGATCACAAGGTAGAACCTTAACTAATATTAGAAGAGTTGTTAGAGGAACTTTGACAAGTGTGGGTATTGGAGAATTTGTGGACATTGGTATTATCCAATCGGATAGTGTTGAGTTTACCGACCCTTTTGCAATACAAGGACTGGAGAACCCAATTCAAAACCAACCACAAAATCAACCTAAAATGCCTAAGTTTTCATCTCATTCCGTACCAACCGAGGAGAACCTACCAAATGGTAATGGTACTCCTGTAGATACCCACTATCTATTGAGACTCCAACAAACACCCGATGATTATCGGACTATAACATGTTTTGGAATCGCGGCGTTTGATCGACAGTTTGTGTACAACTGTACGTCGGAAAACTTAAAACGATTTCGAAAATAAAACATTTCAAAACATTTCAAAAATACCTGGAGTGTTTAATGCACGACGACGGGGTCGCAATGACACTAACTAGAGTCAAAACCGACACCGGACCAAAAACCGACTCAAAAATTCAAATTCCGACTCCAACAACGAGTCAAACCGAGTCAACCACCAAAAACAAAACATTTCAAATCTTCTACCTTAAGTTTTCCCGGATTCATGTTGGTCAAGTACCAAACATGTGACTACAAAACCTAGGATAGAACAAATCATGATTGCATTTGTTGTGAAAGCGACAAGACAACTCGAAGAACCGCGACGTGGCTCGCGCCTCTTTGAGCAGCCCAGGTGGCCACGTCGCTTAAAACTCACACAACCACTCATTTCCCTATAAATACCCCTCAAATGCCACCCATTTGAGACTTACGTGAGTGTCCGCCCCCTCTTTTCTCCCTTAAAATTCTCGACTCGACTTCTTAAGTCACAATCCGACGCGTGTTTACGACCTACCGATCGTAAATACAAGCCTTACACATTGTTTGGTACCGTCATCGTGCATTAAATCACTTGACCGACCACTTCGACCACTACACCGTCACTAATATTAAAACACTCTTTTTATTTACCAAAACGGTTTTAAACCGAGTTTTTTTCGATCAATTGAGTTGTTACACTTACGTCGGTCACTCGCCATAACCAAACATGTAAGTATAAGGGTGTAAAAATCCTCTTTTATTATGTTTTCATTTGTTTCATGACTATAACATGCTAAAACGTGCATAACATGAACCAAAACATGGAATAAACGAACCAAAACTGATTTTTGGTTTGAGGCAGAAGCCCCTTGGTTCGCCGGCTAGCCCGCGCCTCAATGGGGTGCCCAGGTCAGAGATCAACCATGTTTGTTCTCGTCATTTCCCTTTAATTCATTTTCATATTTGTAATTGGTTTTGTTTTACCATTTCAAATATTTTCGAATCCTTATTATTTCATTTGTTTTAACCATGAAGGATTTTCCGGCCTTGGTTCCATATACCATGACGGTTAAATCCGTGTTTCAGTGATAATATTTGGTTAATAACATTTAAAAGGTATTTTAAAACCTTTTATTCATTTCTATACATTTTCTAAAAACAAACATATTAGTCACCAACACAAAGTCATCCTTGGTTCTACATACCATACCGGATTTTAACCCGGGTACGATGATGAGTATCGACTAATTACATTCAAATGGACTTAGAACAATTAGTCCATAATTATTTTCAAAACTATTCATGTCAAGTTTGTCAAATCGAACCCGACACCGAATATTATCAAAATAATGATGATTATTCGAGTCTGGTTCTTCAAATCAACAAATGTGGTCTAAACGACCCCTTCAAATCAAACCGGGTTCAAATACCCATTTTCAACACGTTTTATAACGTTTTCTAAAAAGTCAGAACACGACACATAAACCGTGGGCTAACCCGCGCCTAAACAGGCCCTTCATTTCTCATTTTCAAAACCAGGGAGAGGCCCCTTACACCGCCGGCTGGCTCGCGCCTCATGTAGCCGTCGGGTACAGGACCTGCTCCCTTCCAGCATTAGTCTAGGACGATCCCGACTCCGGTTAGCCCGGATACAGGAAGGATCAGATGACTATTATTCATTCAAAATCATGTTTGCAAAACACTAAGACAAATGGATCATGTTATGCACCATAAACCTAATACGGTAAATGGATGTTTAATTTCCGTCTTGCATGCAAATCAACCATTAATCCAACCCGACATCTTATACTTGATACTTGGATTAAATCAGCCGACTTAGAAAGCTCTCATATGTTAGGTTTAAATTATTGGATGCGCATTCATGCATTTAAACCGTTTTATCAACTTTTGCATTCAACCAACCAAGATCGATCAGTAGAGGCCGCTAACGCGGGCGGGATTGGGTGTCTGATTAAAGGGCTTCCCAATACGTACGTTCACCTCTTACTCAGAAACTTTGGATAGTGGACGACCTTATTCAGGGCGTACGAGAGTCATTCTAGAGATAGGATGCTAAAGAAGGACGATTTCCTTATCTTTAGTACCTATGTCAAATGCTGCTTTGTGCTTCGATTTGACCGGGGTATAAAGTGGAATTCGAACGGGTTCCCAGCATCCCACAAATGCTTGGTGGCGACTCCGAACATCTCTAATCGTTTCGAGACCCTTACTGAGATGAAATCGACCGATCTAAAACGATCCGGTCGAAAGCATTTTTACGCCACCGAGCGTGGCTTTCAATAGACCGCTGCATGTCCACAGATTGGCCTGGCGTGCAGGTGGCCCGTGACTACGGACCGGCGGGTGGACTCCCAAATCCACGGACCGAGACGTGACCCATGTCCACAGATTGGCGACTCCGCTAGGGAAAACTAGGACACTTATGTCTTTGTGATCCCCAGATGGTGAGACTCGAACGAGGTCTTGGTTGGAATGCATTAATTGATATTACGGTCACGGTCGGGTTCCTTGTCCGGGCCCATAACCTAACCCTTATCGACCAATTGGCTCATCTCGTCGGCGTGAGTTTTCTCATCCCCGCATTTTGAATCCGATTGAGTCAAGTATACCATTGACGTTACACATTTCTGTTTCGTCAAAGAGCTTTCATCACTTTCGAGCACGAGGCTAGGGCGCCCTCCTTATACATTTTGTTTGGATTGGTATCCTTCTCGCAAATCGGGGTTTGATTGCTTGGTGTGTAACCCACCCTCTTAAGCCAAAACTCGTGTCAGCATAATGCATAATATAATGAACTTTGAGTGCTTATGTGCTACTTGATCATAAGTCCTTCCGTGTCATTTTCAAAACTTTCAAATCACCTTTTGCGCCGTTATAATGGCCGTTTCAAATCTCGGTCTTTCGCCGACCGTTACACGCCTTTCTAGGCCGTCGTAATGACGATTTTCAAAACCCGGTTTTTATAACCATTTCAACACGCCTTTCTAGGCCGTCGTAATGACGATTTCCAAAACCCGGTTTTTATAACCATTTCAACACGCCTTTCTAGGCCGTCGTAATGACGATTTTCAAACCCGGTTTTTATAATCATTTCAACACGCCTTTCTAGGCCGTCGTAATGACGATTTTTAAACCCGGTTTTTTTTATAACCATTTCAACACGCCTTTCTAGGCCGTCGTAATGACGATTTTCAAACCCGGTTTTTTCACAACCATTTCAAATCACCTTTTTTACGCCGTTATAATCGCCGCGTCTAGACACGGATTTTAACCCATTTCTCGCCGACAATGGCTCTTTCAAAACCGGAGAAAAGCACACACCCTTTTCTTGAGACACTTTTGAGATCCCGAGGACCATGCACCGTCCCCGAGACCTCTTCAAACATTTCAAACCCGATTTTCAAAACATACAATTTTGAATTTCCAAAAACCGTCTTGGGAAACAATACACTGTTTTCCGAGCCGACTCAAACTCAAAAACCGTATTTTGCAATTAAAATTAAGACAACTCTTTCAATTAATCGACTTGCGGAGATGTCTATCTTCGGAAGCCGTCCATAAAGCGACAAATGAATCTTTTTGAAAATTTCTATTTTCGAAAACTTCAGTCCACCATTCCAATTCCGCCTCGTGTCTATCGAGTCGAAGCAAACGTACTTATGGGTTTTTACTTATGAGTCGCCTCACCACGAGACCCGTCCAATGGCGTCGCGTCGTTATGTTGGACTCGTGTCTAAAGTTCGGTCAACACCGTCACGTCATAAATCGAGTCAGCACCGAGGGGCCACACACGGTCACCCTCGTCTTGTTGAGTTTGATCTTTGTCTCGTCCTTTGCGTTTTCTGCGTTCAGTCTTTGAACCGTGTCGGATTGAGTTGTAATGTGAGCCGTTTTTCAGCCTCAGAGCCATGGCCCCGTCTTCAGCTTCATCCAACAACAATGATAACAACAGAGATGTCACGACTGATCAGCTAGCCAGCCTGCTTACCGCTCTTAAAGTCACCCTGGATCGCGTCGAGACCCGTGTCGACGCTCTGGAAAACAAGGAAACTGGAGAACATAATACTCCACCTCTGACTGAAACTGAAAAGAGGCTAAAGCTCTTGGAAGAACAGCTCCTAGCCCGGGGTAACAATATCCATCTTGAGAACAACCGAAGGTTCGAGCCTGTTGGGGATCAATTACCTGACAACTTTACCCTGACTAATGTGCCTAAATTCAAAGGAGTGGAGGACCCGCTCAATCATATCCGTGCTTTCAAAGACTACATGGCCATTAAAGGGGTCAAACAGGAGCTTTTTACCCGGATCTTCCTATCCTCCTTGGAACCGATCCCTCGCCAATGGTACTACTCCCTCGATCCGAAAAACCTTACTACTTGGGATGAGGTCGCAGTTGAGTTTGCCAAACAATATGCCGACAATGTCGAAATCCAGGCCAATACCCGTACTCTCGAGGTGCTAACCCTGAACGACAAGGAGGGGTTCACCGAGTTCTTAACCCGTTGGAGGAGGGTGAGTACTCAACTGGTCAGTAAGCCGAGTGAATCAACTTTGGTGGAAAATTTCATCAACAATCTCCGCCCAGTTTATGCCAACCTACTGAGGTATCAGATTATTAAGACCTTCCAAGACCTGCAAATTCTGGGGACACGTATTGAAGATGACCTCCGAAAGGGCGTCTTGGCCAAGACCACTGGCAGAGGCTACCAAGGATCCACCTCTAATGGATCCCGTCCCTACGGCCAAACAAACAAGATCGATGAGGTTAACCTCGTTGAACCATCTGCTAAGAGAACTGAGCGCCCCCAGAGAGTGTTCACCAACATAGGGTCGACTTATGCAAGTGCTCTGAAGAGGCTCATGGACCAGGGGAAGTTACAACCAATCAGACCCACCCCGGATCCGACCGATGCCAAGAAGTCCCGGTTCTGGAACCCCAATGCCTACCGTCGTACCATCAAGGGAAATGGCATGATACCGAAACCTGCTTCAAACTCAAGCACATCATCCAAGACATGATTGAGAAAGGAGATTTGCCTTTACCCCCACCGACTAAGCCGAACAACAAAACGAACCCTCTGGGAATCCACGCCATCTTTGACAATGAGCCGACTCTAGACTGCTCACACCTCATCCTGCCAGTTGATGACGAGGTGAATGTTTTGGAAAAAGATCCGTCAGACGGGGTATTTGTGTTCAGTGCTGCCACTATGCTCACTATATTCCAACATGTTGAGGAAGCCATTGCCAGTCTCTCCGAAAGGATCACCCGACTTGACGATGCCTATCGCCGACTTATCTTCAATCCTCCACCGCCATGCCCGAGGGAAAGTCCCCCGAGCGTTCAAAACTACCCACACCAGGATGGATTGCTCCCGCGACCATTCTGGCATGCATCTCATGAAAATCACCCTCACAACAACTACCCTCACAATAACTACCCTCACAAAAATCACCCCCACAAAAATATCCCTCACAAGAACTGCCCACCGAGGAATACCCCTCCAAGGTACCCTCGAGACTCTGAAGTTAATGGCATCTGGAGAGATGATGTTGAGGATGTCTATATCATCCCAGGGACAGAGAAACGAGCGAAAGAGATCGGACACCTCACCCGGTCCGGACGCCCCTATCAGAACCCGAACAATCCAACGGTCGTTCCAACAACGAATGACCAAGTCATCCCGGAAGTGGACACTCGACCAAGAGCTCCTGAGAATTCAATCCTCAAGCAGCTTCAGAAGGCGAAAGTCGAAATCTGAATCTGGCAACTAATCGCAACATCTTTTGAGCATCGACAGGCTTTGCTACAGGCCTTGGGAAAATTAACCTTGCCCTCCACCTCTTCCCCAGAAGAAATAGTGGCACACGTGACAAGGGACGCCCCTAACTTGAACAACCCAGTCGTCTTTTCCGACGAAGATATCCCTCCGTTCGGAGCCAATCATAACCTGGCCCTGTACATCACCGTACAATGCCTCAAGAAAAATGTACCCATGGTCCTTGTAGATGACGGATCCGCAGTGAACGTCATTCCTCTCAAGACTGCTCACAAGCTGGGTATTAAGGATGCTGATTTGGTCCCGACAAATCAAGGAGTACGTGCCTACGACGGCTCTCGTCGCAAGATCGCCGGGCTTATCACTTTGACTGTCGCAACCGGACCGCTGGAAAGACAAACCAGTTTTCAACTTGTCGACATCGACGCCTCTTTCAATATGCTCTTGGGACGTCCCTGGATTCCCGCCGTCAAGGCGGTTACCTCAACTCTCCACCAGAAAATCAGGGTCCCCTTCAACGGGAAAACGATCACAATTCCCGCTTCCCCGATCAAAGTTGTCATGAGAAAGGGAATAGCCTCCCAAGCCATTGAGGAGGATGACAATGAAATATGGGGATTCTAAGCTGTGAATGCCATAACTGATGAATCAACACCCTCTGATTGTGACCCGTTCGCCAACTTCACAGTCAACCGTATCATGATGCGCCAGGGTTACTTCCCGGGTTTTGCCGCTCAATCCACTGAAAGATACCTTGCCTCCCCTGAAACAGGCTAAGGTCCCCAACATTCCCTTCGGACTGCGATATGAGCCTACCGATGAAGATATCCAGGAGATGAACTTCCTAGTTCAAAAACGCAAGAAGCACGGAGTTATCCTCCGTCCCTATCATCTGACCCTCAACGGATAGTTTGTTCCCGAGGGAGAGTCTGAGCTCTACCATGGCTTTCGGGAGCCAATCTATGACTCTGTGGTCAGGGCTAGGTACCCAGGAGTAGAAGTCTTGCAGGACTGCTACTTCATCCCCGACAACATCGAAGCTGCATCAACTGAGTCTAAGCCGTCACCGTGCCTCGACGGACAAGCTGTCACACTCCTCTTTGGGGAAGATAACATCAAGCACCTCGACTATAAGGACATTATCAACATCGCCCTGAAGGACAATCAATTTGATCCAACAGCCTTGATCTCCGACACTGACCCGGAGAAAGCTACCCAAGGCTGGAGGAAGACCATCAAGTGGACCGATCGCCAAGGCCGCATTCTCAAGATCACAACCGGATAAGGCCCTATGTTCAAGGAGGGAAGTGAAGAAGAATCTGAGTCTGAGTCTGAGTCGGAGTCAGAGTCTGTCGTAGCTCCTAACACTCCTGATGTCCCAGTCAAGGTCCCCTTCCCACTGTTTTATCACAAAGTCGTGGCTGATTCAGAGGCTGAGTCTACTAGGGTCACCCCCACTCCCATGAAAGGTGACAACCTGGAGCCTGTTCTAGGGGCCGCCTCCTCTGTTGTGTCGCCTCTGACTGACCACGAAATGTCTGTCCTTTCTGAGCTTTTCGCTCGTGTCAACTTAATGAACGCTAAGTTTGCTTATGACTCGTCTCATTTTAACTGCAATGCAATTCTGAATGACTATGAGGAACTTGACTCGAGTGACTACCCACCTCACCTAGCCAAAGAACTTGACAAATGGGAAACCAGAACCCCCATCATTGAGGAGACCGAACCTATCAACGTAGGAACGGACAACACACCTCAAGAACTTAGGATAGGGACAACCCTGGACCCCTCGGAATAGTTCATTGACCTCCCACACGAGTACAAGGACGTGTTCGCCTGGTCGTACAGAGATATGCCTGGGATTGACAGAGAAATTGCAGATTACCGGATACCCATTAAACCCGGAGCTAAACCTGTGAAACAAAAGCTACGCCGGATGCGTCCTGAATGGGCCCTGAAAATCAAGGAAGAAGTGGATAAACAGTTCAAGGCTGGTTTCATCAAAGTGTCTGAATACTCTGATTGGGTGGCCAATATTGTGCCCGTACCAAAGAAAGACGGAAGAATTCGGGTTTGCGTCGACTTCGGGGATCTGAACAAGGCGAGTCCAAAGGACGACTTCCCTTTGCCACATGTTGACATTCTGGTAGACAACACTGCCGAACATGCTCTCCTATCATTCATGGACGGGTATGCTGGGTACAACCAGATTAAAATGGCTGAGGAAGACATGCACAAGACAGCATTCACTACAAAGTGGGGTACATATTGCTACACGGTCATGCCCTTCGGCCTCATTAACGCCGGAGCAACCTATCAAAGAACCGCTACCACTCTCCTACACGATATGATGCACAAGGAGGTAGAGGTGTATGTCGATGACATGATTGTCAATTCAAAGGAACGGGACGGCCACATCAATGCCCTCCGGAAGTTCTTCGCTTGTCTGTAGAAATATAACATGAGACTAAATCCTCAGAAGTGTGCATTCGGGGTCATCTCCGGAAAAATCTTGGGACATGTCGTCAGCAAAAGAGGCACTGAGATTGATCCAACCAAAATCAAAGCCCTTCAACAAATGCCTCGGCCTAGGAACGAGAAGGAGATTAGGGGATTTCTCGGTTAGGTCCAATACATCAGTCGCTTCATTGCCAAGCTCACCATGATTTGTGAACCAATATTCAAGAAACTTCGCGCCTCCGATCACACCGATTGGGACGACGACTGTCAAAAGGCCTTCGACAAGATAAAGGAAGTCCTATCCAAACCTCCTGTCCTCATGCCACCTCAACCAGGGATTCCTTTTTCCTTGTACCTGACTGTCACCAACACAGCCATAGGAGCAATGCTAGCACAAACAGATGGCAACGAAGAACGAGCCATCTACTACATCAGCAAAATGTTCATTGAGTACGAGACAAGGTATACCCAACTGGAGAAGACATGCCTTGCCCTAGTATGGTCAACAAAGAAGCTGCGGCATTACATGCTCAGCTACACGGTCCACGTCTACTCCAAGATGGACCAGGTTAAATACATCTTCGAAAAACCCGTACTAAACGGAAGGCTGTCTAGGTGGACACTCATGCTGTCCGAGTTTGATCTCAAGTTTTTACCCCTCAAGGTTATCAAGGGAAGAGCAGTCGCCGATTTCCTGGCAGAGAATCCCGCCAACGAGGACCCAACGACCGACACGTGGTCACTTCCTGACGAAGACATCCTTTGTGCCGATTCTGACTCATGAGACCTATAGTTTGATGGCGCATCTAATCTGAGAGGCTTCGGGTTAGGAATCCTTCTAATATCACCAGAGGGATAACATGTTCCGATCTCGGTCAAGCTAGACTTCGTCGTCACCAACAATGCCGCTGAATATGAAGCATGCCTCATCGGCTAACAAGCAGCCATCACACTTAGCATCAAGAGACTGAGGGTCCACGGCGATTCCTCGCTCACCATCAATCAGGTGTCCGGATCATGGAAAATCCGATCTGACAGCTTAGCTCCCTACCGAGGAAAAATCAATCAAGAGGCCGAGTTCTTCGACCAAGTTGACTACTTCCACTTGCCACGAGAGGAAAATCAATTTGCTGATGCTCTGGCGAAACTTGCCGCGCTCGTCAACATACCTGACGACATGACATCGATGCCCCTATGTGTCGAGAGAAGGAGCGAGCCAGCTCACATTTGTGCCATCATTGACGACGAGGAAAGCCATGATGAACCTTGGTACCAACCCATTCTCGACTACAAAACCAAAAATGAATTCCCTCCCAACTCTGGTCAAAGAGGACAAAGAGCCACCCATTTACTTGCATCACAATTCGTGATAAATCAAAACCAACTATACAAAAGAATGCCCCAAGGAATCCCCCTCCTTTGCATTGACCATCACAAAGCCAAAAAAGTCATGGGAGAGGTTCACGATGGAGAATGTGGCCCTCACATGAGCGCGATGATGCTTACCCGGAAAATCACGCGGCTAGGTTACTATTGGACCACCATGGAAGCCGATTGCCGCAACTACGTCAAACATTGCCACAATTGTCAAATCTTAGCCAACATACAACACATACCACCATCCCTTTTATACACCATGACGTCATCCTGGCCTTTCTCAACCTGGGGCATCGACATCATCGGGAAAGTCAACCCGGTAGGCACCAAGGGGCATTGCTTCGTCCTCGTTGCCATCGACTACTTCACCAAATGGGTGGAAGCACAGTCATATGCAGTCTTGACCGCCAAACAAGTGGCCAAGTTCATTCAAAACAACATCATCTGCCGATATGAGGTACCCCATGAAATCATCGGCGATCAAGGCTCTCATTTCCGGGCGGAAACTCAAGCTTTGCTGGACAAATACAAGATCAAACGACATCGATCATCCCCCTACCGTCCCCAAACTAACAGAGCGGTGGAGGCAGCGAACAAAACTCTTGTCACCATTATCAAGAAAATGCAAGACAACTACCGCGATTGGCCGAGCAAACTCCCATTCGCACTCTGGGGATACCGAACCTCCATTCGAACACCGACAGGCGCCACACCCTTCTACCTAGCATATGGCATGGAGGCGGTTCAATCGGTAGAGTTAGAGGTCCCTTTTCTATGCATCCTACTGGAGAGTCAAGTGCCCGAGGTGGAATGGACCCGTCAAAGGTACGAGCAACTCACTCTTCTAGACGAACGGCGACTCAACGTCTTGCACAACGTCCAGCTATACCAACGACGTATACAACGGGCATTCAACAAGAAGGTTAAACCCAGGAATATCCAGGAGGGCGACTTGGTCCTCAAGTCAGTTCGAGCACCATTACCCGTCGATCCGAGGGGAAAGTTCAAACCCAACTGGGCCGGGCCATACCTAGTCAAGAAAATACTTTCGGGGGGCGCAGTGAGACTGGGTGACCTAGATGGGGCGGATTTTACAAGCCCGACCAACCTAGACCAACTCAAGAAATACTACCCTTGAACCGTAGCAACCAACGACCTAGCCTAGTTTTACAACTAGCAACCACCTTCGACCCTTTTCAAGTCAAGTTCCTCGACGTGTTCTGATTTGAAATTGCATGTTTTATCGAGTCTAAGCTGCGGCACCTTGCCCATTTCAAAGGTCCTTTGATCTGTCAAAGGCAACATCCATTTGCACTAAAACAAAACAACCCCCTGAACTACGAGCATGGTTTGATTTCACCTCTTCAGGTGGATACTTAGGCAGTCCCTCTTATGCCTGAGGGATACAACCACAAAACCCAATCAAATTAACAAAACATTTCGAACTACGATCACGGTTTGATTTCGTCTCTTCAGGTGAATACGTAGGCAGTCCTTTCTTACATAAGAAAGATACAACCACTCCCACAATAAAAAAAAAACATCCCCATCAAAAAGGAAAAAGGAACAACATTCCCTTTTCCCCACAAAAAAAACGAAAATAAGCCTTTCTCCCTTCCCACAAAATATCACTTTCCCAAGTGCAAATGTTTAGGACGATTCAATTCGAATTGTCTTTACAAAATGGATGGAAGAAACAAGCGTTCACAATTTTTGACACAAGCAATCCTCTTATTTAATTAATAATGGGAGGGATTACAATTTCAACAACAAATAAAGCTCGACGAGTCTACAACTTGTCAAAGCTAAGGTGTCAACTAAAACACCTCACATAATAAAACTAGCACAAAACACACAATAACTAGCTAGTACGACATAATAAAAAACTCACAACAATAATACAACATAATAATAAAATGGGTAATGAAGGTCTTCACTCTTCCATTCTACCCTTACCTTTTCCCTCGGGGTACATCTTCCCCTTGTTCTTCTTGTTGGCCCGCCTAACATGGATTTCCTCCTCGGAACGGATCCTCAACGGATCTAAGACGGCGACGGCCTCCGGTCTAGCACAAGACCCCATGTTCGACCCAAAAAGGGTCAATGCACGGCCCACCATGTTCTTCGGGCCGGAACTCCTCCTCTTCGGTGGTTTCATCACATCGGGGGTAGCTCCATCAACATATTCCTCAAAGAAGGCACGGTTGGCCTTGCCAACCTCTCGATACTTCAAGTCGACGACCTCGTCCTTACGGAATTTGGACCTCTCTTCCAAGGACGGAGCTCGTGACCACTTGACATAAGCGGGAGTCACCCATGTTGTAGCAACGGGGTTTGGTACCTCCCAAAGCGGCCGAGTGGCCCACCACCTTTCGAAGACCTTCACAAGCTCGGAGTTCTGGAAGACATTCTCTTGGACAAGAGTATCTTGAGCGGGTACCTTTTGTTGACGCCCCATTTGCCTCATGAGCCTCTCGGGATAAATGAAGGAAACAACCTTCAAACCCACCGCCATCAAAGAGCGAGGACTAGCACCCGAAGCGGGCAACCCCGTGAAGGACCTCAAGTGCCACCACGGCACCACCCTATTGAAAATTATTAAACTCATTTTTAACATATTCATATATGTGACTTTTTAATTTAGTCATAAATTAAAACTAGATCTTATGCATGCAAACTTAAAGAAGAATAAAGAAGAAATCGTCTTTCTTACTATGGGAGTTTCGGATTTTTGGGCACAAATGAGTTCTCCTTCTCACTTGTTCTTGAGCTTTCCTTATATAGATGAACAAAGGATCCAAAGAAGAATCCCTCCCAAAAGTGAATACCTAAGATAACCTCTTAAAAGACTAATATTATTAGTACTAGAACAATATTAATCTTACTAAAATTGACCCAAAATATTTGTATGTTCTCTTGTAATTTCGGCCAAGAGAGGACGAATGTTGAGAGATTTTATTTCTCTAAGCTTTCATAAATTATAGAGAGAATTTATATTTTCTTACACTAGAAAAATAGTTAAAATTGTGTATGAATAATTAGAGAGAAAAACCCTCTATAATTGCCTTTGAAAACCGGTGGGGACAGAGGAGGAGAGCCAATGCATGGGCAAGTTTTTCTACCCAAGAAATCATAGGTGTGCATGGCTATATTAGGTTGCAATCATCATGTTTTCCACTTAAAAATAATCAACACAATTCTAACCTAATACTCCCTCCATTTCGGCACTTATAAAATGTGAGGTCCATTTTATATTTTGTCATTTGTCAATTGTCACATGTCACATGTTACATGACATGTCACAATGTAATGTATTTTTAACATATTAAAAATCAACATAGTCATAAAATATGTCATTTACAAAATCGACTATTAATTCGTAATTACTTGTACCAAAACGGTTTATCAAATTATAAATCACAACGTCTTGTATTTATAATAAATTATTCATTCAGTTTCAATTGTTTCGTAAACAATAATTTTATCTAAGTAATAAAACAATTTGATTACTTAGACCGTATCTTATTTAATCAAATTACAATAAGACACGTCAATAATACTCACAAAATCGTCCTTCAATTTTAAGCAACTTAATTAACCCGTATCGACATACGATCAATTAAATAATCAATTAAGAGTGTTACCCTTTAGGTATGACCTAAGGGGATCAAATGATCACCACCGTCGCACGACAGTAATGTCAAACTCTAGTCAGCCAATCATTACCGATATGTGTGGACCAGTTGACTGTAAAATATTACATCCCACATGTATTCTTAAAATGAGATTTAAACATGTGATCATCATGATCAACAGTTGTGATCGCATTATTGTCGGAGGACACATATTCCAACACACCCAACGGATATGAGGACCACCCTCCTCCGCCAACCTTGCGGCCCAATAAGCCTCGGTAGAAGCAAAACTATCCGGGTACAACTTCTTCCTAATGGTAAGATGACGGAAGGAATAAGAAGAAGGATTAACCGGAGGCTCTACATACCTTAGCCTTTCCAATAGCCACACTTGGAGGATCCTTGGGGATCCAAAAGAGGGAGCTTCCCCACAAGAGCCTTCCTTGTCCAAAGCTTGGATGATCTCGCCAAGCACCAACCATGATGGATCTCTACCATGCTCCATTTGCTCAATCACATGAATAAGGGTCATGCTACCATAGCATTTTGGCCCCTCCTTCTTCAAAACATCAACGAAGAGGTACACATGGACAAGACAAAAGGCAAGAACCCTTCTCCTAGCCACCTCCGAGACATTAGCATCTAATCGGTTTTAAAAGATGTTGATGAGAGCCAACATATCCACACCATGTGGAGCAAGAAGAAAGTTGACTTGGCTTGTTGACAAGCCCAACATGTGGGAAATATCGGTATACTTCATCAAGAAATTTGGGTTATAACGAAATTATAATTATGAAATTGCTAGTCATAAATAAAATTGCATAAACAAAAATAGTAGAGATTAGAATCAACCTTTGGTCCTAGCAATTTGGCCTAAGAACAAATATCGAGATCGATATTCTCCTAATCGTTGCACCCAAAATGCTATGAGAAATGCCCTTGTTCTTGCTAGAAAGAGATCCCTAAAATTGTTAATTATTTTTAGGGTTTTTGTTTTGTGATGAGAGAATTAGGTCAAAAAGGAAGTGAGGAAAATATGATTCTTTTCTCCTCTTAAACCGTCCAAAGCAAGAGAAAAATAAGGAAGATTTTTTCTTCCTTTTTTCTCTTATTTCGGTTTGACCAACCACCAAAAATAAGGAGGAAATCTTCTTATTTTTGGTTGTTATAAAAATGTATAAAATGTGTATTATTTATCAATTGTCATTAATGTCGTTATGTATTTATAAGTCTATCCACAACAGTTTGTAGTCCATTTATTAATACCGGTCTGTCAACATTTATTATGACAATTTCGTATAATATATACATTAACTATAAATATCGCATATTTATAATTTGCTTATTAAATACAACCGTTTACGTTTAATTACGAATTAACATCTTAATTCGTTTAAGCTAACATTGTATACATTAATTAAATATAACAGTAGATATTCAATTTTACGAATTAACAATTAATTCGTCTCAGCTGACATTATTTAGTTGAATTAAATAATTGTCTCATCATCACATTGACTAACTGATTAGTCAAATACATGGACTAACCTTTTAGTCATATAAGGCATCAATGTGATTATATTTTCATACAATCACATCTCTCAAACACATCCTTTAGATGTGACTTTTAGGGACCAGTTGATCACCGCCATCAGTATGATAATAACGTCAAACTTTTAGCAAGCCAACCGTTATTAAGTAAACGTTAATCAACTGATAAAATACTAAGTATACCCTTGTGAACCGATAAGAGATTTATATACGTAATCACACTAACTGTGGAGGAACCAAGCTCCAACAATCTCCCACTTGTCCTCACAAGTGTATGTGCGATAACCGATTCTCATATCCTAAAATTTCTCCTACTCAATGTAAAACAATTTGCAAAATCTGTATTCACAAAGGTCGTATTTTACAAGTGATCAATATCAAGAGTGGTTTTCCCAACTAGAGAGTAACTTAACTGATAAACGAATCATCATTCGAGTATGGCCATGCATTTCAGTTATAACTCCTCGAGTGGCCCTGAGAAATAACTAAACCTGATAAAGGTTGGATATTTTCTTCAACTCGAATCCTGCAGATATAAGCACAGTATGAAATGACCCAGTGAAAATCTGCTTAGCCTCATGTTACGGTCGACCATGAGAAAGAAACCAAAGTCACCCAAAAACTGCCTTAATCTCAAGAGACAGTCGATAGTCAAAAGAATCGACTCTAGGAACACAATGGACGTCCAATCCACGACCTGGCATCGAATGTTTTTAAACATTTAGGACTCCATTACATTGTCACAATTGTCTTACGAGGTATCGTCATAACTCGCATCTGTGATCAATCAGTCAACCGTTTGACTTAAGGCTCATTGAACCTACCATCAATCAACTTCACAAAATAATAGCCAGAGTTATCAGCTCATGTAGGCGATTACGGACCAAAATAAATATAATGTAATTCAGTTCACTTTGTGGCGTTCAATGTTGTCGTACAATCCACATGAAAAACAAAATATGAAATAAAACGATGAAGTTATAAATAGCATATGAAAACAAAACGTATCGAATTCATAAGCAACTAGTACAACTCAGGAACACGTTTAATTCCCATGGAAATAACGTGCCCTTCATGCTTATCATATTTCAATGGTTTAGTGAGAGGGTCCGCGATGTTGTCATCCGAAGCAATCTTGTCAATCACTATCTCCTCTTGCTCCACGTAATCACGGATCAGGTGAGCCTTCCGATGTACATGTCTAGACTTGTTGCTAGACTTAGGCTCCTTAGCCTGGAAGATGGCGCCTCTATTGTCACAATAGATGGTGATCGGGTCATTCGAACTAGAAACTATGGATAGTCCTTGTAAGAATTGACGCATCCATATAGCTTCCTTTCTTTGCTTCTAAAGCAAAGATAGTACTCAGATTGATAGTAGAATCTGCTACAACATCCTGTTTGGAACTCTTCCAGCGGATCGCAGCACCATTAAGAGTAAAGACGAATCCAGACTGAGATTTCGAATCATCTCGATCTGTTTGGAAGCTAGCATCTGCGTAACCGATTGCACATAGCTTAGTATCTCCTCCATAAGTCAATACCCAGTCCTTAGTCCTCCGTAGGTACTTAAGGATGTTTTTAACGACCGTCCAGTGTGTTTCACCTAGATTGCCTTGGTACCGACTCGTCATACTCAATGCATATGCCACGTCTGGACGTGTGCATATCATGGCATACATGATTGATCCTATGGCTGACGCATAAGGAACACGACTCATGTGTTCCACCCCTTCAGGTGTCGTGGGTGACTGAGACTTGCTCAAATGCATCCCAGGCGTCATTGGAAGGTTCCCCTTCTTGGAGTTGGTCATACTGAACCTTTCAAGAATCTTATCTAAATAAGACTCCTGACTAAGTGATAACATCCGTCGTGATCTATCTCGATAGATACGGATTCCCAATATGAGTTGTGCCTCACCCATATCTTTCGTCTGGAAATGGTTCTTCAACCATCCTGTTACCGAAGATAAGAGAGGAATGTCATTCCCAATCAAGAGTATGTCATCGACATACAATATCAAGAAAGCAATCTTGCTCCAACTCGACTTGACATATAAGCATGGTTCCTCGACCGATCGAGTGAAACCATACTCTTGTATCACCTGGTCGAAACGATGATTCCAACTCCGAGAAGCTTGCTTAAGTCCATAAATGGAACGTTTAAGCTTGCACACTTTCTTAGGATTTTCAGGATCTATGAAACCTTCGGGTTGTACCATGTACAACTCCTCCTCTAAATAACCGTTTAAGAAGGCGGTTTTCACATCCATTTGCCAAATTTCATAGTCATGAAAAGCGGCAATCGCTAAGATTATCCGAATGGAACGCAGCATAACTACGGGTGCAAAAATTTCATCATAATGCAATCCGTGCACTTGAGTGAAACCTTTTGCTACTAGTCGTGCTTTATAGGTATCTGGTTGCCCGTCTACAGAATGCTTTATTTTGTAAAGCCATTTGCACTGAAGAGGTCTTACCTTGTTAGGTAAATCAACAAGATCCCATACGTCATTCTCATACATGGAGTCCATCTCGGATTGCATGGCTTCAAGCCATAGCTTAGAGTCGGAACAGTTCATGGCACCTTTATAGGTAGCGGGTTCATTACTCTCTAGGAGTAAAACGTCATTTTCCTCGACCATACCAATGTATCTGTCTGGAGGATTAGAGACTCTACCCGACCTCCTAGGTTCCTGAGGAATGTTAATCGTATCATTAGTTGAAGGAACAACTTCCTCCATCTGTTCCTCGGTTGTTGGTTCTTGAATCTCCAACAGCTCGAAGGTTCTATTACTTGACTTGTTCTCGAGAAATTCTTTCTCTAAGAACTTTGCACTAGCCACAACAAAAACTCGATGTTCGGTAGGCGAATAGAAGTAATGACCAAACATTCCTTTTGGATAACCAATAAAGTATGTCTTGACCGATCGCGGGCCGAGCTTATCCTTGTGTCTCCACTTGACATAAGCCTCGCAGCCCCAAAATCGAATAAAGGACAAGTTAGGGACCATTCCCTTCCTCATTTCATATGGAGTCTTGTCGACAGCTTTAGACGGACTTCGGTTAAGTATAAGAGTAGCTGACAAAAGAGCAAAACCCCATAATGAATCAGGTACTACCGTGTGACTCATCATGGATCGAACCATATCAAGTAGTGTTCGATTTCTCCGTTCGGACACACTATTTAATTGAGGTGTTCCAGGTGGAGTTAACTGCAAAACTATTCCACAGTCTTTAAGGTGTTGATCAAACTCATTTGAAAGATATTCGCCACCCCGATCTAAACGGAGTGCTTTAACCTTTTTTCCCAGTTGGTTCTCAACCTTATTCTGGTATTCCTTGAAGTTTTCAAAAGACTCACTTTTATGCTTCATTAAGTAGACATATCCGTATCTACTCAAATCGTCCGTGAAAGTGATAAAATATCTATAGCCGTCTCTTGCGGTAATTGACATAAGTCCACATACATCAGTATGTATGAGTCCTAATAGGTCACTAGCGCGCATTCCAACACCTTTGAAGGAAATTCGAGTCATTTTGCCGATAAGACATGATTCACACGTGCCAAATGATGAGAAATGAAATGTGGAGATAGTTCCACTTTCAATGAGTTTCTTTACACGTTTTTCATTTATGTGTCCCATTCGACAATGCCATAGATAAGTTTGATCTTTGTCACCAACCTTTAACTTCTTATTATTCACATGTAATATTTCTGTGGTTTGATCTAAGATATAAATTCCATTCATGGAAACTGCTTTGCCATAAACCATTTCATTAAAAGAGAAAATACAGCTATTATCCTTTATTGAAAATGAAAAACCGTCTTTATCAAGTACGGAAACAGAAATAATATTCTTAGACAAACTGGGTACATAGTAACATTTATATAAATATAACTCAAAACCACTAGGGAGTTGGATTACGTATATTCTCATTGAGACTGCAGCAACTCGTGCTCCATTCCCGACTCGCAGGTCCACATCACCCCTTGCGAGGGGTTTGATGTTTTTTTAGGCCCTGCAAATGATTACACAGATGAGAACCACAACCAGTATCAAGTAACCAAGTTCTGAAACTTGCATGGTTAATCTCAATCATATGAATATAAGATGACATACCAACAGGAGTGACGCGGCCTGCTTTTATGTCCTCACGGTACACGGGACAGTTCCTCCTCCAATGTCCAGTCTTGTGACAATGGTGGCACTCAACGTTACCGTCCTTGCTCTTTGCCTTGCCTAGTGAGCCACTAGTCTCACCAGGCCCACTTATACTGTTTCCTGACTTTTTAAACTTTGGCTTTCCTACAGTTAGGTCGCCGTGAGCTTTGCCCTTACCCTTATTCTTGTTGGAAATCATGAGAACATCTTGCTTCATGCTCCCACTCAATTTCATATCCTTCTCGGTCTGTACGAGAAGTGAGTGTAGCTCATGAGGACTTTTCTTCATGTCATTCATGTAGTAATTTGCCCTGAAAAGGGCAAAACCATCATAAAGTGAATGAAGCATACGGCCAATGACTATACTCTCACTGATTTTGCAATCAAGTGCCTCCAGTTTCTCGATATTCTCAATCATGTTAAGAATGTGTGGGCTAACCGGCTGGCCCTTCTGGAGTTTCTCATCAATGAAGCGACAGGTATGCTCATAAGTAACGATTCTCGGTGCTTTTGAGAACTCATTAGTGAGCGTGGTGAAAATCTTGTTTGCACCTTGGGCAATGAAGCGTCTTTGCAAATTGGTTTCCATTGCAAAAATGAGTACGTTCTTTATCGCACCTGCTTCCATGACGAAGTCACTATAAGCAAGTGACTCGTTAGCTCTTGCATTGGGGCTTGGGTTTGGCGGTATTGGCTCAGTTAAGTACTTGAGCTTACCGTCGCAATGGCAAAGACATTCCTTAATGATGCCTCCCGATCCGCAAAGTTGGACCCGTCATTCTTGATCGGGTGGGTGATTCATGTGGTCCATGAAAGTTTTGAGCCAGGACTCGCGTGCAAGTGTGGCACTTGGCATAGGGATATCATTATTTCCAGCCATTTGTTGTAAGCAGTATTATCAATATAAAACGAATTCTACACTGCGAAAAGAAGAATAAAAACATAATAAGCATACTCATCGTTATGATTTAAGTCTAATGCAAAACTGTTATAAGCGAAGACTCAAGCATTTATACAATTGACCTCCCTCAAGAATTATATAAATGATCCCAAGACTCAATTATCTGTAAATTGATAAGCCAACCTCTTGGCTAATTCTACTGTTAGAATTCTTGGTTGATAAATTTCTGTAAATTCTATCTATAGTCCATCATAATCACGAGAAACTCTTCGGACTATAATGTTGAGGTAAAATAAGTCAACACAAACTACTTACCCAACGTAGAAGGGGCCATATGGAGAGTAAGGTCCTATATGCCTACCGACGAAGAAGGGATTCATAGTTGTTTGCCCTTATAAAGACTAGTCTTAATTTTAGTTTTAGAAGAAGATCCCATCAACTTTATTTTAATTCATTTTAAGTGAACTAATATCTAGCATGCGAGAATGAATAAACTAAGATGATGGCTTAAAATTGTGTGACATCTTTATGTCCATGATAACTAACATCCAAACTATATGAGTCAATTTTCATGCATATTAGTAGGTGGTTTGGTTTAGGCGGAAAATGATGCACTAATTATCATGCGAATGAAAAGCAACGAGAATGAAAAACGTAAAACAAAATAAAGTCCTAGTGTGGCCTATCTACCAAAATGAACATAAATACAACTTTGGAATCCTTCCTAGGACCCGAGAAGCTTGTCTTGATGTTCCATCTTGGTCCATGTAGCGGGAGTGAGCAATCCAATCTCCATCTTTAGTCTTCTCAAAATTACAATTAAAATTACAAAATAAATCAATGTACATTCTAATTTCAAAACCATAATACTAAAGAAAACCAAAAGGAGATTCGAGATCTCAAAATTACATTAAAATTATGTTTCCATCATTACGAAAACATAATTAACTAAGGCCACACTAGGTAATACAAAATTACAACCGATTGCAAAAATACGTAAATAAAACATTCAACAATACATTCAACTAAATAAAAATGCATCAACTATAAATTAACTATTCAAGACATAATTCCTTAATTATGTAGAGTAATTTATCCAACCACCTATTTTATATTTATCAAAATTATGTGACAATTCCTCAATTACTCACAATAATTCCAATCTTAATTCACATTAGCTAGTGATATATATTAATCCAACATTATTTTAAAACTCTTTAAAATAATTGGGTATCTCAAATTTGTGAACCTTTTTACAATAATTATTATACATTATAGATAATAATAATTGGCCAAAATAAACAAAAAAAAACAGATTTTTTTTATTTTTATTTTACTGCACACGGCATTCTGCCCAAAAAAAATAAAAATAGTTTTTTTTTTATTGCTCTCGGCATTTAAAAAAAAAACAAAAAAAAACAGTTTTTTTTTTCCGTTAATGCTCTCGGCAATTGCCAAAAAAAAACAAAAAAACAGATTTTTTTTATTTCTTGCGGCATTTGCCCTAAAAACAAAAACAGTTTTTTTTTTTTTCTCGAAAAAAAAAACTTATCAATGTGAACAAAATGTTTAATGTTGCTAATATAACAAGATTGGCATAATCATCATCTTTTAATTTAAACATGGATTCAAACTAGATGATTCAATTTAACCTCTTAAAATGAATATCTAAATTATGATTAAATCGATTATCCGAATATTTGATTCATCACAATTGATTTCAACATTATAAATTAACTTGTATGCCAAAATTATATAGCAAAAACAAATTATCAACAATGAAAACGATTTCCATTTACACTTTAATTTAATTCTAATTAAATCAAAACATCTACAAATTTATCATATTATCATCTTAACATATTAAAACAACAATATCAATAAATCAAATGGAAACAAAACATCAAAAAAAAAAAAAAAGGTCACGGCAAAAAAGTTTATTCGGCCGAAACAATTTTTTTTTTTCTTCAAATTTTTTTGTTTAAATCCATTTATGAAAATCATATAAAATAATTTCGTGGCCTATGCTCTGATACCACTTGTGGGAAATATCGGTATACTTTATCAAGAAATTTCGATTATAACGAAATTATAATTATGAAATTGCTAGTTATAAATAAAATTGCATAAACAAAAATAATAGAGATTAGAATCAACCTTTGGTCCTAGCAATTTGGCCTAAGAACAAATATCGAGATCGATATTCTCCTAATCGTTGCACCCAAAATGCTATGAGAAATGCCCTTGTTCTTGCTAGAAAGAGATCCCTAAAATTG
Source organism: Silene latifolia (assembly GCF_048544455.1). Classification (NCBI taxonomy): domain Eukaryota; kingdom Viridiplantae; phylum Streptophyta; class Magnoliopsida; order Caryophyllales; family Caryophyllaceae; genus Silene; species Silene latifolia. The sequence goes on along the minus strand of NC_133536.1, from coordinate 153,834,253 downwards.
TTAATTATTTTTAGGGTTTTTGTTTTGTGATGAGAGAATTAGGTCAAAAAGGAAGTGAGGAAAATATGATTCCTTTTCTCCTCTTAAACCGTCCAAAGCAAGAGAAAAATAAGGAAGATTTTTTCTTCCTTTTTTCTCTTATTTTGGTTTGACCAACCACCAAAAATAAGGAGGAAATCTTCTTATTTTTGGTTGTTATAAAAATGTATAAAATGTGTATTATTTATCAATTGTCATTAATGTCGTCATGTATTAATAAGTCTATCCACAACAGTTTGTAGTCTATTTATTAATACCGGTCTGTCAACATTTATTATGACAATTTCGTATAATATATATATTAACTATAAATATCGCATATTTATAATTTGCTTATTAAATATAACCGTTTACGTTTAATTACGAATTAATATCTTAATTCGTTTAAGCTAACATTATATACATTAATTAAATATAACAGTTTATATTCAATTTTACGAATTAACAATTAATTCGTCTCAGCTGACATTATTTCGTTGAATTAAATAATCGTCTCATCATCACATTGACTAACTGTTTAGTCAAATACATGGACTAACCTTTTAGTCATATAAGGCATCAATGTGATTATATTTTCATACAATCACATCTCTCAAACACATCCTTTAGGTGTGACTTTTAGGGACCAGTTGATCACCGCCATCAGTATGATAATAACGTCAAACTTCTAGCAAGCCAACCGTTATTAAGTAAACGTTAATCAACTGATAAAATACTAAGTATACCCTTGGGAACCTATAAGAGATTTATATACGTTATCACACTAACTGTGGAGGAACCAAGCTCCAACACAACATGGGACGGAATTTCTCCTTGTAGCTCAACCGAGTCGGAAGAAGCACCGGAACACAACCCGGCCACCCACCAATGGCTCCAACTTCTTCGGCAAGAGGACAAATCTCACCTTTCGGGAAAACGAAAACATGATGTTTCGAATCCCAAAACCAAGAACATGCTTCAAGAAATGAAGGTTGCACCTTGACTTGGCGAAGCACCAACAATTGACCAACTCCTATGCAAACGAGTTGATACTTTTCGGGAAGCGACAAATCCCGGCACCATTGTCGCAATGCGTTCTCAAAAGCATCCATGAAATATTTTTGTGGAAGAAGAAGAAGAGGTTTTGTAGAGATGATTTTGTGTTTCGGATGATGAAACAATGAAGCGCAAACGTCCCTATTTATACAAAATGATCAGCGCGTTTTTCAGAAAAACGAGGAAAGCTGGTTTACATCGCCAGGAGGCTCGCGCCTCTTTGGCCTTCCTCAGGATTCCCGCTGTTGACTTGTCTCTTTCAACTTGTGTTTTCTCCTGACACCTCAAACCTCCCGCCAGGAAGCTCGCGCCTCTTCGGGATGATTCAGGGCATTTTTGTGTTTCCTCACACTCACATTTCCTTGTTTTCATGAAATCCGACACGGTTTCCATGACGCGGCTTTAAACATACGGATTTTTCTTTCTTTTTTAACAGGGGAAGGGCTAGTCGCCCCGATCCGCGACGGATCGTTCCCATGTCAGTCAAAATTCCGAAAATTTTTCGCTTTTTCGCAATTTTCCGTCAAAAATCAAAATCGAAAATTGATAACACGACGTCAATTTTTCCTCAAAATTCAAGCGCTCACAAATTCGAGTCTTGACCTCAAAAATCAAAAATCAAATATACTCGCAAAAATCTTTTTCTAAAATTCATCCTGACGGTTTGAGTTTGAATTTTTCGACTCACAAATCAATTTCAATAATTTCGATCCAATTTAATTCACGACACGAGTTAATTGCTCAAATTTTCAAATCAATTCCTTTCAAATTCCGAACGCGACAACTTGTCGCGGAATTTTCAAAATTCATTTCAATTCTCAAAACTCAATTCTAACTTCGAGTCATCTCGGTTAATTTTTTGTTCTTCAATCAAATGCTTTTACGTGTTTACGTCTATGCGTATGTGCTATCTATTGCTTGTTTTCTACACTAATGATGCAGGAACTAGTGCAAAGCAAAAGGAGAATCAACAGCCGACAGCGCTCCTCCGAAACACAACACAAAAAAGCCAAAAATCACAAAATAAACCACAATCCAAAAACACATATATACAAACCGCCTCACGCAAAATGTAAATATGTACAGACAAGAGTCCAAGACACGGACAAACTACAACAACTACTCAACGTCTCCCGTCGGACCAGTCCTGGTCTCACTAGGAGTCGCCGCCAACGCAGACACCACCACCTGCTCAGGCTCCCTCTCCGGGGAACTCTCTAGCGTCTCCTACTCCATCACGACGCGAAGCTCCTCCGCCGCAGCCAACTGAGCCCTGAGAGAGGCAATCTCCGCGTCTCGGCTCCGCAGCTCGTCCTCACGACGCCTCAAATCCTGGTCCCGACGGATGATCCCCAGCTCCTGACTCGGGATAGTGACAAAAAGAAGAAGGAACATCCATCCAAAGAACGAAAGAAAGATGGAAATCTCAAAGAGAAGGGCAATGATACACCGCCCAATTGGAAGAAAGATATTGATGATGTTGAAATGGCTTTATTCGAAGAGCATGTAACTTTTCACAACAAGAATTTGAGTTTGCAATTCTCACCTATGACAAGTATGAAGGTGCTAGACCCCTAATTAGACATCTCTAATTAGTGACAAAAATTACTTTAATTTTAGTCTGAAAAGATCTAGTTACATGCATGAAGAAAAGATCGTCTGAAAAGACGAAAGGTAGAAATTTCTTACATTGCTTAGGCAAAAAACGGGCACAACACAAGAATACCTTCCTTGTGTTGTTCTTGAGCTTAAAATATCATGGATGATCCTCCATCACCAAAATTTCCATAGTAGAAAATCTCCTCTTGGTTGCACCCAAGACTAGCCCAAAAATACTATTATTACTAGGTAGTATCCCGCGCTTCGCGCGGCCTGTTTGAATATTTTATTATTATAATTGAAGAAAAATAATACGATTGATATATGATATATAACATTTTTTTTTGAAATAGAAATAGATTAATCTTTTTTCGAATCTTAGTTTTTAGAGATTAAAATACATAATAGCAGCAAAAAATTTCTGATATACGGAGTAATAACCAAAGAAGTAGGAGTCTTGAAAAGAGAGAAAAAATGCAATACAATGTTAATAAGTACTCCTAATATATGCTTCGTTGGTCGCATGATCATTAGTTTTATTTTATTATTTAGTACTCAGTATCATAGAAATGTAAATTGTTGATTTGTAAATTGTCGATTAATACTTCGTACAACAAAAAAATGTTTACGTAATTGTTACGTTGACGGAGGTAGTTATCTCTTGTTTCTTCGATTCCTTCCATTCCACTTTGTAGTTAATTTTCTTTTTTATTTTCAATTTTGATGCTTCCAACTTATTAGAAGTAGATGTTAAATTATTGTCTCGCCCCGAAATATTATAGTCTCCTCCTATTTATAATGAGCTTCTAAAATTTATTTTTCTGAAAGACTTTTACATTAAATAAAGAACAATTATTTCAGTATAATATCAAAATCATTTACATGACTTATATACATAATAATAGTTAGCCCAATTCTGGTTATAAACTATATATCATATCCCACTCTTGCGATTTATGAACAAAACTTCCTCATGTACTCTAAACCAAGTGATGCATATGATCCATAGGATAAGGATACCTACTCTGGGACTCATTTCCCCTTTCTTATCCATCTCTATTCATTTCGATATACGACCCATGTCGTTCTCCCTCCTCTCCAAGATCCAACTCGTACAGAATTACTATGTACTTGGTAATGCACTATCGAGTTAGTTGGTTGCTAAACAATAAAGGGTGACATTTTTTGTTAACCTTTTTCAATGAATAAACAAATATTACTCCTTTTTTTAATTTCTATGTATACCTTCTCATGCATGCGCCCTACATTATTACCTTTCTAGAATTTATGTATATCTCTCTTAAATTAAAACAACCTTGAAATAAAACGGATCAGGCGATTCTTTTTTTCTATCACCAAATATCTCACTCTAGCCCTATTTCGAATCCTTACTTCATCACTGGGATGATAATATTTTAGCAAATTATATTTTAGAAAAGTTAGTTTCTTTGCCAATTAAGAATTTGCAAACAAAAAATTAAAAATCATCCATTCCACTATATAGATGCCACACTATGCAAATCAAGTTATGTATCATAGATGTAAATGTAGCAAATTATTTTTTTTTTTTGTTTCTCACATTTTTGAAAGACCGTCTTATGATTTATTGTAGTAAGAAGAAATGAAATTACAGCACTGTTGTGAAGAGAGAAAAGTATTCTATTTATGTTTATAGAGTGTGTCTGAAAAGAAGCTGTGTTGACCACATTCCACGGAATGTGTACATAGCCCTCAGAATTAAGAAATTTCTATTCTTTGAAAAACATGTGTTTGCAATTTTAGTTTGAATACCTATATATCTTGGAAATATTAAATTTTATGTATATGCATAATGCATAGGGTTATTTAATGGGAATACTACAACCTATGGGCGCCCTTCTCAAAATACTACAACCTATAATTTAACTAAGAATACTACCAAGTATGACATCATTCCCCTCATATTACAATAAGTGGAAGGGTAACCGGAATGACAGGTACCCTTTGTTTTAAACACACTTATTAACCAGATTTCTTTCTTCCACCTCCTTTACCTTAGCTTATTACTCATCCTCTCTTTAAACAAACCTACTCTTCATCCTCTCTATTTTCCAGGAAACCAAACTAGCAAAATCAAAATCCACCGTCATCAAACCCGCCATAACCATCAAAATAATCACCACCGTCATGACCCATATCCGAGACCAGATCACCAACCAGAAGACCCGCTAACGCCCCACCCAACAAACCTGTTCCCAACCCCATCCCTAAACTACTCCTCCCTCCATACGCCAGTCTCACCTTGCTGCGGCGCCCCGTACCCGTATCCACTCACCTGAGCCGGATACGCGTATCCAAAAATTAACGACTCTTTTGGGTGTGATGCTTGATTTGTGAAGCTGTAATTAGGGTTCTTGATTAGGTTTTTTTAAATGGTTGATTTTGTTTGGTATTCGATGAGATGGGTTTTCTTGCTTTGTGAACTGATGTTCTGGATTTTTGTTGGATTGTTGATTTATGGTTGTTTTCTTTTGGGTGTGATGCTTGATTTGTGAAGCTGTAATTAAGGTTATTCAAAATACTGTTGATTTTGTTATTCAAATTTATTGTTGATGGATATGAACCAGACGCAATGGAAGAAGAAGAAGAAGGTGATGTGTTCATTAATGGAAGAAATTTGAAGGAGATATTAAGAAAAGGAAGAAAGATTAAATGAGGGACAAATTAAATGGAGGAGATTTACTGGAGGAATTTTAATGGAGGAAAGGAGAAAGAGCTGTAGAGAATGTCAGGGGAAGGAGATGGTGTTTTTATAAAGAAAAACGTGGCCCCCTCCTCCTTAACCTGTTTCTTCATGTAAAAAAATGACCAATTCCGTTCTAGGAAAGGGAGTGTCATACTTGGTAGTATTCTTAGTTAAATTATAGGTTGTAGTATTTTGAGAAGGGCACCCATAGGTTGTAGTATTCCCATTAAATAACCCTAATGCATAATACTCCGTATGTTTCACTTGAGTATAATATATGGATACTACACATACCTTGTATTAATGACGCTTTTTCAAGCGTTTTTCGACGCTTTAAAGCGTCAATTTTTTGTTTATCGACGCTTTAAGAAAGCGTCAATTTTTAGCCCATCATTATTTTTTGACGCTTTTTTTTGTCAGCAAATATGATGCTTTTAAGCGTCTTCAATGACCATCGACGCTTTTTTGGGTCAGCAAGTTTGACGCTTTTTAGCGTCTTCATTGACTTGACGCTTTTATTTGTCAAAAAATTTGACTTTAAGCGTCTTCATTAACTATTGACGCTTTTATTTGTCAATAAATTTGACGCTTTTAAGCATCATAAGCGAGTATTGATGCTTTTATGTGTCACTCGATAAGACAGAATTAGGCGTCAACTATTTATATATTGACATTTCTTATCATCACGGTTTTATTTCGGCTATTAGATTTTTGAGAATTTGATTTCTTGATAAAATCGTAGAGATTAATTAAATAGACCTATAAGTAGTAGTACTACTAGCTATTACTAAATCATGAAAAAACATATAATGCAATATATAATGAAGTAGTACGTACACTACCACAAACCCCTGAAGTTTATGGCGCCTAATTTCTCAATAATTCGGAGTACAGTAAGCTCCTAATATTACAAAATATCATACAAATATAATGTGCTTTCTATATGCATGTTCCTTGACATATTAGCTCTACTTAACCTGAGCTAGTAAAGCAAAATATTACAAAAATGTATCTCCTATACTGCAAAACGTGTTATCCTAAGAAATCCTATATGATGTATATAATCAGATGCTTCATAGTTTGAAGATGAAAGATGCTTCAATCATGTGGATTGCGTCGTGACCAGATCTGGCGAATCTAAGACCTATATAAAGGACAAACAATGTAGAAGTATCATTTATATGAGTGAACTGAACGCCAGCATTTGTAAACGATATATGGCCACAAACTCCAACAGAATATAAATTATAAAATATAATACCATAAATCTAGTAATATTGAACACCAATGTGAGAGCGATAGTTAAAATCAGAAACAGGCGAGTCTTAAAATCCAATACATACAAGATATACTCACAACAAAACAAAAAAATTTCACTTGCTTCAATATCTCATGAAAACACTAAGGAAATTTATTAGAAAGCTCATTTCTCTTGTTAAAAGATAAAGGGGAAGTAAAATAGTGAGAATACCTGTATATTTTCCATGGTTAAGAAAGTTTTTACATCTAAGTAATGTCATGTTTCAAAACTCATAATGCACGAGAGTGTCAGATAGCTACACATACCAAGCTACACATACCAGTTGGATAACCCTCTACGGCTCAAGAAAGGTGCATAGTTAATCCAGGCGTCAACTCAACCAACTCAACCTGGGAAACATTCAAACTTATATTGTGGATGTTAACTAGCTGTCTAAATATATCTTGAACATTCACAATACTATATCATATCATATAAAAATAAGACTTCCTAACATTGGTTTGATATTAAGATCTCTCTCATAATTTTTAGTTTGGTGACCTATATTTCTTAAAAATCACAATATAAGAGCAAGTCAGTACTTAAATAGTACTAAAAAATGACACTGCTTCTACAGACCAAAGGCAAGGAATGATAAGTGTTCCAAATTATAACTAACACACAACCATCAAACTATCATTGAGAGTATAATGAGTATGTTGTATAAATTTCAGTCAGGCGAAATCAGATGAAAGTTTTGTTGAACAATAAGCACGTGATAGTTAGATCAAACAACAAGTAATTGGAGTGATGAATTTTTAAAGTTTGACACACAACAAATTATTTAAATTATAAGTAACTAAAAAATATCCTAAAATCATGCAGTGCCTTTCAAATAGAGGGTCTCTTATGAGACCGTTATGGAGTTAGTTTGAAAATGGATTTAAATCATACCATTTACCCATCTACATTAACTCTCCTCTGGACTTGCTGTAATATAATCCATTTGACAAAGTAGCTTTATTCAACTTCTGATTTCTTTCCGTCCATCAAATTCCCGACTTAACCCCATGTGAACCACTTATACTTTTCTAATACCCCCACTTATAAAACTTACATTGTTTAAGTATTAGATTATTTAAAGTGAAAAAACAATGTGGAAGGGGAGGTATTACATTATTCGCAAATCTTAGATAAAAGTCAGTACCTGGAAACTTCGGTTGCATTTGCAGCATCAGTCACTATTGAAACTGATCTTGAAGCAGCCAACACCGCTGCCAGCACAGCACCAGCAGCACATTACAACAACAACAGTAGGCAGTAACAACATCAACAGAGCAGCACCAACAGCAGCAGCAGCAACAACATCAGCAGTAGACAACAACAGTAACTATCGACAGCAATAGGAAGCAGCAGACAACAAACAAAAACAGCAGGCAGTAAACAACAAAAGCAATATCAACCCACTTGCACACACAAACCATCGATGTTAGCTACCTTGAGGCGAAAAATGCATTTGGCTTGTCTTTGTTGACCGAAAGCATCAAACTATATTTCAACCCACCTGCATAAGAACTTGTTTCCTCAGAACCATATAAGAAACATGCAAACCTACAACAAAAAGTTATCTGGGTAAATAACTTCATATTTCAATAGATCTTCAAAAATGAATTTTGAAGGAGCCTTTTTGTATGATAGAGTTAGTCAATTCTTGTAGAAAGTCCATCCGTATTACAGTTCCCATCTGCAACAAAAAAGAACCAATTTGCTTACAACGAAAACTGACCGGAGAAGAAGTAACCCAAAAACTCATTTGATTTAGAAGCAAAGTAAAAAAAATTGTTCAAGGCTTACTATTCAAAATACTCCTTATATACCAAATGAAACTACTTAAATGCTCACCCGCAAGTGTTTTAAATTGTACTCATGATCAAGGCAAGGAATTACTAGCAAAGGAAACTATTAGAATAAGACAAAAAAACATGACCTGATCATCAAATATTAAAGAAAGGATAGAAAGAGTGAGTTACCTGAAACTGGAAGCTTAGTAGACATATTTTGATAGCCACCACTGCTTTAGAATAAATATTCTGGAGGGCAAAAGAGAACGGGTTAGAAATTTTTTAGCATAAAATGACCTTAACTTGGCCAATGCAAAAGGCAACACTCTTTAGTATGAAAACAAAACTGAAAAACAATGTGATAACAACAAAGAGCTGCAACCCATTAACAAATATATCACTTGACTCTTGAGGCTCTGACTGAACACAATAATTAGTAATTACATCCATTTGCCAAATGGAATATGTAACCATGTCCATACAAAACATTATTTTGTACTCCCTCCATTCCAATATTTTGTTTACCTTCTATATTAATTGTGAGGGATATTGTAATTAAAGGTAAACAAATGAATGGAACGGAAGGAGTACAAAATAAAAATTCCTAGAGCTTATGTGAATGTGTATCAGTTAAAATAGGTTGTCAAAGGTAAAGGTTAAATGACTTGTAATACAACATAAGTAAGCCTTCGAAGCCATAACGCCATAACTACTTTTGTACACTTGTTTTTGCCTTTTTTTAAGCATGAAGTTGTAGTAGAAAAGGGTTGGCGACGAATGTGAAATATATTTAAGGCTCACCAACAGCATGTTCAAATCTTGGTTTAGCATTAGTGCAACGTATATCAACCTATAAAAATGAATGCAAGGCCAGCAACAAATGTGAAATATACTTAAGATTAGTGCAAGGAACTAACACATACACATCCAAATTCAACTTAAAACATAATAGGGGAGAAACTAAGGCAGCTTAATACATTGATTAAGATAAATAGAGAGACAAATCAACAAAACATCATCAAAATAGGAGTTGTGGTTGATGGCAAATAGAAGTTACAACAACAAATACATGGGAAAAATACTCACCCACTTACCCATATTGTTCAATAGACCATAGCAACAAAATAAATCAGATCATTTTAGTTTCAATTCTAATAGTTGAACACCCAAACATTAAATTAAAATAACTGAACAAAATATTAGAGAGAAAGAGAGTGACAAAGAAACCTTGTAAAGTCTGAGTTAAGCAATGTTGTACGTTAGGCGAGCTGAGAAGACGGATAAACGAGCCACCTATCAACGTTCCAAGCAACAAAATTCAAATTAAAATAAGAAGGGCATATAATCCTATACGACCAAATTAGTACCCATTTCAGTTCGACATCATCTTTGTGTTGAGTACATTTAACCTCTTATAAAACCCCTATTATAAAACGAAATAACAGATTAATTATTGCATAAAGATAAAAAAAGAGAGTAAAAGGACAAACAATTTCATATATGAATGTTGAATATTATACAAAAAAGACAAGTCGAAGCCTAAATCAATTGGTACACCAACTTACAGAGAAATACAGGCATCATAATTGAAATTAAAAATGCATGGCCCAGAATTAACAATTCCGGAATTAACAATTTCATAGATGATTGTTGTTTTTCTTCTTATTTGGAATTTGAAATTCATTTTTTAAATTAATCCCACCATCTAAACAAGAATAAATCCATGGCGTCATACCCTTATTAATTTTCTAAATTAAAATTGTTATAAATTAATTTATTTAAGGAAAAAGAGGACAACTTACATAATAGAGGATTAAGGGCTCCGATTTGCGAATTGATGATGAGTTGAATGTTAAAATCCTAATATACTAAGGCAGATGGAAATTTTAGAGGGTAAGAATATGGCGAGGGAAGATGTTTCATCTATTGAAGATGAAGACAAGAATATTCTAGATTTAGAAAATAAAGAAAAGAAAGCGGTCCTTTAGCAGTTCAATTTTTTTAGAATTGCGCTTATCATTTTACTTTATCATGATGGGACCGACACTTCGCAAAAGCGTCAATGTCAAAGCGTCAAGAATGCAAGGGTTTTGTAGTACACAAAATCTCATTTGTGACGGCACATATCCGTCACTCTGGAGTGACGGATACCATTTTACCTCACAAAGTGCCCACTTTTTCTCTCTCTGCAACACTATTCATGTGGTCCCCTCTCTCCACTAACCCATTTTGTTACCATTTTAACTCACAAAATATCCGCCACAAATGGTGACCCGTCACAAGGGAGACCAATTGTTTGTAGTATATGTATCTTTCATTCATTATGCATAGTGAATCTTTATTATCTAGGAAATTGTACATTAATACATGAGTTAATATGTCACCTTATTAATGTAGAACTCTACTGAAAATTAAGTAAATAAATAAATTAAATTCCCCATGTTAAATTTACAGCTTCTCTTATCACAAAGTACTTTAATTGCGGATTATATACGCAATATGATAATTAGAGGCATAATACAAATTACATAGGAACATGGAAATCAAATACATTTCTCTTACGCAATAATAAAAATGGCAGGCTAACTACATTAAGCTCAATGCATTAAGAATATGCTTTGATGTTGATTAACACTTATACAAATCTGAGCTCGTTTCCTTCATTAACTATCACTGGCCATTTAACCGTTATGATTAAATAAGTTTTTTTCTTTTTTTGAAGAGAATTAAATAAGTTTAATACAAACAATTAAAGAAATAATTTTAGTATGAGGTTGCTACCTGAGAAAAGTTTCTATTGAGCACTTTTTGTAGATAATATTTCAGGTGAAGTCACAAAAATTATATATGGAGAACTCCACATTATTTTAAATTCTTGTAGTGATCCAATCCCGAAGCAGCTAAATAAAATCGACAAAGGTAAAGTACTGATAAATATTATAGATGTTAACACAGGTATCATAAACGCTTTACATCTATGTAAATATTTTTTAAAATATGAGAAGAGAAAAAAGATAGAATAACTCTTAACACTAAGACCAAAGTACTATTCTTTATAAATATTTATACCTGTATGGCTACATATGTAGGAAGGAAGTCAACCAAAAATTATGTTGGAAGTTGAGGCTTTTTATTGAATATTTGAACATGTAGCACATTCATTCTAAATTGCCCATTTGAATCTGAAATGCTCCATTTAATATTTTATAGAACTGGCTAATTGGCTAAATTCAACGGTTAAATTTATTGGAAATATACACCGTATACTTATATGAACATACTTAGGATGCATTTATTTATTTATTTTTAAATATGAACATACTTTAAATATATTTATTAATTTTTTAAGTAAATTTTTCTACATGCCACGTGTCAAATCCACACTTTCTCAACTCAGTTATATATATATATATATATATATATATATATAAGATTAACTAGATAATAGTAGTATTAAATCTTGTATAAAATTGTTGATTACAGCATTTTATAAACCACTTTTTGAAAATTACAGCCTTATATAAATTTTTTTGAAAATTACATCCAGAATTTTATTTCTGATGATAAATTACAGCCAAAACATTAACTCCGGTGGACAATTGACTCCAATTTGAATTTTTGTCACTTAGGTTCATTTTTTATGACGAAAATACTGTAACACCCCCATACTCCAAGTGCCTTACCAGGACCACTCAGGTATAAGGATACTACCATCTCGGTTGCCCGAGGTACTGAATATCATAAGACAATAAAGAAACGTACTTTTAAAGTAATTATAGATTAAGTGATTACATGTTCAAACCAAAACTAATAAAAGGAATTACAAGGTTCTCATACGGTCTACAGCTAAAACTATCAAAGCTACTAGACTTCGTCGACACACGGAAGACTTCTAAGCGCACGTGATGACTCATCCGGCTATCCCATACGCGTCATATCACACCGCTCAATAATCGCTCACCACCCCGAATGGATCACCACAGTTTTTAAAACATTTAAACGGGGTCAATACTAATCACACAATTCAATACATATATCAACAATAAGATAAACAGACAATTTGAATCACACACACACACACACACACACACCACCAACTCCCATCGTCTCAATACCGATCGTCCCTTTGGACCCAGCCCGCCGATGGGGGACCGCCGTTCCACCTAAGCCCCGCTCATCGTACGAGCGATAACCCTGTCCCATTAATGTGCACATCCCCTTTCGTGGCGGGTTCCACGAAGGGCGAAACTAGGGCGTGAGATCACTCCCGCAAGTGACCCCACTCAGCCGAGAACGCATCTCGAGAACCATCAACAAACACAACCACAATCACAAACACAATTACAATTACAATCATCATATCAATCACTAACTACAGCACATCACCAATATCCCATTATGGGACTAATACTGAGTAGGAAATCCTACCTGGATAGCACAACACGCAGACGATATCTACAGCTGTCTCAAAACGCCTCTTCTATGAACTCTCCTCCTACCATACAACACATAGATACTACTATTCAATTACTATTCATAAAAACCCCCAATTCCTAAATTGGGGTTTCACTAATCTTAACAAAACATTATATAAATTACATTAAAAGCTTACCCTCGACGCAAGGAATCCTACGACACGAACTACGATACGAACCGACCGTCTGAACTCCGGGAATTGTCAAGAACGCGATTAGGAAGAAGAACAAGTTGCTTTCTCTCTTAACCAGGTTTTAGGTTTTGTAAAAAGTGATTTAAAACAATGACGAATATGTTTAAATACCCCAATCGCGTAATTAACAAAACCCGAGAAAACTCCCCGTAAAACCGGACACTCGATCGAGTACCCAAGGTACTCGATCGAGTACCCCCTTACTCGATCGAGTACCCCAGCTACTCGATCGAGTACCCAACAGGTCAGAAACTATTTATCTTCGCAACTTGCCCTTACTCGACAGAGTAAGGGCTACTCGATAGAGTACCCCAAGACTTATAAATACGGAGTATTACAGTCTTCCCTCCTTAAAAGGAACTTCGTCCCCGAAGTTCAACCCATACATAAAAACAACCATACTGACTCGACCAAGACACAACAACTTAGCTAAGGACTCGAGAACTCGACCGAACATAGAACATGAACTCTTAACCCCCATTCTACCAGCTATGTTTACTTCCACAACATGACTCACTATTTCGTATCTACCACATATATATCTTTCACGACACCAACTCCATACATAACCAACTACCATCCTCTAATGCTGCTAGCTCCATAATATCATCAACTATCAAATCCAATACCAAGACACTCATAGACATCAAACGGAATGTTACATTCCACCACCCTTAAAAGGAACTTCGTCCTCGAAGTTTACTCACACTCATAACATCATCCTCCAACTGTTAACATTATATAAAATATTCCCCCACTCTGAAGCATCACACTACTACGAGCACGGCCATGGCCCTTTTATAAGTATTGTCCACAAAACAAATCCCTCCTTTACGCTACGCTAACACTCTACTTCCAATTATATTACCGCATGCACCACCATGAAACTCTCTTTTATTGCATCCTACTCCTCTTAAGACAAATGTTACGTCCTCGTAACTCGCTAATACTAAACCCTTAGCTATATTATCTCATTATCCTCATCACCACCCTATGTCAAAGATAATCGCCTATAACCTCATTTCCATAATCACTCCTATTTCTCAAGGCTCTCTTACTTCAACAGTTCTCATACTTCAAATCAATCGCACACCCCTAACCTATACCATAAGGCTCGTAGCAAAATCACCATACTAACTCTCCATTATCACCGCAAACCAAAGATACCTCGCTATGTAAAGCACTTATCTTCCGAAGCATAACTCACGATCCGCACTCGTTACGTACACGCACACTAGATCCTCAAGTTCTTTCTTTCATTACCGCAAAATTCATACACAACTTAACATGACACTAATTTCCCCAACACCCCACACTCACTGTCTCAACAAAAGATTATGAACTACCTGCCGCTTTCAGCTCATTACAACACATGATCCACGAATCATTTCCCATTACCATGTCTACCGATGTCTCATCTGAAAACAAGATCAACATTACCGTAACAACCTCTCACAACCGCGTCCCATCAACAGATTATCACTATCCCATGACAACAACGAAACATATACAACTCTATTTCACATCATACTCTACCTCATTCCCAACTTAACCTAGTAACGAAAACATAAATAAGCAAGACAACTGTCTATCAGCACAAACTGACACTCGCAGAGAGCAACATCAAACAAAACAACAAACCATGTATAACTGATAAGTACTTTCGAAACTCGAATCATAATCATCCCGCCTAATCCACCACAACCGGTGACGGCATCACAACACCGCCACCAACAGCCACACCGTAGTGCGAAAATACCCGCATCACAACACTAAATATCGTGCCCGGATCACCACCCGAGGCACCACAACCACATCGATAGACATCACAACTACATACAATTCCATAAATACTGACTCGGAAATAACCTTTCGGACAAGAAAACTTACTCAAATCCACTTTACTCAATCACCACGCAGCATATTATATGAATAAACAGCTAAGCATCTCATAAACGTCATCTCTATCATTTCACGGAATACACATG
The DNA here is from genome assembly GCF_048544455.1 of Silene latifolia. Classification (NCBI taxonomy): domain Eukaryota; kingdom Viridiplantae; phylum Streptophyta; class Magnoliopsida; order Caryophyllales; family Caryophyllaceae; genus Silene; species Silene latifolia. Next base: position 153,819,117 of record NC_133536.1, on the reverse strand, counting down.
TGTTATTAATACACATAAAATTATAACTAGCCATGTCAAATTAATCAAATTACTACCTTTTTGGATATCATTTAATTAAATTACCGTGTCCAACACATATATTACAGAACATTCATAAAACAACTTTATAATTATCATACCATACCACTTCTTGTGAGGTCAGAACCTCACACAAACATTTACACATATCGTAGACCCGTAATCACAACCAACTAGTCAATCCTGACCACGTAAGTCACCTACTCGAAAAAGGTTACCTGCCGCCCGAGTTTAACTCATATGCCCCTCATAACATATTCCCCCATTCGCACAATCATCACTTCCTGCCAAATATAATCACACCTTCACTATTCAACTAATAGCGTCCGCCTCATCTAACCACATCTTATACCCTCTCACAATCATACACAACAATCAGGTCCCTACCAAATCAACCTCTTTAGAATTGCTACCTTTCTAATATTCCATCACTCTTAGCCATTAGTGATAACACCACAATGCCACCACTGCTCGTATATCAAATCTCTTACCCTCATATCAAAATAACATGGCTTTTCTCCTATTTTTGGTCAACATTGCAAATAACGAACATCAACCCATCCACAAAATTACCTCAACATTATTCCCAATGCTATCTTATTTGTATTGTCATCCCACTCTCCACCAAATATCTCGTATCGTGCCAATACTCCACCAACTTCTTACTCCCTTAATTCCTCGAAACTTATTACCAGTCATGTTGCCCTGAAACTCCTATATAACCTTTAGCTAACATCCTCGTGATACCATCACACATTTCGATGATTCCTTATCTTTATATCACATAGCTCCGGTGAACATTTTCCTCAGCTTACTTTTATCCTTCTTTTCTCTTTACACTCAGTAATACCAATTAATAGTTCAACTTCCTTATTCCTTCTAGTTAGCTCTTTAGAAATCTGGTTACCCCTTCGTTGCTTCAAAACTCAATTCCATTATTTTCTACCGACATCATCTCACTCTTTCTTACCATGGATCTTCTCTTATTATGCTATCACTCATACTTGCCACTAATCTATCCATAGAACCAACATTTAACGTTCAAACAATTGCATCCCCCTTTTCACATCTCTAGAAATCAGAATTCATTTAATACCGTTAATTAATTCCAAGGAAATCCCACAGTAGTTTCATCTTTTAATAAACCAAACCTCCCAAACTCACTTATGTATACAATTACACCTCGCGACATGTCTCCACAAAGTTCACTATAAATTACCCTTCTCAACCCCCTTTAAACGAACTTTCACTACATAGATCCATAACCCACACGACTCCTAACCATTTCCCTCCATAACTCTTTACACATCTCAAGCTGCCACTATCCACATTCTTACTTTCAATCTTTTCATTCTCGCGTTCATTATACTCACATCATCCCTTGTCTATATTCACTTATTTTTACATTACTCAACACACAACCATATCACTCATCCCGTCTCGCAAAACGTGCGCCATGCCTCAATAAACTATACCAACCTTCCTTTTCTTTTTCCACCATCTATCATAATCACATATAACTCATGTACTCCCCACTGAACTCATACTCATCATAGTGCCACTCTTTACAACATAAGATTGGGTAACTTACGCTTCAGGACCAACACATACGTAAAACAATGCATAAAGAAGTAATACAACACCTTTGAATTAAACGTAATATGCAACGAATGTCAAAAGACAAACATACGACCCGAAATACGCATATGACCTGTACAGACCCCACTCGATCGAGTACCTGAACCTACTCGATCGAGTTGAGGCTACTCGATCGAGTGCCAAACATGCTCGATCGAGTGCCCCGACTCCAGAACCCAAACAGATCTTCTGATCTCTGACTTACTCGACCGAGTAGCCCGGCTACTCGATCGAGTGACCCCATACTCGATCGAGTGTCCGAGGTACTCGATCGAGTGCCCAAAAACACGATGCTGGTCAAAATAACGACAAGTACCCACTCGACCGAATCAAACCCACTCGATCGAGTCATGCAGACTCGTGAATACTACCCGAATGTTATCTCACATACCCTAACGTACTATGCATTCATTATTATTTCAACATTATGATTACAACTACGCATTCAAATCTGCGCGACTCCTCATACAATTAACAAAATAATCTACTTCGTGTTATCAAGTGCCACGTTATAAACAACCATCATGCTTTTCATCCAATTCGTTATACAAAACACATATCATTGAACCTCTATTCTTCATGTTACTACTTACCAAAAGTCAAACATTACCACCTATCATGCTCATATAACATTCAACTTTCAATCATGTATTACTCGCATGTTTTAAATTTTCATAACTTTTCATAACACAAACCACACCCATACACTACAAATCCTATTTCCATGTTGCTAATACAACAACATTATTAATCCACTTCATCACACATCATCATATACGAACTACATTCTTTTTCTACCATATCATTCATCATTCTCATATACTTTTTCAACGATTCCAACCAACATGTCAACCAACTGTCATGCAACATACTTTCAACAAACCATATACAACACAATTAACATACACGTCACACATATACCCACGGACTCCACGTTCCCATACCATGTGACTGGCTTAAGTATCATGGGGCCAAGATTTTGAAATGAGGGCGCCTACTCACCCAAAACCTAGCATCAGCCGGGGCTCCCATTACACATACACCAGGTTTATTTTATTAGACTCCCTATGTTCATTATGTTCATTTGTTACAGGTTCCAAAATCGTCGCTCTGATACCATTTGTAACACCCCCATACTCCAAGTGCCTTACCAGGACCACTCAGGTATAAGGATACTACCATCTCGGTTGCCCGAGGTACTGAATATCATAAGACAATAAAGAAACGTACTTTTAAAGTAATTATAGATTAAGTGATTACATGTTCAAACCAAAACTAATAAAAGGAATTACAAGGTTCTCATACGGTCTACAACTAAAACTATCAAAGCTACTAGACTTCGTCGACACAACAGAAGACTTCTAAGCGCCACGTGATGACTCATCCCGGCTATCCCATACGCGTCATATCACACCGCTCAATAATCGCTCACCACCCCGAATGGATCACCACGATTTTTAAAACATTTAAACGGGGTCAATACTAATCACACAATTCAATACATATATCAACAATAAGATAAACAAACAATTTGAACCGTCACACACACACACACACACACACCACCAACTCCCATCGTCTCATATCGATCGTCCACTGGACCCCGGCCGCCGATGGGGGACCGCAGCCGTTCCCACCTAAGCCCCGCTCATCGTACGAGCGATAACCCTGTCCCATTAATGTGCACATCCCCTTTCGTGGCGGGTTCCACGAAGGGCGAAACTAGGGCGTGAGATCACTCCCGCAAGTGACCCCACTCAGCCGAGAACGCATCTCGAGAACCATCAACAAACACAACCACAATCACAAACACAATTACAATTACAATCATCATATCAATCACTAACTACAAAGACATCACCAATATCCCATTATGGGACTAATACCGAGTAGGAAATCCTACCTGGATAGCACAACACGCAGACGATATCTACAAATTTGTCTCAAAACGCCTCTTCTATGAACTCTCCTCCTACCATACAACACATAGATACTACTATTCAATTACTATTCATAAAAACCCCCAATTCCTAAATTGGGGTTTCACTAATCTTAACAAAACATTATATAAATTACATTAAAAGCTTACCCTCGACGCAAGGAATCCTACGACACGAACTACGATACGAACCGACCGTCTGAACTCCGGGAATTGTCAAGAACGCGATTAGGAAGAAGAACAAGTTGCTTTCTCTCTTAACCAGGTTTTAGGTTTTGTAAAAAGTGATTTAAAACAATGACGAATATGTTTAAATACCCCAATCGCGTAATTAACAAAACCCGAGAAAACTCCCCGTAAAACCGGACACTCGATCGAGTACCCAAGGTACTCGATCGAGTACCCCCTTACTCGATCGAGTACCCCAGCTACTCGATCGAGTACCCAACAGGTCAGAAACTATTTATCTTCGCAACTTGCCCTTACTCGACAGAGTAAGGGCTACTCGATAGAGTACCCCAAGACTTATAAATACGGAGTATTACAAATACCCTTACCCTCTTTCTTTATAATCCCTTAATGTTCATCTCCTTCTTCAAATTTCACAACTTCTTCATCTCTCTAATTCTTCATTTGAAATTTCTTCAATAATATTACCTAAGCATTTCAATTTAATTCTACCCTATTTCAATTTGCTCACTTTTATACGAAATTGAATTCACGTATTTCTATTATATACGAAATTTCTACCCTATTTCCATTCTTCATTTCTCTTTTATATCTTCTAAATCAATTTTCCCCAAATTAAAATTAATTAGGGTTCTTCAGTTTTCGCAATTGATTGAATAATTTTCTCCTTGTTCTCATAGAACCAACATAAAATCGGAGCGAATTGACGATGCTGAGTTGACACTGTCGGTATCGTCGCTATCCACCATTGTTGCTGAGTTCTTTCTAGTTGAAAATAAGGAAAAAAGCTTACGTTTCCCCATGGATGCAGGAATAATTAATTCTTAAATTCTACTTATTACGCGGCGAAGAATAAATTGAAAGCGTCAAAAATAGAAAAATCTGGGAAAATGGGGGGTAAATAAAAACAATAGAAGAATAATACTTAATTAAACCGTTCATTGAATGCGAAGGACATGAAGTAGCTAGAAGGATTAATAATCGGGAATAATTCAAGGCAGGAAATATCCATTAAAATTAGAAGAATCTGGGAAAAATTGATTGAAAATAGGATACTTTTGGGGAAGAACAAGTGTTTGTGAAGAAAGGGTAGTTCGGTCACTTTTTAAAAAAATTCACTGGAAACAGCACCGTGGTGCAATTTTGGAAGAAAAGTGAAATTTTGAATGTAGTTTTCAAAAAAAATTATATAAGGCTTGATACTGTCGTTTCGTACCAAAAATAAATACCTAAGTTACTACTAACAGAAGTCAGCGATAAGTAGGGTCGATCTCCACAGGGAGGCTAAGTTGCTATCTATCTGTTTAATTCGGTCTGTCAGGGCGTCACAGAAATGGGGGTTTTGAATTGATTGTGAACTAACTAAACTACTGAAACTAAAGGCAAGAGAAGGGAATAAAGGAAATTAAAAATAAGAGGAAGGAAGTATGCTAGGAGTCGGTCTACCGTGGCAGCTATCAGATCTTATACTATCGGGAATACTAAGGCGATTAGACTATTGATAAAAAGAGCTATGGTCGTCACCTTTCGGTCCTTAAACCGCCCTAGAGCGTAAACAGCTTAACTTTCGCCCTCACTGCAATACCCTATTGTAATTAAGCAAGCCTTCCCTTCCAATCTTTCGATCTAGGTCGGGGTTAACTAAATTTATAGTCTCCTGCATGCATTCATTCGACCGGATAACAATTAAATTGCCTAATACAATTCCTATCGCAAGACTAATCTATATAAGTCAATTAAAACATCGCTACCACGGCTTCCCTAATCCTAACATACTAGGGGAATTAGCTATGCATAATTAAGGGAGAACAAGAAATAAAAGAAGAACAAATAATAAACATTAAATTAAATTAAAGAGAGAAAAGGGAAGAAGGGATTACGGAAATAAATGATCCGGAAATGAAAGAACAAAAGTAACAGCAGCAGTGACCGAAGAAAAGGTAATTAGAGAGGTGAAGAGGGGAGAGGAGTAACGTATGTTCTACCCTTTTTTTATTTATAGCCTAAAAACATAAAACCTAATCTAAGCTTAACGTAAATTGAGGCCCAATAGCTTGTAATTGCTCGATCGAACAGTTGGCCACTCGATCGAACAGTTCCTGCGTCTGTTTACTCGATCGACCAAAAGATAAAGCTCGATCGAACAGTTGGCCACTCGATCGAACAGTTGGCCACTCGATCGAACAGTTCCTTCGTCTGTTTACTCGATCGACCAAAAGAAACTGCTCGATCGAGTGGTTCCTGGTTCCAGCTCGTGTTGGTCTTGTAATTTGGTCTTTGACTTGGCCTTTTAGCTCCCGAAATAGCTTCACGCATCCCAAGACAACAATATTTCCCGCTCCAAATTATCTCTTCCTCCAAATGCATGCAAAACGGACGGTAAATGACTTGATTTCACTACTTTCCGGTCTATTCCTGCAAATAAGACAAAATACACCAAAGTAGCATATTCGGGGCATTTCGTAGCATAAAACCACGATAAAAGCATAGAAATACGTGCATAAAGTAGGCTAAAAAGACTATATAAAATACACGTATCAAGGCTGTAGTTTTCAAAAAGTGGTTTATAAAAGGCTGTAATCATCAATTTTATTAAATTTATTATTACTCTAATAATATTTGATGTATAATATTATTCGTGAATTTATTAATTGGATGATCAATATTTTGATCAACTTTTGAAGAGAAAGAATGTAGAAAATAAGATGAATTTTTGTCTTCAATTTTCCATCATTTGCATGTGTAATATGAGGGGGTATTTATAGATGTTAAAATGTAAACAATTCATAAGAACATCCCATGTGTTTTATGCCAACAACATTTACAAGTGGAGGTCACAATTACTCTCTAAAAAACCAGTCCATTTGGACTTAATTGGGTCCATTTCGCTTTTTGACATTTGTCCCACAAATGCTTATAAGTCTTATGTTTAATTATCTTATATAATTAAATATTAATTTTATTATTTAACACTTAAATAATACAAATTAACTAATAATAACTACTTAACTATTAAGTAATTATTAAACCATTTTATCAATATAAAATGTATCTTATGGACCTTTATTAGCTAATTTTACAACCTCTTGTAAAATTAAATAGCTAATTGCCTCCGCCTCAAAACATACACACACATCCTATACAATTAATTAATTAACTATTAATTAATAAATTCTAATTAATATTTATTAATTAATTATCACATAATTAAATAATAAATCCCCTTGACCCGAGTTCGTAACTCGTCATCAAAAATAATTTCACACGACTTAAAAGTCTATATATACAAGATACTAATTATACTATATCTCATATAAATAATTAGTTTATCCATTTGGGCATTATCCTATAGGTGTGACCTAAAGGGATCAACTGATCACCGCCGTCACACGACAGTAACGTCAAACTCTAGTCAGTCAATCATTACCGATTAACGTTGACCAGCTGACAAATATATATAATATAAATCCCTGATATTCCTTGTATGAGATTTAGTATGTAAACGCACTATTGAGGAGGACACTACCCCAACAAAGTATTGATGAAGGCCTCATTGGCCATGATAACAAAGAAGGAGAGTTGCTCTTGTCAACTCATGATCCACCCTACATAGGGGAGAAAGCAAGTGAAGTTTATGGTCTATGGGACGATGAATTTGAGGGATTATTTAATCCCTACACTGGGAATGCTATGACTCTAGGCCAAGGCTTGATGAATCCTTGTCAACACTTTGACTCGGTTTACAACAATGAAGATAACAATGTGTAAGGGTCTATGCAAGACCTTTACCATAAAAATTAACAAGCCTTTGACTACTTCTACAAGGTGTTGAGCAACATCAACAACACCTTGGCTTTGCCTCCTTGACACCTCTCCAAAAAAGGAGAGTTTGGTGGAGTCCTCCCTAAACCACCATTTATAAATATTCTAACCTCCTAACTTGCATTTCATTTAACTTGTACATTATTGATTAATTTGTGTGACATGAGAGCAAGTGAGGGAGGGATTTTGATGTGCTTTGGATATGTAGTGCTTGATGATCAAATGTGGGGAAGCACATGCCTAAACCAATCAAGCCTTTGTAATGCTACCCAAGAAGAAAAGAAGAAGAATTGACACGGAGAGAAGACCCCCCACGAGCAGGCCTGAGCCCGTGGGGACTGGGAAAGGGTTCCAAAGTGGAAATCTGCTCTGTAAAGGAATACGCCCGAGCTGACTACAACCCGAGCCGACTACAGCCCGAGCGTCTCAGTGCTCAAGACGCCCGACCTCAGCTTAAGTCGTGGGACTTGGAGGAGCTCTCAATTGTGAAATCTACACTGGAAGATAATCTTCCCATCTCCAGCCCTAGTTGAGCGAGCCAGATAAAAATCCGCCCGACTTGCCTCCAGACGCCCGTCTCGAAAGCCTTGCAGATAGTAAATTTTCCACTGTCCAAAAATCTGCCCGACTCCACCTTAAGTCGCCTGTCCTGACCTGCTATATCAACAAAAACACGGGACCAGCGCTTCTTCTTCATTACATTTCACTTCATTCAAACACAAACACAAACACAATACTTTTCCCTCACTTCAACCTTCAAACCCTCATCCAAAAACAACAATCTCTCATCCAAATTCACCCAAATCAAGTCTAAACTTGCTCAAAACAAAAACAAATCACTCCTTCATCAACATAAGACTATTCAAACAACAATTTCTTCACAAAATCAATCAATTTCTCTAGGGTTTAGTGAAAATTCTAAAAACCCCAAATTGATTGGGCATTCAATTGAAACTTGAAGAAGAAAGGAGCATTCAAGCACTTACTTGGTGTGTTGTACTACTTTGAAATGAGAAAAGAAAGGGCAAGGACCAAGGGAGGAATCAAGGCAACAAAAACACCAACATTGTCCAAAAGAAAACAAGCACTAGCATCTAACGCAATGGTCTTGGTTCAACAAAGGGAGCAAGCTCCATCTACCGTCAATGCTATTGAGGAAGCTACTACTTCTACTCCAGAAGTAGAACAATTGAAGAATTATCCGGAGATAACTTTCTTATCCGATAAGCATAGGAATGCATTCGAATCCCTAGCCAAGAAAAAGATTCTAGCTATAAAATTCATATGCCAAGACAATGTAGATTCTTTTTGTTTGATGCGATACAAACCAATGTGATTCTAGGAGTCACATTTAGATTTTATGGCATACTAGTGATAGTAGCATTTGCATTAGATTGTATATATGCTAGTTGCATCATGGCATGTAGTTGCATTTTAGGAAACTTTTTGTGAAAATGTCTAATTAGGAAGCTTCGCAAGTGTGTATAAGCCCTTGTAGATAATTTTTCTCCTTGAGACTTTGTTTGCTAGAATACCTTCAAGACACCCTAGGATGTGTCATACTAGTATCTTTTGACCCATGGACTAAGGCCTAGTCAAGAGTACCTTGTGGTGTGATGACTCCTTGGCTACCTTTTATTCAAAGGTGACCCTTGATGCCATGCAACCGTTCTTTCATCTCTATCTTCATGTTTTGCCGATACAAAAGGGAATGGGCACATAAATCTTCAATTTGAGTTCAAGTACCAAAGTGAAAATCAAAAAGTTTGCAAAAATTGCATCAATGAAAAGAGCAGTAAAAATAAACTCCTATGCTTCAATAAAAGTACCCTTACTACAAAATGGGGTTACTTTGACAATGTTTAAAAAGAAATGCAAAGAATTGCCAAGTATCAAAATTGCCAAACATTAAAAATGGCAAAGAAATGTTCTCAAAAGACAAATACCACAAGAAATTTGGGGGGGGGGGGGGGGAAACAAAATAAAAGCAAACTACCATTAAGAAACTCAAAACTTTTTAATCCCTTTTATCCATTGATGATCCTCTCCTTTGTTGCATGGTGGAAAAGGGACGACCCTTCTTCTTGTCTAGGCAAGAGGGGGAATTCCGTGATCCTACAATGTTTCTAACACCATAGGGAACCTACTCTTGACAAAAGCATTTAGCGATTGTGGACGAAATTACCCTAGTTTGACATAACTTGTAGGTGATTTGTTGGTATCCTTTTAGACTTAGTAGCTTGGAGAAATGATATCTACAATGGAATGTGTACCCTTAGATTGCTTCCCCTTTAGATGATTTCCGCCACTTAGATGAGGAAAGTGGCTATTCTTTTGTAGATGCATCCATTACTTGTCTTTTGTGCTTAAATGCTTGGATGTATCGCCATTTTGGAAAGCCCAACTTGCCTTACAAGAAGGCATCTTACCTCATAAGTGTCTTGTTGTGAGTTTAAGGGGTGGAGTGAGACCCGCTAATTGTCTCACATCGTCTAATAGTATTAATAAGGGTCATAGTTTTGGTCACCTCTTTACTCGGGACGAGTAAAGGTTTGGTTTAGGGATATTTGATGTGACTCATATTTGTGCACATTTAGTCCCCGAAGTAGCCTCGTTCCCATGCTTTCTAGTGCTTATTAGGGTCGTTTTTATCTTTAGTTCCCTACTTTGCATATTATTTGAGGTTTTGTGTCCTTGGTAGGAGAGGATTTCTAGCCTTGCATTTATGGAGCAACGTAGAGCTAAATGAAGTGCATTTAATGACCAAGCATAAAAGAGGAGACCATTACTAAAGACCTAAGTGAATAAATGAATTAAAATTGGCAATGATGAAGGCCCCCACGACCTTCCAACGATCCCCATGGATCCTTAGGCAGTCAAAGAAGAAGAAGAAGAAGAGCTGATCGAAGATCCGGGCGTCTCAAGCCTCAATCCGGGCATCTCGAGCCCAGATCGGGCATCTCAGGACTCAATCCAGGAGTCTCATCTTCAGGTCGAGTGGATCCCTGGGCACCACGAGTTTCCTTCAATGTCAATCCGGACGGCTCTCTCTAGGACTTGCAAAGCACTAACGGATAATTCCCGCGGTACCTCTAAAGTTGGCCACTTTGCACAAAATACCCAAATTTTTTATCTGAAAAACTTAAAGAGGCCATAACTCGTGTTTACGAACTCAGAACGTGAAGATTTGTTTTTTAAATCGATCATCTTTCCGAGTACTATGATTTGGAAAAAAAGTTTGACGAGTTTGGAACTCGTGACCAGGAGATATGCTCACTCAAAGTTTGTTCGGTAGAAAAAACTTTGATGCACAATAACTCCTAGTAGCTGAATCCAAATGCGACAATTTTTTTTTATCTAATTGTAGTTCTCGGAAAGATGAGCGATTTGGAAAAAAAATTCCTCACTTTTGGAACTTGTAAACACGAGTTATGACCTCTTTAATATTTCCGGATCAAAAATTTGGGTATTTCGTGCAAAGTGGCAAATCTTAGGGGTACCGCATGAATTATCCGAACTAATCATCTTCTTAGGGACTTAATCGTCCTTTAAGCCCTTAGTTATCCTAATACTTGTGCTTATTATAAGTAACCCATTGTGTTAGGGGATTAATTACCAAGTTCTAATTTAGTATTAATCAAGTTTAGATATTACTAATCAAGTTCTAATCACTCAATTCAATATTAATCAAATATTAATTCCTCTTTATTCCTTCAAGTGTTCTTAATTTTAGTTGGGTAATTTGAAGATTATTTGGGTTTATTGAAGACTTGACAACTCTTCATCATTCATCAAGTGTTCTTCTATTATTCTTTGCTTATTACCTGGATAATCCTTAAGTTGGTATAATCCTTTTTACCCTTGCTTAATTATTTCTTTACTCATTTACCATGTCTAACTTTGCTAATATGATTGACACCTTCATTAACATGTTTACCATAGTTATGAGTGTGTAGACTCCTAGCTAGGTTTAATGGGGTATTAGGAGAACTATAACATGGGGTAGATTCATACTTAATCTAATATGTTCCCATAAGATTGCTTGCTTGTTGTAGTGTCAACCTATGCACATGTTATGCTTGATAAATTGCTTGACTAACAAACCTTGCTTGTATACATCTCTTATTTATTCAACAAGACTTGTAAGATATAAACTAACTCGAGTCTTGTTAGACCATGCATAGAAGTTACTAGGAAGAAACTAAGTCGACTTGTAGGTGTTGTACAGTCTTGACCGACTCGGCTGCGGGACCCAAATCTTCCTAGGTATTGTAAGACATAAACCAACTCGATTCCAGTACAACAATAATTTTCTTGGAACTATGTAAACATGTTTGTATGATCACCACCATGAATCCCCTATGAACCTATGACACCCTAGTCCCTTAATCTATTGTTAACAAACCCCTACTTTACTTGCTTGTTTTACTTTCATTTCTTTACATTTCATTGTTAAAGTAGTGTAGTTTGATACCTCAAATCTCAACCCAATTTGTGACACCCGAAGACATAACTTTCTACAACTGATAACATAATTCAATACCCGTCCTTTGGGATCCGACCTTTACTTATCACTTTACCAAGAGTAGCTTGTTTAGTTATAAATATTGTTTTGGTTGGTTGAGTTAGACGACAAAGTTTGAACTGCACCAGACCTAAGGGAATAAAAGTGTCTTACAAGTGATTTTTAGTTAAACCAAAAATAACTTATCTCAACTGTCACCTTAAAATCTTGTTTGAGGAAGGGAGGTCAGTTGATCTTGTGCCACGTGAGGGACACGCGGGAAGACGTGCTAGGGGCAACATCTATACCTGTTGTGCCAGACTTTCAGGATAGGTTTCCAGATGAGATTCCAGGGTTACCACCTCAGAGGGATATTAATTTTGGCATTGACTTAAAACCTAGGGCATGGCCAATTTCTAAAGCACCTTATAGGATGAGACCGAAGGAGTTGGAGGAACTTAAAGAGCAGTTGGAGGAGTTGTTGGATAAGGGTTATGTGAGGCCGAGTGTGTCATCTTGGGGAGTGCCTGTGTTATTTGTTAAAAAGAAAGATGAAAGCATGAGGTTGTGTATTGATTACAGAGAGCTAAATAATGTGACCACAATAAATCATTACCCTTTACCTCGAATGGATGATTTATTTGACCAGTTTAGTGGGGATGGGATATTTTCTAAGATTTATTTGAGGTTGGTATACCACCAGTTGAGAACTAAGGATGAAGATATTCCAAAGACTGAATTTAGGACAAGGTACGGACACTACAAATTAGTCGTTATGCCATTTGGATTAACTAATGCACCGGCAGTCTTTATGGACTTGATGAACTGTGTGTTTAGTCGCAATTTGGATCAGTTCGTAGTTGTCTTTATTGATGATGTCTTGGTGTATTCTAAGAATAAAGAGGAGCATAAGAAGCATTTGAGGATTTTGTTGTAGACCTTAAGGGAGAAGAATCTTTATGCTAAGTTGAGCAAGTGTGCATTTTGGTTGGAGAAAGTCGCCTTTCTAGGGCATGTGGTGTCTAAGTAGGGAGTGTCAGTGGATCCAAGCAAGATTGAGACAGTGTCCAAGTGGAAAAGACCAAATAATGTGGGTGATATTAGAAGCTCCGGGGTTGGCTGGCTATTATAGGAGGTTTGTAAAAGACTCTCAAAAGTAGCTAAGCCTTTGACTACTTTGATGAAGAAGGAGAATAAGTTCCAGTGGGATGAGAGTTGTGAGACGACATTCCTAACCTTGAAAGAGCGCCTGACTACAACTCCTATTCTAGCTTTACCTGAAGAGAGAGAGAATTTTGAAGTTTATATAGATGCTTCGAAGAATGGTTTGGGATGTGTGCTTATACAGAATGGGAAAGTGATAGCTTATGCCTCGAGACAGCTGAAGCAGTATGAAGCAAATTATCCAACTCATGACCTGGAATTGGGAGCAGTGGTTTTTGCCTTGAAATTGTGGCACCATTATCTTTATAGAGCTACATTTAAGGTATTTTCTGATCACAAGAGCTTGAAGTACATTTATACTCAAAAGGAGCTAAATATGAGACAGAGGAGATGGATAGATTTGATTGGAGATTATGACATGAAGATCATTTACCATGAAGGGAAGGCTAATGTGGTAGCAAATGCACTTAGTAGGAAATCTGTCCATGCTTTGTGTTTTGCCTACGGTGAGATTGCATGAAGAGGTGGAGAAGATTGGCATTTCTATGATCAAGAAGGGAGATACAATTGGAGATTTGACCATTGACCCAAGTTGTATGCTGATATAAGAGAAAAGCAAGTCGGGGATAGGCGGATGGCACAATGGCATGAAACCGTGGGGGAGGCTATGGGGAATGACGTGGGGAAAATGTTCTCCATGGCCGATGATGGTAGTTTGAGATTTGATGGGAGATGTTGTTTACCTGATGATGAAGAATTAAAAACAAAGATTTAACTGAAGCTCATTCTACTCCATATTCTGTTCATCGTGGAGGAGATAAGCTATATAAATATTTAAAGAAGTTTTTTTGGTGGCCTAAGATGAATAAAGAGGTTGCTGAGTTCGTTGCAAGATGTTTGGTTTGTCAAAGAGTAAAAGGAGAGCACAAGAGACCAATAGGTAAAGTTCAATCTTTGGATGTACCTGAGTGGAAGTGGGAGAGCATTTCGATGGATTTCATTGTGGGGTTGCCTAAGACTCAGAGAGGGAATAATATGATATGGGTTATTGTGGATCGATTGAATAAGTCAGCTCACTTTATTTCTATGAAAGATACATGGAGTAAAGCTGAGTTGGCTAAAGCTTATGTCAAGAATGTGGTGAAGCTTCATGATGTGCCAAAGGATATTGTCTCAGATCGTGATACAAGGTTTATATCTAAGTTGAGGCAGGAATTGCAATCTTTGATGGGGACTCAGTTGATGATGAGTACAACATTTCATCCAGCTATAGATGGGCAGACATAGAGAACTATTCAAACATTGGAGGATATGATGAGGGCTTGTGTGATGGAGTTTGGTGGATCATGGGAGGAGAGGTTGGATTTGATTGAGTTTTCTTATAATAACAGTTATCATGCTAGTATTGGCATGACACCTTCTGAAGCATTATGTGGAAGGAAGTGTATGAGTCCAGTGTGTTGGGATGACAGAGTAGATGCAGTTGTGTTGGGATCTAAGATGATACAGGAAATGGTGGACCAAGTGCACATTATACGTCAAAAGATGCGTGCGGCGCAGGATAGACAGAAAAGCTATGCAGATTTTAAGAGGAGTGATATAGAACTTGCCGTGGGGGATAGAGTGTGTTAAAAATGTCTCCAATGAGAGGAGTGATGAGATTTAGGAAGAAAGAGAAGCTGAGTCCGAAGTATATTGGGCCATATGAGATCTTAGACAGAGTTGGAGAGGTAGCTTACTGTTTAGCAGTACCTCCAGCTTTGGATATGGTCCATAATGTATTTCATGTTTCACAGTTGAGGAAGTATGTGAGTGATCCTACTCATGTACTAGAGCCTGAGCATATTGCGATTGATGAGCAGTTATCTTATGTTGAGGAGCTTAAAGAGATCTTGGATAGAAAAGTGAGGAAGACTCGTAATGGTGAGACAGCGTTAGTGAAAGTTTTGTGATCTAATCATAAGGTGGAAGAACCTACATGGGAAGCTGAAGCTGGTATGCGGGACAAGTATCCTAGTCTTTTTGTGTGAGTTAGTTGGTTATGGGGACGTAACCCTTTTTTTATGGGGATAAGATGTAACATCTCGTATTTTATGACATTTTTATGATAATTTGATAATAAAAGTACCTCGTGAGGAATTTAATTTGAATTAATTTGAGTTATTACTTCAGTTATTTAGATGTTTTGGGTGAACTTCAGGGACAAAGTTCTTTTTAAGGAGGAAAGACTGTAATACTCCGTATTTAAGACGGTAGAATTATATTAAAATGAGTTTTAAATAATATTTAATAATTTAATTAATTGAATAATTAAGTTGTATGATGGAAATAAAATAATTAAATCATGATTGAGACGGGATTGTTGGGCCGTGTAAGCTACACGTGTAGGACGTGTATGTTAGGAGTATTGTCGGAATTGTAATTGTATACTACTACTAATAATAAGTAATAAAAGGAAAAGGAAACATAATACTAAGGGAATTGGAATTGGAATTGGGAAACTTCCTCCCTCTTTCCTTCCTACATCTATATAAATAGCTTCTCCACCTACCTATAATTATATACAACATAAAAACACAAATAATTGATCAAAGGCAAGGGAGAAGGATCTAAGGGAGAAAAATAAGGGAATTTATCAAAATATTATCGCCTCAAGGTAAGATCGTCGTAATTTATGTTTATATCGCCTTATTCAATTAATCTATCGTATATGCACCGTATAGACCACCATGAACAGCGTCGTTGACTTTAGTAGATACCTTTGACCGTCGATATTCTAGTAGGACCAACCATGACCATTTTTTACCACCGTGGGTGGCGGAATTGGCGTCTAAACGTGGGTTGTCGTGAGATTTAAGACAGAATTTGTACCTTGTGTGTATGACGAATAGACGTGGGACTTGGGTGGTTGGTTATGTCAGCTGTGGCTGATTGTGGTTTAAGGTTTTAATGAGGATAGTTTGAGAACTGAATTATGGGATCATCTAAAGGCTGATCGTGATAGATACCCTGGTCCTTGGGGAGTGTGTTGAGATTTTAATAATGTTTTGCATTTTTATGAGAGAATAGGGAGTGAGGTTGGTTATGATATTGTTTTTTTAGTAGAATGTGAACTCTCATTAAGCACGAAAATGAAATTTACATAAGATCAGTAGTAAGTCTACACCGAGCTCTGCATTGATAATTCACATAGCACCTCACTATAACAATTCACGCAACTAAAAACTTATCACCCTTATAGTATTAAGCCAGCTTCTATTTCGATCATTCAGCAGGTCAGTGTTAAGTAAAGAATACTTTACCTGACAGCATCCTGCACTCTTCTCAACACCACCTCAGGACGTTGGACTTTCCCTTCAATTATGGTTTTATTTCTTACTGTCCAGATGAAGTATACAAGACTAGCAAGCTAGCCATAACAACCCGTTTCTTCAACAAACTTTTGCACCTCCATTTCAGCAACCATTCCAAGAAATGGCCAGACCAATTTATATCCAGCCATTGTTTAACCAATGCTAAACAATTGTCACTATAAGCACAACAACAAAAAAAGTGCTTATGTGTTTCTTGAGCATCTCCACATAGGTAGAAGAAACCATCTGTTAATACACAAAACGTATGCAAACGTTGTTTAGTAGGCATTCTATTCATAACAATCACCCAGTTAATGAAATTAACTTTAGGCAAACTAAGCTTATTCTAGACATATGGCTCCCATCTTACCTTCTCTCCTAGACCAACAAGCCAATCATAAACTGAATGAGTTAAGTAAGGAACCTACACCCTGCAAATCTGTCTCCAAGCCCAGCTTGAATTGACAGTGGATGAAGAAGACCATATGTTGTCCGTCTTGATGGCCACCCACCAGGTATACTTCCATATGCTAGCTATGTTCCATAAGTAGCAATTAACCAATCCTAAGCCCCCTGTCCTTTGCCTGGCAGCAAGTACTCCAAGAGACAGCAAGCACATTGTGATGCTCCGCACTACTAGACCACAAGTAGTTCTGTAGATACCCAGTATCTGTTGAATCCCCAACAAACACCCGATGATTATCGGACTACAACATGCTTAGGAATCGATACGTTTAATCGACAGTTTTGTATAACTATACGTCGGAAATCTCAAAACGATTTCGAAAATAAATATTTTCAAAATTTTTCAAAAATAGCTGGAATGTTTTATGCACGACGGCGGGGTCGCAATGACAGTAACTAGAGTCAAAACCGACACCGGACCAAAAACCGACTCAAAAATTCAAATCCCGACTCCAACAACGAGTGAAACCTAGTCAAACACAAAAAACAAACATCAGAAAGCTTCCATGTTAAGTATACACGGTATACTTGAATGGTCAAGTACAAGAATCATTCCATCCAAAACCTAGGATAGAACAAATCATGATTTCAAATGCGTGATATTGACAAGACAGCTCGAAGACCCGCGAAATGGCTCGCGCCTCTTCGAGTAGCCCATGCATCCACGTCACTCAAAACACACACAACCACTCAATCTTCTATAAATACCCCTCAAATGTCACCATTTGAAGGTACACGAGTGTCCGCCCCCTCATTTCTCCCTTAAAATTCTAGACTCGACTTCTCAAGTCACAAACCGCCACGTATTTTCGACCTACCGATCGGAAATACAAGCCATACACATTGTTTGGTACCGTCATCGTGCATTAAATTACTTGACCGACCACTTTAACCGACTACACAATCACTAAACTAAAGTAAACTAACACTCTTTACATTGCTAAAACGGGTTTCAACCGAGTTTTCCGACCTAACAATTTTTTAAACTTTCGTCGATTTCTCGTCTTCAACCTAACATGTAAGTATGAGGGTGTAATAATCCTCTTCTTTCATGTCTTTTTATCTGGTTGTATGACCTTAACATGATAAAACATGGTCAAAAATACGGATCGAATGAGCCAAAATTGAGTTTTGACCTGAAACAGAAGCTCAAAGTCACCACTAGGTGCCTCGCGCCTCAATGGGTTATCCAGGTGAGAAATCAAAATCATTTCCATTTTCATTCCATTTTACAACCGGTTTTTACCATTTTAAATCATTTTTATGATAAATATTTTTTAACTATAAAATGTATTCACCCTTGGTTCCTTATACCATGGCGGTTTAATCCGTATTTCGGTGATAATATATGGTTAATCACATTTTAAAAGATATTTTAAAACCTTTTATTCATTTCTTTACATTTCAAAAATAACCATATTAGTCATATATGCATAGTACGATGATAAACATTGGCTAATCATAAAACAATGAACTTAACACAATTAATTCATAATCAACATTTTTCAAAACTATTCATGTCAAGCTTTCAAAACCGAACCCGACATCGAATATCGTCAATACAATGATGATTATTCAAGTGTCGTTCTTCACATTAACACAAACGCGGTCTAAGCGACCTTTTCCACAAATACGAGTTCAAATACCCTTTTATAAACCGTTTTACAAACATTTTCAACAGTCAGGAGACGTCCCTTTGGATCGTCTATTGCTTCGCGCCTAAACAGGCTTACTGATTTCCAGTTTTCAAACCTGGACAAGGCCCTATGCATCGCCATAAGGCTCGTGCCTCAATAGGCTGCCTGATGTAGGTCCTGCTTCCTTTCTAGCACTTGTCTAGGACGATCCCGACTTCGGTTAAATTGAATATAGGACAGATCATATGGCAAGCCTGCCCTTTTACCTTGTATTTGTAAAACGCCTTTCTAAGACAAATGGATCACGTTATGCACCATAAACCTAATTCGGTAAATAGATGTTTAATTTCCGTCTTGCATACCAAATCAACACTAAATCCAATTCGACATCAATTACGTGATATTTCGATAAACAACAGATATAGAAAGCTCACATGTTAGGTTTAAACTTGTGGATGCGCATTCATGCATTTACCCATTTTATAAACTTTTGCATTCAACCAACCAAGATCGATCAGTAGAGGCTGATACCACGGGCGGGATTGGATGTCCGATTAAAGGGCTTCCCAATACGTATCTTCACCACTTACTTAGAAACTTTGGATAGTGGACGACCTTATCCAGGGCGAACGAGAGTCATTCTAGAGATAGGCTGCAAAAGAGAGACGACTCCTTATCTTTAGTACCTATGTCAAACACCGCTTTTTGCCTTGGTTGACATAGGTATAAAGTGGATTCGAATGGGTTCCAAGCATCCTACAAATGATTGGTGGTGACTCAAAACATCTCTTGCATCGTTTCGACACCCTTGCCGAGACGAAATCGATCGATCTAAAGCGATCTGGTCGAAAGCATTTTTACGCCTCCGAGCGTGGCTTTCAGACTGCCGCGTGTCCACAGACCGGCTGGGCGTGCGGCTGGCCTATGTCCATAGATTGGCGACTCCGCTGGGGAAAGCTAGGACACTTGTGTCTTTGTGATCCCTAGATGGTGATACTCGAACGAGGTCTTCGTTGAAATGCATCAATTGATATTACGGTCATAAGTCAGGTTCCTTGTCCGGCCTCACAAGCTAACCTTTATCAACCAGTTGGCTCGTCCCGTCGGCGTGAGTTTTCTCATCCCCGCGTTTCGATTCCCGATTGAGTCAAGCATACCATTGACGTCATAACTTTCTGTTTTGTCAAAGAGCTTTCATTTCCTTCGTGCACGAGGCTAGGGCACCCTCCTTATACATTTTATTTGGATTGGTATCCCTCTCGAAAATCGGGGTTTGACCGCTTGGTGTTTAAACCACCCTTTTAAGCCAAAACCCGTGTCAGCATTATGCATAATATAATGAACTGCGAGTGCTTATGTGCCATGTGATCATAAGTCCTTCCATGTCATTTGAAACATTCAAAAACACCCTTTTGCACCGTTATAATGGCCGTTTCAAACTTCGGTCTTTCGCCGACCGTTGCACGCCTTTTTAGGCCGTCGTAATGACGATTTTCAAACCCGGTTTTCTACAACCATTTCAAAAAGCACGCCTGTGACACCCTCATTCATTGCAGAAAAGTAAACACGTAATTCTAGAATAAAACTGCATGGATATGTTTGTAATAGTTTCATTTGGGTAAAAACCTGTAATTTTTAAAACCTGAACCTGTTATAAAGATATCCAAATTGAAAGGTGTCAAAACATACAAGGTCTAAATAGAAGTTTCATAACATAACCATCGCTAAAGTCGCGAATAGCGAAGTTATACAACCAAATGTAAAGAGGGAGACATATGTCCCTAAAATGTATGTGACATAAAAACTCGTATAAGAGTCTCTACAAATAAAACCAAATCTAAGTAAGTCCCAAGGTTACTTTGCTCGCTAGCTCGTCCATGAACCTAATATAAGCATCACCATACCTGTCGATCGCATTTTATACAAATACGAAAGCCACAGTCAGTGGGGAGTAACTCTGAGTTCTCCCAGCCACGAAATGTCATAATTAATATAACATGTAAACATAAGAATATGAATATGAATAACACATAGCCTTAGCATATAGATGCTAGACAATCGTGCTTATCATGTGAACAACAATATAACAACACATAGTCCTAGCATTTGAATACTAGACCGACTCATACTACACTATCATGTGAATCACATAACATCCAGGAATCCAAACTCTATCAACCATAGCCGGCTTGCATCTCACCTTCTCTAATTCATAGAATCATCAAACAAGAAAGGACAATATATCTAGAGACAGGCATAAGTTCCTAGTACAGTCAATAGTCACTCTGTAACTCGAGTCTATACCACGAGGTAAGGTAAACACCCTAGTCCTAAACCTGCGCAGACCTAGCGACATGCGGAAAACTACCGCATCCAAGACCCATGATAATAACACATGAGTACCCCTAAGGAGTCCACCAAAGGGTTGGCTAGTACTTAAGCTGACTACATACTTCTAAGAGTACGTCAGGAAGTCATACCCTAACTTGGATATAAACCCACCAAGCTAAGACACAAAGGCTATTAAGCGGTGAACATACACTCGTCAAAGACTATAAGGGCCTATCTATGATGATGGTCTAAGATACCAACACCACACAAGACAAGTAGGACACCCACGTAACCATAAGAGGGGCAAAGAGTCCAAACTGGCAACATAAATACTTATACTCAAATCAAGGACTCTAGGATAACATCCTTCCTTGTGAAAGACTACAAAAATGTAAATTCAGCTGACAATCCCATAATATCCACAATCTCATTAGTAATCCAAAACTCAGTGAACCGTTAATCTCATAATTCATGAGAACAAGCTAAAATGGCAACAAGGAAAGAAGACTCAAGTATAAGGCAACCAATTCATCCAACAACCAACATCTCAAAAGATAATCATACTCAAAGAAAAATCCTCGACCCTAGTCCCGCGACGGGTCATCGGTCAAATCGAGGCTGACCGGTTTCAACCTAGCTTGACCAAACTCATTTGGTCAAATTGGCCCAGCTCAGAGTCTTGGCCCATTTTGGCCCACATCACGGAATTTACCACAATGTCATGCTCTTGCCATTTTTAATTTCTATCATGTGAAAACTATTGACATAGAGAAAATATGCCAACTTATAAAATAACCAATTCAACGGAAATATTAGCTTAAACAATTTCCTACATGCCAAAATACCAACATACTTCAAAACATGAACCATAGGCCCAAAACATCAAACAATAGACCCAAGACCCGACCCAAAGTGACGAGTCAAAATCCGGGCCGGACCCACCGGGCCCACCGGGTCTGCCGCGCCCCTTTATGGGCTGTTTTGGGCGGTTTTTCCGCCCCTTTTCCCTTTTTCCTACCAAAATCCGTTTCAAGCTAAATTTAATACCGTCTCAAGCAACAATCAACAGTACCCATTTCGTTTCAATACTCAAGTATATGAAATAACCACAAATTAGTAAACTTTAACAACACAAGTCATGTGAAAAACGAAACTAACACATTATCAATCACCTAAACACTTAACAAACAACAAACACAACTTCTATGTGACATTAAATCGTCGAGTAACTCGGAATAGTTACCTTAAGCTAGCAAAGAGACAAGTAATAACTTGAGAAAGCTTCTAAAACCCAAAATTACTCTTCATCTTCAACCACATATGAGTCACCTAACTCATCTTCAAATTCTTCACCTATAAGAACAACAAAAACACAATTATTAAGCTTAAATTCGAAACCCTAAAAGATGAGCCTTAAAACAAAAATTGGGGAAAATGAAAATAAAGCTTACTAGGAGATGAGGAATGAAAAGAGGATTCCAAGCATATAATTTTTATGAAATTTGGTGGAGAAATGGAGGAATTATGAAGGATTTAGGGTTTGTAAGGAGGATTTTTGGTAGGTTTTTGGTGTTTGAGAGAAGGAGGAGATAAATTGAGAATGGAGGAAATGAAAATTGAAAGAGGAGACAAATGGGGGGAGATGGCCGGTCCAAATGGCATGGGGAGGTTGGTCAATTGTTTACGTTTTGGGTTTTTGACGGTAATTAGGAATATTCGCGTTAACGCGATTTCCGAGAATATTAAAGTTCTTAAACACGATTTTACTAAAAGATTAAGTACTCATATGCCCAATATCCAAACTCGTTTACCCAACGACCGTAAGAAATGGGAAAATCCCAATATTACGACTTTTATCAGAAATCTATTTTATCAAAGTAAAAGGTATAAATATAGTTTAAATTACTTTTAAACATTTCTAAACTATCAAAAGTGATTACATTACTTCAAAATAAAATAAAATTATATTTTATAAAATTATTATTATTTCAAATAAATTAATATTAAATTAAAATGGATTAAAATATTACTTTTAAAATATAATAAAGGTCTTCAAATTTACGGGGTGTTACAATCATCCCTCCTTTTAAGAAGTTTCGTCCCCGAAACTTAGAAGAAGGAACACTGTATATATGTAGGTCTTTCTCTTTAAATCAATTAATCAACATCTTCAAAACATGAACTTATGAAAATATACGTGTCCTTTCAATGGAACGGAAATATCCTCGTCGGTCGCCCGAGAACACCAACATTCCAAATCAGAACAAAAATACATTTTTACGCCAACAACTGAGAAAACTAATTATCGGACGTCTCCAATAACGAGCCTTAACACTCATTGACGTTAAAACCAGTGGGAAAACATTAAAACATTTTCAAAAATCTTTAGTTCGAAACTCTTCAATAAGGATAATGACTCCACTAATCATGACTAAACTCTAACTACGGCTCTTATACAACTAAGCAATGACTACTAACGCGGAGAATATTCCAAGGAAGGAGAGGAACACTTGAAAGGATAGCTAAAACTCACAAGGATTAGATAAAGGAACGGAAAGTACCTCACGAGAAGAGTTCGGGATATTTAGCTAACATAGAAGATTCAGGCTCCCAAGTTTCTTCTTCGAGATTTCCACAACGCCAAAGGATACGAACTAGGGGCACCACTTTGTTTCTAAGTTGCTTGTTTGCCCTTTCGAGGATTCGGATCGGCCTTTCTTCCAAAGCCAAGTTAGGTTCCAAATCTGGGATTTCTTCTTGAATAACATGGCTCGGATCACTAATGTACTTCCTCAACTGAGATACATGGAAGACATTATGAACCTTGCTCAAATTCAGGGGCAACTCTAAACGGTAAGCAACGGGACCAATCTTCTCAAGCACATGGAAAGGTCCAATGTATTTGGGACTCAGCTTTCCTTTCACACCAAAACGTTTCACCCCTTTCATAGGTGACACCTTAAGGAATACTCGATCATCAACCTCAAAGACAAGTGGTCGACGACGGGCATCAGCATACGATTTCTGTCGGTCTTGAGCGGCTTTCATACGCTCTCGGATGATCTAAACCTGATTGATGGTCTCAGTCAACAAATCGGGTCCCAACACATGAGCATCTTGGACTTGATCCCAACAGACCGGACTACGGCACTTCCTACCATACAAAGCTTCATAAGATGACATCTTAATAGAAGTATGATAGCTATTGTTGTAGGAGAATTCAACAAGAGGTAAGCACTTCTCCCAAGAAGTGTGGAAGTCTAAAGCACAAGCACGGAGGAGGTCCTCTAAAGTCTGTATAGTCCTCTCGGTCGACCACCATCAGCGTAGCGGCATGAAAAGCGGTACTCATCGCAGTAGCTTACTACTCATGGCTTCTTGCAAAGCGAGTCGTAAACGGGAACAGAATCTCGGGTCACGATATGAAACTATATCCTTAGGCACTCCATGGTAGCGTACTATCTCCTTCACGTAGGCACCAGCTAGGACATCTAATCTCCATGTCTCCTTGATAGGTATAAACCTAGCACATTTGGTCAATCGATCTACAACCACCCAAACCGCATCTTTTCCGCTAGCAGTCTTAGGTAAAGCCATCACAAAGTCCATGGAGATGGACTCCCATTTCCAAAGGGGAACATCCAAAGGTTGTAGAAAACCCCCGGGTTTCTGATGCTCAATCTTCACTTTCTGACAGGTAAGACACTTGCTAACATACTCTAGGACATAAATCTTCATCCTAGGCCACCAAAACTGTAATCTCAAGTCTTTATACATGTTGTCACCACCAGGATGAATAGAGTAAGGAGAAAGGTGAGCTTCATCAAGGATCTTCTTCCTCAACTCCGCTACTCTCGGAACATACATCCTACCTTGGTAACGAAGGTATCCATCACTATCCACCACACAATCCTTAGCTTGCCCAAGTTGGATTTTTGCTTGCATGGACTTGAAAGTAGCATCCTCAGGTAGGCACGTACGGATCTCACGGTAAAAGTCGGGTTCTGCACTCAAGGCACTAAGATAGTCAAAGCACTTCCCAACCAGGCTTATCCCTAACTTTTGAAATTCCGTGGTAAGTTCATCAGGTAACACACGGATAGTGCTCAAAGAGTGACTAGTCTTCCTACTCAAAGCATCGGCCACCACATTTGCTTTCCCTTCATGATAAATCAACTCGGCATCATAATCATTCACCAACTCTAGCCATCTTCTTTGCCTCATATTCAATTCTTTCTGGGTAAAGATACACCTCAAACTCTTATGATCGGTATAAATGCGGCAATGAACTCCAATAAGGTAATGCCTCCATGTCTTCAAGGCATGTACCACGGCGGCTAATTCAAGATCATGAGTCGGATAGTTCACCTCGTGAACCCTCAGTTGTCGAGAAGCATAAGCAATAACCCTTCGGTTTTGCATCAAGACACAACCTAGGCCATGCTTTGAAGCATCACAATAAACATCGTAGTCCACACCATCCTCAGGTAAGGTCAACACCGGAGCGGTAGTCAACCTAGTCTTCAACTCTAAGAAGGCATTCTCACACACATCGGTCCACACATACTTAGACTTCTTCTTCAACAATTGAGTCATCGGTCTAGCTAACTTAGAGAAATCTTTCACGAATCGACGGTAATAACCCGCCAAACCGAGAAAGCTTCGAATCTCAGTCACATTTTTCGTACTCTTCCAATCAACAACGGTCTCAATCTTAGAAGGATCTACCATAACACCATCTTTGGATATGACATGTCCAAGAAACGTTACTTGATGCAACCAAAATTCACATTTCGAGAACTTAGCATACCACTTTTGACGATGTAGAATGTCTAAGATGATACGGAGGTGTAGGGCATGTTCTTCATCATTCTTTGAGAAAATCAAGATATCATTAATGAACACCACCACACACTTATCGAGGTACTCACTAAAGGTACGATTCATTTGATCCATGAAGATAGCCGGAGCATTAGTCAATCCGGAAGGCATCACTTTAAATTCGAAATGACCATATCTCGTGCTGAAAGCAGTCTTAGGAATATCGGACTCACGCACCGGAATTTGATGATAACCCGATCGGAGGTCAATCTTGGAAAAAGTAGAAGCGCCACGTAATTGGTCAAAGAGATCATCAATTCGTGGAAGAGGATACTTGTTCTTGATTGTCACGCGATTGAGTTCACGATAATCAATGCAAAGTCGCATAGATCCATCCTTTTTCTTCACAAAGAGGACGGGGGAACCCCAAGGAGAAGCACTAGGCCTAATAAAGCCTTTCTCAATCAAGTCATCAAGTTGAACTCTCAACTCCTTCAATTCAGAAGGTGCCATACGATAAGGAGCTTTAGCAATAGGACCGGTTCCGGGAACTAGGTCAATAGAAAATTCAACATCTCTTTCAGGAGGAATCCCGGGTAATTCATCGGGAAATACATCCGGAAATTCATAAACAATGGGAACATCCTTCAAGGGAGGAAGAGAAGGAGAATTAGAAGTAGTCACTACACATAGGAATGCTTGATGACCCTTCTTCAAAGCATTCACCATCTTCATAGCTGAGATCAACTTCACACCTGTTTGCTTTCTAACCCCTTGATAAGATACGCGAGTACCCAAAAGGCTTTTAAGAACAATCTTTTGATCTCGACATTCAAATCGAGCATGATAGGTAGATAACCAATCCATGCCCAAAATAACATCAAACTCCTCACGTGGAAATCGAAGGAGATTAGCCGGGAAAATAGATTCCGCTATCGATATAGGGACATCCGAATAAAAATCAGAACAAGAGAAGATGTCGCCGGAGGGTAAAGATATTGATGTACTATCTCCAAGTGAAGGTTCAAGAGGTAACTTGTCGGAGAATTTCATCGATATAAATGACAAAGAAGCACCGGTATCAAATAAAACCAAACAAGGGACATCAAATATTAAGAACGTACCGGTGACTATGTCAGGTGTGCCTCGGCCTCAAAGACGGCTCATCACAAAGATGCGACCTCTCGGCCTCTCAGAACAAAGCGGGAGTAGTAGTAGTCTTCTTCTCGGGACACTCATTAGCCTTGTGTCCAGGCGTGTTGCAGGAGAAACACACAAATTGCTTATAAAAGCAACCAATTCCGGGATGCAAAGGCTTCTTACAATGATAGCACATACGACCCTTAGGATTTTTGTCGTTGCTAGGAGATAGAACACGAGCACCTTGATTTGCTTGGCCACTCGGAACAAACCTCTTCTTGTTAGGATAAGAGGGGGAAGAAGTAGGCACAAAGGGTCTAGAAGGAGCAACATAAGGCCTAGAAGTGGAGTAGAGTGGCCTCTTGCCAAGGGAAGTACGAGAAGCACGAGCCTCTTCATCAATAGCCCGAATAGAGCTCTCGACCCATAATGCATCATCATAGATTGAGACAAAGGAAGTAGAATCCCTACGGATCAAGCTCTTAAGCTTTGGAGTAAGCTTGTCAAGGTAAAAGAAAGCCTTTTCTTCTTCATTTTTGACAAGTCTAGAAGCATAGTGAGCAAGTTCATTGAACTTGTCGGTAAAGGCTTGGACAGAAAAACTTCCTTGCTTCAAATTCATAAACTCTTTAAGCCTTTGTTGTTTCAGCTCTTTTGGATAGAACCTAGTCTCAACTAGATCCTTAAAGCGATCCCAACCAAAACCAGGCTCAAGAGTGGAAGTAGGACTAGTCATGGTCCACCATCGATCAGCTTCTTTCACAAGGAAATGAGAAGCCAATTTCACCTTGTCCTCTTCACGAACATCATACAAGACAAAGCTCTTCTCCAATTCCCGAAATCATTCGGTGAGTGCCACCGGGTCTACCTCACCACCATAAGTTTGAGTCTTGTTTCGAGTCAATTGACTTGCCACCCAAGTGTAAGAACCGGGTCTATCACCTTCTGGAAACTGAGGAGGGGGAGGAGGAGCTTGTTGGTTTTGCTGATTCTGAAGAATCTGAGTAAGAGCTTGCAAGATTACATTACCTACGGATCTTGGAGGAGCCATCTTGCAAAAGAGAACATTGGTTAGCACCTAACAAATAGCAATCACAAAGAGACTACAACATAAGGTCCTAAGTCTACCCATCTTACCCATCTCTCAAGTTTATTATTTTAAGGTCAAGTTATTTATATTGGGGGTGCACAAACGTGCGTCGGGAGCAAATATGCTCTGATACCAACTGTGACACCCTCATTCATTGCGGAAAAGTAAACACGTAATTCTAGAATAAAACTGCATGGATATGTTTGTAATAGGTTCATTTGGGTAAAAACCTGTAATTTTTAAAACCTGAACCTGTTATAAAGATATCCAAATTGAAAGGTGTCAAAACATACAAGGTCTAAATAGAAGTTTCATAACATAACCATCGCTAAAGTCGCGAATAGTAAAGTTATACAACCAAATGTAAAGAGGGAGACATATGTCCCTAAAATGTATGTGACATAAAAACTCGTATAAGAGTCTCTACAAATAAAACCAAATCTAAGTAAGTCCCAAGGTTACTTTGCTCGCTAGCTTATCCATGAACCTCATATAAGCATCACCATACCTGTGGATCGCACTTTATACAAATACGAAAGCCACAGTCAGTGGGGAGTAACTCCGAGTTCTCCCAGCCACGAAATGTCATAATTAATATAACATGTAAAAATAAGAATATGAATATGAATAACACATAGCCTTAGCATATAGATGCTAGACAATCGTGCTTATCATGTGAACAACAATATAACAACACATAGTCCTAGCATGTGAATACTAGACCGACTCATACTACACTATCATGTGAATCACATAACATCCAGGAATCCAAACTCTATCAACCATAGCCGGCTTGCATCTCACCTTCTATAATTCATAGAATCATCAAACAAGAAAGGACAATATATCTAGATACAGGCATAAGTTCCTAGTACAGTCAATAGTCACTCTGTAACTCGAGTCTATAGCACGAGGTAAGGTAAACACCCTAGTCCTAAACCTGCGCAGACCTAGCGACATGCGGAAAACTACCGCATCCAAGACCCATGATAACAATACATGAGTACCCCTAAGGAGTCCACCAAAGGGTTGGCTAGTACTTAAGCTGACTACATACTTCTAAGAGTACGTCAGGAAGTCATACCCTTACTTGGATATAAACCCACCAAGCTAAGACACAAAGGCTATTAAGCGGTGAACATACACTCGTCAAAGACTATAAGGGCCTATCTATGACGATGGTCTAAGATACCAACACCACACAAGACAAGTAGGACACCCACTTAACCATAAGAGGGGCAAAGAGTCCAAACTGGCAACATAAATACTTATACTCAAATCAAGGACTCTAGGATAACATCCTTCCTTGTGAAAGACTACAAAAATGTAAATTCAGCTGACAATCCCACAATATCCACAATCTTATTAGTAATCCAAAACTCAGCGAACCGTTAATCTCATAATTCATGTGAACAAGCTAAAATGGCAACAAGGAAAGAAGACTCAAGTATAAGGAAACCAATTCATCCAACAACCAACATATGAAAAGACAATCATACTCAAAGACAAATCCTCGACCCTAGTCCTGCGACGGGTCATCAGTTAAATCGAGGCTGACCGGTTTAAACCTAGCTTGACCAAACTCATTTGGTCAAATTGGCTCAGCTCAGAGTCTTGGCCCATTTTGGCCCACATCACGGAATTTACCACAATGTCATACTCTTGCCATTTTTAATTTCTATCATGTGAAAACTATTGACATAGAGAAAATATGCCAACTTATAAAATAACCAATTCAACGGAAATATTAGCTTAAACAATTTCCTACATGCCAAAATACCAACATACTTCAAAACATGAACCATAGGCCCAAAACATCAAACAATAGACCCAAGACCAGACTCAAAGTGACGGGTCAAAATCCGGGCCGGACCCACCGGGCCTGCCGGGTCTGTCGCGCCCCTTTATGGGCTATTTTCAGCGGTTTTTCCGCCCCTTTTCCCTTTTTCCTACCAAAATCCGTTTCAAACTCAATTTAATACCGTCTCAAGCAACAATCAATAATACCCCTTTCGTTTCAATACTCAAGTATATGAAATAACCATAAATTAGTAAACTTTAACAACACAAGTCATGTGAAAAACGAAACTAACACATTATCAATCACCTAAACACTTAACAAACAACAAACACAACATCTATGTGACATTAAATCGTCGAGTAACTCGGAATAGTTTCTAACACCCCCTCATACCAAGGTGCCTTACCAGGACCACCCTACCATGAAAGTGTGTTACCATCTCGGTTGCCCGAGGTTAGTACATATCAAAAGCGTCGGAACTGAACACATTTATTAAAGTACTGTAAAGTATAAAGTTCACAACATCCAAACCAAAATACTGTTTAACAAAGTACAACTCCAAAGTCTAACAATAAAGGAAATCCAGCTAAGACTCAGACGGTGATGCTATGACTCGTGATGGCAATTCTCCCAAGACAGTCCCTAAGCTCACACTAGCAATACCTGTCAAGCCTGCTCACCATCCCCGAATGGATCACCGCAGATTCCACAAACAACAACGGGGTCAGTATTACTCAAATATTAAGACAAACAAACAAAGAAATCAACTGATCATCACCAATTCCCAATCATCCAATCTCCCACAGTAACCGACTACACACCGAAGTGTGTAGCCCTGCCAGATTACCCATCGCAACAGGTAACCCTCGCCGCCAGTGGGTGACCGCAGCCGATCCCACCTAGTCCAGCTCCTCAACGAGCGACAACAATCCCTGTCCCTTAATGTGCACATCCCCTCCCGTGGCGGGTTCCACGGAGGGCGAACTAGGGTGTGAAGCCACTCCCGCAAGTGACTCCACCCCAATCACAATCACATGACATCAC
This sequence comes from Silene latifolia, assembly GCF_048544455.1. Lineage (NCBI taxonomy): Eukaryota > Viridiplantae > Streptophyta > Magnoliopsida > Caryophyllales > Caryophyllaceae > Silene > Silene latifolia. The sequence continues at coordinate 153,788,140 of NC_133536.1, read as the reverse complement.
AACCATCTCAATCCCCTCACACCAACATCGTCACAACAATCTCCATACTCCGATGATCAACAGATAACAATAATCACAACAACATGTCTTACAAAGAACAAGAACCGAGTAGGGAAACCCTACCTTAGCAATCAACAGTGGAATGAACTCGAACAATCAGAAAGGCTCCTTTACGAAGTCTTCTCCTATACCATAATCATACAACACAATTACACAATGCACAACCCCCATATTCCCAATTCCGCAAATATACAGTAACCCCAACGAATATGAACAACATATAATTAGAACTTACCAACATTAGGATGAGAGATTATACGCAAGAACTCCGAAGATCTCACACACAACAAAGCTATGGAATGATTAGGGAGTGATTTAGGGAGAGATTAGGGTTAACGTAGAAATGATGAAGTTGAAATGATGTTTTTGAAAACTGACGCGGGATAAAATAATCTTAAACACTCCCTAATCAAACCGTCAAAATAATACTCGCCGGGATCGAATACTCGGTCGAGTAAAGTTATACTCGGCCGAGTATCCTCTACTCGGTCGAGTATTCACTATACTCGGCCGAGTATTCATCGCCAGAACCAAAACAACTCACAACAACAAAGACTACTCGGCCGAGTAGGCTCTACTCGGTCGAGTAGTCACCAAAGAAAATCCGTAGTGTTACAATCTTCCCCCCTTAAAAAGAACTTCGTCCCGAAGTTCACACTCTACTATAAAACAAAGTACAACACCACGCCACAAGACTATACTAACCACATATAACAACACCAAGGAACTACACAAGTCACCACAAAATCATTACCCCGACACAAAGCAAAACAACAAAACAAAACAAAAAAAATGACCGCGACCATCTCCTACCCCCCTAAAAAGATAACGGTTACGTCCCCGTAACCAAACATACCTGATCAAAAAGGTTAGGAAAACGTTCTCGCATAGCTTCCTCGGGTTCCCATGTGGCTTCCTCGACATTATGATTAGACCAAAGGACCTTGAGTAAGACCGTCTCACCATTCCGGGTCTTACGAACCATGCGATCAAGAATCTCCTTAGGAGTCTCGGCGTAGGACAAGGATTCATCAAGCTCGATGTTCTCCATTTCAAGGATATGCGACGGGTCGCTCACATACTTCCGAAGTTGGGATACATGAAAAACATTGTGCACCCTATCCAAAGCTGGTGGTAACGCTAACCTGTAGGCTACCTCGCCAACACGGTCCAAAATCTCATAAGGACCTATAAACTTTTGGCTTAGCTTACCCTTTTTCCCAAACCTCATAACACCTCGCATAGGTGACACTTTTTAAAGAACCTTGTCACCTACCGTAAAATCAATGTCCTTGCGGTGCAAGTCGGCGTAGCTCTTCTGACGATCTTGAGCTGCTCTCATCTTTTGCCGAATTAACTGGACTTGCTCAACCATATCTTGAACCAGCTGTGGCCCTAAAATCACCGCCTCGGAACTATCATCCCAACAAACTGGACTTTGGCATTTCCGGCCATACAAAGCTTCAAAAGGTGCCATCCCCACGCTTGTATGATAACTGTTATTGTATGAAAACTCAATCAGATCAAGCTGTCTTCCCAATCGCCCCCAAACTCCATAACACATGCCCTCAACATGTCCTCTAAGGTCTTGATGGTCCGTTCTGTCTGGACCATCGGTTGCGGATGAAAGGCCGTACTCATCTTTAAAGTTGTACCCATCAACTCTTGCAGCTCTTGCCAAAACTTGGATATGAACCTCGCATCACGATCAGAAACGATATCTTTAGGTATACCATGTAACCGAACCACATGCCTCCTGTAACCCAATGCCAGCTGCATCTTAGACCAAGTATCTTTCATGGGAACGAAATGGGCTGACTTGGTTAACCGATCAACAATCACCCAAATCATGTTGTTACCTTGTTGTGACCTAGGTAACCCCACAATGAAGTCCATGGAGATCGACTCCCACTTCCACTCTGGTACTTCCAAAGACTGAATCTTACCTTGTGGTCTCCTTTGTTCACCCTTGACCTTTTGACAGGTCAAACATCTGGCTACAAACTCAGCTACATCTCTCTTCATGTTTGGCCACCAAAAAGTCTTCTTAAGGTCTCTATACAACTTGTCACCACCCAGGTGAACTGAATAGGGAGTGCAATGAGCCTTCTTCAAGATCACTCTCCACAACTCTGCATCCTCAGGAACACACCATCTCCCATCAAAACGAACACTCCCATCTGGATGAATAGAAAACCTGGAAACCGTTCCACTCTCTACCCTTGACTTCCACTCCCGAATCTTAGGATCAAGCTTTTTCTTACTCTTGATGTTCTCATACAACTCTGGCTCCATCGTCAAATCTCCGATGGTGTCCCCCTCTCGAATCATAAAGATCCCCAAACTAGACATCTCATCCCTCAACTTCAGCAAGGACATAGCTGTACATAGCGAGTGAACGCTCTTCCTACTCAGTGCATCTGCAACAACATTAGCCTTACCCTTGTGATAGATGATCTCCATATCATAATCTCCAATCAGCTCCATCCACCGTCTCTGTCGCATGTTAAGCTCCTTCTGAGTGTAGATATACTTTAGACTCTTATGATCAGAGAACACCTTAAAAGTTGCTCCATAAAGGTAGTGTCTCCAAATATTAAGAGCAAACACAACTGCACCCAGCTCCAGATCATGAGTAGGGTAGTTCTCCTCATATTGCTTCAGCTGCCTCGAAGCATACGCTATGACTTTCCCTTCCTGCATCAAAACACAACCAAGACCATTCTTTGAAGCGTCGGTATATACCTCAAAGTTCTCACAACCCTCTGGCAATGCTAGGATAGGAGCTGTGGTCAAGCGTTCCTTTAAGGTCTGAAACGCCGTCTCACAACTCTCATCCTGACATAAATCGACTTCCTTCCTCATCAAGGATGTCATAGGCCGCGCTATGGTAGAGAAATCTTTCACAAATCTCCTGTAGTAGCCGGCAAGGCCTAAGAAACTCCGAATCTCAGCAACATTCTTCGGCGATTCCCACTTGGTAACGGCCTCAATCTTACTAGGATCCACAGAGACCCCCTTCTTAGATATTACATGGCCCAGAAAAGCCACTTCCTCTAACCAGAACTCGCATTTGGATAGCTTGGCATAAAGCTGATTTTCTCTCAAGGTCTGCAGGACTATCCTCAAATGCTCCTCATGCTCTTCCTTAGTCTTAGAATAGACTAAGATATCGTCGATGAAAACAACCACAAACCTATCCAAGAATGGTGTAAAGATCCGATTCATCAAATCCATAAAAGCTGCTGGCGCATTGGTCAACCCAAAAGGCATCACCACGTACTCGTAATGACCATATCGAGATCGGAACGCTATTTTAGGAATATCCTCATCTGCTATCCTCAGCTGGTGGTATCCCGACCTCAGATCAATCTTGGAAAAACACACTGCTCCACTTAGCGATCAAACAAGTCATCAATCCTCTAAGAACGGATACTTGTTCTTCACCGTGACACGATTGAGCTCTCTGTAATCAATGCACAGTCTCATACTCCCATCTTTCTTCTTTACAAAAAGAACTGGAGCTCCCCACGGTGACACACTAGGCCTGATGTAACCCTTGCCTAGCAACTCATGTATCTGCTTTTTCAACTCCGCCAACTCTTTAGGTGCCATACGGTAGGGTGCTTTAGATATAGGACCCGTTCCCAGCTTAAGCTCCACGCTGAAATCAACATCCCTCTTGGGAGGCAAACTCGGTATCTCCTCAGGAAAAACATCTTCGAACTCTCTCACCACAGATATCTCAGAAGCTGTCGGTGGCTCTACACGGTGATCTCTCACATGACAAAGAATCAAGGGACACTTCTTCCTCAAACATGACTTTAAAGTCATCACAGCTATGAACCTACACTTAGGCTTTACCACAAACCCTCTATAGGACACCCTAACACCCTTGGGACCCTTTAAGGACACCCTCTTTTGCCGACAATCTATCCTGGCATCATACTTACCCAGCCAATCCATCCCGACAATCACCTCGAACCCATCCATAGGAAACTCTAACAGGTCTACTGGTAAATCTACCCCTCCAACTACCATGGATACTCCCTTATACAGCTTGAGACACGACACAGACTCCCCTGAAGGTATGAATACATCATTCTTTACAACCTCAAACTTTCCCAAACCCATAGACACAGCATGACTCTTAGACACAAAAGAATGTGTAGCCCCGGAATCAAACAAAACAAAGGACGGTACATTATGAACAAGAAAGGTACCGGTAACTACATGAGCATCATCCTGTGCTTCCTGCTTGTCCATCATGAAAAGCTTTCCACTGTTTTTCTGTCCTTCACTCTGAACTGAAGCATTGGAGGTACTTGGCTTGGCTGCCGAATCCTGAGTGGTGCTGTTGTTCTGGCGCTGATAAGATCCACCACCACCACGGTTGTAACCGCCCTGGTTGCCCTGCCCACCTCTGTTGCCCCATGAACTCCCCGGTCGGTTACTAGCAAAACTCTGAGTCGGCCCCTGAGAAAAATTCCCTGACCGAGCCCCTGAACCAGTGCCGGGCTTGTAGCTCGTGCATTCCCGCCTTTTGTGGCCTATTCCACCACAGTTGAAGCATGTAAGGTTAGAGTTGTCACTCACACTCCGACCTCCATTCTTTCCTCAGCCACGAGATCCTCCAGAAAAACCAGCTCCCCCAGAAAAAGCCTTAGCATGGCTAAAGTTCCCTTTCTTGTTGGCCGACTGATTGTTGTTTCCACCATCAGCCTTCCTCTTTTCAGCAGCAGTCCTCTCATCGATCTCTCTTGAGAGATATACCATTCTCTCAGCTTGACCCGCTCTCAGGTACACTTCCTTGAGGTCAGTAGCAACCCCAGCTGGCATACGACTCACTATCTTAGCAGATAAACCCCTCTCAAAACGGAGAGCCAAACCTCTCTGTCCTAGCTGCATGTCTTCAACATAACGAGATAGCTCCAAAAACCGATGATAGTAGTCAGTGACCGTCATCTCCTCAGTCATGGTGAAGGAATCAAAGTCGGATCTCATCTTGTGTCGGATATGCTCCGGCACAAATTGCTCTCTCATAGCACTCTTCAACCCAGACCAAGGAATAGCTCCTTCCGCCTGGTAAAAAGCTCTAGCATCTTCCTTGACATTTTGCCACCAAACTGCAGCCTCACCTCTTAGGTAGTACACTACCTGCTCAACAATCATGTCCTTGGGGTACTAAACCATTTCTATGAGAGCTTCATTCTCACGGTGCCACTTCTCAAGTAGCTTTAGTTCACCTACCCCGTCATATGTGGGAGGGTTGAAGCGAGCAATGATGATGCGGAGCTAAGTTGCATCCATCGACTTCTCGTTCCCCTTTCCCACATTTTTGAGAGCTTCAAGGAGAGCCTCTTGTTGCTCAATCATGCGAGCAACCTCATCAAGAGTCATCTCCGAAGCTTGGATCTGCGCGAGAGTTCTTTTGGGCGGCATACTGAACTGACAAGAAACACGGAAACGTAAACACAAAAGCCTACAACTCAAAACGTAATAACTTTCCGCCAAAAGAACACTCGGCCGAGTATACAACCATACTCAGTCGAGTAACGACCACTCGGTCGAGTATCATAGATACTCGGTCGAGTATTCGACTCCAGAACCGAACGCCAAAAACTCAAAAACAACACTCGGTCGAGTAAAACAACACTCGGCCGAGTAGCCACTACTCGGTCGAGTATACTTCTTACTCGGTCGAGTTATCACATACAGTAGCTACTGCTACTCACTGCCAAACAATACTCGGTCGAGTGCTTGGTTACTCGGCCGAGTGCTCCCTACTCGTGGCCGAGTACCGCCCGCTCGGCGAGAGTCACGAATAGATGGGTATACAGTATAAAGTTCTCTATCATGCTCACTATTCCCGCAACAAACACATAACATCAAGGACTTTAATGCCAATTAAAATCACATCAGCCTACAATTCAAATATCAAGAACTTTAATGCCACGTTATAATCATATGAGCATACGAATCATGCATACGCTAACTCCAACATGATAAACATTCACACACCCGTCACATCCTCCATTTTTCCATCACCACATTTACAACTCTCAACACACACCTTCAACTATCAACTATTACCAACATCCATCTTCACATACATATGCATACAAAACCTAACTCTCATCACACTTCCCCATGTTACCGGCTCGAGTTAGTGAGGGCCAATTTGCGACTCCGGGACGTCTCCCGAGTCTTTGCGGTAGCTCCAAACAACTCTCCCCGGGTTCATTTTATTTAGACTCCCTAGGTTCATTAAATTCATTTGTTTAGGTGCCGGAATCTTCGGCTCTGATACCACTTTGTAACACCCCCTCATACCAAGGTGCCTTACCAGGACCACCCTACCATGAAAGTGTGTTACCATCTCGTTTGCCCGAGGTTAGTACATATCAAAAGCGTCGGAACTGAACACATTTATTAAAGTACTGTAAAGTATAAAGTTCACAACATCCAAACCCAAATACTGTTTAACAAAGTACAACTCCAAAGTCTAACAATAAAGGAAATCCAGCTAAGACTCAGACGGTGATGCTATGACTCGTGATGGCAATTCTCCCAAGATAGTCCCCAAGCTCACACTAGCAATACCTGTCAAGCCTGCTCACCATCCCCGAATGGATCACCGCAGATTCCACAAACAACAACGGGGTCAGTATTACTCAAATATTAAGACAAACAAACAGAGAAATCAACTGATCATCACCAATGCCCAATCATCCAATCTCCCACAAGAATCGACTACACACCGAAGTGTGTAGCCCTGCCAGATTACCCATCGCAACAGGTAACCTTCGCCGCCAGTGGGTGACCGCAGCCGATCCCACCTAGTCCAGCTCCTCAACGAGCGACAACAATCCATGTCCCTTAATGTGCACATCCCCTCCCGTGGCGGGTTCCACGGAGGGCGAACTAGGGTGTGAAGCCACTCCCGCAAGTGACTCCACCACAATCACAATCACATGACATCACAGCCATCTCAATCCCCTCACACCAACATCGTCACAACAATCTCCATACTCCGATGATCAACAGATAACAATAATCACAACAACATGTCTTACAAAGAACAGTAAACTGAGTAGGGAAACCCTACCTTAGCAATCAACAGTGGAATATACTCGAACAATCAGAAAGGCTCCTTTACGAAGTCTTCTCCTATACCATAATCATACAACACAATTACACAATGCACAACCCCCATATTCCCAATTCCGCAAATATACAGTAACCCCAACGAATATGAACAACATATAATTAGAACTTACCAACAGTAGGATGAAGGATTATACGCAAGAACTCCGAAGATCTCACACACAACAAAGCTATGGAATGATTAGGGAGTGATTTAGGGAGAGATTAGGGTTAACGTAGAAATGATGAAGTTGAAATGATGTTTTTGAAAACTGACGCGGGATAAAATAATCTTAAACACTCCCTAATCAAACCGTCAAAATAATACTCGCCAGACCGAATACTCGGTCGAGTAAAGTTATACTCGGTCGAGTATCCTCTACTCGGTCGAGTATTCACTATACTCGGCCGAGTATTCATCGGCAGAACCAAAACAACTCACAACAACAGCACTACTCGGCCGAGTAGGCTCTACTCGGTCGAGTAGTCACCAAAGAAAATCCGTAGTGTTACATAGTTACCTTAAGCTAGCAAAGAGACAAGTAATAACTTGAGAAAGCTTCTAAAACCCAAAATTACTCTTCATCTTCAACCACATATGAGTCACCTAACTCATCTTCAAATTCTTCACCTATAAGAAGAACAAAAACACAATTATTAAGCTTAAATTCGAAATCCTAAAAGATGAGCCTTAAAGCAAAAATTGGGGAAAATAAAAATAAAGCTTACTAGGAGATGAGGAATGAAAAGAGGATTCCAAGCATATAATTTTTATGAAATTTGGTGGAGAAATGGAGGAATTATGAAGGATTTAGGGTTTGTAAGGAGGATTTTTGGTAGGTTTTTGGTGTTTGAGAGAAGGAGATAAATTGAGAATGGAGGAAATGAAAATTGAAAGAGGAGGCAAATGGGGGGAGATGGTCGGTCCAAATGGCATGGGGAGGTTGGTCAATTGTTTACGTTTTGGGTTTGCTTCGACGGTAATTAGGAATATTCGTCGAACGCGATTTCCGAGAATATTAAAGTTCTTAAACACGATTTTACTACAAGATTATGTACTCATATGCCCAATATCCAAACTCGTTTACCCAACGACCGTAAGAAATGAGAAAATCCCAATATTACGACTTTTATCAGAAATCTATTTTATCAAAGTAAAAGGTTTAAATATAGTTTAAATTACTTTTAAACATTTCTAAACTATCAAAAGTGATTACATTACTTCAAACTAAAATAAAATTATATTTTATCAAATTATTATTATTTTAAATAAATTAATATTAAATTAAAATGGATTAAAATATTACTTTTAAAATATAATAAAGGTCTTCAAATTTACGGGGTGTTACAACGCCTTTTTAGGCCGTCGTAATGGCGATCTTAAAATCCGGTTTTCTACAACCATTTTAAAAAGCACGCCTTTTTAGGTCGTCGTAATGACTATTTTCAAACCCGGTTTTCACAACCATTTCAAAAACACCTTTTTACGAAGTTATAATCGCCGCGTCAAGACACGGATTTTAACTAATCTCGCCGACACGATGTCACTTTTAAAACCTGCAAATGACACACAGCCTTTTTTGAGGCCTTTTCGAATCCCAAGGACCATACGCCGTCTCTAGGACCACAACCTTTTCAAGCCTTTCAAAACTCGATTTTCAAAACACAGGATTTTGGATTTCAAAAGCCGTCTTTAAAAACAACACATTATTTTAGAGCCGCTATAACTCGAACTCAAACCGTCTTTTGAAAACTAACTTAAGACAACCTTTTCAATAGGCCGACTTTTGAAGATCCCTACTCTTCGGAAGCCGTCCAGAAAACGACAAATGAACCTTTTTGAAAATGTCTATTTTCGAAAATTTCAGTCCACCATTCCAATTTCGCCTCGTATCTATCGAGTCAAAAGCAAGCGTACTTATGGTTTTTACTTATTAGTCGTGTTAACTCGAGACTCGCTCAACGGCGTCACGCCATTATGTTGAACGCGAGTAAATGTCCAGTCAACACCGTCACACCATAAATCAAGTCAGCACCGAGGTACCACACACGGTTGCCCTCATCTTATTGGAGCCAAAAGTGTCTTTCCGTCTTTTGTGTTGTCTGCGTTTAGTCGTTAAATCGTGTCGGATTCGGATGTAACGTGAGCCATTTTATACCTCAGAGCCATGGCCCCGTCTTCAGCTTCATCCAACAAAACCGATGATAACCGAGTTCTCATGAGTGCTCAGCTAGCCAGCCTGCTCACAGCTCTTAAGGTCACCCTGAAACGTGTCGAGACCCGTATCGACACCTTGGAAAACAAGGAAATAGGAGAACACAACACTCCGCCTTTGACCGAAACTGAGAAAAGGCTCCAGGTCTTGGAAGAACAACTCCTAGCCAGTGGTAACAACATCAACCTTGAGAACAATCGAAGGTTCGAACCCGTTTGGGATCAACTGCCTGACAACTTTACCTTGACTGATGTACCCAAGTTTAAGGGAGTGGAGGACTCGCTCAATCACATTCGGGCCTTTACGGAATACATGTCCATCAAGGGGGGTCAAGCAAGAACTTTTCACCCGAATCTTTCCGTCATCTCTTGAACCGATTTTCCACCAATGGTACTATTCCCTCGACCCTAAGGGCATTACCACTTGGGATGAAGTCACTGTTAAATTTGCTAAACAGTACATCGACAACGCCGAAATCCAAGCCAACACCCGCACTCTTGAGGTTATGACTCAGAATGACAAGGAAGGGTTCACAGAATTCTTGACCCATTGGAGGAGGGTAAGCACCCAATTAGTTAGTAAGGCGAGTGAATCAACTCTGGTGGAGAATTTTGTCAACAACCTCCGTCCAGTTTATGCCAACCTATGGAGATATCAAAACTGTAATACTCGTCCTTTTAGAGACTCATTGACCGGCGTTGACTGACTTTAGACACCTATCTTAACCTTCGGAAACCTTGCGAGTTAAACCTTGTGACGTTGTGAACTTTAGAGTTCATGTCACTCGATATAGCGGAGGCTACTCGATCGAATAGCTTGGGCACTCGATCGAGTAGAGGCAACTCAATCGAGTAAATGGGTTACTCGATCGAGTAATGTGAGTTCAGCGGGGAATCATAAATCGTGAAATCGAGAAACTCGAATCATTTCTCCACCTTTCTTCCTAAACCTAGATGCCGTCATTTCACTTCTCCTTCACTATGGTTCATCTCCTTAAGACCTTTGAGAGTGGTTACACCGTAGGGATGGGATGCTTGAGTCGAGTAGCGGTCTTGACACCGGATTGCTTTGTATAGGTATGTTGTCATCATCATCATCGTCTTCCTTGATTTCGGTTATGGTTATAGTAGTAGTAATAGATGGTTATACTAGTTGTTATAGGTGGTTTGGTGGTTGCTTGTTATCTTATGGTCGTTCGCGGAATCGCTGTGGTTTGCTAAAGGTAGGTTTTCTTACTCAATGCTGTTGGTTGTCTAGAGTGTCTTTTGTTGTTGTATGGTTGGTTTAGTGTCGTTGTTGTAGTTGCAGATTGGTTGTTGATGTCCGTGGTCAGTTGTGGTTGTTTGTCTATGGTTCTCGAGGTGCATCCTTGGCTGAGTGGGCTTATTTGCGGGAACATGGGTTATCGCTCGAATTAGATGAGCGGGGCTTAGGTGGGAACAGCTGCAGTCTCCCACTGGCAGGACTGGACCTTCGGGCAGTCAGAGATGTGTGGTTGGTTGGAGGAGGTGGTGTGTATGTAGTGCGGTATTTTGTTGTGTCTCCTTTTGTGCTTGTTACCTCAGTTACTGACCTTGTGTGGTGTTGTTGTTTTCTCTTCTTGTGTTGTGTCTGTCGTGATCCACTATGGTGAGCAGTCAGTCTTAGCAGGTTGATGTATGGATCTTAGCTGGGTGCTTGGAGGGACGAGTTTACCACGAGTCTTGTTAGAGATAGTTTCACATAGTTGATAGTAGTCATGAGTGGTATCTTTTGTATCGTCTGTTTGGTTTAAATCACTTGTAATTATTATAACTGTTCTATTATCGACATTTGATTATTACTGTCCTCGGGCAACCAAGTTGGTAATGCCCTTATCTTCTAGGGAAGGTCTTGTTAAGGCTCCTTGGTAGATGGGGGTGTTACAAAGTGGTATCAGAGCGACGATTTTGGAACCTATAACTAATGAGCCCAATAAACGTAGTGAGTCTAATAAAATGAACCCTGTGTATGTATGTTGGGAGCCCCAGCTGATGCTTGATTTTGGTTGAGAAGGCGCCCTCATTTCAAAATCATGGCCCCAATATGCTTAAGCCAGTCACTGAGTATGGGGATATCGAGTCGGGAATTATGTGCATAGATATGTATAATAAATAGGCTAGAAATAGCTGTGATGGAGTCTGTGGTAATGTTGGTGCGTGTAAATACTATCGACGGCTTGTGAAGATTTGTGAATTGTGGAAAGTGTGTATGGATGTGATAAGAATGGTAGAGGTACTAATAGTTGCAACAGATGTTGGATAATGTGACGATGATAACAAGTTTTGAGTCGAGTCTCTATATGTGTTCTAATTGGTATAAGTTGGCAAGTAATGTTTGGGAATGCAATGGATGAATGTTGTTGTGTATTCTTGTAGTATGGCATAATTATGTTAGATATATGATTGATGAATTAATGTCACATGTTTGAAATTTTAGCAAACTTGAGTAATATATGATGGTTCATTGCTCGATGGATGCTTCGTGTAGTTTAAGCATAAGTCGAATAATTGGATTTGCAAATGCGTAAGCAAACATGGAATAATGTGTTGATTATATATGTGAATAAATTGATAGTATAGCGAATTGTCTTGCATAATGTTTGTTATAAGATGGAATGATATGTGTAATGTTCGGATGAAATAGTTGAGTTACATTTTAGTAGTAATAATGTGTCGTGATTGGATGAAATAATCTGTGACGATTTCCAAATATACATTGGAATCGACACGAGTTGTTGTTTTGTAGGAATCGTTAACTAAACTCGTAACTTTTGACCGTGTACCTAGCTTTACTTGACCGAGTACGAGTGCCTACTCGACCGAGTAGACCTTACAAGATCTAGTTATTGAGTTATTAGGTCGAAAAAGTTTGAACTACCAGCGAAAACTCGACCGAGTAGCTCCAACTCGATCGAGTGGCGGCTACTCGATCGAGTAACCTACTTACTAGATCGAGTAAGTGCTACAGTACCCGCAAATAGACGGGATTCTTATACTCTTCTAAACACCTTTCTTCTTATTTCTTCATACCTTTAAACCCTAGTTTTCCTTTAATCTCTCTCTTTCTCTCAAGAACTTGGTGATTTTGTGCTTGTTTCCTTGGTGTTCTTCTTGTTTATTTCGTCCTTTCTACCTGTTAATCATTCAAGGTAAGAATGTTCATCATTTTCTTTGTTTTTAATCAATTAGAACCATATAATATAAAGTGTTGGAGTTTTCTAAAAATTTGATTTATATACGTGTATTCTTCCATATAATTATTGTTACATGGTATAATTGCTCTAGATTGTTGATTATTGATGCTAAAAGTAGGAAAAAATTGAATCAATACAGGGGTATGTGGGAACCGAAATTTCTAGGGTTTGGGATTCAAATTGATTTTTTTGTTTGTCTTTTGCATATGGAAGGGGGAAAATTGAGTAATGTATGTTATGGGTATCATGTTTACTGTTGATTTTGATTAGTTTTGTCCAAAATTTTGCCTTAAAACTCCGTCTTAAAAGTGCCCCAAACTGAAAATCACCCCAATTCTTTATGATGGTTGCCTATTTGTTAAGCTGTTCTGAAAAGATTAATACCTTAATTTGTAGTTGGTTTGTTAATTGATGTTACCATTTTCATATTTTGATAGCTATAAAGACCATCTGATATGACTTTTGGAAGTAGTATGTTTGAACCTTTTGGATTGTTTTGGTGAAAGTGTGTATATAGTCGTTCCTTCTTTCATACATATGCATGAAAAGTTTATTTTCTTCAAGTAAGTGTCCGTTTGTGTACCTAAAATGTGTCTTGAAACAGATGCCGAGACATGTAGTTGGTACCCGTCAAAGTAAGAGGGGGAGGGCTTCTGAGCCTGAGGTTGGTGAGGGGAGTCAGGGACCCACCGTCCCACCCGTGCCCGAGCACCCTACCATAGTCTTTGCTGATTTTAAGCAAAGAGAGGCCTTTGTCGAGTTACAAAAACATCGTATGAAACCAACCCGTTGTATCGATACCACCATATTAGAGGACCTTAAGGTATAGACGGATGTGAGGCACATATTTGAGACCTTGGGGTTGACCGGTTTATATTGTGTTACGAAACATTCCTACTCCATTTTTACCTTGGAGTTCATAAGCTCTTTCCTCTATGATGCGGCGGCTAAGACCGTCCAATTTCGTCTCATGAACACTAGTTTTCTTTTGACCATGGATATGTTTGCTACCTATCTTGGCCTTGCCCGACCGGAGAAGGGAGCCCTTAGGGATATCCCAACGGAGTGTGGAGCCAATAGTTGCATACCTTGCTTTACCGATAAGAATGCCCCCACCTCTAGCAACATGTTGATAAACGATGTTCAACATGTCACCTTGAAGATCTTTCTTCGTGCCTTGACTTGTTTACTCTATGACTGGAAGGATGTGAGTAAGCTTAACTCACATGAGGTGATGTTGTTTGTTGCCTACCTTAACCCCACCTGAGCCCCGAGACTTTCTTATAGTGCCCCGACCATAGTCTGTGCTAGCCTAGCTTTGATGGCCACCTCTGGGACCCGTTACTTGAGCTGTGGTGCCATTGCCACTCAGTTGGCTGAGAGGTTGACCACCTTTGAGGCCTCCTTGGCCGTTACACCCATGGCTTCATCTGTGCCTACCTTGGACCGTGACTATTTCCTCGACCATAAATGGTTGTGAACTTTGGAGGGTGGTGGTTTGGCCTATAGAGTATGGGGTATGAGCTGGATGAGGATACCTGACCCCGAGCACCTTCTCGTGACTGAGCCTTTGACGGCGGCAGTAGTGGCAGCAGATTCTGATGATGAGGAGGAGGTTCCTACTCAGCAGTATTACCTCATTGATCCAGATATTTTGGAGGTGATGCAAGAGCCGACGAAGGGGGATCAGGCTAGACCTGAGGACTGGCAACATAGGGGGGGGGTGCGAGACGAGTGAGAGGGAGAGAGTCCCTGAGACCCAGCCAGAGTAGCCAGTGCCTCCACAGTATCAGTTTCTGATGCGTGTATTTTATATAGGTATTTTGTACTTCATTTGCACGCATTTCTATGCTTTTTGTGTAGTCTTTAGCTACAAATGTCCCCCGAATTGTCTACTTTGGTTTCTCTTGTCTTATTTGCAGGAATGAAACAAAGAGGAGCATAATCAAGCTTAATACATGTCCCTATGCATGAATTTAGGAGATTAGTTGAGTCGGAGCCTTAAGACTACTGTTTTGAGATGCACAAAGAAGTAAGTTAGCTAGGTGAGCAAAAGAAGAACTTCAAATTGCTAGTGCCTACTTTGAAGAGTCATATCTAGAGTTATACAACTTATTTTAAGGTTATTCAAATTGGAGATGAAATATTGTTCTCTTAGCTTTCCAACTCCACCGGAATCGTCCTGTTTGCCCAAGTAACGAAGAAATGGCAGCCGTTTGAAGTTCAGTGCGCGAAGCAGGAATTGTGCGCTGGAAAGTTCTCGATCGAGTACAATTGTGTTCGATCGACTCCTTTTTCTACTCGATCGAGTAGTTGTATTTTAAGGTTTACTTGATCGAGTAGATTTTCTACTCGATCGAGTGGTTTGAGCTTAATTTTGTTCGATCGAGTGATATAAAGTTACTCGATCAAGTGGTTTTGATGTTACGCGGGATTAATTAACCCGTGTTGGGCTTAATTTCGGGATAGACTTTTGTTTTCCTATTTAAGCTTTCATAATTAGGTTAATAGGGAAGTTTTTTTTACTCATCTTGGAACGCCACTTACTCTCTTAATCTCTCCCTTAAACTTTCCACTGTAACTTTTACTCTTGGATCTCTTGGCTTGGATTTTGGTTGTTCTTTACGCCGGAATCGCTTGTGATTGTAATATCTTTTCTCCTCTTAATCTTAATCTCATTACTTTCTTGCTTTAATCCTTGCTTTTTCATCTTAATTATTCTGCCCTAATATCAATTTATGCTTAATTTCTGTTATTTCATTATGTCTCTAGTTAGCATATTCATTGTTATTAATATTGACAACATTAGTAATATGAGTGGCTAAGCTCTTTTATGTTAGGACTAGGGAATCCATGGTAGGATTGTGATGATGTAGCGAATAGGCTAGACAATTTATATGTGAGAATCTGTCCCCGTGGCAATTTAACTGTATCACCAATTTAGTTGAATGCATGCTTCTAAATTATCTTAATTTGGTTAATTTCGTTCCTGGATCGGAAGATTGGAATGACAGATCTGCTATGAACAGTAGACTACCATAACGAGGATGGAAGTTAAGTTAGTGGAAATCTAGGGTAGAAAGTGGACCGGAAGGACCTTTCCCTTACCCTTCTCACAGTAGATTGTCTAGGCTATTTGCGACTGAGTCGATAAACTGCCATGGTGAACCAAAATCCTGACTTGTTCTCTCTTATTTGATCACCTTTATAATATTTTCTGTCTTTTATTGTTCTCTCTTTACTGCTCTTCCCTTTAAACCTTCATTAGTTTAGAAAACCAAACTAAAACCCCCCAATTGTGACATAGATAGACGGACTACAGATAGATACCTTGCCTCCCTGTGGAGATCGACCCTACTTGCTGCTAGCTTCTGTTAGTTGTATTTAGGTATTATTTTTGGTACAGAAACGACCGTATCAGTTTCCTAGCTACCCTTCGTTCTTCAGTCCTGAGATGAGGGTGAGTAAGCTCACGGAGAGGGTATGTACCACCTTGACGCTCTGGGACCTACATGAGATGGCTTATGTGCAGGGCATTGGGACCACCTTGGCCCAGCCGGTGTGGTGGAGGGGTGTTGGTGATGACAGTGGGGTCTTCCACTCTTTTGGGGTGTATCAGACTACTTGGGGAGAGCCTCCGAGTTACCCTTACGGTTGTTTGGCACCTTGGCACGTGGGAGCAGACTCATTGGTTGGAGCCACCGCAGGCGGGGAGACGGGAGGAGTTGGCACGTCAGGTGGAGGTGGTGGAGACCAGGAGATGGACGAGCCGGCCATGGAGTGATGATTTTTCTTTTATTCTATCTTGTTTTCATGGATTTGTAGTATTCGTTGCTTGTTTTGGTTGGTACATTAGTAGAATTTGGTTTGTATTATGGCCATAAGGCCGTATTTTGAATGTTTTAGAACTTGTGATGTAGGTGGTTAGTGTCGGGATTGAAATTTTCGACTTATTATTTGTTTCTTTGGTTTTACAACACACCCATTTGGAGAATTTTGGACCTGTGGCTACTCGATCGAGTGCCCCTCACTCGATCGAGTAACTGCAGGAGTGATTTAGGAAAACTCTGTAATCTCGACGTACTCGATCGAGTAGCTGACGAACTCGATCGAGTAACGTCAACTCGATCGAGTAACTCCCAAACTCGATCAAGTAACACTGGATAATGGTTATTCCGTTCTAATTTTGTTTTGGGTCTTCATGCTTGTGTACCTTGTTGATCATATGTTTCTTTATTATTGTTGTTGATCACGTGATTGTGTTTCAAGTACGGTTTTTATGATATAAACGTGGTTTTGTGGTTTCACCCTTGTTGACATCATATAGTAATTTGCCTCAGGTAACATGTGAACGGTGGTTTTAATTTTGTTGCTTGTTTTGTAAGACCGCATAGACAATTAATTAATGTCATGTCTGATAATGGATGGCAGAATGGGTAATCGGGTGGTTCACTATTCCGATGGTTCTCATATAAATGCATCATATCTATGTAAGGTCAAGGAAATATCATGGTCGTTGTGAGTCCCAATGTATAATATGATTTGTTTATAATATCAATGTGGAATACAAATTTATCGCCTTGTGTAGTAGTTACAGTAGTATTGATGGTGAACTTCGTGTTGGAGTATGTGTCCTCGACAATAATGCGATCACATGTTTAAATCTCATAATAAGAATACATGAGCGAAAGTAATATTTATTGTCAACTGATCCACATTAATCGGTAATGGTTGGCTGACTAGAGTTTGACATTACTGTCGTATGGCGGTGGTGATCAGTTGATCCCTTAAGGTCATACCTCTAGGGAAACATTCTTAATTGATTAATTAATTAATTGTATGATTGATACAAGTTAATTAATTCCTTAAAATTGACAAATGATTTTTTGAGTAATACTACGTATCTTATTGTAATTTGATTAAATAAGATTCATATTAAGTAATTAAATTGTTTTATTACTTAAGGTTTATTTATTATTTATGAAACAATTAAAATAAGAATGAATGGTTTATTATAAATACAAGTAGTTGTGATTTATACTTCTATGACCCATTTTAAGTTATTGTAATTGTGAATTACTAGTTAAATTTTTGTATGTGATTTATTTTGTTTATATAATGATTTTTAATAAGTTAAAAATGCTTTATTTAAATTACATGTCTAGTAACATGTCCAATATGTCACACTACACAAATTAACATTTGACAAACTTAAAATGGACCCATTTTATATGGGTGTGCCGTGTAATGGAGGGTGCAAGGAGTTGGTTGTGCTTTATTCATTTAATTAGTGGAAGGCATAATGATGACCTAAAAATCATAGGCTTGCATGCCTAGTCTCTTGAGAAGAGAAAATAGAAAAAGAATTGGGCACTCTTCCCCTATGAAATTTCGGCCACCCATAAAGAACAAGGAGAGTTTTTCTCTTCTCATTCCATTATTCATTCTTATAAAATTATATTGATAATTTTTACATTCTCTCTAATTGTTGTTGGGAAAACTTACGAAGAAAACTCACATAATCTCTAATATTATTCCTAAATTACTAGAAGTAGTAATCTCATAATATTAGTATTTTTAAAGACACAAATATTAATTTCTAGTAACTAAATTAATATTTGTATTAAGAGTGTTTCCTTGGTACAAATCCTTAAGGAGTAGATCCCATTATTGGATCTAGGGTTTTTGGGGCATTTGTATTTTTCTTTAAGAAGACTAATTTGGTAGGAGACCAAATTAGTATAAACCACTCGATCCTCATTGTAAGAATAACCGTTTTTCTTCTTACTTCGTATTTTTGTTATGCATGCATAAGTTCCTTTTAATTTATGATTTAACCAAGAAACACTTAGTTATTAGAGGTGTCTAATAAGAGATTAATGAATCTAACAATTGGTATCAGAGCGAGAGTTGTTGCATGCATAATCGGTTATTGTTTTTCCGAGTTAAAATGTTAACATATAAAACTAAAACTTTGTGATTTATGAAAATAAATGCCACGAAAATTTTGCATGTTAAACATTCTGGTCCTAAATTTATTTTAGGTCATTGCGATGATTTATGGTAATTTATTGCTCTATTAAATGATTTTTAGTATTTTTATTACATTTAATTGAATAAAATGACACTTAAAATGCTAAAATTAGTTAGACTATGATTCTGACCTTGAAATATTTACACGATCTCACGTCCATATTTTACACATTGTATGTAAAATTTCATATAAAATGGTTTTATATAGCATGATTTATGATTTTTTACATGATAAAAGTCGATTAAATAGAGGTATTTTGGTTAAAATTGGTTAGACTTCGTTTAAGCCCATGAAATTTTAGTATGTTGTCACATGCAATATTTACACACTGTATGTAAATTTTGAGATGAAATGGTTTCATTGTGCATGATTTATGATTTTTAGATGTAAAAATCGAATAAATAGTGACTATTTTATCAAAAATAGCTAAAATGAATTTTATGGCATGAAAAGTTTTCCCAATGTTGTATATGTGATATGAACATCAGATCTAAAGTTACTTGTTAAATTTCGTACGATTTTGTTGGTTATTAATTTTATGGGATATAAATTGATAAATAGCAACTTAAATAGTCACTAATAAAAATTCGACTTTTGGACTTAAAATTTGTCATTTACAGGTTCTAGAAACTTATATAGAATATTCAAAATTTTGATTTTGATTTATTGCATAATTTTATGATTAATTTGAAATTAATAGGTTAAAATTATGTTTTATACAATTTATTTATGAAATAAATTAAAATGATCTAAAGGCAAATTTTTATTAAAATTTTAGAATGTTAGGGATTTTCCAGAATATACAAAATTATGATTTTGAAAGTTTCGAATTTTTATGACTTATTGGGAATTATTTCCTTTTATTATGAATAAAAGTGTTTAAAGAGCAATAATAAAATATCAAGTTGAATTATTGTCAAATATTTAGTGAAGACTAAATTTTTGATTCCTAAGAAGGTTGGGGTAATTAACTTGAACATAGATTTGATTTATGTAATGTTTTCTGATTTTAATAAGTTAATTGTCACAATTGTCCATAAAACCGGACAAAATATACGATATTAGCTTAAATAGGGCGATTTGGCACATCACATGGCATATTTCATACATATATTAATGCTGCATTTTAAGTATGATTGTCATATTATATTTTATATAATTTTGAATTATGTAATTTGTACTTAGTATGGCCTTAGTTTTAATTGGTATTTTCCCGAAATGAATGGGGGTATCGATTCCGTTATAATTAATGTGATCTCGTATCACTTTTATTTTATTTTTCTTTTTCTTTTTATAATGTATAAAGTAGAAAAGCTATGTAATTTATTTATCCCGGAGATCCTTGAAGACGGTGCAATTCGAGAAGGTGTTCCGACAAAGACCGTGTTGTCTTGGAGTACGTGCCATATGAAGTTCAAGGGACCAATGGAGTTGGTTTCCGAATTTGTAAATAGTTTATTTAATTTCCTTTTTTTAGGAAAGACATACTATGATTTTATTGTTTTTGCTTTGCATTTGTTTTATATGTTTGCATGCATAGGCAAATCGCCATAACTACACATGCATATTATTTTATCGTATCATCGACCGTGTCAATTATAATTATCGCTAGTTCACCGCTTTAGTTCACTTAAAATGAGATAGATAATAAATTGACATGACCTCTCACAAAATAATAATTGAGGATTAGCCTTACCAAATAGTAGAACCATGAGCCCCAATTTCATAAGGAAGTAGGCTCGGCTCTCCGGGGTGCTAAACTTGTTACGTTGGGTAAGTGGGTGGTAAATTGTTACTACATCGAAATTTTGGATTGAGCTCAACGGAAGTATTCGTGACCGTAGTCGCATGTGTTCCGGGCTAAAGATAAATATTAAAGTAATTTTATCGACCGAGAGTTCTAGAAGTAGAATCGATTAAAGAGTTAATCCACCGAGTTATATTGATTCGGGATGAATCGGCTCAACGTGCCCGAATTGATATGAATTTGGATCTCGGGATCATTTATAATAGTTGGGTAGAGGTCGCTATATAAATACTAAAACATTATTAAATGTTTTATATATATAACGATGAATGTTTGATTTTCCCACTATTTCGTTGTTTTATGTTGTTCTTTATTATCGCTCCTACTCATATATGATATCAATTTGATTGTAACACGAGTCTCCGCTAAACCACTATTACTTACGACAAATAGAATCTCTTTCTAAGATGAACCGTATCATAGGTTGTGGACTAGATCCATAGGAATCGTTCTATTCCATAGAACTCAATAGGAATCGTCCTACGCAACTATAAGATTAACATCTTAAAATTCCTTACATACCTATACTCTCTTGTGAAGAATATGAATAGAAGTAGTACTTGATCAAAATATGTTTTGATAATATCTTCTATGCATCCACGGTTCAAAAGTGTTATTGCTCAAACTAAACACTTGTCATCAAAACACTTAAGTTGTTAAGCACATGACAATGTAAAATTGGTAAATTAATTTGTGAGAAATTTTGATTGACCAAATACCACTATAAAGTTCATCCTTGTGAAGGATTAACTAGGAATTTATATGAAGATAAGTCTTCATCGAGTAAAAATTCTTGAAGTGAGTGGGAGCAATAAGATGTAAAGTATCTATCTTAATTGTTAAGGATAGAACTAGGCTCGAAAGAGAAGGTGTTACACACTAAAATAGAGACAAATCCCTAATAAGTAAAGATCAAGGAAGTTGGTCGTGTGACACCAACATATTCCTTCTTGAATATGTATGACATTGACATTGCAGTGTTATAGTGTACTCATTGTATAAGACTCAAATTGGTGACCCCAATTATTTCTCAATTCTCGATTAAAATTGCATTTAGAGACTAGTTTTGACTAGTGTCCCAACCATCTGATTGGGAATCTTTTGGTATGTATGCGAATCTTGTATTCAAAGCAAGATTAATTCATGACTTCTTTCCAGAAAAGAATTATGAATAAAACAAGATATTCGCCCTATTTACACTTTGAAGTGTATGGTCGAGTACAATTTCAATCAAAAGGGGTTATTACTTCTTCATCTCTTTTACCAACGAACTAGGTAGATACTTGGTATCCACATAATGAGGTAAGAAGAGAAAATCTTTGAATAAGTTCAATGAATGTTTAAAAGTATCATAACTTAGAGATTATGACCAAAGTATTAGTACTTTGTTAATATTGGGATCAATAAAGTGAAGACATTTATATGCATCAAAAGGAGTGTGATATGGTATCACAAGGTCACCTTCATAATATTAAAAAGTGACAAAGAATCCTATACGATATGATTGTATCTTTACTATAAAATTGGAAGTTGTTTCTATCACAGTTTGTCTAGTATTTATTTAATCCACTAAAACAAAACATAGTTAAAGCAATCAAGTACAATTCATATATGATATGATTAGGCATGGTACCTAAGTTGTAGCTTGTTTCGAAAGAAAACGTGTGGTCTCTCTTCCTACATGATCACAAGAACAAAGGGTTTGTGGTTCGTGATGCTGTCTATTAGAGAAAAGAGTATTATTTCTTATAGACAGAGTGGGAGAAAATGTTCAAGAGCCACAAAATGAGAATAAGACGTAGGAAGATGTTCCTTCTTGGTCAAAATCAGTAATTATTTCTTCGAATTCTAAGTTGACAGGAGTCATGTTATTTTTGAAAGTAACAAACCTGTAACTTATTTAGTTACTTTATCTAGTTTCAACTCCGCAAAAGTCCGAAGTAAGCATAAACATGAAAATGTTTATTTAGCTTGGTTGGTTGGTGGCAAGGGTTTTTGCACGCAACAACAATGCTTCATTGTATTCAGATATGATTTGCTATAGTCGGATTTTAAAATCATCTTGCATGAGTTTTGTAAATCGCAACTATCCTAAAGTAGGATGCGAACTTAAGAGGAAGTCTTAAGTAGATGTCAAAGAGTTGAATTGTATGTTTTGATCATGTGATAAACATTTCTCGAATTGTCGAGTAGTTCTGTTTATACATGGAGTTTAGTGGGAGTAATGTGGTGTTATTAGTCTTATATGAAAGGGACATATTGATCATTGTGAATGATGGAAGACTTGGGAGAAGAATAATACATCTCTAAGGTATCCAGACCTATAAAGATAGTTCTGAGAGGATATTAGCGTTAAATGAATATTCTTATATTGATAAGAGTCTAGTCAAGTTCAAAGGTATTGAACATGTAGAAATTAAATCCACTTGCTTCCGCTGCGGGAATAATTCATTACGCTTAGATGTATCACCATTCTTAAATTTCGTATGCTTGGAGTATGACGAAAAGTTACAAATCGAATTTTTGAGGGAAGTCACAATATAGCCATATAGTTCATTGGTTAGTTCTCTTGGAGCACTAAAGAAATGAAGCTAAGTGATTAGAATTGATATGGATTTATGTGCAAGGAGTTACACGATAACCATATTCTATTCACACTAGGATGGTTAGAGAACCATCTTGGCTATATTAATTAAGGAGGATATCTGCTAGATACGCTCTGGGCAGTAGAACAATGAGAGATTTACAATGAAAATTGAGTACACTTGCAATTATAAAAAATGCAAGTAGGAAGGGATGTTATTAGAATTCGGTTTTATGAATTGGTGGAACCATGGTAGTTCGTTCCAACAACCGAAGCTCCTATCCCTGCACACTGTAAGGACAGTGGGACTGATTCGAAGGCTAAGGAACCTATCTCTAGATTGGATCTGGACATGTACTCAAAAGGTTGTTATGATAAAGATTACACAAAGGGAAATAGTACAAGGTTAAGGAAAGTGCAAAGTGTTGCTAAAACTTGTTAACCAAGGCCTTTTAATAGGCTAAGCATGATAAGTCATTCCATTTCAATTTAGTTGAGATGTATAGTTTTATTCAATATTGAGTATGGATTATAGATTATGTAGTAATTGATATGGTATCAATTTTACATATGTGATAATGCATTCATCGTTTGAGTTTTATTAAAACTCTTTTATTACTTTGTTATATCCAAATAGGTTGTAAGGACAACGTTGAACCCTATTAAAGTGAACTGGATTAATATAGTATTGGCCCCTAGTTGCTTATATGCGGTGACGGTCTCGAAGTAATTAGAGTGTGATGCGATTGATGGCAAGTTCAAGTGCCATAGAGTCATGAGAGATGACTAGTCGATCACATAGGCAGACTGTATGGGACACTCTATCGGGCAATGACCGCTTATAGAGTTCTGGCAATTTTTATAGCCTAGTCGTGCAAGAGCTGCTATAGTATTCTTATGAGTCGATTCTTTGACTAAAGACTGTTCGCCTAAAATGGCACATTTTCAGAATGACTATGATTTATGTTCTATGACCTTCGTAATTGGGGTTAAATGGGCATGATTTGGGTCATGATGAGTTGTGGCTATTCGAAGGAAAGAGTGCAATAGGAATTGTCCATCCCTAGTCAGGGTTATCTTATATCTCAAGCCCACTCGAGGAGTAATGAACTGGAAATACGTGGCCACGCTCGGAAGGTATCTACGGTAGATAATTTCGGTCAGACAGTTATTCTCCGGATCGAGAAAACCACTCATGATATGATCAAGTGCAAGTACGACCTGCAAGACACCTTGCATTGAATGGGAGATAGTAATAGGATAAGAGAATTGGTGACGCACACTTGTCGTGGACAAGTGGGAGATTGTTGGCGTATGTGTCCTCGACAATAATGCGATCACATGTTTAAATCTCATAATAAGAATACATGAGGGAAAGTAATATTTATTGTCAACTGATCCAGATTAATCGGTAATGGTTGGCTGACTAGAGTTTGACATTAATGTGGTATGACGGTGGTGATCAGTTGATCCCTTAAGGTCATACCTCTAGGAAAACATTCTGAATTGTATGATTAATACAAGTTAATTAATTCCTTAAAATTGACAAATGATTTTGTGAGTAATAAGATAATTACTGATGCGTTTATTTTATATAAGGTTTTTACCCTATATTTAGAGGCATTTCTGTGTTATTTATGTGGCAACTAGCTACAAATGCCCCCGAATAGTCTACTTTGGTCTATCTTGTATTAATTGCAGAAACGAGCCGGAAGGAGCATAATCGAGCCTAAACTTGTCCCGTTTGCATGCATTTTGGAGAAAGAAGGATCGGAGCCTAAATATTTTTGCCCAAGGATGCGTGAAGTGATCCTGGAGGATGTTTTGAGTTGATCTACGTTGTAACAATGCTTTCATACTCGATCGACCAAGATTGGTTGTCAAACCGGCCAATCGAGTAGCTATGACGCTTAAGTTCCTCGATCGAATGCTTCCTTATGCTCGATCAAGATGGGTATCTTTTGAGTTCCTCGATCGAGTACTTATGTTACTCGATTGAGAGGTTTGTTGCTTTTTGTCCTCGATCGAGTGGTTTGATTCTACTCGATCGAGAGGTTTAATCTATTATGCAATCTTTTAGCATCTTTCGGATATTTTAATTTGTAACTGAGAATAAATAAGAAGGTAGGGAACGACGACAAGGATCTCTTCTTCTCTCTCATCTCCTCTCTTAGAACATTACTCTTTAGACCTAAATTTTCTATTGCTCCCAACTCTCCTTGTAATCGGTATTTCTGATCCTGAATTCTTTTACTAATTATTATTGCAATATTTATTTCTTGTTCTATTCATATCTTCCCCTTTACTCTTTCTCTTGTCGTGCTAAGTAATTTATTTATTATCTTAGGTTTAACTGTTATGGTTATTGTTACTATTCTCTCAACACTAATTATACATAACTAATCTCTTATGTTAGGACATAGGGGAGCCATGGTAATTAGGGAGATTATGAATAGGTGAATAGGGCTTGGTATAAATTGTGTCTATGTTGTTAATCATTGCATTTAATAGCGATTAGTTACTTGAGTCGACGAATTTAGCTAATTGATTTGGTACACCTAGACCTAGATCGAGAGATTGGAAGGGGTAAGACTTGCAGTGAACATTAGGGCATTCTAATGAGGGTGAAAGCTAAGTTAGTAATGTTTTAGGGCGAATAGCGGACCGAGAGGACCTTTTCATTACCCTGCAGACCGAGTTTATGTTGACCTAGAACCTAGATTAGAATCCTACAAAACCGTGGTGAACCAACTGTCCTAGCTGTTTCTCTTTATCTGTTAATCTTTCTAAGTTTAATCCTTGTTCCCTTTTTCTCTCCTCCTTTATACCTTCGTAGTTTAGTACCGAAATAATCAAAACCCCCCAAAGAAACAGTCACTCAGACAGACTTAATTAGCTTATAAAATTCCCATCTCCCTGTGGATTCGATACCCGACTGCCTCTGCTACATTTTATAGAGTCAAAACGGTCTTATGGTGGTTATGGATCCATATCTGTGTCTGCATGATGTTTTTATTGCATTTCAGTTTGCACGTTTATTCATTTTCGCATGCACTATTGTTTCAATTCAAAAACATTTTCATAAAATCAAAAAATTTCACGTTTATTTTTGCATTTAGGTTGAGTCGGAACGTTGAGACTTCTGTGCTACTTTGAGTCCTTTACCCTTGCCTTGCACGTATATAACATTTCTAGTGGCATAGTAATTTGCATAGTCTACGAGTTTTTTTTTTAACTTATCTGAACGAATAGAGTTGACTCTCTTATTGGCAAGCTACATATACTTTCTAAGATTTAGAGCTTGATAAACTGGTGACATTCATGACCGGTTTCATTTAAGATGTGAGTAGTACTCTCTATAAGACATGTAACCTCAATTTGCACAAGCATGGCGCTCTTGTCTTAGTACCTGTATGCATTCGTTTTGCGGTGGTGACACACGTGGAGAGGTAACTTACAACCCTTCTTACATTACTACCCATTGACTTCACATTAGCCAAATTTGCCTTTTGACCCCCTAACTACATCCAAACTTAGCCCGCCCTGTCAAGCTAGTTCAGTGGTTTTTGCGGGTATGCTGTTATCCATGTCAATTTGGCTCCGTTTGAAAGATTTGAAGTTGGTAGTATGAAATGAAAAAGAAATATGGAAAAGAAAAAAAAAAAGAAAATCGAAAGAAGCAAAAAAAAAAAAAAAAAGAATCATGTGAAATGTTACAGTTTATGACTCCCATGCTTATCATTATTTCTCATGGGGAGTCCTTTGTTGATGTGAGTGATGTTCTACCACAATGGTACAGTTTCTTGTTTTGTATTGAGTAGTGAAGCGGAATGAGTTTATTATTTGGTTATGGTTGTACTAGCTTGGCTTTACCTCCACTTATCCAAATTGTTTTTGCCCCTTCTTACCCAATAACCTCACCTCATATTATATGTAAGTCCTTGGCGTGTGTCTTGGTCCTGATTGGTTGGAATGCATATGTACACTCGGTAGAAATCGGTTCCATGTTAGCTGCATGCATGTTCTTATGGGTCGAGTTAGGTGAGCGTCTTTATTTCTTTCTATCTCGTACAATTATACTCACCTTGTGCTTAGTTTGTGTGACGAGCGACCCGTGAGAGTCCGATATATATGAGTCTTGCAAGGTTGACGGTCAGTAGTTTAAAACATTGATTTAACTCGTTTGCACTTGACCTTTTGCTACTTTGTTATTTGTTGCATTAAATTGGCTTGGGTGGACGATTTGTAGCTGGTAAGTTGGTCCCATTCCTCTAGTTGTCTTTAGTTACATTTATAGTTTCCTTGGGGACAAGAAAAGGTTTGGTTTGGGGAGATTTGATGCGTGTATTTTATATAAGGTTTTTACCCTATATTTACAAGCATTTCTGTGCTATTTATGTGGCGACTAGCTACAAATGCCCCCGAATAGTCCACTTTGGTCTATCTTGTATTAATTGCAGGAATGAACCAGAAGGAGCATAATCGAGCCTAAACTTGTCCCATTTTCATGCATTTTGGAGAAAGAAGGATCGGAGCCCGGGTATTGTTGCCTAAGGATGCGTGAAGTGATCCCGAAGGATATTTTGAGTTGATCTACGCTGCTACAATGCTTTCATACTCGATCGACCAAGATTGGTTGTCAAAACTGGTCGATCGAGTAGCTATGACGCTTGAGTTCCTCGATCGAGTGCTTCCATATGCTTGATCGAGATGGGTATCTTTTGAGTTCCTCGATCGAGTACTTATGTTACTCGATCGAGAGGTTTGTCGCTTTTTGTCCTTGATCGAGTGGTTTGATTCTACTCGATCGAGAGGTTTAAGCTATTACGCAATCTTTTAGCATCTTTCGGATATTTTAATTTGTAACTGAGAACACTACTCTTTAGACCTAAATTTTCTATTGCTCCCAACTCTCCTTGTAATCGGTATTCCTAATCCTGAATTCTTTTACTAATTATTATTGTAATATTTATTTCTTGTTCTATTCATCTCTTCCCCTTTACTCTTTCTCTTGTCATGCTACCTAATTTATTTATTATGTTAGGTTTAACTGTTATGGTTATTGTTACTATTCTCTCAACACTAATTATGCATAGCTAATCTCTTATGTTAGGACATATAGGAGCCATGGTAATTAGGGATATTATGAATAGGTGATTAGGAGTTGGCATAAATTGTGTCTGTGTTGTTAATCATGTTAGGTTCATATACCTAATATTAGACTTTTCTAATGGTGAATAAATTAACATCTTAATACAAGTTCATGAAGATCTTGTGCATGCATAACTAAATAAGAGATTAAAGAAGAAAACAATGTTCCTTACATAATATATGGTTCGAAATAAGGGCACAAATAAGGATACCTTCCTTATTTGTTCTTGAGCTTAAAAATGGATGATCCTCCAACCTGAAATATAGAGATACTCCTTAACAATTGCACCCAAGACTATTTCCCTTAAAACAAATATATAAATTAACTAGACAGATATATTAGTAACCCTTAAATGATTCTAATAATATATCACTACGCTAGTAATAATATTTAAATTAATATTAGAATATATGATGAACAAATTTGGAGATTCTAAAACTATTTTAGAGAGATGATGGAGAAGAGAATAAGAATGATAGAAAAATTGTATGAATGAAAAATAGAGAACAAATTCTCTACGTAAGAGGGGGGGAGCCGGTTTGGGGGTCATGGAAGGCCAATGCTGTTGGAGTTTGTGTCCTCCACAATAGTGCGTTTACATAATAAATCTCATTAAAGGAATATCATCAGATATTTAATTATTTGATCATCGTCAGTTGATTAACGTAAATCGATAACGGTTGGTTGACTAGAGTTTGACGTTATTGTCGTGAGACGACGGTGATCATCTGACCCCTTTCGTTCACACCTAAAGGAACGAACCCAATTGACAACTAATTAATTGTATGAGATACAATTTATTTAGTCCCTTGATTTATAGACTAAAAAGCCAGTCGATTATTTTTAGAAAGATTTCGAGTTGCGAACTCGAGGCACGGCAGTTATTATTTAATTATGCGATAATAGAATAATAAATTTTGGAAGACGGGTTTTAGTTAATTAATTGTTAATTCACTAAAATTGTACTAATTGATTAATGTGATTAATATTAGTACGTAAATAATATGTGTAGTGGTACACGTATATTTACGGAGTGATTTGAACGAAATTAATTATGGAAGTATTTAAACATGAAACGATGTTTAAAATAAAATTTACACGTATTTGTGCGACAAATATAAGAACCAAAATGGACCCGTAAATGGGACATTGGACCGTGTAAATGGAGTATAGTGGATGATTATAATCATAATCATTTCACTTTACTTGTGTTTTCTTCCATACGTTGTCATAACATCTTTGTGCATGTGACAAAAGATTGGACAATATTGAAACAAATCAACTCCTACACACTACATACTCCACCTGTCCTCTTCCCCTCCATATAGACCAACACATTGTTCTTTTATTTACTACTTCATTTGTACACCATTTTGCATGTGTGAATAAAAACTTGTTGGTCTTTCTCTCTAAAAACCAATAAAATCATTTACTAAGTTGTTAGTAAAATATATATTATTACTAAGAGTGTTAGTAATATTATAAATATTATCAAGGGTATGTTTTACAAATATCTAGTTAGTATTTGTAAGATTATTTGGGTGATTTGTTCTTGGGTGCAACTTGAACGAGACTTTCTTTTTGAAGGTTTTTCAAGGAGGATCGTCCATTTCTTTTTAGCTCAAGAACAAAGTAGGTAGGTGATCTAGTTTGTGCTCATATTACCATAAAATCAATGTAAGGAAATTGTTTTTCCTTAACTTTCATTTTTATGCTTTTATATTTGCATGCATGTTACATAGATCACTAAAATGATAAATTATGAGATAATTTAATTTTTATTAGAGAGTCTAATATGGATCTATGATTTTTCAAGTGGTATCAGAGCTTAGGCTTGTAATTTACATGTTGATTTTAAGCATATTAATGAATTATGAGATAATTTATATAAACTCAAAGATTGTGTTAGAAGAGCTTTTAGCACGAAATTTTTGGGGTATGCATACCTACTGATGTCAAAAGATTTGTGGTAAAGTTTGGTGATTTATGAAGTTGTTTTGCTATTTTTAATGATTTTTGGTTGAAAACCGAGTCAAAATGCCGTATTTTAGTTAAGAATTGACTAAAAATAGTTAAAAGTTGATTCGGGCCATGGAATTTTTATGGTATTTCATGCATGTTTTCTACTGATTGTATGCAAAAGTTTGAAGGTTGGTTTGAATTTTTGCATGTTTATTGATTTTATGAGATAAAAGTCGATAAAAGTGAAATAAATTAATCATAATTTCGAAACAATTGATTCTTCCCTTGATAAATTTATGTACATTTGAAAATATTATTTAAAAGTTAAAAGTGAAATTTAAAATGTGTTTTCACCTTGTTTTGATGTTTATTGGTTTTAGTGGTTAAAAACCGATAAATATCGATCTTTTTCTTCATAAATTTTATCCGGATTTTTGGGGCAATTTTTCTGACATTTAGTTGTTCTTGGGAGTGTTCAAGAATACTTAAAAATTTTTTTTCATTTTTTTTGGGTAATGTTTCAATTATTTTGGATTTTTACTTAAAAATTATGATTTTACCGATTAAATTAGCAAAATATCACCAAATCAAACTAATTATTCATCATAAAATTAGTGAGGACTAATTTTGAGGTCCAAAACAGTTTGGACAATTACTTTGGACTTAAATGAAATTTAAGAGTTGATTATTGATTTTTACATGTTAAAAATCGATTAAATCCACAAAACCCGAGATGGATACCAACGATTGATGGATAGGTCGATTTTGGCATCATTTTACAGCATTTTAAGCATATTTATTTAAGTTGAATGAATGATTGTCATTTATTTAAAGTATTTATCTTATTGTACCTAGTATGGCCTAGTTTATTTTAATCGTTATTACCCGAAATGAATGGGAATAGCGATTTGTTTGTTATTAAATACGATCTCGTATCGTCGGTTTGTAATTACTTAATAGTTTTATTTATTTTATTAATTAATGTATAATAGGAATAGCTATGTAATTCAATTGTAATAGTTATTCTTACCGGCGTTTCCAAAAGACGGATTACATCGAAACGGAGTCTATTTTTGGAAGGTGTTCCAAATCCCACAAGAAGAAGCCACTTTTGGAATGAAGAGGCAAGGGACCAAGGAGTTGGTTTCCGAAATATAATAGACTAGTTTTTATTAACTAGGTGGCCATACTAGGATTTATTCATATGCTTACTTGTTTGCTTGTTTTATTCTCGCGCATGCCAAAATCGCCATTCACATGCATTTTATCTTCGCGGTTGTCAATTCACGTCATTTACATTCGCCAACTTAGTTCACTTATAGGGAATTTATGACTAAATTGACAAGATCTCTCACATAACTAAAACTGAGATTAGCCTTACCAATTAGTAACACCTATGAATCTCTTGTTCATTAGAGCCACGCTCGCCCAAGCGGGGTGTTCTCTTTTTACCTTGAGTAAGTAGGGTGGTAAGCGGTTATCACCCGCCAAAATTGGTTGGACTCAATGGGATATAAGACGGTCTTGTGTTCCGGGACTAGTAGATGAATTTAAGGAAATTCGTCGACCAAGAGTTCTAGAGGTAGAATTAGTCAACGTGACTTACCGAATTTACACAATTATGGGATGTTTCGCCCAAGCGATGCTCATTTTTGTTTAATATTTGGGTCTTGGAATCATTTATATAATTTAGTGAGAGATCATTATATAAATGTTAAAACTTGTTAAAGATGTTTCACAAGTAAAATTAAAACATTGAATGTTAATTTTTCCTATTTTTCGTTCATTCTCATAAATGTATGGCGTCGCGCACTTCATCCTCCTTTCTCAATTTATTGTTATACTTTTTTCATTCTTTCATAGAAAGCGGTTTCTTTGAAGGAATTAATGATTGGTAACATGATTTACCAATTCACCTACATTAGCTTACAACAATTTTTGCGATTATTATACAACGTAATATCCATACATATTAAAAAGAGGTTTCATGTTGCAAACTCATATTACGAGTTTAAAAGGAAGTCACATTTTATCAAGAGAGTCTTGATTTCGGAAGTGACACCTCTGTCATGATGATGACATATTAGTTTTAATTACTCAAAGAGTAATTTAAATGTTTGCGAAAAGAGTTTTCAAAAACACAAAGAATACTCCAATATGATACCGTCAAATGGCTCAATTCGAGAAAGGCCAAATCGATTATTTATGCACTAAAGAATTTAGGCATATGATAACAATTGAACGGTTAGGTAGTCCAATTTCGCAAGAAGTTGAGATTTTGCCACATATTACACTCACTTTATAGTAATTCACTCTTAATAAGTGTATAAAATATCACGAATGACATGAAGAGAGGTCTTCATGAGATTAATTTTTGCTTGATTGAAGCAAAGAGGAATGTGAAAGTGAGTGGGAGTTAAGAAGTATCAACCCTAGATGTATGCGATAGAACAAAGTTGAAAGAGACATCTACTCAATGGATAGGCTAGTTCCACTATCTTGGTATGAGATACCAAGTACGAGTCATTTCATTGTAAAGAAGTTAACATGAATTGATAAAACGTAAGACGTCTAGCATAGGACATTTTTGTATCGAAGTGGTGCTAGAGTAGCAATGACAAATGTACCTAAATTTAGTTTTAAAAGAATGTAATCATCTATGTTTATACATAGAAGGAATCACTCATGTGATTTAAAACAAAAGGTTGTACCTAATCCTATGATAACTTGGTGGTTGGTTTAGACCACTCAAGTTAGAGAAATTTTACATTCTTCACGAAAACTAAATATTATACTATCTTGTAGATTTTAAAGTCTCTCATCCGGTGAACCCAATTGATCAAACCTCAAGTAAATTCGTTTAACATATAAATGATTAGCACATCGTATAACCATTTGATTGAGAATCTTATGGTATGTGTGCATGTATTATGTTTTCTTTTTCAGAAAAGAAACACAAATAGTGACGTGATTGACCATATACATACGGATGTGTAAGGCAAATAGTAGCTTTTATATACTTCGTTACTTTTACCGTAATGTTAAGTAGATATGAATACCTCATATCTATTTAATAAGACATAAAAGTGATTTTTGAAACGTGTAATATTTTCAAAATGAAGTAGTAAAGCAAAAGCACGGCAAGATCAAGATGTTGATCGGAAGTTTCAAAGTAATGATTTTGAAGATCAAATGGGTAATATCAAGTAATGACCTTGATGATCACTAAGAAGATTGTTAACCAGTTCACATATACCTTCTTCTAAGGACACCATAGAGTATTGTGTAGTCAAGAAGATAAACCGAACTTTATGTGATATAGTTTGAGATTTTTCTCAATTTTGTAAGTGTGGACATGGGCCACGTCTCGGTCCTTGGATTTGGGGGTCCACCTACCGGTCCATAGTCACGGGCCACCTGCACGCCAGGCCAATCTGTGGACATGCAGCGGTCTCTTGAAAGCCACGCTCGGCGGCGTAAAAATGCTTTCGACCGGATCGTTTTAGATCGGTCGGTTTCGTCTCGGTAAAGGTCTCGAAACGATTAGAGATGTTCGGAGTCGCCACCAAGCATTTGTGGGATGCTTGGAACCCGTTCGAATTCCACTTTATGCCTCGGTCAAATTGAAGCACAAAGTTTCTAAGTAAGAGGTGAAGGTACGTATTGGGAAGCCTTTAATTAGACACCCAATCCCGCCCGCGTTAGCGGCCTCTACTGATCGATCTTGGTTGGTTGAATGCAAAAGTTGATAAAACGGTTTAAATGAATGAATGCGCATCCAATAATTTAAACCTAACATGTGAGAGCTTTCTAAGTAGGTTGATTTAATCCAAGTATCAAGTATAAGATGTCAAGTTGGATTAATGATTGATTTGCATGCGAGACGGAAATTAAACATCCATTTACCGTATTAGGTTTATGGTGCATAACATGATCCATTTGTCTTATTAAGGCATTTTGCAAATGTAGTTTTGAATGAATCGATAGTCATCTGATCCGTCCTATATCCGAGTTAACCGGAGTCGGAACCATCCTAGACTCATGCTGGAAAAGGGAACAGGTTCTGTACTAGACGGCTACATGAGGCGCGAGCCAGCCGACGGTATAAGGGGCCTCTTCTTGGTTCTGAAAATGAGGAATGGAGGGCCTGTTTAGGCGCGGGTTAGCCCACGGTTTATGTGCCGTGTTCTGACTTTTTAGAAAACGTTATAAAACGTGTTAAAAGATGGGTATTTGAACCCGGTTTGATTTGAAAGGGTCGTTTAGACCGCATTTGTTGATTTGAAGAACTAGACTCGAATAATCATCATTATTTTGATAATATTCGGTGTCGGGTTCGAGTTGACAAACTTGACATGAATAGTTTGGAAAATAATTATGAACTAATTGTTTTAAGTTCATTTGAATGTTATTAGTCAATACTCATCATCGTACCCGGGTTAAAATCCGGCATGGTATGTAGAACCAAGGATGACTTTGTGTTGGGGACTAATATGTTTATTTTTAGAAATGTAAAGAAATGAAATAAAAGGTTCTAAAATACCTTTTAGATGTCATTAACCAAATATTATCACCGAAACACGGATTTATCCGTCATGGTATGAGGAACCAAGGCTGAAAAAAGTTTTATGGTTAAAACAAATGAAATGAAATAAAAAGGGTTCGAATATATTTGAAATGGTAAAAAAAAACCAATTACAAATATGAAAATGAATTAAAGGGAAATGACCAGAACAAACACGGTTGATCTCTGACCTGGATACCCCATTTAGGCGCGGGCTAGCCGGCGAACCAAGGGGCTTCTATCTCAGGCCAAAAATCAGTTTTGGCTCATTTACTTCATGGTTTGGTTCATGTTATGCACGTTTTAGCATGTTATAGTCATGAAACAAATGAAAATATAATAAAATAGGATTTTTACACCCTCATACTTACATGTTTGGTTATGGCGAGTGACCGACGTAAGTGCAACAACTCGTTTGGTCGGAAAAACTCGGTTTAAAACCGTTTTGGTAAGTAAAAAAGAGTGTTTTAAGATTAGTGATGGTATAGTGGTCGAAATGGTCGGTCAAGTGATTTAATGCACGATGACGGTACCAAAAAATGTGTAAGGCTTGTATTTACGATCGGTAGGTCGTAAATACGCGTCGGATTGTGACTTAAGAAGTCGAGTCGAGAATGTTAAGGGAGAAAAGAGGGGGCGGACACTCGCGTAAGTCTCAAATGGGGGGCATTTGAGGGGTATTTATAGGGAAATGAGTGGTTGTGTGAGTTTTGAGCGACGTGGCCACTTGGGCTGCTCAAAGAGGCGCGAGCCACGTCGCGGTTCTTCGAGTTGTCTTGGCACTTTCACAACAAATGCAATCATGATTTGTTCTATCCTAGGTTTTGTAGTCACATGTTTGGTACTTGACCAAACATGAATCCGGGAAAACTTAAGGTAGAAGGTTTGAAATGTTTTGTTTTTGGTGGTTGACTCGGTTTGACTCGTTGTTGGAGTCGGGATTTGAATTTTTGAGTCGGTTTTTGGTCCGGTGTCGGTTTTGACTCTAGTTAGTTTCATTGCAACCCCGTCGTCGTGCATTAAACACTCCAGGTATTTTTGAAATGTTTTATTTTCGAAATCGTTTTATGTTTTCCGACGTAAAGTTGTACACAAACTGTCGATCAAACACCGCGATTCCAAAACATGTTATAGTCCGATAATCATCGGGTGTTTGTCGGAGTCTCAGCAGATACTGGGTATCTACAATAAGCTATTTTCTCACTAAAAGTTTAAAACCCGACTATAATGGCCTAAATGACTCCATATGAGATATGGATAGGGTGAGTCCTTAACTTGTCATTTTTATACATTTGGGACCATAAATGTTTATGTTCAGAACCAATTTGTGTATTTGTGAGGGTTATCCAAAATTGAATCACTTGGTTTTTACTCCTCCGAAACGATAACAAAGAGTTTGTAGCTCATAATACTGTCTTTCCAGAAAGATTTTCATTTTCTGGAAGACAGAGTGGGAGAAATTTTGAACTTACGGAAGTCCAAGACCCACAAACTGAGTATAATGCAAGAAGACGTTCTTTATTGTGGCTCAGTGGTTATAAGGAGATAATTTTGCGATAATATTGCGTTACTTTTCAAAAGTGGCGAATCTTAAACCCTCATCAAAGGCTTTTATATAGTATGAACTCTATGTGATGGCGTGTGACCATGCAATTCAAATTGATCTCCTTGCACACGATGCGATAAGGAAGGAAACACGAGATGTTTTCGAGACTTGATTTAAGGTGAATACTTTGGTTGGTTACCTTGATCTTGTCGTAAAGGTTAAGTAAGATGTTCAAAATTTGGGCTTGTTATAGAGAGTTTGTGACAACCCAAATGCCTTTATCAATTCGTATGGTCTTAGCAATATAGCCTCTCATGAGGATGAGTTTAGGCAAAAGGATAACGAAACTTTCTCCTTGAATGTATCTTATGAAGGGAGAAGTTTTGTTGATGTTGTCAATGCTAAGAAGCCTAGCATGCTTGAAAGATCCCTTTTGTGATCTATATACGTCAAAGAGTTGGAACTTTGGGTTCAATCATGTAGTCTATCAAAACGGTATTACTCAAGTGTCGAGATAACATGATGATACATGGAGTTTAGTGGGAGCTAAAGTGAGTTTCTTAGTCTAAAATATGTGCTTGACATATTATTGACTAGAAATGTAGCTAAGGTGATATTTCTTAGTCTAAAATATGTGTTTGACATATTAGTGACTAGAAATATTCTCGGGTGAATACTTGAGAGTAGCATGGCGCATATTAAATATCCGGATCTAATGAGATAGATCTCTATGGATATTAGCATTATAGTCAAGAGACTTATGTGATAAGATTTTTGACTCGTTCAAGTTGTTGAACAATTAATATGATCTCTTGTGCTTCCGCTGCAGGATCTATTAAATATGCTAAAAGCTTCTCTCGTCGGGACTTATCATGTTGAGAATATGAGAAGTCACTACCAATCATTTCCTAGTCAGTGTCACTAGATGATTATCAAGAGCATCCTTGAGTACTTGAGAAGCACTGAGGATTTACTCTTGTAGTTTGGAGGAATTTATGAATTTTGTGTAAAAGGATTACACGGAAATATTCCTATACTTATAAGATGTTATGGGCCTCGTTAAGGAATAGTTAGCATGTAAGAGTGCTATGTGCATAAAGAATAATATGTATAAGAAGTTATACATATGTGTATAAGAAGTTATACATGTATAAAGCAAACATGTATGGGGAGTCATACATAAAAGATGTCATATGAAGGATGTGTATGTATAAGTGTTATACGTACAAATCATGAACGAAAGCTAAGTACATTACAACATACGATGTTGTAAGAGAGATAGTTGATAACCGGAATTTAATGGGACTAGAGTAGTTCTGTTAGCCGAATATCGTATCCCAAGAGACTGTGAAAACAGTGGGAGTGTTTGACTGGCTTTAGAACAAGAGTCTAAAAACTTGTTTAGACGTGTACTTAGAAATGCTCTATGTGATGAAAAGATTGCATAGAACAAAGGAAAATAGCAATGGAAATTAGAGTGATGCAACTGTTGCTTATCCTCTAACCAAAGCCGTAGACATGATGATTATGTCATCTCAATGTGAATTGAGGAGTATACCTTAATTGCTAAAGATCTTTATGTAAATATTGGATAGAGTATTGATATTTACATAAGTGATGATCGCATTCATTGTTACAGTTTCTTTAAGAACTCAATTATTCAGTTTGACTGAAAACATTGAATACCTTGTTTATCTGAATAAGTTGTGGAGACAATGTTGAACACTATTCAAGTGAACAAGATGAACATTGTATTTTGTCCCTAGTCACTTAATGAGGTGACGTCTCGGAGTGACTAGATTGTAAGTCGATTGATGGTTGTTCAACACCATAAGGTCATACGTGATGACCAGTCGATTACATAGGCAGAGTGTGTGACACTTTGCCGGACAGTGACCATTTAGAGAAGCCCTAAGTTCTATTATAGACACCTGGTCGTGGCAGGGATCTCTAAGATGTTCTAATGAGTCGATTCTTTTGACTGGAGACTATTATCTGAGCAAGTGCAGTTTTCGAGTGACTTTGGTTTTTGTCCTAGGTCGTGCCATGAAAGGAGGCCAAAAGGGCATTTACTAGGTCATGGTGATCTGTATTGTGCAATAGGATAGATAGGGCATACAGGAATTGTCCACCCACGTTGGGTAAACTATATCTCAAGGCTACTCGAGGAGTTAATGACTACAAATGCGTGGCAACGCTCGGAAGTAATCTGTGAGAGATTTTTCCGGTCAGGTAGTCACACTCCCGATCGAGAAAACCACTCGCGATATGTTCATGTGCAAGTGCGACCTGAAAGACACCTTGCATTGAGTGGGAGATTAAAACGGACAAGAGAATTGGTAGCGCACACCTTGTGTCGGACAAGTGGGAGATTGTTGGAGTTAGTGTCCTCCACAATAGTGCGTTTACATAATAAATCTCATTAAAGGAATATCATCAGATATTTAATTATTTGATCCTCGTCAGTTGATTAACGTAAGTCGATAACGGTTGGCTGACTAGAGTTTGACGTTATTGTCGTGAGACGGCGGTGATCAACTGACTCCTTACGGTCACACCTAAAGGAACGAACTCAATTGACAACTAATTAATTGTATGAGATACAATTTATTTAGTCCCTTGATTTATAGACTAAAAAGTTAGTCGATTATTTTTAGATAGATTTCGAGTTGCGAACTCGAGGCACGGCAGTTATTATTTAATTATGCGATAACTGAATAATAAATTTTGGATGACGGGTTTTAGTTAATTAATTGTTAATTCACTAAAATTGTACTAATTGATTAATGTGATTAATATTAGTACGTAAATAATATGTGTAGCAGTACACGTATATTTACGGAGTGATTTGAACGAAATTAATTATGGAAGTATTTAAACATGAAACGATGTTTAAAATAAAATTTACACGTATTTGTGCGACAAATATAAGAACCAAAATGGACCCGTAAATGGGACATTGGACCGTGTAAATGGAGTATAATGGATGATTATAATCATAATCATTTCACTTTACTTGTGTTTTCTTCCATACGTTGTCATAACATCTTTGTGCATATGACAAAAGATTGGACAATATTGAAACAAATCAACTCCCACACACTACATACTCCACCCGTCCTCTTCCCCTCCATATAGACCGACACATTGTTCTTTTATTTACTACTTCATTTGTACACCATTTTGCATGTGTGAATAAAAACTTGTTGGTCTTTCTCTCTAAAACCAATAAAATCAATTACTAAGTTGTTAGTAAAATAAATATTATTACTAAGAGTGTTAGTAATATTACAAATATTATCAAGGGTATGTTTTACAAATATCTAGTTAGTATTTGTAAGATTATTTGGGTGATTTGTTCTTGGGTGCAACTTGAAGGAGACTTTCTTTTTGAAGGTTTTTCAAGGAGGATCATCCATTTCTTTTTTAGCTCAAGAACAAACTAGGTAGGTGATCTAGTTTGTGCCCATATTACCATAAAATCAATGCAAGAAATTTTTTTTCCTTAACTTTCATTTTTATGCTTTTATATTTGCATGCATGTTACATAGATCACTAAAATGATAAATTATGAGATAATTTAGTTTTTATTAGAGAGTCTAATATGGATCTATGATCTTTCAAATGCATGGCCTTCACCCTTTTCCCCTTTTCTCTTTTCTAAATATTAGGTGTGCAAGGCTATGTTTTAGGTTAATTATTATGTTTCATTTTAACATTAAAATAAAACATCCATTAATCCTAAAATCCCTCAAGTATTTCGGTCATTTTAGATAAAATGGACTTCTATTTTATTTTGTCAATTTGTCATTTGTCACACAATATGTCACATGTAGCATGTAACATGTTATTAATTAATTTAATACATATTTAACAATTAAATATCATTATATAAATTAATTAAA
Source organism: Silene latifolia (assembly GCF_048544455.1). Classification (NCBI taxonomy): domain Eukaryota; kingdom Viridiplantae; phylum Streptophyta; class Magnoliopsida; order Caryophyllales; family Caryophyllaceae; genus Silene; species Silene latifolia. The sequence continues at coordinate 153,747,950 of NC_133536.1, read as the reverse complement.
TTAAATATAATAAATTGTCTAGTAATTCTTGATCACATAAATAAAATGGGTCATATAATTATAACTCACAACATTTTGCAATTATAATTAATCAATCATTCTTAATTTAATTGTTTCACAAACAATAACGAATTTTAGTAATAAAATCTTTTAATTACTAAAATAAATCTTATTTAATCAAATTACAATAAGATATAAATATTCTCACTCACAAATAAATTGTTCAAATTTAAGGAATTGATTAACTTGTATCGATATACAATTAATCAACTTATCTATTAAGGGAATTGTCCTATAGGTGTGACCTTAAGGGATCAACTGATCACCACCGTCAAACGACAGTAATGTCAAACTCTAGTTAGCCAATCATTACTGATTAATGTTGATCAGTTAACTATATAAATAAATCATCCCTTACGTATTCTTAATTTGAGATTTAAACATGTGATCGCACTATTGTTGAGGACACATTCTCCAACAATCTCCCACTTGTCCGAGACAAGTGTGCGTACCAATTCTCTTGTCTTATTACAATCTCCCACTCAATGCAAGGTGTCTTGCAGGTCGTACTTGCATTTGATCATATCTTAAGTTGTTTCCTCGATCTGGAGAGTAACTGTCTGACCGGAATTATCTACCGTAGATACCTTCCGAGCGTGGCCACGCATTTTCAGTTCACTACTCCTCGAGTGGCCCTGAGATTTCAAACAACCCTGATAAGGGGGTGGACAATTCCTATCGCATTATTCCCTTCGTATAGTCACAGTTCATCATGACCCAAAATACACCCATTTGACTTCAGTTACGACAGTCGTAGAGTATAAATCAAAGCCAATCAGAAACTTGTGCCAACTTGGGCAAATAATCTCTAGTCAAAAGAATTGACTCATAAGAATACTATAGTAGCTCTTGCCACGACCAGGCTTTATGAATTTCCAGAACTCTATAAGCGGTCACTGCCCGACAGAGTGTCCCATACAGTCTATCTATGTGATCGACTAGTCATCCTATATGGCCCTATGGCACTTGAACTTGCCATCAATCGCATCACACTCTAGATACTTCGAGACGTCACCTCCTATAAGTAACCAGAGGAGCATACTATGTAAATCCAATTCACTTCAATGGGGTTCAATATTGTCTCAACAACCCATTTAGATATAACAAAGTAATAAATGAGTTTAAAGAAACTCAAACGATAAATGCGATTATTGTTGGGTTCATATACCCTAATTAGACTCTTCTAATGGTGATTTTAATTAATTTGTTAATATAAACCTTGTGGATCTAGTGCAAGCATAACAAAAGGGAGAAATTATATTTCTTACATCATATGTACGAATTTAAGGGCAGTAGTTTTGGACTCCTTCCAAAACTAGATCTTGAGCTATTACCATTATGGATGATCCTCCATGAACTCAAACTTTTAAATTAGAAAGTCTCCTCTTGTTGCACCCAAGATTCATCCCAAAACTCTAGTAAAATTATTAACTAGATAATGTTTACTATAGCCTTAAATAGTTAGATCTAATATGATATTTTCATTACTACTATAGTAATTTTTGATATTTTATTAGATCTAGAACAAAAGTTGTGCATAAACTATATATGTTAAGTATTAGAGAGAGGAAGAGAGACTTTTATAAAGCATATGAAAAAGAGTAAGTATAAAAAATGAGAACAACTCTTCTCTTCTTAGGCACCGATTTTGAAGGGATAGGGAAGATCATTTTTTACTTCTCAATGCTCTTTTTTGTCTTCACAAGATAGAACTAGAGTAGGTCTAGGTATAAGCATGCATAAGGGTCATCATGATGTTCCTTTAAGCATAAAATAAAATAATCACCCACTAACTATCCCAAAAATTCGGTCCACTCTAGTAAAATGGACATCCATTTTATCTTTGTCATTTGTCATTTGTAATATGTTGTGACATGTGACATGTAACATGTCATTAGTAATATAAATGCATATTTAACTAATTAAATATCATTTCAAATTAAATAAATTTTCAAATTAAATAAATTACATTTAATAAATTAACAAGTAATTCACAATTACATGTATATAAAATGGGTCACATTAGGCTAGTTAATATAATCTACAACATTTTGTAATTATAACTATCTAATTACTCTTATCTCAAATTCATAAACATTAATCAATTTTAGTAATATAACATATTAATTACTAAATTGAATCTTATTTAATCAAATTACAATAAGATATAAAACTCTCTCTTATAAATAAAATTTGTTCAATTTAAGGAATTAATTAATCGGTATCGATATACAATTAATTAACTTTACAATTGAGGGAATCGTCCTTTAGGTGTGACCTTAAGGGATCAACTAATCACCACCGTCAAACGAAAGTAATGTCAAACTCTAGTCAGCCAATCATTACCGATTAATGTTGATCAGTTGACTATATAATTTAATCATCCCTTACGTATTCTTATTATGAGATTTAAACATGTGATCGCATATATTATCGTGGACACATACTCCAACAATTATAATATATGAATAGTCAATACCTTATTACTACTTCATATATTATAATCTATAGTGTACATTTTACACTAGTTAAATTGCAATAAAAGCTTGTTAAGTGGATATACCATGTATCCATATATTCCAACTTTGTGAATTGCTATTTCCTTCTATTCAATGTTATTTCTAATGACATGAATTTATCTAAGTAGGCGTCTAGCTTTCTAACTAGACTTGGGCTCTTACACTTGGAAGATGCTCTCACTGCTATCATATAACTTGTGATAAAGTCTTTGGTAGAGGGATCTACTCTCACTCCCTATGTTGACCATCTTATCACAATGTAATTAGATTCTGTTTGTAGAACTTGCAATGGTTGAAACTAAAACATTTCTCTAGTCACTTATTCCTAAGTCAATAAAATCAACCTAGGATTTCGATAAATCCTTATAGATTTGGAAACTAGTGTTTGTGCAACCCTTCAACACACAACTTAGTATATTATCCAAACATAAGAACAAATCCTCAATTCTCCTCAAGAATATTAATGGATGTTCTTTAAGGCTTTTAAATGACCTTCATTCGAATTAACTTGTTATTGACATATCATGCTCCAAGCATGTGATTCATCAGGGCATGTGCATATAATGGCATACATAATCGTTCTAATGACGGAAACATTAGAAATCGATTTTATGTGATCAACAACTCATTAGGTTCAGTGAATGACTATGACTATCATAGTAATTCCACTTTCATCAATATGAATAACCTACTCAACCTTGTTGATGTTAAAAAGATAAAGAATCTCATCAATACAAGATACTTATCTAAGTGTCAATCTAAAATTCCCTATGTCATGATAGATTTGGAATTTTGGAATGCAATATGTCATCTTTCATTGAGAATTGAAAACCAAAACACTCTCTCATAGATGGCAGTGTTAGCGTGTCATCCTCAATGAGTGATATGATATCAATATGAAAGACAATCTCTCCCACTGAATTTCATGTCTAAACATGGTAATTTTGACTCCCACTCAAATCCATGCATATACATGGTTTCTCGACAACTCGAGTGAAACCATTTTCTTTTCACATGATTGAAAAGATCATTGCTATCTTAAGTGTTAATTAAAACCTTGTGCTTATGTCACACACACACACACCCCCCCCCTTTCTAAATACCTATTTAGAAATTGGTTTTAATATCTAACTTGATCATACACTCTATGGGGTGTAGCAATGATATCATAGATCTTAACATAGTTACATGTTGACTTAGCTTCGTAGACATATTTTATGTCTATCTATGCAACCCTAAACAATTTTATCCTTTTGCACAGATTTCACTTTAGTTCATGCGGCTCTTATGTAAAGTAGAATTGAAATTTCTTGATACAACCACTTCATAATCTTATTATCTGAAGAACATTTGCTTTTGGTCTTCTCACTAGTCTGAAGATTTACCTAAGAAAGCTTTCTCTTGGTCTCCTCATATGTCATGAGTTTCACTTAAGAACGCTTTGTTTTGGTCTCCTCACTAGTTCCTAACCAGTCGTATGTTTGTTGCTAATTTTTTCCCACTCTATCTTTTGAAAAATACATCTATTTTTCTGGAAAGATAGCCTTATAAGCAACAAACAATTTCAGACTTTGATTGTGAAGGAATAAAATATCACATATGATCACCTTAATTGATGACTCTTTTGTAAAGACATTATAATCTAGCTTCAAAGTAGACTAATCCTTATAGAGTAAAGAATTGGACTCATATCCATGTCAAATACAATCTTATGGTCTTATGCCCTCCCATAGCTCGTATGGAGTCTTATAAGTAGTCTCAAGTCTTAGTTATAAGTGGTGTAGCCAATTGGTTTATAAAATTTCCCTTTTAGAGTTCAAATAACACTTTTTGACTTTACAATCATTCTTTCTTATATCAAATAAGATGTGATATTAAGTCACAAAAGCATAAGTGAGAATCAAATTCATGGCTTATGAACTAATTACAATGATCCAATCGTTGTAATTAATTTTATGATTAATTTAAGTCAACATAATTTATGTTTTGATGTGAAAGGTGTATAATGACAAGTTTTGGAACGAAAAATTTCCATAAACCGAGTGACTTGGGTTGAAAACCAAGTCACCAAAATTTAAATACAACTACTTGTTCTTGAAAATAAAACGAAATAAACTAATTTCCATGTCCAACTAGGAAATTAAAAGAGTTCTAAAACAACAAGTTTAAAATACAACAATAAAAGGAAGACTATCAAAATAAAGGCCAAGCTTCCAAAGGTCTTCTACTATGGGCGGCTACTCTAGCTTCCCTTGAACAACCTCTTTAGGCTTGCTTGTCTTTGCTTTTGTCTTTGCTCGGATGCCCTTAAAAACAAATTATAAAGGGTAAGAATCACAACTTGTATCCAAATACCAAAGTTGAGATTGAAATCAAAACATAAATGATAGGGAGAAATACATTTATTACCTACTGGAACAATATTTCCAGCTTTGATATCACCAAGATACTTCGGGCAATTCCTCTTCTAATGCCCTACGCCATTACAATAATGACATTTGTCCTTGGAAGTAGCACCCTTTTTAGAAGAGCTTTTGTCAATTTCTTTTCTTTTTCCCTTGAAGGGAGTGGGCTTCTTGCTCTTGCTAGCACTCCTCTTAAACTTCCCTTTGCTCTTGTTGTTAATTGCGAGCACATCCTTGGTTGAGCTAACATTTAGACCCATATCTCTCTTGGCTTGCACAAGCAATTTGTGCAATTCATGGAGAGAAGTCTTCATATTTTGCATATTGTAGTTTACCCTAAACTGCACATATGCTTTGACTTTGTTCAAGGAATGTAAAACTCGGTCTATAACGAGTTGTTCGGGAATGTCAACCCCTTGGATCTTAAGAGTCTCAACAAGCTCAATCAACTTGAGCACATGAGGGCTAACCTTTTGGCCCTCTTTGATGTTGATCTCGAAAAATACAGAGGCCGCCTCATATTGGATGATTCTTGGAGCTTGCGAAAACATGGTCACAAGCTTGGTGTAGATCTCATAGGCCGTGCTCATCTTAATATCACTCCTTTGGAGATCGGGCTCCACAGAGAAAATCAAGACGTTCTTGATAGCAGCCGACTCTTTAGGTAGGCCTCATAGGCATCCCTTACGACGGAGGTTGACCTAGTAATAGGTGTGGTGGGAGCGGCTTCGGTAAGGTAACGAAGCTTGTCGTCACCTTCCGCGACCAAACGGAGTTGCTGATGTGACTCATATTTGAGCACATTTAGTACCCGAATTAACCTCGTTCCCATGCTTTATAGCACATATTTGGGTCATTTACTATCTTTAGTTTCCCATTTTGCATATTCTTTGAGGTTTTGTCTCCTTGGTAGGAAAGGATTGCTAACCTTGTATTTATGAGGCGGAATGGAGCTAAATGGATCGCACCTAATGACCAAGCATCAAAGAGAAGACCGGCACTAGAGGCCTAAGTAGATAATAAAGTGAAATGGGCAATGATGTAAAGATCCTTGCACCCCCCACACGATCCTTACGGATTATTGAGGAGCTGAAGAACAGAAGCACTCTGTCCAGGAAACCGAGCGGCTCGAGCATGATCCGAGAATCTCAGAACACCAGGATCCGAGCGTCTTGTTCCCAAGATGAGCGGCTTGAAGTGCAAGGATCCGAGCGTCTCCTCCAAGATCCGAGCGGATCACAAGTCAGAATAACCCGTGCCACAGCACGGGACGGGCGGATCGTGGCATGACTAGCAAGGAGGATCCGCTCATTTCCCTCGAGAGTAGCATTTCCTCAACTTTTGTTAGGGTCTTAATAGTCATTTAAGCCCTTAGTAACCCTAATCCTTGTACCTAATCTTTAGTATAAATACCTCTTTGTACTACCTAGATTAGCACCATCTCTTAATCAACTCTTATGCTCTCCTAATCAATCCTTAATCAATTCTTAATCCAATCTTAGAATCTCTTAATACTCTCTTAATTTAGTTGTAATACATTTATCAATATTAATCACATCTTAATCTTTCCTTAATTTCTCTATTGTTCTTCCTTTTATTTGGGTAATTAGAAGATTATTTGGGTTTGATTGGAGGATTGGCAACCTTCTATCAATCATCAAGTACTTCTATTATTGTTTGCTTTATTATTTGGAATCATCTTCATAGGTATAATTTCTCTTTACCCTTGTTTATTTATTGTTAATTACTTTCATTTATTCATCATGTTTTGCTTTGTTAGTATGATTGACAACCTTATTAGCATGCTAAACTTGATCATGAGTGAGTAGTTCTTTAGCTAGGGTTAATGGGGAATTAGGGGAAACAAATATGGGGATTTATTCATGCTTAATCTAATATGTTTTCTTAATTAATTTGCTTGCTTGTTGTGATTTCAACCTATGCACATGTTATGTTTGATGAAATGCGAGCCTATGAATCCTTGCATTTTTTACCCATCTCTTATCTCTTCAATGAGGCTTGTAAGCTTATAAACCAACTCGAGCCTCATTAGACCATGCATAAAGTTGAATAGAAAGGATTAAGTCGACTTGTGGGTGTTGTACAGTCTAGACAACTCAGCTCCGGGGCCCAAACCTTCTTAGGGATTGTAAGATATACACTAACTCGATCCCATCACAACAATAAGTGCTTGCATCTAATTGAGAACATGTTTGTTTGATCAACTCCCATGAATCCCCTATGAATCCATGACACCCTAGTTCCTTTAATCAATTGTTTACAACTCCTTTTAATTACCTTGCTTTGGTTTCATTACTTTACTTTCATTTTGTTGATTAGTTTAGATTACACATCACCTCAACCCAAATTGTAACACCCTAAGACATAGCTATTTACAATTGAGAATCCTACATCAATACCCGTCCCTTGGGATCCGACCTTTACTTACCTCATTACTAAAAGTAGTTTGTGAAGTTATAAATATTATTTTGGTTGGTAGCTTTTGACGACGAGTTTTTAACCGGACCAAAAATGGCGCCGTTGCCGAGGACGGTGTTAAATTGATTTGATTTTCATTAATTGTTTTTAGTTGTGTCTTTCTTCACCTTGGGGAAGTCAATCTCCTCAAGGTTGTTCTAATTGTTTTCGAGTTGTATGATATTTTGCATGACTAGGAGATCACAAGGTAATTTATTACCCATTGATTTCGAGATTGAAAGAACCTTAACCAACAATAGAAGAGTTGCTAGAGGTACTTCAAGAGTTGTAGGTATTGGTGAGATTGTGGTCATTCAACCAAATAACATTGAGTTCACCAACCCTTTTGCAAGAGAAGGAGAGGATAACCCAAAACAAAACCCACCACAAAATCAACCCACAATGCCTAAATTTTCATCACATTTCGTACCAACCGAGGAGAACCTAGCAAATGGTACTCCTACACCACCACATCTAACCGGTAATTTTATTGCCAAATCCGCATTCATACAATTAGTTGAGAGAATTCAATTTGTAGGGATGCCTAGTGAAGACCGTCATTCACATATGGAGACTTTTGTGACTATTGTGATGCGATTTCTCAAACCGGAGTTACTCAAGACCAAATCCGATGGGTATTGTTTCCTTTTTCTTTGATCGGTACCGCAAAGCAATGGCTGAAGAGCCTAGACAAGGCTACCCTTGTTATTGATTCATAGAAGAAGCTAGCACTTGCTTTATACAAGAAATTATATCCTCCGGAGAAGACCAATATGTTGAGAGCCTAAATCATCGGGTTCAAGCAAAGGGATGAAGAATCATTGTATGAAGCATGGGAAAGATTTAAGGACAGTTGTCGTTCTTGTGCACACCATGGGCTTAGTGAGTGGTTCCTTGTGCAACAATTTTGGAATGGTTTATATGAAGATTCCCGCAATATCCTCAATATGGGATCTAATGGGATGTTTACCGAAGTTGATGACAATCAAACATAGGCCAAAATCGAAGAGATGGCGGTTCATAATTCACATTATAGTAGGCCTCGAAAGACTACTAGAGGAGGAAGGCATGAGGTAGATTCCATCACAGAATTGGGTGCTCAACTAAGTGCTCACATTGACACCATCAATTTGAAGTTTGAGAAGGCCATGGCTAGGCTTGATGAAACTTCCAAATCACCTAAACAACATGTTAATGCTATGGTGGCATCATCCTCAATTCCAAGTGGAGTATGTGAGAGTTGTGGAAATTTGGGACATGAGCAAAGCGAATGTAGGGGAACAAGTGAACAAGTGAATGTTTTCCAAGCATACAAGAATGGTACCTCTTATTCCAACTACTATAATGAGAATACCAAATTTCATCCAAATCTTTCATACAAGAGCCAAAATATTCAAAACCCCTAACCAACATACACCCTACCTCCAATAAGAAATCAAGCTCAAAGACCCTTTTACAACCAAAGCCAAAGTTATTAAAATCAACCTTCATACAATCAAACCAATGACCAAGGCTTTGATGTTCAAAAAGCGGCCCTCCAAATGCAAAAGAATCAACAAGAATTTTTCACCCAAATGCAAAAAGATAGCCTAGAAAAAGACATTACCATCAACAACATACTAGCCCACACCAAGATGCTAGAAACTCAAATGACTCAATTAGCATCTTCTAGCTCTCAAAGACAAAAGGGGCAATTACCACCTCAAGGTAATCCCCCAAAACTTGAAACGGTGAGTGCCATCCATTTGAGGAGTGGTACAAGATATGAAGGGCCAAAGAAACCAATTGATGAAGATGTTGTGGATGCTAGTGACATACAAAGAGTTGTGGAGAACTCTAAGGAAGAAGAACCCACCACCAATGAAGTTTCAAAAAAGAAGAATGAAGTGAAGTCTTAGGAGAAAGAGCTTATTGTGATTAGACTTCCATTCCCAAGTCGTCAAGCTAAGCCTAAGTTTGATGAGCAACTTGGAAAGTTCATGGAAATTGTGAAGAACTTAGAAGTCTCAATCCCATTCACGGAATTGATCAATCATGTTTCGGCCTATGCAAAATACATGAAAGACATTCTTACCAAGAACAAATCCATCCGAAAGCTAGAGACTATTGCCTTTACCAACGTGAGTAATGCTATTTTACATGGGATTTCCCCTCCAAAACTTAAAGATCCGGGAAGTTTCTCTATTCTATGCACCATTGGCGACACTACAATCAACAAAGCATTATGTGACCTCGGAACAAGTGTAAGTGTCATGCCATACTCGGTGTACAAGAGGCTAGGAATGGGAGAACTCAAATGCACCAACATTACACTTCAAATGGCGGATCGATCAACAAAGATACCTTTAGGAATATGGGAGGATATGCCCGTGAGAATTGGCAAATTCTACATCCCGGTAGACTCTGTCATTGTAGACATGGAGGAGGATTCCAACATTCCTATTATTTTCAGAAGACCTTTCTTGCACACCGCGGGAGTGGTAATTGATGTAAAACATGGAGAGCTCACACTTGATGTAGGGGATGAGACAATCACTTTTAATCTTGACAAAACAATGAGAGCTCCCCGACTACATGAGCCATATTTCAAGGTCGATCACTATAGCCGATAAAGTGATAGGAAGAAATTAGCATCTCAATGCAAAGATCAAGCTATGGGTAAAGAATCATCACCCATATGGAAGAAGAAAGTGGATAACCCTCAAGATGCTCCATCCAGAGAGCAAGGAAATTTCCTCAACAATGAGAGCTTGAATAGCTCATCACCCACCATGACAAGCAATGAAGAAGGCCTCGTTGGCCATGACAACAAGGAAGAAGAGTTGCTCTTGTCAACTCATGATACCATTGGAAAGCAAGCTAGTGAAGTTTATGGTCTATGAGATGACGAATTTGAAGGATTGGCCAATCCCTACATTGCCAATGCTATGACCTTAGACCAAGGCTTTGTTGATCCTTGTCATCACTTTGACATGGGTCACCACCATGAAGAACAAAATGTGCAAAGATCTATGCAAGATCTTTATAATGAAAATGAACAAGCCTTTGATTACTTCTACAAGGTGTTGAGCAACATCAACAACACCTTGGCTATGCCCCCTTGACGTCTCATCAAAGAATGAGAGTTCGGTGGAGTCCTCTCTAAACCACCATATGTAAATATTCTAACCCTTTTACTAGCATTTTATTTCCTTTATTGCATTTTTGTCACTTTTGGATTTGCAATTTCATACTTTGATCAAGATTTTCGACATGAGAGAAAGTGAGGAAGGTATTTTAATATGTTTTGATGTGTAGTGTTTGATCTAGTGTGGGGATAGCAAATGCCTAGGAAAACCGAGCCTTCGTAGTGCACCCACAATGTTGAACAAAGGAAAAGAAGAAAGGATGATACGGGAAAAGGAGATCCCCACGGGCAGAACTAAGCTCGTGGGTGCAGAGAAGAATCCGATCGTCCCAGGAGGGAATCCGCTCAAGCTGCAGACAATCCGGGCGTCCCAGAGGAGCATCCGAGTGTCCTGGCCTTAGGACGCGGGTTTTTGGGAATGCTGGAATTGAAGAAGGGGTCTGTTACAAAATCTGGGCATATCTTATACAAGACGCCCGTCCCAGGCTTTGAGCCGCTCGTCCTGGCAAGGATTTGCGCATCCTGGCCTGCCTCAAAAATTTTAAGGCCACGCTGTTTGTAAATCCGAGCGTCCCCAGGAGAAGCCAAGCGTCCCCAGCAGACATCTGCTCGTCTTGGCAAAGATCCACGCGTCCCAGCACGGGTTGGAAATTCCAGAGCACAATGACTGAGGATCTGAGCCTCCTCAGTCCAAGCCGCTCGTCCCCTGCTGCTACTTATTGAAAACACGAGATTCACCCTCCTTCCCCAATTCATTTCTATCTTTTATAAACACAAATACACATCCTTTCTCCCTCAAAACCCTCAATCCCCTCATTCAAAAACACAAAATCCTCAACCAATTTCACCAAAATCAAAACAAAACTTCCTCAAATCAAGATTAAACTACTACTTTATCAACAAAAGACCATCTACATATCAAAATCCTCACAAATTAAATCAATTTTCTAGGGTTTGGGTACAAGTTTGAAAATCCTAAAATTGATTGGGAATTGATTGAAGCTTGAGGAAATAAGGAGCATTCAAGAACAACATTGGTTTGTTGATACAAATTTGACAATGAGAACAACATGACAAGAACAAAAGGTGGAAACAAGGCACCCAAAACCTCAAATTTATCCAAAAGGCAACAAGCTCTTCTTGCCTCAAAAGATTTGGTAGTACATCAACCAAGGGTGGAAAGTCAAGCAATTGCAACTCCTATTGAGGAAGCTACTCCTACTCCGGTTATTGAACAATTGCAAAAATATTCCGGATGTAACTTTCTTAACCGATGCTCATAGGAATGCATTTTTATCCCTTACTAAGAATACCATTATTGCTACCAAGTTTGTATGTCAATATGCCTTAGACAAATTGGGTGTTCTTGGGAGAACTAAGACATTTTTCGAGTCCATGAAGTTGCTTACCCTCTTTGAAATGCAACAATTGATTTACCCTTCACTCACCATGGAGTTCATAACCTCTTTGAAGGTGCTTAAGTTAGAGGCTTAAAAATATGTCGAATTCCGCCTAGAAAACAAGAGTAGAAGGATGACCTTCGGTGAGCTTGGTGAAGTGTTTGGTCTTGTACAACATTATCATTATACAAAGAAGCCTTTAAAATATGATGCCGCACCCCTTTGGAAAGCAATTACCGGGCGAAAGTTTGACTCTTTCGGGGAGTGTCATGTTATATATGTCCACCATCCAGGCATACGAGCGTGGCATAAGTTGTGGGCAACACTTTGATTGCAAGAAAAGGCACCAATCACTTTACCGAGCTCGATTTTGTCTACCTTGAGTCTACCATAAATATCAATAAAACGTTCACCAAAGAATACAACATACTTCAACTCTTACTTGATCGGTGGCTTGAAATTGATAATGGTAAAGAAGGAGTGGCTTTTATTGTCAATGGAGGCTTAGTAACAAGGTTAGCCAAACACTTTAACCCGGATTTCAACAAAGACAAGACATATAAACCGGTTAAAGGAGGAAACCTTCTTGATATGGCCACTATGATCAACAAGTTCCATTGGGTCAAGAATGATAATCTTGACAACAAGTATGAGTGGCTCACCAAAGAAGCTAAGTCCTTCATCTTGCCTAACAAGATATGCCGCATCAACGTCCGAAGTCCAAGCTACCTACTACCCGTCTCCGATGAAGCCGAGATGATTATGAAGCAACATAGGGAATCGCATGCCAAGCCCTCCTTCTCCATTGTGACTCCACCATATCCATTTGCCTACAAAGAATTCACACCAAGTGGCACGAATGTCGTGGTGGGCAACGACTACTTGACCCAACTATTGCAACATATGCAGAAGAACGCTCATGAAGATCGGGTTAATGCTTACCGAGCTCAATATCCGCCCCTCCTTCATTTAGCTAGGCAAGGACTACTTGATCCTACATGTCCTTTGCCTAGTTGGGCGGATAGGGAGGTATTCTTCCCAAGTGCTTTGATGCGTAACCGCTAAGTGTTCACAAATTAAGATGTGGTCGTTGGTCACGGTCGAATCAAAACACAATTTATAGCTTAACAAGCAACTCTACAATTAGTAAAGAGGCAAGTAAAGGTCGGATCCCAAGGGACGGGAGTTGAAATGAGATTTCTATTGTAACTAGCGGTGTCTAAGGGGTGTCACAAATTGGGTTGATGTAGAAGGCTACTAAACTAGAATAACAATGAAAATAAACAAGCAAGATGAATAAAAAGGGGGTGTAATCAATTGATTAAAGGCACTAGGGTGTCATGGGATCATAAGGGAATCATGGGATATGATCATACAAACATGTTCTCAAATTATAAGCAAGCAATTATTGTTGTGATGGATTGAGTTGGGTTATATCTTACAATCCTAGGAAAGTTTGGGTCCCGGAGCCGAATCGATTAGATTGTACAACACCTACAAGTCGACTTAATCTTCCCTACTCAACAACATGCATGGTCTAATGAGACTCGAGTTGGGTTATGTCTTACAAGTCTCATTGAAAAGATAGGAGATGATAGTAAATGCAAGGATTCATAGGCTTAGCATTTCATCAAATATAACATGTGCATGAGTTGAGATCAAAACAAGCAAGCATATAAAACATGAAAGCATATTAATTTAAGCATGAATCATTCCCCATGTTGGTTTCCCCTAATCACCCATTAACCCTAGCTAAGAGACTACTCACTCATTATCATGTTGATCATGCTAGCAAGGTTGTCAATCATACCAACAATATGAAACATGATGAATAAATGAAAGTAATTAACAATAATTAAAAAGGGATTAAGAGATTATACCTACTAATGATTCCAATAATAAAGCAAGAATAATAGAAGTACTTGAATGCTAGATTGAGAGGTTGTCAATCTCCCAATAATAACCCAAATAATCTTCAATTACCCAAAATAAAGGATGAACAAAAGAGAGATTAAAGAACTAAAACTTGGATTAAAACTTGATTAATACTTGATTACAATATTGAAGAGAGATTTGATTGATATTAACTACACTAATTATTGATAAGAAGAACATGCTCCTCTAATTAGCCTAATGGGGTATTTATAGTGAAAATTAGGGAGGATGCATTAGGGTTAACTAAGGGCTAAACTAGTAATTACACTTTTAAGTTGAGCAAGGAGGACCCGGTATTTTCTGAGAGAAGGGCTTCTCTTTTCGTAGCTTGAAGAAGACAATCCGTCTTTGTGAAGGAATCCGGGGGCGGAATAAGGTCGGGACGGACGGATTTGGGCGGTGGAATCCGAGCGGATTCTCGAGGAATCCGGACGGATTGTTGAGGGGAATCCGAGCGGATTCGAGGCACGGGACGCTCGGATTGTGCGAGGGGCTGGACGGGCGGATTGTTGACAATCCGCTCGGATTGTCATCAAGATAGTAACTTCTTCTTTTTTTCCCTTTTCTTCATAAATTCCTTGGGGATTTCCTTGGGGACTCAAGGATCTTTCCTCAACATTGCTCTTCTACTTTGATATGTACAAAGGCCTTCTAATCTTGTCTCTCCTTGATGCTTGGTCATTGAATTCGATCAATTTAGTCTTGTTTTGCCATGAAAATGCAAGATTCTTACTCCTTTCCTACCAAGGGATCAAAATCTCAAAGAATATGCAAAACAAAGAACTAAAGATAAGAAATGACCCAAATAAGCACTAAAAAGCATGGAAACAAGGCTAATTCGGGGGCTAAATATGCGCCAATTATGGTCACATCAAATATCCCCAAACCGAACCTTTGCTCGTCCCGAGTAAAGAGGTGACAAAGACTAGGACCAATACTAACCTATCCTAATAATATAGCCGATATGAGACAATTAGCGGGTCTCACTCCGCCCCTTCAACTCACAACAAGACAACCATGAGGTAGGATGCCTTCTTGCAAGGCAAGGTGGGACTTGCCAAAATGGCGACACATCCAAACATTAAGCACACAAAAACACATAATGGATGCATCTACAAAAAGAATAGCCACTTCCTCATCAAGTGGCGGAAATTATCTACAAGGGAAGCAATTCAAGGGTACACAATCCTTCATAGATACAATTTGTTCAAACTACTAAGCCTAGAAGGATACCAATAAATCACCTCCAAGTTGTGTCAAGCTAGGGTACCTTTGTCCTCAATCGTTAAATGCTTTTGTCAAGAATAGACTCCCTATGGTGTTAGATCACTGGAGGATCGCGGAATTCCCCCTCTTGCCTAGACAAGAAGAAGGGTCGTCTGTAACACTACGGATTTTCCTTGGTGACTACTCGACCGAGTAGAGCCTACTCAGCCGAGTAGTGCTGAGGTTGTGTGTTGTTTTGGTTCTGCCGAGGAACACTCGGCCGAGTAAAGTGAACACTCGACCGAGTATGGGACACTCGGCCGAGTATACACTTACTCGACCGAGTGTCCGGTTTGGCGGAGTGTTATTTCGACGGTTTGATTAGGGAATGTTTAGGGTATTTTATATTTCCGCGTCAGTTTCTAATATCATTTGAAAGCTTTATCATTTCTACGATCTCTCCCTAATCACTCCCTAATCATCCTCTAATCTCGTTGTGTGCGCAAATCGTCGTGATCCTTGCGCGTAGTTTCTTATTCTACTGTTGGTAAGTTTCATTCCCTTGTCATTTGTATTCTTTTGGGGTTACTGTATATATGGAATTGGGGAAAATGGGATTGTGCAAAGTGTAATTGTATTATGTGATTATTGTTGTAGGTGACAATATGATATTCGTTATGCATTTGTATGGTTGATTGCAGCGTAAGCGGATTGCGAAAAGGTAGGGTTTCCTACTCAGTTCTTGTGTAATTGATTTGAGATATTTGTTGTGTTGTGTATGATTGTTGTCTGCTGATCATCGGAGTGTTGGTGTTGTGGTGACGGTGGTGATGTGCTTGTGTTGTGACGGAAGTGGTGTTGTGACAGCTGTGATGCTGTGGTATGTATGATTGTGGTGGAGTCACTTGCGGGAGTGGCTTCACACCCTCGTTCGCCCTCCGTGGAACCCGTCACGGGAGGGGATGTGCACATTAAGGGACAGGGATTGTTAGTCGCTCGTTGATGAATTTGGACTAGGTGGGGATGGGCTGCGGTCACCCACTGGCGGCGAGGATTACCTGTTGCGATGGGTAATCTGGCAGGGCTACACACTTAGGTGTGTAGTCGGTTAATGTGTGAAATCAGGAGACTGGTGATGGAGGATGATCAGCCGGTTACATTACTTGTTTGTCTTATTTGAATTATGCGGTAACTGACCCCGTGTTGTTGTTTTGTAAAACCTGCGGTGATCCATTCGGGGATGGTGAGCAGATTGTGACAGTAATGCGAGATGTTTAGCTATGGGACAAGTCATGGGGAGTCACCACGTCAAGTCTAGCTTCCGTTGTTATGAGTTTAGATGTCTTGGATTTCATTTGTATTGAGACCTTGTACGTTTATTTTGAGTTGGTCCGAGATAGTGTAATCTTTAACTTTTATACTTTAATAAATGTTGTTTGGAAATTGTAACTTTGATATACTAACCTCGGGAAACCGAGATGGTAACAGCCTTTCATGCTAGGGTAGTCCTTGGTAAGGTACCTTGGTATGAGGGGGTGTTACAAAGTGGTATCAGAGCCGACGATTCCGGCACCTAAAACTAATGAACTCAATGAACTTAGGGAGTCTAAATAAAATGAACCCGGGGAGAGTTGTTTGGAGCTACCGCAAAGACTTGGGAGACGTCCCGGAGTCGCACTAAGGCCCTTACGATCTCAAGCCGGTCACATGGGGGGGAAAACTGTTGTATGTTTGAGTTATGTGTGTTTGATATCTCTAGTTTGAATCTTGTGCATGGTTGGATTAAATGAGGAAAGAAGTGGAATATGATAGTAGTTGAAAGATGTATCGACGACTTGTTGATGTTGAAACTTTGAGCATGGAATATGTTGCCATGTTAAGTGTTGGAACATGGTAAAAGATGAAAAGTGAATTGTGAAATGGTATCTGGTTGATATTGAGCATGAAGAATGTGATCATGTTACCTGTTTAATACAATGTTGAGCATGAAGTATGGTAGTGGTACATGTGCATATGAATATGATGATTTTAATGCTTGATTGTTGGTAGAAGCATGTGATTAAGGTCATGCGTCTGTATATGTAAATGTGGTGTTTAATTTTAATGTGAATATGATAAATGTTCAACTATGTACTGGTTTTTAGAAGCATTGGGTCGTTATTGTTTGTTTTATGCATGTTAAAGTTGTTTTGAAAAGAAATTTTGATTTGTATACAAACCGATTTTGGAAGAGTTGTCTTAAAACTGTCATAAGTCGAGTTCTAGAAAAGATATTGCTGTGATTCCAAGTTGAGGTGATAGCTTGTCCTCTTACGATTCTAACGATAGGTCACACGCCCATATTGACCAAGTAACGAGTGAGATATGACTGTTTTACGAAAACTGGACGGTGCTGAGAACTGCGCCTATACTCGACCGAGTAGTCCCTACTCGGCCGAGTGTCTTTCATACTCGACCGAGTATTCCATATTCGGCCGAGTAATCTTTCTGTGATAATACTGTTTAGCGTCTGGAGTCGTGAACTCGGCCGAGTAGTCTTATACTCGACCGAGTAAGGTCTACTCGGCCGAGTATTCCCAATACTCGACCGAGTAATCCTTCTGCGGCAATTGAGTTGCTTCTGGAGTCGAAAACTCGACCGAGTAATATAGTTACTCGACCGAGTACCTTGTACTTGACCTAGTATGTTATGTACTCGACCGAGTACCTCGTTGGGTGGCCACTTTGAGTCGGTGGCTATGTTCTTACTTTTGTTTTGAGTCGGTGGCTATGTTTTTACTTTTGTTTTGAGCCGGTGGCTATGTTTTGCATTGTTTTGAGTCATAGGGTATATACACATGTATGTTTTGAGTCTTAACGCATTCTTTTATATGAGAGACGGTCTTGATACGTAAGTTACCGGAAGGTACGACAGGGAGAATGCCGGGTTATGAGAGATAAGTGTTGGATAAGGAAGACATGTGTTAATGTGGTTGTGAGAGATAGTGGAAAAAAAAAAGGAAAGGGAAGAATGATGAGCTAATCGAGGTAAAGAGCATGTTTTGTGAGATATGATGAGTGAAATAGTCGTGTATTGAGTAGTATAAAAGTAAGTGTATATGGGCAAGGGTGATGTAAGTGTAAAGAAGCATGAGAATGAAAGATTGAGATGAGAGATACGAATAGTGACATTTCGGGATGTGTAGGGGCTTATAGAGGGAGACGGTTAGCATTGTGTAGCTTAAGGAAATATGTAATGAAAGGTTGCTTTAGAGGGATGGAGAAGAGGGGTATATAGTGAACTTAGATAGAGTTATGTCGCGACGTGGATTGGTAGATGGTGACCAAGTTTGGGAATTTGGAATTTTCACGATGTGAGCCTAGTGAGTAATTCTTTGGGCAGCTAACGTTATGAGATGAATTTTGGTTTCCTAGTGATGTAAAAAGGGAGATGCAATTGTTTGAACTTTAAACGTTGATTTTATGGATAGATTAGTGACAATTGGGAGTTATAGTATAATGAGAGAAGACCCATGGTAAGAAAGAGTGAGATGATATCGACATAAAATAATGGGAATTGAGTTTGGAGCAATGTGAAGGTAACCGGAGCACTAGAGAGTTAGACAGAAATAATGAAGAGTTGAATCATTGAGGGAGTTTGTCGAGGGTAAAAGAAAAGAATAAGGGGAGTAAAACTAGGAACATGTTCACCGAGGTTATGTGATATAAAAGTAAGGAATCGTCGAGATGTATGATACTATCATGAGGATTTGAGTTACAGTTATATAGAAGTTCCAGGACAACATGATAATCATGAGTTTCGAGGAATTAAAGAAAGCAAAAGTTGGGTAAAGAATTTGCACGATATGAGATTTTGGTGGTGAATCGGGTGACGATACAATTACGGATGAAATTGGAAATAGTGTTGAGGTGATTTTTGTTGATATATTTGATGTTTGTTGTTTGGGATGAGAACCAAAGGGAGGAAAATGATTGTTATATTAAGAAGTGATAGTAAGAGAGTAGTCACATGAAAAATGTTGGTGTCATAAGTATTGTCACTAGTGGTTGAGGATGATGTTATTTTGGGGAAGATAGTTGTTCTAATGAGGTTGATTTTGTGAAGGTGATTAATGTTTGGTTATGAGGGATTTTAAGGTATGGATATATGAGGTATTCGCTGGTAATTAGGTACTGATGATATGACTACGTTTGTCGGGTGGTGATAATTGAGTGTATGAGAGAGAGTATGTTATGAAAGGCACCTGAGTTAAGTCCGGATAAGAGGTATTCTTTGTCAAGTGGTAACTTACGTGATCAGGATTGACTAGTTGGATGTGATTACGGGTCTATGATGTGTGTAAATGTTTGTGTGAGGTTCTGACCTCACAAGAAGTGGTATGGTGTGATAATTATAAAGTTGTTATATGAATGTTTTGTAATTTATGTTGGGTACGGTATACTTATGGAATGAGGTTCAAAAGGTAATAATTTGATTGATCTGGCATTGATAGTTAAAATTGTATGTGAATTGATGATACATGTTTATTCCGTGAAATGGTAAGGATGATGTTCATGAGATTCTTGTGAGTTTATTCCGTATAATATGTTGTGTTATAATCTAGTAAAACGGTTTTGAATGAGTTTTCTTGCTCGAAATGTCATACTGAGTCAGTGTTTATGGGAATTATATGTGATTGAGATGTGTATCGATGTGGTTGTTGTGCCCCGAGTGGTGATCCGGGCATGGTACTTCATGTTGTGATGCAGGCATTTTCGCGCTGCGGTGCGGCTGTTGGGGGCGGTGTTGCGATGCCGTCACCGGTTGTGGTGGAGTATACAGGGTGGTAACGATTTGAGTTTGAAAGTCTGAGACCGATTATGCATGATTGTTGTTTTGTTGTTGTTGTTTCTTGTGAGTTTCGATTAGACACATAAAGGCTGTTGTTTTTGTTTGTTGATGTTTCTTACCGGTTTCAGTTTGGGAATGAGGGTAGAATATGATATGAAAGAGAGTTGTATATGTTTTCGTTGTTATCATGGTATAGTGATATTCTGTTGATGGGACACAGTTGTGAGAAGTTGTTACCTTAATCTTGATCTTGTTTTAAGATAAGACATCGATAGTCATAGTCATCATGGCAAGTGAGTCGTAGAACATGTGTGGTAATGATCTGATATATGCAGGTGGTTCATAATCCTTTGTGAGACAAAGTGAGTGTAGGGTGTTGGGTAATTAGTGTCGTGTTAAGTTATGTATGAGCCTTGCGGTATGAAAGAAAGGAACTTGAGGATCTAGTGTGAGTGTACGTAACAAGTGTGGATCGTAAGTTATGCTTTTGGCGATAAGAGTTTTATATAGTTTATATAGAGAGGTATGTCGTGTTACGGTAATGTGGAAGAGTTGAAGTTTTGGGTTAAGTTAAGGATTTTGAGGTATAGGTTAGGGGTGTGACGAGTGAATTGAAGGATGAGAGTTGTTTAAGTAAGAGAGCCTAAGATATATGCATGGCGACTTCGATTATAAGTGGTTATCTTTGACATGCGGTGGTGATGGGGATAAGGAGAATATATAGCTAGGATTTAGTAATAGCGAGTTACGAGGACGTAACATTTATCTTAAGAGGAGTAGGATGCGATAAAAGAGATTTTGATGGTTGTGCATATGGTAGTATAATTGGAAGTAGAGTGTTGGTGTAGCATAAAGGACGGATATTTGTGTTGATTTTAATAAGGTCATGATCGTGCTGTAGTAGTCCGATGTTAAGTAATGAGAGAATATTTCAATAGTGTTGACAGTTGAATGATTACGATTATGAGTCCAATAGTTTTGACAGTCGGAAGATGATGTTTATGTGTTTGGGTAAACTTCGAGGACGAAGTTCGTTTTAAGGATGATAGAATGTAACATTCCGTTTTGATGATTGATCTTCTTTTGTGGATTGAGTGCTATTGAGTGTTATGGAAGTGACACAAGGTTGGCAACATTATTTTGTGGTTTTGGGTAATGTTATGGAGCCAGTATTGGGAGCCTATGCTATAGTTGAGACGATATCGTGAGCCATGTTGTTTGTGGAGTTGGTGTTAAGTGTCCATGTTTTATAGGTTGGGTTGGAACTTCGCGGTCGTGTTTTGTTTTGTTCGATGTTTGCTTTGAGTCGGGATAATGATTTTTGTGGTGACTTGTATAGTTCCTTGGTGTTGTTATATGTGGTTGGTATAGTCTTGTGGCGGTAGTGTTGTGCTTTGTTTTATAGTAGAGTGTGAACTTCGGGACGAAGTTCTTTTTAAGGGGGGAAGATTGTAACACTACGGATTTTCCTTGGTGACTACTCGACCGAGTAGAGCCTACTCAGCCGAGTAGTGCTGAGGTTGTGTGTTGTTTTGGTTCTGCCGAGGAACACTCGGCCGAGTAAAGTGAACACTCGACCGAGTATGGGACACTCGGCCGAGTATACACTTACTCGACCGAGTGTCCGGTTTGGCGGAGTGTTATTTCGACGGTTTGATTAGGGAATGTTTAGGGTATTTTATATTTCCGCGTCAGTTTCTAATATCATTTGAAAGCTTTATCATTTCTACGATCTCTCCCTAATCACTCCCTAATCATCCTCTAATCTCGTTGTGTGCGCAAATCGTCGTGATCCTTGCGCGTAGTTTCTTATTCTACTGTTGGTAAGTTTCATTCCCTTGTCATTTGTATTCTTTTGGGGTTACTGTATATATGGAATTGGGGAAAATGGGATTGTGCAAAGTGTAATTGTATTATGTGATTATTGTTGTAGGTGACAATATGATATTCGTTATGCATTTGTATGGTTGATTGCAGCGTAAGCGGATTGCGAAAAGGTAGGGTTTCCTACTCAGTTCTTGTGTAATTGATTTGAGATATTTGTTGTGTTGTGTATGATTGTTGTCTGCTGATCATCGGAGTGTTGGTGTTGTGGTGACGGTGGTGATGTGCTTGTGTTGTGACGGAAGTGGTGTTGTGACAGCTGTGATGCTGTGGTATGTATGATTGTGGTGGAGTCACTTGCGGGAGTGGCTTCACACCCTAGTTCGCCCTCCGTGGAACCCGTCACGGGAGGGGATGTGCACATTAAGGGACGGGGATTGTTAGTCGCTCGTTGATGAGCTGGACTAGGTGGGGATGGGTGCGGTCACCCATCGGCGGCGAGGATTACCTGTTGCGATGGGTAATGGCGGGGCTACACACTTAGGTGTGTAGTCGGTTAATGTGTGAAATCAGGAGACTAGTGATGGAGGATGATCAGCCGGTTACATTACTTGTTTGTCTTATTTGAATTATGCGTAATCGACCCCGTGTTGTTGTTTTGTAAAACCTGCGGTGATCCATTCGGGGATGGTGAGCAGATTGTGACAGGTAATGCAGATGTTTAGCTATGGGACAGTCATGGGGAGTCACCACGTCAAGTCTAGCTTCCGTTGTTATGAGTTTAGATGTCTTGGATTTCATTTGTATTGAGACCTTGTACGTTTATTTTGAGTTGGTCTGAGATAATGTAATCTTTAACTTATATACTTTGATAAATGTTGTTTGGAAATTGTAACTTTGATATACTAACCTCGGGAAACCGAGATGGTAACAGCCTTTCATGCTAGGGTAGTCCTTGGTAAGGTACCTTGGTATGAGGGGGTGTTACATCGTCCCCTCTCTACCATGCACAAAAATGGATACGGTGGATAAAGGGATCGATAGATATTTGAGTTTCTCTTTGGAAGTTTGCTTTTGTTTTTGTTTTTCCCCCCAATTTCTTGTGGCATTTGACATTTGAGAACACTTTCTTTGCCATTTCTTTTTGATTTTTGGCATTTCAATACTTGACAATTTTTTTTTGCATTTCTTTTTGAACATTTTCAAAGTCACCCCAATTAGTAACGAGGGTGCCTTGTATTTGAAGCTTAGGAGTTCTATTTTTGCTCCTCTTTTCATTTGATGCATTTTTGCAAACTTTCTTTCACTTTTCATTTCATTGAACTCAAATTGATTTCTTTTTGTACCCATTCCCTTTTGTTGACAAAGTGTATGGTAGAACATGGATGATGGATGTATGGGTGCATGGTTTCAAGGGTCACCTTGGAATAAACGGTAGCCAAGGAGTTATCACACCACAAGGTACTCTTGCCTAGGCCTTAAACCATGGGTCAAAGGATACTAGCATGACACATCCTAGGGTGTTTTACAAGTATTCTAACAAGCAAAGTCTTAAGAATAAAAAGCATCTACTAGGGCCTATATACACTAGTCAAGCTTCCCAAGTAAACGGTTTCATAAAATTTTTCTAACATGCAAACTACATGCCATGATGCAACTACCATATAAACATACTAATGCAAATGATTCTACCAACTAATATGACATATAAACTAAATGCAATTCCTAGATTCACATTGTTATACCGCATCAATCAAAATAAAGCCACATAGTCATTAACATAAAGAGGAAAAAGGAGATTGGAAAGATCATACCATGCGGTCTTCAATATCCTCATGTCTCGGATGTGGCGTAGTCAATCAATGTGAACAAGGATAAAACAAACACAATATATACAAGACAATATATACAAAGGAAATGAACTTGTTTTTGGGTTTTCAATTTTTTCAATTTTTATGATTTTTGAAATTTTTCAATTTTTATGGGTTTTTTGAATAAGAGTTAAATGTTAGAATTCCCATCCCCACACTAATATGGGCATTGTCCTCAATGGCCAAAATGATGGAAATTATGCAAGGATGATGCATGATTTCTATACTAAATGCAATCTACACTAAGCTACACTACATGATGCATGGTTTTTGTTATGACGGAGAGGATAATTTAGATTACCTCCCGTTGCGTATGCATTAACTTCCCCAAACCGAGTGAGACACTATTGGTAATGTCCAAGGATGGGTATAGTTCATGCACACACTATGTTATGCATGAAACTAGTTTGTCATTTTGGATTTTACAAATGGGAACAATAGAATAAGAACACCTCAATGGTACCGAGGTGTGAGTCCTTTGATGTTGCTAGGACTAAACCAACAATGATCAAAATGAAATAAAATACAAAGAGATATAGACAAACCATGGGAGAGTTGGAGTCTCCAAGGCTTGCTAGTCTTCCATCATGCTATCATCATCACTTCCCTCATGAGAAGTGGTCACATTGCCACTTTCTTTGTCATTTGCTTCTTCACTTTCGTCCTCATCTTGCTCATCATCATCTTCACCATTTCTTTCTCCATCTCCACTTGCATCTTCCTCAATATTATCATCAACTTCTTCATCATTTCCAACAACCTCATTGTCTCCCACCACGTCCCTAGATGCACCCGGAAATAAGACTTCTCTATCCGCCCAACTAGGCAAAGGACAAGATGGATCAAGGAGTCCTTGCCTAGCTAGATGTAGGAGGGGTGGATATTGAGCCAAATAAGCATTTTTCCGATCTTCATGGGCTTGCTTGTGCATTGCTTGCATGAGGAGAGTCACATAGTCTTTCCCAATTTCAATTCCTTCCGGTTTGAACTCTTCATACTCAAAGGGGTAAGGTGGTATGACAATGGAAGAGGAGGGGGTTTCAAGATCACCCTTTTGTTGTTGAATGATATACTCGGCTTCTTCGGAAAGGGGAAGTAGATAATTGGTCCGGTGGACGCTTAGGCGACAAATCTTCGAGGGCAAGGTGAACGATCTAGCTTCACTAGTTAGCCATCCATACTTAGTGTCAAGGGGGTTATGGGCAACCCACTTGAACTTGTGAATCATAATATGCATATCAATAAGATGGCCACCTTCCTTTGCTTTGTACTTGCTATCCTTATTGAAGTTAGGATCAAAGTGCTTGGCTAGGAGTGTGACTAGGCCGCCATTTACAATAACGGTTGTGCCCTTCTTCCCACTATCAACATTAAGCCATCTATCTACCAAGAGCCTCAAAGAATTGTAGGGCTCGGTATGAATTCTTCCGATATTCAAAGCCGATTCAAGGAGAATAAAATCAAGTCTTGTGAAATGATTGGTGTCTTTCCTAGCAATTATGGTATTTCCCACAACCTTGTGCCATACTCTTATGCCCGGATGATGGACCAAAAGAGCACGACATGCATGAAAATCCTCAAATTTCTTCCCGGAGATTGCCTCCCAAAGAGGCTCGGGGTCATACTTTCCATAATGCTTAAGATAACGCGATTCATCACTAAGACCCAAAATTTCACCTAATTCCGTAAAGGTAATGCGTCTACTAACATTAGCTAGACGAAACTCGAGATTTTATCTATTCTCAACTTTGGTGACTTTCAAAGAACTTAAAAATTCCAAGACAAGGGAGGGGTATGTCAATTCCTTTGTTTCAAACAATTTCTTCAACCCCATGGCTTTGAAAAAGGCTTTTGTTTGTTCAAGAACACCCAATTTTTCCAAGGTATCTTCACATATGAATTTGGTGGATTGAATAGATTTCATAGCAAACTTGACAAAGGTATTTCTATGGGTATCGGAAATAAAAGTTACCTCCGGATAATGCAAAAGTTGATTAATTACCGGAGTAGAAGATGTTGATGGTCCCATAGAAGGTTGTTGTTGTTGTTGTTGCACTTCCAAGTTTGGTGTTGCCACCACCATAGCCAAAGCTTTCTTTGTTTGAAGAGCCTTTTGCCTTTGTGAGAGTGCCTTAGCCTTTGGTGCCTTTGTTGCCTTTGTTGCACCCTTAGTCCTTGCCATTGATGAGCTTAACCAAGAAAAGAGTGAAAAATCTTCAATTTGTAGGATGCCCAAATCGATTTGAAGGTGAAAGGCTTTGCCTTTATGAAAACAAAAATCGACTCAAAGGTTGAAGATTTTGTTCTTGGTTTTGATTTTTGTTGAAGATGGAGTGATTGATTTGTTGTTGGAAGGATGGTTTGATTTGTTTTTGGTGAATGTTGTTGAGGGTTTTTGTTTTTATGATGGAGAGGATGAGGGTTTTGATGTTATGGGTAGTGTTTATGAATGAATGAATGAATGAATGAAGGTGGGAGGGGTTTTAAAGAAGCCGAAAATTTTGAAACTGCAGGGGCAATCCGTGCGGATTAGGCTCAATCCTTGCGGATTCTGCTTCTTCTACCTTTGCAAAAACTCGCCTAAAGACGGGCGGATTTGGTACAATCCGCTCGGATTTGCTGAACACGGGACGGGCGGATTTCTTCAAAGACGGACGGATTTCTGTCCAGAGAAATTTGCTTGTTTTCCTCAGCTGCAAAGACGGACGTCTTTTTCCCAGGACGGACGGATTCTTCAAGACGGGCGGATTTTCAGAAATCCGCTCGGATTCTTTAACAGTCAAGAAAATTTCAAAATTCAGCTCAGTTCAAGACGGGCGTCTTTTCTGCAGGACGCTCGGATTGCATAAGACGGGCGGATTCTTGGGAATCCGCTCGGATTCTTCCCCTATGTACACGGATTCAGTTCCACCCGTGCACAGCGCATTTCCTTTATCATTCTTCCATTCTTTCTTTCAAGTCTTGTGTTCTTCTTTGTGGGGGCACTACTAAGGCATGGATAGCCTAGGCAATTGCCATCCCCACACTAAGGTAAAGCACTACACATCAATTGAAATTGTTAGTCCCTCCCTCACTTCTCTCTTACATGACAATTATTTTGATCAAAGTAAATAAAAATCCAAAGATGACAAAAATGCAATACAAGAATTGAAATGTAAGTTAGGGAGTTAGAATATTTACAAGTGGTGGTTTAGGGAGGACTCCACCAAACTCTCATTCTTGATGAGATGTCAAGGGGGCATGTTCAAGGTGTTGTTGATGTTGCTCAACACCTTGAAAAAGTAATCAAAAGCTTGTTCATTATTATGGTAGAGGTCCTCAATAGACCGTGGCCCTTGTTGTTGATCATGATCGATGGCATGTCCAATGTAGGGATTAAAAATCCCTTCAAATTCGTCGTCCCAAAGACCACAAACTTCATTGAGTTGATCATTGAAAATCTCTTGCTTAGATGGAGACAACTCTCCCAATTTCTTTTCTTGGCCAATGAGGCCATCCTCTTCTTCCTTGGTTGATTTTGATGAGCTTTGCAAGCTCTCCTTGTCACAATTCACTTGCTCTTTGAATGGAGCATTTTCAATTTTCTTCCTCCATTGGAGTTCCGATTTCTTCCTTTCATCTTTTCGACTATAATGATCAATCATGAAACATGGCTCATGCAAACGAGGAGCTCTCATAGTCTTGTCAAGATTAAAAGTTATGCTTTCATCTCCCACTTCTAGAGTGAGCTCACCATGTTTCACATCAATCACCGCACCGGCGGTGTGTAGGAAAGGTCTTCCTAGGATGATTGGAATGTTGGAATCTTCCTCCATATCAACAATGACAAAGTCCACCGGGATGAAAAACTTCCCAATTCGCACGGGGACATCTTCCCATATCCCTAACGGTGTCTTCGTCGATCTATCGGCCATTTGGAGTGTGATGTTGGTGCATTTAAGCTCTCCCATCCCCAACCTTTTACTCACCGAGTACGGCATGACACTCACACTAGCCCCTAGATCACATAAGGCTTTGTTGATCGTTGTGTCGCCAATGGTACACGGTATTGAGAAGCTCCCCGGATCCTTTAACTTTGGAGGTGAACTCCCTTGAAGTATTGCACTACTCACCTTAGTGAAGGCGATAGTCTCAAGTTTCCGGATCGACTTCTTCTTTGTGAGGATATCTTTCATATACTTCGCATAGGCCGGAACGTGATTGATTAATTCCGTGAAAGGAATTGAGACTTCTAAATTCTTCACAATTTCCATGAACTTTCCAAGTTGATCATCAAATTTGGGCTTGGCTTGACGACTTGGAAAAGGAAGTCTAATCACAATGGGCTCCTTCTCTTTGGCCTTGTCTTCATTTTTCTTTGAAATTTCTTCTTTTGATGATTCTCCATCTTTGGAGTTTTGCACAATTTCTTCCTTTTCACTAGCTTCCACAACTTCATCCTCAACTTGCTTCTTCGGTGCTTCATACCTTGTACCACTTCACAAGTGAATGGCACTAACCGTTTCATGTCTAGGGGATTACTTTGAGGTGGTAATTGCCCCTTTTGTCTTTGTGAGCTTGAAGATGCTAGTTGAGTCAATTGTGTTTCCAACATCTTGGTGTGAGCTAGAATGTTGTTGATGGTGGTTTCTTTTGCTTGGCTATCTTTTTGCATTTGGGTGAAAAATTCTTGTTGATTCTTTTGCATTTGGAGGACCGCTTTTTGGACATCAAAACCTTGGTCATTTTGGTGATTGTATGGATTTTGATTTTGGTAACCTTGGTTTTGATTGTAAAAGGGTCTTTGATTTTGGTTTCTCATGGGTGGTGGAGTGTATGTTGTTTGAGGGTTTTGAACATTTTGGCTTTTGTATGAGAGATTTGGATGGAACTTGGTGTTTTCATTGTAAAAATTTGAATAAGGGGTACCACTTTTATATGCTTGGAAAGCATTAACTTGTTCGGTTGTTCCCCTACACTCACTTGGGTCATGTCCCAAAGTTCCACAATTCTCACATATCCCACTTGGGATTGATGAGGATGCCGTCATGGCATTGACATGATGCTTCGATGATTTTGAATTTTCCTCAAGTCTAGCCATAGCTTGTTCAAACTTCAAGTTGATTGTATCGATATGGGAGCTTAGTTGGGCACCTAATTGAGTAACGGCGTCCACTTCATACTTTCCTCCTCTAGTAGC
This sequence comes from Silene latifolia, assembly GCF_048544455.1. Lineage (NCBI taxonomy): Eukaryota > Viridiplantae > Streptophyta > Magnoliopsida > Caryophyllales > Caryophyllaceae > Silene > Silene latifolia. The sequence goes on along the minus strand of NC_133536.1, from coordinate 153,719,115 downwards.
CTTGCGAGGCCTACTATATTGTGAATTGTGGATTGCCATCTCTTCAATTTTGCTCCAAGTTTGGTTATCATCAACCTCGGTAAACATCCCATTCGATCCCATATTAAGGATATTTCTTGAGTCTTCATAAAGACCATTCCAAAATTGTTGCACCAAAAACCATTCGCTAAGTCCATGGTGAGGACATGAGCGACAAATTCCCTTGAACCGCTCCCAAGCTTCATACAAAGACTCTTCATCCCTTTGCTTAAAACCCGTAATTTGAGCTCTTAGCATGTTGGTCTTTTCCGGTGGGTAGAATTTTTTGTAGAAAGCTAGAGCCAACTTCTTCCAAGAATCTATTCCAAGGGTGGCCTTATCAAGGCCCTTCAACCATTGCTTTGCGGTGCCGATTAAGGAAAAAGGAAATAAGACCCATCTAATTTGGTCTTGAGTCACGCCCGTTTGAGAGATAGCATCACAATAATCGCAAAAGGTTTCCATATGAGAATGAGGATCCTCACTAGGCATCCCCCCAAATTGGCTCCTCTCAACTAGTTGGATGAAGGCGGACTTGGCAATAAAATTTCCGGTGAGATGTTGCGGTGTAGGAGTACCATTTGGTAGATTCTCCTCGGTGGGTACGGAGTGTGACGAGAATTTTGGCATTGTAGGTGGATTTTGTGGGGTATTGTGTAATGGGTTCTCTTCTCCTTCTATTGCGAAAGGATTGACAAACTCACTAGTGGGTTGAACAACTTCACCAACACCTCTCAAATTCCTCCTAACAAGTCTCCTATTGTTCGTCAAGGTTCTTTCGATTTCACGGTCAAAAGGTAACAAATCACTTTGTAACCTTCTAGACATGCAAAATATCAAACAACTCAAAAACAATTAGAACAAACCTTGAGGAGTTTTACTTGCTCAAGGTGAAGAAAGACACAACTAATAACAAAAAGGAAATCTAAGTCAAACAAACACCGTCCCCGGCAACGGCGCCATTTTTGATGCGTAACCGCTAAGTGTTCACAAATTAAGATGTGGTCGTTGGTCACGGTCGAATCAAAACACAATTTATAGCTTAACAAGAAACTCTACAATTAGTAAAGAGGCAAGTAAAGGTCGGATCCCAAGGGACGGGAGTTGAAATGAGATTTCTATTGTAACTAGCGGTGTCTAAGGGGTGTCACAAATTGGGTTGATGTAGAAGGTTACTAAACTAGAATAACAATGAAAATAAACAAGCAAGATGAATAAAAAGGGGGTGTAATCAATTGATTAAAGGCACTAGGGTGTCATGGGATCATAGGGGAATCATGGGATATGATCATACAAACATGTTCTCAAATTATAAGTGTTGGGAAATGTGTCCTCAACAATAGTGCGATCACATGATTTAAATATCATTATTAAATCTCATTTTAAGAATACATGTGGGATGTAATATTTTACAGTCAACTGGTCCACACATATCGGTAATGATTGGCTGACTAGAGTTTGACATTACTGTCGTGCGACGGTGGTGATCAGTTGACCCCCTAGGTCATACCTAAAGGGCAACACTCTTAATTGATTATTTAATTAATCGTATAATGTTGCGAGTTAATTAAATTACTTGAAAAATTGACGGACGATTTTGGAAGAAAAATTTACGTATCAAATTGAAATATGATTAAATGAGATACGGTCTGAGTGATCGAATTGTATCATTACTCGGATGAAATTATTGTTTAAAGAAACAATTGGATTTGAATGAATTATTATAAATGCGATTTATAAACGGTAAAATTTTTGGTACAAGTAATTATGAATTACTAAGTCGATTTTTGTATGTGACGTATTTTTGATGATACGTTGATTTTTAATATGTTAAAAATTACATGACAAATTTATGTGACATGTGACATGTGACATATTGACAATTGACAAAAATAATATGGAATCCATATTACTCTATGTGCCGAAAAATGGAGGAGCATTAGACTTAATATTGTGTTTATAATTAGTGGTAAACATAATGATTAAAAAGGAAGAGTAGCCATGCAACCCTATAAACCTTGTGAAGGCAAACTATTGCATGCATTGGCTCTATTTTTCTTCCCTCCTCTTCCTTGGCCGGTTTTACACAAAAGGAAAAACAAAAGTTTTTCCTCATATTCTTCTAATACACTACATTGATTTGGTGTATGATTATTATTCATTCATCTAAAATAAGAGTTTTAGTAAGAGAAAATCCTCCATAATCTCCCTTCTCCTACCCGGTTTTAGGAGTGAAAACCAAACAATTTTTGGTTCAATTTTTCTACAAAATTAATATTATACTAGATCTTGTAATATTGATTTAATTAAGAGAAGCCTTGGGTATAAAGCTTAGGGAGAGATCTTATACTTAGATCTTGTTCATCCATAAGGAAAAGCTCAAGAACAAAAGAGAAAGGTGATCTCTTTTGTGCCCTTAAATCCGAAATCTACAATGTAAGGACTTGATTTCTCTTCTCTTATACTATTTGTTTGCATGCATAAAATCCGTTTTAATTTTATGACAAATTAATTAGACATATATGAGTATGTTAAATATGTATATGAATCTACATTTCCTTCAATTGGTATCAGAGCCAGGTTGTTTGCATGCAAATTGGTTAAAAGTTTTTCCGAGTTATATGAATAACAAAATAAAACTTGTAAAATTTGTGTTATTATGATATATCACGAAATAATTACATGCATGTTAATATTTCTGGTCCTAAAGTGTTTTAGGATTTTTTGGTTAATTTTTCGGATTTTTATTGTTCATATATAATAATAATGACATTTAAATGTGATTTTATGAGTAAAAATGTCATTTTTGGTCGAAAATTAGCTATACTTCGAATTTTAAGTTGATCTTTGGATATGTTATCACATATATTATTTTGAGATAACCTGTAATTTTTCATAATTTTTGCACTTGTTATGCTCGAAAAATGAATTTTTCATTATTAAATATGAATTTAAGAGAAAAATAGGTTAATATGAGTTAAATTTCGAGTCTGGTCATAGAAAATTAATATGTTGTCACATGCAATTTTACAAGATGTGTGTAAAATAATTGGCTATAAAGAAGTCTTTTAGCATGATTTATGAATTTTTGAAGAAAAATGGCATAAATAGTGACATTATTAGTTGAAAATTAATAAAACATAATCTATGACTTAGGAAAAACGTCTAATGTTGCATTTTATTATATTTTTCAGATCTAAAATTGAAAAGTTAATGAAAATAATTTTTCCATGTTTTTATGATTATTTTATTAAATATCGATAAACCGCAACATTGTTTTTCCGAAAAATTTTTCGAAATTTTTAACCTAAGATTTTGAACATTATGAGTGTCATGGAATTTTTCCAGAATGTTCATGAATTTAAATTTCAAATTTTGAATTTATTTGAAATTTTTCGATTTATTTGAAGTTTAATGGCTTATTTTTGTAATTTTTGGTCCATTTATAAACAATTTTGTAAATAAAAGTTAATTATGGTCAAATTATTAGTGAAGACTATATTTTGAGTCCTAAGAGGTTAGGGTAATTAACTTATGCATAAATATGAGTTTATGTATTTTTGTGATTATAAAATGTTGAAATCACGCAAACCGTAAAAACCGAGTAATATGCGATATTGGCTAATTAAAAGGCGATTTAGCATAAAATTGAGCATGTTCATACATATTATAATGCTGCATTTTTCTTTATGATTGTCATAATTTTAATTTATGTAATTTTGAATTATGTAATTTTACTTAGTATGGCCTTAGATTTTAATTGGTATTTCCGAAATGTATGGGAATATCGATTCGGTTGTAATTTTTATTGTGATCTCGTATCACCGTTTTGTAATTTAATAGATTTATTTTATTTTAGTTACAAATGTATAATAGGAAATTATGTAATTTATTATGTAATTTTATTCATTCCGGAGTTCCAAAAGACGGATTTCTTCAAGAATGGCGATACATAAAGACGGTGTTACCTCGAGATGTGTGTCACAACCGAAGTTCAAGGGACCAATGGAGTTGGTTTCCGAATATGTAATAGATTAATAGTTTTTCTATTTTAGGAAAGGCCATACTAGGATTTATTTATTTTATGCTTGCATTTTATTTTATGTCACTTGCATCGCTAAATCGCCATAACTAAAACATGCATCTTCTTTTATCGAGTTTATCGACCGTGTCAATTAGAATTATCGTAGTTCACCGCTTTAGTTCACTTAAAACGTGATAGATAATAAATTGACATGACCTCTCGCTAAAACAATCAATTGAGACATAGCCTTACCAAATAGTAGAAACCATGAAAACCTATTTCGCGAGGGAGTGCGCTCGGCCCTACCGGGGTACAAACCTTGTTACGTAGGGGAAGTGGGTGATGAATGTTAATCCACCGAATTCATGTTGATGAGGGATGAATCGGCCCTACCGTGCCCAAGTTGATGTGGATTTGGATCATGGACACATTTATTCGAAATTTGGATTGAACTCAACAAAAGTTTTCGATAAGGGATGAATCGGCCCTACCGTGCCCTTGTCGGATGTGTTTTGGGCTATAGATAATTATTAGAGTAATTTTATCGACCAAGAGTTCTAAAAGTAGAATCGATTAAAGAGTTAATCCACCGAGTTATATTGATAAGGGATGAATCGGCCCCTACCGTGCCCAAGTTAATATGAATTTGGATCTTGGAATCATTTATCATAGTTGGGTAGAGGTCACTATGTAAATGCTATACTTGTTTTACAAGTATTAATATAACGATGAATGTTAAGTTTTCCACTATTCCGTTTTTTATATTGTTCTATTTCTTTACCACAATTCATATACGATATCATTTCGATTTTGATACAAATCTCCATTAAAACAACGTAACTAAAGACAAATTTGAAATTGCTTCTGAAAACCTCAAATGAACCATTGCTAAGGATCTCTTGTAAAGAGTATAGATTAAAGTTATTCATTATCAAACAGGTTTTGATTCTTGACTAACACATCTACTTGCAATGGATTGTTATTCATATACTTAATTGAATTAAGTACCTTGAAGCGATAAATTGTTTTGGTGATTAGATTTTCAGAATTCGTAATTGACCAAAATAACGCAACCACTTCAATGAAAGTTTTAAGACTAAAACGAACAAATGAAGAAGTGATCTTCGTGAATTCAATTTTGCTTCTCAAAGCAAAGGATCATTGAAATAAGTGGGAACACTCTCTTAAACTGTTAAGATGAGGACGAGGTTCAAGAAGTAAAAGGAATTGATACAAGGTAATGTTAAAGGTAAAGTTGTTGAGAATGACGATGCTAAACCTATCAATCCCGACCGATATGGTTTCCATTGTCTTAAATGTTGGACACGAGAAAGGAAACTACCCCAAATTATTGAAGAATCAACAAGTTAGTTGTGGGACATCTAATGGGACCTTCTTCTTTAAATGTTTATTTGATTAAACATAAATTTTGCTAGTACCACTTCGTCAATATTAGAAACCAAAGGAGGTTTTCATCATTGTACTTGATACATAGGATGATTAGAATATGACGACTAGCAACAATAATGTCGAGAGATAGAGTAATTGTGTACTCAATCTAGTTTTTGGATTTAAAGTTGTACTTAATTATGACTATTAAGTGCATAAACTCTAAATAAGAATGTAAACTTGTTAAGATACAAAAGAGGTTTTCACTTTTGTGACCCTATACACCACGATTTGATGTATGGCTAGCCCATTATCAAGGTGATTATATTCTAAAACAAACTAGAATGATATATCATGTAGATGATGTAAGATTCAAATTGGTAACCCAAGATTAAACCTTAAATTTTGGAATGATGAACGCAAAGAGTTATCGAGTACTCTTGAAACCATTAGATTGTTAATGGTATATGCGTATCTTGTATTCAAAGCAAGATGTCTCATGCCTTTTTGGTAGAAAAGGAGATCGAGGTTGTAAATCATCTATCCAAAATAGGTTGATCATTATATTTTACCGACGATTTAAGTTGACACTAATATGTTCACTTAATAAGGTAAATAGAGAAATCTTTGAAGAATTTCAAAGAGTTCAAGGAATCACGATTTAGTCGTGATGGGATTATCAAAGTGAAGACTTTGATATAAGCCAAATGAATTGTGATATAGTATCACAAATTAATCTCTCTTAACACGCATTATGGGATAATGTATGATTGGATAAGTATTCAAACGCTATTCGATATGGTTTGGATTTCAATCAAGTTACTTTGAGTTACTTGATCCTTTTGGGGATTTTATCATTTTTGTCTAAATTATTTTTCCACTAAATCGAATCATATGAGATATGAAATGGTAAGGGTACCATGTTTGTAAGTTTTCACAAGAAACAAATACTCATTTTTCCCCTTCAATTATCACGAGTACGACGGGTTTGTGGCTCGTGAAGCTGTCTTTCTAAAATACAAGTTTATTTTTGAAGACAGAGTGGGAGAAATTATTCAAGAGAGCCACAAAGAATGTTATGTCGCAAGAAACTGGTCTTTCTTGGCTACATGAGACGTTTTGTAGCCAAGATATTGTTTCTTCAAAACCTAGGAGGTTAAAATTCGTCACTTGTTAAAAATGATGAATTCATGTTACTTTTAAGAAAGTAAAGAGCTTATAACTTACAAAGAAATTGTTTGATTCAAGATTGATTACTTCTGGAAAGTAATGAACATATGACTTACATAAGAGTGTTTAAGTCACAACTCAATACAAGGCTTAGAGTCATGAGAATCCGAAATAAAAGGCTTGATTAGTGACAAAGGGTTTTGCACTAATTGAAATGCTTAAGTCTATTTGGGTCTTCTTAGGGATTGTGTTTCATTATGAGGTTATGAAATACGTAGCAAGTGAATCTAAAACCCACTTCTTCAAAAGAAGGAATGTATTCAATACATGTCATGAGTTTTGTAGATTCTTGCAATCCTAAGATAATGTGAAACTTAAGAGAGGGTCTTAAGTAGGACATCAATGAGTTGGAATCAACATTTTGATCATGTGATAAAACATTTCTCGATAAGTCAAGAAGTTGTGTTTATACATGAAGTTTAGTGGGAGTTACGGAATTTTTAATTAGTCCGATATGTGGATGACATATTGATCATTGAGAATGATTTAAGACTTTTGGAGTATTTTAATACATCTTGAATATCCGGATTTATGAAGATAAATCCACATGATATTAGCGTCAAGAAGAAGTCTTATGTTGATAAGATTCATGACTAGTTCAATTAAAATTGAACATATTTGATTGATTCCATTTGCTTCCGCTGCCGAATCAATTAAATAGGAAATGATGTAAAGCACTTCATATACTTGGAGTATGATGAATTATTTTCAAAATCGAATTTAAGTAATCTTTACCTGGCATGTAAAGATTACCCTTAAGTGCTTGCAGAAGCATTAAGGCTATGATGCAAAGTGTTTATGATGCAATATTGTGTAAGGGTGTTACACAAGTGACAATTGACAATTGAGATTGCGCATGGTTTCCGACAAAACCATAATCAAAACACATTAGGATGGTTAAGATACCATTGTGGAAATGTTTATTAAGAAGTAGATTTTCTAGAATCGTTCTAGGCAATAAAGAACAATGAGAGATATTTATAATGGAAATTGAGTACACTTGCAATCATGGGATGTGCAAGAAGGAAGAGTCCCGCACACTGCGACAACAGTGGGAGCTGTTCTAAGGATAGAAGGCCTATGTCTTGATTGGATCTCGACACGTACTCAGAAAGTTTTGTAATGCAAATGTATACATTACAAAGGAAAACGAGTATGTAGTGAGGTTGAGTAAGGTACAAGAAGTTGATAAAACCTACTAACCAAAGCCTTCTCAAAGGCTAAACATGATGAGTCATGTCATTTCAATTGAATTGAAATGAACAACTACGTACAAGATCAAATTAGATTATAGAATATGAAATAGTAATCAAGCATTGACTATTTCACATTTGTCGTTCGAGTTTTATTTTTAAAACTCTTTTATTATACTTTGTTACGTCCAAACGGGTTGTGGAGACAATTGAACCCCGTTAAAGTGAACACGGATTAACATTGTATTTGCCCATAGTTACTTGTATGAGGTGATGTCTCGAAGTGACTAGAGTGTGATGCGATTGATGGCAAGTTCAAATGCCATACAGTCATGTGAGATGACTAGTCGATCACATAGGCAGATGTTAGGAACACCTTGTCGGGCCTTATGACCGCTTATAGAGTTCTGGCAAATTTATATAGCCTGGTCGTGGCGAGAGCTGCTATAGTATTCTAATGAGTCGATTCTTTTGACTAAAGACTATTCACCTAAGATGGCACGATTTTTGATTAACTTTGATTTGTGTTACTACGACCTTCGTAAATGGGGTCAAATGGGCATATTTTGGGTTATGATGGTGTGGCTAGTCGAAGGGAATGAGTGCGATAGGAATTGTCCATCCCCTTGTCAGGGTTAAAACAATATCTCGGGGCCACTCGAGGAGTAATGAATTGGAAATGCGTGGCCACGCTCGGAAGGTATCCAGAGTGGATAAATCCGGTCAATCGTTATTCTCCGGATCGAGGAAACCACTCTCGATATGATCACTTGCAAGTACGACCGAAAGACACCTTGCATTGAGTGGGAGATAGTAATAGGACAAGAGAATTGGTGACGCACACTTGTCGAGGACAAGTGGGAGATTGTTGGGAAATGTGTCCTCAACAATAGTGCGATCACATGATTTAAATATCATTATTAAATCTCATTTTAAGAATACATGTGGGATGTAATATTTTACGGTCAACTGGTCCACACATATCGGTAATGATTGGTTGACTAGAGTTTGACATTCTTTGTCGTGCGACGGTGGTGATGATTGACCCCTAGGTCATACCTAAAGGGCAACACTCTTAATTAATTATTTAATTAATCGTATAATGTTGCGAGTTAATTAAATTACTTGAAAAATTGACGGACGATTTTGGAAGAAAAATTTACGTATCAAATTGAAATATGATTAAATGAGATACGGTCTGAGTGATCGAATTGTATCATTACTCGGATGAAATTATTGTTTAAAGAAACAATTGGATTTGAATGAATTATTATAAATGCGATTTATAAACGGTAAAATTTTTGGTACAAGTAATTATGAATTACTAAGTCGATTTTTGTATGTGACGTATTTTTGATGATACGTTGATTTTTAATATGTTAATACATGACAAATTTATGTGACATGTGACATGTGACATATTGACAATTGACAAAAATAATATGGAATCCATATTACTCTATGTGCCGAAAAATGGAGGAGCATTAGACTTAATATTGTGTTTATAATTAGTGGTAAACATAATGATTAAAAAGGAAGAGTAGCCATGCAACCCTATAAACCTTGTGAAGGCAAACTATTGCATGCATTGGCTCTATTTTTCTTCCCTCCTCTTCCTTGGCCGGTTTTACACAAAAGGAAAAACAAAAGTTTTTCCTCATATTCTTCTAATACACTACATTGATTTGGTGTATGATTATTATTCATTCATCTAAAATAAGAGTTTTAGTAAGAGAAAATCCTCCATAATCTCCCTTCTCCTACCCGGTTTTAGGAGTGAAAACCAAACAATTTTTGGTTCAATTTTTCTACAAAATTAATATTATACTAGATCTTGTAATATTGATTTAATTAAGAGAAGCCTTGGGTATAAAGCTTAGGGAGAGATCTTATACTTAGATCTTGTTCATCCATAAGGAAAAGCTCAAGAACAAAAGAGAAAGGTGATCTCTTTTGTGCCCTTAAATCCGAAATCTACAATGTAAGGACTTGATTTCTCTTCTCTTATACTATTTGTTTGCATGCATAAAATCCGTTTTAATTTTATGACAAATTAATTAGACATATATGAGTATGTTAAATATGTATATGAATCTACATTTCCTTCAATAAGCAAGCAATTATTGTTGTGATGGATCGAGTTGGTTTATATCTTACAATCCTAGGAAAGTACAACACCTACAAGTCGACTTAATCTTCCCTACTCAACAATATGCATGGTCTAATGATACTCGAGTTGGTTTATGTCTTACAAGTCTCATTGAAAAGATAGGAGATGATAGTAAATGCAAGGATTCATAGGCTTAGCATTTCATCAAATATAACATGTGCATGAGTTGAGATCAAAACAAGCAAGCAAATAAAACATGAAAGCATATTAATTTAAGCATGAATCATTCCCCATGTTGGTTTCCCCTAATCACCCATTAACCCTAGCTAAGAGACTACTCACTCATTATCATGTTGATCATGCTAGCAAGGTTGTCAATCATACCAACAATATGAAACATGATGAATAAATGAAAGTAATTAACAATAATTAAAAAGGGATTAAGAGATTATACCTACTAATGATTCCAATAATAAAGCAAGAATAATAGAAGTACTTGAATGATAGATTGAGGGGTTGTCAATCTCCCAATAATAACCCAAATAATCTTCAATTACCCAAAATAAAGGATGAACAAAAGAGAGATTAAAGAACTAAAACTTGGATTAAAACTTGATTAATACTTGATTACAATATTGAAGAGAGATTTGATTGATATTAACTACACTAATTATTGATAAGAAGAACATGCTCCTCTAATTAGCCTAATGGGGTATTTATAGTGAAAATTAGGGAGGATGCATTAGGGTTAACTAAGGGCTAAACTAGTAATTATACTTTTTAAGTTGAGCAAGGAGGACCCGGTATTTTCTGAGAGAAGGGCTTCTCTTTTCGTAGCTTGAAGAAGACAATCCGTGCTGTGAAGGAATCCGGGCGGAATAAGGTCGGGACGGACGGATTTGGGCGGTGGAATCCGAGCGGATTCTGAGGAATCCGGACGGATTGTTGAGGGGGAATCCGAGCGGATTCAGGCACAGGACGCTCGGATTGTGCAGGGGCTGGACGGGCGGATTGTTGACAATCCGCTCGGATTGTCAGTCAGCATAGTAACTTCTTCTTTTCTTCCCTTTTCTTCATAAATTCCTTGGGGATTTCCTTGGGGACTCAAGGATCTTTCCTCAACATTGCTCTTCTACTTTGATATGTACAAAGGCCTTCTAATCTTGTCTCTCCTTGATGCTTGGTCATTGAATTCGATCAATTTAGTCTTGTTTTGCCATGAAAATGCATGATTCTTACTCCTTTCCTACCAAGGGATCAAAATCTCAAAGAATATGCAAAACAAAGAACTAAAGATAAGAAATGACCCAAATAAGCACTAAAAAGCATGGAAACAAGGCTAATTCGGGGGCTAAATATGCGCCAATTATGGTCACATCAAATATCCCCAAACCGAACCTTTGCTCGTCCCGAGTAAAGAGGTGACAAAGACTAGGACCAATACTAACCTATCCTAATAATATAGCCGATATGAGACAATTAGCGGGTCTCACTCCGCCCCTTCAACTCACAACAAGACAACCATGAGGTAGGATGCCTTCTTGCAAGGCAAGGTGGGTCTTGCCAAAATGGCGACACATCCAAACATTAAGCACACAAAAACACATAATGGATGCATCTACAAAAAGAATAGCCACTTCCTCATCAAGTGGCGGAAATTATCTACAAGGGAAGCAATTCAAGGGTACACAATCCTTCATAGATGCAATTTGTTCAAACTACTAAGCCTAGAAGGATACCAATAAATCACCTCCAAGTTGTGTCAAGCTAGGGTACCTTTGTCCTCAATCGTTAAATGCTTTTGTCAAGAATAGACTCCCTATGGTGTTAGAAACACTGGAGGATCGCGGAATTCCCCCTCTTGCCTAGACAAGAAGAAGGGTCGTCCCCTCTCTACCATGCACAAAAATGGATACGGTGGATAAAGGGATCGATAGATATTTGAGTTTCTCTTTGGGAGTTTGCTTTTGTTTTTGTTTTTCCCCCCAATTTCTTGTGGCATTTGACATTTGAGAACACTTTCTTTGCCATTTCTTTTTGATTTTTGGCATTTCAATACTTGACAATTTTTTTTTGCATTTCTTTTTGAACATTTTCAAAGTCACCCCAATTAGTAACGAGGGTGCCTTGTATTTGAAGCTTAGGAGTTCTATTTTTGCTCCTCTTTTCATTTGATGCATTTTGTTCCCACTTTTGAAAATCCAAAATGACAATTAGTTTCATGCATTGCATACTTGTACATGAACTTCCCTACTTCTACACTAGAAATAGTGTCTTACTCAGTTTGGGGAAGTTCAAACACAAGCATTGGTAGTTAATCCAAATTAGCTCTCCAACCAATAAAATCATGCATCATATAGTGTAGTATAGATTGCATCACTTGTATATATGTCATGTAGTTTGCATATTAGTGTAGAAATCATGCATTCTCACTTAGCTTGTATAATTTCCTATCGTATTGGCCATTGAGGACAATGCCCATACTCGTGTAGGGATGGGAAATTCTAACTTGACTTTTAAATCAAAAATTATAAAAATTGAAAAATTTTGAAAAATACAAAAATATGTTCTTTTATTTCACCAAAACAAAAACCATAAAAACTTGAAAAATTTGAAAAAACCAAAAACATGTTCATTTCCTTTATAGTGTAGAATTGTATGTTTTGTACATACTTATTTGTTTGTTTGTCTATCCTTCTATTACATTGGATCGACTAAGCAACATCCGAGGTATGAGGATTATGAAGACCGCATGGTATGATCTTTCCAATCTTCTTTTTCCTCTCTATGTTAATGACTATGTGGCTTTATTTTTATTGATGCGGTATGAACCAATGTGATTGTAGGAGTTGCATTTAGCTTATATGACATACTAGTTGATAGAAGCATTTGCATTAGGTTGTATAAATGTTAATTGCATCATGGCATGTAGTTGCATTTTAGAAAAAAATTGTAAAAACAACTATTTGGGAAACTTGACAAGTGTATATAAGGCCCTTGTAGATACTTTTTCTTCTTGAGACTTTGCTCACTAGAATGCTTCTAAAATACCCTAGGATGTGTCATGCTAGTATCCTTTGACCTATGGATTAAGGCCTAGTCAAGAGTACCTTGTGGTGTGATAACTCCTTGGCTACCGTTTATTTCAAGGTGACCTTTGAAGCCATGCAACCATATTCCACATCTACCACATTTTGTCAACAAAAAGGGAATGGGCACAAAAATTTATCAATTTGAGTTCAAGGATTGAAATGAAAAATAAAAAAAAAAGTTTTCAAAATGCATAAATGAAAAGAGGAGCAAAAATAGACTCATATGCTTCAAATATAAGCACCCACCTTACAAATTAAGGTGACTTTGAAAATGTTCAAAAATGCAAAAAAATTGAAATTGTCAAGCATCAAATGCCAAACATCAAGAAATGGCAGAAAGAAATTGTTCTCAAATGTCCAATGCCACAAGAAATTGGGGGGAATAACAACATCAAAAGAAAACTCCCACATGAAACTCAAAATACATTGATCCCTTTTTCCATTGAACCCACTTTTATGCATGGTAGAGAAGGGACGACCCATCTTTTTGTCTAGGCAAGAAGGGGAATTCCGTGATCCTCCAGTGTTTCTAACACCATAAGGAGTCTACTCTTGATGAAAGCATTTTAACGATTGAGGTCAAAGGTACCCTAGGTTGACACAACTTGGAGGTGATTTATTGGTATAGTAGCTTGAAGAAACCATATCTATGATGGAGTGTGTACCCTCAGATTATTTCCCATGTATATAATTTCCGCCACGTAGATGAGGAAAGTGGCTATTCATTTTTGTAGATGCATCCATTACTTGCTTTTGTGTGCTTAATGCTTGGATGTATCGCCATTTTGGCAAGCCCCACCTTGCCTTGCAAGAAGGCATCCTACCTCATGGTTGTCTTGTTGTGAGTTGAAGGGGCGGAGTGAGACCCGCTAATTGTCTCATATCTGTTATATTAGTAGGTTAGCTTAAATAAAGGTCCTAGTTTTAGTCACCTCTTTACTCGGGACGAGCAAATGTTTGGTTTGGGGATGTTTGATGTGACTCATATTTGAGCATATTTAGTCCCCGAATTAACCTCGTTCCCATACTTTATAGCACATATTTGGGTCATTTACTATCTTTAGTTTCCTATTTTGCATATTCTTTGAGGTTTTGTCTCCTTGGTAGGAAAGGATTGTTAACCTTGCATTTATGAGGCGGAATGGAGCTAAATGGATTGCACCTAATGACCAAGCATCAAAGAGAAGACCGACACTAGAGGCCTAAGTAGATAATAAAGTGAAATGGGCAATGATGAAAAGATCCTTGCACCCCCAACACGATCCTTGCGGATTGTTGAGGAGCTAAAGAAGAGAAGCACTATGTCCAGGAAACCGAGCGGCCCGAGCATGATCCGAGCGTCTCAGAACACCAGGATCCGAGCGTCTTTTTCCCAGGACGAGCATCTTGAAGTGCCAGGATCCGAGCGTCTCCTCCACGATCCGAGCGGATCACAAGTCAGAAAAACCCCTGCCACAACACGGGACGGGCGGATCGTGGTAGGACTACCAAGGAGGATCCGCTGATTTCCCTCGGGAGCAGCATTTCCTCAACTTTTATTAGGGTCTTAATAGTCATTTAAGAGCTTAGTAACCCTAATCCTTGTACCTAATCTTTTGTATAAATACCCCTTTGTACTACCTAGATTAGCACCATCTCTTAATCAACTCTTATGCTCTCTTAATCAATCCTTAATTAATTCTTAATCCAATCTTAGAATCTCTTAATACTCTCTTAATTTAGTTGTAATACATTTCTCAATATTAATCACATCTTAGTCTTGCCTTAATTTTTCTATTGTTCTTCTTTTTATTTGGGTAATTTGAAGATTATTTGGGTAATTTGAAGATTATTTGGGTTTATTTGGAGGGTTGACAACCTTCCATCAATCAGCAAGTACTTCTATTATTCTTTGCTTTATTATTTGGAATCATAATCATAGGTATAATTTCTCTTTACCCTTGTTTAATTATTGTTAATCACTTTCATTTATTCATCATGTTTTGCTTTGTTAGTAGGATTGACAACCTTATTAGCATTCTAAACTTGATCATGAGTGAGTAGTTCTTTAGGTAGGGTTAATCGGGAATTAGGGGAAACAAACATCGGGATTGATTCATGCTTAATCTAATATGTTTTCATAATTAATTTGCTTGCTTGTTGTGATTTCAACCTATGCACATGTTTTGTTTGATGAAATGCGAGCCTATGAATCCTTGCATTTTTTACCCATCTCTTATCTCTTCAATGAGGCTTGTAAGCTTTTAAACCAACTCGAGCCTCATTAGATCATGCATAAAGTTGAATAGGAAGGATTAAGTCGACTTGTAGGTGTTGTAGAGTCTAGACGACTCGGCTCCGGGACCCAAACCTTCTTAGGGATTGTAAGATATACACTTACTCGATCCCATCACAACAATAAGTGCTTGCATCTAATTGAGAACATGTTTGTATGATCAACTCCCATGAATCCCCTATGAACCCATGACACCCTAGTGCCTTTAATCAGTTGTTTACAACTCCTTTTAATTACCTTGCTTTGGTTTCATTACTTTACTTTCATTTTGTTGATTAGTTTAGATTACACAACACCTCAACCCAAATTGTGACACCCTAAGACATAGTTATTTACTATTGAGAATCCTACATCAATACCTGTCCCTTGGGATCCGACTTTTACTTACCTCTTTACTAAGAGTAGTTTGTGAAGTTATAAATATTGTTTTGGTTGGTAGATTTTAACGACGAGTTTTTAACCGGACTATTTGCGCATCCCAATCGGCGAAGTTAGATCCATTCTTTTCAAGTTTACATCGATCCAGAATGGATCGGAGCCAAGAAGCATTGGGGAGTGGTGGAGTGTTTGCGCTAGTTGATGCGGATGAAATTGGAGTTGTCATTGCTAACTAATCAAATTGACTACAAAATAGGAAAAATGGAGGAATTATAAACATTTGTCATTTTAATAAAACTTGTAAATATTTTAAAACAAGTCTTTGCATTTTCATAATGACCTTTACCCAACTATGATAAATGATTCCAAGACCCAAAATTCATATTAACTTGGATGTGAGCCTACGGGCTCTCTACACCTTTACTAATATAACTTGGTGAGTTAACCCTCTTAGCCGATTCTACAATTAGAACTCTCGGTCGATTAATTTACGTTAAGTTCATATTTAGCCCGAACCTATTGTAGCTACGGTCGCAAAATACCTTCGTTGAGATCAACCAAATTTTCGAAGTGTAATAACTTGTTTATTACCCCACTTACCCACGTCAATAGAAGCACCCCGAAAAAATCGTATTGTACCCCTTATGAAATTGAGATCCATGGGCTCCTACTATTTGGTAAGGCTAAGTCTCAATCTTTTGAAAGTAAAGGTCTTATCAATTTATTATCTATTAATTTTAACTGAGCTAAAAGTCGAATTATCGATAATTATAATTAACACAGTCGAAGACTCGATATGATATGCATGTGTTGTTATGGCGATTTGGCAATGCATGCAACATATTAAAAGAAATGCAAAACAAAATAAAATTCCTAGTATGGCCTTCCTAAAATAGAAAATCAAATAATCTATTACAAATTAGGAAACCAACTCCTTTGATCCCTTGAATCTTCAAGTGGCACGCGTCCCAAGAACACCGTCTTCGTTGGAACGCCTTCCCAATGGCACCGTCTTGAATGAACTCCGGAATTACAAATAATAATAAAATACATAGCTATTCCTATTATACATTTGTAATATGAAAAACTAGTAAAAAATAAGAAATGATACGAGATCATATTAAATTACAACCGAATCAATATCCCCTTACATTACGGATAATATCGATTAAAACTATGGCCATACTAAGATAAAATTACATAATTCGAAATTACAAAAATAAAATATGACATTCAACAATGAAATATGCAGCATTATAATATGTATTATCATGCCAAATTATGTGCCAAATCACCCTATTTAACTTATATCGATCATATAATCCGGTTTTATGGAAATTCACGATTTTTAACTTATTAAAATCGCTAAATATTACTAAAATATAATTTAATCCAAGTTAATTATCCTAGCTCTCTTTGGACTCAAAAATTATTCATTACTCAATTTTTGACAATAATTCAACTTGATATAATTTTATGCTCATTTTTTACCCTAAAATCATAACTTTTATGAAATAAATCCAAATTAAATTACAATAATTTTAAAATTTGAATTTTAAATTTTTGAACATTCTGGAATATATCCATGACACTCATAATGTCAAAAATCATGGTTTAAAATTTTTAAATTTATTTAGAGAAAATGTAGTTGCGATTTATCGGTTTTATCAAATAAAACATCTAAAGTATACGAAACTTAATCAATTTTACAACTTTAGATCTGAAAAGTGGGATATAAATGTAATCTAAAATAATTTTCTCATGCCATGTAATTTGTTTTAGCTATTTATGCTAAAATAGTCACTATTTATGTCATTTTTACACTAAAAATTCATAAATCATGCAAAATAAATCAAGTTCATCTTAACATTTACACATAGTGAGTAAAATGTGCATGTGACAACATATTAAAATTTCATGGCCTGTTTCGAAGTCTAACTATTTTTAACCATTTTACCTCCTTTTAATCCATTTTTATCTTATAAAAATCATAAATCATGCATAATAAATCCAATTTATACGAACTTTTACATACAATAAGTAAAATATGAATGTGAGGTCATATAAAAATTTCAAGTTCCGAAACTATGTCTAACTATTTTTAGCATTTTAAATACCATTTTAGTCATTAAAATGTAATAAAATAACTAAAAATCATTAAAATGAACAATAAAATACCATAAATCATCACAATGACCTAAATATATTTTAGGACCAGAATATATAACATGCAATATGATTTCGCGATTTATATAATAAATCACAAATTTTTAGTTTTAATTAAGTTACTAATAACTCGAAAAAACTATAAATCGATTATGCATGCAACATCCTATGCTCTGATACCAATTGTTAGGTTCATATACCTAGTATTAGACTTTTCTAATGGTGAACAAATTAACATCTTAATACAAGACAACATAAGTTTCTATCCGAGTAAAGATGGCTCAACATTTTTAAATATTCTATGCTTACAAAACAAGCTTTGGTCAATTCTATCCTTTTTATAACCCTTTATTAGATCTTCCTATGATCACTCCTACCCCTCAACTATCACAGGTTAAGGACTTATAAGACATTTATATTAATCTTTTGGAAAGACTCTCGTTTTCGGGAATAAAAGTCAAGCTGTAACTTTCAAAATTCACCATTAATTAACCATTATATTCCACGTTGAGTTTTTATATTTTCCAGAGAATATAAAGAATTTTTAAAGCATAAGAAAAAGAATTAAGTACAAATCTCGAATAATTAATTTATAAAGATTTTTACAATTCAGTGGGTCGAAACAAAAACTCATCAGCAAAAGTCAAAGTTTTAGGTCAACTTGTAAAAATCACTATTAATTATCAAAAATTCACCTTGTAACGTGGCTTATAAATTTGAAAACATATTTGAGTCTTTTAAACAATGGAGTTGGAATTAGGTAAAAATGTTAAGTACAAATTAAATGAGAAATTTTACAACATCGTTTGTCGAAAACTTGACTATACAGGAACATTCTGACCACTGTCCACTAAATTATTTATTTCTCCCAAACCGTAAAACTTTTAAACACGAGACCAACGGAATTGATAAGCTAACCCATTGAGTTATCACTCATAACAATTACAACCATGTATGATGAACGGAGGTCAAATGGCAACTAAATCAAATAGAGGTAAAATCTGACGGAATAAAGTTCAGCTCTAGGTTCCTTTCTACTAGGTCACAAGCCCTTATTAACACCCTTCTACTCCTATATCAACACAACTTGGTCGATAAACTTTCACACACGACTAATATATACTCTAAAGCATTCATATCACAAGCTTAATCATTTCATAATAAATTTTAAATAACATGGCTTTGGGATTCACACAACCGCATATCACTAGACATGATTCTACTATCACACAACGTTCATCCATATAATCAATATCAATTTATAATTACTTTCATGCTCATGATCAAAACAATTCAACATCAACTCCTCATTTCATCCATTCCACACCCCTTAAAAATCAAGGTTACGTCCCGTAAACTCAGTCATCAATGAAAACAATATTCAAACAAAGCAACCAAACTCCTACGACAAAATAACCAATATTCATTTTAAATTACCCCACTCTGTAATATCTCTCAAGGGAACCGGTTCAAAACTGAAAGGGCCAGAAGTTTGGTGTGAGGGGGCCCCTAACTCATCCCAAGCCTTAAGTGGGCTCCTAACAGTTTCTTCCCGGGTTCATTTTATTAGACACATCCTATATTCATTATTGTTCATTGGTTAGGCCTGAGGATCGTTTTGCTCTGATACCACTTTGTAACACCCCCATTTATTTAGGAGCCTTTAGCAAGACATTCCCAATAAATTGGACTGTTACCATCTCGGTTGCCCGAGGTAAATGATACAGATTAAAACAAACCAAAGTACTTTAATAACTTTAACTGAAATAATGGTTTTATTACATTGCAAACCGATTAAATATAAACCTTAACATTACAATTTACTACGCAGCGGAAATTACATAAATAAAGTTGTATAAGTCAACTAAGTGATCTAGACAGCAACTATGGTCCAAGTCGAGCTCACATCCCAATGCTCCCAAGTCAGCTAATCTTTAGTACCTGCCAAATCTGCTCCCCATTATGGTTCATCACAGGTGTTCACGAATACACGGTCAACCACGAGGTTGAGTAGGATAAAATACATTAAAACAACCAATCTCTCACAATTGTCAATATTCCAATCTCAACTGCTCACATGTCATATAACGACATCAACCATCCACGTTATCCACCAGAGACTAAGCCTGGGGCCTTCCAATTATTCACACACGTTATCCACCAGAGACTAAGCCTGGGGCAGTCCAATCACCACTCACGTTATCCACCAGAGACTAAGCCTGGGGCAGTCCAATTCTCATAAACCATTTCACAATATAATCGTATAAAATATACAAAACTCCAACAATTAACAAAGTTAATCACTCAGTTAGCTTAATTAAATAAGCAATCATACACCAATCATCCTTTCAATACATTCACGTATTAAACACGCAAACCAGATACAGTTGAGTAGATTATCCTACCTTTTCAGCAATACTCCAATTTACGCAATCAACTAAAATATTCTTCAGTAAACCCGTCTCACAAATCCGTCACCTAAACAATTATAAGAATAATAATTATAATTACTAATTACGAAATTCTTATAATTAATTAACTAATTATAATTATTTATATTTCATTATTTATAAATTATACAATTACGCTAATTAACACCCCGTCTTACCCGTCGAACAACCTATTAAGGTCACCCACACACATAATATAAATTATTAACCACTTTTATTATTTAAAACTATAACTAATAACAACCATCATCATCAATTTATCATTACTAATCAACTCATACAACCCGTTTCAAACTTTGTCAAACCGTGTTACACTTGACCCCCAAACAGCCTTTGTTTCACGGTCTAACCACCACCATCACCACCCCTCTTCACCACCTACTCAACCAACCACAGCCACGGTCCATACAGCCCTAACCACCGCTACCCACACCTCCATACATGGTTCCAAACTAACGCCCTAGCTGCTACTTCCACGAACATACCAATTACCGAAAACCCGACACCGTCAACCACCGCGTATAAAGCTCCTCGCCAACACTACCACAGCCACCAATACCACCTCTGGCCACCACCGTTGACTCCACTGTCCCACGGTGACTCCAGGAGTGGTCCCCTTTCCTCGGCATAGCCATCAACACGGCCACGGTTCCCGTCCCAAAACCGTGTTCACATCCTTCCCCTGTTTCCCCTGTTTACCGCCACCACCGTCACCAACCACCACCCATAGCCTCCCTATACCACCCACCTTGGTCGACTAAACACCCAGGTCACAACCCCACCATACCCAGGTCACGTCGAGTCCAATTGGTGGGTCAAAATAAGGGTTCGATTCCCCTGGTTCAACCCGTTACAGCCCAAACCCGCCACCTTTAGACGCCCCAATAACCACCAATGTCAGGTCAAACACGGTCAGAGAAGGGTTAGACGGAGTCACGGTGGTCCAGTGCTGGCCTAGGGTCAAGGTCACGACTTCATGGTTGTTCGTACAGTGGTATACGGTGGTGTTAAAGTCTATGTTAAAACGTTATAACAAAACAATTGAGTTTAAGACGGTTTACCTTTTATCGCTAATTGCTCTTTAATTATCTCCTTCTTTCTGTTAGATCTCTTCCTTCTTCCTTAATAAATAAATTATTTTTCAGATTTCTTTGTATTTATAGCTAGGTTTAGGATGGGTAATACACTAATTAGGAAACTATTATAAATTACCTTATTACTATTATAATTATGAAATACAATTATTATTATTATTATTATTATTATTATTATTATTATTATTATTATTATTATTATTATTATTATTATTATTATTATTATTATTATTATTATTATTATTATTATTATTATTATTATTATTATTATTATTATTATTATTATTATTATTATTATTATTATTATTATTATTATTATTATTATTATTATTATTATTAGTATTACTAGTATCACTATTATTATTATTATTATAGCATATTTACCAAGTATTATTATTATTCTATGAATTATCATATATTGTTATTATTCGGTTGTCATCCCGACTCATTATTCTATTAACTTATTAATTATTTTCTTCTAACAACATAAACCGCAATTATTATAATTAATAAATACAACTAATCAATATAATTTATAAAATATGATTTATAAAATATAATTAAAATACGGGGTATTACAGTCATGGAAGGCCAATGCATGGCCTTCACCCTTTTTCCTTTTTGTCTTTTCTAAATATTAGGTGTGTAGGGCTATGTTTTAGGTTAATCATTATGTTTCAGTTTAACATTAAAATAAAACATCCATTAATCCTAAAATCCCTCCATTATTTCGGTCATTTTAGATAAAATAGACTTCCATTTTATTTTGTCAGTTTGTCATTTGTCACACAATATGTCACATGTAGCATGTAACATGTTATTAATTAATTTAATATATATTTAACAATTAAATATCATTATATAAATTAATTAAATTACATATAACAAATTGTCTAGTAATTCTTGATCACATAAATAAAATGAGTCATATAATTATAATTCACAATATTTTGCAATTATAATTAATCAATCATTCTTAATTTAATTGTTTTACAAACAATAACGAATTTTAGTAATAAAATCTTTTAATTACTAAAATAAATCTTATTTAATCAAATTACAATAATATATAAATATTTTCACTCACAAATGAATTGTTCAAATTTAAGGAATTAATTAACTTGTATCGATATACAATTAATCAATTTATTTATTAAGGGAATTGTCCTATAGATGTGACCTTCAGGGATCAACTGATCACCACCGTCAAACGACAGTAATATCAAACTCTAGTTAGCCCATCATTACTGATTAATGTTGATCAGTTGAATATATAAATGAATCATCCCTTACGTATTCTTAATTTGAGATTTAAACATGTGATCGCACTATTGTTGAGGACACATACTCCAACAAATCATTGCATTTAATAGCGATGAGTTGCTTGAGTAGACGCATTTAGCTAATTTATTTAGTACACCTTGACCTAGATCGAGAGATTGAAAGGGGTAATACTTGCAGTGAACATTAGGGCATCCTAATGAGGGTGAAAGCTAAGTTAGTAATGTTTTAAGGCGAATAGCGGACCGAGAGGACCTTTTCATTACCATGCTGGCCGAGTTTGTGTTGACCTATGAACCTAGATTAGACCCCTAGAAAACTATGGTGAACCAACTGTCCTAGCTGTTTCTCTTTATCTGTTAATCTTTCCAAGTTTAATACTTGTTCCATTTTGCTCTCCTCCTTTATACCTTCGTAGTTTAGTACCGGAATAATCAAAACCCCCCAAAGAAACGGTCACTCAGATGGACTTAATTAACTTATAAAATTCCCATCTCCCTGTGGATTCGATACCCGACTGCCACTG
The DNA here is from genome assembly GCF_048544455.1 of Silene latifolia. Classification (NCBI taxonomy): domain Eukaryota; kingdom Viridiplantae; phylum Streptophyta; class Magnoliopsida; order Caryophyllales; family Caryophyllaceae; genus Silene; species Silene latifolia. The sequence goes on along the minus strand of NC_133536.1, from coordinate 153,695,889 downwards.
CTACATTTTATAGAGTGAAAACGGTCTTATGGTGGTCTTATGGTGGTTATGCATCCATATCTGTGTCTGCATGCTGTTTCTATTGCATTTTAGTTTGCACGTTTATTCATTTTCGCATGCGTTATTGTTTCAAATAAAAAAAAAATCATAAAATCAAAAAATTCCACGTTTATTTTTGCATTTAGGTTGAGTCGGAACGTTGAGACTTCTGTGCTACTTTGAGTCTTTTACCCTTGCCTTGCACGTATATAACATTTCTAGTGGCATAGTCATTTGCATAATCTACGAATTTTTTTTTTAACTTATCTGAACGCATAGACTTGACTCTCTTATTGGCAAGCTACATATACATTCTAAGATTTAGAGCTTGATAAACTGCTGACATTTATGACCTGTTTCATTTAGGATGTGAGTAGTACTCTCTATAAGACATGTAACCTCAATTTGCACAAGCTTGACGCTCTTTTCTTAGAACCTCTATGCATTCGGTTTCCGGTGGTGACACACGTGGAGAGGTAACTTACAACCTCTCTTTCATTACTACCCATTAACTTCACATTAGCCAAATTTGCCTTTTGACCCCCTAACTACATCCAAACTTAGCCTGCCCTGTCAAGCTAGTTCAGTGGTTTTTGCGGGTATGCTGTTATCCATGTCAATTTGGTTCCGTTTGAAAGATTTGAAGTTGGTAGTATGAATTGGAAAAGACGAGAAAAAATGAAATGAAAAAGAAATGTGGAAAAGAAAAAAAAGAAAATCGAAAGAAGCAAAAAAAAAAAAAAGAATCATGTGAAATGTTACAGATTATGACTCCCATGCTTATCATTATTTCTCATGGGGAGTCTTTTGTTGATGTGAGTGATGCTCTGCCACAATGGCACGGTTTCTTGTTTTGTATTGAGTAGTGAAGCGGAATGAGTTTATTATTTGGTTATGGTTGTACTAGCTTGGCTTTACCTCCACTTATCCAAATTTATTTTACCCCTTCTTACCCAATAACCTCACCTCACATTATATGTAAGTCCTTGGCGTGTGTCTTGGTCCTTATTGGTTGGAATGCATATGTACGGTCGGTAGAAATCGGTTTCATGTTAGCTGCATGCATTTTCTTATGGGTCGAGTTAGGTGAGCGTCTTTATTTCTTTCTATCTCGTACAATTATACTCACCTTGTGCTTAATTTGTGTGATGAGCGACCCGTAAGAGTCCGATATATATGAGTCTCACAAAGTCGACGGTTCAGTAGTTTAAAACATTGATTTAACTCGTTTGCACTTGACCTTTTGCTACTTTGTTATTTGTTGCATTAAATTGGCTTGGGTGGATGATTTGTAGCTGGTAAGTTGGTCCCATTATACTAGTTGTCTTTAGTTGAATTTATAGTTTGCTTGGGGACAAGCAAAGGTTTGGTTTGGGGTGATTTGATGCGTGTATTTTATATAAGGTTTTTACCCTATATTTCCACGCATTTCTGTGCTATTTATGTGGCAACTAGCTACAAATGCCCCCAAATAGTCTACTTTGGTCTATCTTGTATTAATTGCTGGAATGAACCGGAAGGAGCATAATTGAGCCTAAACTTGTCCCGTTTGCATTCATTTTGGAGAAACAAGGATCCGAGCCCGGATATTGTTGCCTAAGGATGCGTGAAGTGATCCCGAAGGATGTTTTAAGTTGATCTACGCTGTTACAATGCTTTCATACTTGATCGACCAAGATTGGTTGTCAAAACCGGTCGATCGTGTAGCTATGACGTTTGAGTTCCTCGATCGAGTGCTTCCATATGCTCGATCGAGATGGGTATCTTTTGAGTTCCTCTATCGAGTACTTATATTACTCGATCGAGAGGTTTGTCGCTTTTTGTTCTTGATCGAGTGGTTTGATTCTACTCGATCGAGAGGTTTAATCTATTACGCAATCTTTTAGCATCTTTCGGATATTTTAATTTGTAACTGAGAATAAATAAGAAGGTAGGGAACGACGACAAGGATCTCTTCTTCTCTCTTATATCCTCACTTAGAACACTACTCTTTAGACCTAGATTATCTATTGCTCCCAACTCTCCTTGTAATCGGTATTTCTGATCCTGGATTCTTTTACTAATTATTATTGCAATATTTATTTCTTGTTCTTCATCTCTTCCCCTTTACTCTTTCTCTTGTCATGCTATGTAATTTATTTATTATGTTAGGTTTAACTGTTATGGTTATTGTTACTATTTTCTCAACACTAGTTATGCATAGCTAATCTCTTATGTTAGGACATAGGGGAGCCATGGTAATTAGCGATATTATGAATAGGCGATTAGGGCTTGGCATAAATTGTGTCTGTGTTGTTAATCATTGCATTTAATAGCGATTAGTTGCTTGAGTCGACGCATTTAGCTAATTGATTTGGTACACCTTGACCAAGATCGAGAGATTGGAAGGGGTAAGACTTGTAGTGAACATTAGGGCATTCTAATGAGGGTGAAAGCTAAGTTAGTAATGTTTTAGGGCAAATAGCGGACCGAGAGGACCTTTTCATTACCATGCAGACCGAGTTTGTGTTGACCTAGAACCTAGATTACACTCCTAGAAAACCATGGTGAACCAACTGTCCTAGCTGTTTCTCTTTATCTGTTAATATTTCTAAGTTTAATCCTTGTTCCCTTTTGCTCTCCTCCTTTATACCTTCGTAGTTTAGTACCAAAATAATCAAAACCCCCCAAAGAAACGGTTACTCAGACGGACTTAATTAGCTTATAAAATTCCCATCTCCCTGTGGATTCGATACAGGACTGCCTCTGCTACATTTTATAGAGTCAAAACGGTCTTATGGTGGTCGTATGGTGGTTATGCATCCATATCTATGTCTACATGTTGTTTTTATTGCATTTCTGTTTGCACGCTTATTCTTTTTCGCATGCATTGTTGTTTCAATTAAAAAAAAAACTCATAAAATCAAAAAATTTCACGTTTTTTTTACATTTAGGTTGAGTCAGAACGTTAAGACTTCTATGCTACTTTGAGTCCTTTACCCTTGCCTTGCACGTATATAACATTTCAAGTGGCATAATCATTTGCATAATCTACGAGTTTTTTTTAACTTATCTGAACGAATAGACTTGACTCTCTTATTGGCAAGCTACATATACATTCTAAGATTTAGAGCTTGATAAACTGGTGACATTCATGACCGGTTTCATTTAAGATGTGAGTAGTACTCTCTATAAGACATGTAACCTCAATTTGCACAAGCATGGCGCTCTTGTCTTAGTACCTGTATGCATTCGTTTTGCGGTGGTGACACACGTGGAGAGGTAACTTACAACCCTTCTTACATTACTACCCATTAACATCACATTAGCCAAATTTGCCTTTTGACCCCCTAACTACATCCAAACTTAGCCTGCCCTGTCAAGCTAGTTCAGTGGTTTTTGCGGGTATGCTGTTATCCATGTCAGTTTGGCTCCGTTTGAAAGATTTGACGTTGGTAGTATGGATTTTAAAAAACGAAAAAAAATGAAATGAAAAAGAAATGTGGAAAAGAAAAACAAAAAGAAAATCGAAAGAAGCAAAAAAAAAAAAAAAAGAATCATGTGAAATGTTACAGATTATGACTCCCATGCTTATCATTATTTCTCATGGGGAGTCCTTTGTTGATGTGAGTGATGTTCTGCCACAATGGCACGGTTTCTTATTTTGTATTGAGTAGTGAAGCGGAATGAGTTTATTATTTTGTTATGGTTGTACTAGCTTGGCTTTACCTCCACTTATCCAAATTTATTTTACCCCTTCTTACCCAATAACCTCACCTCACATTATATGTAAGTCCTCGGCGTGTGACTTTGTCCTGATTGATTGGAATGCATATTTACGGTCGGTAGAAACCGGTTTCATGTTAGCTGCATGCATGTTCTTATGGGTCGAGTTAGGTGAGCGTCTTTATTTCTTTCTATCTTGTACAATTATACTCACCTTGTGCTTAATTTTTATGATGAGCGACCCGTGAGAGTCCGAAATATATGAGTCTTGCAAGGTCGACGGTTTAGTAGTTTAAAACATTGATTTAACTCGTTTGCACTTGACCTTTTGCTACTTTGTTATTTGTTGCATTAAATTTTCTTGGGTGGACGATTTTTAGCTGGTAAGTTGGTCCCATTCCACTAGTTGTCTTTAGTTGCATTTATATTTTGCTTGGGGACAAGCAAAGGTTTGGTTTGGGGAGATTTGATGCGTGTATTTTATATAAGGTTTTTACGCTATATTTACACGCATTTCTGTGATATTTATGTGGCAACTAGCTACAAATGCACTACGCCAAATAAGACATTCAATAACGGTCAAATAATGCAATTACCGTTTTTAAATAGAAACACGGGACCGTTATTGCAACGACGGTTGTTAAATATATACCACGGTTGTACAAATAACACGAAACCGTTATATAACATTAAGAACCATTATAAAATCTTTTAGAAACCGTTATTAAATCTTAAAAACGGTTTCAAATCCGTTGTCGTAGTTTACTATTGACAACGTCTTATCGTTCCAAAACCGTTGTTAAATATTATATATGATAACGGTTCATTTCGTTATCTTATTTAATTGAATGTCAAAATTGAACAACGGCTTTATTGCATGCAAAACCGTTGTTATATTCATCTGTTGACAACGATATGTAACCGTTATCTATTTTTATTGAAGAAATTTTGACAACGGTAGTCACTTAAATAAACCATTGTAAAAGTTTTGAACTCAACAACGGTTATCGTTCGTTATCTTATATTTTTGGCGGTTTGAATGGGAGGGAAAATATGTCAATTGTTATTTATCTAAATAAAACCGTTGTCAAATAATTGTTTGCAACAGGTTGTTTTTAACCGTTATCGTTTTTATTTTTTTATTTTTATAAAAAATGATTTTAGCTTATTCTAGCAGCTGCTGAAATGCTATTTTTTCAGCAGCGTTTGTAGCAGCTGCTGAAATGCTATTTTTTCAGCTGCTGCTGAAAAATAGCATTCCAGCAGTTGTGCAGTGCAAAAATTGAATCCTCTATCAAAATATTACACCCTGCGATCAATTAAACCCTGTTAAAAAACAGTACAAACAAAAGAAACCAATACACAACTTCCTCAGGAAAACAAAAGAAACCAATACACAATGTATCTATATATACACACTCGTACATAAAGCATGAGAAAACTATTGAGACTCCGCTAATGAAACAACATAACTGGCCCACATATTTCTCATCTGGTTGATGTCCTCTGGCGAATATTCTGGGGCTTTGTTGAGTGTTAGTGGAAACTACAATTCAAAATATACATAATCAAAATAGATATAATACATGGAAGTATACAAAATTGAACACAATTTACGTCTGAAATAGTTTTTAAATCACACTAACCCGTATCGGAATGGTAGATAGTTTTCTATTGATAATCTCCCATATGGACTGACAAATGTAAAAGACGCATTGTTTGTCGCCTGGTGCTTTAAGAGACTATTATATAAATCACACACAAATCAGCTGAATTAGATAATCAACCTCTCGCATAAACATTAATTAAATGATACGAGTAATTATTAAGAATATACTTACTAATGGCGTGATAAAATTGGGAACAACGTTGCTTTCATATTTCCCAAGTGGACATAATCTTTTTTTTTTTTTGCTTCAAAAACACTAAATCATAAATATACACACATGCCATTATTATTTTCATATATGTGGCTCAAATTATACAATAACAAATGACATTATTGAAGATTGTAAACTTACTCAGTTATCATTCTTACACAACTGTCAGAGGGTTTGCCTTCGCGAGAGTCAATCCAGTACACTGTTTTGTTTCCATTTGGATTGCCAGTAGCACCCAATGCTTCCTATTCAATTTGGGACATTGAACTGTTAGTTCATTTACACGCATTTAAGCATGTTAATAATAAATTTATAGAACCGTGATTCATTACAATAATCACGTACTATACATACATATTCTCATTGTAGGGGAAAGCCATATTTTTTTGGACGACATCAACCAACGAGCGATACTATAGATTTGTTCTTCGTATGAAATTCCGTGCACAGAGAACGCCTTAGGACTCAAGAATCCGTAGGCGTGAATTGGGAACTTCCACTCAGCGATCTAATTATTCAGGTACCTATTACGCCACATGGAACGAAAAATGTTATTGTAATTGATAATTTTAACAAACATCATTATTCGTAAATGGAAATGACTAAATAGTTTTATTAATAAAACTTAATTCATCCAAATCAAAATGTGAACAACATCAAATTTGTCAAAGTCGACAAATTCCATCAGTTGCTTCGGGTCCAGTACGGCTATATCAGTTGCGCCCATAATTTCCTCTTCAATGTTAATCATGACTACATCCCCACTAGGTGACTTATTTATAGAAAGGTTGTGCAAAGCCATCAGCGAAGCAGTTTTCATTTTTTTCTTATATTCACATGATTCATAATAAGAATCATAAGCAGGCTTGACTGCAACAACTTCCGTTGACGTAGTTGTAATTGCTTTAGCTGCCGCCATGGCTTTGCTTAACTTCTGCAAATGAAAAGATTAAAGTACTTACAATGTGTTAATATTCGTACCCTAATATATTTAAAGAACAAGTAATAATTAACGTCTGCGTATAGGTACCTCGGGGATGGCAACATTGATGAGGTTGTTAGGCCATTGCACATAAGAGCCCAGGGCTTTTTTCAAATAAGTGATATCCTCATTAGGAAATGGTACTTTTACTTCCCCATACTCGTCTTTATATAATTGGGACACTTCCACTTTATTGTAATTGTGACGAAGGGGTATACCATGAACCTTAACTTCTTGAAGCCGGTCGTAAGCGAACACGTATCCCCTAGCAACAACAACTTTTTGTTTCCCCTGTAAATAGAACAGACGACAAGCCACCTTGCAATCGCCCTTCACGACAGCTTTAATCAATTAGTACACATACATTCACTACCTTTAATAAATTTCATAAGTAAAAAACGTGTACTGAGATGAATAATTATAAACTAGCAGCTATTACCTTTTTCGGTGTAGAGAAGAACGTCTGATCATAAACTACCTCAATCTCTTCCTGTGTCACGGCCTTCCTGGCTTCCTCTTCCACTTCAACTGCCTGATATCGATCCTCGGCTCCCACCTCAGTCTCCTTTGCCATTTCCTTTTCCCTTGCCATGTCCTCCTCGTCTTCCTTCTGTACATTAACACTTGTCCATATAACAAGTACTGATTTTTCAAATCATATAACACATTGTATATATATATATAAGACATAAATATTATTACCTCTTTTTCCTCATCCTCTTCCTCATCCTCCTCCTTCTCCTTCTCCGCCTCCTCCTCCTCCTCCTCCTCCTCCTCCTCCTCCTCCTCCTCCTCCTCCTCCTCCTCCTCCTCCTCCTCCTCCTCCTCCTCCTCCTCCTCCTCCTCCTCCTCCTTCTCCTCCTCTGCTTCCTTTATAACTTCTTGAACCATATCCAACTCTTTTTCTGATGGCTTTCCCCCAGTTTCCAACATTCTCATCATCAACCTGGCTACCTAATGTAGTTGTGTAGTAGAAATTAATGTCCACATATATAGTTATAAGTTACGTTGGTTCAAATACAGTATTTATAGATTACCTTCTTGGAATCATCACCACTTCGAGTAGTTTTCCCAAAATACTTAGTGATACCAACATGCGTCGATACCCCTCTCACACGACCTGGATGCTTTGCTTTACCGATTGCCCTAGCAAGAATGTCATCACGTCCATCAGCCTTCCATTTTCCTTCCAGTACCTCCTTCTCACAGATCCTCTACATAACCATAAAACCATTAAGCAACTCACAATTATATAACTCCTACTACCAACGGTAGGGGTGACTTATTTAATCAAACTTACAATTCTCTCTTTGATATTCTTATCATATTCAGTTTCTGTCTTTCCATTCTTAGGAGTGTGACCTTCCACCCAAGCACCGTGACGACTGAATTTTCCAGGCTTTGCCTACAATTCATTCATCACATTGATATCCTCTCAAAATATGTATGATTACTATGAATATATATAACATCTGACTAAAACACCTAATAGTCTAATACTATAAGAATTATGTACTTAAAAGTTTCTTCTTAATCAATCTATAACCACCTCGGGAGCCGTAAAAGACTGTCTTTTTCTTTAAAATGTTCGCCTTGTTCCTCTCACTCATAGCCGTCATCAAATAAATCGTATCAAGAAACGTAAGCATGACCAAACACTAAACTAAGTTGCTTCTTTACTTATTACTATTAAGTTACCCTAAACTTGTCAGACCGCCTATAAGAGATATAGCTATCCTAATGGTCTTGACAGACATACGGATACTTCTTTGTTGGTCGGTTCTTGTTCATCTCCCCGGTTTCCTTTTTCCCCTGTCTTTTTTTTAGGTACTTATCATACTTTTTGGAGATAACGTAAGCTAACTGCATATATGATGAGCATAGTTGGTACAAGTGTTTCGGCTAATACACATATCAAGTAGTAACTTAATTTCAGCTAAAACATTTATTATTTTATATACATACCTTTATTCTGTTTATTAGCATGGTGTTCCGTATTTTACTCAGATCATTGATACGAGGCGTACCGAGAGGCACATACTGTTTTACACAACAACCAATCCAACTCGCAAAATACCCGACATACTCACCATATGACAGCCTCGTATCTTTATCCCATTGTAAAAATTAGGTATCTTTGAATTTATTGCTTCTAGGGAAACCCTGTGGCGCATTCGACCCGCAGTATGTTGCAAATTATTCTCATCACCTGAGTCGTCGCTTGACGCATTTCCATCGTTTCTTTTTCGCTTTTGGACCATATCTAAAGCAGAAATTAATAAACAAATAACAACAATGCATACTTATAATGACAAACAAATCTCTAGAGAGGAGAGTTTATTACTTCTTTAAAGAGGAGAATCCGGATTGATCTGGCGGCGGCAATAGCGATGATGACAATGACTGCGACGACGATGGGGTAAGCTGGTGGTTGAGGGGAAGCTCAATGTTTGAGAATATTATGTGGGGGAGGGGAAGCTCAGAGTATATATGTGTGAATAATACAACACTTGTAAGACCTTGTTTATTGGAAAGTAATAAACACGGTATAAGAAAAACCGTTGTATTTTGTTTCCAAACACACTACGGTTTTGTTTGAAACTGTAATTGATTCGTACTATCTACAACGGGTTAGAAATAACCGTTGTCTGTAATATTTTCATGTTGTTTGATTTTCCCGCCAAGAAATAAAGCATCATTTTTATATACATAACAACGGCCTGAACCGTTATAGCTGTATACGTCCTGAACAATGGTTTGGGTATAACCATTTTATTTTATATTTCATTGTGTTTGATTTTACCGCCAAGAAATAAAGCATCATTTAGTATATGCCAGCTAATTACAATATGTTTCTTAGAAAATCTTGCTTATTTTCATTAATTTAAAGCATTACAAGTTTACACATAAAGAGTACAAACTACCACCATACATAATAAACTAGGTAAATAACAATTAGAAGAAAAAATTTGACAATTAACTTAAGCCATGCCTCATTATTTTTGAGTTCTACGATATCCATGGTTAACTTCTTGCATTCTTCTTTTGTCTTCAATATTTCACTGTCATTTCCCCGCTTCGATTCTTCAAATTGATATAGTATACTTCTCACTTGAGTAATCTCGATATCCATGCTCTTTTTCTCATTCACTAACCTGTTTATAACCTTCCCCTGCCACTCAGTCATTGGTTTATAAACCCACTTGAAGTAATTGCATCCACGCATTGTAATCTCGGGATTAAAGAATTTGAAAGTAAGAAACTTTCTTCCCGGATTTTGCAAAGTCCAAGAAGTCCGCAATACTGCCGGAACTGAGCAATTACATGTCCCTGTTGAAATAGAGGAATAAGAAGAGCTACCACTTAACATAATTTGAGTAATAAGAGAGAGAGAGAGAGAAAGAAAGAAATGAAGAAATAAAGAATTAGAGAAGGTTATTTAAAGTAGTGTTATTCAGCAATTGCATAATATAACACGGTTCTTATAAGAACCGTTGTAATTATCTTATTAATATCTTCCAATTTCCATTTATTTTTAGAGGTGTTTATGATCTAACACGGTTCTTATGCACTACCGTTGTCATTATATTATATGTTATTGTTTCATTCATTTGTCTGTTCGCAAGTTATTTAAAATCTATGTTAATAAGCATTTTCATGTAATAAAGAGTAGAACTATATATTAAAACGAGCATATTATACAATGGCTCAAAAAAATAAAATAAAAAAATAAACAGTACAACAAGGGGAAAAAAAGGAAACACAATAAAAAATAAAAAAAACCACAAAAACAAACAACTAACTAATTAGTACTTAATCAAACACCCTAACAGGAGTTTGACTAGGAGGTGGGTACTGAGGATAAACTTGATTATAAATCAAGCGTACTACATCGGCATCAAGACGGTGATCAAAATGAGGCACTTCTTCGTCTTCCCAAGATTTCGGTACATTAATAAATTTGTACGGAATGAACCTTCTCATCAGATGAGCGTGCTCAGCGGTGGCAACCCATAAGTGAGGCTTAGCGTGAAAATAACGATCCTTAGGGTCGTCGCCATAAAAGTCACTTTTGCCCCTTTGATGTTCACGTGATGCATACCTTTCAGCGAGTTGTTTTGCTTGGAGAAAATCGTCAAGACCATCCCCTCGAAACACGATCAGAGCATATCCAAGAAACCCACGACCAGAAATCCAAGCCGGGTAGATTGCCCTAACATTTGAAAGCCCATTCTCAATAAGGATGTCCCTCAATGGGTTAAGAGACTTAGAAGCTGAATTCCCTGCAGCATCACATATGACTGGGAGATTGTGAATTATGCATGTAATCGGGTTGATATAACGGGTTACCGATTGCTAAGGAGGTGCGACTGCGGATGATGAAGACGATGACATTCTTTTAATTATGATATGTATGTATATGTAGATTATTTAAAAAGTGAAGTAGAAAGGTTAGTAATAATAAAGTGATTCTTATTGTTACTGGAAATGTGATGCTATTTATAGTATAATAAAGCTATAATTAATTGGATTAATTTCATCCATACGTTATATTCAAACTTTTATTAATTGTGCATGCATGCATGAGGTGAATAGTGGTCAAACAAACAATAATAATAGGGCATGCATTGGTAAAACCACAAACTTTTCAGCTTTCACAGTGAATCTGTATTTACAGCGGTTATAAGAAAAACCGTTGTTTATTGTGGTAATATGACAACGGATTTACAATAACCGTTGTTGATATATGAAATATGATAACGACTTAACAAAGAACCGTTATCATTTTGTGTTATACATACGGTCAAACAATCTATACTGCAACTTTGAATCAGAAAAAGTAAAAATTACAGGGCATGCATTAGTCAAATCATAAACACTAGAAAATCACAGATAATTAAACAATTTTTTTTTAAACGGGTTCTGTCCAAATGTTGTTGATATATGTAATATGATAACAGCTTAACAAAGAACCGTTATTATTTTGAGTTATACATATGGTCAAACACGCAATACTGCAACTTTGAATAAGAAAAAATAAAAATTACAAGGCATGCATTAGTCAAATCAATACAGTTGTGTTCTAAGTCATTAAACAACGGTTTTTTGATAACCGTTTTGTTTTTACTAATTGGACAACAGTTTTTTGATAACCGTTGTGTTTTTACTCATTGGACAACGGTTTTTTGATAACAGTTGTAAGCTAATATGTTTAACACGGTAGAGTTGACCGATTCTTATTTAACTTTTACCGTTTCCACTTTCCAATTTTTAACTTGTTAAGTTTCCAATTCTTATCTTATTATTATACCGGTTCCAATTCTTACTATCTTATTATACCGTTTCCAATACAACCCAAACTCATTATAAGTAGAATTATAATTTTCATAATCTTAACTTGTACCGTTTGCTCTTTCCAATTCTTAACTTGTTAAGTCCTCCATTCATCTTCCACATCGATTATGTCGTCAAGTTCATCAACTTATAGTGGTTCATATTATTCATCCGCTGATGATGATGATGATGAAGCATCATATGAACCTCTTGTAGGACCCCCAAGTATATTTATGTACTCTAAACTCTTTACGTGCATCATTCACAATCTCCTGTATACAGAGGACGGGCATGGAAAGGCTATACTCTCGTATATCCTTGACTGGTTAATAGGTTTTATTCGGTTAGCCGGATTGAATTTGGTTCAAACTATCTACACGGACAATGATGCACATGATGGCTTCGGGCGGTGCGCCCTCATCGAGTTTGGCGGGGGTGAGGAGCGGGAATTCTTTCGTCAGGCTCGCAAACTTTAGCGGGCATTCTATAACAATGACTCTTCGAGACTCTGGTTTGATTACGATGATCAATGGGTACGCCCATATTTATGGGTTGCGAATGAATCTGACCGTCTCCTACTACTTCCGATTCTGCACCGCCAAGGTCGCATTGCCGAGCAGGGGACAGTGTCGTTGGAATGGGAAAACGACTGTGTGGATTGGGCTGAATGTGAAAGAGACATATATGATGATATTGTCTCTGAATTCCAGAGGATGGGGTAACAAAAAACATACTCCCTCCATTCAACTCCATACTACACATTTTCTTTTTCACGTTTGTCAACGCTTGTTTTACGCGATTTTTTTTCTTTAGCTTGATATTTTAATGTACTCCTAAAAACCTAAGTCATTATAATAAAAGTTTGATATTTTTCTGGTGATAGTCTCTGAATTCCAAAGGATCGGGTAACAAAAAACGTAACAAAAAACATAAATAATTAAACTTTAATTCAAACCACCACCATAATCCAAATACAACTTACAATGCCAGACAATAATTAAAGACTTAATTATTAGAATCTGATGAAGTATTAGGATACTCATTATGAATTTCGGTATAGAGCAACTCGTAGATCGGCCTTTCATTATCACCGGGAAGGGCAGGTGGAATGGCCTCTTTCTCCCATGACATAGGCACGGTGGCAAGAATGTGATGCTTCCTGCAATGTTTCAGCAGATGATGATCAAGATGGGTCGCAACCCATAGATGAGGACCTTGTTGTTTATCATCCGAATAGAAGTCCTATTTCCCCGCATCTTCCCCCGTAAATCTAGCCCCTAATTTTCTTTCCTGATGAAAACTATCATGGCAGTTGGCTTCGTCAAACACGATAAAAGCGAAGCCTACAAAACCTTGCTTGTTTGTAGACACAGGGTACACTTTTTTAACCGTGGTGAAACCGAAGTCATGAAGCATTTGCGCCAACCACCTAAAATTAGGGTTTAAACCCTTTCCATTCACACCATAATGAACCGGAAGATTATGTAGAATGCAAGTAAAAGGCTGTGCGTAACGAGAATGTGATTGTAGCTCCGATACACCAGCCATATTTTTTTAGAGAGAAATTTAGAAAGAATTTAAAGAGTAAATGTTTGATAATTTAGAATTTGACCTAAAATATGATGAAGACATATTTATAGAATTGTTTTTGTCAAATTGAATATTATTGGTTAAATTGAATATTTATTAAGGTTCAGTTTTGAATGCAGTAATCTAATTGAAAAATCTAATCAAATACTGACAACGGTTGAGTTGTAAAATCGTTATTTTATAATAGGAAATAATAACGGTTACAAAAAATCCGTAGCTATAACATAACAACGGGTAACAAAAACCGTTGTTGGTGTTAATTTAGTAACGGTTTTCAAAATGCCGATATCTTAAACTGGTAACGGTTTTCTAACAACCGTTGATAAGAGTGATTCTATAACGAGTTTTTGGAAACCGTTAAAAGTTTTTTGACAACGGTTTGTTAAGCACCGTTGTCAAATTATAATAACAACGGATTTTGAGGAAAACTGTTATTCCTATTAGCGCGGTCTAGATTTCCGCCAATATTTGGAAAATGGTAATCTAAGTGTCCTTATTAAATGCATTAAACCGTTGTGATACGCTCCTTATTGATTGCCAGATTTGGCGTAGTGATGCCCCCGAATAGTCTACTTTGGTCTATCTTGTATTAATTATAGGAATGAGTCGGAAGGAGCATAATCGAGCCTAAACTTGTCCCGTTTGCATGCATTTTACAGAAACAAGGATCAGAGCCCGGATATTGTTGTCTAAGGATGCGTGAAGTGATCCCGAAGGATGTTTTTAGTTGATCTACCCTGCTACAATGCTTTCATACTCGATCGACCAAGATTGGTTGTCAAAACCGGTCGATCGAGTAGCTATGACGCTTGAGTTCCTCGATCGAGTGCTTCCATATGCTCGATCGAGATGGGTATCTTGTGAGTTCCTCGATCGAGTACTTATGTTACTCGATCGAGAGGTTTGTCGCTTTTTGTCCTTGATCGAGTGGTTTGATTCTACTCGATCGATAGGTTTAATCTATTACGCAATCTTTTAGCATCTTTCGGATATTTTAATTTGTAACTGAGAATAAATAAGAAGGTAGGGAACGACGGCAAGGATCTATTCTTCTTTCTCATCTCCTCTCTTAGAACACTACTCTTTAGACCTAAATTTTCTATTGCTCCCAACTCTCCTTGTAATCGGTATTTCTGATCCTGAATTCTTTTACTAATTATTATTGCAATATTTATTTCTTGTTCTATTCATGTATTCCCCTTCACTCTTTCTCTTGACTTCCTAAGTTATTTATTTATTATGTTAGGTTTAACTATTATGGTTATTGTTACAATTCTCTCAACACTAATTATGCATAGCTAATCTCTTATGTTAGGACATAGGGTAGCCATGGTAATTAGGGATATTATGAATAGGTGATTAGGGCTTGGCATAAATTGTGTCTATATTGTTAATCATTGCATTTAATAGCGATTAGTTTCTTGATTCGACGCATTTAGCTAATTGATTTGGTACACCTTGACGTAGATCGAGAGATTGGAAGGGGTAAGACTTGTAGTGAACATTAGGGCATTCTAATGAGGGTGAAAGCTAAGTTAGTAATGTTTTAGGGCGAATAGCGGACCGAGAGGACCTTTTCATTACCCTGCATACGGAGTTTGTGTTGACCTATGACCCTAGATTAGACTCCTATAAAACCATGGTGAACCGACTGTCCTAGCTGTTTCTCTTTATCTGTTAATCTTTCTAAGTTTAATCCTTGTTCCCTTTTGCTCTCCTCCTTTATACCTTCGTATTTTAGTACCAAAAT
Organism: Silene latifolia; assembly: GCF_048544455.1. NCBI lineage: Eukaryota > Viridiplantae > Streptophyta > Magnoliopsida > Caryophyllales > Caryophyllaceae > Silene > Silene latifolia. The sequence continues at coordinate 153,680,609 of NC_133536.1, read as the reverse complement.
AATCAGAACCCCACAAAGAAATGGTCACTCAGATGGACTTAATTACCTTATAAAATTCCCATCTCCCTGTGGATTCGATACCCGACTGCCACTGCTACATTTTATAGAGACTGGTTGGTTTTATTTTTGATAGGGTTGCGACAATCTTGTCAATAACCCGAGACACAAATTAATGTAGTAATAGGGATCGAACACAAGGAGATGGTAATTGCGTTATAAAATGCTACGGAAAGATTTCTATCAAGGTCGATTACGTTTGGTTTGGTTTGTTGGTTTGTTTGATGATTAGCAAATATAAAGATGTAACTTATATGATAAAAGGAGTCTAGGGGTGTCGGGTCACACATGCAAATATAAATATATTTTCATGCTAAACTCGGTAATATTAACATTATCAATTGTTTAGGCTGAAAGACACCCACCACACGATATTAGTGTCAACCATAGACTCGGTCTTAGAGAAACTCTCGTTTATGACTAGGTCGTCCTACTACACATGCTTAGTCTAATCCGATTCCGTGCCTCTCGACTTATAGAACGAATTACCAAACTTAATCTACGATTACAGACAATAACCAAAGATTAAACATTGTAACGCAAACATGTGATAGAAACAATTAGACAATATTATATCAACCTAATTTATCATTTTACATATTTTAGATTTTGCATGGCTTCCCTAGTCCCTAGACTAAGGAATTTAGCTACTCATAGTAAAATGTAAACTACAAACTTTATTATAAGAAATGATAAACATGCTAAGGAAAATGATATAAACTAAATGGTAGAGTATATAATGTAATAATAAGCTATGTGATATAATAAAAGTACTAATGATAATCTATGTGATAACTAAAGTAGAAATTTAAACTAATAAACTAGAATTAGAATTACCGTAATGGAAGTGAACTTACAAAGAACAATAAAGAACCAAATGCTTGAATAAAATTAGAACCAAATGTTTTAACAACCAAATGCTTAACAATATTGAAATTAAAGATGAAAACTAAGAGAGAATTTTGTGCTTAAGGCTATTAGAGACGTAAAATAAGATGTAAGAAGATACCCCTAATGACGGATTAAGGCCCCTATTTATAAGAAAATAGGGGCATAACGTAAGAATCCAAGAGAGGGTCAACCCCGATCGAGGTTGCCAGCCCCGATCGGGGGCGTGGGTTTTGATGTGACCATAATTAGCGCATATTTAGTCCTCGAATTAGCCTTCTTCCCATGCTTTTTAGTGCATATTTGGGTCATTTATTGTCTTTAGTTCTTTGTTTTGCATATTCTTTGAGGTTTTGTGTCCTTGGTAGGAAAGGAGTGCAAACCTTGCATTTTCATGGCAAAATGAGACTAAATTGATTGAATTCAATGACCAAGCATCAAGGAGAGACAAGATTAGAAGGCCTTTGTACATATTTTAGTAGATGAGCAATGTTGAGGAAAGATCCTTGCATCCCCAAGGAAATCGCCAAGGATTTTATGAAGAAAAGGGAAGAAAAGAAGAAGAAACAAGACTGAGGAGCAATCCGTACGAATTGTCCTGAATCCGCCCGTCCCCAGCACCACAATCCGTGCGTCTTCCTTCAAAGACGCCCGGGCAGCAGCTACCAGAAGATGTGCGTCTTCTCCCAAAGACGCCCGGGCAGAGACTCACAAATCCGGTCGTCCCGTGCCTAAGACGCACGGATTCCAGTCCAGCACAAATTCGTTTCTTCAAGCTTCAAAGAAAGATGCCCTTCCTTCGAAAAATACCGGCGTTTCCCTGCTCAAATCTCAAAAGTGTAATTACTAGTTTAGCCCTTAGTTAACCCTAATGCATCCACCTAATTTCCACTATAAATACCCCATTAGTCTAATTAGAAGAGCATGTTCTTCTTATCAATTCTTAGAGTAGTTAATATCAATCAAATCTCTCTTTTGTTTTATAATCAACAATTAATCAAGTTTTAATACAAGTTTTATTTCCTTCATCTCTCTTTTGTTCATCCTTTATTTTGGGTAATTGAAGATTATTTGGGTTATTGTTGAGAGATTGACAACCTCTCAATCAAGCATCAAGTACTTCTTTTATTCTTTGCTTTATTATTGGAATCATTAGTAGGTATAATCCTCTTAATCCCTTTTTAATTATTGTTAATTACTTTCATTTATTCATCATGTTTCATTTTGTTGGTATGATTGACAACCTGGCTAGCATGATCAACATGATAATGAGTGAGTAGTCACCTAGCTAGGGTTAATGGGTAATTAGGGGAAACCAACATGGGGAATGATTCATGCTTAAATTAATATGCTTTCATGGTTTATTTGCTTGCTTGTTTTGATCTCAACTCATGCACATGTTATGTTTGATGAAATGCGAGCCTATGAATCCTTGCATTTTTTATCCATCACCTATCTTTTCAATGAGACTTGTAAGACATAAACCAACTCGAGTCTCATTAGACCATGCATGTTGTTGAGTAGGGAAGATTAAGTCGACTTGTAGGTGTTTTACAATCTAATCGATTCGGCTCCGGGACCTAAAATTTCCTAGGATTGTAAGATATAACCCAACTCAATCCATCACAACAATAATTGCTTGCTTATAATTTGAGAACATGTTTGTATGATCAATTCCCATGATTCCCCTATGACCCCATGATACCCTAGTGCTTTTTATCAATTGTTTACAACCCTTTCAATTCATCTTGCTTATTTACTTTCATTGCTATTTAGTTTAGTGACCTTCTACATCAACCCAAATTGTGACACCCCTAAGACACCACTAGTTTCAATAGAAATCTCATCTCAATTCCCGTCCCTTCGGATTCGACCTTTACTTGCCTCTTTACTAATTGTAGAGTTGTTTGTGAAGTTATAAATTGTGTTTTGGTCTAGGTGCTCCTAACGACAAGTTACCGAAAAGATTTAGTCCGACCAAAAATGGCGCCGTTGCCGGGGACGGTGTTAACTTGATTTAGATTTTCTTATATTGTTATTAGTTGTGTCTTTCTTTGCCTTGAGGAAGTAAAACTCCTCAGGGTTCATTCTAATTTTTTTCAAGTTGTTCGATATTTTGCAAGATGGACCTTATATATTGTTTTGTTGAGGAACTCTTAAGTATACCTTTCTTCAAAGATCCCATGCAAGCATTGGAAGCCTTAGAAGCAAGTGAGGCTAAAAATATGTATTGGGAATTGGAGGTGGATCTTTTTGAGGCCGCTCTAGCTAACAAAGAACTTACTCATGCACAATCCGAATTAGTGCATAACATCCTTGTGGAAGCATGTCAACCCATAGAAGATGAGCAATCCATCCTAGAAGATATTTTACAAGCTCAAGAGCAAGAGGAACCCATGATGGAATTTGAATATGATGAGGTTGATGAGAATGCAGAACAAGTTGAATATGCTATGAGAATGGAATGTCTAATGGAGATAGAGCAATTTCTCAATGAAACTCCAAAGGAGGAAAGTGAGGTACAAACTCCTCCTTTAAAACCCCTTCCCCCAAATTTGAAATATGCTTACCTTGATGAATCAAAGACCAAACCCGTGATTGTTAATGATAGACTTGATGAGAACCAATTGGGAAAATTGCTTGATGTGTTGAAACAACATGAGAAGGCTATAGGTTATAGTCTAGATGACCTTAACGGGATAAGTCCCAACTTTTGCATGCATAGAATTCATCTAGAGGAAGACCATAGACCTACCATTCAACCTCAAAGAAGATTAAATCCCCACATGCAAGAAGTTGTCAAAGGAGAAGTTATGAAATTACTTGATGCGGGAATCATATATCCCATATCGGACTCTTTGTGGGTTAGCCCCGTCCAAGTGGTGCCTAAGAAAGGGGGTACCACGGTAATGACAAATGAAAAGAATGAACTAATACCCACAAGGATGATCACCGGTTGGCGTATGTGTATTGACTATCGAAAATTAAACTCCGCAACAAGAAAGGATCATTTCCCCCTACCATTCATTGACCAAATGCTTGAGAGGTTAGATTCCAACAAATTCTTTTGTTACCTTGACGGGTATTCGGGATTCTTCCAAATCCCTATACACCCGGATGACCAACATAAGACCACCTTCACATGCCCTTATGGTACTTTTTCATATAGGAGGATGCCTTTTGGTTTATGTAATGCCCCCGCCACTTTCCAAAGATGCATGATGAGTGTCTTCTCGGATTACTTAGAGACCATAATGGAAGTTTTTATGGATGATTTTAGTGTTTATGGAAAGGACTTTGACTCATGTTTGCATAATCCTTCTCTTGTATTGCAAAAATGTGAAGATATTAGTCTTGTTTTAAATTGGGAAAAGTGTCACTTCATGGTCAATGAAGGAATTGTTTTGGGTCATTTAATCTTGGAAAAGGGCATCGAGGTCGATAAAGATAAAGTTGAGGTGATAGAGAAACTCCCACCTCCCGTGAACGTTTGAGGGGTGAGAAGTTTTCTCGGTCATGCGGGTTTCTATCGCCGTTTCATAAAGGATTTTTCAAAAATAGCGAAACCCCTCACTCAACTTTTGCTTAAAGATGCCCAATTCCAATTCACTGATGAGTGTGTTAAAGCCTTTAATAGAATCAAGGAAGCACTAATCTCGGGACCGATCATCCAACCTCCAAATTGGGAACTACCATTCGAGATTATGTGTGATGTTAGCAACTACGCCGTTGGAGCGGTTCTTGGCCAACGGGTAGGAAGAGCTCTTCATGCCATCTATTATATAAGCAAGACTCTTGATCCCTCCCAAGTGAACTATGATACCACCGAAAAGGAGCTTCTTGCCATTGTCTATGCTTTGGACAAATTCCGTTCCTACTTGCTTGGATCCACAGTGATTGTATTTTCGGATCACCGTGCTCTCCGACACCTCTTGATAAAAAAGGAGGCAAAACCAAGATTGTTGAGATGGATTTTGCTTCTTCAAGAATTTGACTTAGAAATAAGAGACAAGAAAGGAGCCGTGAATGTAGTGGCGGATCATTTGTCAAGGATCCGGTTTCATGATGAAAATGGAGAAACCCCGATCAATGACTCATTTCCCGACGATATTTTGATGGCCATTCAAACACAACTCGAAAGGCACATCACCCCATGGTTTGCCGATTATGCTAACTATATTGTTGGAAGAGTACTCCCTCCAAATTTGAACCACAACCAAAGGAAGAGATTCCTATTCGAAGTGAAGATGTACTTTTGGGATGACCCAAACCTCTACAAGGAGTGTAGCGATGGGCTCTACCGGAGATGCATCCCTCAATGGGAAGTCCAAGGAATCTTGGAAGGGTGTCACTCATCACCCTACGGTGGGCACCATGGAGCAAGGAGGACCGTTGCAAAAATTCTTCAATCGGGCTTCTATTGGCCTACGATGTTTCAAGACACAAGAGAATACATCATTCATTGCGATGCTTGTCAAAGAACGGGGAATATCTCTTGGAGGAACGAAATGCCACAAAGGGGCATTCTAGAGGTGGAGATCTTCGATGTTTGGGGGATAGACTACCAAGGTCTCTTTGTGACATCCAATGGGAATAAGTACATCCTTGTGGCCGTAGACTACGTCTCAAAGTAGGTAGAGGCAATTGCCACTCTGAATGATGATGCAAAAACGGTCACCAAGCTCTTCAAGAAGATAATGTTCCCAAGATTTGGAGTTCCTAGAGCAATTATAAGTGATGGAGGAACGCATTTTCATGAGAAGAAACTTGCATCTCTTTTGACCAAATACGGTGTCCAACATAGAACCGGCTTGGGATATCATCCTCAAACAAGCGGTCAAGTTGAAGTTTCAAATAGAGAGATCAAACAAATCCTTGAGAAAGTTGTGAACAAGACCCGGAAAGATTGGAGCACAAAGCTTGATGATGCTCTTTGGGCTTATAGGACGGCCTATAAGACTCCCATAGGAGCCTCCCCTTACAAGCTTGTATATGGAAAGGCATGTCATTTACCAATCGAATTGGAGTACAAAGCTTTTTGGGCAATCCGAGCGCTCAATCTTGATCTCAAATTAAGTGGTCAAAAGAGGATGATTCAAATTCAAGAGTTGGAGGAATTCCGACTACAATCCTATGAAAATGCAAAGATTTACAAAGAAAGAACGAAATTACTCCATGACAAGAGAATAAGACAAAAGGCCTTGCACAAAGGGGACAAAGTCCTTCTATTCAATTCCCGCTACCGACTTTTTCCGGGAAAGTTGAACTCTAGATGGATGGGTCCCTATGTGATAACCGAAGTTGGAAAATATGGAGATTTTGAACTCAAGGCGGAAGATGGAAGCAAGTTCAAAGTCAATGGTCAAAGATTGAAGCCATACTATGAAGGAGCGTTCATTGGAGAGGTCGAGGTCACCTACCTCGGGCCTTCTCATCCTTGAAAGAACCATCAAAGGGAGAGTTTGGTGGAGTCCTCCCTAAACCACCACTTGTAAATATACTAACCCTCTAACTTGTATTTATAATTTTATTGCATTTCTTTAATAATAATAAACATAAGCTCTTTTCATGAGAGTAAGTGAGGGAGGGTCACTAACGAATTTTTAATGAAGGAAGGAACCAATTTTCAAGTGTGGGGAAGCATCTAAGAGAGGAAAGAAGGTCAAAGGAAGAATTCACAGCTTGAACACGTGCGTGTTCCCTGGAATCCGGCCGTCTTGCTAGAATCCGGGCGTCCTGAGGAGAATCCGTCCGTCCTGCTAAGCTGAGAATTTGAAGATTTTGGGACTGAAGAAGAATCCGAGCGTCTCAGAAGGGAAGACGCTCGGCATGAAGAATCCGGCCGGCTTTGCAGAAAGACGCCTGTCTTTCTACCTGTGCATTTCAAGAAAAATCCCTGGAAAGGAATCCGCCCGTCTTCAGCAGAAGACGCCCGTCCCGCAATTGAAGAATCCGAGCGTCTTATACTCGGGGCGCCCGTCTTTTTGGGCGTCATATTTTTGGAAAGATAGCTGTGACAGAATCCGGGCGTCCTACCCAGAATCCGCCCGTCCCGAGAAGCCTGAATCCGAGCGTCTTCTGCTCGAATCCGCCCGTCTTCCCGCGGTGATTTGACCCGTCTTTTCTTAATTAAATTACACCCCACCACACATTTAGTGACACATCACCCTTCCTTCCACTTGCATTATAAAACCCACCTCCTTATAACTCCCAAGCATATCCAAATCACTCTTTAACCCCTAAAAATCAAAAAGCCCCAAATTTTCTAGGGTTTCCAAAGGCAACATTCAATTTACAAGGAGCATCTTTATTCCTTCACAAATCAGAAGAATCCAGCTCAATAATCAAGGAATGGCACCAAGGAGATCCTCTTTTAGTAATGGGAGAAGACCAAGGATGAGGGGAAGTTCTTCTACCTCCCATGTCAACACATTAAGAAGGGAGCATGAAGAGATTGTAGATCTTACAAGGCTTGATGACTTCTCAAATGTGGAATTTGTCAATGATGTGCAAAGATTAGTCTTCCACCGGCTTCTAAGTAAGAACATGTGGGAAATAATCTGTATACTTCCCTTAAAATGAAGGATTATAACAAATTTAATGATGACGATCACTAGTCATAAATTAAAATACATAAACAAAAGTAAAGGATTCAGAATTAACCTTCGGTCCTAGCAAATACGGCCTAAGAACAATATCAAAATAGATATTCTCCTATCAGTTGCACCCAAGATGCTCCGAGAAATGCCCTTGATTATGCTAGAATCGATCCAAAAATTAAAATAATTTTTAGGTTTTCTTTGTGTTTTTCCGATGAGAGAGGAGGCAAAAATGAAAAATGAATTAGGTCAGAAAATCCTCTCCCTCACTCACCTATAAACCGTGTATAGGAATGAATTAAGGTAGGCTTTTCTTTTCTATTTTTCTCGGCCCATAACCGAAATAAGGAGTATTCTTTCCTTATTTTTGGTTATTCCAAAAATGTATAAAATGTGTTAAATTGTCATCTAGTGAGGATCGAACCCATGACCTCTTGGTTTGTGTACCCTCACTATTACCACTATGACACATTCAACTTGTTGATATTAAATATAACCGATTACATTTAATTACGAATTAACAGATTAATTCGTCCAAGCTAACATTACATACATTTAATTAAATATAACTTATTATATTTAATTTACTTAATTCACGATTAATTGTCTCAACTAATATTATTTAATCTTCATTAAATAATTGTCTCATCAACACATTGACTAACTGTTTAGTCATATTAGGCATCAATGTGATCATATTTCTATAACCACATCTCTCAAACACATCCTATAGGTGTGACCTTTAGGGACCAGTTGATCACCGCCATCTGTATGATAATAACGTCAAACTTTCTAGCAAGCCAACCCTTATTAGGTAAACGTTAATCAACTGATTAAATATACGAAGTATACCCTTGTGAACCTGTAAGAGATTTACAAATGTTATCACACTAATTTGTGGAGGACACAAGCTCCAACAAACTCCCACTTGTCCTCACAAGTGTATGTGCGATAACCGATTCTCATATCCTAAAATTTCTCCCACTCAATGTAAAACAATTTGCAAATCCGTATTCACAAAGGTCGTATTTTACAAGCGATCATCATCAATAGTGGTTTCCCCGACTAGAGAGTAACTTAACTGATAAACGAATCAACATTCTAGCATGGCCATGCATTTCAGTTACAACACCTCGAGTGGCCCTGAGAAATAACTATACCTGATAAGGGTTGGATATTTTCCTCAACTCGAATCCTGCAGATGTAAGCACAGTATGAAATGACCCAGAAAAAATCTACTTAGCCTCCGATTACGACGGCAGATCGTGAAAAAGAAACCAAAGTCACCCAAAAGCGCCTTAATCTCAAGAGACAGTCGATAGTCAAAAGAATCGACTCTAGGAACACAATGGATGTCCTATCCACGACCTGGCACCGAATGTTTTTAAACATTTAGGACTCCATTACTTTGTCACAAAAAGTTGTCCTACGAGGTATCGTTATAATCTCGCATTCGTGATCGATCGTCAACCGTTTGACTTATGGCTCGTTGAACCCACCATCAATCGACTGCACTATATAATAGCCGGAGTTATCAGCTCACATTGGCGATTACGGACCAAAACAAATATAATGTAATTCAGTTCACTTTGTGGCGTTCAATGTTGTCAGTACAATCCACATGAAAAACAAAATATTATATATAAAACGATGAAGTTATAAATAGTATATATGAAAAAGATAATGTATCAAATCCATAATCAAGTACTACAACTCAGGAACGCGTTTAATTCCCATGGAATTAACGTGCCCTACATGCTTATCATAATTCAACGGTTTAGTGAGAGGATCCGCGATGTTATCATCCGTCGCAATCTTGTCTATCACTATCTCCTCTTGCTCCACATAATCACGGATCGGGCGAGCTTTCCGATGTACATGTCTAGATTTGTTGCTAGACTTTGGCTCCTTAGCCTGGAAGATGGCACCTCTATTGTCACAATAGATGGTGATCGGGTCATTCGAACTAGGAACTACCGTAAGTCCTTGTAAGAATTGACGCATCCATATCGCTTCCTTTGCTGCCTCCGAAGCGGCATAGTACTCGGATTCAGTAGTAGAATCTGCTACAACACTCTGTTTGGAACTCTTCCAGCTGACCGCAGCACCATTAAGAGTGAAGGCGAACCCGGACTGAGATTTTGAATGATCTCGATCCGTTTGGAAGCTAGCATCTGCGTAATTGATTGCGCATAGCTTAGAATCATCTCCATAAGTCAATACCCAATCCTTAGTCCTTCGTAGGTACTTGAGGATGTTTTTAACAGCTATCCAGTGTGTTTCACCTGGAGTCTTTTGGTACCGACTCGTCATACTCAATGCATATGCCACGTCTGGACGTGTGCATATCATGGCATACATGATCGATCCTATTGCAGATGCATAAGGAACACGACTCATGCGCTCAATCCCTTCAGGCGTCGTGGGTGACTGAGACTTGCTCAATCGCATCCCGATCGTCATTGGAAGGTTCCCCTTCTTGGAGTTGGTCATGCTGAACTTCTCAAGAATCTTATCCAAATAAGACTCCTGACTAAGTGATAACGTCCGTCGTGATCTATCTCGGTAGATACGGATTCCTAAAATGCGCTGTGCCTCACCCAGATCTTTCATCTGGAAATGGTTCTTCAACCATTCTTTAACCGAAGATAGGAGAGGAATGTCATTCCCAATCAAGAGTATGTCATCGACATACAATATCAAGAATACAATCTTGCTCCCACTCGACTTGATATATAAGCATGGTTCTTCGACCGATCGAGTTAAACCATACTCTTTTATCACCTGGTCGAAACGATGATTCCAACTCCGAGAAGCTTGCTTAAGTCCATAAATGGAACGCTTAAGCTTGCATACTTTCTTAGGATGTTCAGGATCTATGAAACCTTCGGGTTGCACCATGTACAACTCTTCCTCCAAATAACCGTTTAAGAAGGCGGTTTTCACATCCATTTGCCAAATCTCATAATCATGAAATGCGGCAATCGCTAAGATTATCCGAATGGAATGTAGCATGACTACAGGTGCAAAAATCTCATCATAATGCAATCCGTGCACTTGAGTGAAACCTTTTGCCACAAGTCGTGCCTTATAGGTATCTGGTTGCGCGTCTACGTAACGCTTTATTTTGTAAAGCCATTTGCCTTTGTAGAGGTTTTACCTTATTAGGTAAATCAACTAGATACCATACGTCATTCTCATACATGGAGTCCATCTCGGATTGCATGGCTTCGAGCCATAGCTTTGAGTCGGAACAGGTCATAGCAACTTTATAGGTAACGGGTTCATTACTCTCTAGGAGTAAAACGTCATTCTCCTCGACCATACCAATGTATCTGTCCGGAGGATGAGAGACTCTACCCGACCTTCTAGGTTCCTCAGGAATGTTAACCGTATCATCAGTTGGAGGAACAACTTCCTCCATCTGTTCCTCGGTTGTTGGTTTTGGAATCTCCGACAGCTCGAAGGTTCTATTACTCGTCTTGTTCTCGAGAAATTCTTTCTCTAAGAACGTCGCACTAGCCGCAACAAAAACTCGATGTTCGGTAGGCGAATAGAAGTAATGACCAAATGTTCCTTTTGGATAACCTATAAAGTATGTCTTGACTGATCGCGGGCCGAGCTTATCCTCGTGTCTCCACTTGACATAAGCCTCGCAGCCCCAAACCCGAATAAAGGACAAGTTAGGGACCGTTCCCTTTCACATTTCATATGGAGTCTTGTCGACATCTTTAGACGGACTTCGGTTAAGTATAAGAACAGCTGACAAAAGAGCAAAACCCCATAATGAATCAGACACTACCGTGTGACTCAACATGGATCGAACCATATCAAGTAAGGTTCGATTTCTCCGTTCGGACACACCATTTAATTGAGGTGTTCCAGGTGGAGTTAACTGCAGAACGATTCCACAGTCTTTCAGGTGTTGATCAAACTCATTTGAAAGATATTCGCCACCCCGATCTGAACGGAGTGCTTTAATCTTTCTACCCAGTTGGTTTTGTACCCTGTTCTGGTATTCCTTGAATTTCTCAAAGGACTCACTTTTGTGCTTCATTAAGTAGACATATCCGTATCTACTCAAATCGTCCGTGAAAGTGATGAAATATCTATAGCCATCTCTAGCGGTAATTGACATAGGTCCACAAACATCAGTATGTATGAGTCCTAATAGGTCACTAGCGCACATTCCAACACCTTTGAAGGAAATTCGAGTCATCTTGCCAATGAGACATGATTCACACGTGCCATATGTAGAAAAATCGAATGTGGGAATGGTCCCACTATCGACGAGTTTCTTTACGCGTTTCTCATTTATGTGTCCCATTCGACAATGCCATAGATAGGTTTCATCTTTGTCACCAACCTTTATTTTCTTATTATTCACGTGTAATACTTCTGTTGTTTGGTCTAAGATATAAATTCCATTCATGGAAACTGCTTTGCCATAAATCACTTCATTGAAAGAGAAAATACAGCTATTATCCTTTATTGAAAATGCAAAACCGTCTTTAGCAAGTACGGAAACAGAAATAATGTTCTTAGACAAACTGGGTACATAGTAACAGTTATTTAGAAATAACTCAAAACCACTAGGGAGTTGGATTACATATGTTCCCTTCGAGACAAGACAAGAACTCGTGCTCCATTCCCGACTCGCAGGTCCACATCACCTTTTTCGAGAGGTATGATGTTCTTTAGGCCCTACAAATGATTACACAGATGAGAACCACAACCAGTATCAAGTACCCAAGTTTCGAAACTTGCATGGTTAATCTCAATCATATGAATATAAGATGACATACCAACAGGAACGACGCGGCCTGCTTTGATGTCCTCACGGTAGACGGGACAGTTCCTCCTCCAATGTCGAGTCTTGTGATAATGGTGGCACTCTATGTCACCGCCCTTGCTCTTTGCCTTGCCCTGTGAGCCACTAGTCTCACCAGGCGCACTCTTACCGTTTCCTGGCTTTTTAAACTTTGGCTTACCTACAGCTAGGTCGCCATGAGCCTTGCCCTTACCTTTACCCTTGTTGGAAATCGTGAGAACATCCTGCTTCATGCTCCCACTCAATTTCATATCCTTCTCGGTCTGTACGAGAAGGGAGTGTAGCTCATGAGGACTCTTTTTCAAGTCATTCATGTAATAGTTCGCCCCTAAAAGGGCAAAACCATTGTGAAGAGAATGAAGCATTCGGTCAATGACAATGCTCTCACTGATTTTACAATTCAGTGCCTCCAGCTTCTCGACATTCTCAATCATGTGAAGAATGTGTGGGCTAACCGGTTGGCCCTTCTGGAGTTTCGCATCAAAGAAGCGACAAGTATGCTCATATGTAACGATTCTCGGTGCTTTTGAGAACTCGTTAGTGAGCGTAGTGAAAATCTTGTTTGCACTTTGGGCAATGAAGCGTCTCTGCAAATTGGTTTCCATTGCAAAGATGAGTACGTTCTTTATCGCACCCGCTTCCATAACGAAATCACTATAAGCGAGTGTCTCGTTGACTCCTGCATTGGGGCCTGGGTTGACCGGTATTGGCTCAGTTAAGTACTTGAGCTTACCGTCAGCAATGGCAGCATTCCGTAGTGCCGCCTCCCAGTCCGCAAAGTTGGACCCATCATTTTTCAGACGTGTGAACTGATTCATCTGGTCCATGAATACTTTCAGCCAGTACGCGCGATCAAGTGTGGCACTAGGCATTGGGATTGCGTTATTTCCAACCATTTCGTTGTAACACTATTATGAAAAAATAATCGTGTTCTACACTGCGAGAAGAAGAATAAAAATAATAAGCATGTGCATCGTTTATATTTTTAAGTCTAATGAACTACTGTCATAACGCGAAGACTCAAAACATTTATATAATTGACCTCCCTCAAGAATTATATAAATGATCCCAAGACTCAATTCTCTGTAAATTGATAAGCAAACCTTTTAGCTAATTCTACCGTTAGAATTCTTGGTCGATAAATTTCTGTAAATTCTATCTTTAGTCCATCATAATCACGAGAAACTCTTCGGACTATGATATTGAGGTCAACTAACGTAGAAGGGGTCAAATTATGCCTACCGACGAAGAAGGGATTCATAGTTGTTTGCCCTTATAAAGACTAATCTCAATTTCCGTTTTAGAGGAAGATCCCATCAACTTTATTTTAATTCATTTTAAGTGAACTAATATCTAGCATGCGAGAATGAATAAACTAAGGTGATGGCTTAAAGATGTGACACATCGTATGTCCATGAAAACTAACATACAACCTATATGAGTCAATTTTCATGGATTTTATTAGTAGGTGGTTTGGTTTTAGGCGGAATATGATGCATAAACTAACATGTGAATGAAAAGCAATAAGAATGAAAAACGTAAAAAAAAAAAAGTCCTAGTGTGGCCTATCCTATCAAAATGAACAATAAATACAAGTTTGGAATCCTCCTTGGACCCGAGAAGCTTGTCTTGATGTTCCATCTTGATCCATGTAGCGGGAGTGAGCTCCAATCTCCATCTTTAGTCTTCTTTTGAAAATTACAATAAATAAAATTTACATAATAAACCTATTTATTACATTCTAATTTCAAAACCCAAAAACTAAAGAAAAATAAAGGAGATTCGAGATCTCATAATTACATTAAAAATTATGTTTCCTTCATTACGAAAACATAATTTGACTAAGGCCACACTAAGTATTACAACTGATTGCAAAAATACGTAAATTAAATTCATTCAATCGATTCATTCAACAAAAATAAAATATAATGCATCAACTAAAATAAATTAAACATACATGACACAATTCCTTAATTATGTTGATTAATTTATCCAAACCACCTATTTAAATCAAATTAAGTGACAATTCCTCAATTAATCACATTAATTTCAATCTTAATCCATATTAAACTTGTAATATGAATTCAATCCGTCAAAATTTTAAACTTCTTTAAAATAATTCGGTATCTTTTAATTGTGAACCGTTTCACAATAACTAATTGGCCAAAATCAAAACAAAAACAAAATCCTTTTTTTTATTTGGTCTCGGCATAAACAAAGAAAAACAAAACAAGCATGTTTCTTATTTTATACACGGTTTTATCTGTAAAAACCGAAACAAATTATTTTTTTTTTTTTAAAATTCTGTCCCCTGTGAACAGTAGCACGTAAACAGTAACAACAAATTTTTTTTTTTCGAATGCTTTTCCAAAACGGCATAAAGAAAACAACCGCGAAAAAACTTTAATCGGTTTTTCTTAGAAAAACCGAGAGCAAAAAAAAAAACAGCAATTTTTTTTTTCTTAATACTGTCCATCCGTGAACAGTACAGAAACAGCAAAAAAAAATTCACGGTTTTTAAATTAGGACCCTAACGCCTTTTTAATTTCAACTTAATCTGCATTAAATCAAACATGACGATTCCATTTATGTTTTAACTTAATCTTCATCAAATCAAACATCTACCAAATCTTCATATGATAATTTTAACTGATTAAAACAACATTATGAAGAATAAAAATGGAAATCTCGCATCAAAAAGAACAAACACCGGCTGCAAACATTTTTTTTCAATCGGCATTAACAAAAAAAACAGCCGTGCCCTAAATTTTTATCGGAAACCCTAAAAGTTTACATACAATTTTTATGAAAATCATCAAAATTAAAATTCGTGACCTTTGCTCTGATACCACTTGTGGGAAATAATCTTTATACTTCCCTTAAAATGAAGGATTATAACGAATTTAATGATGACGATCACTAGTCATAAATTAAAATACATAAACAAAAGTAAAGGATTCAGAATTAACCTTCGGTCCTAGCAAATACGGCCTAAGAACAATATCAAAATAGATATTCTCCTATCAGTTGCACCCAAGATGCTCCGAGAAATGCCCTTGATTATGCTAGAATCGATCCAAAAATTAAAATAATTTTTAGGTTTTCTTTGTGTTTTTCCGATGAGAGAGGAGGCAAAAATGAAAAATGAATTAGGTCAGAAAATCCTCTCCCTCACTCACCTATAAACCGTGTATAGGAATGAATTAGGGTAGGCTTTTCTTTTCTATTTTTTTCTCGCCCATAACCGAAATAAGGAGTATTCTTTCCTTATTTTTGGTTATTCCAAAAATGTATAAAATGTGTTAAATTGTCATCTAGTGAGGATCGAACCCATGACCTCTTGGTTTGTGTACCCTCACTATTACCACTATGACACATTCAACTTGTTGATATTAAATATAACCGATTACATTTAATTACGAGTTAACAGATTAATTCGTCCAAGCTAACATTAGATACATTTAATTAAATATAACTTATTATATTTAATTTACGAATTCTGATTAATTGTCTCAACTAATATTATTTAATCTTCATTAAATAATTGTCTCATCAACACATTGACTAACTGTTTAGTCATATTAGGCATCAATGTGATCATATTTCTATAACCACATCTCTCAAACACATCCTATAGGTGTGACCTTTAGGGACCAGTTGATCACCGCCATCTGTATGATAATAACGTCAAACTTTCTAGCAAGCCAACCGTTATTAGGTAAACGTTAATCAACTGATTAAATATACGAAGTATACCCTTGTTAACCTGTAAGAGATTTACAAATGTTATCACACTAATTTGTGGAGGACACAAGCTCCAACAGAACATTCTTCCCACTAAGTTTTTATGTCATGCTACCTTGAGGAAACTTGGGATTTATCACCAAGTGGAAGCTCTCTTTGAAGTATTTGGTCTCTCCACCCTTTTTCGCATGTATGAACAAACTTATCGATCTCTTGTGCTTGAATTTTTGAGCTTTTTGAAGATTACAACCTTGAACAAAACAATATGCATAGAATTTAGGTTGGAGACTGTTTCTAGGATGATGACCCTTGTAGAATTCGCAAATGTGCTCGGGCTCGATGTTTCGCCTACCCGGACATCGAAGCCAAAGAAGTATAGTGTTGAACCTTTGTGAAGGGCCATGACCGGCCGGGATTTCATACACACCAAGGAATGTCTCGCTTTTCATATCCAAAATCCTATCTTGAGGCTTACTTATCGATTCCTTTCAGGCACTCTACTTGCTCGCCGAGATCCGGCCATATTGAATCAACTTGACCTTGTGTTTATGGAATCCTACCTCAAAATTCAAGGAAGAAGTGCGTACCACTTCAATGCACCGCTAGTGTTACTCGAGAAATGGGCAAAGTTTAGGAATGGTGATGATGACGGGATGAAACACATTGTGAATGGAGGACTCATTACTAGGCTTGCGAAGCATTTCAACCCGAGATTCAATGAGAATAATGAGTATGCTCCTCTTTTTGGAAACACAAGGATAAACGAAGATCTTCTTCTTATTCATCATCACTGGATAACCCTTGAGGGGGTCGATAAGCGGATCAAGTGGTTAACGAAAGGAAGCGATCCGATTTATCATCCAATGGCCGACCTACCACGTATCTCCCCAAGAAGAGGACCTTTAGCCCCAATCCCATCCTACCTCATCCCGAATCAAACAAGGCAAGCACCACCACCTCCGAATCCACAACAACAACAACAAGAACAACAAACTCAAGATGAGAAGATCAAAGTGCCTCCCTACCCATTTCCTTACCAACCGTACAACCATCCCAACCCCTTCATCCTTCCCCGTGATGACTTTGTCACGGGAATCTTACAAGATTTTCATTTCCGCCAATACGAAACCAACGTGGACATTTACTATGCACTCTATCCTCAATACCACGATATGGTTCAAAAGGGAAAGATTAGTGAGGAAGGTGTTGGGGTTGGTGTCCTTAACAGTTAGTGCAAGGACCTATAAACCTCTAAAAGGATCAAAGGGCATACTTTTGGTATTATTATCAGTTGATCCACGTTTATCAATAACGGTTGGCTTGCTAGATAAGTTTGACGTTATTGTCATACAGATGGCGGTGATCAACTGGTCCCTAAAAGTCACACCTATAGGATACGTTCGAGAGATGTGACGGTATGAAAATACAGTCATGTAGATGCCAAATTTGACTAACCAGTTAGTCTGAGTTATTTGACTAATATTTAGTCAAAATGTGATGTTGAGATATTATATTTAATACGGATTAAATATCATGGGCTAAGGCGAATTAACCAGTTAATTCGTAAAATTAAATATAAGCGATTTATATTTAATTAAATGTATATTGAATATAATTATACAATACTGTTTTGTCGGACACGTATTAATAATTCAGCTAACCCGTATTATTAGCTGATGCCTTAATTTCCGATAACCAATAACAGTTTATAATACAAACCCGTCATATACATTTTAGCATTTTGGCGAATGGACTTGAGCTAAAATTAAGAGGAAGTGGAAGCCCACTTCCCCATGCAAACCGTCGGTCGGGCGAACCAAACAAAAGGAGAGACTTCCTCTCCTTTTGACCTAGACAATTTCATTTTACAGAAAACTAGGGTTTTGGAGACACTTTCTCCGAAACTCGATCTCACATCTCGAAAACCTCACAACAAGTTCTCCCAATATTGCAAGGCAATCGGAGAACACGTTCTAGCACAAGGGCATATCTCGGACAAGTCTTGGGTGCAACAATTAGGAGGGAATCTCGTTTGATTTCTGTTCTTTACGCCGTGCATCAAAGGACCCGAGGTTATTTCTTGTTCCTTATCGTTTCTATTGTATTTATGTTTTATGACCATAATCACATGTTTAAATTTACGTTATAGTCCTAAATTTAAAGGGTATTATACGGATGTATACCCACAAGTGGTATCAGAGCGAGGCCACGTAAATTTTTCTATGTGTTTTTCATAAAACGATTTTGAAACGGTTGTGTTTTGTCTCGAAATCCGTGCCTTGTATACACGGCAGAAATTTTTGAAACCGTGACATGTTATGCACGGTTGTTTCATCTTTTTCGTTTTGTTTTTATGCATATTGTTGTTTTATACGGAGATTATAACAATATGTGTCATGTTTTGTCAATTGTCAAATTGATTTTAATCGGTTTTGATCAAAAATTGCATTTGCTTTGCTTCAACAAAACTGTTTTCTCGAGGGTTTGAAGTTTTCAGAAAGTTTTGTACTCGATCGACCATGTTTTTAATCGATCGAGTGGTTTTTGTCTTCTTTTTCACTCGATCGAGTCCTTGCTGTACTCGATCGACCATTTTCAAAATTCCCATTGCTCGATCGAGGAGTCCTCGTATTTCGATCGAGCAGCTTTTTGATATAAGTACTCGATCGAGCACCAGTTTAGTCGATCGAGCACTTCCTGTTTGGCAACCTTCTCGATCGACTTGCGATTCATCGATCGAGCCTTTTAGTTCCTCGATCGAGCACTTGTGTCCCTGGATCGAGGGATTTTGTTTTTGACTTTGAAAATTTGTTTCTTTTGATTTAAATTTTCTTTTGGCTTCAATATGTACTTTATACGGATAGAGTACACTCGCTATGATTGTGAAACGGTTCACACACGTACCATTAAGTTATTTTAAAGCGTATTTAAAGTAACGGATTGTAATGGATTAAAATTAAATGATAGAAGCGGTTTTATCACATGAATTTTGATCATTAAAAGGTGGTTTGGATAAATTTTACATAATTACGGAATTATGTCACGAATGAATTTGTTTTTTTTTAGTTGATGCATTTTTATTTATCGTTTATCTTGAATGCCGTGAATGCCTTTTTATTACGTATTTAATTTTTGCAAACGGTTGTAACTTAGTGTGGCCTTAGTAGAACGTGTTACCGTAATGATGGAACACGGTCTTGGTTGTATTTTGAGATCTCGTATCTCCGTTTTGGATTTCTCACTTGTAATTACAGTTTTTAATTAGAATGTAAATAGGTTTATTTTTGTAATTTTAAATTGTAATTTTTGAGAAGACCAAAGATGGAGACCGGATGCTCACTCCCGCTACTTGGATCAAGATGGAACATCAAGACAAGCTTCTCGGGTCCAACGGTGGATTCCAAAGTTGTTTTATGTTTTGTTTTACTAGGATAGGCCACACTAGGAATTTTTATTTACGTATTGCATTCAATTATTTATTTTTCCGTAACGATTATATGCATCATATTCCGCCTAAAAACCAAACCACCTAATAATTGCATGAAAACTGACACATATAGAGGTCACGAGTTAGTTTTCTTTGACATTCGTATGTCACACGATTTTTATAAGCCATCACCCAAATTAATTCATTCACGCAGACGCTAGTTATTCGTTCACTTAATATGAATTATAATTTAGTTGATGGGATCTTCCTCGTATAAACAAAAATTGAGAACGGTCTTTATAGGTCAAACTCCAATGAGTCCCTTCTTCGTCGGTAGGCATAATATGACCCCTTCTACGTCGGGTAAGTTGGAACCGATTGACCTATTTTACCTCAACACTATGGTCACTCGTACGATCCCGTGATCATGGTGGACTATAGATAGGATTTACGGAAATCTATCGACCAAGAGTTCTTACGAAAGAATTAGCTAAACAGTTGGCTTATCAATTTACGAAATTGAGTCTTGGGATCACTTGTATCATTCTTGAGGGAGATCAATTATGCAAGTGCGAGAGTCTACATGTTTAAAATGAATTTTAAAATAGACTTAAATCACCTCGATGAGTTGCTTATTTCGTTTTGTTTTTCTTCCTTTTTCAATGTAGAACACGAACATTTAAACTGCTAATAACATAATGGCTGGCCGTGAGGACGACCCAATGCCAAGTGTCACATTGGACCGTGAGTCCGGCCGGATCTTCATGGATCGGATGAATCGTCTACTCGATCAAGAATGATGGATCAAACTTCACGGACCGGGAGGCGGCATTACGGAATGCTTGCCATTGCGATGGGAAGCTCAAATATCCGATTGAGCCCATCCCACCAAACCAGGCCCCACATTGAAATTAACGAAATCGACAAGTATAACGATTTTCGCCATGGAAGCGGGTGCGGTAAAGAACGTACTTATTTTTGCAATGGAATCCAATTTGCATAAACGCTTCATAGCTCAAAGTGCAAACAAGATTTTCACTACACTCACTAGGGAATTCTCAAAAGCACCGAGAATCGTGACCTATGAGCTTACCACTCGCTTCTTTGATGCGAGACTCCAGAAGGGCCAACCAGTTAGCCCACACATTCTCAGCATGATTGAGAATGTCGAGAAGCTGGAGACCTTTGATTGTAAGATCAGCGAGAACATTGTTATTGACCGCATACTTCACTCACTCCACGATGGTTATTCGCAATTTAGAGCGAATTACTATATGAATGATTTGAAGAAAACTCCCCATGAACTGCACTCCCTCCTCGTACAGACCGAGAAGGACATGAAGTTCAGTGGGAGCATGAAACAGGATGTTCTCGTTGTGTCAAACAAGGGCAAGGGTAAGGGCAAAGTTCAGCCAGGCCTAGCAGTAGGCAAACCGAAGTTTAAGAAGTCGGGATCAGGTAAGAGTGGGCCTGGTGAGGCAAGTAACTCATCAGGCGCGACAAAGAGCAAGACAGAAAACATGGAATGCCATCATTGCCACAAGACTGGGCATTGGAGGCGTACATGTCCTGTTTATCATGAGGACATAAAAGCAGGTCGCGTTAAACCTGTTGGTATGTCTTCTCCTTCTACTTTTATTCATATGATTGAGATTAACCACGCAAGTTACGGAACTTGGGTACTTGATACTGGTTGTGGTTCTCATCTGTGTAATCATGTGCAGGGCCTCCGAAATCTCAAACCTCTCGTAAAGGGTGAGGTTGACCTGCGTGTTGGGAATGGAGCAAGAGTGGCTGCCATCTTAAAGGGGACACATGTGATCCAGCTTCCTAGCGGATTTGAGTTATCATTATATGATTGCTATTATGTACCCAGTCTTTCGAAAAACATTATTTGGTTTCGCACTTGACAAACTTGGTTTTTCATTTGTAATTGAGAATAATACTTGCATTTTCTCTTTACACAATATGATTTATGGCGGGAGTCTCCATGAATGGAATTTATGTTTTAGATCGGACCACCGAAATATTACACGTAATGAATAAAAAGTTAAAGGTTGGTGACAAAGATCAAACGTATCTATGGCACTGCCGTATGGGACACATAAATGAGAAACGCGTAAAACAGCTCATTAAACATGGAGCTATCTCGGCCTTTGATTTTCAATCATTTGGCACGTGTGAATCATGTCTCATCGGTAAGATGACTCGGATTTCCTTCAAAGGTGTTGGAATGCGCGCTGCTGACCTATTAGGACTCATACACACGGATGTATGTGGTCCTATATCAATCACCGCACGAGAAGGCTATAGGTATTTCATCACTTTCACGGACGATTTAAGTAGATATGGCTATGTCTACTTAATGAAGCACAAAAGTGAATCCTTTGAGAAATTCAAGGAATACCAGAATAGGGTACAGAACCTACTGGGAAGAAAGATTAAAACACTGCGCTCAGATCGTGGTGGCGAGTATCTTTCTCACGAGTTTGATCAACACCTTAAGGACTGTGGGATTGCCCTACAGTTAACTCCACCTGGAACACCTCAGTTGAATGGTGTGTCCGAACGGAGAAATCGAACACTACTTGATATGGTTCGATCCATGATGAGTCACACCGTGTTGCCTGACTCATTATGGGGTTATGCTCTTATGTCATTTGCTCTAATACTTAACCGAAGTCCGTCTAAAGTGTTGACAAGACTCCATATGAACTATGGAAGGGAACGGTCCCTAACTTGTCCTTTATACGGGTTTGGGGCTGCGAGGCTTATGTCAAGTGGAGACACGAGGATAAGCTCGGCCCGCGATCGTCAAGAGATACTTTATAGGTTATCCTAAAGGAACACGTGGTCATTACTTCTATTCGCCAACCGAACAACGCGTTTTTGTTGCGGCTAGTGCGACATTCTTAGAGAAGGAATTTCTCGAGAATGCAAAGAGTGATAGAACCTTCGACCTGTCGGAGATTCCAGAACCAAACACCGAGCAACCATTGGAGGAACAAATTCCTTCAATCCCGGCTGCGGTAAATATTCCTGAGGAACCTAGGAGGTCGGGAAGAGTCTCTATTCCTCCGGACAGATACATCGGTATGGTCGAGGAACATGACATAGATGACGTTCTACTCTTAACGAGTAGTGAACCCACAACCTATAAAGGTGCCATGACTAGTTCTGACTCAAAGCTATGGCTTGAGGCCATGCAATCCGAGATGGACTCCATGTATGAGAACAACGTGTGGGATCTTGTTGACTTACCTGCTAAGGTTCGTCCCCTTCAATGCAAATGGCTTTACAAGATAAAGCATTCTGTGGAAGGTCAACAAGATATCTACAAAGCACGACTAGTTGCTAAAGGTTTCACCCAAGTGCCAGGTTTGCACTACGATGAGATTTTTGCACCCGTAGTTATCTTTGCGTTCCATTCGGATTATCTTAGCGATTGCCGCTTTTCACGACTATGAAATTTGGCAAATGGACGTGAAGACCGCCTTCTTAAACGGCTTTTTGGAGGAAGAGTTGTACATGGTACAACCCGAAGGTTTCATCGATCCAACACATCCTAAGAAAGTGTGCAAGCTTAAGCGTTCCATTTATGGACTTAAGCAAGCATCAAGGAGTTGGAATCATCGCTTCGACCAAGTGATAAAAGAAAATGGATTTACTCGATCGGTCGAGGAACCATGTTTATATATCAAGTCGAGTGGGAGCAAGATTGTCTTCCTAATATTGTATGTTGACGACATACTCCTGATTGGGAATGACATACCTCTCTTAACTTCGGTGAAAGTATGGTTGAAAAACCATTTCCGGATGAAAGATCTGGGAGAGGCACAAAGAATTCTAGGCATCCGTATCTATCGAGATAGATCACGACGGATGTTGTCTCTCGATCGGGAGCCTTACATAGACAAAGTCCTAGAGAGATTCAAAGATGACCAACTCCAAGAAGGGGTTCCTTCCTATGGCTCTAGGGGTGCATTTGAGCAAGTCTCGGCACCGAGAGACACCGGAAGAGAAAGAGCGCATGACACGGATTCCTTATGCTTCGGCTATAGGATCAATCATGTATGCCATGATATGCACACGTCCGGACGTGGCATATGCATTGAGTATGACAAGTCGATTCCAACAAAGCATCCGGTGAATCACACTTTGGTTAGCTGTCAAGAACATTCTTAAGTACCTACGGAGGACTAAAGATTGGGCATTGACTTATGGAGGCGATCAAAAGCTATGCGCAACCGGTTACGCAGATGCTAGCTTCCAAACGGATCGAGATGACTCGAAATCTCAGTCTGGATTCGTTTTTACTCTTAATGCTGCGATCGGTGGAAGAGTTCGAAACAAATGTTACAGACAGATTCTACGATCGAGTCCGAGTACTATGCCGCGTCCGAAGCTACAAAGGAAGCGATATGGATGCGTCAATTCTTACATGGGCTCTCTGTAGTGCCTAGTTCGAATGACCCGATCACCATCTATTGCGACAATAGTGGTGCCATCTTCCAAGCTAAGGAGCCAAAGTCTAGCAACAAGTCTAGACATGTACAACGGAAAGCTCATCTAATCCGGATTACGTGGAGCAAAAGGCAAGTAGTGATAGAAAAGATTGCTACAGATGATAACATAGCAGATCCTCTCACTAAAGCATTACGACAAGATAAGCATGAAGGGCATGTCAATTCCATGGGAATTAAACGTGTTCCTAAGTTGTAGTACTCTTTTATGGATCAGATTCACTCTCTCTTGTACTCTATACGACATCATCGTTTTGATATTTTATATATATATTTTGTTTGTCATGTGGATTTGTACGACAAATTTTGAACACCACAAAGTGAACTGAACGAACATTATATCTTTTCAGTCCTTAATTGCCCACATGAGCTGATAACTCTGGCAATTATTTTGTGACGTTGGTTGATGGTGGGTTCAACGAGCCATAAGTCAACCGGTTGTGACCAATCACAGAGGCGATTTATACGGATATTTCGTAGGACACAATTGTGACATCGACGTGGAGTCCTAAATGTTTTATGACATTCGGTGCCCGGTCGTGGATAGGACCTCCATGGTGATCCTAAGAGTCGATTCTTTTTTGACTATCGACTGTCTCTTGAGACTAAGGCAGATTTTGGGTGACTTTGGTTTCTTTCTCACGGTCATCCGTAACAGGGGGCCAAGTAGATTTTTTTCGGGTCATTTCATCTTTGTGCTTAGATCGGAAGGAGTTCGAGTTGAAGGAAATATTCAGCCTTTATCGGGTACTCGATATTTCTCAGGGCCACTCGAGGAGTCAGAATCGAAATGCATGGCCATGCTCGGATACGGATTCGTTTTATCGGTTAAGTTACTCTCTAGTCGGGGAAACCACTCTAGATACAGATCGATTGTAAAATACGACCTTTGTGGATCCAGATCTGCAAATTGTTTTACATTGAGTGGGAGAAATTTTAAATGAATATGAGAATCGGTTATCGCACATACACTTGTACGGACAAGTGGGAGTTTGTTGGAGCTTGTGTCCTCCAGTTAGTGCGGATAACGTCATTGCACATACACTTGTACGGACAAGTGGGAGCTTGTTGGGGTTGGTGTCCTTAACAGTTAGTGCAAGGACCTATAAACCTCTAAAAGGATCAAAGGGCATACTTTTGGTATTATTATCAGTTGATCCACGTTTATCAATAACGGTTGGCTTGCTAGATAAGTTTGACGTTATTGTCATACAGATGGCGGTGATCAACTGGTCCCTAAAAGTCACACCTATAGGATACGTTCGAGAGATGTGACGGTATGAAAATACAGTCATGTAGATGCCAAATTTGACTAACCAGTTAGTCTGAGTTATTTGACTAATATTTAGTCAAAATGTGATGTTGAGATATTATATTTAATACGGATTAAATATCATGGGCTAAGGCGAATTAACTGATTAATTCGTAAAATTAAATATAAGCGATTTATATTTAATTAAATGTATATTGAATATAATTATACAATACTGTTTTTGTCGGACACGTATTAATAATTCAACTAACCCGTATTATTAGCTGATGCCTTAATTTCCGATAACCGATAACAGATTATAATACAAACCCGTCATATACATTTTAGCATTTTGGCGAATCGGACTTGAGCTAAAATTAAGAGGAAGTGGAAGCCCACTTCCCCATGCAAACCGTCGGTCCAGCCGAACCAAACAAAAGGAGAGACTCCCTCTCCTTTTGACCTAGACAATTTCATTTTGAGAAAACTAGGGTTTTGGAGACACTTTCTCCGAAACTCGATCTCACATCTCGAAAACCTCACAACAAGTTCTCCCAATATTGCAAGGCAATCGGAGAACACGTTCTAGCACAAGGGCATATCTCGGACAAGTCTTGGGTGCAACAATTAGGAGGGAATCTCGTTTGATTTCTGTTCTTTACGCCGTGCATCAAAGGACCCGAGGTTATTTCTTGTTCCTTATCGTTTCTATTGTATTTATGTTTTATGACCATAATCACATGTTTAAATTTACGTTATAGTCCTAAATTTAAAGGGTATTATACGGATGTATACCCACAGAAGGAGCATTCCCCTCATGGGCTCAAATGGACCTACTCTTCCCCAATTCGGAGAGGGCAAATGAAACAGCAAACGGGAGACAAGAGGAGGGAAGCAACAATTCTTGCGAAGGGGACACGGTGGAGCTTGAAAGTGAAGAGGACGAGTTCATGGACCCGAGTATGAGTGATGCATCAAAGGAGAAATGGGATAGCGATCTAGAAGGAGATGATGCCGATCTTTAGAGGATTACTTCATAGCTAGGTGGAGCGGGCGAGAGGCACCCACCTAAGTTTAAGTGAAGTTCCCTCGTCTCCTCTCTTTAATTTTCAAAGTTTCATGAAAAGAAGTTTATGTTTTGTTAACTTGTATTTTATTAATCTTGATCATTGTTGGAGTAGTCCTAGCACCATAGAGGACTAACACCTCGGCCCCATTGAGGTGTTCTCATTTTATTGTTCCCACCTTTCAAAATACAAAATGGCAAATTAGTTTCATGCATTGCATAGTGTGTGCATGAACTACACCCATCCTTAGGACATTAGCAATAATGTCTAACTCGGTTTGGGGAAGACAATGCATACACAATGGGAGGTAATCTAAATTATCCTCTCCGTCATAAACAAAAACCATGCATCATGTAGTGTAGATTAGTGTAGCTTGCATTTAGTGTAGAAATCATGCATCATGTTTGCATAATTTCCCATCATTTTGACCATTGAGGACAATGCCCATATTAGTGTGGGGATGGGGAATTCTAACTTAACTTTCATTCAAAAATCCAAAAAAATTGAAAAATTTCGAAAAAACCATAAAAATTTGAAAATTTGAAAAGCCAAAAACATGTTCATTTCCTTTGTAGTGTAGTCTTGTATATATTCTTGTATATTTTGTGTTTGTTCTATCCTTGTTCACATTGATCGACTACGCCACATCCGAGACATGAGGATATTGAAGACCGCATGGTATGATCTTTCCAATCTCCTTTTTCCTCTTTATGTTAATGACTATGTGGCTTTATTTTGATTGATGCGGTGTAACAATGTGAACTTAGGACTTGCATTTAGTTTATATGTCATATTAGTTGGTAGAATCACTTGCATTAGGATGTATATAATACTTGCATCATGGCATATAGTTGCATTTAGATGAAAAGTTTTGAAAAGTGCCTAATTGAGAACTTTGACAATAGCAACTAAGCCATTACAAATACTTTTTCAACTTAAGACTTCGCCTACTAGAATGGTTGTAAAACACCCTAGATTGTGTCATACTAGTGTCTTTTGACCCATGACCCAAAGCCTAGTCAAGGGTTTGCATGTGAGTCACCTATCCAACCCCGTGATGCGATGTGGACTTGGTTAACTTGTCTAGGTGACCTTGATTGACCTTGTGGCAAGGCAACCCAAAAATACTTTCTATCAATAAGTTTGAAGTGCTCATTTCGAAAATTTTGTTATGTGGAAGTAATTTATTGCCAAGGAAACCTCAAATGTTATGAAATGTTGAAATGTTGAGAATTTTAGTTGTTTTGATGGAGGCGTACCACTTTGATGTGCTTTGGAGAGGGATCCATTGAATTGGGCCCCCACACGGTTGTGAATTCAACCGCCAAGAGACAGAGTGACTATCACCCCGAAAAGCTATTGTCTAGAGGTTAACCGGTTGCCTAATAAGCGATTGGCGAAAGCAAAGGACACTAGCCCGGAAGGGACAAACCCCATCTCTAATTTTTGAAATGTGAAAGTTGAATGAGGGCAATTTTTGAATACTAGTCATATCCACCCTTGTTTATAATGATTTGAGCATTTCATTCCCAAAAAGCCTTTTTGTCAAGCCACTTTGTCGAGCTTGGGACGATCCATGACCTTTACTTTTGTAGAGAATTCGAGACTTGTCATGTCATATGCTACTAGCATCATAGGGATCATCATTCCATAACCATCCGATCGCCCTTGACGAAAGCCTTTGGAAATTGAGGTCGAAAGTAGTCTAGTTTAACACCATTTGGAGGTGATTTAGTGCCATCCTCTTAGCCTTAGTAATTTGTTGAACTAGTATTTGTGGAGGATTATATGCTCTTAAATTTGTCCTCTTTTAGTTGCCTCCGCCACTTGATGAGGAAGTGGCTATTCCTTTTGTAGATGCATCCATTATTTGATTTTGTGTGCTTAATGTTTGGATGTGTCGCCATTTTGGCAAGACCCACCTTGCCTTGCAAGAAGGCATCCTACCTCATGGTTGTCTTGTTGTGAGTTGAAGGGGTGGAGTTAGACCCGCTAATTGTCTCATATCGGCTATGTTATTAGGTTAGTTTAAATAATGGTCCTAGTCTTTGTCACCTCTTTACTCGGGACGAGCAAAGGTTCGGTTTGGGGATATTTGATGTGACCATAATTAGCGCATATTTAGTCCCCGAATTAGCCTTGTTCCCATGCTTTTTAGTGCATATTTGGGTCATTTATTGTCTATAGTTCTTTGTTTTGCATATTCTTTGAGGTTTTGTGTCCTTGGTAGGAAAGGAGTGCAAACCTTGCATTTTCATGGCAAAATGAGACTAAATTGATTGAATTCAATGACCAAGCATCAAAGAGAGACAAGATTAGAAGGCCTTTGTACATATTTTAGTAGATGAGCAATGTTGAGGAAAGATCCTTGCATCCCCAAGGAAATCCCTAAGGATTTTATGAAGAAAAGGGAAGAAAACAAGAAGAAACAAGACCGAGGAGCAATCCGTGCGGATTGTCCTGAATCCGCCCGTCCCCAGCACCACAATCCGTGCGTCTTCCTTCAAAGACGCCCGGGCAGCAGCTACCAGAAGACGCGCATCTTCTCCCAAAGACGCCCGGGCAGAGACTCACAAATCCGTACGTCCCGTGCCTAAGACGCACGGATTCCACTCCAGCACAAATCTGTTTCTTCAAGCTTCAAAGAAAGATGCCCTTCCTTCGAAAACTACCGGCGTATCCCTGCTCAAATCTCAAAAGTGTAATTACTAGTTTAGCCCTTAGTTAACCCTAATGCATCCATCTAATTTCCACTATAAATACCCCATTAGTCTAATTAGAAGAGCATGTTCTTCTTATCAATTCTTAGAGTAGTTAATATCAATCAAATCTCTCTTTAGTTTTGTAATCAACAATTAATCAAGTTTTAATACAAGTTTTATTTCCTTAATCTCTCTTTTGTTCATCCTTTATTTTGGGTAATTGAAGATTATTTGGGTTATTATTGGGAGATTGACAACCTCTCAATCAAGCATCAAGTACTTCTTTTATTCTTTGCTTTATTATTGGAATCACTAGTAGGTATAATCCTCTTAATTACTTTCATTTATTCATCATGTTTCATTTTGTTGGTATGATTGACAACCTTGCTAGCATGATCAACATGATAATGAGTGAGTAGTCACCTAGCTAGGGTTAATGGGTAATTAGGGGAAACCAACATGGGGAATGATTCATGCTTAAATTAATATGCTTTCATGGTTTATTTGCTTGCTTGTTTTGATCTCAACTCATGCACATGTTATGTTTGATGAAATGCGAGCCTATGAATCCTTGCATTTTTTACCCATCACCTATCTTTTCAATGAGACTTGTAAGACATAAACCAACTCGAGTCTCATTAGACCATGCATGTTGTTGAGTAGGGAAGATTAAATCGACTTGTAGGTGTTGTACAATCTAATCGATTCGGCTCCGGGACCCAAACTTTCCTAGGATTGTAAGATATAACCCAACTCAATCCATCACAACAATAATTGCTTGCTTATAATTTGAGAACATGTTTGTATGATCAATTCCCATGATTCCCCTATGACCCCATGATACCCTAGTGCTTTTTATCAATTGTTTATAACCCTTTCAATTCATCTTGCTTATTTACTTTCATTGTTATTTAGTTTAGTGACCTTCTACATCAACCCAAATTGTGACACCCCTAAGACACCATTAGTTTCAATAGAAATCTCATCTCAATTCCCGTCCCTTGGGATCCGACCTTTACTTGCCTCTTTACTAATTGTAGAGTTGTTTGTGAAGTTATAAATTGTGTTTTGGTCTAGGTGCTCCTAACGACAAGTTACCGAAAAGATTTAGTCCGACCAGGTTTCTGGCCATTTTGACTTCAATTCTTGTTTAAATGCTCGAGGGATCCAATGTTCATGTTAAATGTCCATTAATTCTCCGGTTAATGCCTTGATTAAATGCCTTTATGGAATCCAATTTTGGCATCCAATGATCTTGATTAATATTTGGAGCTTCATTTAGCAAATCCATTAACCCAACTTGTTTTCTTGATGACTCGGGATTAATTTCTTCCCAAAATGCCCTTGTATGATTATGACTTGCTTCCACTTAGCTTAGTGATCCTTTGGTGCTTGCTAATGTGATAGGAAACAGCCTCTAAATGCTTTGATTCCTACAAAATGTAACAAATACAAACAATACACCTAGAACACAAGATTAGCTCACAAATATACTAATTAAAGTATGATATATAATAAAAATGGAGCTAAAATGAGGGGTAAAAGTGTATATAAAATGAACACATCAAACAGCTATCATACGAGTATTAGGATGGCTACGTTTGAGGCTTTGTATGGGAGGATATACAGGAGTCCGAGTTGCTGGGATGATAGCACTGAGGCTGTAGATTTAGGTCCACAGATGGTACAGGATATGGTTGAACATGTGAAGTTGATTCGACAAAATATGAAAGCAGCAGAAGATCGACAAAAGAGTTATGCGGACTTACATCGTCGGGATATTGAGTTCCAAGTTGGGGACAAGGTTCTTTTGAAAGTGTCACCTATGCGTGGTGTGATGCGATTTGGTAAGAAAGGGAAGCTAAGCCAAAAGTTCATTGGTCCTTATGAGATTTTGGATCGTGTGGGAGAGGTTGATTATCGGTTAGCTTTGCCACCAGCTTTGGATCGGGTACATAATGTGTTTTTTGTATCTCAACTATGAAAGTTGAGTGACCCTTCTCATGTGCTGGAGGTTGAGAACATTGAGTTGGATGAATCCTTGTCTTACCTTGAAGTGTCATAAGAGATCCTAGATCGCAAGGTTCGCAGGACTAGAACTGGAGAGACAGTATTGCCAAAGGTTTTATGGTCCAATCACAACGTTGAGGAGGTAACTTGGGAGGCAGAGGAAGCTATGAAGGAACGCTACCCGTCTCTTTTTTATCAGGTATGTGTGGTTACGGGGACGTAACCATGTTTCTTTTAGGGAGGGTAGGAGATGATCGCACAAGGTTTTGGTATGTTTTTTGGTCAGTTTTGCTAAAGTTAGTGTTTTCTTTTAGTCATAATAAGTTATGTTTGGCTTTTCTTTTTGAGTTTTAGTGGTGTCGTTGTGTTATAGTTGAGTTAGAAAGATTATTTTTCGGTATGTGTTTGAACTTCAGGGACGAAGTTCATTTTTATCAATTTTATGAGTTATTGAGTACTCTATCGAGTAGGGCTTACTCTATTGAGTAAGTTAGTTTTGCATTCTGGAGTACGTTCTGCTTGATGGGTACTCGATCGAGTAGGGGTAACTCGATCGAGTATGGCGGGTTATATGTGTTTTTGCCCGGGTTTAATAGCAATGTGTGAAAGGGTTATATAAAGTATTTCCGTCAGTTCTTTTTTCTTTTTACCTAAATTCTAAACCTTTTTTTACAAAGAAAGCAAACAATGCTGATTTCTCTTCTCGCGTTGC
Organism: Silene latifolia; assembly: GCF_048544455.1. NCBI lineage: Eukaryota > Viridiplantae > Streptophyta > Magnoliopsida > Caryophyllales > Caryophyllaceae > Silene > Silene latifolia. The sequence continues at coordinate 153,648,797 of NC_133536.1, read as the reverse complement.
TATCAAATCCAAGGGCTAGAGTTGTCGGATTTCGTAGTTCTTTATACGATTAAGATCATCGTATTGTGGGTAAGATCCTTGTACCATTGTTATATCGATTCGTTAATACTGTTTAAACTTTATTTGGGTGAATTGGGGGTTATTGGTATTGTTGTTGATTATTGATTGTAATTTTATGATTATGTGATTATAGGAGGTGATTTCGTAGAGGAACGCTTTTAATCCGCTGCTTGCTTTGATATTGGTGATTTCATTCCAGGTAGGGTTTCCCTACTCAATTATTGTGTAAATGATTATAAGATGGTGGTTTGGTTGATTGGCATGTGATTATATCGTATTTGGTATTGCCATTGTTTTACATTGTTATTGTAATTGGTTGTTGTTGATTGTCTGTGGTTCACGAGGTGTGCCCTCGGCTGAGTGGAGTCACTTGCGGGAGTGGCTTCACGCCCTTGATTTCCCCTTGTGGTTCCCGTCACAAGGGGGATGTGCACATCAAGAAACATGGGTTATTCGCTCGATGAAGATGAGCGGGGCTTAGGTGGGAATGGTTGCGGTCCCCTACTGGCGGTGTGAAATATCTGTTGCAATGGATATTCTGGCAAGGCTACACACTTTACTGTGTAGTCAGATGATTGGTGATGTGACGGTGTTGGAGGATTGTGATTGTATATATGTATGTTGAATTATCTTATATTGTTTATGCAGTAACTGACCCCGTTAAATGTTTTAAAAACTATGGTGATCCATTCGGGGATAGTGAGCAAGTGTTTAGCAGGCATCTCTCGGATATGCGAGGGATTGGCTGGGGATGGAGTCACCACGAGTCAGATAGTAGTCTTCCGTTGTTGTGTCATGACATTATATTTACTCAGTTGGATTTTTAGTTTAGAACATGTGTATTGTACTTTTCAGTTTTGGTTTTGATGTAATCACTTTAAACTTATTTACTTAAAGTACGTTTCATGATGGTCACTTTTAATTACTATACCTTGGGTAATCGAGATGGTAGCATTCTCATGCACTAGGTGTTCTTGGTAAGGCACTTTGGTGTATGGAGGTGTTGGATTAGGATATAATCAAAGTACACCAGAACAAACCTCCCCAAACAAGACCTCAACACCTCTATCATGAGTCTCATAAAGGTGCTTGAGACATTTGACAACCCAGATGGCAGACCAGCCATTTATAGAGTCCTTAGTTTTGAAGGCAGTCTTCCATACATCACCTTCCCTGATTGTCACTTGATGATAACCTTGCCTAAGATCAATCTTGGAAAAGATCCTAGTACCACTTATCTCATCTAACATGTCATCTAGTCTAGGTATGGAAAATATGTATTTGAATATAATGTTGTTGATGGCCCTGTTGTCAATATACATCCTCTAGGTGCCATCTTTTTTAGGAACCAACAATGCTGGCACAGCACAAGGACTTAAGGATTCCCTCACAAATCCTTTATCCATCAACTCCTCAACTTGCTTCTGCAATTCTTTGGTAGCTACAGGATCACACCTGTATCTAGGTCTGTTAGGGAGTATTGATCCTGGCAGAAGGTCAATCTGATGCTCAATGCCCCCTCAGTGCTGGCCAGCAACTTGGTAGTTCAGCAGGGAACACATCCTAGTACTGTTATATCAATGGCTTCACTCTTGCAGGAACATGATGTACCTCCTCTCCTGCAGTTTCTTTTGACCGCAAGATGAGAACATGCTATTCTGGCTGTATTTCTTTAACCATTTCTGCCTCGGATAGGAATAAGACTCCATTTAGCCCATCAGTCACACTAGGACTCCCATAGTTTTTCTGATTAGGTGGTAGAGGAGTTAGAGTAATCTTACTGGTACCCTGTTTGAAAGAGTAGGTGTTGCTCCTTCCTTGATGCACTGAGTTCTTGTCAAATTCTCACGGCCTGCCTAGCAACAGGTGATAGACATCCATAGGTACCACATCACACATGACTTCATCCTTATACACTTTCCCAAGTAAAAAGGGAACCAGGCACTGTTTGTCAACTTTGACTTATGCTCCCTTGCTTAACCATCTCACCTTGTATGGGTATGGGTGTTCTTGAGTGCCGAGGTTAAGCTTGTCAACCATGGTAACAAATGCTACATTGGTGCAGCTTCCCCTATTAATGATTAGATTGCAAACCCTCCCACTACGCCAAATAATAGGTGCAACAACGGTTAGAAAAGGTGATATACCGTTGTAATACAAAACACGGAACCCTTATTACATCGACCGTTGTTATTTTGTGACCACGGTTGTTAGAAAGGCAGAGCCGTTATGAAATGTAAATAACGGTTTGAAATAACCTTAATACAATAGTAAGAACGGTTCAAAAACCGTTGTCTATAATATTGAAACCATGGTAGTATTAGTTGGAATGCTCTACGGAAACCTATAACAACGGTTTTACTGAAACACAACCGTTGTAAAATAGTAAATATGACAGGGGTTTATGCTTATTAAACCGCCTTAAGTGTCATGAATTCGACAACGGTTTATGCTTATTAAACCCTTACATTATGGATGAATATGTCAACGGGTTTTTATTTAAATGCGACCGTTTTCAATAGATTTATTGACCACGGTTTTGTTTTTAACCGTAATCGAATTTATAAATATTTTTTTAAAAAAATGATTTAGCAGTTCAAGAAAAATTCTTTGAAATGCTAATTTTTGCGAAGAGTGAGGTTCAATAAACGCTATCGCAAAATAGCATTTCAAAGAAATTGCAAGCATTACAAAATTTCAATCCTGCAACATCAGAATATTACACAGATAGATCTATTCAACCCAGCATCAAAATATTATAAACAGGGTGACCAAAAATAATTACACATGGCTCTATATACACACATACATAATGAGCAGACAATTGACCATCCACTAATGAAAGAAAATAAGTGGCCCACTTATTTCTCATGTCCGCGATGTCTTCCTTCGAATAGGTTGGGTCTTTGTTATTTATTGAAGGTGGGAACTACAAATCAAAATATACTTCATCAAAATAGACAGAATAAGTGGAATAGTACACAGAATTAAACCCAAGTTACGTTTGAAATAATTATTAAAACCACTACTACAAAAATTGAAGTAATGCAACATTTCATCTGCAACACTTAGCTTTTTATGTTGCATTTTAGTTAATCATGTAACACTTTATTCAAAAATGTTGCTTTTATCGATATAGAGCATCCCTTTAAGAGAAGTGTTGCATTGTATTGCTATAAGTGCAACGTTTTGACACAAATGTTGCATTTTGTCGCAACGCTTTAAGCAACATTTATATTCTCCATACGAAATTTCGTTATTTAGCGCTTAAAATAAATGTAAAATAAAAGTTGGGCGCCTATTTAGGCTTATGCTAATTGTAAAAGTGACGTTAGGCGCCATTCTTAATTTTTGGGAATACTAACCATCAAAAGTTTTTTTAGAAATAATGAAAAATAAAATAGAAACCTACAAACATTAAGATTTGGGGATACGGTTTCTATTTCATCAGTCATCATCTATACTCTCTTTCTCTAACCCTAACTAAAACATTATCCAAATTCAATTGAGGATATCAATTTTCGGATTATAGTCGAAGTCAATTTTTGATACAATTAGAACATAGCTCAGTATAATTCATTCGTATTCTGTCCATAGCCATAGGTATGTTACTCCTATATCAATTTTTTTTAATTGAATTTTTTTTTGCCATTTCTCTTATTTGAAACACCAGTGGTAATACTTGGTTGAAATTATACAATTACTCTACTTGTAGCAGCAAGATTATCCCATATATATTGTATTTGGAGCAGTGGATTTATCAATACAGAACCACGAATATGATTAAGTAGTGTACTATTTTGTGAAGGACATACACGCCTTACTGTAGAGTTAAATGTCGATGTATGGTCTCTTTATCACAAATTCCTCTTTAAGACGGTAATATTCGTCTTAAACTTAAAGACGGGTCAATTGTCATAGCATTTCTATATAAGACAAATATGTTATCTTTTGCCATGCATTATTATATACACAAGTGGTATGTACTTGATCCGTCTTAAATTTAAGACGGACAATGCTTCCATTAGGGAGACTTATTGTTTAAGGTATAAGCATGTCCAACCTAAAGCGCAGGCGATGGTGGAACAATTTAATGTTTGATAATGGAGTAATGACCTGTCTATTCCAATGTCACTCTTCGTGTTACGACACTTGGCTGTCATAAATCATTGGTATTTTATGATTCTGTCTATAGGTATGATAGTCCAATTTCAATCTTTGAATTTTTTTTATAGTGTCTCTTATTTGAAACAACAGTGGTAATATTTGGTGTAGGTTTAAGTAATCCGTATAATCCAATTTCTTTAATTAACACCGATAATCCTACTTTAATCCTACTTATTCCCCTTCTTTGTACATATCTAATTGTCGTAGGTGGGAGTGTTGCATTGTTAACAAAACACGTTATTATTTCCCTTTCAAAAATTCATACTTATATAAGTAGTATTGATTTGTGGTAGTGGAAAAAAATCAAGCTGATGATGGAGTTAAACATTCAGTATGAAGTTAGGTGTATGAATGAAGTTTGAAAGAAATGGAAAGGAATTTTGAGAGGAAAGTTGTTTGAAAGCCTGAAATTATTTCTGGAGATGTCTGGATGTGTCCATGAGTGTATATAAGTGGAAAGACAATAGTCAAAATTCACTTGTTTTGGGATTGAGATTTAAATGGCACTTTTCATGTTATGATAATTACTATCATAAATCGGTTGTTCAAACAAGAGTAAAAGAAAGGTCATTATTATGGAGGATGCCTAGTCTTTATCACAAATTTTCATTTGTGACGGATAAAATTCGTCACAAGCTTGTGAGGTGAGACATAGGGGCAAGTGGGAGGGCAAGTGGGAGAAAGTTGTGAGAGGTCACAAGCAGAAAGGGTTGAGTCTTTATATGTATTCTTTTTTGTGTGTGTTTATATTTGATTCTCCCTTTTGTGAATTTACAGTAGCCATCAGGATACAACCGAATTATTTATAAGCATTTTTCCTCAAGGGTCGATCAATAGATACACAAATTTGTTTATATACGCTAGACTTTGAAAGAGGATAATAATTAATAATAGAAGACAAGCACAATAAAATTTGTGATGCAGGGAGTATCATATTACAGTTGCTCTTGTTTATGTTTGTGTATTCATCTTGTCTATGTTTACGTATAGATCGATTGATAGTAGCTCTCATAACTTGATACTTGTCAAACTATACTTTCGCCTAATAAATTAATTACTTAATCTAGGATTGAGATTAGCGTAACAGTTTTTGCATACCCAATATTGATCTTAGTTTATTGACCATATATTATAGGATTGGTTAACGAAAGAATGGGACAGAAAGAGTATTATTAGTTGTTTTGTTTTTTGCCAGCTTTATTATTCTTATTTTTTTTTTATTATGATTTTAGCGGTCAAATTTGGAGGTAGCCTTGAAGTTAATACTCACTGGACTTGGATATCAGGTATACAATAGTTTTTTCGGAAATCTAGTAAAAGAGTTTGTTTTTTGTAAGGTTGTTTTATACTAAAATAATTGTTAAACTGATGCAAACACACCCTATTAAATTTGTGTATAACCGTCTTAGACAAATATTTATGATAGTTTAAATAAGTGTAGCAGGATATGTGAACTCTAGCATCGTCACGTAACATGCTTATTTTTATGATTGTTGCTCTAAGCATACTCAATGATAAATGATAAACTTGAATGTTTTGTGTTCTTCTTCCTGATTGTGATGTAATATGAAGTGTTTTAGGAAACTTCATACGATTATTTCATGTAATGCTAATAATTTATTAGTATCTATTTTAATCCAGACTTCGGAGGATGAGGAAAGATAGAAGTTCGATGTATATACCTAGACCTTTGCCTGAGTTTGATAATGGAGTCATTGACTTTCTAAATGTGTCATTTTCTAAGGCTGTTCATGGGAGTCAAATAAGATGTCCATGTAAGAGGTGTATAAATCAATATTATTTACGAAGGCATGAGGTGTTTGATCATTTAAAAGCATTTCGTTTTGTTGAGAATTATGATGTTTGTACCTTTCATGGAGAGGATCCTTTATCAATTGAATCCTTAGTTGAAACCCTTGATGAACAACCAAATTTCCTTGATAATACTAATACATTGCTAGACGATAGATTTAGAAGTTGTTTTGAAGATTCCACAAATGTATAAAACGGTCCTAATGATGAAGCTAAAAAGTTTTATAAGTTGCTGGAAGAGGGTCAACAAGAATTGTTTCCGGGCTGTAAGAATTTTTCAAAACAGTCTTTTATCATTCGACTATTTTTGTACAAGACACTTCATGGAATTAGTAATGTGGCATTTTATGATCTCCTGCAATTGATAAGAGACATGGTTCCGGAGGCAAAAACTCCAGTCAACTTTACTGAAGCTAAGAATATTGTGAGGGACTTGGGTCTTGATTATAAAAAAAATATACGCATGTCCTAACGACTGTATGCTATATTGGAAAGAGTTTGAAAATGCTGAAGAGTGTTATAAATGTCATGACTCGAAGTGGAAAAAATGTGAAAGGAATTCATCTGATAGGACTTCGAATTGTCGTCGAATACCAGCAAAGGTTTTATGGCACTTTCCACTAGAACCTAGGTTGCAAAGAGTATATATGAATTCAGAAACCGCAGAATATATGACATGGCATGCCGATAAACGTCCAAAATATGGGTATCTAAGACACCCTGTCGACGGGTTAGCTTGGAAGAACTTTGACTCTCTATACCCTTTCTTTGCTAATGAACCTAGAAATGTAAGGTTAGTACTGGCTTCTGATGGGTTCAATCCATTTCGAACTATGAGTGTAGCTCACAGTACATGGCCCGTGGTGCTGGTAAATTACAATTTGCCACATTGGATAATCATGAAACCGGAATATTTTATGCTATAATTGCTAATTCCTGGTCCGGAGGGTCCTGGTAATAATATTGACTTATATTTGCAGCCTTTGATTGAGGAACTAAAGAATTTATGGAATGTAGGGCTTGAGACATATGATAAATTTAGGAATGAAACATTTAAATTACATGCTGCTTTGACATGGACAATTAGCGATTTCCCAGGGAATTCAATGTTATCCGGATGGAAAATAAAAGGAAAGTTTGCATGTCCAAGTTGTAACCATGAAACAGACTCATTATATCTGAAGCACAGCAAAAAAATGTATTATATGGGTAGTCGCAAATTTTTAAATGTTAATGATCCTTTGCGTCGAGATAAGAAATCTTTCAATGGTAAAGTTGAAGAAAGACCTCCTCCCAGACCCCTAACTGGAGTTCATGTATTAGAAGAGTTATCTGATTTTGTTAATTCCTTTGGAAAGAAACAAAAGCAAAAGAACAATAGTAATTGCCCATGGAAGAAGAATGGTCGTGGTGTGAAAGTTAAAACTCTTCGTCGAAAGTCACCTAACCAAAACAATATTTATAACTTTACAAACTACTCTTAGTAAAGAGGCAAGTAAAGGTCGGATCCCAAGAGACAGGTATTGATGTAGGATTTTCAATTGTAAATGGTCGTGTCTTAGGGTGTCACAATTTGGGGTTGAGATAGGAGAGCAATTAAAACTAATCACAATAAAAACAAAGCAAGGTAGATAAAATGAAGATGTAAACAATTGATTCAAAGCACTAGGGTGTCATGGGTTCATAGGGGATTCATTGGAGTTGATCATAAAAACATGTTCTCTACTAGATGCGAGCACTTATTGTTGTGATGGGATCGAGTTAGTGTATATCTTACAATCCCTAAGAAGGTTGGGTCCCGGAGCCGAATCGATTAGATTGTACAACACCTACATGTCGACTTAGTCCTTCCTATCCAACTATATGCATGGTCTAATGAGACTCGAGTTAGTTTGTGTCTTACAAGTCTCATTGAAAAGATAGGTGATGGGTCAAAAATGCAAGGATTCATAGGCTCGCATTTCATCAAACATAACATGTGCATAAGTTGGAATCACAACAAGCAAGCAAATTAATTAATGAAAACATGTTAGATTAAGCATGAATCAATCCCCATGTTGGTTTCCCCTAATTCCGCATTAACCCTAGCTAAGGAAACTACTCACTCATTATCAAGTTTAACATGCTAAAAAGGTTGTCAATCATACTAGCAAGGCAAAACATGATGAACAAATGAAAAAGATTAACAATAATTAAAAGGATTAAGAGAGAATTTTACCTATGAAGATGATTCCTAATAATAAAGCAAAGAATAATAGAAGTACTTGATGATTGATGGAAGGTTGTCAATCCTCCAAATAAACCCAAATAATCTTCTAATTACCCAAAATAAATGATGAAAAATAAAGAAATTAAGAAAAGATTAAGAAATGAGATTTGTATTAAGACTAGATTAAGAGTTGATTACAAGATTAAGATGAGATTACTAATTGATTACAACTTAATTAAGAGAGCATGCTAATCTAGGTAGTACAAAGGGGTATTTATACTAAAGTTTAGGTACATAAATTAGGGTTACTAAGGGCTTAAATGCCTATTAAGACCCCTAAGAAAAGTTGAGGAAATGCTCCTCTCCAAGGAGATGAGCATCTCCGTTTTGCTAGTCCCGTATGGATATGCTCGTCCCGAGCGGCTTGGGTGCTGGCACGGTGTGTTCTATCAGGAGATCCGAGCGGATCATAGAGGAGACGCTCGGATTCTATGGCTTTAAGACGAGCGTCTTAAGCTCGGGACGCTCGGATTGTGGTGCAGGGAGACGCCCAGATTGCTGGCAATCCGCTCGGATCCTGGGTCAAATAACTTCTCTTCTCTTCATTCCTCAACAATCCGCGCCAATCTTGTTGAGGATGCAAGGATCCTTTTATCATTTCCCAATCTACTTTATTATCTACATAGGCCTTCTAGTATCGTCTTCACTTTGATGCTTGGTCATTGGATGCGATCAATTTAGCTCCATTTCGCCATGTAAATGCAAGGTTTGCACTCCTCTCCTACCAAGGAAATAAAACCTCAAAGAATATGCAAAATGGGAAACTAAAGATAGTAAATGACCTTATTTTGCACTATAAAGCATAGGAACGAGGCTAATTTGGGGACTAAATGTGCTCAAATATGAGTCATATCAAACATCCCCAAACCGAACCTTTACTCGTCCCGAGTAAAGAGGTGACAAAAACTAGGACCCTTATTCAAACTAACCTACTTATATAGTCGATGTGAGACAATTAGCGGGTCTCACTCCGCCCCTTCAACTCACAACAAGACAACCATGAGGTAGGATGCCTTCTTGCAAGGCAAGGTGGGGCTTGCCAAAATGGCGACAGATCCAATCATTAAAGCACACAAATCAAGTAATGGATGCATCTACAAAAATGAATAGCCACTTTCTCATCTAAGTGGCGAAAATTATCTAAAGGGGAAGCAATCCAAGGGTACACATTCCATTATAGATATGGTTTCTTCAAACTACTAAGCCTAGAAGGATACCAATAAATTACCTCCAAGTTGTGTCAAGCTAGGGTACCTTTGTCCTCAATCGTTAAATGCTTTCGTCAAGAGTAGACTCTCTATGGTGTTAGAAACACTGGAGGATCGCGGAATTCCACTTCTTGCCTAGACAAGAAGAAGGGTCGTCCCCTCTCTACCATGCATAAAAGTGGATACGATGCAAAAAGGGATCAATAGAACTTGAGTTTCATATGGGAGTTTGCTTTTTGTTGTTGTTTTTCCCCCCAATTTGTGGCATTTGACATTTAAGAACACTTTTTTTTTTGCCATTTCTTTGATGTTTGGCATTTTCAACACTTGACAATTTCAACTTTTTGCATTTCTTTTGAACATTTTCAAAGCTACCCCATTTGTAGTGAGGGTGCTTATTTTTGAAGCATAGGAGTTTTCATTTTTGTTACTCCTCTTTTATTTTGATGCAATTGCAAACTTTTTGACTTTCATTTCAATTCTTGAACTCAAATTTGAACAATTTTTGTGCCCCTTCCCTTTAATGACAAAATGTGGTAGAATATGGATGATGGTTGCATGGTTTCAAGGGTCACCTTGGAATAAACGGTAGCCAAGGAGTTATCACACCACAAGGTACTCTTGACTAGGCCTTAATCCATGGGTCAAAGGATACTAGCATGACACATCCTAGGGTGTTTTACAAGTATTCTAACAAGCAAAGTCTTAAGAAGAAAAAGTATCTACAAGGGCCTTATATACACTTGTCAAAATTCCCAACTAGATGCTTTCACACAATTTTTCTAAATGCAACTATATGCCATGATGCAACTAATATTTATACAGCCTAATGCATATGCTTCTACCAACTAATATGCCAAATAATCTAAACGTAATCCTATAATCACATTGATTTTACCGCATCAATCAAAATAAAGCCACATAGTCATTAACATAAAGAGGAAAAAGGAGATTGGAAAGATCATACCATGCGGTCTTCAATATCCTCATGTCTCGGATGTGGCGTAGTCGATCAATGTGAAAAAGGATGAACAAACACAATATATACAAAACAATATATACAATACTACACTATGAAGGAAATGAACATGTTTTTGAATTTTTGCATTTTTCAAATTTTTATGGTTTTTATGATTGTGAAATAAAAAGAAATGTTTTTCTATTTTCAAAATTTTCCAATTTTTATCATTTTTGTTTTATAAGTCATGTTAGAATTTTTCATCCCCACTCTAGAATGGGCATTGTCCTCAATTGCCAATACGATAGGAAATTATGCAAGCTATATGAAAATGCATGATTCCTAAGCTAAATGCAAACTATATGATATATATATATATATATATATATATATATATATATATATATATATATATATATATATATATACAAAAGTGAATGCAAACTAAGCTATGCTATATGATGCATGAATTTTTGTTTGGTTGGAGAGCTTAATTTAAATTAACTCCCAATGCATATGCTTGAACTTCCCCAAACCAAAATAGACACTATTTCTAATGTTAAAAATTGGGAAAGTTCATGCATAAGAGTGCTATGCATGAAACTACAATTGTCATTTTTGATTTTCATGTAGGGAACAATTAATTTAGCACCTTTAATGTTGCCAAAGTGAAATAATAATCCTTCACTTTTACAAGGATACCACAAATATGGAACAATAAACTATGAAACAAGTTAACAAAGCGTGAAATTCTTGTCATGAAAAAGAAATGAGGGGGAATAAGAGAAACTTCACTTTGGCCTTGATGGGTGCCTCGTGCCCGCTCCATCTAGCTCATGAAGTATTCTTCAAAGTTTGTCATCATCCCTTCCCAAATCACTATCCCAAGCTTCCCTCGATGCATCACTCTCAGGGAAATCCATAAACCCATCCCCTTCGCTATTTAGCTCCACCATGTCTCCACCATTTGATTTTTCGCTCCCGTCATCTCCTCGACCATGCGCTCCACCATTAGCTCTTTCCGAATTCGGAAAAAGGATATGCATTTGGGCCTAAGAAGGAAGTATTCCCTCTTCGCTAATGTGTCCTTGCCGAGCCATTTGGTGAAATTGTGGATACAAGGCATAGTAATTATCCACATTGGCTTTAAATTGTCGGAGATGCATGTCTTGAAGTACTCCCGTCACAAAATCATCCCTATGGAGGATGAAAGTTTTCGGGTGGTTGTAAGGTTGGTATTGGAAGGGGTAAGGTGGGATCACAACTTTTTCATTGTCATTCTTTTGTTGTTCATGTCGTTGATGTTGTGTTGGAGGTGGTGCTTTGTTTGCTTGATTTGCATGATTCGTGCTCGTTGGAATGAGATAGGACGGTATTGGAGAGAGGGGGCCTCGTCTTGGTGAAATTCTTGCTAATCCTTCCATTGGTAGGTGAATGGGAGTGCTCCCCTTAGTAAGCCATTTGATTCTCTTCTCATACCCCTCAAGGGTCGTCCAATGGTGTTGCCTAAGTATTAGCTCTTCATTGATCCTTGTGTTTCCCGGAAGTTGTACATATTCATTGTTTTCATTAAATTTGGGGTTGAAAAACTTGGCAAGCCTTGTGATAAGTCCCCCATTGACAATATGTTTTACGCCATCATCGTCCCCATTCCGGAATCTAGCCCATTTCTCGAGAAGAACAAGGGGGGCGTTAAAATGGTACGCGCTCCTTCTTTGAATTCCGAGGTAGGACTCCATGAAGACAAGATCAAGTTCATTCACTATTACGGGATCTCGACGGGCAAGAAGAGTGTCGGCTAAAAATCGGTAGGTGAGCCTAATGATAGGATTTTGAATGTGAAAAGCTAAGCATTCTTTGATGTAAGAAAAATCCCGACCCGTCATTGCTCTCCAAAGGGGTGCTATGCTATACTTTCTTGGTTTCGATGTTCGGGTAGGCGAAACATCAAGCCCTAATACACTAGCGAATTCAACAAGGGTCATCATCTGGGTGGTGTTTTCTAATCTAAATTCCACACATATGGTCTTGTTCAAGGTAGTGATTTTTAGGATGCTCAAGAACTAATGATCGATAGGTGGGCTCATGCATGTGAAATAAGGTTGAAAGACCAAACAATTCAAAGAGAGCTTCGGTTTGATGAAAGATTCTAAGTTTCCTCAAAGTCTCATGGTACACAAATTTAGTGGGTAGGATATTCTTGCCAAGAAGACGATGGAAAACAAGCCTTTGGACGTCATTAATGAACTCTATGTTGGAAAACTCATCAAGTTTTGTAAGATCAATTATCTCTTCATGTTCCCTCCTCAAAGTATTGAGGTGAGAAGTAGATGAGCTCCCCATTACCCTTGGTCTTCTTCTCTCTCTATGTAATGATCCTCTTGGCCTCATCTTTGAATGTAGATCTAGAATTGGACTTGTTGAATATGGAGATGTTCCTTGTGATTTAGATCTTCTTTGAAACCCTAGATTTTGGGGGTTTTTGTTTTTGTGGGGTGAATGAGTGCTTGAGATATGATTTGAGTTATATAAGAGGGGGTTTTATGTTTTATAGTGGAAGGAAGGATGAGGTGTCACGAAATGTGTGGTGGGGAAAAGTTTTAGTTGGCGAGAAAATAGAAGAGTAGGACGGCAGGGCGACGAGCGGATCGAGCACGAGACACTCGGATTCAAGGTCAGGGAGAAATCCCAGATCTTAATACAACAAGGACGAGCGGATCTTCACCGAGACGAGCGTCTTATTTGAGACGAGCGGATTCTTTTGAGGATGCTCGGATCTTTAGTCAGAGAAAATCCCCATATTTTGGAGTAGCCAGGACGCTCGGAGTTCAGATGAGACGAGCGACTTACTGTAAGGAGACGAGCGTCTTAACTTGCGGACGCTCGGATACATATAGTCAACACAGTTTCTCTAACTTCCAGGTACCCCAAGACGAGCGGATAATATCCAGGACGCTCGAATATTTGCCTAGACGAGTGGATTCCTACTGGGACGCTCGGGTTGCCTGGAATCTCTTCCTTTTTCGTCCTCTTCTTTCTCAATTGGTGAAGGTGCTTCCCCACACTTAAATCCTCCATTCATCAAAAAGGGTTAGTGACCCTCCCTCACTTACTCTTATGGCAAGAATCATGCTTATGATGAAAATGCAATAAAGTTAAAAATAAAAGTAAAAAGAGTTAGTATATTTACAAATGGTGGTTTGGAGAGGACTCCACCAAACTCTCTCTTTTATGATCTCCTAATGGAGGAGGAAGTTCGAGGTAGGTGACCTCGAGCTCTCTAATGAATTCTCCTTCTTAATATGGTTTCAACCTTTGGCCATTGACTTTAAATTTGCTCCCATCTTCCGACCTTATCTCTAAATCTCCATATTTTCCTACCTCGTTGATCACATAGGGACCCATCCATCTAGAGTTCAACTTTCCGGGAAATAGTCGGTATCGGGAGTTGAATAGAAGGACTTTGTCTCCCTTGTTCAAGGCTTTTTGCTTGATTCTCTTGTCATGAAGCGATTTTGTCCTCTCTTTGTAGATTTTGGCATTTTCATAAGATTGTAGTCGGAATTCCTCCAACTCTTGGATTTGCATCATCCTCTTTTGTCCACTTCGTTTGAGATCAAGGTCGAGAGCTTTGATTGCCTAAAAAACTTTGTATTCTAGCTCAATTGGCAAGTGGCATGCTTTCCCATAGACAAGTTTGTAAGGGGAGGCTCCTATGAGAGTCTTATAGGCCGTCCTATAAGCCCAAAGAGCATCATCAAGCTTCATGCTCCAATCCTTACGAATCTTGTTGACAACCTTCTCAAAAATTTGCTAAATCTCTCTATTCGAAACTTCAACTTGACCGCTTGTTTTGAGCATGATATCCCAAGCCGGTTCTATATTGAACACCATATTTGGTCAAAAGGGATGTGAGCTTCTTTTCATGAAAATGTGTCCCTCTATCACTTATGATTGCTCTAGGGACTCCGAACCTTGGGAAGAATATTTTCTTGAAGAGTTTGGTCACCGTTTTGGCATCATCGGTTGGGGTAGCAATTGCCTCTACCCACTTTGAGACATTATCAACGGCTACAAGAATGTACTTGTTTCCTTTAGATGTCACAAACGGTCCTTGGTAGTCAATTCCCCAAACATCGAAAATTTCTACCTCCAATATTCCTCGTTGTGGCATTGGTCGGTATATGGATTTCGGTTACTTGTCACTAAGAGTTACCTACACCAAAACAATATTTATAACTTCACAAACTACTCTACTTTTAGTAAAGAGGTAAGTAAAGGTCGGATCCCAAGGGACGCGTATTGATGTAAGATTTTCGATTGCAAATGGTTGTGTATAAGGGTGTCACAATTTGGGTTGAGGTAGGGGATCAACTAAACTAAATAACAATGTAAATAAAGTAATGAAAGCAAGCAAGATGATTAAAATAGGATGTAAAAAATTGATTAAAAGCACTAGGGTGTCATGGGTTCATAGGGGATTCATGGGATTTGATCATACAAACATGTTTCATACTAGATGCAAGCAATTATTGTTGTGATGGGATCGAGTTAGTGTATATCTTACAATCCCTAAGAAGGTTTGGGTCCCAGAGCCGAATTGATTAGATTGTACAACACATACAAGTCGACTTAATCCTCCCTATCCAACTATATGCATGGTGTAATGAGACTCGAGTTAGTTTATGTCTTACAAGTCTCATTGAAAAGGTAAGTGATGGGTAAAAAATAAAAGGATTCATAGGCTCGTATTTCATCAAACATAACATGTGCATAAGTTGAAATCACAACAAGCAAGCAAATTAATTATGAAAACATATTAGATTAAGCATGAATCAATCACCATGTTGGTTTCCCCTAATTCCCCATTAACCCTAGTTAAGGGAACTACTCACTCATTATCAAGTTTAACATGCTAACAAGGTTGTCAATCATACTAGCAAGGCAAAACATGATGAAAAAAATGAAGATGATTAATAATAATTAAAAAGGGTTTAAGAGAGAATTATACCTATAAAGATGATTCCAAATAATAAATCAAAGAATAATAGAAATACTTGATGATTGATGGAAGGTTGTCAATCCTCCAAATAAACCCAAATAATCTTTTAATTACCCAAAATAAATGATGAACAATAGAGAAATTAAGGAATGATTAAGAAATGAGATTTTTATTAATTCTAAATTAAGAGTTGATTACAAGATTAAGAGGGTATTAAGACTTCATTAAGATAAGATTAAGATCTATTAAGATGACATGCTAATCTAGGTAGTACAATGGGATATTTATACAAGAGATTAGGTACATAGATTAGGGTTATTGAGGGCTTAAATGACTATTAAGACCCTTAAGAAAATTTGAGGAAGTGCTCCTCTCAAAGAAGATGCTCATCTCCGTTTTGGTAGTCTCCAAGGAATATGCTCGTCCCGAGCGTCTAGGCAGCAGGGACGGTTGGTTCTGCATGGGGATCCGAGCGGATTGTGGGAGGGACGTTCGGATAATTTGGCCTCAAGACGAGCATCTTGGCATCGGGACGCTCGGATTGTAGCAGGGAGATGCTCATCCTAGGCAGGGAGACGCTCGGATCACAGGTCAGCCACTTCTCTTCTTTTCTTTCCTCAACAATCCTCGGGGATTTTGGTGGAGATGCAAGGATCCTTTCATCATTGCCCAAGCTACTTTATTTTCTACATAGGCCTTCTAGCATTGTCTTCCCTTTGATGCTTGGTCATTGAATTTGATCAATTTAGCTTCATTTTGCCATGAAAATGCAAGGTTTACACTCCTTTCCTACCAAGGGAACAAAACCTCAAAGAATATGCAAAACAGGAAACTAAAGGTAGTAAATGACCTAATTATGCACTAAAAAGCATAGGAACGAGCCTAATTTGGGGACTAAATATGCTCAAATATGAGTCACATCAAATATCCCCAAACCGAACCTTTGCTCGTCCCGAGTAAAGAGGTGACAAAAACTAAGACCCTTATTCAAAGTAGCCTACTAATATAGCCGATGTCAGACAATTAGCGGGTCTCACTCCGCCCTTTCAACTCACAACAAGACAACCATGAGGTAGGATGCTTTCTTGCAAGGCAAGGTGGGGCTTGCCAAAATGGCGACACATCCAAGCATTAAAGCACATAAAACAAGTAAATGGATGCATCTACAAAAATGAATAGCCACTTTCCTCATCTAAGTGGCGGAAATTATCTAAAGGGGAAGCAATCTAAGGGTACACATTCCATTATAGACATGGTTTCTTCAAATTACTAAAACTAGAAGGATACCGATAAATCCCCTCCAAGTTGTGTCAAGCTAGGGTACCTTTGTCCTCAATCGTTAAATGCTTTCATCAAGAGTTGACTCCCTATGGTGTTAGAAACACTGGAGTATCGCAGAATTCCCCTTCTTGCCTAGACAAAAAGAAGGGTCGTCCCCTCTCTACCATGCATAAAAGTGGATACGATGGAAAAGGGATCAACAGAACTTGAGTTTCATATGGGAGCTTGCTTTGTTGTTGTTTTCCCCCCAATTTGTGGCATTTGACATTTTGAGAACACTTTCTTTGCCATTTCTTTTTATGTTTGACATTTTCAATACTTGACAACTTTTCAACTTTTTCTTGCATTTCTTTGTGAACATTTTCAAAGTCAACCCATTTGTAGTGAGGGTGCTTATTTTTGAAGCATAGGAGTTTTTATTTTTGTTACTCCTCTTTTCTTTTGATGCATTTGCAAACTTTTTGACTTTCATTTCAATTCTTACTCAAATTTTAAACAATTTTTGTG
Organism: Silene latifolia; assembly: GCF_048544455.1. NCBI lineage: Eukaryota > Viridiplantae > Streptophyta > Magnoliopsida > Caryophyllales > Caryophyllaceae > Silene > Silene latifolia. The sequence continues at coordinate 153,631,533 of NC_133536.1, read as the reverse complement.
TCCATTCCCTTTTGATGACAAGATGTGGTAGAACATGGATGATGGATGGTTGCATGGTTTCAAGCGTCACCTTGGAATAAACGTTAGCCAAGGAGTTATCAAACCACAAGGTACTCTTGATTAGGCTTTAATCCATGGGTCAAAGGGTACTAGCATGACACATCCTATGGTGTTTTACAAGTATTCTAACAAACAAAGTCTTAAGAAGAAAAAGTATCTACAAGGGCCTTATATATACTTGTCAAGCTTCCCAAATAGATGCTTTCACAAAATTTTTCCTAACATGCAACTACATGCCATGATGCAACTAACATTTATACATCCTAATGCATATGCCCCTACCAACTAGTATGCCAAATAATCTAAATGCAATCCTAAATTCACATTGTTTATACCGCATCAATCAAAATAAAGCCACATAGTCATTAACATAAAGAGGAAAAAGGAGATTGGAAAGATCATACCATGCGGTCTTCAATATCCTCCTGTCTCGGATGTGATGTAGTCGATCAATGTGAAAAAGGATGAACAAGCACAATATATACAAGACTATACTACAAAGGAAATGAACATGTTTTTTTGATTTTTGAATTTTTTTTCAAATTTTTATGGATTTTGTTTTATGAAATAAAAAGACATGTTTTTGTATTTTTCAATTTTTATCATTTTTTTGTTTAAAAAGTCATGTTAGAACATGTTAGAATTTCCCATCCCCACACTAGTATGGGCATTGTCCTCAATGGCCAATACGATAGGAAATTATGCAATCTATATGAAAATGCATGATTTCTAAGCTAAATGAAAACTATATGACATATAAACAAGAGTGAATGCAAACTAAGCTATGCTATATAATGCATGGGTTTTTGTTATGTTGGAGAGCATAATTTAGATTAGCTCCCAATGCATATGCATAAACTTCCCCAAACCAAAATAGACAGTATTTCTAATGTCAAAAATTGGGGGAGTTCATGCATAAGGATGTTATGCATGAAACTACAATTGTCATTTTGGATTTTGAATGTGGGAACGATAAAAGAAACACCTCAATGTGGCCGAGGTGTGAGTCCTCTAGTTGATGCTAGGACTCAAAAATCATGTTTAAGATAAAAATTATATGAAACACAAGAGAAATAAACAAACCTAAATCTTCGCCCATGGCGTTATCACTATCATCTCCATCGACCTTTTCACTTGAGTCATCATCAGCCTCCATAGATGTGGAGTCATTACCACTTGCATTTGAACTTCCTTCTTCATCCTCACTACCCTCTTCTTCTTCTTCTTCATCATCATTTTCTTCAACTTCTTGCCCACCACTCTCAACAACAACCATCTCCTCTTCACCCAAGCTACCACCTCTAGAAGCACTAGGAAAGAAGATTTCCTTATCCGCCCAACTAGGCAAAGGACAAGATGGGTCAATATGTCCTTGCCTAGCAAGATGTAGGAGAGGCGTATATTGTGCTTTATACGCATCGACTCTATCCTCATAAGCTTGCTTGTGAATTTCTTTCATCAAGAGAGTCAAGTAGTCATTCCCCGCCTTAACAAAGTAGTTTGGCCTATAAACATTTAATCGACAAATCTAGCTTGGCAATGTGAAGGATTTGGCATCTTTTGTTAACCACCCAAATTTATCATCTAGAGTATCATTCGTGACCCATTTGAATTTTTTAACCATGGTGGCTAGATCAATGATATGGCCTCCCCGGCAACGGCGCCATTTTTTGTCGGTGTATGGATTTCGGTTACTTGTCGTTAAGAGTTACCTAGACCAAAACAATATTTATAACTTCACAAAATACTCTACTTTTAGTAAAGAGGTAATTAAAGGTCGGATCCCAAGGGACGGGTATTAATGTAGGATTTTCGATTGCAAATGGTTGTGTCTAAGGGTGTCACAATTTGGGTTAAGGTAGGAGATTAACTAAACTAAATAACAATGTAAATAAAGTAATGAAAGCAAGCAAGATGATTAAAATGGGATGTAAACAATTGATTAAAAGCACTAGGGTGTCATGGGTTCATAGGGGATTCATGGGATTTGATCATACAAACATGTTTCCTACTAGATGCAAGCAATTATTGTTCTGATGGGATCGAGTTAGTGTATATCTTACAATCCCTAAGAAGGTTTGGGTCCCGGAGCCGAATCGATTAGATTGTACAACACCTACAAGTCGACTTAAGCCTCCCTATCCAACTATATGCATGGTCTAATGAGACTCGAGTTGGTTTATGTCTTACAAGTCTCATTGAAAAGGTAAGTGATGGGTAAAAAATGCAAGGATTCATAGGCTCGCATTTCATCAAACATAACATGTGCATAAGTTGAAATCACAACAAGCAAGCAAATTAATTATGAAAACATGTTAGATTAAGCATGAATCAATCCCCATGTTGGTTTTCCCGAATTCCCCATTAACCCTAGTTAAGGAAACTACTCACTCATGATCATGTTTAACATGCTAACAAGGTTGTCAATCATACTAGCAAGGCAAAACATGATGAACAAATGAAGATTATTAATAATAATTAAAAAGCGATTAAGAGAGAATTATACCTATAAAGATGATTCCAAATAATAAAGCAAAGAAAAATAGAAGTACTTGATGATTGATGGAAGGTTGTCAATCCTCCAAATAAACCCAAATAATCTTCTAATTACCCACAATAAATGATGAACAATAGAGAAATTAAGGAATGGTTAAGAAATGAGATTTGTATTAATGCTAAATTAAGAGTTGATTACAAGATTAAGAGAGTATTAAGACTAGATTAAGATAAGATTAAGATCTATTAAGATGACATGCTAATCTAGGTAGTACAATGGGGTATTTATACTAGAGATTAGGTACAAAGATTAGGGTTACTAAGGGTTTAAATGACTATTAAGACCCTTAAGAAAAGTTGAGGAAGTGCTCCTCTCCAAGGAGATGCTCATCTCCGTTTTGGTAGTCTCCAAGGAATATGCTCGTCCCGAGCCTCTAGGCAGAAGGGACGGTTGGTTCTGCATGGGGATTCGAGCGGATTGTGGGAGGGACGCTCGGATCATTTGGCCTCAAGGCGAGCGTCTTGGCATCAGGACACTCGGATTGTAGCAGGGAGATGCTCGTCCTGGGCAGGGAGACGCTCGGATCATAGGTCAGTCACTTCCCTTCTTTTCTTTCCTCAACAATCCTCGGGGATTTTGTTGGAGATGCAAGGATCCTTTCATCATTGCCCAAGCTAATTTATTTCCTACATAGGCCTTCTAGCAGTCATTGAATTTGATCAATTTAGCTCCATTTTACGATAAAAATGCAAGGTTTGCACTCCTTTCCTAGCAAGGGAACAAAACCTCAAAGAATATGCAAAAAGGGAAACTAAAGGTAGTAAATGACCTAATTATGCACTAAAAAGCATAGGAACGAGCCTAATTCGGGGACTAAATATGCTCAAATATGAGTCATATCAGGCATCTCATTCCTCCAAGAAATATTTCCGGTTCTTTGACAAGGATCACAATGGAGAATAAATTCTCTAGCATCTTCAAACATGGTAGGCCAAAAGAAACCCGATTGGAGGACTTTAGCAATAGTTCTTCGTGCTCCATGGTGTCCACCATAAGGTGATGAATGACATCCTTCCGAAACTGCGTGAACCTCCCATTGGGGTATGCACCTCCGGTAAAGTCCATCACTACACTGTTTGTAAAGATTGGGGTCATCCTAAAAGTATCTCTTTACCTCAAACAAGAATCTCTTCCTTTGGTTGTAGTTCAAATTCGGAGGAAGAACAGCTCCAACAATATAATTAGCATTTGTTTATTACAAGTGTTGTTTTTGGACATAACTAGTGTTGCTTTCTTAAAATAGAAATGTCGCATTTGTTTGTTATAAGTGTTGCTTATCAACTTGAAAAGTATTGCATTAGTTCAGGAAGTGTTTCTTTTTTTTTTCACAAAAAGTGTTGCATTAGCATATAAATAATGTTGCCTTTGATATTGAGAAAAAGTGTTGCATAAACATAGGCACTGCAACACTTTGACAAAGTTTTGCTTCAGATTAGAAAGTGTTGCATTAAGTGTTGCATTGAGCTAATGCAACAAGACTTTATGCAGCACTTTATTAAGTGTTGCCTATACTTTGTAGCAACATTTATACGACATTATGCAACAATGGCAAAGTGTTGCTACAAGATCACAATGTAGTAGTGAATACACTAACCGGTGACTCTATGCTGGTATGTTTTCGGGTGATAATCTCCCACATGGACCGACAACAGTAAAAGGCGCATTGTTTGACGTCTGGTTGTAGAGGAGACTATTATAAAAATCACATACAAATTAGCTAAATTAGATCAACCTCTCGCATAAATATAAATTAAATGATAGGAGTAGTTATTAAGAATACACTTACTTTTATCGTGACAAAAGTTAGACTTGATGCTCCAATTGCTTGAAACACACTAATTCATAAATATATACAGGAAATTATAATTAGCATTTGGCTCAGTAATACTATGGGACATTAAAAGAAGCCTACTTTTCAAAGGTCATACAATAACAATTGACATTATAATGTATGGTTGTAAACTTACTCAGTCATCATCTTTAGATATTTCTCAGTGGGACTATGTCCGCAAGAGTCAATCCAGTAGACTATGCTTTTTGTCACATTGATTGCCGTTAGCAGCCAATGCTTACTATGAAATATTGAAAATTGAACTGTTAGTTCATATACATGCATGTAAGCGTGTTAATAAATGAATAGAATCGTGATTCATTATAATAAAGTATTATACATACTGATTCTCATTGTATGGAGCAAACCATAGGCTTTTGGGCGTCCTCAACCATTCAGCAGTTTTATCGATGTGGTCTCTGTATTTGTATCCAATCACGTTTTGAATGAACAATTTAGGTGACACGAATCCGTAGTCATGAGAAACATAGTTCCTATCAGCGATGTGTGTACACAGGTACCTATTACGTCAAATGCAACGAAAAATGTTATTTTCATTGATGATTTAAATAAACATCATTATTCTTAAAACCAAATGCCAAGTTTTATTAAAAAACTTTCATCAAAATTACAATGTGCATAGCATCTAACTCGTCTATGTCGAGAAACTGACACAATGATTCCCCATCCATAAGAACAGTTGTACCTTCGCCCAGAACATCCTCTCCGATCTCAATAATGAGTACATCCCCGGTAGATACCTTCCTTTCCGCTAGCTGGTACAAAGCTACGAACGTTGGAGTATTAAATTTTTGCTTATAATCATCGGTGTGATATCTAGGTTTAAGAGAAACATCAGCGTTGTGTACAGCAAAAGTAGATGGCTTATATTGCAAGTCGTCTGATTTAACCCCGGTCTACAATTTAGAAAAAAATATATATACATTACACGAGACGTCATATATAATTTAAATAACCAAAAAAAGGGAAAACTCAAAATCTAATTTTCAAATTATTACTACCTCTTGAATTTTAGGTGTTAAGGAAGTCGAATCAGTGACTTTGGGTGTTGACGTAGTAGTCCTAATTTCAGCCATAATGGTTTCGTGTAACTCCTACAAATGTAAAAATTGAAATACTTACTATATGTTAGATAAGGTTACCCTAATAAATTTAAAAGACGTTCAATATATAAAATGCGTTCGCTTTAGCATAACTACCCCGGAGAAGTCAACAATAATGAATGCTTCAGGCCATTGCACAATAGAACCCACGAAATCTTGCAAACGCCTATTACCACTAAGTTGTACTATTAGAGTACCATACTCCTCCACATATAAATCGTTCACTTCCACTTCCCTCCATCCCTCATGGAGGGAAATGCCTTGATTGCCTTCAACCTCAACTTCTTGATTCTGGTCGTAATAGAACGCTACTCCCCTAGCAACAACAATTTTGCCTGATGCTACTGCAGGGGCTTTGTAGTAAAGAACACAAGGCTTCTTGCAAACGACCTTCACATTTTTTATTAATTAGTATATATATATATACATGCACTACTTTAATTAATAAATTTAATTAATTAGTATATATACAGTAATTATAAACTAGTTGTAGTAGCTAATTCCTTGTCAAAAGCCGGATTTGGAGATGATAAGAACGTGTAAAGGAAAGGTCCTTCTGGTCCGCTATCCGCCCTAAAATACTACTAACTTAGTTTTCGCCCTCATTAGTGTAGTCTATTTTTCATAACAGGTCTTTCCATTCCAATCTTTCTATCTAGGTCTGAATTTACCTGGATTAACTAGTTTAGAAGCGTGCACTCAACTAAATGATTACAATTATATTGCTATGAATCAATTCTCACAATCAAAACCTTCTAAACTAATTCTGACATTATTGCTTTACTACCATGGCTCCCCTAATCCTAGCAACAGAGAAATTAGCTACTCATGGCGATGATAAAACTAACAACGATTAATGAAATAATAAGAGACATGATATAGCGATGAATAAAAAGGAATTGCATAAACTAATTAACAACCATAATAAAATCAGAAATTATAGAGAAGAAATAAAATATGCAAAAACAAGAATTAAATTGAATAGAAAGAGTAAGAGGGATTACAAAGTTTAAGATCCAGCCAAAGAACGAAATAACGTCGAACAAGAGAAAATAAATGTCTCCTAACTGAACACTTAAGAGTAATTAAGAGATGATTAAAAGATGACCTAAACCTAATGACGTCTTTCCTTTATATAGGAAAGATATTTATTAAACAAAACTAATAAGATAAATAAGTTCACGAGATAAAATCCCGTGTTCGGGTAGAAAACCTCTCGATCGAGCAACTTGAAACTTCTCGATCGAACAAATCCTCAGCCAAACGTTTTGATCGAGTACTCAACATACTCGATCAAGGAACCTCAAATAACAACTACTCGATCGAGAACAACAGGGTCTCGATCGAACACTATTCACCATCCAAAAGATGTCGATCGAGCAACTTGACCAACAAAAGATCTCGATCAAGTGGATTACCACTGAAATAGCTCCTTGCTTCGTTGATTAGCTTCCGAGACCACTTCACGCTTCCAGAGGCAATAGTAATTCCGCTCCAAATCTTCCATCTCCTTAAATGCAAACTAAGGGATAGTAAAAAGGCATGATTCCGTCTTCTTTGGTACATTCCTGCAATAAAAGGCAAACAAACCAAAGTAGGCTATTCGGGGGACATTTGTAGCATAAGACTACTTAAATTACATAGAAATACGTGCAATAAAGGCTCAAAAAGATTGTATGAAATGCACGTATCAAAACTCCCCAAACCAAGCCATATGCAAAACTAATGGAACGGAATAGAAAACTCAGAGCTAGCTACAAATTGTCCACTTATACCGATTTAATGCAGCCGAACGGACACTTATAGCTAAACTTGTCAAATGAAAACGAGTTGTACGATGTTTATTATAAAACTGAACTGTCGACCTTGCAAGACATTTAAAAATGGACTCTCACGAGTCACTCTTCTCTCATGAAGCAAAGGGTAAGCATATGAATTGTAAGATAAGAAGAAAAATAGTCGCTCACCTAAACTACGACCCACATAAACATGCATGCAGCTAATATGATGGACAATTCTAACTACCGTACACATACATTCCAACCAATCAAGGTCCCGTCACATCCGAGAGCTTACAAAAATATGGAAAAGTGAGGTAATGGGTAAGAAAAGGCAAAACATTTTGGATATGTGAAGTAATAGTCAAGCTAGCTACCTAACAAAACCAAGTGAACCAAATCCGATTCAAAACCATTAGAAAAAAGCACAAGTACCCCTTATTTCGGTACACGACTCACTCAAACCAAATAACCACACCTCCTCATAAAATAAAAATAATGCATAGGAGAAAAACCGTTCTTATTTGCTCTATTTTTTTTTTCAATTTTTTTCTTCACGGTTTCTTTTTCCTGATTTTCTTTTTCTGTTTTCTTACTTTTTTTCATTTTCCACTTCTTTTTTTCATCATCCTCCTTTTTCGTATACCAACTCCCGTTTATACAATACAAACCAAACTCGGCGCGATAAATAATATACCGCAAAAACATACACTAAACTAGCTTGACAAGGCAGGCTAAATTTGGGTGTAGTTAAGGGCCAAAAGGCAAATTTGGCTAAATGTGGAGTTAAATGGGTAAAATGAATGAAAGAGGGAAAATAAGCACATCCCTGCATGTGACGCCAACTACTAACCCGAATGTATGTAGGCAAAAAGCAATTGTATTTCATATATGTGCAAATTAATGATACATGTTATGCAAGGAGTAACTACTCACAATCCTGCATGAATTGGTCATAAATGACACCAGTTTTAAAGCTCTAAAACTTAGAAAATATGAGTAGGTTGCCAAAATTTCAGGTCAAGTCTATTTGTTCAGGTGCATTTTAACATTAACTCGTAGATATGCAAAAAGACAAAGCTAAAAAGGTATCAGTTTTTCGCAAGGCTTAAGTGAAAAAGACTAAAAGTAGAGCAATTTCATCATTGAAATCTATCGTTCCGACTCAACCTATATGTAAAAATAAACGTGAATATTTTTTTTGAATTTTCATAATTTTCTATTTTTTTTGGATTTTTCAATTTTTAAAAATAAAATACAATTCAAGCAGAAAATACAATAAACATGAATGCAAAAACAGAATCAAATGCAGAGTCAAAGGATGCATTACCCTCCCCAAAGCAAAATGGACAATTCCCTCGTTGTCCTCCAGCATACACCAGCAGAATAATAGAGGACGGGAAAATACAAACTCAAATGCAAACAAATGAAATAAACTAAAAGGTGATGAAATATAGAATAAAAAGTAAGAAATACTTACAATATATACGAACTTCCCCAAACCAGACAGATAACTGGGGAAGTAAGTAGTCCATTAGCTACTCTACATCCTCCTCATCAACCACCTCGTAGGTGGGGACTGCCTCCTCCTCTCCTCTCCTCCTCTAACGACCTCCCGCAGCAAGCTCAGCTCTGTACCTCTCCTCCCTCTTAGCAGTGTCCTCCTCGCTCGCAGGTTGTGGGTACCCGTCCGCCGGGTACCGGTAGAAACAAGGGTGTGGCCAGTCAGCTGGGACATGACGTTCTCTCATCATGTGGTACTCGTATAAAGGGAATAAGGCAAGTGCCTGATCCCCCTCTATACGAGCCACTCTACTGCATATCTCCAAAAATAAAGCATCACGACGCCCTTGGTCCATGACCTCGGGCGTCTCAAAGGTAGGAGTAGCAACAGAATTGGCCGGTAAGGCCATATGAGGGACAAAGGGTGTAGGGGTAGGGATAGGCGTGGGCGTGGACGTGGACGCGGACGCGTACCCAGCCTCTGTAGGTGTATACCCCTCTCCAGTCTCCCTAACAGCAGTGGGAGGCCTCTTCCGCTTCCTAGAAGCGGGAAGAGTAAGGTCAAAGAGGTAAGAAGGTGGAGGTGGAGGTGATGGTAACCTACCCGACACAGTAGTGAAGGGTAAAAGACGGGGTAGGTTAGGTGAAGGTAAAGTCACGGACGCGAAAGTGCCAATCTTCCACATCTGTTGGTCTTTTGCTAACCAGTGCATAACAATCATGGCCGGAATATGAACGACTATATCCTTATCTACATATTGAAGGCCACGGGGAAAATTGTAACACCCCCATATACCGAGGAGCCTTACTAAGACCGTCCCTAGCATATAAGGGCATTACCAACTCGGTTGCCCGAGGACAGTAATAATCAAATGTCGATAAAAGAATAATCAAGTTATATTACAAGCTATTGACAAAACTAACGATATATAAAGGGTACAACTCAAAATCACTATCATCTATGTGAAATACTTATGTCGTGACTCGTGATAGACTCGTCCCGCCAAGCACACAGCTATCATCCAGATCACAACCTGCTAAGACTGACTGCTCACCATAGTGGATCACGGCAGACATAACAGAAACAAACAACAAGACAAAACTACACAAGGTCAGCAACTGAAGGAACAGACATACAACCATAGACAAAACGTAAGCACAACACACACACCACATCTCCTCCAATCAATCACCGTCACCGACTGTCCCCCTGGACCAGCCCTACCAGTGGGGGACCTCAGCCGTTCCCACCTAAGCCCCGCTCATCATACCGAGCGATAAACCCTTGTTTATTAATGTGCACATCCTCTCCCATCGCGGGCTCCACGGAGGGCAAACTACGGGCGTGAAGCCACTCCCGCAAGTGACTCCACTCAGCCGAGGACGCACCTCGAGAACCATAGAAAAACAATCATAATCAGCTGTACCACAACAACGACAATTAAAACAACACAACACCATCCAAAAACCACAATCAACAACCATACCGACATTACATCAACCAAACCACATCAAAAGACACTCTAGATAACCAACAGTACTGAGTAGGCGAACCTATCTTTAGCAAACCGCAGCGATTACACGTCCGATCACATGTTACCAAGAAACCAAGCAACACAACTATACAAACAGTACAACCATCTATCACTATCACTACAACCCTAACTGAAAATAACGATGATGAAGATGACATACCTATACATAGTAATCCGGCATCAAGACCGCTATCCGACTCAAGCATCCCATCCCCATGGTGTAAGCACCCTCCAAGAACCTCAAGGCAAGGACTATAGTGAAGGAGAAGGAGAGTGACGGCATCTAGGTGTAGGAAATAAAGTGCGGAAATGACTTGGGGTTTCACGATTATCGATTTATAAATCCCCGCTGCAAACTCGTTACTCGATCGAGTGACCCCTACTCGATCGAGCTCCCAAGCTACTCGATCGAGTAGCCTCAGCTAGATCGAGTCCCACACAAACCAAAGCTCACATTGTGACAAGACATCGCCCGTAAAGTTTCCCTAGGTCAAGATCGGTGTCTAAGGCCAGTCAACGTCGGTCAACGGGTCCCTAAAAGGACGGGTATTTCAGTCCCCCCCCTTAAAAAGGACTTCGTCCCGAAGTTCGACTCAACCTCCCCCGCGACACACTGACAAGGAACCAGGGTAACCATTACTGTTTATCCGACATAGGTAAACACGATCATTCAAGGATACCATCCCCCTATGTATGTTCATCAAGCATCGTCATCACCTACCTTAGCACATAATACCCAACACGACTCCAGCTTCTACTAAGACACCCATCACACATCATCCACAAGAACAACTAACTCGACTATAATCTGCACTTATTACGTAACATTGCTCAATTGTAAACCGACACAACTATTAAAGTATCCCTTCATCAATTTCTTGCCAACAACTATCAGTTACAAAACACACAAACAACGGTCCTACTACTGTTTCACAACGATACATTACTCATTCTATTTTATTACCTTAACCATACAATACAATTCTACTAATAGCAACTCCACTACTGCTCATAACATCCGATTCTCATGACAATATAATGGACAGTTAATTGAAAATAAGATATAACAGCATGCTATTCTATTCAACAATTATAAACTGCTACACAATCACACAATAACCACTACAAAATCATCCAAGCAACCATTTAAAATACTTTAAAGTGTCACGAAAATGCTATAAAATCGTTATAGTTACATCATTTTTTCTTTGCGACATTACTCTTCCCCTCTAAAATGGAACTTCATCCCCGAAGTTCACCATCAAATACCTTTCATCTCCCACAAACCGACACATATTATATCACATTGATATTACTTATGAACCACAAAGAAAACCTTGACTTATGATGACCCAATATACGTCTTGACATTACACAATTTGACTCGTATAAACGTAAAACCACTGAAAGCGTGCATCACACCACAAGATATACCATTACCCACTAGCAGCCATGTCATCGATTACTTTGTAATACGATCACACCAATTATGCAACAAAATTATAATCATTGTACATTGCATATCTAAAGCGGCTTGATATAGTATACAAAATTATACAAATACCACCGAGAGTTGTACAAATTAACCAATATGCATGTTCGACTCATGACAGCCTCGACACTTTCTTGACACTATGCAAACATGACTCACATGAGATGATACGTGCATTTTATATAGTCCTTTTTGGGCTTTTTATGCACGTATTTCTATGCTATTATTGTAGTTTATGCTACGAAATGCCCCGAATATGCTACTTTGGTTTATTTTGTCTTATTTGCAGGAATGGACCAAAAAGTAGTGAAATCGAGCCTTTTACCGTCCGTTTTGCATGCATTTGGAGGAAGAGTGAATTTGGAGCGGAAATGTAGCTGTCTTGGGATGCGTGAAGCCGTTCCGGGAGCTAAATAATCAAGTCAAAGCTGAAAACTAACGAACAAGTAGTTGTTGGAGTCATATTTCACTCGATCGAGTACTTTACTAGTCGATCGAGTGGTTTTGGATCAAATAATAGGTCGATCGAGTACTTTCTTTACACGATCGAACAGTGTCTATTTAGTGTTTACTCGATCGAGTAACTATTTTAGTCGATCAAATGGTTTGAGTTCAGGTTTACTCGATCGAGTATTTTTAAACCACTCGATCGAGTGGAATCGCTTATGGGCTTGGGCTTTTTAGTTTTATTTCGTCATTAGGTCAAATAAATCCTATTTTCTTATAAATAGGAAGGTAGGACGTCATATGTATCTCTCCTCTCACTCTCCCTATCACTAGATACAGTACCTTTCTTCTGTTGAATATTTTTCTCTTCTCTGCTCTTTTCCCGGATCTTACTCTGTAATTATTTCTTACTCTTTTCTCTTATTTAATGTTTATTGTTATTCTATTCCTTGTTCTCGCTTTACTTTTATTTATGTCTAGCTAATTCTCCCTGCTAGGATTAGGGTAGTCGATGAATGAATGTTAATTGCTACTTAGTTTACAGATTTGTCGTTGCTGTTATGTCTATCTTTTTAATCGCTACAATTAATTGTTACTGTTTAATCGAGTCGACGCAATTAGTCATTTTATCGTAGTAAACCTTGACCTGGACCGGAAGGTTGGAAAGGGTGAAACTCGTAGCGAACAATATGATGCTTTAGTGAGGGCGGAAGCTAAGCTAATAGTATTTTAGGGCGAATTGAGAACGGAAGGAGATATTCATTGCCCCTTAGACCGACACATCGACTAATCTGTGACCTTAACTGCAATTAATTGACATTCATTAATGACCCGACATCCTAGTTCTCTCTTTCTCTGTTTAATTCCTCTTACTCCTTTTTAATCTTATTAGTTTAGTCAAAACATTCAAAACCCCCCATCTTGTGACCGTAGACAGACCGAATAGACAAGTAGATAGTGACCGCCTCCCTGTGGAGATCGACCCTACTTACCGCTGACTTCTGTTAGTAGTACTTAGGTATTTATTTTTGGTACATAACGACCGTATCATGAGATATATATATAGGAATTTGAACAACACCACTGAGAACCTCCCACCAACTATCAGACATGGCAAGAATTATTCCCCTATATGACCATACCAAATGGCAATAAGAATTGCAACCGTTGGACATTATGTTACCAGAAGTAATTTGATTTTTCGTTTCAATTGATATACATAGCATTGAAAAATTGTATACATTGGACGACCACCCCCAACAAGAAATACTATAACCACATTTAAGGACATGATGATTCAATCAAGTTTTAAAACGGAAAAAAGCTGTAACAGTGCTACTCGATCGAGTTCGTAAGGCACTCGATCGAGCTGGAGTTACTCGATCGAGTTCATCAGCTACTCAATCGAGTAGGATGAGATTATAACACTCCCCCAAAGTCACCCCTGCAGTTACTTGATCGAGTGAGGGGCACTCGATCGAGTATCCACAGGTCATATATCCCCTAAAACGCCACTTCAAGACCAAGCAATGTATATAAACACGTATCCGGACGCTTTCCCCGACCCAAAATCCTGCATAATCAGTCTAAAAAATACTCAAAATACGGCCTTATGCCTAACATACAAACCAAAGTCTAATAAAGTACCAACCAAAACAAGTACTATCGACTACAATTCCATGAAACGATATGAAAAGAAAAGGAGTATCATCACTCCATAGCCTGCTCATCCATCACCCCGTCACCACCATCACCACCTGACGTGCCCGCTCCAGCTGCATCATGACCTGCGACACCACCAACACCGGAATCTGCTCCCATACGCCACGGGGCCAAGCAACCGTAGGGATATGACTGAGGTTCTCCCCAAGTATACCTCTCCACGCCAAAAGAGTGGAAAACTCCACTGTCGTCCCCAACGCCCCTCCACCACACGGGTTGAGTTGCCTCGGTCCTGATCCCTGCACATATGCCATCTCATGGAGGTTCCGGGGTACTGGTACTGTGGAGGCACAGGCTGCGCCGGCTAGGTCTCAGCTACCATCTCCCTCACTCGTCGTGGTCCTCTCCTTACCCTAGGCTGGGAATCCTCAGGTCTAGCACGATCCCCTTTCGTCGGCTCAGGCATCACCTCCAAGATATCCGGGTCAATAAGGTAAAGCTGCCTCTCAGAAACCTCATCATCCTCATGATCAGAATCGGAAGCCACCACTGCCGCCGGTAAACGCTCGGTCACGGGAAGGTGCTCGGGAGTAGGTATCCTCATCCAACTCATTCCCCAAACTCTCCATGCTAATCCACCATCCTCCAAAGTCCTCAACCACTTGAGGTCAAGAAAGTACTCGCGGTCCAAGGCAGGCACCGCTGGAGTCAAGGGTGTATAGGCCGAGGAGGCCACAAAGGTGGTAAGCCTCTCCGCCAACCTAGTGGCATTGGCACCATAGCTTAACAAACGAGCATCAGAAAAGGCCATCAAGGTTAACCTGACACACACTATGTCCGGGGCACTAAAGGTGACTCTCTGAGATCGGGTGGGGTTAAGGTACGCCGCAAGCAACACCACCTCGTGTGAGTTAAGCTTACTCACGTCTTTCCTCTCATAAAGCAAACAGGTCAAAGCACAGAGAAAGATCTTCAAGGTGAAATGTTGAACATCATTAATCAACATGTTGCTAGAGGTGGGGGCGGGTTTGCCGGTAAAGCAAGGCATAAGGCTACTAGCTCCACATTCAGTCGGGATGTTCCTAGGAGCTCCCTTCGCAGGTCTAGAAAGGCCAAGGTGGGTGGCAAACATGTCCATGGTAAGGAAGAAACTGGTGTTCATAAGGCGGAACTCAACGGTCTGTTCCACCGCATCATACTTAAAAGAACTCATAAATTCTAAGGTCAGACATGCATAAGAGTGTTTCCGGAGACGGTACAATCCGGTCATGCCCAAGTCTCGAAGATATGCCTAACATCAGTCTTAATCCCCAGGTCAGTCAAGAGAGTTGTGTGAATACAACGGGTGGGTCTCATCCGTTATTTCTGTAAGGCAACAAAAGCATCTCTTTGCGTAAAGTACGCAAAGACAACAGATGGGTACTCGGGTACCGCTGGGACCGTAGGTCCCCCACTCCTCTCACTTACCTCGGGCTGAGAAGCCCGACCCCATTTACTTTGACGGGTTCCCTGTAACACCCCCATTTATTCAGGAGTCTTTAGCTAGACATCCCAAGTAAATGAGTGCGTTACCATCTCGGTTTCCCGAAGTAGTGAATAACAAAGTACAACAATACCAAAGTACTTTAAATTAAAACTTAGCGATTACATGTTTATTACAAATTTAACTAACTAAAACTTAATATAAAATAATTACAACTCGCAGTGGAAATAAATAAAGTGATATAATTGTTCTATGTGATCTAGACTTCAACTATGGTCCCAGTCGAGCTCTCATCCCAATGCTCCCGAGTTAACTAATCTTTAGTACCTGTCAAATATGCTCCCCATAAAACGGTTCACCGCAGGTGTTCACGAATACACGGTCAACCACGAGGTTGAGTAGGAATAAACTAAACAACTTTAATAATCCAACCAAAATAGACATCCTTCAAATTCTCATCACTTCATCCATACAACTCACTTACATCACTGGCAGTAGCACAACCCCCTTAACACCGTGCTATGCTCAACTCAACTGGCAGTGGTACTTTCATACCATGCTCAACTGGCAGTAGTACCCTCCGTACTATGCACAACAGGCAGTAGTAATCACTTACTATGCGCAACTCTCTCTGGCAGTAGTAATTACATACTATGCACATTTGGCAGTAACGATTACTCACTATGCACAACTGGCAATAACACCCTCCGTGTTATGGTCAACTGAATAATCAACTCTCCGTACCAAATATAACCAACAACAAAAACTCAATAACAATCCCGTCATACAGCTCCGTCAACAACAACACATATACTCCGTCTCCAATAATTAATCACAATATTAACATTAATCTCATCAACCGTCACGATTAAATATTCACTCACTTAACAATAAAACCCGAGTTGAGTAAGAAATTCCTACTTGATAAGCAAATATTCCGTATACAACGCTCCAAGCAAAGCAAAGCAATCCAACACGTAGAGACCCAATTAAATCGTCTCAACAACTCCGTCACCTAATAATATCATTATTCCAATAGTAATTCATTTATACTTTTATTCATTATTTATTAATCCACAATTTACATTATTTAATATCATTTTTATTCATAACTTATTATTATTAATTATTATTACGAGATACGTATACCCGAGTCAAACTCAATTAAAAACCCGACTCAAGCTACATACAACTACCCACATAAAAAGAACCGTGTAAGACTCACAAGAACCCTCCACCTCACGACACTATGCCCAAACTCCCCTTCATACACCTCCCCCAAACACCCATGTAAACATGCCCAACCACGGCCACTAAGCCTGCCCCCCTTACCCACCAGATGCCTCCACTCCCAGCCACCAAACCACGCCCTAAAAACCAGCTACAACCGACTCTAACTACCACAAGCTCACGCCCTAGCAGCCACAACCACGAACACCAAAAACCAAAAACCTGACGCACAATGACTCAATTCAACACATACACCACCCTACCACCACTGTGAAAACCCTTGGCCACCACCGTGGTCTCCCTTGACCCACGGTGGTCCCACCACCAGGCACAACTCACGACAATCCACCAAACCCGACAGCAGCAGTAACAATACCCTTATAACCCCTCCCCTGTTTCACGCTTTTCCGGCCACCCTGCCACCATGGTCCCACCTCGGACCAGACAACCACCACCAATCAACTAGCCTCTCCTCCAAGGTCCCAACCAACCCGGGTCGGAGTCAAACGAGTCATGGCAAAGGGTGTAAATCTGAGTTTTACTCCTAAATACGACCTAAACTCTCACCTTCGAATTTCCGGCCACCACCACCGCAAACCACCATAATAAAACGACCCATACCACCCAAGGTGGTCGACTCACCACCAGTAAACCTCCAAACCATGGCCTGGTCTCAAAACAGCGAGGGAAGGGGTAAAAACCGTGTTAAATCCACAAAGCAAACAATACAACCAACCACGTAAAACACCTCCAACACCCCCCTTCCCGCCGGTCAACGGTGGACAAACCCAGGTCCGGTCACACCCTGGTGTCCCACGGTCAAGCTCACGGTCCTAGCATGTCCTATGGTGGTCTAATTAACGAGTTATATTCGTCTTAAGGTGAGTATGTCAAGATACGATAGAAAATTACCTTGTGACGGTCTCGTAGCTAGAATTCTCCTCTTTCTCCTTCTAGATCTCGTCTCCTCTATTTTATGAATTTTATGAGTGAATAAGGTCCTAATCAAGTCATACCATCTATTAATAGTGTTAAGGTAGGTCATATAGAGCGGTATTAGGAAACTACGTAATTATTATATTATTATTATTATTATCAATTATCGTCTTATCTGCAGTTAATAATACAAATGCCTTTTAATTAGTTATTTGAATTATATAAATTATTATCAAAATTATTATTAAATTACGGGGTATTACAGTTGGTCTCGGCATCTGTTTCAACACATAACTTAGATAAACAAACAACATTCACTCGAAAACATATAAACATTCATGTATTTTCATGGAAAGGAATTACTATGTACACACTTTCACCAAATAATCCAGAAATTTATAAGTATAAACTCTCAAATTATCATCAGACGGTCTCTACAGCTGTAAAAAATATGGCAAGTATGGCATCAATTAACAACACAACTACTAATTTTCAAAATTAGACCTTCAAAATAGCTTCACAAAAAGACAAACTTCACAATAATGTGGGTCGAATTTCAGGTTGGGGTACTTTTAAGACGGAGTTTTAAGGCAAAATTTTGAGTAAAAACCATTAAAATCAACTCTGAACATGATACCCATAACATACATTACTCAATTTCCCCCCTTTTTTATATGCAAAAGACAACCAAAATTCAATTTAATATTCCAAACCCTAGAAATTTAGAGACATCCATTCCCCCAAATAGATTCGATTTTTGCCTATCTAACATCAATAATCAACAAATTGAAGCAATTAGATCATGTGACAACAATTATAAGCAAGATGTGGCACATATAAATTGAATTTTCATCAAACACCAACTATTATACATGTTTTTAATTAATTGTAACATAAAAAGAGATGAATATTATTACCTTGAAGGATTAGCAAGTAAGGAGAATGAATTAAGCAAAAGAGAACACCAAGATTCAAGCACCAACACAAGGATGAGAGCAACTTAAAGAGATATGAAGAAATTAGGGTTTAGATAAATGAAGAAATAAGAAAGAAAGAATAGAGAAGAAGGGTTATGAATACCACAATTCTCCGGGTATTGTAAACTTACTCGATCGAGTGGCCTCTACTCGATCAAGTGGGAGCTACTCGGTCTAGTTTCCGCTGGTAGATCTAAAGTTTTCGATGTTATTGCTTCCTAACTAGATCGAATGAGGTCTACTCGATCGAGTAGATACTCTTACTCGGTCGGGCAAGAATAAGAACGAGGTCAAAAGTTACGAGTTTGAGTAACGGTTCCTGCAAAACAACAATGCGTGTCGATTCCAAAATAAATTTGGAAATCGTCACAGATTATTACATTCATTCTTAACGCACTATTACTACTCAAATACAACATAACGATTTCATCCAACCTAGATACATATTACTTCATTCTATAACGAACACCATGCAAAACTATTGCCCACTCTATTAGCTTATTCCTGCATACATTCAACACATTATATCATTTCTAATCATGCGTTTGCAACTTCCATAATAGAACTTATACTTATTTACTCTAAGCATTCATCTTAATATTAAACTATCATTCATCATCGAAGTTACTAACAATTCAATCAAGTCATCACAAATTATCAACTAATTACTTAACTTAACTATGCCATTTTATCAAAGTGCTCAACAATTCATCCACCACACTTACCAATTACTACTTGATAAACATTACAATTGATTCAAACTTACTACTTACTATCATCACCACATGCAAGGCTGATAATTCCTTTATAACTAATACGCATAGAACGATTTAGAAAACACTATTGTCGCCACATCACACCACACTTTTACGTACTATAAACATTTCACCACTTCCACTACTTCCATACACACTTCTAATTAACCATAGACTTGCACAGTTCTCATCACAGTAACACATGCTAACATTAACAGAGGCTCCATCATAAACATCTCTAACATAACCATTATACACTAAGCACATAATTCCCGACTCGACATTCCCATAACCGGTGACTGGCTTAAGCATAATGGGGCCATGATTTTGAAATGAGGGCGACTACTCACCCAAAATCTAGCATCAGCTGGGGCTCCCAATACAAATACAACAGGTTCATTTTATTAGACTCTCTACGTTCATTAGGCTCATTTGTTACAGGTTCCAAAATCGTCGCTCTAATACACCTTTGTAACACCCCCATATAACGAGGAGCCTTAACAAGACCTTCCCTAGCCTATAAGGGCGTTACCATCTCGTTTGCCCGAGGACAGTAATAATAAAATATCAATAAAAGAACAATTAAGTTATATTACAAGCGATTGACAAAACTAACGATATATAAAAGGTTTAACTCAAAATCACTATCAGCTATGTGAACTACTTCTGTCGTGACTCGTGATAGACTCATCCCACCAAGCACCCAGCTATCATCCAGATCACAACCTGCTAACACTGACTGCTCACCACGGTGGATCACGGCAGACACAACAAAAACAAACAACAAGCCAAAACCACACAAGGTTAGCAACTCAGGGAACAGACATACAACCACAGACACAACGTAAGCACAACAACACACACACCACATCTCCTCCAATCAATCACCGTCACCGACTGTCCACTGGACCAGCCCTGCCAGTGGGAGACCGCAGCCGTTCCCACCTAAGCCCCGCTCATCATACCGAGCGATAAACCCATGTCCATTAATGTGAGCATCCCCTCACGTGGCGGGTTCCACGGAGGACGAACTATGAGCGTGAAGCCACTCCCGCAAGTGACTCCACTCAGCCGAGGACGCACCTCGAGAAGCATAGACAAACAATCACAATTAGCTATACCAGAACAACGATAATCAAAACAACACAGCACCATCCAAAAACCACAATCAATCAACCATATCGACACTACATCAACCAAACCACATCAAAAGACACTCTAGACAACCAACAGTACTGAGTAGGCGAACCTACCTTTAGCAAACCGCAGCGATTCCACGTCCGATCACATGATACCAATCAACCAAGCAACACACCTATACAAACAGTACAACCATCGATCACTATCACTACAACCCTAACTGAAAATAATGATGATGACGATGACATACCTATACATAGCAATCCGGCGTCAAGACCGCTACCCGACTCAAGCATCCCATCCCCTTGGTGTAAGCACCCTCCAAGAACCTCAAGTCAAGGACTATGGTGAAGGAGAAAGAGTGTGACGGCATCTAGGTTTAGGAAATGAAGTGCGGAAATGACTTGGGGTTTTACGATTATCGATTTATAAATCCTCGCTGCAAACTTGTTACTTGATCGAGTAACTAACTTACTCGATCGAGTGACCCCTACTCGATCGACCTCCCAAGCTACTCGATCGAGTAGCCTCAGCTAGATCGAGTCCCGCACAAACCAAAGCTCACATCGTGACAAGACATCGCCCGTAAAATTTTCCAAGGTCAAGATCGGTGTCTAAGGCCAGTCAACGTCTGTCAACGGGTCCCTAAAAGGACGGGTATTACAAAAATCGAGAAAAAGGTTGCGGCCAATGCGAGTCACTAACCCACCACAGGCTATCGTGCCCGTCGCTTTCAGTATTAAAATGTTGAGCAGTCAAGTAGAAAATGTTAAAAACAAAGGGGTTATCACTGTCAATGTTTATGTAACCTGCTAAAATAGACAACTCGACATTGTTAACATTGTTGGGCTCGTGACGACCAAAAATGGTCTCTCCTAGTAGACGGAGAAAGTAACGGGCTGGGGGTAAGTGGACGTGAGCAACACGTCGCTAACTTAAAGGAGTCTGTGCAAGTGTAGGCCAAAACAGAGCTAGGAGCTTCTTAGGAGGCTCGTGGAGAACCTCACTAACTAGACCCAACCGCCCCTCAAACTCACCTAATGTGCAGGTGAAGGTCGTGTTGAATAGTCGAAAGGTAATGCACTTGCTCCCGGGGTAAGTCGCTTAAGCCGCAGGAGAAAAGGTGAAAGAGCTGAAAAATTCTAAAGTCGCTTGTCGATATAGGAGCTTTTTCATGGTGGTCAAACCCGACATTGTGACACCCCCATACTCCAAGTGCCTTACCAGGACCACTTAGGGTATGGAAACGTCACCATCTCGGTTACTCGAGGCAATGATAATCATAAGACAATAACGAAACATACTTAAAATTAAATACGGTTTAAAGTGATTACATGTCAACAGCAAAACTGTTAAACTGAAATACAAAGTACTCAAAACGGTCTACCGGTAAAACTGTCAAAAATACAAAATATTATCTGACACAACGGAACACTTCTAACTGCCACGTGATGACTCATCCGAGCTATCCCATACGCGTCATATCATACCTGCTCAATAACTGCTCACCATCCCCGAATAGATCACCACAATTTTTAAAACAATTACCGGGGTCAGAACTAACTACATAAAACAAAGCCACAACGAACAAGTACATAAACAACTCAACAACACAACAATTCCCCAGTCTCCATAACCAATATCCACACAACTGACTACACACTAAAGTGTGTAGCCCTGCCAGAGTACCCATCACAACAAGTACTCCACACCACCAATGGCGGACCGCAACCGTACCCACCAAATCCCCGCTCAGCACCACTGAGCGATAAACCCAAGTTTCCTTAATGTGCACATCCCCTCCTATGGCGGGTTCCACAGAGGGCGAACCAAGGGCGTGAAGCCACTCCCGCAAGTGATTCCACTCTGCCAGGGATGCGCCCCGAAGATCACAGACATATACAAACCAATCAACAGTATGAAAACAACAACCGTCTAACAACTTAACAATATAATCAATCTTTAATCACAACAACCACCACCACACATTATGTAACTAATACTGAGTAGGGAAACCCTGCCTGGAAAGCAACACGGAATCAGACGATCAAGTAGCTAAATCAGAATCTCTCCTCAATGAATCTTCCTCCTATACATACATACATACATATTATTACTACCATAATCACATAACCACCAAAACCCCAAAATCACCCAATTAGGGTTTAACCAATATTAACGAAACAATATAAAAACGATATGTAGAGCTTACCCACGACGCAAGGATCACAAAGGTGTAAAGAATAACAAAATCTGACACTTCTAGCTCTGGGATTTGCTAATAATGCGGCGAGGATGATTCAACGTAACTCTTAATCTTCTCTTAAAGGTTTTAAGTTATGAAAAGTGTTTTAATCAAAGTGACGAAAGCCTTATATACCATTCCCGCATTATTAACAAAACCCGTCAAATATCACCCGTTAAGCGACTTACTTGATCGAGTAAGTCACTTATTCGATCGAGTGACCCTTACTCGATTGAGTTCCAAGCTTACTCGATCGAGTACCCATCAGACAGACTACTGTTTTGCGTATAACCATACTTACTCGACAGAGTAAGCCCCACTCGATAGAGTACCCCAAGACACATAAAACCATAGTATTACAGTCTTCCCTCCTTAAAAAGAACTTCGTCACCGAAGTTCAAACCACAAAAAAAAACAAATACACCGACACCTTCCCGACACAACAACATAAACAAAACTCAACACCAAACTCCCATCACACCTCTCAAAACAAAACTAAACCCGACTCAAGGCAACTACTAACTGTACCAAAACCAACATAAAACATACAAAACTTTTATGAAAACATGCAAAAACTCTACGCGACCATCTCCTACCCCGTAAAAGAAACAAGGTTACGTCCTCGTAACCATACATACCTGATCAAAAAGAGACGGATATCGTTCACTCATAGCCTCTTCCGCCTCCCATGTAGCCTCCTCAACCTCATGGTTAGACCACAGAACCTTAAGCAACACCGTCTCACCATGTCTAGTTTTCCTAACCTTTCGATCAAGAATTTGTTTTGGTACCTCAAGATAAGACATAGACTCATCCAGCTCGATGTTCTCAACCTCTAACACATGTGATGGATCACTAACATACTTCCGCAGCTGAGACACATGAAACACATTATGCACTATATCCAAAGCAGACAGTAAAGCTAACTGATAAGCAACCTCACCCACCCGATCAAAGATCTCATATGGTCCTATAAACTTCAGGCTCGGCTTCCCTTTCTTACCAAATCTCATGACCCCACGCATAGGAGACACTTTCAAAAGAACCTTGTCCCAACCTGAAACTCTATATCCCGACGATGCAGATCTGCATAACTCTTTTGTCGATCATGGGCCGCTCTCATCCTCTGTCTGATCAACTTAATCTGTTCCACCATCTCATGTACCATCTCTGGTCCTAAAACCACTGCCTCAGCACTATCGTCCTAATAAATCGGGCTTCTACACCTCCTCCCATATAAAGCCTCAAATGGCGCCATGCCAATATTGGTGTGATAGATGTTGTTGTAGGAAAACTCAATCAAATCCAACCTTTGCTCCCAGCTACCACCAAAATCCATAACACAAGCTCGGAACATGTCCTCTAAAGTCTTCATGGTCCTCTCCTTCTGGCCATCTGTCGTAGGATGAAATGTTGTAATCATCTTTAAGGTAGTTCCCAAAGACTCCTACAACTCTTTCCAAAATCGTGAGATGAATCTCGAATCCCTATCAGACACTATATCCTTTGGCACCCCATGCAATCGAACCACGTTTTTCCGATAAGCCATAGCTGACTGTATCTTAGTCCAAGTATCTTTTATTGCCACAAAATGAGCTGACTTGGTCAGCCGATCCACTATAACCCATATCATGTTATTACCCTGTTGACTCTTCGGTAAACCCACGATAAAATCCATAGAAATGGACTCCCACTTCCACTCAGGCACCTCAAGAGACTGAATCTTACCTTGTGGTCGTCGCTGCTCCCCTTTCACTCTCTGACACGTCAAACAACGACCCACAAACTCAGCTGTTTCTTTCTTCATCCCCGGCCACTAGAAGGTCTTCCTCAAATCTTTATATAACTTGTCACCGCCTGGATGTACCGAGTATGGTGTGCAATGAGCCTCGGTCATGATCGATTTTCTTTTTCAACTCCTCATCATTAGGAACACACCACCTCCCAT
This sequence comes from Silene latifolia, assembly GCF_048544455.1. Taxonomy (NCBI): domain Eukaryota; kingdom Viridiplantae; phylum Streptophyta; class Magnoliopsida; order Caryophyllales; family Caryophyllaceae; genus Silene; species Silene latifolia. The sequence continues at coordinate 153,606,830 of NC_133536.1, read as the reverse complement.
CAAATCTCACACTACCATTTGTATGAATAGAGAATCTAGACACTGTCCCTTTCTCTACTCCAGCTCTCCACTCCTCAATCTTGGGATCCAACGCCTGTTTACTGCGAATATCATCATAAAGGTCTAGTTGCACTGTCAAATCCCATATACCATCCCCTTTCTGGATCATATGTATCCCAAACTTCCCCACCTCATCTCTTAATCTCATCAAAGACACAGTCGTGCAAAGAGGATACACGCTCTTCCTGCTCAAAGCATCTGCAACCACATTAGCTTTCCCTTCATGGTATATAATATCCATGTCATAATCCCCAATCAACTTCATCCACCTCCTCTGTCTCATATTCAACTCCTTTTGAGTGAAGATGTACTTGAGACACTTGTGATATGAAAACACCTTAAAGGTCGCCCCATATAGATAATGCCTCCAAATCTTAAGAGCAAAAATAACTGCACCCAACTCTAGATCATGTGTAGTGTATTTCTCCTCATAAGGCTTCAATTGCTTAGAAGCATAGGCAATTACTTTCCCATTCTGCATCAACACACAACCCAACCCATTCTTTGAAGCATCTGTATACACCTAAAAGTTCTCACTCCCTTCAGGCAATGCTAAGATTGGAGCTGTGGTCAAACGCTCCTTTAAGGTTTGGAACGCCGTCTCACAACTTTCATCCTAACGAAACCTGTTCTCTTTCCTCATTAAAGCTGTCAAAGGTCTAGCTATCTTGGAGAAATCCTTAACGAACCATCGATAATACCCTACTAAACCCAAGAAACTCCTGATCTCTGCCACATTATTTGGTGCTTCCCACTTGGTAACTGCTTCAATCTTTACAGGATCCACAGCTACCCCTTTCTTTGAAATCACATGCCCCAGAAAAGCAACGTCCTCTAACCAGAACTCACACTTGGACAACTTTGCATACAACTGATGTTCTCGCAAGGTCTGCAACACAATCCTCAAATGATCCTCCTTAGTCTTAGAAAAGACTAAGATATCGTCTATAAAGACCACCACAAAACGATCCAAGAACTGACTAAAAATCCGGTTAATCAAAGCCATAAACACTGCAGGTGCGTTAGACAACCCAAACGGCATCACAACATACTCATAATGACCATACCTCGACGTGAAAGCTGTCTTCGGTATGTCCTCTTCCTTAATCTTCACCTGATGGTAACCCGACCTCAAATCAATCTTGGAAAAGACTGCTGCACCGTTCAACTGATCAGACAAATCATCTATCCTCGGCAAGGGATACTTGTTCTTTACAGTAACTCTGTTCAGCTCCCTATAATCGATGCACAACCTCAAGCTCCCATCTTTCTTCTTCACAAACAGGACGGGTGCTCCCCACGATGATAGACTAAGTCTAATGTACCCCTTCTCAATCAGATCATCCAACTGTTTCTTCAGCTCCTCCAATTCCTTAGGACCCATACGGTACGGTGCCTTAGAGATTGGCCCCGTCCCCGGTTTCAACTCAACGCTGAAATCTATCTCCCTCTTCGGTGGTAACCCCGGTATCTCCTCTGAAAAGACATCTGAAAACTCTCCCACCACTGGTATCTGTTCAACTGCCGGACTCTCCATACGGTGATCTCTCACATGACACAGGATCAACGGACACCCCTTCCTCAGGTAAGACTTCAAAGTCACTGCTGCAATCAACTTAACTTTGGGTTTGACAACAAACGCACGATAAGACACACTAATCCCTTTAGGACCCCTCAAAGAAACCTTCTTTTGATGACAGTCTATCTTAACCTTGTACTTTCCCAACTAATCCATCCCAACTATCATCTCAAAACCATCTAAAGGGAACTCTAATAAGTCCACAGGTAGATCAACTTCTCCAACTAGCATAGAAACACCTCTATACAACCGCCCACAAGATAAAGACTCCCCCGAAGGTATAAAAAATTCCTCTCTTACAGACTCATACTCACTCAAACCCAACCGTTTAACATGACTCGATGATAGAAACGACTGTGACGCTCCCGAATCAAACAAAACAAAGGTTAAAACTTCATTAACAGGAAATATATCGGTGATAACATTAGCATCATCCACAGTTGCTTTCTTCTCCATCATAAACAGCTTGCCACTGGTCTTCTGCCCACCTCCCTGGACAATACTAGCTGAGGTAGCCTGCTTAGCAGCCAACCCCGAGTTGTTGTTGTTGTTGTTGATATTGTTCGTCTCCGGTCTCTGATATGAATTACCGCCATTGCGGTTAGCCCCACCATTGTTACTCTGACCTCCCCTGTTGTTCCACGACCCAGCCGGCCTGTTGCCTTGCAACGTTCTCTGAAAACCCCCACTCACCGCACTAGTGCACTCATGTCTCTTGTGGCCCACACCGCCACAGTTATAACAGGTCATACCCCAACTACTACCACCACTACCAAGACCACGCCCGTTCGAAGCCCAGCATTAAACCCCAAGCCCGATGAATATGCTATCACCTGATTATGGCCACCCTTCTTGTAGTTGGACTGACCACCACCCTTGCTCTCAGCTTTCCTCTTCTCAGCACCCCTCTCCTTGGTAATCTCAACTAACTTCTCAGCCCTCCCAGCACACTCATAGACCTCCTTCAAATATATAAGAACTCCCACCGGTAACTTCTCCATAATCTTAGGGGTCAACCCCTTCTCAAACCTCAATGCCCAGTTCTCTTCACTCAGCCTCATGTCCTCAGCATACCTGGACTTCTCATTAAACTTGCGGTAGTACTCAGCAACCGTCATCTCAGATGGCATCTTAAAATCATCAAACTCTTCCCTCAGCTTACTACGCACATGCTCTAGCACACACTCACGCCTCATTGCTTTCCTGAACTCATCCCAAGGTATCGCAGGTAGCCCTTGCTTCATATACAACTCCCGAGCACTCACTTTAACCTTATCCCACAACTCACTGGCCGCTTCCCTCAAGTAGAACGCAGCTTGTTCCACTTTCAAATCTTCCGGGCAATGGACCAACTCAAGAATATTCTCCATCTCTCTATGCCAATTATCCAGCAGAATTGGCACCCTTGTCCCCTTATACTCCTTAGGGTTGAACCTAGCTATGTGAATGCTGATCTTGAAGTGATCAACATCTTTGTCCTTTCCCACTTTTTTCAAAGTATCTGTGAGAGCATCCTAGTGCTCCAACATCTTTAACTATATCATCAACGGTCATACTCTCGGCTCTGGCATACAACACATTTTTCTTTGGCGGCATCTTGGAACTATATAAGAAAAGGTAAACATAAACACTCATCTGAAATCTCAAAACACGCATACGGCCTGTATAGAACCTACTCGATCGAGCCCCTCAACCCACTCGATCGAGTTGAGGACACTCGATCGGGTTGCCCCTCCTACTCGATCGAGTGCCACGACTCCAGAATCTGATCAGAAACTTTTCAAAAACGTACTCGATCGAGCCTATAACCCACTTGATCGAGCTGACCCCACTCGATCGAGTACCACCACTTACTCGATCGAGCGCCCAAAAACTCGCTTCTGCCCAGAAAACGTAAAACTACCTACTCGATCGAGTCAGACTCACTCGATCGAGCCTCTCACAACTCGATCGAGTGCCCCCCCACTCGATCGAGTCATGCAGACTCGTATATACTACCCGCATGTTCATCTTACTTTCGCAACTTTCTATACTACTAGCATAATGACAACAACAACATATATATATATATATATATATATATATATATATATATATATATATATATATATATATATATATATATATATATATATATATATATATATATTTATTTATATATACGCACGCACCACTTTGTATACTCAAACAAAACAACTTTACTTCCATATTTCTAACATATCACATTAGAAATCAAACATCATGCCTTCAATCAACCAACATACAAATCACATAATCACCACCTTTCAGTCCATACCTCATATCCTCCATATACATACATCCACTGATTCACACCACACATTACTATTTAGATATGTAAACAAGAGAATAACACATAATGATCCCGACACGTACCTCATGTGACTGGTTCAAAATTGTAGGGCGAGTTCGCGACTTTAGGACGTCTCCCAAGCCTTTGTATTAGCTCCTACAACTTCTACCTCGGGTTCATTTTATTTTGACTCCCTATGTTCATTAGGTTCATTGGTTACAGGTTTCAGGATCGTCGCTCTGATACCAGTTTGTGACACCCCCATACTCCAAGTGCCTTACCAGGACCACTTAGGGTATGGAAACGTCACCATCTAGGTTACCCGAGGCAATGATAATCATAAGACAATAACGAAACATACTTATAAGTCAATACGGTTTAAAGGGATTACATGTCAACTCCAAAACTGTTAAACTGAAATACAAAGTACTCAAAACGGTCTACTGGTAAAACTGTTAAAACTACAAAACATTATCTGACACAGCGGAAGACTTCTAACTGCCACGTGATGAATCATCCCAGCTATCCCATACGCGTCATATCATACCTGCTCAATAACTGTTCACCATCCCTGAATGGATCACCACAGTTTTTAAAATAATTACCGGGGTCAGTACTAATTACATAAAACAAAGCCACAACGAACAAGTGCATAAACAACTCAACAACACAACAATTCCCAGTCTCCATAAACAATCTCCACACAACTGACTACACACTAAAGTGTGTAGCCCTGCCAGAGTACCCATCGCAACAAGTACTCCACATCACCAATGGGGGACCGCAACCGTACCTACCAAATCCCCGCTCAGCACCACTGAGCGATAAACCCAAGTTTCCTTAATGTGCACATCCCCTCCTATGGCGGGTTCCACAGACGGCGAACCAAGGGCGTGAAGCCACTCCCGTAAGTGATTCCACTCTGCCAGGGACGCGCCCCGAAGATCACAGACATATACAAACCAATCAACAGTATGAAAACAACAACCGTCTAACAACTTAACAATATAATCAATCTTTAATCACAACAACCACCACCACACATTATGTAACTAATACTGAGTAGGGAAACCCTACCTGGAAAGAAACACGGAATCAGACGATCAAGTAGCTAAATCAGAATCTCTCCTCAATGAACCCTCCTCCTATACATAGATACATATTATTACTACCATAATCACATAACCTCCAAAACCCCAAAATCACCCAATTAGGGTTTAACCAATATTAACGAAATGATAAAAAAAACGATATGTAGAGCTTACCCACGACGCAAGGATCACAAAGGTGTAAAGAATAACAAAATCTGACACTTCTAGCTCTGGGATTTGCTAATAATGCGGCGAGGATGATTCAACGTAACTCTTAATCTTCTCTTAAAGGTTTTAGGTTATGAAAAGTGTTTTAATAAAAGTGACGAAAGCCTTATATACCATTCCCGCATTATTAACAAAACCCGTCAAATATCACCCGTTAAGCGACTTACTTGATCGAGTAAGTCACTTACTCGATCGAGTGACCCTTACTCGATCGAGTGCCAACCTTACTCGATCGACTACCCATCAGAGATACTACTGTTTTGCGTAAAACCATACTTACTCGACAGATAAGCCCCACTTTATAGAGTAACCCAAGACACATAAAACCGCAGTATTATAGACATTTTCGTCTCATTGAGCAGCTCAACAACGGGCTCAAAAATTCCTAACTTCTCTAAGAATGGTCAACACAAGAAACGGGTCGATGTCATGTCACATTCCATTCAATTTAAAAAATGAGTTCTGTGGGACGGGGAAATGAAACTTACCTCCGGATACTCAGGTAGAGTCTCCCTGGAAGTGTCACCCTCGCGTCGGGCAGCAGCGCGAAACTCCGTAGTTATCCCAGACCAAGAACCCATAGCAGCAGCAGTAATAACCACAATAGCGGAAGTAATAACAATAGCAGGAACAAGGGCAGTGGTCACGGGTGTGGGTGTCGACGCAGTAGGGGTCGACACTAGTGTAGTAACAGCGGCAGCAGCAGTAGCCGCGGTGGTGGTGACAGTGGTAACAGCAGGGACTACCGTCTCAGAAACAGACGGACTAGTAGCAGAAGTAGAAGCGGAAGCGGTTGACTTAATACTATCCATCCTACAATCAAAAGACAAGTTCCTAATCAAAAATGCAATCAACCAATTTCGGATTTTCCCCAAATCGATTTCTTAAAACCCTAATTTCGCACAAAATCAAGGTAAAATCGCAATTAAACATGAAATAAAAGGGAATGGAACTAACTTGAATCGATTACCCAACACAAAGATCAATTCAAATCAACAAAGACTCAAATTAATCGAAATAAATTTATATTTTTCGAAAACCCTAACTTGTAAAAACCCTCAAATTAGTGGAAATTTGATGGAATAAATAAGGGTAAAAGATTTAATTGATGATAGGCAAAGGATTTGGGTAATTTATTTGGTAAATAAGGGAATAAATTGAAGGTTTTGTTAGGGAGAATGGGGATGTCGAAGGGAATTGGAGAAGACAAAGTAGGAATTATGAAAATAGAGTAAGGAAGAAAGTACTCCCTTGTGCTCATACCAGCTCAACGTGCTCGATCGAGTGATTTGAAACCACTCGATCAAGAGCTTTTCTCGTCATTTGCTTGATCGAGAACTTCTATTACTCGATCGAGAGCCCCCAAATATGACCTTCTCGATCGTGAGCTTCACATTAATCGATCAAGAGCTTTTTCTAGAACAGTTGCTCGTCGAACACAAAAAGTGTTCGATCGAGTGCTTCCTTCTTGGCACGCTTCCCAATAATCATTATAGCCCCCTAACCTGCAATTTATGCTAAAAATACTTCCCGCAAAAATACCAAAGTAATAGCAGCAGTCTATATTCGGTCTTAAGCTAATTAAACTAACTAAACTAATACTATTGTCTAAATGAAATAAAATGTCTAATGATACGTGCATATTCTATACAAGTATCTGTGGTTTCGGCACGTATTTCCATGCATAATTAGTAGCTTTAAGCTACCAATTATGCATGGAAATACGTGCCGAAACCACAGATAAAGTGTATAGAATATGCACGTATCAAATCTCCCCAAACCAAACCCTTGCTTGTCCCCAAGCAAGAACTAGACTCGATCTAAAGGAACGAGTTCAAACTCAGAGCCAAATGCAATATGGAAAGCCTAAACCAATTTAATGCAATAACCAACAATCAATTAGCATATGAATCATGCAAACGAGTTATGGAGTCGTTTAAAAATTGCTGAACCGTCAACTGTAGAAACTTATCAAATTGGACTCTCACGGGTCGCTCAAATCACACAAAAGCACAGGTGAGTATATGTAAAAGATAGAAAGAAGTAATTTTGTAGTGACTCTCACCTAACTACGACCTATAAGAACATGCCTGCAGTCTAATATGAAAATGATCTCTACAACCGTACATATGCATTCCAACCAAACCAATGACCATGACACATGCCGAGGTATATATGGATATGTGAGGTAATGGGTAAGAAGGGGCTAAAATGAATTTGGATATGAGGAGTAATAAGCCAAGCTAGTAACTTCAATCCAAACTATAAGCGAATCCCAACTTCAAACTCAATGTAAATGATACAAGACGGTGCCAATTCAAGGCACAAAGCTCACAACCTCCATAAAAGTTAACTCCCCAAAGAATATAAATGATAAAATGGGAGTGGAAATCACCAAATCATAAAAATTGCAACATGTGATTTTTTGAACTTTCTCTTTCTCGGGATGCAGTCGATCGACCGATATGGTCAGTCGATCGACCGGATTCTACAGCACAGCACGCTTTTCCTTTTTTTCATTCTTTTTCGAATCGTTTTTCTTCTCTTTTTTTTCTTCTCAATTATACTTTTTTTCTTTCTTCCCTTTTTCATCTTCCCAACATCATCTCAAAATGAGCATATAACCAAATTTGCAATAAAACATTCCCACAAATACAAGTACTAGCTCGGATAAGGTAGCTGGCTAATTTTAGACTATAGTTTATGGGGCAAAAGAGGCTAAATTTGGCTATGAGGGGTTCATGGGCAAAATGAGAAAAGGGAAACCTCTACCACATGTGTCAGTAAAACCACAAACCGAATACATACAGGTATTAAGCAGATTAAGTTCATATTTATGCAAATTTATGTAACATGTCTTATAAGGAGTAACTACTCACATTCCTACAATAAATCACAGAAAATGCAAAGTAAACCGTTTCGGGAGAAATAGTAGCTTTAAGCTACCAATTATGCATGGAAATACGTGCCGAAACCACAGATAAAGTGTATAGAATATGCACGTATCAAATCTCCCCAAACCAAACCTTGCTTGTCCCCAAGCAAGCACTATGACCCGTATAAAAACTAAATGGAAAGGAGAACATTTCAGAGCTAACTACAAGTCAATGCCAAACCATTTAATGCCCCAAGTCAACTACTGCAAAGCTTAAATCAAGCGAACAAATTTATGCATATCATAGAATTAGATCGGGCGTTCGACCTTGCAAGACTCACACAATCGGACTCTCCCGGATCGCTCTTCTCTCAGCAAAGAAAATGGTAAGATGATATGTAAAAGAGAGGGAAGAGAAATATAGTCTCTCACCTAGACTGCGACCGACAAAACATGTATGCTTGACTAGCATGAATAATGATTCTATTCACCGTACATACGCATAACCACCGTCAAGGACTATCACATGCCGAACTATTGCAAAATTTTGAATATGTGAGGCTAAGTGGGAAAGAAGGGGCAAAACAATTATGGAAAAGTGAAGGTAAGAGCCAAGCTAGTACCTAATGAACCATTAGTAACCGAATCCCGTTCTTCCAACTCAACAAAAACAAATAACCATGCCTTTATTGACTAGGCAACACAAAAATCCAACGAACGCCTCCAAATCAAGAGGTAAACGCATGAGGCGTGTCTTTATTTCAGCCAAGACTTATTATTTTCAAGACTCTTTTTTTTTTTTTCATTTTCATTTCATTTTTTTTTTCAAGACCTGAACTGGTGGTCGATCGACCAATGATGGCTGTCGATCGACCACCCTGCACACTTCAGAACATTCTGCCCAGGTAACAGCCTCCTCTTTTTTTTTCATTTTTTCTGAATTTTTCTTCTTTCTTCCTTTTTTCAGGCTGAAGTAAATCCGTCACTTCTCAAAAATACCCGCTCCAACATTACAAGAGCGAACCAAAACAGCTTAAATCAACAAATTCCTCTACTACTTCCTAGCTTGGCACAATGGTAGGCTAATTATGGGATGTAGTTGAGGGCAACTGGCAATTTTGGCTTATAGTGGAGTTAGTGGGGTAAAATGAGAAAGGGGATGATGCAATAATTCTCCAAACATGCAATACCGACCACAAATCGATGCATATAGGCAATAAGCAATCAAAACTCATACACGTGCAAAACATGAAATGAAGGGAGTAACTACTCTCAATCCTAAATTAACCGGTCATAAATGTCACCAGTTATAGGCTCTATATCTCGGAAGGTATAAGTAGTTTGCCAAAAGTAATGAGTCAAGTCTAATTGCCCGAAATAGATTCCATAACAAAATTTGAGATATCGCTTTTAATTCTTGCTAAGCAGCTATGAAGAGGCAAGGAATGGCATATTTGACTAATAGAGCAGAATCATCATTAAAAACTCCAATCCGACTCAACTATATGCAAAAGTAAACGTGATATTTTTGGTTTTTATGCATTTTTTCAATTTTTTTTTGTTTTTGTTTTCTTCTTTTTTTTTTTTTTTTTTTTGCATAATGAAAATAAAAACAAATGCAAACAGAAATGCACTAAACATGTGACTGAAATGCAATAAAAAACAAATGCAGATGCAAAACAAAAGGCATATGCAAATACCCTCCCCAAACCAAAACGCACAATGTCCCCATTGTGCTCAACAGCAAATCACCAGCAGAAAAATGGGAGAATAAAAGCATGAGAAAGTAAAAGGAAGCGAAAAGAGAAAGGAAAACAACTCACAAAATACGACCTCCCCAAACCAGCCAAAAACGGGGAGGTCACCAGCATCTAATCTCCACCCTCGTAGGAGGGGTCGCTGTCCTCGTCAGACCCCGACTCACTCTCCCCCTCCTCAGCAGCAGGTGTAGCTCTCCGGAAACGGAGGGAGTGGCTCTCCGGAAGTGGAGGGAGCAAAGAGTGGTGGTGGTAGGAGGGGGTCTCTAGCGACCGAGGGTAGCCACCCTCGGGGGAACAAAGTAAAAGGGTGAGCCCAGTCACCCTTGGGAAGCATCCCCGAGCTAGCTCGTCGTAGACCGGGAACAGGGCGATGGCCGTGTCCAATCTGTGCTCGTTGAAGCTCCTGCACAAATCACCCAAGACACGTGACATTGCCCTCTGGTCCATGACCGGAGGGACAACTAAGGGAGTAGGTGGTCGAAAAGTGGAGGTGCCAGCAGTGGGAGCAGTGGAGGTAGGGGGTGCCTGTGAAGAGGAGGCATGAGCCCTCCTCGAAGTACTAGCAGAAGGTGTGGTCGCCACCAGAGGAAGCCTGTCGTTTAGTACCAAAATTTGATACCGTCGTTTAGTACCAAAATTAAATTTATAATTCCAAACTAAAACTATAGCTAGTGATAGTAAGGGTCGAACCACAGAGAGACAAGGTTGATTTTGTTTGCTATTTTTCAGTCTACAAAGTAACGATAAATTGAGGGTTTTGAAATCGATTGATTAACTGGCTAATTGCTAAAATGAATATTCTTAACAAGATAAAAAGAGGATCGGGAATTTCGGTTCACCATGGCAAATAACAGGTCAGTCAAGCAGCAGAGATCTCATAATACGGTCTCAGGGAACATAAGCTAGTCTTTCGATCAAAGCTCAAATAACCTCACGGTCTAATAATTCCCTAGAATTTATCAAAGTTTTCACTCAAGAGAAATTCTAAATCTAGCGATAAATCAAATTACCAATCTTTCGACTTAGCAAAGAAATTCATCAAAGATAACAAGACCAATACAGAAGAACTCATACTACACAACTATCCTAATTTAATACCATGGCTCACCTTATTCCCAATCAAAGAATTACCTACGCTTAATCATGACTACACTAATTGCGAAATTAATAAACAAGGACAAATTCAACATGATGGAATCTAACTAGAACAAAAGAGAGAAAATCAATTACTGAAATTAATTGATGAAACAAGAATTAAATTAACAAGAAAAAATAAGAAAAGGAAGAATTGCATAAAAGGCTTACTAATTGAATATCAAGAACAAAGCATTCGAATCCAAGGTTTCCGTCTCAAGCTAGATCTGAAAACTAAGTTTTTTCCAGAATGAAAACATAACCTAAAAAGCTGCGTTCTCTCGATAAAAAGATACTTTGAAAGTTAATTACAAGTTGGGCTTTTAAAAGTCTAACACGGAAAATTAAACATCGGCTCGAAATCGGTCGATCGATCGGTCAAGACGGTCGATCGATCAACATGCGAAAAGAGCTTCATCGAGCTCCGGTGGTCGATCGATGAAAGTCTTAGTCGATCGACTGAAAGTGCTGTGCAGTGGCTCCTTGATGCTTCCAAACAACTCTTCACTCCTTGCACGCATCCCAAGGTGAGTGAATGAACTCTCTTTCCTCTTGGCTTCCCTGAACTCGCATCCGGAGGACGAACTTGGCTTGATTTAGCCTACTTCCACGCATTCCTACAATAAATCATAGAAAATGCAAAGTAAACCGTTTCGGGAGAAATAGTAGCTTTAAGCTACCAATTATGCATGGAAATACGTGCCGAAACCACAGATAAAGTGTATAGAATATGCACGTATCAAATCTCCCCAAACCAAACCTTGCTTGTCCCCAAGCAAGCACTATGACCCGTATAAAAACTAAATGGAAAGGAGAACATTTCAGAGCTAACTACAAGTCAATGCCAAACCATTTAATGCCCCAAGTCAACTACTGCAAAGCTTAAATCAAGCGAACAAATTTATGCATATCATAGAATTAGATCGGGTGTTCGACCTTGCAAGACTCACACAATCGGACTCTCCCGGATCGCTCTTCTCTCAGCAAAGCAAATGGTAAGATGATATGTAAAAGAGAGGGAAGAGAAATATAGTCTCTCACCTAGACTGCGACCGACAAAACATGTATGCTTGACTAGCATGAATAATGATTCTATTCACCGTACATACGCATAACCACCGTCAAGGACTATCACATGCCGAACTATTGCAAAATTTTGAATATGTGAGGCTAAGTGGGAAAGAAGGGGCAAAACAATTATGGAAAAGTGAAGGTAAGAGCCAAGCTAGTACCTAATGAACCATTAGTAACCGAATCCCGTTCTTCCAACTCAACAAAAACAAATAACCATGCCTTTATTGACTAGGCAACACAAAAATCCAACGAACGCCTCCAAATCAAGAGGTAAACGCATGAGGCGTGTCTTTATTTCAGCCAAGACTTATTATTTTCAAGACTCTCTTTTTTTTTTTTCATTTTCATTTCATTTTTTTTTTTCAAGACCTGAACTGGTGGTCGATCGACCAATGATGGTCCGTGTCGATCGACCACCCCCGCACACTTCGAACATTACGCCTGTAATGACCTCCTCTTTTTTTTTTTCATTTTTTCTGAATTTTTCTTCTTTCTTCCTTTTTTCAGTCAAGTAAATCCGTCACTTCTCAAAAATACCCGCTCCAACATTACAAGAGCGAACCAAAACAGCTTAAATCAACAAATTCCTCTACTACTTCCTAGCTTGGCACAATGGTAGGCTAATTATGGGATGTAGTTGAGGGCAACTGGCAATTTTGGCTTATAGTGGAGTTAGTGGGGTAAAATGAGAAAGGGGATGATGCAATAATTCTCCAAACATGCAATACCGACCACAAATCGATGCATATAGGCAATAAGCAATCAAAACTCATACACGTGCAAAACATGAAATGAAGGGAGTAACTACTCTCAATCCTAAATTAACCGGTCATAAATGTCACCAGTTATAGGCTCTATATCTCGGAAGGTATAAGTAGTTTGCCAAAAGTAATGAGTCAAGTCTAATTGCCCGAAATAGATTCCATAACAAAATTTGAGATATCGCTTTTAATTCTTGCTAAGCAGCTATGAAGAGGCAAGGAATGGCATATTTGACTAATAGAGCAGAATCATCATTAAAAACTCCAATCCGACTCAACTATATGCAAAAGTAAACGTGATATTTTTGGTTTTTTATGCATTTTTTCAATTTTTTTTTTTTTTTTTTTTTTTTTTTTTTTTTTTTTTTGCATAATGAAAATAAAAACAAATGCAAACAGAAATGCACTAAACATGTGACTGAAATGCAATAAAAAACAAATGCAGATGCAAAACAAAATGCATATGCAAATACCCTCCCCAAACCAAAACGCACAATGTCCCCATTGTGCTCAACAGCAAATCACCAGCAGAAAAATGGGAGAATAAAAGCATGAGAAAGTAAAAGGAAGCGAAAAGAGAAAGGAAAACAACTCACAAAATACGACCTCCCCAAACCAGCCAAAAACGGGGAGGTCACCAGCATCTAATCTCCACCCTCGTAGGAGGGGGGGTCGTCCTCGTCGGACCCGACTCACTCTCCTCCTCCTCGGCGACAGGTGTAGCTCTCCGGAAACGGAGGGAGTGGCTCTCCGGGAAGTGGAGGGAGCGAGAATGGTGGTGGTAGGAGGGGGTCTCCTAGCAGCCTGAGGGTAGCCACCCTCAGGGGGAACAAAGTAAAAGGGTGAGCCCAGTCACCCTTGGGAAGCATCCCCCCCCCCCCCCCGAGCTAGCTCGTCGTAGACCGGGAACAGGGCGATGGCCGTGTCCAATCTGTGCTCGTTGAAGCTCCTGCACAAATCACCCAAGACACGTGACATTGCCCTCTGGTCCATGACCGGAGGGACAACTAAGGGAGTAGGTGGTCGAAAAGTGGAGGTGCCGCAGTGGGAGCAAAGTGGAGGTAGGGGTGCTGTGAAGAGGAGGGGAGCCCTCCTCGAAGTACTAGCGAAGGCGTGGCCGCCACCAGAGGAAGCCTGTCGTTTAGTACCAAAATTTGATACCGTCGTTTAGTACCAAAATTAAATTTATAATTCCAAACTAAAACTATAGCTAGTGATAGTAAGGGTCGAACCACAGAGAGACAAGGTTGATTTTGTTTGCTATTTTTCAGTCTACAAAGTAACGATAAATTGAGGGTTTTGAAATCGATTGATTAACTGGCTAATTGCTAAAATGAATATTCTTAACAAGATAAAAAGAGGATCGGGAATTTCGGTTCACCATGGCAAATAACAGGTCAGTCAAGCAGCAGAGATCTCATAATACGGTCTCAGGGAACATAAGCTAGTCTTTCGATCAAAGCTCAAATAACCTCATGGTCTAATATATCCCTAGAATTTATCAAAGTTTTCACTCAAGAGAAATTCTAAATCTAGCGATAAATCAAATTACCAATCTTTCGACCTAGCAAAGAAATCCATCAAAGATAACAAGACCAATACGGAAGAACTCATACTACACAACTATCCTAATTTAATACCATGGCTCACCTTATTCCCAATCAAAGAATTACCTACGCATAATCATGACTACACTAATTGCGAAATTAATAAACAAGGACAAATTCAACATGATGGAATCTAACTAGAACAAAAGAGAGAAAATCAATTACTGAAATTAATTGATGAAACAAGAATTAAATTAACAAGCAAAAATAAGAAAAGGAAGAATTGCATAAAAGGCTTACTAATTGAATATCAAGAACAAAGCATTCGAATCCAAGGTTTCCGTCTCAAGCTAGATCTGAAAACTAAGTTTTTTCCAGAATGAAAACATAACCTAAAAGCTGTTGCGTTCTACTGATAAAAAGATACTGAAAGTTAATTACAAGTTGGGCTTTTAAAAGTCTAACACGGAAAATTAAACATCAGCTCGAAATCGGTCGATCGATGGTCAAGCACGGTCGATCGATCAACATGCGACAAGAGCTTTGTCTGAGCTCCAGTGGTCGATCGACTGAAAGTCTTAGTCGATCGACTGAAAGTGCTGTGCAGTGGCTCCTTGATGCTTCCAAACAACTCTTCACTCCTTGCACGCATCCCAAGGTGAGTGAATGAACTCTCCTTCCTCTTGGCTTCCCTGAACTCGCATCCGGAGGACGAACTTGGCTTGATTTAGCCTACTTCCACGCATTCCTACAATAAATCATAGAAAATGCAAAGTAAACCGTTTGGGAGAAATAGTAGCCTTAAGCTAACAATTATGCATGGAAATACGTGCGAAACCACAGATAAAGTGTATAGAATATGCACGTATCAAATCTCCCCAAACCAAACCTTGCTTGTCCCCAAGCAAGCACTATGACCCGTATAAAAACTAAATGGAAAAGAGAACATTTCAGAGCTAACTACAAGTCAATGCCAAACCATTTAATGCCCCAAGTCAACTACTGCAAAGCTTAAATCAAGCGAACATATTTATGCATATCATAGAATTAGATCGGGCGTTCGACCTTGCAAGACTCACACAATCGGACTCTCCCGGATCGCTCTTCTCTCAGCAAAGCAAATGGTAAGATGATATGTAAAAGAGAGGGAAGAGAAATATAGTCTCTCACCTAGACTGCGACCGACAAAACATGTATGCTTGACTAGCATGAATAATGATTCTATTCACCGTACATACGCATAACCACCGTCAAGGACTATCACATGCCGAACTATTGCAAAATTTTGAATATGTGAGGCTAAGTGGGAAAGAAGGGGCAAAACAATTATGGAAAAGTGAAGGTAAGAGCCAAGCTAGTACCTAATGAACCATTAGTAACCGAATCCCGTTCTTCCAACTCAACAAAAACAAATAACCATGCCTTTATTGACTAGGCAACACAAAAATCCAACGAACGCCTCCAAATCAAGAGGTAAACGCATGAGGCGTGTCTTTATTTCAGCCAAGACTTATTATTTTCAAGACTCTCTTTTTTTTTTTTTCATTTTTTCATTTTTTTTTTCAAGACTGAATCGGTGGTCGATCGACCAATGATGGGTGTCGATCGACCACCCCGCACAGAACATTCCGCCTGTAATGACCTGACCTCCTTTTTTTTTCATTTTTTTGAATTTTTCTTCTTTCTTCCTTTTTCAGTGAAGTAAATCCGTCACTTCTCAAAAATACCCGCTCCAACATTACAAGAGCGAACCAAAACAGCTTAAATCAACAAATTCCTCTACTACTTCCTAGCTTGGCACAATGGTAGGCTAATTATGGGATGTAGTTGAGGGCAACTGGCAATTTTGGCTTATAGTGGAGTTAGTGGGGTAAAATGAGAAAGGGGATGATGCAATAATTCTCCAAACATGCAATACCGACCACAAACCGATGCATATAGGCAATAAGCAATCAAAACTCATACACGTGCAAAACATGAAATGAAGGGAGTAACTACTCTCAATCCTAAATTAACCGGTCATAAATGTCACCAGTTATAGGCTCTATATCTCGGAAGGTATAAGTAGTTTGCCAAAAGTAATGAGTCAAGTCTAATTGCCCGAAATAGATTCCATAACAAAATTTGAGATATCGCTTTTAATTCTTGCTAAGCAGCTATGAAGAGGCAAGGAATGGCATATTTGACTAATAGAGAAGAATCATCATTAAAAACTCCAATCCGACTCAACTATATGCAAAAGTAAACGTGATATTTTTGGTTTTTTATGCATTTTTTCAATTTTTTCTTTGTTTTTGTTTTTTTTTTTTTTTTTTTTTTTTTTTTTTTTTTTTTTTTTTTGCATAATGAAAATAAAAACAAATGCAAACAGAAATGCACTAAACATGTGACTGAAATGCAATAAAAAACAAATGCAGATGCAAAACAAAAGGCATATGCAAATACCCTCCCCAAACCAAAACGCACAATGTCCCCATTGTGCTCAACAGCAAATCACCAGCAGAAAAATGGGAGAATAAAAGCATGAGAAAGTAAAAGGAATCGAAAAGAGAAAGGAAAACAACTCACAAAATACGACCTCCCCAAACCAGCCAAAAACGGGGAGGTTACCAGCATCTAATCTCCACCCTCGTAGGAGGGGTCGCTGTCCTCGTCGGACCCGACTCACTCTCCTCCTCCTCGGCGGCGGGTGTAGCTCTCCGGAAACGGAGGGAGTGGCTCTCTGTAAGTGGAGGGAGCAGTAGTGGTGGTGGTAGGAGGGGTCTCTAGCGACCGAGGGTAGCCACCCTCAGGGGGAACAAAGTAAGAAGGGTGAGCCCAGTCACCCTTGGGAAGCATCCCCCCCCGAGCTAGCTCGTCGTAGACCGGGAATAGGGCGATGGCCGTGTCCAATCTGTGCTCGTTGAAGCTCCTGCACAAATCACCCAAGACACGTGACATTGCCCTCTGGTCCATGACCGGAGGGACAACTAAGGGAGTAGGTGGTCGAAAAGTGGAGGTGCCAGCAGTGGGAGCAGTGGAGGTAGGGGGTGCCTGTGAAGAGGAGGCATGAGCCCTCCTCGAAGTACTAGCAGAAGGTGTGGCCGCCACCAGAGGAAGCCTGTAACTAGGCAAGGGCGGCCTAGCAGCCCCCTCAACGGTGGTGAGGGGCAGGACAGGAGGGTAGCCCGTGACAGGAATGCGGTCACAGATGAAAGAGTCAATCTTCCACCGCATCTGTCTATCGACCCAATGGACGCCCCTCGCGTAAGGGAGGTCCATAAAACGCAGCTCAGGGTCAATGGGGTCCTCCTATCGAGGGAAAAGTAAAACAAGGCGGTTGGCGATGCGAATTTAATAATAATATTTATAATTTGATACCTGTCGAAGTGAGTACCAAAAATAATATTTATAATTTTCCAAACTACAACTAGCAAGCGGTAGTAAGGGTCGATCCGCAGGGAGGTAGGGAGATAATAGTTGTTTCTAATTTTAATCTAACGGTAACAACGAGGGGAGTTTTGATGTAAATTATAACTAAATCTAATAACATAAACTAAATAAACAAGTAAAAGTAAATAAGGACGGTAAACAATGATAAAAGAAATGCTAAGACGGTAGGTTCACTATAGCTGCGATGGCACATAAGTCTAGGTAAGTCTCGAAATACGGTCGCGAAGGATGGGGAAAATAAGTCCTCTCGGTCCATGTTAAATAGTAGCTACCTCTCGGCCTATGCTACTAATCCCTAAGTCTCATTAATACTAACTCTCGTTCTTGATTAATGATTCCTAATGCAAACTAAATCACGTTATCTCTCGATCTTAGCATTTTAGTCGTTTATATTCGTTAATTATTGTCCATACCTATCTCTCGATCTACGGGATGGTCAAGTTTAAGCATCTATCAAGTCTCCTCTCGGTCTCATTGAAAGATAAATCACTTAACGAAACAAACAAAGCAAAACCAGACGCGAAGTCAGTCGATCGACCAGCTATCCCGATCGATCGACCATGGCTTACTCGATCGATCGTTGGTTAAGCGATCGATCGACCAAGCCCTAATGCGAGGTCACCTATTCTAATGCCATCTACGCCATAGATCCCCTACATCTTAGCGGGGTTGATTTAGCTAGACATAACAACAATAATAACAACAATGAAATTCGTAATAAAAGCAAAAGAATTCATAATTGAAGTACTAAAATAATTAAACTGCATAAAACGTAAATAATGGTTTCGGGATATCTACGCTAACAATTTCTAAACTAATAAAACAGTAAACAAACTGAAGAATAAGAACAAGGGTTACCGAAATTGGAACGAGCGAAGAATAGATCCGAAGGCAATGAAAACTTTATTGATAATATAGATTGAATGTGAATGGAAACCTAAAGTAAAGTCATCTCAAAACTAGATGAAAACTAAGCTAATGAATAGATGGATCCTAAAGAAACAGGAAGAGTTATGTTATATAGAAAAATAACAAAACCTAAACCAAAACCTAATTACAATATGGGCTTCCTCGTATTTTAAATTTGCGTATCAGCTCGCGTGGTGATCGATCGACCACTGAGGTCAGTCGATCGACCAAAAGTGCTGTACAGAATTGCATTCTGACGATTCCTGCAGCGCGCACCGATGTTAAAACAGCTGCCATTTCTTCGTTACTTGGTCAAATCAGGCGTTCTACGCGGCGTTGGAAAGCTAAGAGGATAAGCTTTCACCTCCAATTGGAATCACTCGATTATATGTTCTAGAACTCGAGATATAGCCATCTTAATGGGGCTGCAATATCGTGAAATGCTTCTTTACTTGTTAAACTCGTACGCACCCTTGCTTTTGCTATCTTTAGGCCTAGAAACGCGCACCAAGCTCATTTCTCGAGTCACTACTCCATGTCAAATGCAATGCTAAGTACTTAGGGACGGATTTGGCTCGATTTCTACTCATTTCCGCATAAATCTGCAATATTACATAAAAATACGAAAGTAGACAAAATGGGGCAAATAGTAGTATAAACTACATAAATGAGCTCTGAAATGCGTGTAAAATAGTGGGTAAAACAACATATTTAGGACACGCATCATCTAACAAATTCAAATTATAAATTGTTTTTACAAGCCGAATAACACAACGGCTCCTCTTCCAAAACACTTGAACAACATGAAAGAGGGCTTCTGACTGGAGGAGGTCCCTTCAGCATCGCGGACCGTCCCTTTAGGCTTCCATTAACTTAAATTAATCAAAGGGGAGTAGTCCGCATCCACATATGCCTTTACTCTCGTCTTTAATTTGTCCTGCTTTTTCATTTCATAGCCTTTGTCTTTGGCATTATCTTTGTCATTGAGCTCAAATTCCACTGTACTCTTAGCACCGGGATCTCAAATGTCCAAGCTGCCTAGACCTGTAACAACAAAAATGACAGAATTGTCCTCCATATTGCTCCCAATCTGGGGCGGAGGTGTTAATATTTCAGCACATGACTCAGTATTATCAATTGGAGGTTCTGTGTCAGGGTCTATAGAGGGAATTGCATTGCAAGACTTGACCAACATATGGGCCCTACGAACACTAGACTGGTAAAAGGTTAATTCCTCATCACCTACCTGAAAAGTCAAAGTCTGCCCCCGGATATCTATTACTGTGCGAGTGGTATATAGAAATGGTCGTCCTAAAATAATAGGAGTATATGAGTCTTCGGGGATATCTAAGACTACGAAATCCACGGGAATAAAGAACCTCCCTATCTTAACAAGTATGTCCTCTAATACACTAAGGGCCGTGATAAAGTACGGTCGGCCATCTGTACGGTCATATTAGTATAATGATATTTTGTTAAACCAAGCCAATTAGCAAGAGATAATGGTAAAACACTCACGCTAGCTCCCAAGTCGCATAATGCATTATCAATGAAATGGGTCCCAATATGACATGGTATAGAGAAACTACCCGAGTTTGACAACATAGGTGGGGTCTTATTTTGAATAGGGATAGTGCCCGCTTCAGTCAAAGCCACCGTCTCATGGCCACTAATATGCCTCATACGCACTAAAATATCTTTCATAAATTCCATATACGAGGGTGCCTGGGTTCGTAACTTAGCGATTGGTATATTAACATGAAGACTTTTCAAAATTTCGGCGAACTTACCGAATTGTTGCTCAATCTTCTTGCTCTGCAATCGTCTAGGAAAAGGGACCGTAATTGGAATAGCTACACCTTCATTTTTCTTTGCCAAAGAATTTTCACATTCAGCATCAGACTTACTCGATCGAGCAATAGATCCTCTCGATCGAGAATTTTTCTCAACAATAGTGCGCGATCGAGCACTTTGATCTACTCGATCGAGGATAGTGTTTTCAATAGTACTCGATCGAGCACTTTCATTCTCTCGATCGAGAACCTTTTCAGCAGAATTCCTCGATCGACCACCAGAAATCAATCGATCGAGGACATCTGGTGAAGTTAGCACTTTTTCGTCAAAAGACGAATGTTCCTGTACAGCAACTTTAACTTCCGGGTCTGTAAATCCAGCATTTTCAGTCGGCATTTTTGGTCCCTCATAAGAAAGACCAGTCCTCAAATTTATCAGATTTACAGTCTCGTGAGGTTTCTTATCAGGAGGGACGGTAAATAACCCGTTGTCGAGAAGCTTGATTACTAGCCAGTCGAGCCATCTGTGATTCAAGTGACTTAATGGAAGCATCTTTTGCTTGGTCACTTTTCTACAATTGGATGGACAATGATTGCAACATCGACTTCAACTCAGTTATTTCACTTATGCCACTACAAGAGTGATGGAGCGGGTCGTTGTCCGCCATCAAACACATTTATACCCAACTACTAGCATAGCAAGCAAGTCGGGGTCGATCCACGGGACGGGGGTACTCAAATTGTTCAATCTAATTGTAGTTGTGCTAAGGGTTGTCATAATTGATTTGGGTTTGTAGGTGTGTTCTAAACTAATGAAAGCAATAAAGCAAATAAAGATGTAAACAAATAAAAAAGGATACTAGGATTTCATGGGATCATAAGGGAATCATGGTAAGATAGCATAAATGAGTTATGTAGATGCAAGCAATTTATTATTGTTGGAATTAAGTTAGTTCATGTCCTATAATTCATAAGAAGATTTGGGTCCCGGAGCCGAGTCATTTGTGACTTTACAACACCTAAAATTCGATTAATTCTTCCTATTAAACTACATGCATGATAAACCAAATCCTAGGGAAACTTACGTCTCGGAGCCGAGTCGGTTAAGACTTTACAACACATACAAGTCGACTTGGGTTCTCCCTATTCAACTCTATGCGTGGTCTAATAAGGCCTGAGTAGGTTTATGTCTTACAAGTGTGACACCCCCATACTCCAAGTGCCTTACCAAGACCACTTAAGGTATAAGAACGTCACCATCTCGGTTACCCGAGGCAATGATAATCAAATGATAATGAAGAAACATAATTTAAATAATAATATAGTTTAAAGTGATTACATGATCAAAACCAAAACTGTTAAACTGAAATACAAGGTTCTCGACGGTCTCTCGATAAAATCGTCAAAATCAGTAAAACATCGTCTGACACAGCGGAAGACTTCTAACTGCCTCGTGATGACTCATCCCAGCTATCCCATACGCGTCATATCATACCTGCTCAATAACTGCTCACCACCCCCGAATGGATCACCACAGTTTTTAAAACATTAAACGGGGTCAGTACTAATTACACAATCAAAGTCACACTGAAACAATCATACAAAAAGCTCACACACAATCCCAGTCTCCATCTCCAATCACCCCATAACTGACTACACACTAAAGTGTGTAGCCCTGCCTGAGTACCCATCGCAACAGATACTCCTTGCCGCCAGTGGGGGACCGCAGCCGTTCCCACCTAAGCCCCGCTCATCTCCATCGAGCAATAAACCCATGTTCATTTATGTGCACATCCCTCCTGTGGCGAGTTCTACATAAGGCGAATCAAGGGCGTGAAGCCACTCTCGCAAGTGACTCCACTCAGCCAGGAACGCACCCCGAAGATCACAGACATATACAAACCAATCAACAGTCAACGACAATAAACAACAACCGTCACAACACCAACAATTACCAACAACCAATTCCAGTACGATAATTACTCAATAACAATAACAATCACCACACAATCATGTAACTAATACTGAGTAGGAAAACCCTACCTGGAATGCAACACAAACAGCTGACAATCTAGTAGCTGTCTCAAAACCATTCCTCTATGAACCCTCCTCCTATACACATAACCATACAAACACTACCACATCAACATAAACATCGAAAACCCCCAATCCCAAAATTAGGGCTTAAACAACCTTAACCAAATGCTATAAAAATGGTACGTAGGACTTACCCTTAACGCAAGGATCACAATGATACAAAGAACGATGAAATCCGACCTCTCTAGCTCCAAGATTTGCCAATAATGCGAATAGGAAGAACAACGTAGTTTGCAATATCTTTTGAGTGTATTAGGTTTATAAAAAGTAAAGGAATTATACCAAACTTAAGATGAAAAATTGGAAAGGAAAGAATAATAGAAGAAAACTTGATTGATTGATGAAGAGTTGTCAATTCCCCAATAATAACCCAATAATCTTCAATTAGCTAATAATAAACATGAACAATAATTAAGGAAAGATTAATGTGTAATTTTGTGGAATGATTGAGATTATTCTATTCTAATCTACTCCTAATCTAATATAAGAAAGCTTGATTTAATCTAAGAAAACTTCTTCTAAGCTAAGAGGACTCTCTCTTTTAATTATTACAAATGGAGTATATATAGTGGTACATCATTAGGTTAAATAAGGGTAGATTAGTAAATAACAATGCTTAAGTGTTGAATAGAGCCTTGCAAGTCCCGAGGGAATTGCGCAGATCATGTAGCAACTCCTAAGGAGATTCCTGCGTCTTGGCTTGAAGCACGGTTAATCCTGTAACGGAATCCGCTCGTTCCGGCGTCGGCTCACTCGGATCATAAGCTCGGGACGCGCGGCTTAATTTTGGGATGATCGGATCCAATGCTGAGTTGCTCGTCCAGAGCATGGGACGCACGGATCCTGGGACAGGATTTCTTCTCCTTGCTTATAAGCCTATGGTCCTTCTATATACTCTTTATTCTACATCATTGGTCATCATTCTTCCTCCTCTTCATACTAGTCCATCTATGATCGTCAACAAGCTTCCGAATATGCACGAGAGACGGGAATTCTGCCTCATTATCTCCTTTCCTACAAGACATATAAAATGCGCTAGGAAAGCAAAATAGGAAGGAATTGACGAATAAAATGGCCATAAAATGCAATATTAGTATGAAAAATAGGTTCAATTAGGGGACTAAATGTGCGCAATTAAGAGTCACATAAAAGAGGCACCTTGATGCGGCGGTGGGAAAGAAGGAGGCTTTTGAAAGCCTTGTTGTTGAGCTTTATGAGTCGGTACATAAGATTGTTGCTGATGCGGTGGAGGTGTAGGATTTAAAACATTTTCACTAGTCTATCTCAAATTAGGATGAACTCCAACTTGGTTGTTATAATAGGCGCCTCCTTGCCTATATTGTTGGAAGGCATAGACTTGCTCCTTCTCAGCTAAGAACTCCACTACAGTATGACCATTTTCGCCACATCTCTCACATGAGACGGTCTCTTGTCTAGACAACAAGTGAACCGTCTGTTGATTCCCCGCGGCCTGCAACTCTAACTAATTAAATCTGGCATTCATCGCTTGCAGTTGAACCACAAGTGCACTACTCTCTCCAGGGACCGTTCTAGTGTCACTTCTTGGTTCCCATACTCAGCAACATGGGTGGCCATTTCCTCTATAATACTCCAGCCTTTATCGTCATCAATGTTCTTTTGGAATATCCCATTGGCTGCAGCATCTAAAATAGCACGATGGTCATCATACAACCCATTGTAAAACTGGGTGCATAAAAACCACTGGCCAAACCCGTGATGTGGGACAGATCTAACCAATTTATTGAACCTACCCTATGCTTCATACAGGTTCTCATCTAGAGTTTGTTTAAAATTCGTAATCTTCCCTCTCAATGCATTAGTTCTTTGTGGAGGGTAGTACCTTTTATAGAAGGCAAGAGCCAAGGTTTCCCAGTCATTAACCCCTGCTGCGGTCCTATCCAAATCAGTTAGCTACTCTCAGGCTTCATCAGTAAGATAAAAAGGAAAAAGAACTTCCTTAATCTTCTCTTGTGTTATTCTTAGTAGCGGGAATAGTAGAGTAATAATCTGTAAAGACCTCCATATGCTTCCTCGAATCTTCACCGGCTAACCCCCTAAACATGTTTCTCCCCACCAGATTTATATAAGAAGGGCGAATGTGAAAGGTATTCCCTTCCCCATCCGTTGCAAGCTTGAAACCTTTAGGAATGCCATTAGCTGTTGGCTCAGAATGACTCGCGATATTAGGCATCTTCACAGATCTAGCGAGTGTTGCAGAAATAGAAGTGTCTTCCTCTAAAGACTGATCTTCCAAAAATGTAAAGTTTTCTAGAATAGGTTCAAAAGTACTCAAGGCTTCCTCTTGACGAATCTTCCTCAACAACTTCTCTGTCTACGGCGAAAAGTCGGCTCTGGTTCAAGATCAACTGGTACTAATTATGACCTGTTAGACCTGGGCATAAACAAAACTAAGAGAAAATAAATAAGAACTGTCTCAGGGAATTAGAAATCCCTTGAGACTAAGACAAACGAAAATAAGACAAGTAAATAGACTAATTGCCTCCCCGGCAACGGTGCCAAAATTTGACACGGCTGTCGCAACCCTATCAAAAATAAACCAACCGACTCTAACTAATATAGAAGAGGTAAGTCGGGTATCGTACTCCACAGGGAGGCTATTATATCTACTTGTTATTCTAGTCCGTCACGGAAACAAATTAGGGTGTTTAAATTGTTTTATCTAAACTAATACCTGAATTAAAAGGCAAAGAAAGAGACAACAGTCAAAATAGCAAGGTTTGAAATAAGATGTGATCAAATAAAGAGAGAAATGCTAGGATATCGGTTCACTATGATATCACACAATTCTGCTAAGGGTAAGGTCAGTCGGTCTAATGTGAGAAGGGTAAAGGAAAGGTCCTTCCGGTCCGCTGTCCGCCCTAAAATACTACTAACTTAGCTTTCGCCCTCATTAGTTTAGTCTATTATTCATAACAGGTTTCTTCATTCCAATATTTCGATCTAGATCTAAATTTAACCGGATTAACTAGTTTAGAAGCGTACACTCAACTAAGCGATTACAATTATATTGCAACGAATCAATTCTAACAATCAAAACCTACAAAACTAATAATAACATTATTGCTTTACTACCATGGCTCCCCTAGTCCTAGCAACAGAGAAATTAGCTACTCATGGCGATGATAAAACTAACATGATTAATGAAATAATAAGAGACATGATATAGCGATGAATAAAAAGGAATTGCATAAACTAATTAACAACAATAATAAAATCAGAAGTTATAGAAAAGAAATAAAATATGCAAAAACAAGAATTAAATTGAATAGAAAGAGTAAGAAGGATTACAAATTTTAAGATTCGGCCAAAGAACGAAATAACGTCGACCAAGAGAAAATAAATGTCTGCTAACTGAATGCTTAAGACTAATTAAGAGATGAGTAAAAGATAACCTAAACCTAATGACGACTTTCCTTTATATAGGAAAGATATTTATTAAACACAACTTAATAAGATAAATAAGATCACGAGATAAAATCCCGCGTTCAGGTAGAAAACCTCTCGATCGAGCAACTTGAAACTTCTCGATCGAACAAATCCTCAGCCAAACCTCTCGATCGAGTGCTCAACATACTCGATCGAGGAACCTCAAATTACCACTACTCGATCGAGAACAGCAGGGTCTCGATCGAACACTATTCACCATCCATAAGATCTTGATCGAGAAACTTGACCAACAACAGATCTCGATCGAGTGGATTACCACTGAAATAGCTCCTTGCTTCGTTGATTAGCTTCTGAGACCACTTCACGCTTCCCGAGGCAGTAGTAATTCCGCTCCAAATCTTCCATGTCCGTAAATGCAAACTAAGGGACAGTAAAAAGGCATGATTCCGTCTTCTTTGGTATATTCCTGCAATAAAAGGCAAACAAACCAAAGTAGGCTATTCGGGGGACATTTGTAGCATAACAGTACGTAAATTACATAGAAATATGTGCAATAAAGGCTCAAAAAGACTGTATGAAATGCACGTATCACTTTTGTTGCTTCACTCATGGTAGATACATACCAATCGCATCTGGGTAATATATACCCCACCATCAAATCCTCAGAAGAACCAACTTCGAAAGCCGATGAATTCACATCTGTACCTTCAAGAATTATATGTTTAGGGGGAACTTAATTAAATGGAAAGGACATTGTTCCTTTAACCTTTCTCGTAATGCAACCATTTTCTTCTCGCTTTCAATATAGCTCGGTTGACGACGAAATTCCCTTAATCTTTTATTTTCTGCTTCTTTTGACAACTTACGATCCCTTTGCACCCATGGACTCACAATATTTGTACCTTGGTTAACGACCATAATTTTGGAACTAAATTAAAATTATAGAATCACCCACCAATAATGTAGTGTTGATTCAAACCCACCAATAATGCAACATTGATTCAATAAAAAATAACTGAACAGTGTGGACATTGGTCAAATCAAGAATAATGTGAAATATTAGCCACGGCTTAAAAAATACCTATGGTCAAACAATTATTTTTTTTTTAATATATTGACTCGTATGGTCATATCTTACATGTATTTTTTTTTAATATATTGAGTCGTATGGTCAAACAATTAATAAACGGTGCACATTGAAGTTAGAACATCACGATTGACAACGGTTGTAATTGAACCGTTGTTAATGAACAAATTTACCACGGTTGTAGGTGAACCGTTGTTGATGAACCAATTGACAACTGTTGTAGGTGAACCATTGTTAATGAACCAATTTACAACGGTTGTAGGTGAACCGTTGTTGTTGAACCAATTGACAACGGTTGTAGGTGAACTGTTATTGATGAGTATTGTGTAGCAGCAATCGTGATCTGGATTACTAACTGATCTATGGAGTTCAAAAAATGGAACCAAATCAAACAAGCATAAATCAACACTTTCAAAATGATCATTTCATTTAATTTTAAACCAAATAATTACAACATTTATCAGAAATCAAAAGATATATAGTAAGCCGGATAAACCTCGGCTAAGCGTAAAAAGCGCTTCTCAACCTGCCACCAATTACGCCACTCAGGTATACCGTTAACTTTCGGGTCATTGGCTTCATATTTTGCAATAACAGATTGAATATATGCAAGGACACGACTTGCATGTGGAGATAAGGTTGGAAGAGTACAACTCAACATATCTCTGGCTGCAGCCAAGTTGCGAGTAATAGGCCGACGAGCGTATGAATATGATGATGATAATGATGATGATGAGGATGAGGCTTGGTTGACAAGCCGGACTGCTTCATGCCTCTTAATCCAATAATTTTGTTGATGTTCAAGGAATGCTTTGATTAATGGGTCTTGATCGGCGGGAAGCCCGGCGAGAACCTTCCCATCATCTTCAATCGTTTATGTAAGCCATTCTTCGTTGTTGATAAAATTAGGATTCATTGCCATGTTGTTTCAAATTTGTGTAATGGGGATGAAATATTGTGATTTGATTAATGAATGTTAATAAAGGATGCTTTATCATTTATAGTCACATTTATAATTTTTTTCAAAACCGTTGGTAATTAATTTTATGTAAAAGTTGACTTATTAACAAATATTTTAAACCTACGTAACTTGCAATAAATAATTAGAAAATAAAATAAAATACCACGCATATATTCAAGAAAAAACACATACATAACAAGAAATTAAAAGAAGCGCGATTTTAACAACATTAATTAGAATAATAATAATAATAATAATAATAATAATAATAATAATAATAATAATAATAATAATAATAATAATAATAATAATAATAATAATAATAATAATAATAATAATAATAATAATAATAATAATAATAATAATAATAATAATAATAATAATAATAATAATAATAATAATAATAATAATAATAATAATAATAATAATAATAATAATAATAATAATAATAATAATAATAATAATAATAATAATTAATCAACATAATCATCTTGTAATTTCCGTGCGATTAAGATAAATATTGGGAATTCAATATGTGGATTATTAGGAGGCACTTGTTCCGCCTCCCATGAACGAGGCACAATGTCAATATAGTGACGATATGTTCTTAATAGATTAATGTCGCAATCGGTTGCAATCCATAAATATTGCGCTTGTAACATAGCATCCGTATAATAATTTTTATTCCCAGCATCATGATCCTCTTATCTTGCCTGGAGTTTTCTCGCTTGAGAAAAAGATTCCAGCTTCTTCCCAAAACCTTCAAACTCGATTATTGCGTATGATGTGACCATAATTAGAGCATATTTAGTCCCCGAATTAGCCTTGTTCCCATGCTTTTTAGAGCATATTTGGGTCATTTATTGTCTTTAGTTCTTTGTTTTGCATATTCTATGAGGTTTTGTGTCCTTGGTAGGAAAGGAGTGCAAACCTTGCATTTTCATGGCAAAATGAGGCTAAATTGATTGAATTCAATGACCAAGCATCAAGGAGAGACAAGATTAGAAGGCCTTTGACCATACTATAGTTGATGGGCAATGATGAGAAAAGATCCTTGCATCCCCGAGGAAATCCTCAAGGATTTTATGAAGAAAAAGGAAGAAAAGAAGAAGGAATGAAACTGTTTGACAATCCGTGCGGATTGCCCTGAAGACGCTCGTCCCTCACCCACAATCCGAGCGTCTTCCTCAGCTGGACACCCGGGCAAAACCTCCACAACACGCCCGTCTTCCCCCTCTGGACGCCCGTCCAGAAGCTCCCAAATCCGCCCGTCCCGTGCCAAAAACGCCCGGATTCCCAGACAGTACTTTCGTCTTCTACAAGCTTCAAGGAAGGATGCACATCTTTTTCTAAGACCGGCGAAAAAGAGACCGGAGTCTCCCTAGAGACCGGCGATTCCTCAAGGACTTAATCGTCATTTAAGCCTTTAGTAAACCCTAATTTATGTACCTAATCCCCACTATAAATACCCCATTAGTCTAATTAGAAGAGCATGTTCTTCTTAGCAATCTTTAGTGTAGTTAATATCAATCAAATCTCTCTTTAATCTTGTAATCAACATTTAATTAAGTTTTAATACAAGTTTTATTTCCTTAATCTCTCTCCTGTTCATCCTTTATTTTGGGTAATTGAAGATTATTTGGGTTATTATTGGGAGATTGACAACCTTCCAATCAAGCATCAAATACTTCTATTATTCTTTGCTTTATTATTAGGAATCATTAGTAGGTATAATTCTCTTAATCCTTTTTTAATTATTGTTAATCACTTTCATTTATTCATCATGTTTTACTTTGTTGGTATGATTGACAACCTTGCTAGCATGTTCAACATGATAATGAGCGAGTAGTTTCCTTAGCTAGGGTTAATGGGTAATTAGGGGGAACAAACATGGGGAATGATTCATGCTTAAATTAATATGCTTTCATAGTTTATTTGCTTGCTTGTTGTGATCTCAACTTATGCACATGTTATGTTTGATGAAATGCGAGCCTATGAATCCTTGCATTTTTTACCCATCACTTACCTTTTCAATGAGACTTGTAAGACATAAACCAACTCGAGTATCATTAGACCATGCATATTGTTGAGTAGGGAAGATTAAGTCGACTTGTAGGTGTTGTACTTTCCTAGGATTGTAAGATATAAACCAACTCGATCCATCACAACAATAATTGCTTGCTTATAACTTGAGAATATGTTTGTATGATCAATTCCCATGAATCCCCTATGACCCCATGACACCCTAGTGCTTTTTATCAATTGTTTACATTCCTTTTAATTCATCTTGCTTGTTTACTTTCATTGCTATTTAGTTTAGTGATCTTCTACTTCAAACCCCAATTGTGACACCCTTAGACACCACTAGTTGCAATAGAAATCTCATCTTAATTCCCGTCCCGTGGGATCCGACCTTTACTTGCCTCTTTACTAATTGTAGAGTTGTTGGTGAAGTTATAAATTGTGTTTTGGTCTAGGTCCTCCTAACGACAAGTACTGAAAACTAAACCCTCACGAGGGATCACGACCAAAAATGGCGCCGTTGCCGGGGACGATGTTAACTTGATTTAGATTTTCTTGAATTGTTATTAGTTGTGTCTTTCTTTGCCTTGGGGGAGTAAAACTCCTCAAGGTTTGTTCTAATTATTTTCGAATTGTTTGATATTTTGCATGTCTAGAAGATCACAAGGTAACTTGTTACCCTTTGATCACGAAATTGAAAGGACTTTGACAACCAATAGAAGACTTGCTAGGAGAACTTTGAGAGGTATCGGTGAGGTTGTAGATATTCAACCAAATACTATTGAGTTCATCAACCCTTTTGCAAGAGAAGGTGAGGATAACCCAACACAAAATCAACCCACAATGCCTAAGTTTTCATCACATTCTGTACCCACCGAGGAGAACCTACCCAATGGTACTCCCACACCACAACATCTAACCGGAAATTTTATTGCCAAATCCGCATTTATCCAATTAGTCGAAAGAAGCCAATTTGGGGGGATGCCTAGTGAAGACCCTCATTCTCATATGGAGACTTTTTGTGATTATTGTGATGCGATTTCTAAAACCGGTGTAACCCAAGACCAAATTCGATGGGTCTTATTTCCTTTTTCTCTAATTGGCACCGCGAAACAATGGTTGAAAGGCCTTGATAAGGCTACTCTTGGAATTGATTCTTGGAAGAAGTTGGCTCTAGCTTTCTACAAAAAGTTCTATCCACAGGAAAAGACCAACATGCTAAGAGCTCAAATTACGGGCTTTAAGCAAAGAGATGAGGAATCTTTGTATGAAGCTTAGGAACGATTCAAGGGAATTTGTCGCTCATGTCCTCATCATGGACTTAGCGAGTGGTTCTTGGTACAACAATTTTGGAACGGACTTTATGAAGACTCAAGAAACATTCTCAACATGGGATCAAATGGAATGTTCACCGAAGTTGATGACAATCAAACTTGGAACAAAATTGAAGAAATGGCGGTCCATAACTCACAATATAGTAGACCTCGCAAGGCTACTAGAGGAGGAAAGCATGAAGTGGACTCCATTACTCAATTGGGTGCTCAACTTAGTGCTCACATTGATACCATCAATTTTAAGTTTGAAAAAGCTTTGGCTAGACTTGAAGAAGCCTCAAAATCACCAAAGCATCATGTTAATGCCACGACGGCATCTTCATCAATCCCAAGTGGGAGATGTGAGAATTGTGGAACTTTGGGACATGACCAAAGTGAATGTAAAGGAACAAATGAACAAGTGAATGCTTTCCAAGCATACAAGAGTGGTACCCCTTATTCAAACTATTACAATGAAAACACCAAATTCCATCCAAATCTCTCATACAAAAGCCAAAATGCTCAAAACCCTCAACCAACATACACCCTACCTCCCATGAGAAACCAAAATCAAAGACCCTTTTACAACCAAAACCAAGGTTACCAAAATCAAATTCCATACAATCAACAAAATGACCAAGGTTTTGATGTTCAAAAAGCGGTCCTCCAAATGCAAAAGAATCAACAAGAGTTTTTCACTCAAATGCAAAAAGATAGTCAAGCAAAGGAAATCACCATCAACAACATCCTAGCTCACACCAAAATGTTGGAAACCCAATTGACTCAACTAGCATCTTCAAGCTCACAAAGACAAAAGGGGCAATTACCACCTCAAAGTAATCCCCCAAGACATGAAACGGTTAGTGCCATTCACTTGAGGAGTGGTACAAGGTATGAAGCACCGAAGAAGCAAGTTGAGGATGAAGTTGTGGAAGCTAGTGACAAAGAAGAAATTGTGCAAAACTCCAAGGATGGAGAACCATAAAAAGAAGAAATTTCAAAGAAAAATGAAGACACGGTCAAGGAGAAGGAGCCCATTGTGATTAGACTTCCTTTTCCAAGTCGTCAAGCCAAGCCCAAATTTGATGACCAACTTGGAAAATTTATGGAAATTGTGAAGAATTTGGAAGTCTCGATTACTTTCACGGAATTAATCAATCACGTGCCGGCCTATGCAAAATACATGAAAGACATTCTCACAAAGAAGAAGTCGATCCGAAATCTTGAGACTATCGCCTTCACTAAGGTGAGTAGTGCAATCCTTCAAGGGAGTTCACCTCCAAAACTCAAAGATCCGGGAAGCTTCTCAATACCGTGTACCATTGGCGACACCACGATCAAAGGTTGGGGATGGGAGAGCTTAAATGCACCAATATCACACTCCAAATTGCCGATAGATCGACGAAGACACCATTAGGGATATGGGAAGATGTTCCCGTAAGAGTTGGGAAATTTTTCATCCCGGTGGACTTTGTCATTGTTGACATGGAAGAAGACTCCAACATTCCAATCATTCTAGGAAGACCTTTCTTACACACCGCGGGTGCGGTGATTGATGTGAAGCATGGAGAGCTCACTCTAGAAGTGGGAGATGAGAGCATAACTTTCAATCTTGACAAGACCATGAGAGCTCCCCGTTTGCATGAACCATGCTTTATGGTTGATCATTATGGCCGGAAAGATGATAGGAAGAAGTCGGAATTCCAATGGAAGAAGAAAATCGATGATGCTCCATTCAAAGAGCAAGTGAATTATAACAAAGAGAGCTTGAAAAGCTCACCAAAGTCAAGCAATGAAGAGGATGGCCTCATTGGCCAAGACAAGAAAGTGGGAGAGTTGTCTTTATCAACTCAAGAGTTCTTTAGTGATCAAGTAGATGAAGTTTGTGGTCTTTGGGACGATGAGTTTGAAGATATTTTCAATCCCTATATTGGTAATGTTATCGATCAAGACCAACATGAAGGACAACAAGGGTAAAGGTCTATTGAAGATCTTTATCATGATAATGAACAAGCTTTTGACTACTTTTTCAAGGTGTTGAGCAACATCAACAACACCTTGACATGCCCCCATGACATCTCACTAAGGATGAGAGTTTGGTGGAGTCCTCCCTAAACCACCATTTGTAAATATTTCTAACTTCCTAACTTGCATTTTAATTCTTACATTGCATTTTTTGTCATTTTTGGATTTTTATGCTTTGATCAAGATAATTATCATTTTTCAGAGAAGTGAGGGAGTGACTAATGATTTAATTGATGTGTAGTACTTTAGCTTAGTGTGGGGATAATAATTGCCTAGGCTATTCATGCCTTAGTAGTGCCCCTACAATGAAGAACACGTGATTTGAAGAATGAAAAATGATAAGGGATATGCAAGTGCACGGATGGAACTGAATCCGGGTAAAACAGGGAGAATCCGAGCTTCTTCAAGGAGAATCCGCTTGTCTTCAGGAAATCCGAGCGTCTTTGCCAAAATCCGCCCGTCCATCTGAGCTGAAAAAATTGAAAATTTGGGACTGTCGAAGAATCCGAGCGTCCTGGTAGAGAAGACGCTCGTCTTCAAAAATCTGCCCGTCTTCGCAAAAAGACGCCCGTCTTTTTGCCAGTGTAAAACAAGAAAGCTTGCTGTCTCAGAATCCGCCCGTCTTCATCAGAATCCGCTCGTCCTGCAATCGAAAAATCCGAGCGTCTTTGCTGAAAGACGCCCGTCTTTAGGCGAGAATCCTGAACCCAAAATAGGCGAGAATCCGAAGCGCCCCGAAGGAAAGACGCCCGTCTTCCCCTGCAGTTTCAAAATTTTCGGGTATTTTAAATACCCCATCCCACATTCATTTCTTCATTCATTCATTCAAAACACTACCCATAAACCTCAAAACTCAAAACCCTCATCCTCTCCATCACCAAAACAAGATTTCCTCAACCAAATTCAACAAAATCAAATCCAAACTTCCTTTTAACAACAATTAATCACTCCTCTTCCAACAAAAATCAAACCAAGCACCAAAATCTTCAACCTTTGAGTCGATTTCTGAAATTACAAAGGCAAAGCCTTTCATCTTAAAATCGATTTGGGTATACTTGGAAATTGAAGATTTTCACTCTTTTCTTGATATTTTCATCAATGGCAAGGACAAAAGGATCAACAAAGGCACCTAAGGCAATGGCACTGTCGACAAGACAAAAATGTCTTCAAGCAAAGAAAGCCTCATTGGCTATGGTGGTAGCTAGTTCAAACTTGGAAGTTCAACAACAACAAATTCCTCCCTTGGAAGCAACAACATCAACAACTCCGGAAATTGCTCAATTATCAAACTATCCGGAGGTAATTTTCATTTCTAACTCCCATAGGGATACATTTGCCAAGTATGCTAGAAAATCCTTTCTACCCACCAAATTCATATGTGAAGATGCCTTGAACAAATTGGGTGTCCTTGAACAAACAAAAGCCTTCTTTGAAGCCATGGGGTTGGGAAAATTGTTTGCTACAAGAGATTTGATATACCCCTCCCTTACCTTGGAATTCTTGAGTTCTTTGAAAGTGACTAAGGTAGAGACTAGAGAAAACATCGAGTTCCGCCTTGCCAATGTGAGTAGGCGCATCACCTTTGATGACTTGGGTAAAGCATTAGGTCTTAGTGATTCACCTAGTTATTACAAGAAGCCCGAAAAATATGACCCCGCTCCTCTTTGGTAGGCGATTTCTGGGAGGACATTTGAGAACTATCATGCTAGTCGCGCTCTATTAGTCCACCATCCGGGCATTAGAGTATGGCACAAGGTCATTGGGAATACTATCATTGTAAGAAAAGACACTAACCACTTTACCAAGCTCGATTGTGTTCTACTTGAGTCGGCCTTAAATATTGGAAGGGAATTCACCAAGCCTTACAATTCTCTAAGGCTTTTGGTAGAAAGATGGCTCAATGTTGATTGTGGAAAGCAAGGCACCGCCTTTATCGTAAATGGAGGTCTAGTCACTCTTTTGGCTAAGTACTTTGATCCGAATTTAACCAAGGATAGCAAGTATGTGGCGAAAAAAGGGGGTCATCTCATTGACATGGATGCCATGATTAACAAGTACAAGTGGGTTACCCATAATCCTCTTGACACCAAATATGGGTGGCTCACCAATGATGCTAGATCTTTTACTTTGCCTTCCAAGATATGCCGTTTGAGTGTCCATCGGACCAACTACCTTCTTCCCCTCTCAAAAGAAGCCAAATAAATCATCCGTCAACAAAGGGGTGAAATTGAAATGCCCTCCTCCTCCATTGTTACACCACCCTATCCATTCAAGTATCAAGAGTTCAAACCCGAAGGTGTTGAAGCAAGCAATGACTACATGACTCTACTTATGCAAGAGATGCACAAACAAGCTTATAAGGATCGGGAAGATGCATACTTAGCCCAATATCCACCCCACCTTCATTTAGCTAGGCAAGGACTACTTGATCCTTCATGTCCTTTGCCTAGTTGGGCGGATAGGGAAGTCTTCTTTCCAAGTGCATCTAGGGGTGAGATACCGGGTGACGATGAGGTTGTCGGTGATGAGTTTATTGATGAAAGCATTGTTGAAGAGGTAAATGAAGGGGAAGAGGCTAATGAAGAAGAAGAAGATGATGAAGGAAGTGAGCAAGTAAGTGTAGAGGGAAGTGGTGATGAGTCCACTTCTATTGAGGAAGATGATGACATTGATGATATGGTGGAAGACTAGCAAGCTTTAGAGGCTCCTACCCTCTTAAGGTTTGTCTACTTCTTTCTTTGTTTTATTTATTTTATCTTGATCATGGTTGGAGAGTCCTAGCAACATAGAGGACTAACACCTCGGCCCCATTGAGGTGTTCTTATTTCATTGTTCCCACTTTTAAAAATCCAAAATGACAAATTTAGTTTCATGCATTGCATCTTGTGTGCATGAACTACCCCCAACTTTATGACATTAGAAATAATGTCTATCTCGGTTTGGGGAAGTACATGCATACGCAACGGGAGGTAATCTAAATTACGCTCTCCGTCATAAACAAAAACCCATGCATCATGTAGTGTAGATTAGTATAGCTTGCATGTAGTATAGAATTCATGCATCATGTTTGCATAATTTCCCATCATTTTGGCCATTGAGGAAAATGCCCATATTAGTGTGGGGATGGGGAATTCTAACTTAACTTTTACTCAAAAATTCAAAAAATCAAAAAAATTTTGAAAAACCATAAAAATTTGAAAAATTTGAAAATCCAAAAACAAGTTCATTTCCTTTGTAGTGTAGTCATGTATATATTGCTGTATATATTGTGTTTGTTTTATCCTTATTCACATTGATTGACTACGCCACATCCGAGACATGAGGATATTGAAGACCGCATGGTATGATCTTTCCAATCTCCTTTTTTCCTCTTTATGTTAATGACTATGTGGCTTTATTCTGATTGATGCGGTATAACAATGTGAATCTAGGACTTGCATTTAGATTATATGGCATATTAGTTGGTAGAATCATATACATTAGGATGTTTATAGGCTAGTTGCATCATGGCATGTAGTTGCATGATAGAAAAATTTTGTGAAACCGTCTACTTGGGAAACTTGACAAGTGTATATAGGCCCTAGTAGATGCTTTTTCTTCTTAAGACTTTGCTTGTTAGAATACTTGTAAAACACCCTAGGATGTGTCATGCTAGTATCCTTTGACCCATGGATTAAGGCCTAGTCAAGAGTACCTTGTGGTGTGATAACTCCTTGGCTACCGTTTATTCCATGGTGACCCTTGAAACCATGCATCCATCCATCATCCATGTTCTACCACATTTTTTGTCATCAAAGGGAATGGGCACAAAAAGAAATTGATTTGAGTTCAATGAAATGAAAAGTGAAAGAAAGTTTGCAAAATGCATCAAATGAAAAGAGGAGCAAAAATAGACTCCTAATGCTTCAAATATAAGGCACCCTCACTACATATGAGGTGACTTTGAAAATGTTCAAAAGAGAAATGCAAAAAGTTGAAAGTTGTCAAGTGTTGAATTGCCAAAAAACAAAAGAAATGGCAAGAAAATGTTCTCAAATGTTATATGCCACAAGAAATTGGGGGAAAACAACAAAAGCAAACTCCCAAAATGAAAGTCAAATATCTATTGATCCCTTTATCCATCGTATCCATTTTTGTGCATGGTAGAGAGGGGACGACCCTTCTTCTTCTCTAGGCAAGAGGGGGAATTCCGCGATCCTCCAGTGTTTCTAACACCATAGGGAGTCTACTCTTGACAAAAGCATTTAACGATTGAGGAGAAAGGTACCCTAGCTTGACACAACTTGGAGGTGATTTAT
The DNA here is from genome assembly GCF_048544455.1 of Silene latifolia. Classification (NCBI taxonomy): domain Eukaryota; kingdom Viridiplantae; phylum Streptophyta; class Magnoliopsida; order Caryophyllales; family Caryophyllaceae; genus Silene; species Silene latifolia. The sequence goes on along the minus strand of NC_133536.1, from coordinate 153,569,044 downwards.
TGGTATCCTTCTAGGCTTAGTAGTTTGAAAAAATTGCATCTATGAAGGAGTGTGTACCCTTGAATTGCTTCCCTTGTAGATAATTTCCGCCACTTAGATGAGGAAAGTGGCTATTCTTTTGTAGATGCATCCATTACTTGATTTTGTGTGCTTAATGTTTGGATGTGTCGCCATTTTGGCAAGACCCACCTTGCCTTGCAAGAAGGCATCCTACCTCATGGTTGTCTTGTTGTGAGTTGAAGGGGCGGAGTGAGACCCGCTAATTGTCTCATATCGGCTATGTTATTAGGTTAGTTTAAATAATGGTCCTAGTCTTTGTCACCTCTTTACTCGGGACGAGCAAATGTTCGGTTTGGGGATATTTGATGTGAATAATTAGAGCATATTTAGTCCCCAAATTAGCCTTATTCCCATGCTTTTTAGTGCATATTTGGGTCATTTATTGTCTTTAGTTCTTTGTTTTGCATATTCTTTGAGGTTTTGTGTCCTTGGTAGGAAAGGAGTGCAAACCTTGCATTTTCATGGCAAAATGAGGCTAAATTGATTGAGTTCAATGACCAAGCATCAAGGAGAGACAAGATTAGAAGGCCTTTGTACATACTATAGTAGATGGGCAATGATGAGAAAAGATCCTTGCATCCCTGAGGAAATCCTCAAGGATTTTATGAAGAAAAAGGAAGAAAAGAAGAAGGAATGAAAATGTTTGACAATCCGTGCGGATTGTCCTGAAGACGCCCGTCCCTCACCCACAATCCGAGCGTCTTCCTCAGCTGGACGCCCGGGCAAAACCTCCACAAGACGCCCGTCTTCCCCCTCTGGACGCCCGTCCAGAAGCTCCCAAATCCGCCCGTCCCGTGCCAAAAACGCCCGGATTCCCCGACAGTACTTTCGTCTTCTACAAGCTTCAAGGAAGGATGCACATCTTTTTCTAAGACCGGCGAAAAAGAGACCGGAGTCTCCCTAGAGACCGGTGATTCCTCAAGGACTTAATCGTCATTTAAGCTCTTAGTAAACCCTAATTTATGTACCTAATCCCCACTATAAATACTCCATTAGTCTAATTAGAAGAGCATGTTCTTCTTAGCAATCTTTAGTGTAGTTAATATCAATCAAATCTCTCTTTAATCTTGTAATCAACATTTAATCAAGTTTTAATACAAGTTTTATTTCCTTAATCTCTCTCTTGTTCATCCTTTATTTTGGGTAATTGAAGATTATTTGGGTTATTATTGGGAGATTGACAACCTTCCAATCAAGCATCAAGTACTTCTATTATTCTTTGCTTTATTATTAGGAATCATTAGTAGGTATAATTCTCTTAATCCTTTTTTAATTATTATTAATCACTTTCATTTATTCATCATGTTTTACTTTGTTGGTATGATTGACAACCTTGCTAGCATGTTCAACATGATAATGAGTGAGTAGTTTCCTTAGCTAGGGTTAATGGGTAATTAGGGGAAACAAAAATGGGGAATGATTCATGCTTAAATTAATATGCTTTCATAGTTTATTTGCTTGCTTGTTGTGATCTCAATTTATGCACATGTTATGTTCGATGAAATGCGAGCCTATGAATCCTTGCATTTTTTACCCATCACCTACCTTTTCAATGAGACTTGTAAGACATAAACCAACTCGAGTCTCATTAGACCATGCATATTGTTGAGTAGGTAAGATTAGGTCGACTTGTAGGTGTTGTACAATCTAATCGATTCGGCTCCGGGACCCAAACTTTCCTAGGATTGTAAGATATAAACCAACTCGATCCATCACAACAATTATTGCTTGCTTATAACTTGAGAATATGTTTGTATGATTAATTCCCATGAATCCCCTATGACCCCATGACACCCTAGTGCTTTTTATCAATTGTTTACATCTCTTTTAATTCATCTTGCTTGTTTACTTTCATTGCTATTTAGTTTAGTGATCTTCTACTTCAAACCCCAATTGTGACACCCTTAGACACCACTAGTTGCAATAGAAATCTCATCTCAATTCCCGTCCCTTGGGATCTGACCTTTACTTGCCTCTTTACTAATTGTAGAGTTGTTGGTGAAGTTATAAATTGTGTTTTGGTCTAGGTGCTCCTAACGACATGTACTAAAAACTAAACTCTCACGAGGGATCACGACCAGCGTAACCAGAAAACCATGAACTTTAGTCCAAGCTGGGTAGACCTTTTTAACCTTCTATAACAACCTTGACGAAGCATATCTCTCTTCCAAGTAAAACTTCTCGAAAAAGCCTTACCATTGTCATCATATTTGATTGGAAGGTTGTGTATAATACAGGTAATAGGATGGACATAGCATTGTGATTTGGCGGGCGTAGAAGACGACGACGACATGGTGATCGAAGTGTAATATTTTAATTAAATTATAGGCTATGATTAATTGAACTTTGAATTTGTGAATATGGTTAATTGATCACATTATAAGTGATATTTATAGGAAAATATGTATGCATGTGTGAATATAATAATGGACGGATAGTAATAATGGTCAAACAAAATAATGCATGCAACGGTTCATTATTTATCATACATGCATCGGTTGAATATGAAACATTAACAAAAGTATATAACGGTTATTTTTAACCCGTAAATGATAAATAACAATGGGTACAGTGGAACCGTTCTTTCATAATAGAAAATGATAACGGTTACAAGAAACCCGCAGCTATAACATAACAACGGGTACCAAAAACCGTTGCTGGTGTTAATTTAGTAACGGTTTTCAAAACGCTGTTTTCTTAAACTGGTAACGGTTGTCTAACAACCGTTGATAAGGGTGATTCTATAACGAGTTTTTGGAAACCGTTAAACGTTTTTGGTAACGGTTTATTAAACAACCGTTGTCACATTATAATAAGAACGGTTTTCGACGGAAACCGTTATTCTTATTAGCGCGGTCTATGTTTCCACCAATATATTGAAAACGGTAATCTAAGTGTCGTTATTAAGTGCATTAAATCATTGTGATACGCTCCTTATTAATGGTCATATATGGCGTAGTGTCCCCTGAATGGTGCATATGCTTCTGAAAATGAGGGACATTTGGTCCTCTTCCAATGGTGCTTGCTGAGAGTGAGACTCTACATAAAACTAGACTATGACCTATATCAGGATGAGCCATGATCACATCCTGGCATGGCCCTTCCTCGACAACTGCCACTTCCACAATTGGGTTCTCTTGCCCATACTGTAGATACCTCATTTCTGCACCTCCCGCAAACCACCCGGTGATGATTGGGCCGCATGTTTGGTATACGAAACGATTTGTGACAGTTCATAAGTTTATCGTCAAGTGATCGCTCAAACACTTGTGTCTACCTCTTAATTGTCATCTACGTGCCGATACGGTCGTTTTGGCAGTAATTAGAGTACATTTGGAGTCCGGGTAAAAAACGGTCTTCATTTTCTAATAGCCGAGTCAGAATGTTCTGGAATGTTCCGGATATTTCTATTCCATATTTTCCAATCTTTTGATCTTTGGTAAAATATCTCCCGTAATATTCACACAAAATATTAAGGAAACGAGATTAATCCGCTATTCCATAACAGAAACGCGGAAATCTTTCTTCCGCAGGAGGAAACCACTGAGGAAAGGACGCAGCAAGTGTTGCGCCTCTTCTAAGGGACGCAGTGCCTGCTGCGCCTCTTCCTCAGTCCTTTTCTGCGTATTTTCCGTATCTTTTCGAGATTCACTTCCAAAGTTTTTCCGAAAACCCTATTTCCTCCGTGTGATCAGTATAAATGGAGAGATTTGGTCCTTATATTTCTCACGCGAGTGTCCGCCCTTCTCTTATCCCTTTGCATTCTAGACCACATTCTTACTTTTTGGCGTCTACATGCTTGAACATTCGACCACGTAAGCTCGGATCTTTCTGAATACCAGCCTCGTTTTACATGACCGACCAATTTGACCAACTCCACATCAATCAACTTTAATCAATCTGTTTATTTCCTCCTAGAGGGCACTTTCGTCTACATTCGAGTCGAGCATCACTAAACGTTAACTTAGTTCCTCTCCTTTCGTCAAACATGTAAGTCTGAGGGTTTAAATCCTTATTTTATTATTGTTATTTATTTTTGTAATCAATATTGTACTCTCTCCATACCACACCAATGGTAACATTGACTTTATCACACTTATCGAGACACGTTTTGCAACGTAAATGTCTTTTATTACACATTATTAAAAATTATAAAAATTTGATATTCTTATAGCATTTATGACGATAAATCAAACAAGATCTCACATGACTATATTTTGTCTTATAGATTAAGAATAATATCGAAGATTCCTTACGACCATGAATAGTGGCAAAACGGTCAATGTTACCATTGCTCTGGTACGGAGGGAGTAAGATTTATGTCGAAAGTATTCTTAAAACCGATTTGTAAAACCTTGTTTGAAAATCCTTTTTACGGATTATCAGAAGACAACCGTCGAGAAAGGATGCAGCAACTGATGCGCCTCTTCGAAGGGACGCAGCACCTGCTGCGCCTCTTCGTGAGGCTGCCGCAGTTCCTGCTTCTTTTCTTCTTCCTTCGTCTTTTGATAATTCGATTGTTCTGTTTCGTTTTCAATTGTTCATATTTCTTTTAACATAACAATTTAAGTATGATAATTTTAACCTGTAATTCATTGTTAATTAATTCATCTTTCAAAATCCCGACTTAAATCCCTTATAATCCATATTTGCGGGTTTTCGTCATTAAAATCAATTCGGGTTTTAGAGATTCGATATACCCATATTGAATCTCTGAAATTCATCTTTGATATACCTGTATCTGTTATTTACCGTCACCATCATTAGTTCATCATTAATAATCTATTTAGTCAAATTAATTTTATTAGTTTGTTAATTTGTAATTAATAATCTTATAAACCTTGTATATATTCGTGAGGCTGCCGCAGTTCTTGCTTCCTTTCTTCTTCCTTCGTCTTTTGATAATTCGATTGTTTTGTTTCGTTTTCAATTGCTCATATTTCTTTTAACATAACAATTTAAGTATGATAATTTTAACCTGTAATTCATTGTTAATTAATTCATCTTTCAAAATCCCGAACTAAATCCCTTATAATCCATATTTGCGGGTTTTCGTCATTAAAATCAATTCGGGTTTTAGAGATTCGATATACCCATATTGAATCTCTGGAATTCATCTTTGATATACTTGTATCTGTTATTTACCGTCACCATCATTAGTTCATCATTAATAATCTGTTTAGTCTAATTAATTTGATTAGTTTGTTAATTTGTAATTAATAATCTTATAAACCTTGTATATATTCGTTCTAATTAGTTTCATTCATGTTTTATCGTTTTTATGACCTCGTTCACATGTAAATAATACGCTAATCACTTTCATCCGAGTCAAATATCATTAATCGACCATTAAATTCACCAATGAATATTAACGAGATGCGGTTCCGGCTTCACAGCCAGAACTCAACCCCGGAACAGACGCAGCGATTGCTGCGCCTCTTCCAAAGGACGCAGCTCTGCTGCGCCTGTTCCCGGTTGATTTATGTCCCTGAACTCCCGTTCTGCATTGACTTGGTTATTAATTACGTATTTAATTAACTATTAATCGTATTATCATCCATAATCTGTTCGTTTATTCATTTATTCTTTCTTTTCTAAAATCATCTGTTTTAAATGTATTTTCGACATAAATCATTAAATCCGATGTAATTATTGTAATTTTCTTTGTTGTATTATTATTGTATTTCTTTTATTGTATTGCTTGTATGCTCTCACATGCAATTAACTTAAATCTCGATCTCGACATTAATTGTATGTTAAATTACTTGTTCACCGACTTAGTTAATTCTCACATGCTAGGATTAATTTATTGGATGTTGCATTGCATGAATATAAATCAACAATATATCGAGAATAGACAATTTTCCCTAATCATTAGTAGAGGCCACTATCGAGGCGGGCGGGATTAGGTGTTCAATCAAAAGAGCTTTCTAATACGTACCCTCACCCCTTACTCCAGATCTCTGTGAATATCCGTGTTCATTGGCATCCACGAGAGTCATGCTATGGGTAACGAGTGCTTAGTGTTCATGTCATTACTTTGTGTCTTGACATGACACGAGGTATTCGAACGGTTTCCATTTTTCCACAATAAATTGGTGGCGACTCCACAAATGCAAACAAACAAAGAGGAAAAGCTTGCTTCGCTTTTCGCCCCCGTGGGCCCGCGTCCACAGTTTGGCGACTTCGCTGGGGACAATACACTTACGTGTAGCCAAAAGGGTGAAACTTGAACAAGGTTAGGGAATAGTTTGTACAAGACAATTGTCGGTTATCATAACTCGGTCTTCCTAGATCGTTTCATTCGGCCTTCCTAGGCCCAACCCAACCCATTCGACCAATTGTCCCGTCTAAACGGTCCTAATTCCTATTTGGGCCTAAGGATGGGTAGCGATTGACGTCATCCATACCATGGTACTTACTCTTGTTTGTATCAAGGACTTTCACTACTTGAGGAAATGGACAAGGAATCGGCCTTACTCTTGTTTGGTACGAGCCTCTCCATAGACCTCGGGTTTGATTGTTCGGTATGGCAACCCACCCTTTAAAACCAAAACCCTTCTAAATGCACTCAGCATCCCGTTATAATGCTTGTATAATTTTTGTACCATATGTGATCACCATTTCTAAACAAAGCCATGACGATTTTTGTAAAATCAAAATCCTTTTTTTAAAATGTAAAATTTTCGAAACATAGGCCTAATATTAGTGCAAAACCAGTCGAAACTCTGTCCAATTGTCAAGTCAAAATTCGGGCCTCAAAGCCCATTTCAAAACCTCACTTCGAGTCCACTCCTACAACTACACTAAAGTTGACTAGGACCAACATTTTCAAACTTTGTCATTTCCTCAAAACTCACTTGACACAAGTGGCACACTCCCACTTCACGAGTCAAAACATTTCTTTTCGAGTAAGTGTGCTAGAACGGTCGATCGTGTTTTGATTCGTCGTCGATCTCTTATCTAGTTTCCAAGATACCTGAAACAAGCAATGTAAACTTCAACCAACTCCAGAATGGTAATGATCAAATCCTAGCCGCACTAGCTCGTCTTCAAGTCACTCAAGACCAAGTGTATGATCGCCTTGACACAATCGAGGGCCGAATATATGCCGTGGAAACGAGGATGCCTCCTCGAGAAAGTGAAGTGTCTGATGAATTTGTGAATAACTTCGGGGACGAAAACCCTCCCATAGGTATGACTACAGCTAAGAAACGACTCCAATACATGGAAGAACAATTGATGTATCTCATAGGGGATGACATTTATAGGGAAAATAATCGCAAATATGAAGCCGTGAGTTCCAAGTTGCCAACCAACTTCAACATGACGGATATCCCTAAATTCAAGGGGCATGAAAACCCTTTGAACCATATCCGTGCTTTCAAGGATTACATGTCTATCAAAGGCATTAAACCCGAAATGTTCTTAAGGATCTTTCCTTCATCTCTTGACACCATCCCAAAACAATGGTTCTATTCTCTAGAGCACAAGAAAATTGCTACCTGGGACGATGCCGCAATTGTATTCGCCAAGCAATATGCGGATAATGCTGAAATCCAAGTCAACATGCGCACTTTAGAGGTTCTTACCCAAAATGACAAAGAAGGTTTCACCGACTTCCTAAGTAGGTGGAGGAAGACTAGTACTCAACTTGTTGAACGTCCAGATGAAGCTACCCTCGTGGAGAAATTCGTGGACAACCTAAACCCCATCTATGCAAGTCATTTGAGGTACCAAAACATTAAGACCTTCAAAGACTTAACCGTACTAGGAACAAGGATAGAAGATGACATCCGTAAAGGGCTCTTGTCCAAAACGGTAGGTCGTGGATATCAAGGCTCAACAAGTCGTTCTTACGGCTCTACTAGCAAAACTGATGAAGTTAACCTTCTCGAGCCATCTAAGAAGAATACCCCACAGAGGAAATTCACAAATCTTGGGGACACATATTCCAATGCTCTAAAAAGGTTGATGAAACTGGGTAAACTTCAACCCATAGGCCCTACACCCGAACTAGAAAAGAAATCCAAGTTCTGGGATGAGAATTCGTACTGCGAATACCATAAAGGCAAGGGACATGATACAGAGAAATGCTACAAACTGAAAAATGTACTTCAAGACATGATTGAAGACGGTCGCCTACCAATACCGCCTGGAGGTAAGCCCAACAACACTCAGAATCCTCTTGGAATTCTAGTGATTACAAGTGAAGAATCTACCATAGATTGTTCACACCTTATTTCTCCAGTCGAAAATGAAGTTCATGCAGTAGAGAATCAAGGGAACTACTCTACCATTTCCCCAACCATCACCGATTTCATTGCATGGGCAAACGTGTGAATAGGCAAGTCATGGAACTAGAGAGTGCAGTGGCAACCCTACGTGATCCCAACGCAACACCTAAAGAACGTGCACCACTAGTCTTCTCTAAACACACTACGATGCGAGAAGTAGTAGCCATGGTTGATGAACTAGTTGACCAAATTATCCAATTGGAGGCCGAAATCATAAAAATGAGGGAACTTGCTACTGTCAATGGAATATGGGCCGATGATGATGAAGATGAGTATCTCACTGAACACTACCTAGTCAAAATCAGTGAGAAAATAGTCCAAAATTGTGAAGATCAAGATGTAGACCACCTTACTCGTTCGGGGCGCCCATACCAAAACACTTCTCAAAATGGTGCCATAGCGAATGGTCCAACCAATGTGGTCACACCAAATGATAATGAAGATGGCTCCACCGACCATTTTCTAAAGCAACTACGGAAGACAAAGGCTGATCTTTCAGTCTGGCAACTAGTGGCAAGCTCATTCCCACATCGCCAAGCTTTATTGCAAACCTTGGCCAAACTAAATGACGTAGTCAACTTGGTCTTCCAAGAATCACCAAAGCTAAGTAATCCTATTACTTTCTCGGATGAAGATTTGCCACCCTTTGGTGCTAGTCATAACTTGGCTCTTTATATCACTGTCATTTGCCTAAAGAAGAATGTGCCAATGACTTTGGTAGATGATGGCTCCGCAGTCAATGTCATACCCTTGAAAACGGCATACAAATTGGGCATGAAGGAGTCGGATTGGACCCCTACCAACCAAGGTGTTCGTGCATATGATGGTACACGAGGAAAGGTAGTAGGACTTGTTAACCTAACCATAGCCACAGGGCCGATTGAGCGAAAGGTTAACTTCCAAATAGTGGACATTGAGGCATCCTTTAACATACTTCTGGGAAGACCTTGGATTCACGCTTCCAAAGCAGTAACATCCACCCTCCACCAGAAAATCAAAATCCCACAAAATGGTAAAGTGGTGACGATCACTTCGTCACCCATCAAGGCAATAATCGAAAAGAAGTCAAGTAATCAAGTCCTTGCGGATCCAGTACATGAACTTGGGGGCTTCCATAGCATATATGTCATAGAAAGTGAGTTGGCACCCTTATACTTCAATCCCTACTCTAATTTAGTGGTCAACCACATGCTCAAATCCCAGGGATACTTCCCGGGAACGCCTTTGAATCCTATCCGAAGGAACACTTTTGCACCCTACAAAGAAGGCAACTCACAAAGAATACCACTTGGACTAGGATAGAAACCCACTAAAGAGGAAGTTCTCGAGATGCTCGCTCAAGTTCAAAACCGTAAGAATGTGGGAATCCAAACGCGACCCTACCTTCCTACCCTAAATGGATACTTCGTTAGGGAAGGAAGTCAAGATATCTTTCACGGATTTCCCGAACCTTGGTACTATCTCGAAAAGAAGCTAGCCGGAATCGAGATCTTTCACGATTGCTACTTCATTCCTCCAGAAACGGTTCCTACCGTCAAGACTCGTCAAGCACCTTGCTTAGACGAACAAGCTATTAGTCTACTATTTGGAGAAGATCGATTTGTTAGAGTCGCGCAGGATGAGATCATTACCATGATACTTCAAGACGATCACTTCAACCCTACCGCGTTAATCACAAACCAACACCAATCAGCAGAAAGGATGGAGAAAGTTGATCAAGTGGACAAACAATCAAGGAAGACTCTTCAAGCTCACCACTGGAGAAGGAGAGATATTCAAAGGAGAACCAGAAGACGATGAATTCGAGTCAGAGTCGGAGTCAGAGTCGGAGTCTAGAGAAGTTCCTAGAGAGTCACCTCCTGTCGTCATTCCCACTCCCCTTGTTTCTCCTAGCTTAGTATCAAGTAGTAACAGTAGTTCGGGAAATGTCCCAACAACTGTCCCTTTACCGCCACTGACTACAGATCAGATGGCTTCTTTGTTTCAACTTTTCTCAAATTTTAATATGAATAAATCAGGTTCTGCTTACTCTTCGTGTTATTTTGAATGCAATTCTGTTTACGATGATACTGAGGATGACCCAGACCCAGACTCAATCGATATACCTCCCTACATAGCCAAAGAAATACTACAAGAGGGGGAAGGGGGACCAATAATAGAAAACACTGAACCCATCAACATAGGAACCGAACTAGAACCCCAAGAACTTAGGATGGGGACGACCTTGAGCCCCACCGAAAGGGCCAGTTTCATAGACCTCCTACACGAGTTCAAAGACGTTTTTGCTTGGTCCTACCAAGACATTCCAAGGATCGACAGAGACATCGCAGAGCATAGAATCCCAATCAAACCGGGTTTCAAACCCGTGAAACAGAAGCTTCGTCGAATGAGGACAGAATGGGCTCTCAAGATCAAAGAAGAAGTCGATAAACAGTTCAAAGCCGGGTTCATCAAAGTTTCCGAGTACTCAGACTGGGTAGCTAACATAGTACCCGTACCCAAAAAGGATTGGAGAATCCGTGTTTGTGTTGATTTTAGAGACTTAAACAAAGCGAGTCCTAAGGATGACTTTCCTCTACCACATATCGACATATTGGTGGATAATACAGCAGATCACGCGTTACTATCCTTCATGGATGGATACGCAGGATATAACCAGATCAAGATGGCCATAGAAGATATGCATAAGACCGCCTTCGTCACTCAATGGGGAACCTATTGATACACGGTTATGCCATTTGGGCTAATTAACGCTGGAGCTACATACCAACGCACCGCAACTACACTCTTACATGACATGATGCATAAAAAAGTTGAGGTATACGTAGATGACATGATTGTCAAGTCCAAAGATAGAGAGGGGCACATTGCGAACCTTCGCAAATTCTTCTCAAGGCTACAGAAGTACAACATGAGGCTCAATTCTCAGAAATGCGTATTCGGAGTAACATCTGGTAAACTCCTGGGATACGTTGTTAGCCGAAGAAGAATAGAAATAGACCCTTCTAAGATCAAACCACTAATCGAAATGCCGCCACCTCAAATGGAGAAATAAGTTAGAGGATTCCTAGGCAAGGTGCAATACATAAGTCGATTCATATCGAAACTCACCATGATCTGCGAACCGATCTTCAAGAAGTTAAAGAAAATAGATCACACCATGTGGGATGATGACTGTCAGAAGGCTTTCAACCGAATCAAGGAAATACTAGCCAAACCACCAGTGCTCATGCCACCTCAACGAGATCAACCTCTTGGTTTATATTTCACTGTAACTGAAACGGCCATGGGCGCCATGCTAGCTCAATCCATAGGAAAAGAAGAAAGGGCTATCTACTACCTTAGTAAGAAGTTCTTGGAGTACGAGTGCAAATACACACCACTCGAGAAGACATGCCTCACTCTTGTGTGGGCAATGAAGAAGCTACGCCATTACATGCTTAGCTACTCAGTCAAAATATACTCCAAAATGGATCCTGTCAAATACCTCTTCGAGAAACCCGTTCTCAATGGACGCTTAGCAAGATGGACTTTGATGCTCTCAGAGTTCGATCTCAAGTATGTACCTTTGAAAGTTATAAAAAGGCGTGCCGTTGCCGAATTCTTCGCAGAAAATCCTATTAATGATACACAAACGATAGACACCTGGTCGTTTCCGGATGAGCATATACTCTAAACCGATGTAGACTCCTGGGACCTTATTTTGATGGAGCATCGAACTTAAGAGGATTTGGAATAGGAGTGTTGCTCATTTCTCCTGAAGGCGATCATACACCAATATCTGTCAAACTCGACTTCGAGGTGACAAATAACCCTGCAGAATACGAGGCTTGTCTCATTGGATTGCAAGCAGCAGTAGGTTTAGGCATCAAGAATCTTCGAGTGCATGGGGATTCATCTTTGATCATCAACCAAATTATGGGATCTTGGAAAATCCGAAGTGAAAGCTTAGCACCTTATCAAGCCAGAATAGACCAAGTAGCCCAATTCTTCGATCAAGTAACCTACCTACACCTACCTCGAGAGGAGAATCAATTTGCAGATGCTCTTTCAAAACTTGCATCTTTGATTAATATGCCGGATAGCATGGTAAAAATTCCTTTATGCATCGAACGACGGTCAGAGCCAGCTTATGTGCACCAAATCACCGATGAAGAGGAAATCACAGAGGAACCTTGGTTCCAAGCGATCCTAAACTTCCAACTCAACGGCACCTATACACCGGATATGGACAAAAGGGGACAACGTGCTATACGCTTACTAGCTTCCCAATACATTCTCATGCAAGGAGAGTTATACAAAAGAACACCTCTTGGTGTAATCCTATGCTGTCTTGATCATTCACAGGCACGGAAAGTGATGGAAGAAGTCCATGATGGAGAATATGGCCCTCACATGAGTGGACCCATGATGGCAAAGAAAATCACACGTTTGGGGTATTATTGGACCACAATGGAATCCGATTGCATCAAATATGTAAGACATTGCCACAATTGCCAAATCTTCCGGAATGTGCAACATGTCCCTCCTTCATTGCTTTACACCATAACATCTCCTTGGCCATTTTCCGCTTGGGGAATTGACATCATCGGCAAGATTACTCTAGCCAGAACAGGAGGTCACTGTTTCATCCTAGTAGCAATCGATTACTTCACCAAGTGGGTAGAAGCGGCTTCCTACACCAGTCTTACAGCCAAAAACGTGGCAAAATTCATACAAACCAATATCATCTGTCGATACGGTTGCCCACATGAGATCATCAGTGACAATGGATCACATTTCCAAGGTGAGACTGAGCAATTGCTAGCCAAGTACAAAATCAAGCATCACCACTCCTCGCTGTATAGATCTCAAACTAATGGCGCGGTAGAGGCGGCAAACAAAAACGCTGTCACAATTCTCAAGAAAATGATTGACAACTATCGATATTGGCCAAGCAAGATACCCTTTGCTTTATGGGGATACCGTACATCTGTTAGGACGCCCACTGGGGTCACCCCTTTCTATTTGACCTACGGCATGGAAGCTGTACAACCAGTCGAGCTAGAAATACCATCCTTGCGTATTTTACTCGAAAGTCAAATCCCAGAAGCTGATTGGAAGAGGGATAGATATGAAGAACTCATCCTCCTGAATGAACGAAGATTGCGTGCATTACATAATGTGTAAACATATCAGGGACGTATCAAACGAGCCTTCAACAAAAGGGTTAAGCCAAGGAACATCAAAGAAGGAGACTTGGTCCGCAAATCAATTAGAGCTCTTTTACCTGTCGATCCACGAGGAAAATTCAAACCCAATTGGGCCGGGCCATTTCTAGTCAAGTCCATACTTCCAGGGGGTGTGGTTAGGATCACAGACTTAGATGGGAACGAATTTGCCAACCCGACAAACCTCGACCAACTGAAACGTTACTATGCCTAGAATAGGAGCAAAAACAGGAGCAAAAACGCGCCTCGCGTAACCTCACGTGTCGCTCTTGTGGCACGAAATAAACGGCCGCTGGCCAAGCTAAATTAAGCTAATGTCATCTTGCTCTTGCATTTTGACAATTTGTCATCCTCATATCATCAAATAAACTGACATGCATTTTAGGAGTAAGTGAAAGCTCATGCTTATTTTCTAAAGTTCATTACAAGCCCTTGCTTAGAACAATTATTCTTTTACATTTACTTGAACTACGCGCAAGGGTTTGATTTCATTTTTTAAATGAATACGTAGGCAATCCTTCACAAGATACAACCCATTAATTATTTTAAATGTAAATAGAAGGACATTTGAAGATGCATTTGGAATTCGACAAGAATAATGATAGAAAATCGTAACGGTTTCATAACCAATCAACCTCTTTTATTTCATTTCTTTCAATAATAATACGCTACATAATAATAAAAAAAATCAAAAAATAAAAATAGGCTAGGATTCTAAAAACTCCACCTTCTTATTACAATAATAATAATAAATAATAATAAAAGACTTAGGCTATTTTTCCATTTTCCCTTTGCCTTTGTCATTTTTATCATATTTCTTGTCTCGACCTCGAGCCGGACGCTCTTGCGACACTTCGGACCTAATCACCAACGGTCTCTCTCGTGGTCTAGCCTTGCCATTCTTGTCAACCACCATCTCGACGGCACCAGAAGTCTTCAGTTTCTTCAAAGGATGAACAACTCGAAACCCGGCTTCTTCCTCTCCTTCAGTCAGGTGCTTCTCTTTCTCCTTTTCTACATCACGAACCTTGTAGTCAACAGGTTCGCGTTTCCTCAATCTCTCGCGCTCCTCCGGAGTAGTAGCTTTGCTCCACCGCATATAGGAATCCGACACCTATAGAGCACTAACAGAAGAGTTCAAGAACCATATATTCCTTTGAGCCCATTTGATGGCCCATTCTCTTCGACTCTCAGTAGTAAGCGCCGCGGCAGTCTGCGGGACAGTGTCAAACTTCGGAATCGTCTGTTTCAATCCCACCTGCCTCATCAACCTCTCCGGGAAGATGCATATCATAAACTCCAAGCCAGGAATGCGCACAGACCGGGTAGGATCCAAGGATGATACTCCAGTGACAGATTTAAGATGCCACCATGGTACGATCCATCTAATCAAGGGACCATCGTCACTCTTCAATTTGTTTTCCCAATAGTTGCAGACTCTAGTGAAGTCCACCATGTAGAGCCTGTTCCTCATCGCGATTGAGCGAGCATGATAAGCAGGAACAATAATTGGGGGCTCGATCAATCGAAGACGCTCCATAAGCCAGACCTACCAAAAGCAGGTATTAGAAACGAACAAAAAAAAAGAACAAAAAAAAAAAACGAAAAGCATTAGAAAAAAAAAAAAAGAGTTCTTTACCTGCAAAATAATGGGACTTCCCAGATAAGAAAGGTGACGGTTGGCTTTCCTGTTATCTAACCACAACAGGATCTCTCCTAGACACAAGCAAACTGGGCTCTTGCGCAGTTCCATTTGCTCAATCAGGCTCAAATAACGAGGATCACCTCTCAAATCCTCATCAACATGCCCTTGAAGAACATATACATATAGTAGGCAAAACCCGAATACCCTTCGCCTGGCAACATAAGAGATAGTGGGATCTGCCCTATTGATGAATCGATCAATGAAGTCCAACGTTCGCACTCCCTTTGAGGTCCCAAGACGGTCCACCTTAGCTCTTGTCAACCCAAGCAAATCCCTAAACTTGTTCTTATATCCTTGAGAAGTAGAGGGAATAGCAGTAAAATGTTCCGGGTCCCAACCACCAATCGCAGCAATTTCTTCGGGAAATGGGCAAATGTTGCCTCCAGGGAAGGCAAATGTTGCCTCGTGAAAATTCGGGTCCCAATAATCCAGACAAGCATCTAGGAATGGTTTGACCACATTGATCAACATTAAGCTCTAAAGTGATTCAAAATTATAAGCACTCATGTCGTGTTTCTCCACATTGGAGAACTAATTTGTCCATTCTTTTAGATAAATTTCGAGAGTATTCATGATGTATACTTATTTTGAGAGCTTTATGTAATAAGACGAAGGAAAGACGGAAGAATTATGTGAATAGAACCTCCCTCGACGTCTCTATTTATATTAAAAGCTGTTTCCTAAAATCCGTCAGGACGGAAACACTGGGGAACAGGCGCAACACTTGTTGCGCCTCTTTAAAGGGACGCAGCTCTTGCTGCGCCTCTTCCTCAACCTTCCTTCTGTGTTTTTTCCGCGTTGGATCTTTCCTAATTCGTCAAATAATAATTTCCTATTCATACGGGTTATTATTTTGGTAAATCCGTCAAATTGCCATGTTTTGTGTTTCCTAATTCCACGGGCACGCATTTCGAGGTAATATCGACATTTTCGTCATCTTAGCACGCTTATCCATTTCTTTTTTTATTTTCTTTTGGGGAATCATTTCACCAATTTAATTTATTCATTTTCAAACTTATCCATTTCTTTTTTTAATTTTCTTTTGGGGAATCATTTTACCAATTTAATTTATTCGTTTTCAAACTTATACATTTCTTTTTAATTTTCTTTTCGGGGAATCATTTCACTCCCGTTCCACATTACATTTCAAACTTATATGTTTCTATTTTTTCCTTTTTTTAGGGGGTAGCCCTCCCTACCGTCCGCTCATTTTCGGCAATTCGTTATTTTGCGCTAATTTAGGCCATGTGTACAAATGTATGTTCTATGTGATTTCTGTGTAAATTTCGGCAGCATGACTGCATAAACCGTCATCTACCAAACCTGTTCAAAAATAACCTGCAGGTACAAAGCAACCCAACAACAAAGGCACTCAGGCCATCATATATACAACCAAGAGGGGATATGTACACCAAACTGGGGGCTCAAGCCCCAAAGCAAAGTCCGAATGTCCAAAATGTAGGTCCTAAAAATGTACAAAATGTGCAAAATACAGCCGAAAACAAAAGAACAACAAGCAAACTACTGCTGGCCGCCGCCAAGCTCAGCAACTCTCATCTCGAGAGCAGCAACCTCGGCGTCACGGACCTCGAGCTCCCTCAGCAGGCAAGTTGTCTCCTCCCGGGACTGGGCAAGCTCTCGCTCCAGCTCACGCTCCCTCTGCAAACGAAAAGAATTGGCTTATATCAATCATTTCAAACATAAAGAAAGTAGGAAAATTCGAAAAATGAAGTAAACAGAAGGTTCATACCTGACATCCTCGGCCGCCAGCAAGTGCCTCGACAGCAGTAGCCCACAGCCGGTTGGCTACCCTCTACAAAGCCACGAACCGGGATGGCGCAACCTGCATTTCGAAAGCAGAGATTCTTAAACGATTGGACAAAATCAAGCAAATGTGTTCTTACACAAAATTATACAAGTTAGGAGACTCACCCTCCGAATTAGATGCTGCCACTCGTCCAGACCAGCATCTCTCACCGCCGCATCAAAGTCGCGCAGCTCGGAGATCGTCGTCATCCCCGTCGCGTCGGTGTACTCAAGGGTCTCGGGGTACTCTGGGGCCTCGATGCCCGCTGCCTCGACCTCCTACAAAGTCAAATGATTTGCATTAACCAATGTTCATTCATCGTGTTCTCAAAATGATCAAAAGTAAGAGTAAAACACTTACCACGACCGGCCAGTACGTCAGCCTCCCGTAGAGTAACGCCGAGTAGTCCTCACCAGGAAGAAAGAGGGCGTCACCACCAACGCCTGCCAAGTCAGACTCCCTCTCGGCCTCAGAAAGCTCCCTAAACATCGTTCGAGGAGGATCGATTGGAACCGTCAAGACATCTCAAGAACACTGACGAGCCAAACGCTCGCCCAAGTGCCACACAGGACCCATCGACGTCCTAAGCAGCAACCGGCTCGAGCTCCTAGGTCGAAGGACCTCAGCCACAAAGGGAGGAGCGCCAGCGTAGTCCATCCAAGGCCTGGGCACCCACTAAGAAAAGCAAACGGGTCATTCTTATGATCAGTTCTAAAAAGTAAAGAAGAAAGACAAACAACGCAAGGTGAAATACTCACGCCGTCCAACTGAAGAGTGTTCACCTCCCGTCGATAGACGTCGTGAAAGGAACGCCGACTCCTCGTATGGTACATTACCCAATCCCTCACAACGGGATAGGCCCTCTCCACCGGCTCCGTCCTCTTGGGCGCGAGGCCCGGAAAGTAGGAGTACACCCACGCCTGTAAAACAAGATAATCAATAACGATCTTTCGTGATTTGATAAGAAAAGGAAATGATCTTTCATGAAATGAAATGGAGGTTCATACCTCTAACAACAGCCTAGGGCCAACAGCGGCAGGAGAAGTCCCCTTCTCCATCAACTCCAGACGAACCATGGCCCTCAGAAAGTGAATGAGGACCGCAAAACCAGCAGTGACCCACTCCCAACGGCCTAGGTCGCTCAGGTCTGAAAGAAAGGGAAGGAGCTTCGTCGATAGCCTCTCTCCCTTGTCTCCAAGGAAGATCGAAGACAGGAACCACCAGAGCCACAAACGGACTCTCTACTCTACAGTACAGGGAGGAGGAGCCGTCTCCCTCCCCTCGATCACCACCGACGTTGGGCTCTTCCTCGCAAAATAGTCCCGGACATAGGAACTAGGCACCAACTCGGGCACCGCAGCAGCCTTCGGCATCAAGTTCCAGCCGATCAATCTCCTAGCCTCAGCCGAGTCTACCCTCATGGCTGTCTCCGGCCACTCCACCACCTCAGTCCCACACGGCAAACCAGAAATCATACCGTATTCCTCCAACGTGACCTCCACCTTGCCAAAAGGCATGTGAAATGTGGAGGTCGTGTCCCAAAACCGGTCCAAGAAAGCTCGGACCAGGCTGAGGTTAGCCTGAAGCTTCCTCCTCGTGATATCCCTCCAAGCCTGCACCAAAGCACCGAATACTCCCCGCTCGATAATGGCTCGCTCCTCAGCCGACAGCCTCTCGTAGCACCTCATCACCGTCGTGTAGCCCGAGAACGATCTAATATTCCCGACCTTCTATTTGGATTCGAAATAAAAGCTATCTTTAGCTTGAATGAAGAAGAAAAGGAATAACAAAAAGAAATGAAAGAAGATGAATAAAGAGCGATGAATTCGATTTACCAAACTCTTCACCGTCCAATAGGACAGGTGACCCTCTGCAGCCCAAAGTAGATGCATATTGTCCCAAGTCTCAGCCCACGCAAGTGCTCCCCTCAGCTGGCTGCCACCCCGTCCAATGTTGGCCCGTCTCGGGGCCTCCTCCTCCTTAAGAACCTCCTCCTCAAGGACCTCATCCTCAGCAGCCGTCACTGCGGCAGTAAAAGCCTGCTCTAACGCCTCATCAAGTGAACGAGAAGGGTTAATAGCGGTATCCACGTCCATGGGAGCTCTCCCTGACGTAGAAGCCTCATCACCTGCAAAATTAAAGTGAATTTAGGCCGCGTCAAATGACGACAAGCCTTAATTAGGGGATTTTCGAGTTTTCGGGGCTCCGAAATCGCTCTTTTCCCGCCAACTTTGGCCATTTTCCCACAAACCCGTACACTCATGTGGTAATTTGGGTCAAGTCAAGCCTAAGTTGAAGCCTATTCATGGGTTCGAGTCGGAATTTCGACAGCATTTCGTTATAACGGCGATTATACCCTAGGAAAGTGTCCTGAAAAAGCCGTCACAAATCAAAATTCCGAGATTATAGGAATTTTACCCATCATACAAGGATTCCAGATTTCAAGTTTCGTCACAAATGGGTAATCCTAAGGCTATTTTCGAAGCGATTTACGGTTTAGCTGTGAGACCGTCTCAATTTCACTCAATTGCTCAAAACTCAACGAAAATTCGAAACAAATACATGTTTATGATCCTTATACTACCAATTAGCCATTTACAAAGTCAATTTTGCAAGGCAAAATCATTTGGGGGAAAAGCGTCAAATTTTCGACATAATTAGGGTTGAAAACCCTTATTTTGTCGGTCCAATTTGATCAATTATGGAAGATTAATGTACAAATAATACACATACCTCGATTAGTCAAAGGCGAGTTTTTGATCAAATTTTGACGAGAAATGATTAGAATTTGAGAGAGAAATTATAGAATTTGTGTTTTGAAATTATGAAACAAAACCCCTGTTTCATCGGTTTTTTACTCAGGAATGCCACGTTCAGGAAAGGACGCAGCAGGTGTTGCGCCTCTTCCAAGGGACGCAGCTCTTGCTGCGCCTCTTCCTCAGTTTCCCTCCATATGAATTTTCGAAGATTCGTTATAAGTTCGTTATTTTGTGGGCCCATCTTTGGTGCGCCTCTTCCTCGATGTCATATCGCATATTTGGTCCGTTTGACATTTATTCTTCGCCCGGACACATATTTCCAAGCCAACTGCAAACTGTCGCCATATTTTTACCAAGACCTTGCTTGTCACAACGAGCGATTCTTCTTTGACAGGTGTTTCGACACGCCTATATTATGTTCCCTCAGCGAGAGTTCCGGACAGACAATCCCTCTCGAGACATAGAGATCAGTTCCTGATTATGTTCCCCCAGCGAGAGTTCGCGGACAGGAAATCGTCTCTCTTGAGACATGGAGATCAACATCGACCCCAAGCTCTTCCGAAGTTTGTTTAACGCCGACCCAAGCAGATTTCTCCCAGCAGTTCCTGACCACGTCCTGCTGCCTCCTCCCAATATCGCGTTTTGTTTCCCCTGGAGTTTCAAGGAATTTCAGGTATGGTCTCTTCTTATGGCTGGCGTGCCTCCTTATTTAGTCTAATGGACTTTAAATGACCCTCCCCGATAGTCGATAGACTCTAAAATGTTCCCGACGACAGGTCCCTGGCTCAGACCCTTTGAGCCGCCTCGCGTCGCCATAGTCGTCAGGTTGTAATCTTCGATTGACATGATAGCTATACTTTGACTTTCGCCTTGTCCAAGCCTCAGTCAAAGTGGGGGCTTTGTAGATACCTCATTTCTGCACCTCCCGCAAACCACCCGGTGATGATTGGGCCGCATGTTTGGTATACGAAACGATTTGTGATAGTTCGTAAGTTTATCGTCAAGTGATCGCTTAAACACTTGTGTCTACCTCTTAATTGTCATCTATGTGCCGATACGGTCATTTTGGCAGTAATTAGAGTACATTTGGAGTCAGGGTCAAAAACCGTCTTCATTTTATAATAGCCGAATCATAATGTTCTGGAATGTTCCGGATATTTCTATTCCATATTTTCCAATCTTTTGATCTTTGGTAAAATATCTCCCGTAATATTCACACAAAATATTAAGGAAACGAGATTAATCCGCTATTCCATAACAGAAACGCGGAAATCTTTCTTCCGCAGGAGGAAACCACTGAGGAAAGGACGCAGCAAGTGCTGCGCCTCTTCTAAGGGACGCAGTGCCTGATGCGCCTCTTCCTCAGTCCTTTTCTGCGTATTTTCCGTATCTTTTCGAGATTAACTTCCAAAGTTTCTCCGAAAACCCTATTTCCTCCGTGTGATATGTATAAATAGAGACCTTTGGTCCTCATATTTCTCACGCGAGTGTCCGCCCTTCTCTTCTCCATTTGCATTCTAGACCACATTCTTAATTTTTGGCGTCTACGTGCTTGAACATTCGACCACGTAAGCTCGGATCTTTCTGAGTACCAGCCTCGTTTTGCATGACCGACCAATTTGACCAACTCCACATCAATCAACTTTAATCAATCTATTTATTTCCTCCTAGAGGGCACTTTCGTCTACATTCGAGTCGAGCATCACTAAACGTTAACTTAGTTCATCTCGTTTCGTCAAACATGTAAGTCTGAGGCTGTAAATCCTTATTTTATTATTGTTATTTATTTTTGTAATCAATAATGTAAGATTTATGTCGAAAGTATTCTTAAAACCGATTTGTAAAACCTTGTTTAAAAACCCTTTTTACGGATTATCAGAAGACAACCGTCGAGAAAGGACGCAAGAATCGCTGCGCCTCTTGAAGGGACAAGACTGCTGCGCCTCTTCATGAGGCTGCCGCAGTTCCTGCTTCCTTTCTTCTTCCTTCGTCTTTTGATAATTCGATTGTTTTGTTTCGTTTTCAATTGTTCATATTTCTTTTAACATAACAATTTAAGTATGATAATTTAAACCTGTAATTCATTGTTAATTAATTCATCTTTCAAAATCCCGACTTAAATCCCTTATAATCCATATTTGCGGGTTTTCGTCATTAAAATCAATTCGGGTTTTAGAGATTCGATTTACCCATATTGAATTTCTGGAATTCATCTTTGATATACTTATATATGTTATTTAGCGTCAACATCATTAGTTCATCATTAATAATATGTTTAGTCTATTTAATTTGATTAGTTTGTTAATTTGTAATTAATAATCTTATAAACCTTGCATATATTCGTTCTAATTAGTTTCATTCATGTTTTATCGTTTTTCTGAGCTCGTTCACATGTAAATAATACGCTAATCACTTTCATCCGAGTCAAATATCATTAATCGACCATTAAATTCACCAATGAATATTAACGAGATGCGGTTCCGGCTTCACAGCCAGAACTCAACCCAGGAACACACGTAGCGACTGCTGCGCCTCTTCCAAAGGACGCAGCTCTGCTGCGCCTGTTCCCGATTGATTTCTGTCCTTGAACTCCCGTTTCTACTTTGACTTAGTTATTAATTACGTATTTAATTAACTATTAATCGTATTATCATCCATAATCTGTACGTTTATTCATTTATTCTTTCTTTTCTAAAATCATCCATTTTAAATGTATTTTCAACATAAATCATTAAATCCGATGTAATTATTGTAATTTTCTTTGTTGTATTATTATTGTATTTCTTTTATTGTATTGATTGTATACTCTCACATGCAATTAACTTAAATCTATACATTGACATTAATTGTATGTTAAATTACTTGTTCACCGACTTAGTTAATTCTCACATGCTAGGATTAATTTATTGGATGTTGCATTGCATGCATATAAATCAACAATATATCGAGTATAGACAATTTTCCCTAATCATTAGTAGAGGCCGCTATCGAGGCGGGCGGGATTAGGTGTTCGATCAAAAGATCTTCCTAATATGTAGCCTCACCCCTTAGTCCAGATCTCTGTGAACATCCTTGTTCATCGGCATCCACGAGAATCATTCTAGACATAGAATGCCAAGGGTAACGAGTGCTTAGTGTTCATGTCATTACTTTGTGTCTTGACATGACACGAGGTATTTGAACGGTTTCCAATTTTCCACAATAAATTGGTGGCGACTCCACAAATACAAACAAACAAAGAGGAAAATCTTGCTTCGCTTTTCGCCCTCGTGGGCCCGCGTCCACACATACTCAACCATTCATTCCCTTTCCCATTCTTCCACTTCCACTGCTGTCATAACTCTTCTAGAACGACAATCCTTCCCGAAATGACCATAGCTATGACACTGGAAACATTTAATCCTGTTTTCATTTGGGTTTAGGTTCGACTTTTGGTTCAGGACTCCCTTTCCTTTATCAGCGGTGGGTTGGGTTGCTGGTTTGGGTGTATCATTAATCCTAACACCACTATATGGTTTATACACAGGCTTAGCAGCAGGTTTAGACCCTATGAGTTTGGTCTTCCCCATTTTCACAACTCTTATTGACAGGTAAACAACAACATCATAAGACCATAAGGGTTACATCCTAATCTTTGTAGCAATTCAATGTTTTTATCCAGGCCCTAAAGAATCCTAGAAATCCTTTGCTCATGCTTTTCATTAATCTCACACGACAAAGTTAACCGTTCAAACCCCCTCAAATAGAGTAATACTACGATTTTCCTAAGTCTGTCACTCGGGAGAATATGGCTTACTTGGTCGAGTAAGTGTGTCGTGTGTTTCTGGGCAGACTACTGTCCAGGAATACTCGGACGAGTATGGGAATTCTCGACCGAGTAGAGGATACTCGGCCGATTATACTCTATACTCGACCGAGTATCCGGTCTGACGGGGTTATTTTCGCGGTTTGATTTATAGAGGATTATAGTTATATAAACATGGATTTCAGTTCTTAATCATTTTTAACAAAACCTAAACTTGCCATATAACTCTAATCACCTCCAAATCTCTCTCTCAAGTTCGTGGATCTTTCGTGAGTCTTGTTCATCCTTCCTTGCGTCGATTGTTTCGGTAAGCCTCTAGTTCTATGAGCTTTATCAATTTGCCTTCTAGGGTTTTGCCCTAGTTTATGATTTGGGGAAAGAGGATTTTGGCATGTTGTAGTTGGAAATTGTATGATTATTGTTAGGTGGAGATTTCGTAGAGGAGTTGTTTTAGCCTGCTTGATTGTATCGTGTCAGATTGTGCTAAGGTAGGGTTTCCCTACTCGGTTTACTGTTAATTGATTTAAGATAAGTATTGTGATTGTTGTAGGATTGATATTGTGATTATCTTCTATTGTTGGATTGGAGTTTAATGTTGGTGTTGAGATGGTTGATGATGTTGTTCGCAAGGTGCATCCTCGGCTGAGTGGAGTCACTTGCGGGAGTGGCTTCACGCCCTAGTTTCGCCTTCTGTGGAACCCGCAACAGGAGGGGATATGCACATTAATGAACAGAGTTATCGCTCGTTAATGAGCGGGGCATATGTGGGTATGGCTGCGGTACTGCACTAATAGGGCTACACACTTTAGTGTGTAGTTAGTTACGAGATGTGTTTGGGAATTGGAGGTGGATTGTGAACAACTGTTTATCTTTATCGTACTTGTTTTATTTTGATTATGCAGTGAACTGACCCCATTGTTGTTTTGTAAAATCTGTGGTGATCCATTTGGGGATGGTGAGAAGATTGTGATA
This sequence comes from Silene latifolia, assembly GCF_048544455.1. Classification (NCBI taxonomy): domain Eukaryota; kingdom Viridiplantae; phylum Streptophyta; class Magnoliopsida; order Caryophyllales; family Caryophyllaceae; genus Silene; species Silene latifolia. The sequence continues at coordinate 153,544,429 of NC_133536.1, read as the reverse complement.
GGTGATGAAGGTCTTTAGCTTTGGGGACGAGATGGGAGTCATCACTTCGAGTCTAGCTTCCGTTGTCACGAGATTAGCTATTTAGATTCAGTTATTTTGAGTACTAGTAAACTTTTATTTTGGATTTGGTTTTGGACCTGTAATCGTTAACTTTAACTTTATACTTAATTAAATGTTTTGAAATGGTAACTTTGATTTACTAGCCTCGGGAAACCGAGATGGTAGCAGACTCCTAGCTAGGGTGGTCTTGGTAAGGCACCTTGGTAAGTGAGGGTATTAGAAAGTGGTATCAGAGCGACGATTCTGGAACCTAAAACCAATGAACCTAATGAGCATAGGGAGTCTAAATAAAATGAACCCGGGGAGAGTTGTTTGGAGCTACCGCAAAGGCTTGGGAGACGTCCCAAAGTCGCATTGAGGCCCTTACAACTTGACCCGGTCGCGACGGGGTGTCAAGGGATCATTATCTGTTGTATGCTTTTAAGTATAAGTTGGATGACGTATATTTTGAGTTGAATGGAAGTGATTGGAGTATATGTAATGTGATGTGGGGTATGTGTATATGATCATGATGATGTTAATGTTTGGTTTGTTGGCAGCAGCATGTGATTAAGGCCATGCGTCTATATATATGAATGTTGTGTTTAATTCACATATGGGTATGATAAAATTTCACCTATGTACTGGTTTTTAGAAGTATTGAGTTGCTATTGTTTGCCTTATTCATGTTTAAGTTGTTTTGTTAAGGAAAATTGATTTGTATGAAGACCAATTATAGAAGGGCTGTCTTAAAACTGTCATAAGTCAAGTTCTAGAGATGATATTGTTGTAAATAAAATTGGAGGTGATAGCTTGTCCTATTATAATTCTAAGGATAGGTCACACGCCCAAAATGACCAAGTAACGAGTGAGATATGACTGTTTTATGAAAACTGGACGTTGTTGAGAACTGTGCCGGTACTCGACCGAGTAGGCTATACTCGGCCGAGTATCTTTCATACTTGACCGAGTAACCCATATTCGGCCGAGTAATATTTTCATGATAATTTTGTTCAGGTTCTGGAGTCGTGAAGTCAGCCTAGTAGTCTCATTACTGGACCGAGTGTTCTGCACTCGGCCGAGTACGTCATACACTCGACCGAGTATCTCTTTGGGCGGTTTTTTTAAATCGGCGGCTATGTTATAACATATCTTTTGAGTAGTAGGTTATGTGCACACGTATGTTTTTGGTCTTAAAGCATTATTTTATATATGTGACGGTCTTGATACGTAAGTTACCAGATGTTATAATGTGAAGATTGCCGGCTTATGAGGGATATGTATTGGGTAGGAAGGACATGAGTTATAAGTGGTTGTGAGGGATAGTGGAAAAGAAAAGGGAAGATTGATGAGCTTATCGAGGAAGAGAGCGTGTTTTGCGAGATGTGGTGAGTGATATAGCCGCGTGTTGAATAATATAAAATTAACTGCATATAGGCAAGGAGGATGTAAGGGTAAAGAAACGTGAGAATGCAAAGATTGAGATGAGGGATGCTAATAGTGACAAATTGGGATGTGTAAGGATTTATGGAGGGAGACGGTTAGGATTGTGTTGGTTTAGGATATATATGATGGAAGGTCGTTATAGAGGGATGGAAATGATTGGTGTATTATGAGATCGATTTATACCGCGATGTGTAGATAGTGGCCGAGTTTGGGAATTTGGATTATTAATAGGTGAGCCTAGTATGTAACTCCTTAGGCAAGTAACGGTATGAGGTGAATTTTTGGTTTTCTAGGGATACAAAAGGGAGATACAACTAATTGAAGAGTAACTATTAGTTGTGTAGACTTGATGGTGACATGTGTGAGTGAGTAGTATGATGGGAGAGGATCAGTGATAAGAAAGAATGAGAAGATATTGATATGAATTAATGGAATTTGAGTTGTGGAGCAACAACAAGATAACCGGATTACTAAAGAGTTAGGTAGAGGAAGGAAGGAGACGAATTATTAATCGGTATTATTGGATAGAAGTAAGCTGGGTGAACGTTAACCAAAGTTATGGGACATGAAAGTAAGGAATCATGGAAATGTACGATAACATCTTGAGAGGGTGTGATTTAATGATTATATAGGAGTCCAGGACGACATGTTAGCCGTGAGTTTCAAGGTATTAAGGGAGTAAGAAGCTGGTAGAGTGTTTGCACGATATGAGATTTTAGTGGAGAGTTAGGTGACAATACAATTAAAGATAAAATTGAAAAACAAATTGAGGTAAATTTTGTTGCTGGATTTGAGGTTCGTTATTTGGGATAATAACCAAAGAGAGGAAATGAATCGTTTTATTTAGAAGTGATAGTAAGAGCGTAGTTGCAGGAAAGATGGTGGTGTCATAGTGTTGTCACTAGTGGTTAAGGATGATGTTAAATAGGGAACTTAGCCATTCTAAAGAGGTTGATTTTGTGTAGGCCTGATTGGTATGTATGGTTGTGAGGGAGAATAAGATGTGGATATAGGAGGTGTTTGCTAGTAGTTGGGTACTTATGATATGGTTACGTTTGTCGGGTGGTGATCATTATGCGGATGGGAGGACATGTTATAAAAGGCATGTGAGTTAAGCTCGGGTGAGAGATATACATTATCAAGTGGTAACTTACATGATCAGGATTGGCTAGTTAGATTCGATTATGGGTCCATGATGTGTGTAAATGTTTGTGAGAGGTTCTGACCTCACGAGTAATGGTATAGTGTGATAGTTATGAGTCGTTATATGAGGGTTCCGCGTCATATGTTATACTTGTATGTGTATGTATGATATCTACAAGTGATAGTGTGAGGTTCCGGCCTCATGAGTAATAGTATGTGTTTTAGCAGGATTTTCCTGGAGGGATCAGGCTTAGTTATATAGTGATCAGGGTATCTAGTTCTATAAGATTAGAATGGTATGAATAAATGACAAAGAAAGAAATGAGTATAAAGAATAACGTTTTTATTGTTTTGATATACCGGGCACAATGTTGAAAGAATATTCAAAATAAAAAAGATAAAGTATAGATAAAAATTAAGCAATAATGAATGACTTTACAATTGTTGGAAATCTCCTATTTATATTTTTCTCCCCCCTAACGTTTATATTGAGCAACGTTTATAATCAGCAACCTCTTCCCCAAATTGTAGGAACTGTCACCGGAATAATAGGGCATGCTTCCTATTAGCTTGCTTGACCTGTTCTCAACTCAACCAATCCTTAGCCTTTTCCTTTCTTTCCGTCCAGATTCATGGATTATATAGTTCTAGGTTTGGACTTGGTCTTCCTTGAGAATAGGGCACGATTATTTAGCTTATACAATCGTATTTCTTGTTTATCTTGCCTAATCCAGGCTATGTTCAGGAGTCCGCCAAGCTATGATATACTGATTATCAGGCTTCTCTTCCAGGATTTAGTAGTCTTCTTGCCATAATATTCTTCACCGGCCGGATAGTAGTTAGTCTTGTCCGTCTGTGTCTCAACCATTCAGCTTCATTGAGTCGGACCAGGTTATGGTCAGGCCAGGTTAAACTGGGCCTAACAATTGCCCCTTGACATTTTACCCGTGCTGGGTCAGGCCAGGGGTGAAATGTCAATTTTTACCGGTTTAAACAATAAAGAGACTTACACTTAATTAATGACTCTTAGACTCCTAGTTACCGTTGAACACTATAACGGCTAGGTGATGTCATGCTGAGTGTTTTACAATCCCTAGGGTTTTCACACCGTTATAGGTTTTTCTATAAATTCGGTATTTAGGGCAAGATTATCTTGCACCAAATTTCCTCCACTTTCTTTGCTAAATATTCTTCTAAAATTCTTCTGGAATTCTTCCATATTTCTCAGTAATCCTATTCTGTATTTTCTCAACAATTTCTATAATAAATCAAACACTTAAGAACATGGGAGCAAAGAAACGCCCTACATCCCAGAAAGCTGCTGCTGCCGAGCCTCGAACTCGTAAATGTCCGGGAAGAAGAAGTGATGGAGATTGATCCTCCTTTCGCTTTCATTTGTTGCTTTTAAGTACCAGGATTCTGTTTTCACCGCCCTTCAATCTTTGGATCCTTACTTTCTGAAGAGAACTTGTTGAAAACAAATTATGACAAGATATTAAGGGAGAAGAAAATAATTCTGAATCGACCGAGGTATGGATTCTCGAGTCTTGTCCGATTAGGGCTAACGGGTATCACCTGGTTGGTTGTATTTTTGAATGGGCATTCAAAGCAGGCTGTAAGTTACCTTTTACTCCCTTAATGATTGACACCATCCGTGCTATGGAAGTGTCACCTTTTCAAATTATGCCGATGGTTTGGAAACTTGTTCATTCCATAGAAAATTTATGTGCTAAACACAATCTTGTGATTACTCTTAATGATATTAAGGCATTATATCATTTTAAAAATCCTTCTGTTGGTCGTTTTAATTTGAGAATTAAGTCAAAGATGACTCCATTAATTACTAACCTGGATTCTGGAGACGACAAGAGTTGGGCAAAGACTTTCTGTTTATCCGGATCGAGACTCGGGATCAGGCTTTGATTACTCGAGATATCCTCCTTTGGAGAGTGGTAGGTTTCTGTATTCTTATTTTGCAGTTATATTGAGTGAGAGTGAGGTATATAAATCTTACCTGTATATTTTGTTTCTGTAATGTTTGTAGCTCCTGATTGGAATCACGATCCTCTGGATGAAGAGGCTATTGCAAGGATAGATGCTTTCCTTGCCATTCCTGAGGAAGAGAGGACCTGGCCAGCCTGCTTGGGCAGGGAATTGTTGCCCCGGTATATGAAGACCAAGCTGACTGGGGTCAGAGTACCCAAAGGCAAGCCTAGTTCTACTGCTCTTTCTTTCTGTACGTCTTCTCGCATGCTTTTATTTTGCCGTTGTCTTCTTGTCGCTTTTTGGTTTGATATTTACGTATATTTTTTATGTATCCAGTGTTTAGGTCTTTGCTAGGTGGCTAGCTTTTCTCGCCAAGGATTTGAAGGTGGGGTGGCTAGGATTGCTTTGAGCAGTCCAAGAGCCAGGAAACTAGTGGGAGTGACAAGACTTTGGATATCCCGATTTCGATGTCCGGCCTCCTCAAGATCCGCCCAGGATAGTGTCACCAGAGATCGTCCAGGCTCAAAAAAGGAAGAGAGAGGATGATATTCTGGAAGAGGAGGAAGGAGGGAAACAGCCCTATCCGGCTCGCCCCGCTCGGGAGTATAAGGCGGTGCTGCTAGGATTGATGACATGGATGATGCCGGGCTCGGATAGATGAGTTTTTCGCAAGGATGAGCGACCAACTGTTGTCCGCTAGTACTCTTGATTCGTCTACCAGGGTGGTTTCTATTCTGACTCTTCTTGTAACAAGGGGCTCTTGAACTCGCTTCTCGAGGCTAGAGAGGTTAGTTGTATCTGGATTTTATAGTTTATATGCTTTTTGTTTTACCTTGTATTTGCCTAATTGATTTTGTATGTACGCAGGGGTTGGATCTTTGGTGGCAAGCTCGCTTGTCGGCTTAGGGATGCCAGGCCAAGGTTACCAGCTTGGAGGAAAAGCTGGATAAGCTAAACCGTGACTGCACTCATCCGGGGGTAACGAAGTGGTGCTCCAATCTCGGTTGGCGGCGGCTAAGGAGTCAACTAGGGTCTGCTATAGTTTGTGAGGTGGCTGCAAAAATCGAGAAGGCTGTCAGGTGGAGTTGGAGGTCGAGAAGCGAGGCAATGCGGGATCAATTGAAAAAGAATGAAGAGCTTCTTCTTTGAAAAGGAGTTAGTGGAGGCGAGGTTGGTGATGCGGCTCTCAAGACTTCTTCGGAAAAGGTCGGGTTGATGCTATGAGGGACCCGAGAATCGACCGATCGGGCTGATTGGAATCCGGACCGAGATGAGACACTCCGGATGCTCGTATCCGATTTGGCCAATATGGGTCAAGAAGAAGAAGTGGATTCCCCTCCTTCCAAGGCAAAGTCCGGTGATCGGGAGATGGTGGATGGTTGTGAGTCGATTCATTGGCTCAAAAATAACTTAGTTTTTTCTTTTGGGTTTTGGTCTATCCAGGGGGAATGTCCCTGGAATGAATTTTTAGGGTTTTAAGGAATTTTTTGGCCCATCCAGGGGGAATGTCCCTGGGATGGATGGTTATTAGGTGGGACCAGTATTTTGGGTGAATAAATATTTGGTCTTTGTTTTGTTTCTTTTTGTGTTTTGATAAGGTATTGATGTTGGATATGTCTTGGATCCGCCGATTATTCGACCGATCGAGCCGATTTCGATTGGATCGGCGATTATCCGATGGAGTTCGAGCGATTATTCGATGGATCGGCGATTTAATGTGTTATGGGTGGGGTTGTTGCTATGCGGAGGGCTTATGACCCACCTATGTCATACAATTCAGAATAGATTTTCCAGGCTTGTATGTTGAGCTCGATATTTAAAGGCCTATTTTGCAACCGAATTTTGGGTATCGAGTTGGATATTTGGTGGGGTGGCCCCAATCTTTGAGATTTGTTTTAATTAAAATGCAATATGTAAAACAAGTGTTGAAGATTTCGCTAAATGAATATGAGAATATAAATAAGTGTTTGGACATATAAATTGAAGAAATCATATACGGCATTTATTCATGTAATTGCAAGTATCATACATGTAGGTTCCAGGCAAGAAGTATTTGAAGTAAAAAGTTATACCTGGATTGTGCGATATATTCTATATGTGAAATAGTTTTAAATGTGTAATATTCCAGGCTCTCGGGATCATTTCGCCGTCCAGGGTTTGTAGTCTATAAGCTCCCTGGCCAACAATTGAATCAATCAGATAGGGGCCTTCCCAGGTTGGGGCCAATTTGCCAGCATTCTTTTCTTTTGTGTTTTGGAAAACTTTCCTGAGAACGAGATCTCCTACCCTGAATACCCTGGCTTTGACAGTTTTGTTGTAGCTTCTCGCAACTCTTTCTTTGGTATTTCGCTAATCGATGCTTCTTTGCATCTCTTAGCTCCTCCGTTAAGTCCAGGCTATCCTCCATTAGAGGTATGTTGTTTGTTGTTGTGTTTAGGCTACACACGGGTGATGGAATGTCCACCTCACCGGAATTATCGCTTCACATCCATAGACCAGGGAATAGGGGTTTGGCCGGTGGATGTTTTAGGCGTGGTTTGTCAGCCCAAAGGACCGGGGGAGCTCTTCACCCATCTACCTTTTCTTCTTTCCAGCTTTTTCTTTATACAGCTGATCACCACTTTGTTACTGGATTCAGCTTGACCGTTGGCTTTTGGATATCCTGGCGTGGATGTTACCAGATTGATGTTCCATTGAGCACAGAAGGCTGCTGTTCTTTTTCCCACAAATTGTGTGCCATTGTCGCATACTATTTCAGAGGGGATGCCATATCTACATATGATATTATGTTTGATGAATGCTATGACATCTTTCTCCTTGACTTGCCTGTATGATTCACTTCTATCCATTTGGAGAAGTAATCAGTCAATGCTTGGATTAAAAACTTTTGTCCGGGTGCTTGAGGTAGTTTTCCTACTATATCCATGCCCCACTTCATAAACGGCCAGGGTGCGGATATGGAATGTAGTTCCTCAGATGGCTGATGGATATATGGTCCGTGAATCTGACAGGCTTTGCATTTAGAGCTGAAATCCAGGCAATCGGCTCTTAAGGTGGGCCAATAATATCCTGTTCTGAGTACTTTGCTTGCCAGGCTTCTTCCACCTTTGTGATTTCCACAATATCCTTCATGGATTTTCGATAATATCCGCTCGCTTCCGTGGTTCCAGGCATCCGAGGTAAGGTCCGACTGCGATTTCTTAAAAAGCACGTTGTCAATAATAGTATACGGCGACTTTTATTTTCGGTGCTCGGCATCTTGTTTATTTAAGGGTAGGATTCCTGTTGTAGTGATCATAGTAAGGTTTCGTCCAAGAGTTAGCAATGTAGATTGGGAAACTTTCATCTTGTTTGTTTATTGCAGGTTCTAATAAATGCACAATGGGTATTTTGTCAAAATCAAGGGGACTAAAGTTGGACCCTAGGCCGGCTAAGGCATCGGCCTGGGTATTTAAGTCCCTGGAAATTTTGTCAATATTAAAGTTTTTAAACTTTGATTTTAGCATTTGAACAACATCTAGATAAAGCATCATTTTGGGGTCTTTTAAGTATATATGCCATTTACCTGGTTGGAGACGAGAAGGGAATCAGTGCGTACCTTTAAATTTTGCACACCAAGATCAATACATACCTTTAATCCCATCGGGGCTTCATATTCTGCCTCATTGTTGGTGGCCTCAAATGCACAACTTATAGCCTGTACTATCTTATCCCCCTGTGGTGATTTTAGTACTACACCTAGGCTCGTGCCCCTTGTATTGGCCGCTCCATCGACAAATAGGGTCCATTCTAGGTCTGTTTGGTCGTTGGTCGGTTTATTTACTTCTTTTATTAGGTCGGGTTCTAGGGTTGGACTAAAATCAGCCACAAAGTCTGCTAGTGCTTGTGATTTAATTGTTGTCCTTGGTTCAAACGTTATATTGTATGTGCTTATTTGGGTGACCATTTGCACATTCGTCCAGGACAATTCTGGTCTCCTAAGTACGGACTTAATAGGAAGATTTGTTCTAACTATTATAGGGTGACTCTCAAAATATGGTCTTAATTTTGTGCAACTCATTATTAAAGCTAAAACATATTTTTCTAGTAATCCATACCCGATTTTCGCATCCAGTAGACTTTTACTTACATAGTAGACAGTCTTTGTTGTCCGTCTGCTTCTTTGACCAGGACTCGCACCGACAAAGAAGTTTCTGTGGATCGACAGGTATATCTTGTCGGGGTTCATCTTTGACTGGTTTTGCCAGTAAAGGGGGGGAGGATAGATATATTTTCAAGTCTTCAAAGGCAGCCTGATGATCAGGGGTCCATTGGAAGTCTTTGTTTTTCCTTAGCAGGTTATAAAACGATTTGCATCTTTCTGATGATCTTGAAATGAACCTGTTCAGGGCTGCTATCCTTTCGGTCGTTTTTTGTATATCTTTGACTGTCTTTGGTGGTTCTAGCTCCAGGATAGCTTTGATCCGCTCAGGGTGGCTTCTATTCCTCTCTTTGTCACCATGTAGCCCAAGAATTTTTCTTTGAGACTCAAGTGGCATTTTTGTGGGTTGAGCTTCATATTGAATTTTTCCAATATTTGAAAGGCTACTTCCAGGTCTTTGACATGGTCTTCTGCTTTTTTTGATTTGACTACCATGTCATCTATATAGACTTCCATGGTGTCTCCTATCTGATCTTTGAACATCATGTTGACTAGCCTTTGGTAGGTTGCACCTGCATTTTTTAATCCAAAGGGCATAGCAGTATAACAATATATACCTCTTTCAGTGATGAAAGTGTGCTTTTCCTGGTCTGCTGGATGCATTTTTATTTGATTGAATCCGCTGGAGGCATCCATGAATGTCAACATTTCGTGGCCTGCAGTGGCATCTACCATTGCATCGATGTGTGGTAGGGGAAATGGATCTTTTGGGCAGGCTTTGTTTAAGTCAGTGTAATCTACACAGACTCTCCATTTGCCATTTTTCTTTTGGACGACTACCACGTTTGCAAGCCGGTCGGGGTACATCACTTCCCGATCATTCCCATGTCCAGTAGCTTGTCAACTTCTTGGTTGATAATTTCGTGCCTTTCTGCAGCAAATTTTCTTCTCTTTTGCTGTACAGGCTTAAAGGATTTGTCAATGTTCAACTTATGAGTAATAACATCAGCATCTATACCAGTCATATCAAAATGTGACCAAGCAAAACAAGACATTTTAGTTTTAAGAAAGTGACGATTTGGTCCGATTGAGTCGGGTGCATCGACCCTACAAGTACTTTCTGTCGGGAATTGCGGGTCTAATATGACTTCTCCTGTTTCCATTTGTGTTTGTGCTATGTATTCTTCCCTGACAGGTGACTTTAATTGCTATGCAAGGGACTTACCTGACTTTGAGGGTTTCAAAGCCCGAGTGTAACATTCTGAGCAGTCCTTTGTTCTCCTCTCGATGGTGGTTATCCCCATTCTCGTTGGAATTTTCACGCATTGATGATATGTTGATGGGATTGCTTTGACATTGTGGATCCATGGTCTGCCCAGGATTACATTATACGAGGATAAGCAATCCATTACTCCAAATCTCTCATATGAAGCCACGCCCTCCACATAGGTAGGCAAGCTGATTTCTCCCAGGGTGTTTTTTGTTTCTCCGCTGAATCCAACCAGGACGCTGGATTTCTTTATGATCTTGCTTTCGTCTATCTTCATAGCTTTAAGGACGTCAAGCATCACCAGGTTGATTGAGCTTCCTCCATCTATCAGGATTCTTGATACTTTGGCTGTGCCGATTTGCATAGTGATTACCAGGCTATCATGGTGTAGACCTGATATTCCTTGCAGATCCGAGTCATCAAAGGTGATAGCAGGCAATGACACGGGCTTGGGAGGAGGTTGAAGTCTGGATTCCCTGGATATCCTCTTGGCTGCAGAGCTGGTCGGCCACAGATTTTCGATCCTCCATTTATGAATTTGACTTCATAGATGGGAGGAGGAGGAGGAGGGTCTCTCGCCGCTTCCCGGGTCTCTCTTATTTTGTTCTTCATCTTTATTCTTTGGTCTTTGGATTATATCTTTCAAGTAGCCTTTCTTTAGAAGATATGCCACTTGTTTCCTGAGCTGAATGCATTCTTCTGTGGTGTGTCCGATGTCCTGATGGAAGTCACACCATCTTGTTGGATCCTTCCTGGGATTGTCGGACTTCTTTGGCCATCGACCGCATCTCCCAGGTTTTCGAGCGTTTGATTAATCCTGCAGTATTAATAGAGAAGTTATATTCGGGAATAGTTGGAAGGCTAGAGAGGTTACCTTTATGTTCTTGTGCCATATTGACTTCGGATCGTTCGTGTCCGGAATATGGTGCGATCCGGGATTGCTTCCTTTCGGTAGGAGCTTTTCTGTTAGTATGTCCATAGCCCTGCTTTCCTCCGGATGAGTTCGTCCTGAAGTTGAGGTCTTCTTCTAATCTGACATGCTCTAAGGCGATGGATTGAACGGTGGCAAAGGTTGGACATGCTTTCTTGGTCAGATCCGCATAAATATCACCTGTCGAAAGCGGGACTCCTTGCTGAATGCTTCTCTTCTTTGTTTCTTCATCACATCTTGGAATGGCCACCTTTTCTTTGACAAATCTGGCCAGGAATTCCTTGAGAGATTCTTCGGAAGCTCGCTTTATCCTGAACAGGTTTCTTGGTCTCTTGGCCATATCTCTGCTACTTGCGAATTGTTGATTGAAGGCATTGATCAATTTCCGCAAAATTCTTGATGCCTCCATTTGGGAAGATTGATGAACCATTGTAATGTCGCCCCGATCGGGGTTGTGCCAAAGCCTTTGCACATACAGACTTGCTCGAGTTCACGGGTATTGAGGCACCAACATTTTTGCTTGAATATGGCAACATGATTTTGTGAATCGAAGTTCCATCATAGGTTCTCATGGATGGGACAAGTAAATTTCTTGGGTAGATCAATCTTTGCAATTTCATCTGCAAAGGGTGAATCCGCAAAGCTGTCAACTTCTACTTGACCCACGAGTCCGGTACTCAGGGTATATTTTCTATTTTGTTGTGGAGTTTTTGGATTTCTTGAAGCATAGCCATCATTATTGCGGCTTCAGTTTTGTTTGTCTCATCATTGGGAATAGTTGGAGTGCCGGATAATGTATCCTTCTCCGGGGTTCCAAAATTAGAGAAGTCTATGTTTTTGATGATGGATGAGAATGGGGTTCCTGGTTCAAATCTGGTCTTGGAGCCCGAAACCTGATTTTCCAATTTCTTCTTCAGTAGACTCGATTCCTTCACTGTTGATTTTGCTTCACCTGAGCCGCTTTCTCTTGGATTGTTTCCAATTCCTTGATTTTGGCCAGCAGCTTTTTTGCTAATTGTTGTTCAGCGGTGAGTTCCACCATTTTTGTGTGTGAATATTAATTGAGAGATAATAAGGAGAATTTTATTGGTTGAAGAACTAGATGCCCCACGGTGGGCGCCAATTGTTTTAGCAGGATTTTCCTGGAGGGATCCGGCTTAGTTATATAGTGATCAGGGTATCTAGTTCTATAAGATTAGAATGGTATGAATAAATGACAAAGAAAGAAATGAGTATAAAGAATAACGTTTTTATTGTTTTGATATACCGGGCACAATGTTGAAAGAATATTCAAAATAAAAAAGATAAAGTATAGATAAAAATTAAGCAATAATGAATGACTTTACAATTGTTGGAAATCTCCTATTTATATTTTTCTCCCCCCTAACGTTTATATTGAGCAACGTTTATAATCAGCAACCTCTTCCCCAAATTGTAGGAATCATCAGGAATAATAGGGCATGCTTCCTATTAGCTTGCTTGACCTGTTCTCAACTCAACCAATCCTTAGCCTTTTCCTTTCTTTCCGTCCAGATTCATGGATTATATAGTTCTAGGTTTGGACTTGGTCTTCCTTGAGAATAGGGCACGATTATTTAGCTTATACAATCGTATTTCTTGTTTATCTTGCCTAATCCAGGCTATGTTCAGGAGTCCGCCAAGCTATGATATACTGATTATCAGGCTTCTCTTCCAGGATTTAGTAGTCTTCTTGCCACAATATTCTTCACCAGCCAGATAGTAGTTAGTCTTGTCCGGTCTGTGTCTCAACCATTCAGCTTCATTGAGTCGGACCAGGTTATGGTCAGGCCAGGTTAAACTGGGCCTAACAGTATGGATGATATTCATAAGGTTATTATCTGTTATTCCATATAATATATTGCGTTGTGATCTAGTAAAGCGGTTTTAAGGAAGTCTTCTGGTCAAGGAATTTATATACTGAGTCAGTGTCTATGGGATTGTATAATTTGTGATGACTATCGACGTGGTTGTTATGCCTCGGGTTGCGATCCGGGCACGGTACTTCGTGTTGTGATACGAGTATTTTTGCGCTGCGGTGCGGCTGTTGGTGGCGGTGTTGCGATGTCGTTATCGGTTGTGGTGGAGTAGGTGGGATACTGATGAGACGAACTTTCGAAGGTATATATCAGTTATATAGATTGTTGTTTGTTTACTGCCGTTTCCTATCAGTGTCGGTTTGGGCATATAGATTGTTGTTTTGTTTATTAATGTTCCTTCCCAGTTTCGACTTGGGAGTGAGGATAGAGTATGATATGGAAGAAAGTATGTATGTTCCATTGTTGTCATGGTATAGTGATATTCTGTTAATGGGACACATGTGACACCCCCATACTCCAAGTGCCTTACCAGGACCACTTAAGGTATGAGAACGTCACCATTTCGATTACCCGAGGCAATGATATTCAAATAGACAATAACGAAACGTATTTAAATGATAATAAAGTTTAAGTGATATAAGCCAAACTCCAAAAACTGTTAAAAGGAAATACAAGGTTCTCAAAACTGTCAACTACTAAACAACTACAAAATGTTCGACACAGTGGAAGACTTCTAGAACTGCAACGTGATGACTCATCCCAGCTATCCCATGCACATCGTCTCATACCTGCTCAATAACTGCTCACCACCCCCAAATGGATCACCACAGTTTTTAAAACATTTAAACGGGGTCAGTACTGATTACATAAAACAAATGCCACAATGAAACAGAAACAAAAACAGTCCAAACAGCTCAAACAATCTCCAGTCTCCATCTCCAATATCCACCCAACTGACTACACACTAAATTGTGTAGCTCTGCCAGAGTACCCATCGCAACAAGTACTCCACGCCGCCAGTGGGGGATTGCAGCCGTACCCACCCAATTCCCCGCTCATCTCCATCAAGCGATAAGCCCAAGTTCATTAATGTGCACATCCCCTCTGTGACGGGTTCCACAGAAGGCGAATCAAGGGCGTGAAGCCACTCCCGCAGGTGTCTCCACTCAGCCAGGGACGCGCCCCGAATATCACAGACAGTTACACATCCAATCAACAATATACAACAAACAACCATCAAATTTAAACCAACAATATAATTAACCAACAATCACCATTACAAACACCATACATTATGTAGCCAATACTGAGTAGGGAAACCCTACCTGGAACAGTAATCACCAAGATCGTCACAATCAGCTAATCAACATCGTCCTTCACTGAAATTACTTCCTATCAAACATACAATCATACAATCACAATCTAACATCAACAATACTCCCCAAAACCCCCAAATTACCCAATTAGGGTTTCAACCAACTTTAACAAAACATTATAAATATTATATAAAAAGCTTACCCTCGACACAAGGATCACAACGGCGTAAAGAACAAGATGATCCGACACTGCTAGTCTTTGGGATTTGTTAACAATGCGAGGAACACACTTACGTAACTTCTTTTCTTCTGAAAAGGGGTTTTTAGAATGATAAAAGAGATTAATAAAGATGATGGAGGCTTTATATACTAATCCCGCATTATTAACAAAACCCGTCAAAATCACCCGTAAAACACACTTACTCGATCGAGTGCCCCTTACTCGATCGAGTGCCACACGTACTCGATCGAGTACCTATCAGGCAGACTACTGTTTTGCGTAAAAACATACTTACTCGACAGAGTAAGCCCCACTCGATAGAGTACCCATAGACATAGAAAACCGTAGTGTTACAATATAGTTGTGAGAAGTTGTTAGAATACTTTCGATCTTGTTTTGGATGAGGCATTGGTTAACATAGTTGTGGCAGGAGTTTTGTGGAATGTGTTTGCGATGAGCTGGAAGCAGTAAGTGGTTCGTAATCTTTATTGGGACAGCTAGTATAGGGTGTTGGGATCTAGTATTATGTTAAGTTATGGATGAGTTTTCCGGCAATAAACAGATGAATTTGAGGATCTAGTGTGAGTGTGTGTAACAATTGTGGATCGTGAGTTATGATTGTGGAGATAAGTGCATGTATAAATAAGAATGTCGTTTTGAGGTAATGGTTATGCTACAGTTTTGTTGTATAGGTTAGGTGGGGTACTGAATGAATTGAGGTATGAGAACAGCTAGAGTAAGAGAGCCTTGGATATATAAATGGATTTAGATAGGTGTTGAGACTATAGGCGGATATTGTTGACATGCGGTGGTGATGAATATAATGAGAATATATAGCTAAGGATCTAGTGTTAGTGACTTACGAGGATGTAACATTTATCTTAAGAGGAGTAGGATGCGACAAAGAGAGTTTGATGGTTGTACATGTTGTAGTATAATTGGAAGTTTGAGTGTTGGTGTAGAATAAGAATGGATTTGTGTGATGGTCGATTTTATCACAGGTAATGGCAGTGCTTGTAGGAGTATGACGTTTATGAGTGTGAGTAAACTTCGATAGTGTTAATGGATTGGGTGATGATGTTTATGTGTATGAGTAAACTTCGAGGACGAAGTTCATTTTCAAGGTGGTAGAATGTAACATTCCGTCTTGGTGTTAATCTTGTGTGGTGGATTGTCTTGGTATTGAGTTTGCTAGTGAGTGTTATGAAAGTAAGACAGAGTTGGCAACACTTATGTTGTGGGTATTCGATAGTATTATGGAGTTAGTATCGAGAGGCTATGCTGTAGTTGAGACGATATCGTGAGCCGTGTTGTGGAGGTAAGCATGGTTGGTGGAGTTAGTGTTAGGTGTCCATGTTTTATAGGTTAGGTTGGAACTTCGGGGACGAAGTTCTTTTTAAGGAGGGAAGACTGTAATACTACGGTTTTCCTAAGTCTGTCACTCGGCTGAATATGGCTTACTCGGCCAAGTAAGTGTGTCGTGTGTTTCTGGCAGACTACGGTCCAGGAATACTCGGCCGAGTATGGGAATACTCGACCGAGTAGAGGATACTCAGCCGAGTATACTCTATACTCGACCGAGTATCCGGTCTGACGGGGTTATTTCCATGGTCTGATTTAGAGAGTATTAGAGTTATATAAACGTGGATTTCAGTTGTTAATCATTTTTAACAAAACCTAAACTTGCAAAGTAACTCTAATAATCTCCAAATCTCTCTCTCAAGTTCGTGGATATTTCGTGAGTCTTGTTAATCCTTCCTTGCATCGATTGTGTCGGTAAACCTCTAGTTCTATGAGTTTTATCAATTTGCCTTCTAGGGTTTTGCCCAAGTTTATGATTTAGGGAAAGAGGATTTTGGCATGTTGTAATTGGAAATTGTATGATTATTGTTAGGTGGAGATTTCGTAGAGGAGTCGTTTTAGCCTGCTTGATTGTATCGTGTCAGATTGTGTTAAGGTAGGATTTCTCTACTCGGTTTAATGTTAATTGATTTAAGATATGATGCGTGCATTTTATATAACTTTTTAAGCCTTAATTGCACGCATTTCTATGCAATTTCCGTAGTTTTAGGCTACGAAATGCCCCGAATAGTCTACTTTGGTTCGTTTATCCTTAATTGCAGGAACAGACTAGAAAGAAGCAGAATTGAGCCTTTTACTGTCCCTTTAGCTTGCATTTAGGAGATGGAAGAATAGGGGCGAGAATACTATTGTCTTGGGATGCGTGAAGTCGTCTCGGAAGCTAAATCATACGTCCTATGGCTGATTCAGTGGCAGTTGACTCGATCGAATGGTTTTTCTGAATTGTTTGCTCGATCGAGAGCTTTTAGATGGTGAACAGTCCTCGATCGAATCCATGTTGTATTCGATCGAGAGGTGGCTAATTGGTGTTCCTCGATCGAGTAGTCTTTGTACTCGATCGAGAGGTTTTTGCTGGGAATTGTTCGATCGAGTAGTTTGGAAGTGCTCGATCGAACACTTTGGGATCAGACGCGATATTTTCTTGCGTAAACACTTACTTATTTAATATCTTAAGTTACGTATTAGGTTAATAAAATATCTCTCCTATAAATAGGAGAGACTTAATTAGGTTTACGTATCTCCACTTTTAATCATTCAGTTTTATTCATTAATTTCAGTACTCAGACTCTTGTTCAACGTTGCTTTGCTTTCATTTTACGGATCTCGAATTGTGTAATTTCTTTACTCTCTTTTATTCAATTTAATTCTCTTTTGCAACAATTAATTTCTCGTCTCTTGTTTCGTAATTGTTTTCATTTAGTTTATGTTATTTCTCTTTAATCATCTTTATACCATGTTTATTATTGTTTTATGCATCGTTATTGTTTTATTTATCGTTATGTGTAGCTAAATTCATTTATGCTTGGATTAGGGGAGCCCTAATAGTAAAACAATGATGCGATAATTAGCTTAGGAGGTTTTTGTTGTGAGAATTGTTTTATAGGAATATAACAGTAATTATTAGGTTGAGTGCACGCAACTGAATTAATTAACCCAGTTAAATTCAGACCTAAATCGGAAGATTAGAATGAATAGACCTGTTATGAACAATAGACTACCCTAATCAGAGCGGAAGCTATTAAGGAAGATTATAGGGTGGATAGCGGACCGGAAGGACCATTCCACTACCTTTCTCACATCAGACCAACTGACCTTACCTTTAGCTGATTTGCGTAATATCATGGTGAACCGACATCCTGGCATTTTTCTCTTTTTTGATCACATTTTATTTCATTCTTATTAATTTTTGTAACACCCCCATTTATTTAGTAGTCTTTAGCAAGACATTCCCAAATAAATAGGACTGTTACCATCTCGGTTTTCCGAGGTAGTGAATAACAAAGTACAACAAACCAAAGAACTTTAATTAAAACTTTAACGATTACATGTTTATTACAAATTAATCAACTAAAACTTAATATAAATTAAAGTACATCTCACAGCGGAAATAAATAAAGTGATTAAATAATCTATGTGATCTAGACTTCTAGGTAGACTGGCCGAATCCTCGCGCATCCTATAAGCTCCCAAGTCAACTAATCTTTAGTACCTGTCAAATCTGCTCCCCATAATGGTTCATCACAGGTGTTCACGAATACACTGTCAACCACAAGGTTGAGTAGGAATAACTAACAACAGTAGATGACAATAACAATATGAATATGCATGATATGACTTAATAGAACCATCCAGCCGAGTTCATCACTCGCAACACTATTCATCCCGCCAATCCCTGGCCGGGGAAGCCTTAACCCGAAGGTGAGAAAACACACTACATTACCATATGGTAATGTCTGCCTCAACATATAGTTGATTAATATCCACCAGACGGTCTGCAGAACCAGTCTGGGGCCTGCCTCGAGAATTCACGATTATAATCGCTTGCCAGAATAAATCTGATAACCACTATACATTACTATAAGTAATGTCTGCCAGAATAAATCTGCTAACTAATGCAAATGCAATCCTTATATGAATGCAATGATAAATAATAATAATCAGTCGGATATAGGCCACAATAAGCAACCACAACGATATAACATGTATACTTCCAGCCACAATACTCATGTGAGATACAACAATAACAGCCAGTTGTGAGTAGTTATCCTACCTTTTCAACAATTACTCTAATTGGCGATCCAAGTAAGTTAATTACTAGTATCCCTCATCAAAACTGTCACCTAGCAACTACGATAATAATTTTAATTACTAATCCATACAATTATAATATATATTAATTAATTAATAACTAAACTAACTAAATATAATCTTATTACTCTTATGATTACCTAATAACCTAAACAATACCCATACCCATACATAATAAAATACTACAATACTACTACTTCCATGATGATGATCATCGTGTAATCATAAACCACTCAACCCAAACGCCAATTCACCGACCATGATGTCATACATACACCCGTCATCTACCGCTAAACCCAACACCTTCACTACACACTACCACCTTCTCACGCCACCACTGCGCACTACACCACCACCACGATAGCCCATGACTCACACAACCGCCACAACTCGCCTCATCCCACGACACCAACAATAATGCTACACGCTTGATACCGTCGTCAGGTACCAAAAATAAAATACCTAGTTACACTAACAGAAGTTAGCACTAAGTAGGGTCGATCTCCACAGGGAGGCAGTCACTATCTACTTGTTCATTCGGCCTGTCTACGGTCACAAGATGGGGGTTTGATTATTTTGACTAAACTAACGAGATTAAGGCAAGAGAAATAAAGATAAGAGAAAATAAGCAGAGGGAAAGGAAACTAGGATGTCGGTTCATCAATGAATGTGTAATACTCCGTATTTTATATCGCTATTTGAGTCGAGTTAATTGTTTAGTCGTATTGATATCGTAAGATCGAGTTATTCGAAAACTTGTTAAGACGGGTTTAACTGAACGAAGTCACGTTAACTAATTCTTTTACCAACCACGCTGACCCATGACACTTACCCATTTACCCGTTTACCCAGACACATGTACCCATGACCCATTTACCATTTTAACCTAATTTTAACCTAATTCTACCCTAACACTACAAAACCCCATCCCTCACCCGCCTACCTCATTTCAGCGGTACATTTCCCCAACCTTCACGCAAATCGAGAGAGAGAGAGTGAGTGTGGGTGTTGACGGAGCAGCAAGGAAGGCCTTAGGGTGATTGTCGACGTCCATAGGTAACCCTGGTGGCTGTTGAGGTGGCGGAAAAAGGTATGAGTGCAACCTTTCTCTTTTGTTTTCGTTTTTCTGTCGGGTTTTGTTTGTTGTGGCGTGACTCAGGGAGGTGATGTTGGTGGTTGGTGTCGGGGATATGGTACTGGGTGGTTTGTGTCGTCCCTATTGGTGGCGGTTAGGGAGGTTCTTGGCGGCAGAATTGGCGGCGAGAGGTGTTATTGACAGGGACAATCAAACGGGTGCTAGCAGGGGTTTTTCAGGCGGGTTTAGATGTTTAGGTTGGGGTGGCGCCACCGTGGACTCGGGGGAGGTCGAAACGGCGGTGCCACAGCATCTGGGTGCGTGGTCTGACGGCGAGCAGGGCTGTGGTGGTTTGACAGGGGTTAGGTGATGGCTGCGGTGGTTGTGAGTCGTGGACAGGGGGCGTTTGGTGAGGCTCAGTGGTGAACCAGGCCAAATGACGGCCCTGGTTCGACTCGCCGGCGGCAGTCGACCGGGTTAGGGTCGGTTGTTGGTGGTGGGGTCGAAGAGGGGAGCAGGCCTGGTGGTGGTCGTGGTGGTTCAGGCGGCGCGTGAGGGGTGTGGGCGAGAGTGAAGGCGCGGGTTGTAAGAGTTGGGTTGATAGGTTTATTCAATGTTCGTTTCGATTCTCTTAATCGTATAACTTGTTTTATCTTTTATGTATCGTATTCTTAATTAGCTAATTTAATTCCCGAGTTATTTAAATGTTTAGAGACGGGTTTGAGTCGGGTTTGTTAAAATAGAAAAGCTGTTAGATCGGGAAAGTTTCCTTAACTTTCTATTTTGGGAACGGGAATGGTTTAAGTAATTGTTTATCATTTATCTATCTTTCAGAGGGCGAATTTGTTGTGGAATATTACTGAGCACCCGACTATTTGACTGCAGTACTGAGGTAAGGGAATACACTGATTGAGTTCTTACGATTATAAAGAGTTGGCATGTTTAGTGATTATATGACATATCTGATTATCTTAATTATCTTGATGAGTATTATTGTTTCATACGTTTCATGCATTGCATTTGCATCGGAGTTGGAGTTGGAGGAGATGAGATTATTGCGATTAAGGCCCAGGCGGGTTCTGCAGGACTTGCCCTGGTGTCCTCAGCTGCGAGCTGGCAGATCGGCTACGGTCGATATATAGTCTACCGAGGATCGGTATGGCTGGGCGTTCCGGGGAAGTGTGTGACGGAGTAGAATGGAGGATCATAGCATTGCATTCTTTATTATATCGTATTACCTACTCAACCTCGCGGTTGACCCTGTGTATTCGTGTATGCCTGTGATGATCCATTTATTGGGGAGCAGATTGTGAGTTGTTGAGACATTTGGGAGTGGCGGGGGGAAAGCATGGATCACCCGACTTAGAGCTAGCCCACTTTTATTTTGTTTAGTTATCGACTTTATTTCAGTTTGAGACATGTTTCATTTCCGTTGTAAACATTTATAAACTTTTAATTTAAAAATCTTGTTTATCTTTCCCTTTGTTATCTCTTGCCTCGGGTTTCGAGATGGTAACACCCTTCTTTATCTGAGGAGTCCTAGTTCAGGCCCTTAAATAAATGGGGGTGTTACAAAGTGGTATCAGAGCGAACGATCCTCAGGCCTAAACCAATGAATCCAATGAATATAGGAAGAGTCTAAATAAAATGAACCTCGGGACAGAACTGTTAGGAGCACACTAAAGGTAAAGGGTGAGTTAGGGGCCCCCTCACACCGAACCATTGGCCCTCTCAGTTTGACCTGGGAACCCTGAGTGCAAATGAGAGGAAGGGTAGAGAAGCAGCATGATGATTGAGCATGACTTCATATATCGTTGCCTAAGTGTTAACTGATTGATATGTTAATTGTTGCATAAAAGAGTTGGTGGGAGTTTGTGGCATAATACTTTGCATGTTTTAAAGTTGATTCATACTTATATCTCTATAAAGTTGTGTTAGAAGGCTATGTCTAGTGATATGCGGTTATATGATCCCTAAACCATGCTAGATAGACAAGTAGGGTAAGAAGTGATAGAATTGGCTAGAGTTGCCAAGGTGATTTTGTGTTGCAGCTAATTCCTAAAATTCTCTTGTAGTCATGCCTCCAAAAAGGAACACGGCTGTGAACATCACCCAGGAAGAGTTAGACCGGCTGCTGGCTGAGAATGAGGCCCTAAAGGCCAAAAGAATGGACCCTGCTAAGATAAGTACAATAGTGGCGAGGCATAACCCTACCATTTTCACTGGAGAGGGGGAACCTCACTTGCTGGGAGATTGGTGTCGGGAGTTCACCAACCTATTCGAGCTAATAGCTTGTCCTGAAGAGCTGCAAGTAGACCAGGCTGCCCACTACCTCAGGGCTACAGCTAGGGAATGGTGGACTAGGAACAAGGCGGAGATTCGACAGGTTGCTAGGGATATTGAGGAAGGATACGTGTCTTGGTTGGAATTTCAAGTGATACTAACGGACCAGTTCATGCCAGAGTTCAGGAAAGCTAAGCTGAGGGAGGAGTTCGATACGTTTAAGATGATAGAGGACATGACGGTGGACACATACCACAGGAAGTTCCGACTGTTGGCTTCATATATCGATGAATTTGCTAAGAACGAGACTATGCTGGCTATGACGTTTGAGAGGGGACTGACGGTGGATATCAAGAAGAGGCTCATGGCAGCTCTACCTACCACCGTTCAGGACATCTATCTGAGGGCTGGTGCTGCTGAGAGGCTCTCCGAGCAGATCAAGGAGGATAAGAAAGGAAAAGCTGAGAAGAGGAAGTCGGAAACTGTCAGTGATAATACTGGGGCCAAGAAGCCGAATTCAGGCAAGTTCAGTGGATACTCCACCAATAGTGCTCCTGGGGGGATGAGGAATCAAAGCGGGGGCAGTTTCGGAGGTGCTAGTAATGGAGGTAATGCGTCCAGGGTCACTTGTTTCGGGTGTGGGAAGTTGGGACACAGGAGATTTGAGTGCCGAAGTTCTGGAGGAAACCCATCTGGGGGTTTCCGAACACCTACATCTGGGTACAGCGGGTCTCGGACAGCGGGATCAGGATACAACAACTACCGTACTCCTAACACTGGCTATGGAGGAGGTGCCCGATCTGGGGCAAGTAACAGTTATCAAGGAAGCAACAACAACTACCAGAACCGTAGCCAAGAAACAAAACCGGTCCGGCGGGGTGGTAACTTCCAGAGGAACCAGAACGAGGGGAACAAGCAACCCAATACCGCTTCATCGAGTCAGTCTGGAGCTAAGTCCAGTGGCAAGCTCTTTGCCATGGGGAAGGAAGCAGCAAAGGAGGATGCTCATGTCGTGACTGGTACATTTCTTGTCAACTCTAAACCCACCTTTGTGTTATTCGATTCTGGTGCCACACATTCATTCATATCTAGGGAGCATGTTAGAGCCTTGAACCTTACTACATATGATAGAGTGGTCGATTCGGTTATAGTACCCTCGGGAGAGTCTGTGCCTTGTGATAGAATCTATACCAGTGTACCTATTCAGATTGGGGAGGTTGTCTTTCACTGTGACCTTATGGAGTTTCCATTGGGTGGGTTCGAGGTGATTCTAGGGATGGATTGGTTGGGAAAGTACAAAGCTTTCATTGACTGTTACCAAAAGAAGATATCTCTGAGAGGACCTAAGGGAGTCAGAGTAACCTACAAGGGATACATGGTCAAACCCAAAGTCAAATTTATTTCTGTAAATACCCTAAAATTGAGTCTGAGGAAGGGAGACCAGTTGATCTTGTGTCAGATGTGGGATAGAGAGTCTGAGACCCCTAGGATTTCTGACATACCTGTGGTATGAGACTTTGAGGGGATATTTCCGGAAGAGATTCCTGGGCTACCACCTAAGCGCGACGTTGACTTTTCCATTGATCTAAAGCCGGGAGCTGGACCTATTTCTAAACCACCATACCGTATGGGACCAAAAGAGATGGAAGAATTGAAAAAGCAATTGGATGAGTTGGCTGAGAAGGGTTATATTCGACCCAGTGTTTCACCTTGGGGAGCACCTGTCCTATTTGTCAAGAAAAAGGATGGAAGTTTGAGGCTGTGTGTGGATTACCGAGAGTTGAATAACGTGACTATCAAGAACCGATATCCTTTGCCAAGGATCGATGATTTGTTTGACCAATTGAGTGGGGCTGGAGTGTTCTCAAAGATTGACCTGAGGTCGGGTTATCATCAACTGAGGATAAAGAACGAGGATATCCCTAAGACTGCTTTCAGAACCAGATATGGACACTACGAGTTCGTAGTCATGCCCTTCGGATTGACCAATGCGCCAGCTGTGTTTATGGACCTGATGAATCGGGTGTTCAGTCCTTACCTGGACAAGTTCGTGGTTGTATTCATCGATGATATTTTGGTTTACTCCAAGAATGAGGAAGAGCACGAGGAGCATCTAAGGATAGTGTTGAGAACTCTGGCAGAGAATCAGTTATATGCCAAGTTGAGTAAGTGCGAGTTTTGGTTGAAGAAAGTTGCCTTTCTGGGGCATGTGATTTCCAAGGAAGGAGTGTCAGTGGATCCTAGCAAGATCGAGGCCGTGACTAGATGGCAGAGCCCAAAGAATGTGGGCGAAATTCGAAGCTTCTTGGAACTAGCTGGGTACTACAGGAGGTTTGTCAAATATTTTTCGAAGATAGCAAAACCATTGACATCCCTAATGAGAAAGGAGAACAGGTTTGTTTGGGACGAGAGTTGTGAGAAGGCTTTCTTAACACTTAAAGAGCGCCTAACCACAGCTCCTGTCCTTGCTTTGCCAGATGGGAATGATAACTTCGAAGTGTTTACTGATGCTTCCAAGAAAGGGTTGGGGTGTGTGTTGATGCAGAACGGGAAGGTAATCGCATACGCTTCTCGACAGTTGAAGACCTATGAGGAGAATTACCCTACCCATGATCTAGAGTTGGGGGCCGTGGTATTTGCTCTTAAGTTGTGGCGACATTATCTCTATGGAGCGACTTTCAAGGTATTTTCTGACCACAAGAGCCTGAAGTATATCTATACTCAGAAGGAGCTGAACATGAGACAGAGGAGATGGATCGAGTTGATTGGCGACTACGACATGGACTTACTCTATCATGAAGGGAAGGCGAATGTCGTAGCCGATGCTTTAAGTCGGAAGTCTATCCATGCCCTGATCAGTGCCAGATCCAGGGTGAGGATGTTTGGTGAGCTAAGGAAGATGGGGATTTACATGATCCGACGAGGTGAGACCGTTGGAGATATGACAGTTGAGCCGGAGTTGTACGAGGAGATTCGAGAGCTACAGAAAGAGGATGCTAGAATCCAGAAATGGCGCAATGAGGTAGAGCGGCGGTGCGAGCCTTACTCTAAATTCAGTATTCATTCAGATGGGAGCTTGAGGTTTGGACAGAGGTGGTGTGTGCCAGCTAATGAGGAACTGAAGAAGAAAATTCTCACAGAAGCACGTGCTACTCCTTATTCTGTACACCCTGGAGGGGATACGTTATACAAGGACCTCAAGAAGACGTTTTGGTGGCCTAATATGAAGAAGGAAGTCGCTGAGTTCGTGTCTCGATGTTTGACATGCCAGAGGGTGAAGGGTGAGCACAAGAGACCACAGGGGAAAGTTCAGCCGCTAGATGTGCCAGAGTGGAAGTGGGAGAGTATTTCCATGGACTTCATCGTCGGGTTGCCTCGGACTCAAAGAGGTAACAACATGATTTGGGTGATCGTCGACAGACTGACCAAGTCAGCTCACTTTATTCCCATGAAAGATACTTGGAGTAAGGCTGAGTTGGCCAAGGCTTATGTTCAGTACGTGGTAAAGTTGCATGGTGTGCCTAAGGATATCGTTTCCGACAGAGATTCCCGGTTTCTATCCAAGTTCTGGCAGGAATTGCAGTCATTGATGGGTACTCAACTAAAGATGAGCACCGCATTCCATCCTGCTACTGACGGTCAGACAGAGAGGACTATTCAGACCCTCGAGGATATGTTGAGAGCTTGTGTTCTAGAGTTTGGCGGATCTTGGGAGGACAGACTAGGGTTGATCGAGTTTTCTTACAACAACAGTTATCACGCTAGCATTGGGATGGCACCTTTTGAGGCACTTTATGGTAGGAAATGCAGGAGTCCTGTGTTGGGATGATCGATCAGACGCTGTCATTTTAGGGCCAGAGATGATTCAGGAGATGGTTGAACAGCTACAGATTATCAGGCAAAAGATGAGAGCTTCTCAGGACAGACAGAAAAGCTATGCTGACACTAGGAGAAGTGACATTTCTTTCGAGGTGGGAGAGAAGGTACTACTCAAAGTGTCGCCAATGAAGGGAGTTATGAGGTTCGGGAAGCGAGGAAAGCTGAGTCAGAAATTCATCGGACCTTATGAGATTTTGGACAGAGTTGGAGAGGTGGCCTATCGTTTAGCCTTGCCACCAGCGTTAGCCAGAGTTCACAATATCTTTCATGTTTCCCAGTTGCGGAGGTACCTGAGCGATCCATCACATGTGTTGAGTCCTGAGGTGATCGAGGTGGATGAGCAGTTGTCCTATCTGGAGACACCTAAGGAGATTTTGGACAGGAAGGTGAGGAAGACCAGGAATGGAGAGACAGCTTTGGTGAAAGTCTTGTGGACTAACCACAATGTTGAGGAAGCAACATAGGAGACTGAGGCTTCCATGAGGGAAAGCTATCCACACCTGTTTGCATGAGGTAAGTTCCGGGACGTAACTTTCTTTTTAGGAGGGTAGAATGTAACATTTGTTTCCGACCTAAATCCACGAGTTATCTACTTTAGAAAATCTGTTTTGGTGCCCACATCGATGCGTGGGGGGGTGTACTAGATGAGTGAACATCGGGACGAAGTTCATTTTAAGGGGGGAAGACTGTAATACTCCGTATTTTATATCGCTATTTGAGTCGAGTTAATTGTTTAGTCGTATTGATATCGTAAGATCGAGTTATTCGTAAACTTGTTAAGACGGGTTTAACTGAACGAAGTCACGTTAACTAATTCTTTTACCAACCACGCTGACCCATGACACTTACCCATTTACCCGTTTACCCAGACACATGTACCCATGACCCATTTACCATTTTAACCTAATTCTACCCTAACACTACAAAACCCCATCCCTCACCCGCCTACCTCATTTCAGCGGCACATTTCCCCAACCTTCACGCAAATCGAGAGAGAGAGAGAGTGAGTGTGGGTGTTGACGGAGCAGCAAGGAAGGCCTTAGGGTGGTTGTCGACGTCCATAGGTAACCCTGGTGGCTGTTGAGGTGGCGGAAAAGGTATGAGTGCAACCCTTCTCTTTTGTTTTCGTTTTTCTGTCGGGTTTTGTTTGTTGTGGCGTGACTCAGGGAGATGATGTTGGTGGTTGGTGTCGGGGATATGGTACTGGGTGGTTTGTGTCGTCCCTATTGGTGGCGGTTAGGGAGGTTCTTGGCGGCAGAATTGGCGGCGAGAGGTGTTATTGACAGGGACAATCAAACGGGTGCTAGCAGGGGGTTTTTCAGGCGGGTTTAGATGTTTAGGTTGGGGTGGCACCACCGTGGACTCGGGGGAGGTCGAAACGGCGGTGCCACGGTGTCTGGGTGCGTGGTCTGACGGCGAGCAGGGCTGTGGTGGTTTGACAGGGGTTAGGTGATGGCTGCGGTGGTTGTGAGTCGTGGACAGGGGGCGTTTGGTGAGGCTCGGAGGTGAACCAGGCCAAATGACGGCCCTGGTTCGACTCGCCGGCGGCATTCGACCGGGTTAGGGTCGGTTGTTGATGGTGGGGTCGAAGAGGGGAGCAGGCCTGGTGGTGGTCGTGGTGGTTCAGGCGGCGCGTGAGGGGTGTGGGCGAGAGTGAAGGCGCGGGTTGTAAGAGTCGGGTTGATAGGTTTATTCAATGTTCGTTTCGATTCTCTTAATCGTATAACTTGTTTTATCTTTTATGTATCGTATTCTTAATTAGCTAATTTAATTCCCGAGTTATTTAAATGTTTAGAGACGGGTTTGAGTCGGGTTTGTTAAAATAGAAAAGCTGTTAGATCGGGAAAGTTTCCATTTAAGGAAACTTTCCATTTTAAGAAGTTTCTATTTTTAGTAACTTTCTATTTTGGGAACGGGAATGGTTTAAGTAATTGTTTATCATTTATCTATCTTTCAGAGGGCGAATTTGTTGTGGAATATTACTGAGCACCCGACTATTTTGACTGCAGTACTGAGGTAGGGGAATACACTGATTGAGTTCTTACGATTATAAAGAGTTGGCATGTTTAGTGATTATATGACATATCTAATTATCTTAATTATCTTGATGAGTATTATTGTTTCATACGTTTCATGCATTGCATTTGCATCGGAGTTGGAGTTGGAGGAGATGAGATTATTGCGATTAAGGCCCAGGCGGGTTCTGCAGGACTTGCCCTGGTGTCCTCAGCTGCGAGCTGGCAGATCGGCTACGGTCGATATATAGTCTACCGGGGATCGGTATGGCTGGGCGTTCCGGGGAAGTGTGTGACGGAGTAGAATGGAGGATCATAGCATTGCATTCTTTATTATATCGTATTACCTACTCAACCTCGCGGTTGACCCTGTGTATTCGTGTATACTGTGATGATCCATTTATTGGGGGAGCAGATTGTGAGTTGTTGAGACATTGGGAATTTGGCGGGGGAAAGTGGATCACCCGACTTAGAGCTAGCCCACTTTTATTTTGTTTAGTTATCGACTTTATTTCATTTGAGACATGTTTCATTTCCGTTGTAAACATTTATAAACTTTTAATTTAAAGTACTGTTTATCTTTTCCTTTCTTATCTACTGCCTCGGGTTTCCGAGATGGTAACACCCTTCTTTATCTGAGGAGTCCTAGTTCAGGCCCTTAAATAAATGGGGGTGTTACAGAATGTCAATTAATTGCAGTTAAGGTCACAGATTAGTCGATGTGTCGATCTAAGGGACAATGAATATCTCCTTCCGGTCTCAATTCGCCCTAAAATACTATTAGCTTAGCTTCCGCCCTCACTAAAGCATTCTATCGTTCACTGCGGGTCTCACCCCTACCAACCTTCCGGTCCAGGTCAAGGCGTACCAAGGTTCAAAATGCTAATTGAATCGATTCAATCAGCAAGATACAATTAAAGCAACGATTAACAACATAGACTTAAACAGCAACGACAAATCTATAAACTAATTAGCAATTAACATTCATTCATCGAATCCCCTAATCCTAGCAAAGAGAATTAGCTAGACATAATAAAGGGAAGAACAGAAATAAAGAGAGAAATAAACATAAACATAAATAAAGGAGAAAAGGGAAAAAGAGAAAGTTATAGTAGATCCGGGAAAAGAGAGAAAAGCAGTCAACAGTAGAAAAGGGAAAAGAAAAGAGTAGTGTGTGATAGATAATAGGGAGAAGAGCCGAGAATTAAAAGAGTTACAAATGACGTCCGTCCTTCCTATTTATAAGAAAATAGGATTTTTATTTGACCTAATGACGAATTAAAGCTAAAAAGGACCGAGCCCAATAGAAACAAGTCGATCGAGCCCTTTTAAACTGCTCGATCGAGCAGAACTAAGCTCAAACCACTCGATCGAGTAGAAAATCTACTCGATCGAGTAAACCCTAAATTGAATCTATTCGATCGACCTATTATTCCATCCAAAACCACTCGATCGGCTAGTAAAGTACTCGATCGAGTGGTATCTAACTTCAGCAGCCCATAATTTCGTTAGTTTTAGCTTTGACTTGTCTTTTAGCTCCCGAAATAGCTTCACGCATCCCAAGACAGCTACATTTTCGCTCCAAATTCACTCTTCTCCAAATGCATGCAAAACGGACGATAAAAGGCTTGATTCTACTACTTTCTGGTCCATTCCTGCAAATAAGACAAAACAAACTAAAGTAGCATATTCGGGGCATTTCGTGGCATAAAACTACGATAATAACATAAAAATACGTGCATAAAAAGGCCTAAAAGGACTATATAAAATGCACGTATCAAATCTCCCAAAATTAAACCTTTACTCGTCCTCGAGTAAACTAAATGCAAACTAATGGAACGGAAAAGATAACTCAGAGCTAGCTACAAATGCCCACTTAAACCAGTTTAATGCAAGCAAACTAACACTTATAGCAAAGCAGTCAAATGCAAACGAGTTATAGGTTGTTTATAAAATAGCTGAATCGTCGACCTTGCAAGACCTTTAATAAAGGACTCTCACGGGTCACTCTCCTCTCATAAGGCAAAGGGTAAGCATATGAATGTATGAGAGAAAGAATTATAGTCGCTCACCTAAACTACGACCCACATAAACATGCATGCAGCTAATATGATAGACAATTCTAGCTACCACGCATACATTCCAACCAAACAAGGTCCGTCACAGCCGAGAGCTTACAAAAATATGGTAAAGTGAGGCAATGGGTAAGAAAAGGCAAAACATTTATGGGAATGTGGAGGTATAGGCGGCCAAGCTAGTACCTAAACAATACCATATAACAACATCCATTTCTAACTCAATTATAGAATTAAGCAGGAGTGCCCTTCATTTGGCATAAAACTCACCAAACCAAACTGAAAATACTCCTCAATAAATGTAAATAAAGCATAGAAGCGAAACCATCAACAGTCTTTTTTTCCTTTCTTCTTTTTCTATTTTTTTTCGGTTTCTTTCTTTCATCATTTTTCTTTTTCTTTTTCACGTTTTTTCCTTCTTTTTTTTCTTCATAAATTACCACCTCCAAATCAGTGGATACAAGCCAAACTCAGCACAATAAAATATATACCGCAAAAACATACACTAAACTAGCTTGACAAGGCAGGCTAAATTTGGAATGTAGCTAAGGGTCAACAGGCAAATTTGGCTAATGTGGAGTTAAATGGGTAAAAATGAAAGAAAGGGAAATTGTAAGCACCTCCCTGCATGTGACACCAACCACTAACCGAATGTATGCAGGCAAAAAGCAATTGAATTTCATATACGTGCAATTTGATGCACATGCTATGCAAGGAGTAACTACTCACAATCCTACATGAAACTGGTCATAAATGACACCAGTTTATACGGCTCTAAATCTTAGAAATTATAAGTGGTTTGCCAAAATTTCCAGGTCAAGTCTATTCGTTCAGCTAAATTTCAACTTTAACTCATAAATATGCAAAATGACAAAGCTAAAAGATATTAATTTATGCAAGGCTTAAGCAAAAAGGCAATTGCAGTGCAATTTCATCACGGAAATCTACAGTTCCGACTCAACCTATATGCTAAAATAAACGTGAAATTTTTTTGAATTTTTGAAATTTATAAATTTTTTATGGATTTTTTATTTTTATAAAAATAAACAACAGTGCATATAGAAATTAAACGTGATAACAGAAATGCAATTAAACATAAATGCAAACACAGATATGGATGCATAACCTCCCCAAACCAAACCGTACAATGCCCTCATTGTACCAAAACATGGAAAGGAAATGCAAACTAAAAGAGAAAGAGAGTGAATTGTGGAAAGCTCACAAGATTGCGCGAATAAGGGACCTCCCCAAACCAGCCAGCAACATGGGAGGTCGCTAAATAGCTGCATAAGAACGTCACAGGAAGCTAATCCAATCAAAGGGCATCTAAAACAGCTCGATCGAGGAAGATCAGTGGTCGATCGAGTTGTTTCTCCTTGGCAGGTACTCGATCGAGTAGCATAAATGCTCGATAGAGTAGATTCATTAGCAAAAGGATTCGATCGAGTACAAAAAGTACTCGATCGAGCCATCCTTAATAAATTCCTGCAAAGACGCAATAAAAACAGCCCGCAAAACTAACAAAACAAGCTTAGCCGAATAGTTTATGGTATGAAAACCAATTATTACACACAACTGAAAAGAAATGAAATATTCGAAAAACAATTAAAAATAAAATCTCCGGGTTGCCTCCAGGGTAGCGCCAATTTCGGACAGGTCCCAACTCGACCTTCTTTTCTTCAACAGCTGCTCCAGTCAGTCAGAATCAAAGTAACTCAAAGCTCTTAACAGTAGATCATATAACTGTGCATGTGCTACACAAGAGCATAAGTAGCACCAAAGTATAATAGCAACATAGGAAAATAACATGTATAAACGCTTAAGTCTAACAAATTTCCTATGAGAGCTCCTAAATTTGTCAACAAAATAAAGGAGTTCGGGAGCAATTATCAGTAATCTAGGGTGCCGATTCAGGTTGACAAAGTTCTGACGACAAGTACGGTGAAAAACTGTTACATTAATCGTGCAGCTGGGAGGGGGTATAGTATTAAAATACGAAGTATGAGACAAATGAGGCAATGTACTATTTAAACAAACAATAATATAATTATTGTCAACTACCTTGGTGTGGTCGCTCTCAATGATGGAATCATTGACAAAGGAAGATATTACCACTTCCGCGCTAGGAGCAATCACCGACTCAACTGTCTTCTCATCACCCTCCTTAGTGGAATCCGTCCCGTAAATCGCAGCCTCAAGCGCATCTAGCTCAGCTTTGAAAAGGAGAGATTCACCGTATCCATTGTCTTCATAAAAATTTTCACCCAAAACGAACCCAAATGACATTTCATTTCTCTCTCTGGCTACTCGATCGAGCAGCTATGGAACTCGATCGAGAGGCTTCTTCACACAAACCATTCGATCGAGCGGTTAAATCTACTCGATCGACTTCCTCATCATAGAATTTACTCGATCGAGCAATGTGGACTGTTCGATCGAGTGGGTTAGGCTGGACCGTGGTGAAGTGCTTGAGAAAAGCTTCATCTTCATTATCACCTTCAATTTCCGAGTCATAAATTTCTTCATCATCACTAAACAACTCGGGTCTTTCATGGGAAAGACTACTGGCAGGAAATACAGCATATTCTGTCTCTGAGTCGCTAGAATCCAACTCGGCAACTAATTGAGCTACTTGAGATTCATGTTGCTTGAGGTGAGCTTCCCTAGATTTATCGCTTTCTTGCATTTGAAGCATAAGTGCTTTTACCATAGACTTCAATTCGGCAGCCCCTTCATTCCCTTCAACGGGAGGAAGGGTTTGTTGTTGCGGTGGCCAGACAAAAGGAGGCTTGTGATAGCCTCGTTGATAAGGTAGATGTGGCGGCACAACTACAGCGGAATGGCTAGCTTGTCTACGGTGCTTGAACGCGTAGACCTTGTCGTTATTTGCCATGCAAAAGGTTGCATTGTGCCCAGCAGTACCACATCTCCCACAGTAAATCACCTGTTGCGCCATATAATGGAACATATGTGACGGGTCAAAGGTAGTCAAGCCTTCCCTTTGATGATCTTTTATCTAGAACTGTCTAGGTAGAACCTATAGGGCCTATCAAAACAGCACTAAAGAAAAAGATGAGAATGGCCTCAAGGGAAAAAGTCCCTTGAGGCTAAAAAGAGACAAAAATAACAAATAAATACATAAGTTGCCTCCCCGGCAACGGCGCCAAAATTTGATATCGTCGTCGGGTACCAAAAATAAAATACCTAGTTACACTAACAGAAGCTAGCAGTAAGTAGGGTCTATCTCCACAGGGAGGCGGTCACTATCTACTTGTCTATTCGGTCTGTCTACGGTCACAAGATGGGGGTTTGATTGTTTTGACTAAACTAACGAGATTAAGGCAAGAGAAATAGAGATAAGAGAAATTAAGCAGAGGGAAAGGAAACTAGGATGTCGGTTCATCAATGAATGTCAATTAATTGCAGTTAAGGTCACAGATTAGTCGATTTGTCGGTCTAAGGGGCAATGAATATCTCCTTCCGGTCTCAATTCGCTCTAAACTACTATTAGCTTAGCTTCCGCCCTCACTAAAGCATTATATCGTTCACTGCGGGTCTCACCCCTACCAACCTTCCGGTCCAGGTCAAGGCTTACCAAGGTTAAAAAGGCTAATTGCATCGATTCAATCAGCAAGATACAATTAAATCAGCGATTGACAACATAGACTTAAACAGCAACGACAAATCTATAAACTAATTAGCAATTAACATTCATTCATCGAATCCCCTAATCCAAGCAAAGAGAATTAGCTAGACATAATAAAGGGAAGAACATAAATAAAGAGAGAAATAAACATAAACATAAATAAAGGAGAAAAGGGAAAAAGAGAAAGTTATAGTAGATCCGGGAAAAGAGATAAAAGCAGTCAGCAGTAGAAAAGAGAAAAGAAAAGAGTAGTGTGTGATAGATAAGAGGGAGAAGAGCCGAGAAGAGGAAGAGTTACAAATGACGTCCCTCCTTCCTAATTATAAGAAAATAGGATTTTTATTTGACCTAATGACGAATTAAAGCTAAAAAGGCCCGAGCCCAATAGAAACCACTCGATCGAGCCCTTTTAAACTGCTCGATCGAGCACAACTAAGCTCAAACCACTCGATCGAGTAGAAAATCTACTCGATCGAGTAAACCCTAAATTGATTCTATTCGATCGACCTATTATCCCATCCAAAACCACTCGATCGGCTAGTAAAGTACTCGATCGAGTGGTATCTAACTTCAGCATCCCATAATTTCGTTATTTTCAGCTTTGACTTGTTTTTTAGCTCACGAAACGGCTTCACGCATCCCAAGACAGCTACATTTCCGCTCCAAATTCACTCTTCCCCAAATGCATGCAAAACGGACGATAAAAGGCTTGATTCTACTACTTTCTAGTCCATTCCTGCAAATAAGACAAAACAAACCAAAGTAGCATATTCGGGGCATTTCGTGGCATAAAACTACGATAATAGCATAGAAATACGTGCATAAAAAGGCCTAAAAGGACTATATAAAATGCACGTATCAACGCACACACCAACTAACCCGACACCCAAAACAAACCCACCATGCCACGACAACCACCATCACAGACCACCACCACCTGACACACAACACCACACCAACCACTAGCAACACCACCATGTAACGGCCACCCACAAGCTCCACAAAGCACTATTACCCATACATTCGAACCCGACGCAACGTAAACAAAAGACGCGGTCTACCACCACAACCCAACTCAGCTACCACCGTTGTCACCACCGACCCACGGTGACACCAGCAGCAGTCTTTGTACTCGATCGAGAGGTTTTTGCTGGGAATTGTTCGATCGAGTAGTTTGGAAGTGCTCGATCAAACACTTTGGGATCTGACGCGAGATTTTCTTGCGTAAACACTTATTTATTTAATATATTAAGTTATGTATTAGCTTATTAAAATATCTCTCCTATAAATAGGAGAGACTTAATTAGGGTTACGTATCTCATCTTTTAATCATTCAGTTTTATTCATTAATTTCAGTGCTCAGACTCTTGTTCAACGTTGCTTTGCTTTCATTTTCCGGATCTCGAATTGTGTAATTTCTTTACTCTCCTTTATTCAATTTAATTCTCTTTTGCAACAATTAATTTCTCGTCTCTTGTTTCTTAATTGCTTTCATTTAGTTTATGTTATTTCTCTTTAATCATCTTTATACCATGTTTATTATTGTTTCATGCATCGTTATTGTTTTATTTATCGTTATGAGTAGCTAAATTCCTTTATGCTAGGATTAGGGGAGCCATGATAGTAAAACAATGATGCGATAATTATTTTAGGAGGTTTTTGTTGTGAGAAAAGATTTATAGCAATATAACAGTAATTATTAGGTTGAGTGCACGCAACTAAATTAATTAACCCGGTTAAATTCAGACCTAGATCGGAAGATTGGAATTGTTGGAGTATGTGTCCCCGACAATACTGCGATCACATGTTTAAATCTCATAATAAGAATACGTAAGGGATGATACAATTATATAGTCAACTGATCAACATTAATCGGTAATGATTGGCTAACTGGAGTTTGACATTATTGTCGTTTGACGGTGGTGGTCAGTTAATCCCTTAAGGTCACACCTATAGGACAATTCCCTTAACTGATAAGTTAATTAATTGTATGTCGACAAAGATTAACTAATCCTTAAATAGAACAAAGTTTATCAATGAGTGAGAGTTATATATCTTATTGTAATTTGATTAAATAAGATTAAATTTAGTAATTAATATGTTACATTACTAAAATTGATTAATATTTATGAAACATTTGAGATAAGAGTAATTAGTTAATTATAATTGCAAAATATTGTAGATTATATTAACTAGACTTAATGTGACCCATTTTATATACATGTAATTGTGAATTACTTGTTAATTTGTTAAATATAAGTTATTTAATATATAATGATATATAATTAGTTAAATATGCATTTATATTACTAATGACATGTTACATGTCACATGTCACAACATATTACAAATGACAAATTACAAAGTTAAAATGGAGTCCATTTTAAGTGTGGGAGCCGGTTTTATGGGTAGTGTGTTAGGGGTTTGTGAAGTTGATTATTTTTATGGGATAAACATAATCATCACATCTATTCCACTAAACCTACCCTAATATTTTGAAAAGACAAAAAGTAAGAGTAGGCTTGCCCTTCCCAAGACAGACAAACCCACCCCCCCCCATTTATCATGAGATTGGTTATCATTTTTCATTAGAAGTAAAACTCTTATGCTCTCCTTCTCACCTTCTCTCATAAATTGTTTATGTATAATATTTATTCAAGATCTAATAAAACCTCAAAAATATTATATTAGTAATGTAAATTAACATTAGATCTAATTATTTAAGGTTCTAGTAAACATTATCTAGTTAATAATTTTACTAGAGTTTTGGGATTAATCTTGGGTGCAACAAGAGAAGACTTTCTAATTTGAAAGTTTGAGTTCATGGAGGATCATCCTAATGTTCTAAGCTCAAGATCAAGTGTAGGAAGAAGTCCTACACTTTTGCCGAAATTTCGTCCATATTGTATGTAAGAAATATGATTTTCTCCTTATTTTGTTCATTTCATCTTGCATGCAACTAGATCCACTAGTATATAAATTATGGGTAATTTATAAAATGATTAGATGAGTCTAATAGAGGTATATAAACCTAACAATTGGAATCAAGAGCTTTGGTATTGCATGCATATCATTTTGTTTTTTATGAGTTATTTGATAACAAAATAAAAACTAAAAATTTGTGACATATATGATAAGCCACGAAATTTTGATGCATGTTAAAAATTCTGGTTCTAAAATACTTTTAGGTCATTTTGATGATTTATGGATGATTATTGCTTATTTTAATGATTTTAGTGAAATAATTACATTTTAATGAGTAAAATGAACTTTTATTTACTAAAAATAGTTAAACTTTGAAACTGATCATGAAATTTTTTTATGACCTCACATGCATATTTTACTTATTGTATATAAAATTTCGTATTAATGTGATTAATATTCCATGATTTATGATTTTTATATGATAAAAATGCTATAAATAGAGGTTAAATGACTAAAAATAGTTATAAACTTCGAAACAGGTCATGAAATTTTAATATGATGTCACATGCATATTTTATAGATTGTATGTAAAATTTAAGATAAATTTAATTTATTATGCATGATTTATAATTTTAATGGTTAAAATGATATAAATAGTGACTATTTTTAGAAAAAATAGTTACAATGAATTTTATGGCATGAAATTTTTCCCTAATATTGTATATATGATATGAACATCAGATCTAAAGTGGCATGATTAATTTTGATTGATTTGGTATGTTTATTGATTTTTATGTGATAAAATCGATAAAAAGGGCAACTTTATTAGTCATAAAAATTAATTCAAAATTTTTGGTTGAAATTTTGCCATTTTCAGGTTCAGGAAATTATTTAAGAATGTTCAAAATTTTGATTTTCCTCCATTTCATTCAATTCTATACGTTTGTTTTTTGGGCACTATTCATAAGTGAGGAGAATATTCGATACAACTTCTAATACATAGTATAGAATATAGTCATGTGATATCTTGTTTAAATTGTCTTACCAAGTACATTGTGAATATCAAATTTTTATAATTTCTATTAATATGTACCTAAAGATATAAACAAAAGAAAACGAGCATCGGTATACGTGTATAAAGGAAACGTATAGAATTGAATGAAATAGAGGAAGTATGATTTATACGATTAATTAATGAAGTAAATTATAAATATTTTGTGGGCAAATTTTATTGATTTTTTGGAATCTTGATTATATTCCAGTATTTACAAAAATGTGATTTCGAATTTTTCCAAATTTTTATGATTTATTGGGAATTATTTCATAATTATTATGATTAAAATAAGTTTAAATGAGCAATAATACAAAACCAAGTTGAATTATTGTCAAATATTTAGTGAAGACTAATTTTTGAGTCCTAAAAAGGTTAGGATAATTAACTTGGGCTTAAATTTAATTTAAGTATTGATTTGTGATTTTAGTAATTTATTATCACGCATTTCCATAGAACTGGATTATATACGATATAATGTTTAAGTAGGGTGATTTGGCACATTAATTTGGCATGTTAATCACATATAATAATGCTGCATTTTTATTGATGAATGTCATATTTTATTTATGTAATTTTGAATTATGTAATTTATCTTAGTATGGTCTTAGTTTTAATCGGTATTACCCATAATGTAAGGGAATACCGGTTCGATTGTAATTTTAATGTGATCTCGTATCACTTTTATTCTTACTAGATTTTAGTTTACAAATGTATAATTAAAATGCTATGTAATTTTATATTATTTGTAATTCCGGAGTTCCTTCAAGACGGTGCCAATCGGAAACGCGTTCCGATCAAGACGGAGTCCTTGGGAAGCGTGCCACTTGAATTTCAAGGGACCAATGGAGTTGGGTTCCAAATTTGTAAATAGATTATTAGATTTTCTATTTTAGGAAGGCCATACTAGGAAATTTATCTATTGCTTTGCATTTATTCTTTATATGTTACATGCATTGCCAAATCGCCATAAATAACACATGCATATCATATCAAGTATTCGACCGTGTCAATTATAATTATCGTTAGTTCGAAAATTTAGTTCACTTAAATTTGGTAGATAATAAATTGACTCGACCTCTCACGTTATTAAGATTGAGACATAGCCTTACCAAATAGTAGGAACCCATGAATCCCAATTTATTAGGGGTACAATACGGTATTAAAATATTATGCCGGGGTGCTTTCTTTTAATGTTGGGTAAGTGGGGTAATAAAATGTTATTACATTTCGAAATTTGGTTGATCTCAACGAAACTATTAGAGGGACCGTTGTCCTAATAGGTTCGGGCTAAAGATGAACATAATGTAATTTCATCGACCGAGAATTCGAAGTGTAGAATCGGTTAAACGAGTTAACCCACCAAATTGTATTAGTAAAGGTTGTAGAGGGATTGTTGTCCCACAATCGAGCTAGTATGGATTTGGATCTCGGAATCATTTATATAATTGGGTGGAGGTCATTATATAAATGCTAAAACATGCTAAAATGTTTTCATATATAACGATGAATGTTTGTTTTTCCCACTATTTCGTTGTTTTAATGTTGTTCTATTTCATTTCTCCTATTAATATACGATATCAATTCGATTGTAACACGAGTCTCCGCTAAACCACTATTACTAAAGACAAATAGAATCTCTTTCTAAATCCTCAAATGAACCGTTTAAATAGGACATGGACTAGTTCTATAGGAATCGTTCTATTCCATAGAACTCCATAAGAGTTGTCCTATGTCATATAAGATTAGCATCTTAAATTCCTAACATGCCTAATTATAATTTCTTATGAAGAAGTATGATTAGAAGTGATGATTAGTAAAAATATGTTTTGATAATATCTTCTATGCATCCACGGTTCAAAAGTCTTATTGCTCAACCTAAACACTTGTCATCAAGCACTTAAGTTGTTAAAAACATGACAATGTTAAATTGGTAAATTAATTTATTAGAAATTTTGATTAACCAAATACCACAATTGAGTTAACCCTTGTGAAGGATTAACTAGGAATTTATATGAAGATAAGTCTTCATCAAGTAGAAATTCTTAGACTCACTGGGAGCAACAAGAAGTAAGTACCTATCTTAATTGTTAAGGATAGAACTAGGCTCGAAAGAGAAGGTGTTAGACACTAAAATAGATACAAACCCCAATAAGTAAGATCAAGGAAGTTGGTCGTGTGACTCCAGCATATTCTTTTTTGAAAATATGTGACATTGACATTGAATTCTTGCCAAATACCACATCATGAGTATTTGATACAAATTTGGAGTTTTCATCATAATATTTGGCATTGTCGTGTAACGACTAGCAAGAATGTTGTAGTGTACTCATTTTAGTTTAGAAATGTACCTCAATAATTGTTATGATGTAAAATATGTCTAAATAAGAATATAATTCAAGTTTTTGTATAAAAATCAAAGGGTTTCTCTATTATGCAATTAAAACAAGCGTTGTTCCCTAACATACCACGATTAAGTTTATGGTGAGACCATACAAATCAAGGTAATTATATTCAAACTATAAATAAAATGTCATATAAACAAGACTCAAGTTGGTGATCCTAATCATTTCTCAATTCTCGATTGAAAATCACATTTAGAAACTGGTTTTGACTAGTCACTACTACAAATCCAGGCAACTACAACGCCCCTTTAACAACGTTTATGCACGAAAATCACAATAGACGTTGTAGAATGTATGGCGCGATTTTTACTAAACTTAATTACAACGGGTATGGTTATATAACCGTTGTTATAAGTTTTAACAACGGGGCAAATTTGCACAACCGTTGTTAATAATTTGGCGCAAAATTGGCGCAAAGTTAGTGAAAAGTAATCACAACGGGTATTTTTAAACCCGTTGTTAAAACTTATTTAACAACGGTTGTTGTTTTACAACCGTTGTTAAAACTTATTTAACAACGGTTGTTGTTTAACAACCGTTGTCAATACTTTCCATACTATAAACCACACAGATCAGATCAGCTACAGCC
This sequence comes from Silene latifolia, assembly GCF_048544455.1. Lineage (NCBI taxonomy): Eukaryota > Viridiplantae > Streptophyta > Magnoliopsida > Caryophyllales > Caryophyllaceae > Silene > Silene latifolia. The sequence goes on along the minus strand of NC_133536.1, from coordinate 153,503,986 downwards.
ACAAAACACATACATAACCTAACACAAACACAAACACAGACAAACACAAACACAGCAAACACACTTTCTCATCGTCTCTTTCTCTCTTTCTCATCGTCGCTTTATCATCTCGCCGTCACTGTTGGTTTCATCGTCTCTTACTTTCTCTAATTATCAGGTAAATCTCGCCGTCACTGTTGGTTTCATCGTCTTTAATCGTCATTATTTTCTTTTTTTAATTATTTCATTTGCATGTATGATGGGTTTTTATCGATCATTATTATGTTATTATTCGCTTAATTAGCTCGTAAAACAAATTAAATAAAATAAAACAAAGAAGAAGCAAGATGATAGAGAGGAATGCATGATAAACTTAATTAATAATTCATTAATATATATATATATATATATATATATATATATATATATATATATATATATATATATATATATATATATATATATATATATATATATATATATATAAATACATAAATTAAAAAAAGAATTACATTTCTAAAAATGCAATTCTTATATTTTCATAGAGAGTCTTATTCTCTTCTATGATATCCCTCCTCTCCTCCTTAGCTATTTGGAGGTTTCGTTCAAATAGCAGATTGCTATATCGTCATATAGCCGCAACAACCGCCTTTGCACCTTTGTCAAGCCATTTCTTTTGGCGTCCTTGAGTGCGGCTTGAGCATCCACAAGATAGCTCCTGAAACTGTCCTCGATGTGGAGCAAATGGCGGATGAAGCTGTTGTTGTTCTCGGTCATAGTAAGAGTGTTAAGGATGTAATCGTTCATTTTGTTGATGAACTTTGGAGTTGTTTGAAAGATTAATTAGGGTTTGGAGATTGTTTTAGCAGTTAGGGTTTGAAGATAGTGAGATAATGGAATGGTGGTTGAGATAATGTATGTATTTATACTAAGTAATGTGTCCTTTGAGTTGTTTTTTAATTAATATAATATATGCATGTTTAGGAAGTTGTGCCATAATCATCATATCTCCCTGCTTCAAATCTTATGTAAACCCTTCTCATTCCATATATTGTCCATTCATATGCAGGGATGGTAGTAATAATGCATGCATCGGAATTATAACGGGCCCCGTAATTATGCATGCATCTAGTAATATTTAATTTAATTTTTTTTTATTTTGTAAAAACAAACAACAACGGTTATGTAGAAACAAACCGTTGTCTTTAGTTATAACAACGGTTCTTTGTAAAGTAACCTTTGTTATAACTTTCCCACCAAAATTGAGTCACACTTTCCACAACGGGTTTTATACTTAAAACCGTTGTTAATAGTTTTAACAACGGGTTGCTTAAGAAAACCAACCGTTGTTAAAACCTTTTACAACGGACGCTTTAACAACGTCCGCTATTTTATATAACAACTGTTTTTAACCGTTGTTATAGCCTGTATCTGTAGTAGTGAGTCTCCCAAACCATTTGATTGGGAATCTTTTGGTGTGTGAATCTTGTATTCAAAGCAAGTTAATTCATGACTTTTTCTGGAAAAGGATTATGAATAGAGCAATATATTCGCCCAATTTACACTTTGAAGTGTATGGTCGAATACAATTTCAGTCAGAAAAAAGTTATTACTTCTTCATCTCTTTTTACCAACGAACTAGGTAGATACTTGATATCCACTTAATGAGGTAACAACAGAAATTCTTTGAATAAGTTCAATTAATGTTTAAAAAGTATCAAAATCTATAGTTTATAAAACCAAAGTATTAGTACTTTGTTAAAATGGGGAACAATAAAGTGATGACTTTTATCCGCACCAAAAAGAGTGTGATATGGTATCGCAAGTTCACTTTCATTACGATATGATTGAATCTTTACATTGTAGTTAGAGGCATTTTCTATTATAAAATTTATCTAGCATTTAAATTTTCCGCTAATATAAAACATGGTTAAAGCAATCATCTACTTTTCATATGAGATATGGTTAGGCATGGTACCTAAATTGTAGCTTGTTTCGATAGTAAACATGTGCTCTCTCTTCCTACATGATCACGAGAACAAAGGGTTTGTGGCTCGTGATGCTGTATATTAAAGAAAAAAGGATTATTTCATAAACAGAGAGTGGGAGAAAATGTTCAAGAGCCACAACCTGGGAATAAGGCGTAGGAAGATGTTGCTTCTTGGTCAAAATCAGTAATTATTTCTTCAAAACCTAAAGTGGACAGGAGTCATGTTATTTTTGAAAGTAACAAACCTGTAACTTGTTAAGATGCTTTATCTAGTTTCAACTCCGCAAAAGTCCAAACTGAACATAAATATTAAGATGTTTCCATAACTTGGTTGATTGGTGGTAAGAGGTTTACACCAATTGCAACGCTTCGTTAAATTCGGATTTAATAATATTATTTGACTGTTGGATTTTAAAATCATCTTGCATGAGTTTTGAAAATCGCAACTATCCTAAGGTAGGATGGAAACTTAAGAAGAAGTCTTTAGTAGAAGTCAAGGAGTTGAATTGTATGTTTTGATCATGTGATAAACTTTTCTCGAATTGTCGAGTAGTTCTGTTTATACATGGAGTTTAGTGGGAGTAATGTGGTGTTACTAGTCTTATATGTAAGAGACATATTGATCATTGTGAATGATGGAAGACTTAGGAGAAGAATAATACATCTCTAAGGTATCCAGACCTATTATTTAAGGAGGATATCAGCTAGAAACGTCCTAGTCAGTTGAACAATGAGATATACACAACGAAAATTGAGTAGACTTGCAATAATGAGATATGCAAGAAGGAAGGATTATGTTAGGATTCGGTTTTATGAATTGGAGGAACTATGGTAGTTCGTTCCAAAGGTCCTATCCCTACACATTGAGGACAGTGGGAGTTATTCAAAGGCAAAAGAGCCTATGTCCAGATTGGATCTAGACACGTACTCAAAAAAGTTCTTATAATACAAGATTATATAGTAAGGTTAGGTAAAGTGCAAAGTGTTGCTAAGACTTACTAACTAAGGCCTTTTCATAGGCTAAGCATGATAGTCATGTCATTTCAAATGAATTGAGATGATCAACTATATACAAAATTAAGAATGAATTATAGATTATGTAGTAATTGATATTGTATCAATTTTACATATGTGATAATGCATTAATCATTTGAGTTTTATACAAAAATCTTTTCTTTAATAATTTGTTTTTCCAAATAGGTTGTCGAAACAATGTTGAACCCTATTTTAGTGAACTGGATTAACATAGTATTGGCCCCTAGTTGCTTATATGAACTGATGTCTCCAAGTGACTAGAGTGTGATGTGATTGATGGCAAGTTCAAGTGTCATAGACTCATAAGAGATGACTAGTCGATCACATAGGCAGACTGTATGGGACACTCTGTTGGGCAGTGACCGCTTATAGAGTTCAGGTAATTTTTATAAACCCTGGTCGTGGCGAGAGCTACTATAGTATTCTTATGAGTCGATTCTTTGACTAGAGACTGTTCGCCCAAGGTGGCACAGTTTCTGATTGGCTTTGATTTATGCTCTACGACTCTCGTAACTGAGGTCAAATGAGCATCTTTTGGGTCATGATGAGATGTGGCTGTTCAAAGGGAATAATGCGATAGGAAGGTATCTAAAATCTCAGGGCCACTCGAGGAGTAGTGAAATGAAAATGCGTGGCGACGCTCGAAAGGTATCTACGGTAGATAATTCTGGTCAGACAGTTACTCTTCAGATCGAGGAAACCACTCAAGATATGATCAAATGCAAGTACGACCTGCAAGACACCTTGCATTGAGTGGGAGATTGTAATAAGACAAGAGAATTGATGACGCACACTTGTCTCATACAAGTGGTAGATTGTTGGCGTATGTGTCCTCGACAATACTGCGATCACATGTTTAAATCTTATAATAAGAATACGTAAGGGATGATATAATTATATAGTCAACTGATCAATATTAATCGGTAATGATTGGCTAACTGGAGTTTGACATTACTGTCGTTTGACGGTGGTGGTCAGTTGATCCCTTAAGGTCACACCTATAGGACAATTCCCTTAACTGATAAGTTAATTAATTGTATGTCGATACAAATTAAGTAATCCTTAAATAGAATAAATTTTATCAATGAGTGAGAGTTATATATCTTATTGTAATTTGATTAAATAAGATTCAATTTAGTAATTAATATGTTACATTACTAAAATTGATTAATGTTTATGAAACATTTGAGATAAGAGTAATTAGTTAATTATAATTGCAAAATATTGTAGATTATATTAACTAGACTTAATGTGACCCATTTTATATACATGTAATTGTGAATTACTTGTTAATTTGTTAAATGTAATTTATTTAATATATAATTATATTTAATTAGTTAAATATGCATTTATATTACTAATGACTTGATACATGTCACATGTCACAACATATTACAAATGAAAAATTACAAAGTTAAAATGGAGTCCCTTTTAAGTGTGGGAGCCGGTTTTATGGGTAGTGTGTTAGGGGTTTGTGGAGTTGATTATTTTATGGGATAAACATAATCATCACATCTATTCCACTAAACCTACCCTAATGTTTTGAAAAGACAAAAAGCAAGAGTAGGCTTGCCCTTCCCAAGGGACAAAACCGGCACCCCCCCTCCCCATTTATCATGAGATTGGTTCTCATTTTTCATTAGAAGAAAAACTCTTATGTTCTCCTTCTCACATTCTCTCATAAATTGTTTATGTATAATATTTGTTCTAGATCTAATAAAACATCAAAAATACTATAGTAGTAATGTAAAATAACATTAGATCTAATTATTTAAGGTTCTAGTAAATATTATCTAGTTAATAATTTTATTAGAGTTTTGGGATGAATCTTGGGGGCAACAAGAGGAGACTTTCTAATTTTAAAGTTTTAGTTCATGGAGGATCATCCTAATGTTCTAAGCTCAAGATCAAGTGTAGGAAGGAGTCCTACACTTGTGCCTAAGTTCCGTCCATATTGTATGTAAGAAATATGATTTTCTCCTTATTTTGTTCATTTCATCTTGCATCTAGATCCACTAGTATATAAATTATGGGTAATTTATAAAATGATTAGATGAGTCTAATTGGGGTATATGAACCTAACAGGAATGAATAGACCTGTTATGAGCAATAGACTACCCTAATCAGAGCGGAAGCTATTTAGGAAGAATCTATGGCGGATAGCGGACCGGAAGGACATTTCTACTACCCTTCTCACATCAGACCGACTGACCTTACCTTTAGCTGATTTGCGTAATATCATAGTGAACCGACATCATAGCATCTTTCTATTTTTTTATCACATTTTATTTCATTCTTATTAATTTTGCTTGTTGTTTCTTTTATTGCTTTTGTTTCAGTTCATTAGTTTACTCAAAACAACTCAATCAAACACCCATTTTGTGACCGTAGACAGACTAGATAACAAGTAGATAGTGACTACCTCCCTGTGGAGTATGATACCCGACTTACCTCTACTATATTAGATAGAGGCGGTTAGGTTTATTTTTGATAGAGTTGCGACAGCCGTGTCAAGATATGTGTTGTGATTGTTGTACGATTGATATTGTGATTATCTGCTGTTGTTGGATTGGAGTTTGGTGTTGGTGTTGAGATGGTTGATGATGATGTTCACGAGGTGCGTCCTTGGCTGAGTGGAGTCACTTGCGGGAGTGGCTTCACGCCCTAGTTTCGCACTCTGTGGAACCCGCCACATGAGAGGATGTGAACATTAATGAACAGGTTTATCGCTCGTTGATGAGCGGGGTTTAGGTGGGTACGGCTGCAGTCTCGCACTGGCAGGGCTACACACTTTAGTGTGTAGTCAGTTACGAGATGTGTTTGGGAGTTGGAGGTGGATTGTGAACAACTTTTTATCTTTATCGTACTTGTTTTATTTTGATTATGCAGTGAACTGATCTCGTTGTTGTTTTGTAAAATATGTGGTGATCCATTCAGGGATAGTGAGTAGATTGTGACAGGTAATGATGGTCATTAGGTTTGAGGACGAGATGGGAGTCATCACTTTGAGTCTACCTTCCGCTGTCACGAGATTAGCTGCTTAGATTCAGTTGTTTTGAGTACTAGTAAACTTTAATTTTGGATTTGGTTTTGGACTTCTAATCGTTAACTTTAACTTTATACTTAATTAAATCTATTGGAATGGTTACTTTGATATACTAGCCTCGGGAAACCGAGATGGTAACAGTCTCCCATGCTAGGGCGGTCTTGGTAAGGCACCTTGGTATGTGAGGGTGTTACAAATAGGTCTCAACAAGTCTCTCATCTTGTCTAAGCTTTGACGGTTTATTTGTATAAATCCTGGATATAATCCTTAGTGACAAATTTATTCATCATTTTTTTCTTAAGTTTAGACCAAGATCTAAGACGTGTCTTTCCTTCTCTAAGTCTTTGGTGTTTCAGATTATCAAACTATAGAGAAGCATGTCCTTTCAGTTTCAAGACAGCAACTTTACAAGCCTTAACATCAGTATAACCCTTATACTCAAAGACATTCTCAGTATCCCTAATCCATTATAACAAATCATCAGGATTAAGGCTACCAGAAAACTCAGGAATTTCTACCTTTAGATGTTTGTCTGTGTACTCAAGAATCTTCTCATGAGTTCTGTTGCTTTCATATGAATCTGTCCAATCCTCCTACTCCTGAAAAGGTTCGCCTCTTCCTGCTCCTACATGGCCACGACCTCTTCCTCTGCCTCTTGGGATTGGTCTTCTTCTGGGTGGGTTTGGAATATTCTCCATGACACCATTCAGGGCATTCACCATCACATTTGTTGGAGCTAGTGTCCTCCACAGTTAGTGTGATAACGTGTATATATCTCTTATAGGTTCATAGGGTATACTTAGTATTTTATCAATTGATTAACGTTTACTAATAACGGTTGGCTTGCTAGAAGTTTGACGTTATTATCATACTGATGGCGGTGATCAACTGGTCCCTAAAAGTCACACCTAAAGGATGTGTTTGAGAGATGTGATTATATAAAAATATAATCACATTGATGCCTTATATGACTAAAAGGTTAGTCCATGTATTTGACTAAAAGGTTAGTCAATGTGATGATGAGTCGATTATTTAAAACAATTAAATAATATCAGCTGAGACGAATTAATTGTTAATTCGTAAATTGAATATAAACTGTTATATTTAATTAATGTATATAATGTTAGCTTAAACGAATTAAGATGTTAATTCGTAATAAAACATAAACGGTTATATTTAATTAGCAAATTATAAATATGCGATATTTATAGTTAATGTATATATTATACGAAATTGTCATAATAAATGATGACAGACCGATATAAATAAATCGACTACAAACTGTTGTGTGTGGACTTATTAATACGTGACGACATAAATGACAATTGATAATGATACACATTTTATACAATATGATAACAACCTAGAATAAGAATATTTTCTCCTTATTTGTTTGGTTGTTACACATTTAAAGGGGAGAAAAATAAGAAAAAGATCTTCCCCTCTTTTCTCCTTTTGGACGGTTAAATAGGAGAGAGGGTAGGATCATTTTTGAAGGAAATGTAGATTCATATACATATTTAACATACTCATATATGTCTAATTAATTTGTCATAAAATTAAAACGGATTTTATGCATGCAAACAAATAGTATAAGAGAAGAGAAATCAAGTCCTTACATTGTAGATTTCGGATTTAAGGGCACAAAAGAGATCACCTTTCTCTTTTGTTCTTGAGCTTTTCCTTATGGATGAACAAGATCTAAGTATAAGATCTCTCCCTAAGCTTTATACCCAAGGCTACTCTTAATTAAATCAATATTACAAGATCTAGTATAATATTAATTTTGTAGAAAAAATTGAACCAAAAATTGTTTGGTTTTCACTCCTAAAACCGGGTAGGAGAAGGGAGATTATGGAGGATTTTCTCTTACTAAAACTCTTATTTTAGATGAATGAATAATAATCATACACCAAATCAATGTAGTGTATTAGAAGAATATGAGGAAAAACTTTTGTTTTTCCTTTTGTGTAAAACCGGCCAAGGAAGAGGAGGGAAGAAAAATAGAGCCAATGCATGCAATAGTTTGCCTTCACAAGGTTTATAGGGTTGCATGGCTACTCTTCCTTTTTAATCATTATGTTTACCACTAATTATAAACACAATATTAAGTCTAATGCTCCTCCATTTTTCGGCACATAGAGTAATATGGATTCCATATTATTTTTGTCAATTGTCAATATGTCACATGTCACATGTCACATAAATTTGTCATGTAATTTTTAACATATTAAAAATCAACGTATCATCAAAAATACGTCACATACAAAAATCGACTTAGTAATTCATAATTACTTGTACCAAAAATTTTACCGTTTATAAATCGCATTTATAATAATTCATTCAAATCCAATTGTTTCTTTAAACAATAATTTCATCCGAGTAATGATACAATTCGATCACTCGCACCGTATCTCATTTAATCATATTTCAATTTGATACGTAAATTTTTCTTCCAAAATCGTCCGTCAATTTTTCAAGTAATTTAATTAACTCGCAACATTATACGATTAATTAAATAATCAATTAAGAGTGTTGCCCTTTAGGTATGACCTAGGGGTCAATCGATCACCACCGTCGCACGACAAGTAATGTCAAACTCTAGTCACCAATCATTACCGATATGTGTGGACCGATTGTTGTAAAATATTACATCCCACATGTATTCTTAAAATGAGATTTAATAATGATATTTAAATCATGTGATCGCACTATTGTTGAGGACACATTTCCCAACAATCTCCCACTTGTCCTCGACAAGTGTGCGTCACCAATTCTCTTGTCCTATTACTATCTCCCACTCAATGCAAGGTGTCTTTCAGGTCGTACTTGCAAGTGATCATATCGAGAGTGGTTTCCTCGATCTGGAGAATAACTGATTGACCGGATTTATCCACTCGGGATACCTTCCGAGCGTGGCCACGCATTTCGATTCATTACTCCTCGAGTGGCCCCGAGATATTGTTTTAACCACGACAAGGGGATGGACAATTCCTATCGCACTCATTCCCTTCGACTAGCCACAGACATCATAACCCAAAATATGCCCATTTGACCCCATTTACGAAGGTCGTAGTAACACAAATCAAAGTTAATCAAACTGTGCCATCTTAGGTGAATAGTCTTTAGTCAAAAAAATCGACTCATTAGAATACTATAGCAGCTCTCGCCACGACCAGGCTATATAAATTTGCCAGAACTCTATAAGCGGTCATAAGGCCCGACAAGGTGTTCCTAACATCTGCCTATGTGATCGACTAGTCATCTCACATGACTGTATGGCATTTGAACTTGCCATCAATCGCATCACACTCTAGTCACTTCGAGACGTCACCTCATACAAGTAACTATGGGCAAATACAATGTTAATCCGTGTTCACTTTAACGGGGTTCAATTGTCTCCACAACCCGTTTGGACGTAACAAAGTATAATAAAAGAGTTTTAAAAATAAAACTCGAACGACAAATGTGAAATAGTCAATGCTTGATTACTATTTCATATTCTATAATCTAATTTGATCTTGTACGTAGTTGTTCATTTCAATTCAATTGAAATGACATGACTCATCATGTTTAGCCTTTGAGAAGGCTTTGGTTAGTAGGTTTTATCAACTTCTTGTACCTTACTCAACCTCACTACATACTCGTTTTCCTTTGTAATGTATACATTTGCATTACAAAACTTTCTGAGTACGTGTCGAGATCCAATCAAGACATAGGCCCTCTATCCTTAGAACGAGCTCCCACTTTGTTGTTGTCGCAGTGTGCGGGACTCTTCCTTCTTGCACATCCCATGATTGCAAGTGTACTCAATTTCCATTATAAATATCTCTCATTGTTCTTTATTGCCTAGAACGATTCTAGAAAATCTACTTCTTAATAAACATTTCCACAATGGTATCTTAACCATCCTAATGTGTTTTGATTATGGTTTTGTCGGAAACCATGCGCAATCTCAATTGTCAATTGTCACTTGTGTAACACCCTTACACAATATTGCATCATAAACACTTTGCATCATAGCCTTAATGCTTCTGCAAGCACTTAAGGGTAATCTTTACATGCCAGGTAAAGATTACTTAAATTCGATTTTGAAAATAATTCATCATACTCCAAGTATATGAAGTGCTTTACATCATTTCCTATTTAATTGATTCGGCAATGAAGCAAATGGAATCAATCAAATATGTTCAATTTTAATTGAACTAGTCATGAATCTTATCAACATAAGACTTCTTAACGACGCTAATATCATGTGGATTTATCTTCATAAATCCGGATATTCAAGATGTATTAAAATACTCCAAAAGTCTTAAATCATTCTCAATGATCAATATGTCATCCACATATCGGACTAATTAAAAATTCCGTAACTCCCACTAAACTTCATGTATAAACACAACTTCTTGACTTATCGAGAAATGTTTTATCACATGATCAAAATGTTGATTCCAACTCATTGATGTCCTACTTAAGACCCTCTCTTAAGTTTCACATTATCTTAGGATTGCAAGAATCTACAAAACTCATGACATGTATTGAATACATTCCTTCTTTTGAAGAAGTGGGTTTTAGATTCACTTGCTACGTATTTCATAACCTCATAATGAAACACAATCCCTAAGAAGACCCAAATAGACTTAAGCATTTCAATTAGTGCAAAACCCTTTGTCACTAATCAAGCCTTTTATTTCGGATTCTCATGACTCTAAGCCTTGTATTGAGTTGTGACTTAAACACTCTTATGTAAGTCATATGTTCATTACTTTCAAGAAGTAATCAACTTGAATCAAACAATTTCTTTGTAAGTTATAAGCTCTTTACTTTCTTAAAAGTAACATGAATTCATCATTTTTAACAAGTGACGAATTTTAACCTCCTAGGTTTTGAAGAAACAATATCTTGGCTACAAAACGTCTCATGTAGCCAAGAAAGACCAGTTTCTTGCGACATAACATTCTTTGTGGCTCTCTTGAATAATTTCTCCCACTCTGTCTTCAAAAATAAACTTGTATTTTAGAAAGACAGCTTCACGAGCCACAAACCCGTCGTACTCGTGATAATTGAAGGGGAAAAATGAGTATTTGTTTCTTGTGAAAACTTACAAACATGGTACCCTTACCATTTCATATCTCATATGATTCGATTTAGTGGAAAAATAATTTAGACAAAAATGATAAAATCCCCAAAAGGATCAAGTAACTCAAAGTAACTTGATTGAAATCCAAACCATATCGAATAGCGTTTGAATACTTATCCAATCATACATTATCCCATAATGCGTGTTAAGAGAGATTAATTTGTGATACTATATCACAATTCATTTGGCTTATATCAAAGTCTTCACTTTGATAATCCCATCACGACTAAATCGTGATTCCTTGAACTCTTTGAAATTCTTCAAAGATTTCTCTATTTACCTTATTAAGTGAACATATTAGTGTCAACTTAAATCGTCGGTAAAATATAATGATCAACCTATTTTGGATAGATGATTTACAACCTCGATCTCCTTTTCTACCAAAAAGGCATGAGACATCTTGCTTTGAATACAAGATACGCATATACCATTAACAATCTAATGGTTTCAAGAGTACTCGATAACTCTTTGCGTTCATCATTCCAAAATTTAAGGTTTAATCTTGGGTTACCAATTTGAATCTTACATCATCTACATGATATATCATTCTAGTTTGTTTTAGAATATAATCACCTTGATAATGGGCTAGCCATACATCAAATCGTGGTGTATAGGGTCACAAAAGTGAAAACCTCTTTTGTATCTTAACAAGTTTACATTCTTATTTAGAGTTTATGCACTTAATAGTCATAATTAAGTACAACTTTAAATCCAAAAACTAGATTGAGTACACAATTACTCTATCTCTCGACATTATTGTTGCTAGTCGTCATATTCTAATCATCCTATGTATCAAGTACAATGATGAAAACCTCCTTTGGTTTCTAATATTGACGAAGTGGTACTAGCAAAATTTATGTTTAATCAAATAAACATTTAAAGAAGAAGGTCCCATTAGATGTCCCACAACTAACTTGTTGATTCTTCAATAATTTGGGGTAGTTTCCTTTCTCGTGTCCAACATTTAAGACAATGGAAACCATATCGGTCGGGATTGATAGGTTTAGCATCGTCATTCTCAACAACTTTACCTTTAACATTACCTTGTATCAATTCCTTTTACTTCTTGAACCTCGTCCTCATCTTAACAGTTTAAGAGAGTGTTCCCACTTATTTCAATGATCCTTTGCTTTGAGAAGCAAAATTGAATTCACGAAGATCACTTCTTCATTTGTTCGTTTTAGTCTTAAAACTTTCATTGAAGTGGTTGCGTTATTTTGGTCAATTACGAATTCGAAAATCTAATCACCAAAACAATTTATCGCTTCAAGGTACTTAATTCAATTAAGTATATGAATAACAATCCATTGCAAGTAGATGTGTTAGTCAAAAATCAAAAACCTGTTTGATAATGAATAACTTTAATCTATACTCTTTACAAGAGATCCTTAGCAATGGTTCATTTGAGGTTTTGAAGCAATTTCAAATTTGTCTTTAGTTACGTTGTTTTAATGGAGATTTGTATCAAAATCGAAATGATATCGTATATGAATTGTGGTAAAGAAATAGAACAATATAAAAAACGGAATAGTGGAAAACTTAACATTCATCGTTATATTAATACTTGTAAAACAAGTATAGCATTTACATAGTGACCTCTACCCAACTATGATAAATGATTCCAAGATCCAAATTCATATTAACTTGGGCACGGTAGGGCCGATTCATCCCTTATCAATATAACTCGGTGGATTAACTCTTTAATCGATTCTACTTTTAGAACTCTTGGTCGATAAAATTACTCTAATAATTATCTATAGCCCAAAACACATCCGACAAGGGCACGGTAGGGCCGATTCATCCCTTATCGAAAACTTTTGTTGAGTTCAATCCAAATTTCGAATAAATGTGTCCATGATCCAAATCCACATCAACTTGGGCACGGTAGGGCCGATTCATCCCTCATCAACATGAATTCGGTGGATTAACATTCATCACCCACTTCCCCTACGTAACAAGGTTTGTACCCGGTAGGGCCGAGTGCACTCCCTCGCGAAATAGGTTTTCATGGTTTCTACTATTTGGTAAGGCTATGTCTCAATTGATTGTTTTAGCGAGAGGTCATGTCAATTTATTATCTATCACGTTTTAAGTGAACTAAAGCGGTGAACTACGATAATTCTAATTGACACGGTCGATAAACTCGATAAAAGAAGATGCATGTTTTAGTTATGGCGATTTAGCGATGCAAGTGACATAAAATAAAATGCAAGCATAAAATAAATAAATCCTAGTATGGCCTTTCCTAAAATAGAAAAACTATTAATCTATTACATATTCGGAAACCAACTCCATTGGTCCCTTGAACTTCGGTTGTGACACACATCTCGAGGTAACACCGTCTTTATGTATCGCCATTCTTGAAGAAATCCGTCTTTTGGAACTCCGGAATGAATAAAATTACATAATAAATTACATAATTTCCTATTATACATTTGTAACTAAAATAAAATAAATCTATTAAATTACAAAACGGTGATACGAGATCACAATAAAAATTACAACCGAATCGATATTCCCATACATTTCGGGAAATACCAATTAAAATCTAAGGCCATACTAAGTAAAATTACATAATTCAAAATTACATAAATTAAAATTATGACAATCATAAAGAAAAATGCAGCATTATAATATGTATGAACATGCTCAATTTTATGCTAAATCGCCTTTTAATTAGCCAATATCGCATATTACTCGGTTTTTACGGATTTGCGTGATTTCAACATTTTATAATCACAAAAATACATAAACTCATATTTATGCATAAGTTAATTACCCTAACCTCTTAGGACTCAAAATATAGTCTTCACTAATAATTTGACCATAATTAACTTTTATTTAAAAAATTGTTTATAAATGGACCAAAAATTACAAAAATAAGCCATTAAACTTCAAATAAATCGAAAAATTTCAAATAAATTCAAAATTTGAAATTTAAATTCATGAACATTCTGGAAAAATTCCATGACACTCATAATGTTCAAAATCTTAGGTTAAAAAATTTCGAAAATTTTTCGGAAAAACAATGTTGCGGTTTATCGATATTTAATAAAATAATCATAAAAACATGAAAAAATTATTTTCATTAACTTTTCAATTTTAGATCTGAAAAATATAATAAAATGCAACATTAGACGTTTTTCCTAAGTCATAGATTATGTTTTATTAATTTTCAACTAATAATGTCACTATTTATGCCATTTTTCTTCAAAAATTCATAAATCATGCTAAAAGACTTCTTTATAGCCAATTATTTTACACACATCTTGTAAAATTGCATGTGACAACATATTAATTTTCTATGACCAGACTCGAAATTTAACTCATATTAACCTATTTTTCTCTTAAATTCATATTTAATAATGAAAAATTCATTTTTCGAGCATAACAAGTGCAAAAATTATGAAAAATTACAGGTTATCTCAAAATAATATATGTGATAACATATCCAAAGATCAACTTAAAATTCGAAGTATAGCTAATTTTCGACCAAAAATGACATTTTTACTCATAAAATCACATTTAAATGTCATTATTATTATATATGAACAATAAAAATCCGAAAAATTAACCAAAAAATCCTAAAACACTTTAGGACCAGAAATATTAACATGCATGTAATTATTTCGTGATATATCATAATAACACAAATTTTACAAGTTTTATTTTGTTATTCATATAACTCGGAAAAACTTTTAACCAATTTGCATGCAAACAACCGTGGCTCTGATACCAATTGAAGGAAATGTAGATTCATATACATATTTAACATACTCATATATGTCTAATTAATTTGTCATAAAATTAAAACGGATTTTATGCATGCAAACAAATAGTATAAGAGAAGAGAAATCAAGTCCTTACATTGTAGATTTCGGATTTAAGGGCACAAAAGAGATCACCTTTCTCTTTTGTTCTTGAGCTTTTCCTTATGGATGAACAAGATCTAAGTATAAGATCTCTCCCTAAGCTTTATACCCAAGGCTTCTCTTAATTAAATCAATATTACAAGATCTAGTATAATATTAATTTTGTAGAAAAAATTGAACCAAAAATTGTTTGGTTTTCACTCCTAAAACCGGGTAGGAGAAGGGAGATTATGGAGGATTTTCTCTTACTAAAACTCTTATTTTAGATGAATGAATAATAATCATACACCAAATCAATGTAGTGTATTAGAAGAATATGAGGAAAAACTTTTGTTTTTCCTTTTGTGTAAAAAGCCAAGGAAGAGGAGGGAAGAAAAATAGAGCCAATGCATGCAATAGTTTGCCTTCACAAGGTTTATAGGGTTGCATGGCTACTCTTCCTTTTTAATCATTATGTTTACCACTAATTATAAACACAATATTAAGTCTAATGCTCCTCCATTTTTCGGCACATAGAGTAATATGGATTCCATATTATTTTTGTCAATTGTCAATATGTCACATGTCACATGTCACATAAATTTGTCATGTAATTTTTAACATATTAAAAATCAACGTATCATCAAAAATACGTCACATACAAAAATCGACTTAGTAATTCATAATTACTTGTACCAAAAATTTTACCGTTTATAAATCGCATTTATAATAATTCATTCAAATCCAATTGTTTCTTTAAACAATAATTTCATCCGAGTAATGATACAATTCGATCACTCAGACCGTATCTCATTTAATCATATTTCAATTTGATACGTAAATTTTTCTTCCAAAATCGTCCGTCAATTTTTCAAGTAATTTAATTAACTCGCAACATTATACGATTAATTAAATAATCAATTAAGAGTGTTGCCCTTTAGGTATGACCTAGGGGGTCAACTGATCACCACCGTCGCACGACAGTAATGTCAAACTCTAGTCAGCCAATCATTACCGATATGTGTGGACCAGTTGACTGTAAAATATTACATCCCACATGTATTCTTAAAATGAGATTTAATAATGATATTTAAATCATGTGATCGCACTATTGTTGAGGACACATTTCCCAACAATTTTCTCTCTTGATTTTTACTCGATACTCTCATCACAAAACCCTAAAAATTATTAGGAATTAGGGTTCTCTTTCTAGCAAGAAAAAGGCTTTTCTCGGAGCATTTTTGGTGCAACGATTAGGAGAATATCGATCTCGATATTTGTTCTTAGGCCAAATTGCTAGGACCGGAGGTTAATTCTAATCTCTACTCTTTTGTTTATGCATTTCGTTTATGACTCGTAATTTCATATTTCAAAATTTCGTTATAATCCGAGTTTTCTTGATGAAATATACCGATATTTCTAACAAGTGGTATCAGAGTTTAGGCCACGAAATTATTTTATATGATTTTCATAAATGGATTAAAACAAAAAAAAATTAAAAAAAAAATCGGCCGTATCATTTTTTTTTTTTTTGCCGAGATGTTTTTTTGTTTTTGATGCCTTGTTTCCATTTTGATTTATTGATATTGTTGTTTTAATATGTTAAGATGATAATATAATAAATTTGTATATGTTTTGATTTAATAAGAATTAAATTGAAATGGAAATGGAAATTGTTTTGATTGATGATGTTCATTTGTTTTTGCTATATAGTTTTGGCATACATGGTGTTAAATTGTTGTTTAAGAATCATGATTCATTAATTTAATAATGTTCAAATCAATTGTGATGAATCAAATATTCAGATAATCGATTTAATCATAATTTAGATATTCATTTTAAGAGGTTAAATTGAATCATCTAGTTTGGATCTATGTTTAAATTAAACGTTGATGATTATGCCAATCTTGTTATAGTAGCAACATTAAACAAATTTGTTCAAATAATCGAGAAAAAAAAAAGAAAAGAAAAAAAAACCTGTTTTTCGAAATTTTAGGGCAGAATGCCGAGAGCAATAAAAAAAAATTTCGTTTTTTTTTTTTTGTGTTTTGGCCATTAATTTTTATACATTATATCTATAATGTATGATTGTTTATTGTGAAAAAGTTCACAAATTTTAGATACCCAATTATTTTAAAGTGGTTTAAAATGATGTTAGATTAATTCATATTACAAGTTAATGTGTATTAAGATTGGAATTATTGTGAGTAATTGAGGACTTGTCACATAATTTTGATCATTTTAAAATAGGTGGTTTGGAAAAATTACTCTACATAATTAAGGAATTATGTCTTGAATGATTAATTTATTGTTGATGCATTTTATTTAGTTGTATGAATTGTTGAATGGTTTATTTACGTATTTTTGCAATCGGTTGTAATTTGGTATTACCTAGTGTGGCCTTAGTTGATTATGTTTTCGTAATGATGCAAACATAATCTTGATGTAATTTTGAGATCTCGAATCTCCTTTGGTTTTCTTTAGTATTATGTTTTTGAAATTAGAATGTAAATAGGTTTATTTTGTAATTTATTAATTGTAATTTTGAGAAGACTAAAGATGGAGATTGGATTGCTCACTCCCGCTATATGGACCAAGATGGAACATCAAGACAAGCTTCCCGGGTCCTAGGAAGGATTCCATAGTTGTATTTATGTTCATTTTGGTAGATAGGCCACACTAGGACTTTGTTTTTGTTTTACGTTTTTCCATTCTTGTTACTTTTCTTCGCATGATAGTTAGTGCATCATATTCCGCCTAAACCAAACCACCTACTTATATGCATGAAAATTGACTCATATAGTTTGGATGTTAGTTATCATGGACATAAAGATGTCACACTATTTTAAGCCATCATCTTAGTTTATTCATTCTCGCATGCTAGATATTAGTTCACTTAAAATGTATTAAAATAAAGTTGATGGGATCTTCCTCTAAAACTAAAATTGAGACTAGTCTTTATAGGCCAAACAACTGTGAATCCCTTCTTCGTCGGTAGGTATATAGGACCTTACTCTCCATATGACCCCTTCTACGTTGGGTAAGTAGTTTGTGTTGACTTATTTTACCTCAACATTATAATCCGAAGAGTTTCTCGAGATTATGATGGATTATAGATAGAATTTACAGAAATTTATCAACCAAGAATTCTAAAAGTAAAATTAGCCAAGAGGTTGGCTTATCAATTTACAGATAATTGAGTCTTGGGATCATTTACATAATTCTTGAGGGAGGTCAATTGTATAAATGCTTGAGTCTTCGCATTATAACAGTTTTGCATTAGACTTAGATCATAACGATGAGTATGCTTATTATGTTTTTCTTCTTCTTTTCGCAGTGTAGAATTCGTTTTATATTAATAATACTACTTACAACAAATGGCTGGAAATACTGATATCCCTATGCCAAGTGCCACACTTGCACGCGAGTCCTAGCTCAAAACTTTCATGGACCACATGAATCAGTCCACACGACTGAAGAATGACGGGTCCAACTTTGCGGACTGGGAGGCATCATTACGGAATCTTTGCCATTGCGACGGTAAGCTCAAGTACTTGACTGAGCCAATACCGCCAAACCCAGGCCCCAATGCAAGAGCTAACGAGTCACTTGCTTATAGTGACTTCGTCATGGAAGTGGGTGCGATAAAGAACGTACTCATTTTTGCAATGGAAACCAATTTGCAAAGACGCTTCATTGCCCAAGGTGCAAACAAGATTTTCACCACGCTCACTAATGAGTTCTCAAAAGCACCGAGAATCGCTACTTATGAGCATACCTGTCGCTTCTTTGAGGCGAAACTCCAGAAGGGCCAACCGGTTAGCCCACACATTCTTGACATGATTGAGAATGTCGAGAAACTGGAGGCACTTGATTGCAAAATCAGTGAGAGTATAGTCATTGACCGTATGCTTCATTCACTTCATAATGGTTTTGCCCTTTTCAGGGCAAATTACTACATGAATGACATGAAGAAAAGTCCTCATGAGCTACACTCACTTCTCGTACAGACCCAAAACGATATGAAATTGAGTGGGAGCATGAAGCAAGATGTTCTCATGATTTCCAACAAGAATAAGGGTAAGGGCAAAGCTCACGGGGACCTAACTATAGGAAAGCCAAAGTTTAAAAAGTCAGGAAACGGTAAGAGTAGGCCTGGTGAGACTAGTGGCTCACAAGGCAAGGCAAAGATCAAGGGCGGTAACGTTGAGTGCCACCACTGTCACAAGACTGGGCATTGGAAGAGGAACTGTCCCGTGTACCGTGAGGACATAAAAGCAGGCCGCGTCACTCCTAATGGTATGTCATCTTATATTCATATGATTGAGATTAACCATGCAAGTTTTGGAACTTGGGTACTTGATACTGGTTGTGGTTCTCATCTGTGTAATCATTTGCAGGGCCTAAAAAACATCACACCCCTCGCAAAGGGTGATGTGGACCTACGAGTCGGGAATGGAGCAAGAGTTGCTGCAGTCTCAATGGGAACATACGTAATCCAGCTCCCAAGTGGTTTTGGGTTATATTTATATAACTGTTACTATGTACCCAGTTTATCTAAGAATATTATTTCTGTTTCCGTACTTGATAAAGACGGTTTTTCATTTTCAATAAAGGACAATAGCTGTATTTTCTCTTTTAATGAAATGATTTATGGCAAAGCAGTTTCCATGAATGGAATTTATATCTTAGATCAAACCATAGATATATTACATGTGAATAATAAGAATTTAAAGGTTGGTGACAAAGATCAAACTTATCTATGGCATTGTCGAATGGGACACATAAATGAAAAACGCGTAAAGAAACTCATTGAGAATGGGACTATCTCCACATTTGGTTTCTCAACTTTGGCACGTGTGAATCATGTCTTATCGGCAAAATGACTCGAATTTCCTTCAAAGGTGTTGGAATGCGCGCTAATGACCTATTAGGACTCATACATACTGATGTATGTGGACCTATGTCAATCACCGCAAGAGGCGGCTTTAGATATTTTATCACTTTCACGGATGATTTGAGTAGATACGGATATGTCTACTTAATGAAGCATAAAAGTGAGTGTTTTGAAAAATTCAAGGAATACCAGAATAAGGTTGAGAACCAACTGGGAAGAAAGGTTAAAGCACTCCGTTCAGATCGTGGTGGCGAATATCTTTCAAATGAGTTTGATCAATACCTTAAAGACTGTGGAATAGTTTTACAGTTAACTCCACCTGGAACACCTCAATTAAATTGTGTGTCCGAACGGAGAAATCGAACCCTACTTGATATGGTTCGATCCATGATGAGTCACACGATAGTACCTGATTCATTATGGGGTTTTGTTCTTTTGTCAGCTGCTCTTATACTTAACCGAAGTCCGTCGAAAGCTGTCGACAAGACTCCGTATGAGATATGGAAGGGAACGGTCCCTAACTTGTCCTTTATTCGGGTTTGGGGCTGCGAGGCTTATGTCAAGTGGAGACACAAGGATAAGCTCGGCCCGCGATCGGTCAAGACATACTTTATTGGTTATCCAAAAGGAATGTTTGGTCATTACTTCTATTCGCCTACCGAACATCGAGTTTTTGTTGCAGCTAGTGAAAAGTTCTTAGAGAAAGACTTTCTCGAGAACAAGTCAAGTAATAGAACCTTCGAGCTATCGGAGATTCAAGAACCAACAACCGAGGAACAGATGGAGGAAGATGTTCCTTCAACTTATGATACGGTTAATATTTCTCAGGAACCTAGGAGGTCGGGTAGAGTCTCTAATCCTCCAGACAGATACATTGGTATGGTCGAGGAAAATGATGTTTTGCTCCTAGAGAGTAATGAACCCGCTACCTATAAAGGTGTCATGACCTGTTCCGAATCTAAGCTTTGGCTTGAAGCCATGCAATCCGAGATGGACTCCATGTATGAGAATGACGTATGGGATCTTGTTGATTTACCTAACAAGGTACGACTTCTTCAGTGCAAATGGCTTTACAAAATAAAGCATTCGTAGAAGAAGGGCAACGATACCTATAAGGCACGACTAGTGGCAAAAGGTTTCACTCAAGTGCACGGATTTCATTATGATGAAATCTTTTCACCCGTAGTTATGCTGCGTTCCATTCGGATAATCTTAGCGATTGCCGCTTTTCATGACTATGAAATTTGGCAGATGGATGTGAAAACCGCCTTCTTAAACGGTTATTTGGAGGAGGAATTGTACATGGTACAACCCGAAGGTTTCATAGATCCTGAAAATCCTAAGAAAGTGTGCAAGCTTAAACGTTCCATTTATGGACTTAAGCAAGCTTCTCGGAGTTGGACTCATCGTTTCGACCAGGTGATAAAAGAGTATGGTTTCACTCGATCGGTCGAGGAACCATGCTTATATGTCAAGTCGAGTGGGAGCAAGATTGTTTTCTTGATATTATATGTCGATGACATACTCTTGATTGGGAATGACATTCCTCTCTTATCTTCGGTAAAAGGATGGTTGAAGAACCATTTCCAGATGAAAGATCTGGGTGAGGCACAAAGCATATTTGGAATCTGTATCTATCGAGATAGATCACGACGGATGTTATCACTGAGTTAGGAGTCTTATTTAGATAAGATTCTTGAAAGGTTCAGCATGACCAACTCCAAGAAGGGGAACCTTCCAATGACTTCTGGGATGCATTTGAGCAAGTCTCAGTCACCCAAGACACCGGAAGGGGTCGAACGCATGAGTCGCGTTCCTTATGCATCAACCATAGGATCAATCATGTATGTCATGATATGCACACGTCCAGACGTGCCATATGCATTGAGTATGACGAGTCGGTACCAAAGCAATCCAGGTGAAACACACTGGATAGCTGTTAAAAACATCCTTAAGTACCTACGGAGAACTAAGGATTGGGCATTGACGAATGGAGGAGATACTAAGCTATGTGCAATCGGTTACGCAGATGCTAGCTTCCAAACGGATCAAGATGATTCGAAATCTCAGTCTGGATTCGTCTTTACTCTTAATGGTGTTGCGGTCAGCTGGAAAAGTTCCAAGCAGGAAGTTGTAGCAGATTCTACTACTGAATCCGAGTACTATGCCGCTTCAGAAGCAGCAAAGTAAGCTATATGGATGCGTCAATTCTTACAAAGACTGACCATAGTTCCTAGTTCGAATTACCCAATCACCATCTATTGTGACAATAGAGGTGCCATCTTCCAGGCCAAGGAGCCTAAGTCTAGCAACAAGTCTAGACATGTACATCGGAAGGCTCACCTGATCCGTGATTACGTGGAGCAAGAGGAGATAGTGATTGACAAGATTGCTTCGGATGACAACATCGCGGATCCTCTCACTAAACCATTGAAATATGATAAGCATGAAGGCCACGTTATTTCCATGGGAATTAAACGTGTTCCTGAGTTGTAGTAGTTGCTTATGGATTCGATACATTTTCTTTTTCATATGCTATTTATAACTACATCGTATTATTTCATATTTTGTTTTTCATGTAGATCGTACGACAACATTGAACGCCACAAAGTGAACTGAATTACATTATATTTGTTTTGGTCCGTAATCGCCTACATGAGCTGATAACTCTGGCTATTATATTGTGAAGTTGATTGATGGTGGGTTCAACGAGCCATAAGTCAAACGGTTGGCTGATCGATCACAGATACGAGTTATAACGATACCTCGTAGGACATTGTGACAACGTAATGGAGTCCTAAATGTTTAAAAACATTCGGTGCCAGGTCGTGGATTGGACGTCCATTGTGTTCCTAGGGTCGATTCTTTTGACTATCGACTGTCTCTTGAGATTAAGGCAGTTTTTGGGCGACTTTGGTTTCTTTCTCATGGTCGACCGTAATAGGAGGCTAAGCTGATTTTTACTGGGTCATTTCATACTGTGCTTGTATCTGCAGGATTCGAGTTGAAGAAAATATCCATCCTTTATCAGGTTTAGTCATTTCTCAAGGACACTCGAGGAGTTGTAACTGAAATGCATGGCCATGCTCGAATGATGATTCGTTTATCAGTTAAGTTACTCTCTAGTCGGGAAAACCACTCTTGATATTGATCACTTGTAAAATACGACCTTTGAGAATACGGATTTTGCAAATTGTTTTACATTGAGTGGGAGAAATTAAGGATATGAGAATCGGTTATCGCACATACACTTGTGAGGACAAGTGGGAGATTGTTGGAGCTAGTGTCCTCCACAGTTAGT
Organism: Silene latifolia; assembly: GCF_048544455.1. Taxonomy (NCBI): domain Eukaryota; kingdom Viridiplantae; phylum Streptophyta; class Magnoliopsida; order Caryophyllales; family Caryophyllaceae; genus Silene; species Silene latifolia. The sequence continues at coordinate 153,480,747 of NC_133536.1, read as the reverse complement.
GTGATAATGTGTATATATCTGTTATAGGTTCACAGGGTATACTTAGTATTTTATCAGTTGATTAACGTTTACTAATAACGGTTGGCTTGCTAGAAGTTTGACGTTATTATCATACTGATGGCGGTGATCAACTGGTCCCTAAAAGTCACACCTAAAGGATGTGTTTGAGAGATGTAATTATATGAAAATATAATCACATTGATGCCTTATATGACTAAAAGGTTAGTCCATGTATTTGACTAAAAGGTTAGTCAATGTGATGATGAGTCGATTATTTAATACAATTAAATAATTTCAGCTGAGACGAATTAATTGTTAATTCGTAAATTGAATATAAACTGTTATATTTAATTAATGTATATAATGTTAGCTTAAACGAATTAAGATGTTAATTCGTAATTAAACATAAACGGTTATATTTAATTAGCAAGTTATAAATATGCGATATTTATAGTTAATGTATATATTATACGAAATTGTCATAATAAATGATGACAGACCGGTATTAATAAATCGACTACAAACTGTTGTGTGTGGACTTATTAATACGTGACGACATAAATGACAATTGATAATGATACACATTTTATACAATATGATAACAACCTAAAATAAGAAGATTTTCTCCTTATTTCTTTGGTTGTTACACGTTTAAAGGGGAGACAAATAAGAAAAAGATCTTCCCCTCTTTTCTCCTTTTGGACGGTTAAATAGGAGAGAGGGTAGGATCATTTTCTCTCTTGATTTTTACTCGATACTCTCATCACAAAACCCTAAAAATTTTTAGGAACTAGGGTTCTCTTTCGAGCAAGAAAAAGGCTTTTCTCGGAGCATTTTGGGTGCAACGATTAGGATAATATCGATCTTGATATTTGTTCTTAGGCCAAATTGCTAGGACCGGAGGTTAATTCTAATCTCTATTCTTTTGTTTATGCATTTCGTTTATGACTCGTAATTTCATATTTCATAATTTCGTTATAATCCGAATTTTCTTGATGAAATATACCGATATTTCTAACAACATTGACAGTTCCTGCTAACTGCTCCATTCTTTGTTCAATTCCTGCAAGTTTCTCTTCACTCATGGTTGTTTTTTGTGTTTTTAAAGTAGTTTGGGATGATGAACTCACAATACTCTCAACCCAAGATTAACACAAAAGTTGAACTATGATATAACCTGGCTCTTGGTACCAATTTGCAGTGTAAAAATCCAAAGTAGTCAGGATATTAGACTGAATGCAATAAACTTCAGAGATTAAAATAAAATATCAAATGGACCTTAAAATTCATGAAATTTTGTGACAAATAAATTTGATATGCAAACTGACTCTGAGTGAAATTTCAGGCTTTTTAGATCACTCTAACTATTTTTAATAAACTCAACAAGCTAGCCTAACAGGTGAATTGTCTGACAGTTTGCATGAACTGAAATATCCTTAGATTCAGGTGACACAAGGACATAATTATGATCTGAAATTCCTACAAAAGACTCACAGGGAACTTAAGAAAATAATTTGACAAACTTTAACAAAGAAGTCCACAGATTAACACGGGAATTCTAAGCTTAAATCTGAACAACACAATTCAACCAATTCACATACTGAGCACAGAATTGATTTAATTATGTCAAAGAGAACTTGATTAATTAACCACAGTTTAACACATGTTAATTATCAAGCCTGGACCCAAACTACAGCGAAAGGTTGAGAGAAATCTCATGGTTTAAATTTTTCATTCAAAAATTCTGCTTTCTCAATTGGAGGCAATGATCCTTATATAGGTCAACCTTTGATTATAGTTGTGTACAATGTGATCCAAGGGCTACAAATCCATCTAGAAAATACATAACATAAGATAATATATTACAATGAGATCAACTAAGATAAGAGTATAGGTAAAAACAGGGAAATTCAGGCTATCAGTCCACTTTGTTTTATACTGGTGTAGGCCTTGAGCTATTTGCTTTCTTTATAAGTTCAAGGCTCCGACTACTTTTTAACTTATGAAAAATATGTCTTGTTCTTGTGGTATACTCTTGGTCTTTGCTTGAGCAAATAAGGAAACTTAGACAGTGACATTTCATCTACCAGTTGCTTTATTATTCAGCTGCTAAATCAACTTAACTAGGACTGTTTACCCTGGATTTTGAAGGACTTGTTGCCTAATCACTACAAAAAGAATTAAAACAGGCGACTGATTTTGGCGACTGAAATCAGTCGCCAAAATCAATTTGGCGACTGAAATCAGTCGCAAAACGTCAGTCGCGGACCTTAGTCGCCTTTTCTAGCTTTGGCGACTAAAGTCGGTCGCCAAATTTGGCGACTGAAAAATCAGTCGCCAAATGACTAAAATGGCGACTGATATGGTAGTCGCCAAATTGGCGACTGATTCTAGGTAGTCGCCAAATTGGCGACTGAAATGCAGTCGCCAAATCTAAATTCAGTCGCCAAATTTGGGTGACGTAGCCAGTTTGGCTGAGGTAATTTGGCGACTGATTTGGGATTTGGCGACTGCAATTCAGTCGCCAATTTGGCGACTACCAAAAATCAGTCGCCAATTTGGCGACTGAATTTCAGTCGCCAAATCCCAATTCAGTCGCCAAAGCTCATTTGTATGTTTTGGTGGTTTTTTTCGTTTTCATTGCTAGCCAAATATTTACAACCTGCATACAAACCGATGTTCCACAACACCATACATCCCAAATTTCAACACACACAACACCATACATTTCAACCCAACACCTCCCAATTTCTCAAACTTCATTTCATATATTGAAAATGAAAGTTTTACAAGCTAAGCTATTCTAAATGTTCAAGTCTAAAGTGTTCAAGTTTTACAAGCTTACATGCTAAAATCATCTTACTTGGAAGCCAACACCGGCTCCACTCCCCCCATGTGGACCATGCGGATCATTTGGATCGTAGTTGGATCTAGGTCCGGGGTTACAACCTTGCCACCAATTCTCAAACATTTCCATTCTTTCCTTCATTTGCCGGAATTCTTCATCACGTTTGGCAAGTTCTTCATCACGTTTGGCATCACGTTCATCACGCTCTCTTATTTGACTTTGAAGTTGACTAATAATTCTCGGTTAATACGTGTTGCTGGGAATTGTTGAAGTCGATCTTCTACGCGTTTTCTCATAGAAAGCCGGTGTTGAACTTCCGGTACCATACACGTGCCCTTTCTTGAAGCCATCCACCAACTCATACCATATGTCATTATCCGGTTTTTCTGGATTGGCGGCTTTTTCTCGTTCAAATGCTTCCTACAATATTAAACAAATGGTTGTAAGTTAATATGGTAACCACCTTATATACGACATTTTAAAAGAGAATAAATTAACAAAAATTAAGTGTTACGGAAAACTTACATATAATTGCTTGTCTTTTGGCTTAGTCCAAGTTCTAACCCCTTTGTGGTCAACCCGGAATGCGTGTCGAAACAGATTCCGTCACCGTCGCAATAATCAATTTGTGACTTCTTCTTTCCTCTCGAATGAAAAAAAAAACATACATGTTAGAAAATCAACAAAAAATCTAACATAAAATAAACATGTTGCATTGAAAACAAAAAAAAGTGTGAAATAATAGACAAACTTACACCCAACATACGATTCCAGAACGATCGTGAACCCGCGTAATGAGTAGGCTCGTTCACGGCGTCTTCCTTTCCTCCTCTTTTGTTGAGGGATGCTTGCTTAGACTTCTTCTGAAAAGCTTCACTTTTGGTATGCTTTATTAAGCCTTCATACTTGTCACCTGCAATTACACATATGAAATCATAACTAATAAGTTACTGATATTATTTATAATATAAAAGAGTATATGCTAATTAATACAAATAACAAAACAAGTTAATTAAATACCTTTCATGTGGTCTGGTTCCTTTGGGCACCTAACTACCTTCCAAATCACGTCCCGATATCGTCGAGTACCGACGTCATTGTACCTGTTATGGACATTCTGTTCTTGAGACGGTGACCAAGCAAATGATAACTACAAAAAAAAAAAGCGACAAAATTTCATATTAGTATAAAATAAAAGTATAACCTTGGTTCTTAAAAAATTTATCAAAATTAATTATTTGGTTTCTAAAACAAAGAATTACGGAAAATATATACCCGAAAGTTATTGAACCACGCCTCTCTTTGTGCATGAGAAGCTTGTGTCCACGATGTAGGAATTGGACCCACGAAATTAGTCTTCGTGCTTTTCGTGACACCTCGTATCACGCAATCGTTCATAAACCTGCATTTATTTTGAACATGTAAAATTACAAACAAAAAAAAAGAAATAAAAATAGTAGACTAATAAAGAATAAAACTTACCATAATCCCGTCGGCTCAAGAATCATCCGATGATCCGAAGTGTACCGTATCGGCACCCGTGCTGTCTCGTCGGTAGCGTCAGTCTCCTCACCGTCACCGTCTGTCTGCATCGGATCCTCCTGCACAAACTCCTCCTCCTACTCCGGACGCGTACTCTGTCCTCCTCCTGAGCCGCCTCCACGCTTCCTACCTCGACCTGCTCCAGCCATGCGAGTAATACAAATAAAAATTAACACCAATAATGATAAATGAAAATTATACAGACTTCTAAATTTTAATAATTTACTCTTGAGGAATACAAAATTATACCAATTTAATCATCTTCATCTTCAAACCCCTCGTCCTCATCCTCATCCTCTTCCTCATCCTCATCATCGTCATCATCATCATCATAATCATCTTCATCTCCAAACCCCTCGTCCTTCCTCCTTTTCTCCTCCTCCCTTCTCCTCCTCACCTCATCTTCCCCCCCTCCTCTCCTCCTCTTCTTCCCTTCTCTCCTCCTCCTCCTCCTCCGCCTCATCCTCCCCCGGCAGTCTCTCTTCCACATCATAATATTCTTCCTCTTCCATGTCTTCACCATCTTTATTCTCATGCTCATAGTTGATTTCATCGGGTGGAGACAAAAGCGTTTCATTTGAAACGTTTTCTTCTTGGAAAAAAGTTGTATCAACTTGTGACCGTGCCTTTGTCTTAAAGATTGCACACCACGCATTTTGATTTCTATCATTTGTTGTGCTTGGATAAGTAGCAAAATACACTTCATGAGCCTGATGTGCAAGTATAAATGGATCATACTTAGAGTATGTTCAAGTACGATTCACTTCTACAAGCTTGTATTGTTCATGTACTCTCATTCCAGCCACAGAATTATCCTTCCAGTCAACCTTGAATAAGACAGTTTTATAAGCTCGGTCACGTCCACTATAACTAATTTCAAAGATATCTTCAACTATACCATAGTATTCGTTGTCATCAAGAGAAGAAATAGTCACCCCCCCAATTGCACCTAGCCTTACCTTTACCGTGGTTGAATGTTTGAAAATTAAACCCATTAATCGAGTATCGATTCCACGTTCTTACCATTTTTGAAGGACCAAAAGCCAAACTTCTTATCAAATCATCTTGAATATTCAACTCAATTACATGTTTCTAAAACCATGATGGAAATTGGTCCTCATGTTTGTCCCAAACATCATCCTTACTTATATTAGGATTCCTCTGAATGAAATCATTAACAAACTGTGTTTCGTATGGCTCCAAGAGGTCACAATTAGATAGCACGTAAAGGTGGGCACGATTATACTCCTTGTCATCCAAATATCTTGTTTGCCCCTTTGATGAACACCCTTCATCATCTTGAGTTTGAAAACATTCGGGTAAACTTCCGTCTACTTCATCCGGTTTCTCAACATTCAAGTTTTTTGCTTTGGTTTCTATATGTTTTTCAAAGTAAAGAGAACAAAAGTTTGCAATCTCTTCCGTTAAATAAGCATTGCATATAGAACCTTCCACCCTAGCTTTATTACCAATTTTTTTCTTCAAATGATTAAGAAACCTATAAAAGTTAATGATGAGTTTTATTAATAATAAAGTTAACATATAATAAATAGATTAGTTATTATTATTAATTTTAATTTAAAAGTAGCTAGATTATGTTAATAACCTTTCAAATGGATACATCCACCTATATTGGACGGGTCCCCCAACTTTGGCTTCATATGACAAATGAACCGGTAGATGCTCCATGGAGTTAAAAAATGCAGGAGGAAAGATCATTTCAAGCTTACACAATATCTGTGGTATTTGCTCTTCTAGACGAATCATGTCATCAACACATATTGAAGAGGCACATAAATCTCGGAAGAATTGACTAATCTCAACAACTGCATTCCAAACGTTTGTCGGCACGAGGTGTTTCAAAGCAACGGGTAATAATCGCTCCATGAATACATGACAATCATGACTTTTTAAGCCTTGTAACTTCAGCTTCTTAAGATCAACACATCGACTAAAATCTGATGCATACCCATCAGGAAACTTCAAATTTTGTAACCACTCACACAATACTTTTCTCTTAGCTTTGTCGAGAGTGAAAATGGATGTTGGCTTAGACCCGTCGCCGCGAATGTGTAATTTGGGACGATGACAAAATTTCTGCAAATCTTTTCTAGAAGCAATGCTATCACATTTTTCACCTTCTACATCCATGATCATGTCAATTAGTTGCTCAAAGAAATTCTTTTCTATGTGCATTACATCCAAATTATGTCTTATCAACATTGTCTTCCAATAAGGAAGGTCCCAAAGAATGCTTCTTTTAAACCAACCATTTTTCTGCTTTTTCAATTCTTTAAATTCTTCCTCGGTACCATCAATAGGGGATGGTAAATCACATACCGTCTTCCATATCTCATCCCCAGGCACTCGTTTCGGAGGGGCATCAAGCACCTCTTTACCTTTTGTGAAAGCTTTCTTGTTCTTTCTATGTGGATTTCCCTCTCGTAAGAAGCATCTATGACAATCAAACCAGCTTATTTTCTTGCTATTGGGAAGCCAAAATGCTTTACTTTCCTCCATGCAACAAGGACATGCTTTTTGTCCTTGTGTAGACCACCCAGATAGCATACCATAGGCGGAAAAATCATTTATTGTCCACAAAGGGAAGCTTTAAGTTGAAAATTTTGTTTTTTAGACACATCATAAGTTTCCACCCCAACTTCCCACAAATATTTCAACTCCTCCACCAATGGTTGTAAATAAACATCCAAATTACGTTTTGGGCTTTTTGGTCCGGGAACAATAAGTGACAAGAAGATAAATGGTCTTTTCATACATAACCAAGGTGGTAAATTGTATGGTGTGACCATAACGGGCCAACAAGAATACTTCCTCCCAAAATTACCGAAAGGATCAAATCCATCCGTACACAAGCCAAGTCGTACATTGCGGGGTTCCTTGGCAAAATCAGGATACATCTGATCAAATCGTTTCCATTCTTCCCCATCACTAGGATGACTCATCTTCCCCGGAGCACGTGGGTTTTCTTTGTGCCATCTCATTTGTTCGGCAATGTTTTTGGTGGCATAGATTCTTTGAAGTCTTGGTGCGAGAGGAAAGTAAAACAATTGGTTACATGCTATTGGTTTCTTACTCTTTTTGGCCCTCTTACTACCGTTGCCTTTTTTCAACACCAAAACTGTATCTCCTTCACTTGTCTCATATCTATCCGCCCCACAATCTTTACATTTGTCAAGCAAAGCATCATATTTCCAAAATAGCATACATCCTTCAGGACATGCATCAATCTTTTCATGCGGTAATCAAGACCTTTAACTACTTTTTTGGTAGTATAGAAACTTGGTCATGATATTATCATCGGGGAAAGATTCCTCAAGTAACGAGGCAATGCCATCAACAGCAACAAATGGCATATTGAACTCACATTTCAAGGTAATTAGCCTAAAAGCGGCTTGTAACAATGTCATTCTGCTTCCTTCATACAAGGGTTTTTCTGAGGCTTTTAACATGTCAAGAAAGGCTTTTGCTTGTGGGTGTGGCGGTTGTTCTTCAGAAATATTTGTATGGTCATCACTATTAAAAATAGTGGAATCCATAGCATCAACAACCATCTCTCTATATGGGTTCTCATCATTTTGTATTTGTTGGGTGTGAGTTTGTTCATGAATTGGAGAATATGCTTCTCCATGTGAAATCCAATTGAAATAATTTGGCTTAAACCCGTTTATAATGAGATGTTCTTCTACTACAATGTCAAGCTGGTATTTCAGGTTTTTGCATTTGGCACAAGGGCACCTAAGTTTTTTGTCTACCAAGTCATATTCATCTTGTTGTTTAGCAAATTCAATAAACTCGCTAACACCCTTTATAAATCTAGCGGTAGGACGTCTTTTCTTATTGGAATGGTCTAATCTTCCTTCATACATCCATGAACGTTCCAATCTCTTCATTTTAATCTAAAGAAGACCCCAAAGTAATTTAAACATTTTTAAAAAATAACAATAATATTACATACAAAATTTAAACATTATACTCCACATTATACAATAAACATATGAAAACAATATATAAATATTGTCAATAAGTAATCCATCTTTGAATGGGGTCCTTATCACTCCAACCTAAACCCGTCAATGTACGTTTCAAGTCACTAGCAAACACACTTGTAATTTATTAATGAGGAAAAAATTGGCAAAGCAATTCCCTTGAGTTCTCCAAATACACATATACATGTACTCGGAGAACATTAAAGGGATCGCCACCAAACTCATTCCTCATTAATAAATCACAAGTACGTGTTTACTACCTAAATGACTTGAAACGCAAAGAAACGATCCCAAAATGGGGACTATTCAAGAATTACTCCTAATGAGTAATTCTTGAACGGGTACTAAGTTAACATCAAATCAAACAACAACACAATCAAGTACTAAATTAATTAAGTCAATCAATAGCCCAATTCAACCACATAATAAAGGCTTCTATCCTAAAGTCCGTAACATAATTTGAACTAAAATTAGTAAATTTAAAAGGTAACTGGTAAGAGGAGGTTACCTAATCAAGTAAAAGCAAAAATGAAAAGAAAACAAGAAGCAACAGCTACACGACGGTGGTGCCTAGCAGTAGCGGTGACAACCCTGAAAAGAGAAAAGAAAAACAAAAATAACAAGGTTATTCTACCTCAATTCATCAATAACATGAATTATCAAACTAAATTTATCAAAATTAAGTCCTAAAGAAGGTTCTACTTAGCTAATAGCTAATTTCTCTTAATCCAAAAGACGGTTTCACTTAGCTTAATATTAATAATAATATTAATTAAGACGGTTCCACTTAGCTTAATACTAATGATAATGAGACGGTTTCACTTACCTACCAACACCAAACACCACCCCACAACCCGAACCGCCACCGGTGGGCCCACCCACGGCCGAACCGCCAACCACCCCACCACGGCCCACCCACGGCCGAACCGCCACCCACCCCACCACGGCCCACCCCACAAAAACCCCCTTAATCATTCCCTTTTAATTCAAACACAAATTAAACTAAATCTAACTACAAATTAAACTAAATCTAACTACAAATTAATCAAACATACTAACTACAAATAAATCTAACCAACTAACTGTTGGAGTTAGTGTCCTCCACAATAGTGCGTTAACATAATAAATCTCATTAATAGAATATCATCAGATATTTAATTATTTGATCCTCGTCAGTTGATTAACGTAAATCGATAACGGTTGGCTGACTAGAGTTTGACGTTATTGTCGTGAGACGGCGGTGATCAACTGACCCCTTTCGGTCACACCTAAAGGAACGAACCCCAATTGATAACTAATTAATTGTATGAGATACAATTCATTTAGTCCCTTGATTTATAGACTAAGAGGTTAGTCGATTATTATTAGAGAGATTTCGAGTTGCGAACTCGAGGAGCGGCAGTTATTATTTAATTATGCGATAATTAAATAATAAGTTTTGGGAAACGGGTTTTAGTTAATTAACTGTTAATTTACTAAAATTGTACTAATTGATTAATGTGATTAATATTAGTACGTAAATAATATATGTAGTGGTACACGTATATTTACGGAGTGAATTGGACGAATTTATTATGGAAGCATTTAAACATGATACGATGTTTAAAATGAAAATTACACGGATTTGTGCGACAAATATAAAAACCAACATGGACCCATATATGGTCATGTGGACCGTGTAAAATAAGTGTAATGGATGATTACTCACATAATCATTTTACCTTATTTTGTATACTACCATAATATATGTCTTATACTACATTTTGCATGTGATGTAAGATAAAAATATAAAACAAAAATTGTCCACTAGAGCACCAACCCACCCGCCACTTCCTTTCCCAATTCTACACTCCATATATTTGGTCATTTGTTCACTCCACCTTACTTACACAATTCATTCATTTTGCATGTGAACAAAACCTCTTCCATCTCTCTACAACATTTCTCTAGTATACAATTATTACTAAGAATAGTTAGTTATATTACTAGTATTATTATCAAGGGCACATATTAATAAGTTACTAGTTCATACTTATTAGTATTGTTGGGTAGTTCTTGGGTGCTACTTGGAGGAGACTTTCTATTTGAAGGTTTTTCAAGGAGGATCATCCACATCATTTTAGCTCAAGAACAAATTAGTAAGGAGAACTAATTTGTGCCCATTTTACCTCATATTCAATGTAAGGAAATTGTTTTTCCTTATACCTTGTTTTTATGCTTTCATATTAGCATGCATGTTACATAGATCACATAAACAACAATTTATGAGATAAATTTATTTTATTAGAGAGTCTAATATGGATCTATGATCTTTCAAGTGGTATCAGAGCTTAGGCTTGTAATTTGCATGTTGATTTTAAGCATTTTTATGAATTATAAGATAATTAGTAAAAACTCAAAAATTGTGTTAGAAGAGATTTTAGCACGAAATTTTTGGGACATGCATACCTACTGATCTCAAAAGGGTTGTGGAATGTTTTGGTGATTTGTGAAGCAATTTTGCTAATTTTAATGATTTTTGGTAGAAAACCGAGTCAAAATGTCGCATTTTAGTGAAAAATTGACTAAAATTAGTTAAATGTTGATTCGGTGCATGGATTTTTTATGGTAGTTCATTCATATTTTCTACTGTTTGTATGCAAAAGTTTGAAGGTTGGTTCGAATTTTTGCATGTTTATTGATTTTTTGAGTAAAAAGTCGATAAAAGTCCAATTAATTAATCATAATTTTGAAATTTTTGATTATGCTCATGATACATTTATGTACATTTAAGAATATTATTTAAATGTCAAAAGTGATTTTGCATGTGTGTTTTCACTTTATTTTGATGTTTATTGGTTTTAGTGGTTAAAAACCGATAAATATCGATCTTTTTCTTCACAAAATTTATCCGAAATTTTTGGGCAATTTTTCTAACATTTTGGTGTTCTTTGGAGTGTTCCATAATACTAAAAAATTTTGTTTCAATTGTTTGGGTAATTTTTCAATATTTTTGGATTTTTACTTAAATATTATGATTTTACCGATTAAATTAGCAAATTATCACCAAATCAAACTAATAATTTGTCATAAAATTAGTGAGGACTAATTTTGAGGTTCAAAACAGTTTGGACTATTAGTTTGGACTTAAATGAGATTTAAGAGTTAATTATTGATTTTTACATGTTAAAAATCGATTAAATCCACAAAACCGAGATGGATACCAATGAATGATAGGTAGGGCGATTTTGGCATCATATTTACAGCATTTTAAGCATATTTATTTAAGTTGAATGAATGATTGTCATTTATTTAAAGTATTTATCTTTTTGTACCTAGTATGGCCTAGTTAATTTTAATCGTTATTACCCGAAATGAATGGGAATATCGATTTGTTTGTAATTAAATACGATCTCGTATCGTCGGTTTGTAATTAATTAATAGTTTTATTCATTTTATTAAGTAATGTATAGGAATAGCTATGTAATTCATTATGTAATAGTTATTTTACCGGCGTTTCCAAAAGACGGATTACAACGAGACGGAGTCTATTTTTTGGAAGGTGTTCCAAATCCCACAAGAAAGAGCCACTTATGGAATGAAGAGGCAAGGGACCAAGGAGTTGGTTTCCGAAATGTAATAGACTAGTTTTTTATTAACTAGGAGGCCATACTAGGATTTATTCATATGCTTACATGTTTGCTTGTTTTATTTTCGCGCATGCCAAAATCGCCATTCACATGCATTTTATTTTCGCGATTGTCAATTCACGTCATTTACATTCACCGAATTAATTCACTTATAAGGAATTTATGACTAAATTGACAAGATCTCTCACATAACTAAAATTGAGATTAGCCTTACCAATTAGTAACACCTATGAATCTCTTGTTCATTAGAGCCACGCTCGCCCAAGCGGGGTGTTCTCTTTTTACCTTGGGTAAGTAGGGTGGTAAGCGGTTATCACACGCCAAAATTGGTTGGACTCAACGGGATATAAGACGGTCTTGTGTTCCAGGGCTAGTAGATAAATTTGAGGAAATTTGTCGACCAAGAGTTCTAGAGGTAGAATTAGTCAACGTGACTTACCGAATTTACGCAATTATGGGATGTTTCGCCCAAGCGATGCTCATTTTTGTTTAATATTTGGGTCTTGGAATCATTTATATAATATAGTGGGAGGTCATTATATAAATGCTAAAACTTGCTAAACATGTTTTTACAAGTAATTTTTAAAACAATGAATGTTAATTTTTCCTTTTTGTTGTAGCATTTTAATTCGCAATGGCAACTTCATCAACTCCATCGACTACTTCACTAGGCAAAGATTCATGGCTAAGGTCCGTAATGGACAAATGTATTTTAAAAGATGACGGTAGTAACTTTCTTGAATGGGAATCCAACATCAAAAGTGCCGCGTTGTCCGACAATGTGCTCACTTACTTGACCGATGCTCCTCCTATCGACCCCGGTGCAAGAGCTTCATCGGCGGTGCGGACCGCCTATGATGACTAAGTGAGGATGTTGAATGATATCAAGAATGTGTTGATATGGTCAATATCGCCAAAGCTCAAGCTTTCATGCATTTCTTTAAATGCTTACGAGATATTCACTCGTATGATCACTATGTTTTCACAAACACCTAAAGTCCGTCAATACGATGCGGCGGCACGCTTCTTTGAATCTAAGCTTGAGAGGGGCCAAAAGGTTGGTCCTCATGTCCTTAAAATGGTCGAATATGTTGACATCCTAGAGCGTCTAGGGTGTAAGATTCCTAAAACTCTTGTGGTGGATCGAATCCTTCACTCACTCCCCACCAAGTTTGCCCACTTTAGGGTAAACTACAACATGAATGACATGGATAAGAGTTACCATGAAATTCATGCACTCCTCTCCCAAGCGGAGAGGGATATGGAGGCTAGTGGGAGTGAAAAGGGAGATGTTTTAACCATGAAGTTAAAGAACATGTCTCTTGGAGTCAAGAAAGGAAAGGGAAAAGAAAAGTCCCAATTCAAGAAATCGTCAAAGAAAATTGACAAGGGAAAGGGGAAGGCCGTTGAGAATGGCAATCCCAAGGCAAAAAGTGTCAAGCTCTCCGAGGCCGAATGTTTCCATTGTAATGGGAAGGGGCATTATAGGAGGAGTTGTCCCAAATACTTGGAGGATCTCAAGGAAGGGCGTGTGACGCCTATTGGTATGATTTCCTCTCTCTATGTGATAGACGTTAATTATGCTTGTACTTCCACTTGGGTACTTGATACCGGATGTGGCTCTCGCCTTTGTAACCATTTGCAGGGTATAAGGGACGTGCAAGCACTAGCAAAAGGTGATGTGGATCTCCGCATGGGCAATGGAGCTAGAGTAGCCGCCGTTGCCGTAGGGATCTATGTGCTCACTTTAGCTAGTGGTTTAGAGTTGTATTTAAATAAGTGTTATTTTGTACCAACTTTAACTAAGAACATCATTTCCATTTCCGCGTTAGACGCGGAAGGCTTTTGTTTTATGATTAAGGACAAGTATTGTACTTTTTCTTTAAATAATGTGGTTTATGGCAAGGCCATTTCAATTGGAGGCATTTATGTTTTAAATGATGTTAATGACGTTTATCATATGGAAACTAAAAAGCTCAAAAAGGGTGATCCAAACGAATCCTACCTTTGGCATTGTCGTTTAGGACACATAAACGAAAGACGCATTAAGAGACTTGCTTCATCAAAAGTGCTCAAACCATTTGGTTTTGAATCTTATGGTACATGCGAGTCTTGCCTTTTAGGCAAGATGACTCGTGCACCTTTTGCGGGAAAAGGGACACGAGCTAGTGAGGTTTTGGCTCTCATACACACGGATGTGTGTGGACCATTAACCATCACCGCTAGAGGAGGTTTTCACTACTTCATTACTTTTACTGATGACTTAAGTAGATATGGGTATGTCTACTTAATGAAGAACAAAAGTGAAGCCTTTGACAAGTTCAAAGAGTTTCAAAAAGAAGTAGAGAACCAATTGGATAAAAAGATAAAGACTCTACGGTCTGACCGTGATGGTGAGTATCTAAATATTGAATTTGATTCACACCTAAAAGATTGTGGTATAGTATCACAATGGACTCCTCCTGGCACACCGCAACTAAATGGTGTAGCCGAAAGGAGAAACCGAACTTTACTTGATATGGTTCGGTCAATGATGAGTCTAACTGAGCTTCCTAGTTCATTTTGGGGTTTTGCACTCTTGTCTGCAGTATTTTCACTAAATCGAAGCCCGACTAAAGCGGCCGATAAGACTCCATATGAGATATGGACAGGGAGAGTCCCTCATTTGTCATTCATGCGTATTTGGGGTTGCGAAGCGTACGTTAAGATCAAGTCTGACAATAAGCTTGCACCCAGGTCTGACAAATGTCTTTTTGTAGGATATCCAAGGGAAACACGTGGCTATTACTTCTACAATAAACACGAGAACAAAGTGTTTGTGGCTCGTGATGCTGTCTTTCTAGAAAAGGAATTTATTTCTAGGAGACAGAGTGGGAGAAAATTTGAACTTGAAGAAGTTCGAGAGCCACAAACCGAGAATGAGGTAGAGGAGAACGTGGAGGATAGCATTCCCTCTTCCTCTGAAACGGTAATTATTCCTAGAAAGTCAAGTAGGATTTCTAATCCACCTGATCGCTACCTTGGTAACATCGAAGAGGATGGTGTTTTGTTACTTCTTGAGAGTAATGAACCCACTACCTACAAATCGGCCATGTCTAGTCCCGACTCCACGCTTTGGCTAGAAGCTATGCGGTCCGAAATGGATTCCATGTACGAGAACCAAGTATGGGACTTGGTGGATTTATCTGAGGGAGTGCGACCTCTTCAGTGTAAATGGATATACAAAATTAAACTCGGCGTGGATAAACATGTGGATGTTTACAAAGCTAGATTGGTGGCAAAAGGTTTCACCCAAGTTCATGGTTTACACTATGATGAAACCTTCGCTCCAGTCGCTATGCTAAGGTCCATTAGGATAATCTTAGCGGTTGCCGCATTTCATGATTATGAGATTTGGCAAATGGATGTCACAACCGCCTTCTTGAATGGGATTCTAGAAGAAGAGGTGTACATGATACAACCCGAAGGTTTTGTGGATACATCTAACCCTAAGAAGGTGTGTAAGCTCAAGAAGTCCATTTATGGTCTTAAGCAAGCATCTAGGAGTTGGAATCATCGCTTTGATCATGTCATTAAACAATACGGTTTCACTAGAAGTGTGGAAGAACCGTGTTTATACATGAAGTTTAGTGGGAGTAAGGTTGTATTCCTTGTCCTATATGTGGATGACATATTGCTCATTGGGAATGATATTCCATCGCTCACTTCCGTTAAGGAGTGGCTAGGGAAACACTTCCAAATGCAGGACTTGGGAGAGGCACAACGAATCTTAGGTATCCGGATCTATAGGGATAGGTCCAAGAGGATACTAGCATTGAGTCAAGAAGCTTATATTGACAAAGTTCTTGACCGATTCAATATGAAAGACTCCAAGAGAGGATTTCTACCTACGGGCCAAGGGATTACTTTGAGCAAGTCACAGTCTCCCTCTAACCCTAAGGAAATTGAACACATGAAGACCGTCCCTTATGCTTCCGCTGTTGGGTCTATCATGTATGCTATGATTTGCACTCGTCCCGACGTTGCGTATGCCTTGAGCATGACAAGTCGGTATCAAGCCAAGCCTGGTGAGAGTCACTGGATAGCCGTAAAGAACATCCTTAAGTACTTGAGAAGAACTAAGGATTCGTTCTTAGTGTTTGGAGGAGAAACTGAGTTGTGTGTAAGAGGTTACACGGACGCAAGTTTCCAAACCGATCGGGATGACATGAAATCCCAATCCGGCTACGTGTTTATGCTAAATGGAGGAGCTGTTTCTTTGGAAGAGCTTCAAGCAAAGTGTTCTGCGGATTCTACAACAGAGGTGAGTACCTTGCGGCGTCTCGAGGTCGAAGGAAGTTTGTTTGGATTAGGCAATTCATGGAGGGGCTAGGAGTAGTCCATTCCGCCAAAGATCCTATCACTCTATATTGTGATAACAGTTGAGCTATTTTTCAAGCCAAAGAGCCTAAGTCTAGTAACAAATCTAGACACATTGAAAGGAAATACCATGTAATTAGAGATTATGTGGAAAGGAAGGAAATTGACATTTGTAAGGTTGGGACAGATGACAACATTGCTGATCCTTTAACCAAGCCTTTATCAAAGGCCAAGCATGATGGTCATATCGTCTCTATGGGATTGAGACGAGTACCAGATTTTCTTTAGATTATGGATATGTAATAATTGGATAGTGTATCTTTTATTATATATATATATATATGATAATCACATTCATTGTTTTCGTATTAATTCTTTTATGAATTTTTATTTAGTGTGACTAAATTTTAATACCTTGTTTATCTGAATAAGTTGTGGAGACAATGTTGAACACTATTCAAGTGAATAAGATGAACATTGTATTTTGTCCCTAGTCACTTAATGAGGTGACGTCTCGGAGTGACTAAATTGTGAGTCGATTGATGGTTGTTCAACACCATAAGGTCATATGTGATGACTGGTCGATTACATAGGCAGAGTGTGTGACACTTTGCCGGACAGTGACCATTCAGAGAGTCCCTAAGTTCTATTATAGACGCCTGGTCGTGGCGGGGATCTCTAAGATGTTCTAATGAGTCGATTCTTTTGACTGGAGACTATTATCTGAGCAGGTGCAGTTTCCGAGTGACTTTGGTTTTTGTTCTAGGTCGTGCCATGAAAGGAGGCCAAAAGGGCATTTACTAGGTCATGGTGAGCTGTATTGTGCAATAGGATAGATAGGGCATACAGAAATTGTCCACCCACGTTGGGTAACTATATCTCAAGGCCACTCGAGGAGTTAATGACTACAAATGCGTGGCCACGCTCGGAAGTAATCTGTGAGAGATTTTTCCGGTCAGGTAGTCACACTCCCGATCGAGAAAACCACTCGCGATGTGTTCATGTGCAAGTGCGACCTGAAAGACACCTTGCATTGAGTGGGAGATTAAAACGGACAAGAGAATTGGTAGCGCACACCTTGTGTCGGACAAGTGGGAGATTGTTGGAGTTAGTGTCCTCCACAATAGTGCGTTAACATAATAAATCTCATTAATAGAGTATCATCAGATATTTAATTATTTGATCCTCGTCAGTTGATTAACGTAAATCGATAACGGTTGGCTGACTAGAGTTTGACGTTATTGTCGTGAGACGGCGGTGATCAACTGACCCCTTTCGGTCACACCTAAAGGAACGAACCCCAATTGATAACTAATTAATTGTATGAGATACAATTCATTTAGTCCCTTGATTTATAGACTAAGAGGTTAGTCGATTATTATTAGAGAGATTTCGAGTTGCGAACTCGAGAGCGGCGATTATTATTTAATTATGCGATAATTAAATAATAAGTTTTGGGAAACGGGTTTTAGTTAATTAGCTGTTAATTTACTAAAATTGTACTAATTGATTAATGTGATTAATATTAGTACGTAAATAATATGTGTAGTGGTACACGTATATTTACGGAGTGAATTGGACGAATTTATTATGGAAGCATTTAAACATGATACGATGTTTAAAATGAAAATTACACGGATTTGTGCGACAAATATAAAAACCAACGTGGACCCGTATATGGTCATGTGGACCGTGTAAAATAAGTGTAATGGATGATTACTCACATAATCATTTTACCTTATTTTGTATACTACCATAATATATGTCTTATACTACATTTTGCATGTGATGTAAGATAAAAATATAAAACAAAAATTGTCCACTAGAGCACCAACCCACCCGCCACTTCCTTTCCCAATTCTACACTCCATATATTTGGTCATTTGTTCACTCCACCTTACTTACACAATTCATTCATTTTGCATGTGAACAAAACCTCTTCCATCTCTCTACAACATTTCTCTAGTATACAATTATTACTAAGAATAGTTAGTAATATTACTAGTATTATTATCAAGGGCACATATTAATAAGTTACTAGTTCATACTTATTAATATTGTTGGGTAGTTCTTGAGTGCTACTTGGAGGAGACTTTCTATTTGAAGGTTTTTCAAGGAGGATCATCCACATCATTTTAGCTCAAGAACAAATTAGTAAGGAGAACTAATTTGTGCCCATTTTACCTCATATTCAATGTAAGGAAATTGTTTTTCCTTATACCTTGTTTTTATGCTTTCATATTAGCATGCATGTTACATAGATCACATAAACAACAATTTATGAGATAAATTTATTTTATTAGAGAGTCTAATATGGATCTATGATCTTTCACTAACAACAAATTAATCAAACTAAATATAAATTAATCTAACAAATTAAACTAAATAAACTGAAATTAAACAAAAACAACTAACCTAATTAAAGAGGGTGGATGTGGCGGTGGAAATGGCGGTGGAAATGGCGGTGGAAGGGTGGTTGTGTGGTGTTGTTGGTTGGTGTCGTCGCTTCGCCAAATCGCTCGTCCCCCTTTTTTTTCGCAAAGAGTAAAGTAGGAGAGAGGGGCTGAATGTATTAAAAAATTGGCGACTGAATTTTTAAATTTGGCGACTGAAATTCAGTCGCCAAATTTGGCGACTACCCTAATTTCAGTCGCCAAATGTAAAAAATCGGTCGCCACGTAGATTCCCTTTTTAAAAATGACAGCCTGGTTTCTACTAAAAAATTTGGCGACTGATTGTCAATTTGGCGACTGAATTTCAGTCGCCAAATTGGCGACTACCCATAATTCAGTCGCCAAATCCAAAATTTCGGTCGCCACGTTTGATTCCCTTTTTGAAAAAGTCAGTCGCCAGATTGGCGACTAATTTCAGTCGCCAATTTGGCGACTACTTCTTTCAGTCGCCAAATTTCGGTCGCCTGTTTCAGGTTTTCTTGTAGTGAATTAAGGTTGCTATCAGCTGGCCAGATTTGCAACTGATAGCTGGACCTTTTGAATCTGTTGGTAACTTGAGCAATGGATGAGCTTGCCTGAGCACTGGTTGAGCCTTATTTGCGTTGCCCTGAGCTGTGCCTTTTATCAGATGAGCCATGTATGTCAGCTCCTGCTGCAAAAACACTCTTTCATAGCCTAGTTGATTTCTAACCAAGCTCTGATGCTAAAAGAGTTGGTGTTCAAATTTAATGTATTTGCTGATGATTTATGTTGTATTTGTGCACTGGCTATGGAGAGTCTGTACATCTTTTTCAGGAGTTTAGGATCCCATCTTGGTGTAGTTGATCATTTGGAGGTGATTGTTAAACGAAAATGGAGCAAGCTGAGGAAGCACATTACCACGGCTGTAATTATTGCAGCTTGGTATATGCAATGGAATAATAGGAATGAGGTCAGTCTGCAGTGTCATGGAGACTAATATATCGATCTTAAGAGAGACTAAGGGGGTGTTTTGTAAACGGCATATTGGTCAGTTTTTAGCATATTCAAGGGCTTTAGCATGTTTGACCAATCAATATGCTAATTTTAGTGTTTGGTAAACAGCTGATGTGAACATTATTTGCGCACATTTAGTCCCCTAATTGAGCCTCTTTTGCATACTATTATAGCATTTCATGGCCATTTTATCCGTCAAAACCTTCCTATTTGCTTTTCTATCGCATTTCATATGTTTTGTAGAAAAGGAGATAATAAGGCGGAAATTCCCGTCTTTCGTGCATACTTGGAAGCTTATTGACGATATTTGATGGACTAGTATGAAAAGGAAGCGAGAACTAAAGACCAATCCCACAAGAATAAAATGGAAGTGAAGGAAAGGGAAGAATAGAAGAGAAAACGAGATAGCACTCCAACCCGTGCGGCTTCCCTACAATCCGGCCGTCCCCAAACTACAGAAGACGTGCGTCTTCACCCAAACCCGTCCGTCTTCCCCTGCTACAATCCGCCCGTCCCGACACCAATACGCCCGGATTCCAGCCCAGCACAATTTCGTCTTCTTCAAGCTTCAAAGAAAGAAGCCCTTCCTTCGAAAAATACCGGCGTCTCCCTGCTCAAATCTCAAAAGTGTAATTACTAGTTTAGCCCTTAGTTAACCCTAATGCATCCACCTAATTTCTACTATAAATACCCCATTTGTAGTAATCAATAAGGGGGCTCTCTTAGCTAGAAAAATCCTTCCTTAGATTAGATTAGGAGTAGATTAGAATAGATTACTCTTTAATCTTTCCACAAATCTCACATTAATCTCTCCTTAATTATTGTTCAAGTTTATTATTCAAGTTTGTTACTTTTGGGTAATTGAAGATTATTGGGTTATTATTGGAGGATTGACAACCCTTCATCAATCAATCAAGTTTCTTCTATTATTCTTTGCTTTATTATTTGGATCACCTCAAGTTTGGTATAATTTCTTTACCCTTTAATCTTAATTGTTCATTTCTTCATTCTATTATCATGTTTATACTTGTTGTGATGTTTGACACCATTAATGACATGTTTCCCATGATAATGAGTGAGTAGTCTCTTAGCTAGGATTAGTGGGTAATTAGGGGAAACCAACATGGGATTGATTCATGCTTAATCTAATATGTTCACATGATTAAATTGCTTGCTTGTTGTGAAGTCAACTTTATGCACATGTTATGTTTGATGAAATGCTAAGCCTATGAATCCTTGCATTTACAACCATCTCTTATCTACTCAACTTGACTTGTAAGATATAAACCAACTCGAGTCTTGTTAGACCATGCATAGAAGTTGAATAGGAGGAAAGTAAGTCGACTTGTAGGTGTTGTACAATCTAATCGATTCGGCTCCGGGACCCAACTCTTCCTATGAACCGTAAGACATAAACCAACTCGGTTCCCCCACAACACTAATTGCTTGCATATAATTGTAAACATGTTTGTATGATCAACACCATGAATTCCCCATGCCCCCATGACATCCTAGCACTTTTAATCATTTGTTTACATCCTTCCTTTTATTGCTTGTTTTACTTTATTGCGTTTATTAGCCTAGGACACAACTACAAACCCAACCAAATTGTGACACTAGCATAAATTGAGATAGATAGACTTAGAACCCAAAGCACACCGTCCCATGGATCGACCTTGACTTACCACTAACTAAGTTGTTTGTTGAGTATTATAAATGTGTTTGATTGGATGTGACCCGACAACATCACTCTATATCAACAGCATATTGTGTAACACTCTTCATTTTCGGCTAATTAAAAACTTATAATTATATACAATACTGAGCTAAAATAGAGAGGTATTATAATCAATATACAAAGTCTCTTATTACAAATTCTTTAAAATATAAAATAATACAAAATGTAAACAAACTTTTACAAAACTTTAAATAAAATCTTCACTTGAAATAGAATTCTTTTGAACTGCAGCGGAAGTAACCTGAAAATAAAATCAGAAAACAGAAAGGAACTACCCCATGACGAGTAGCCCGAAAGGGAGATAACACGTCAGCCGGAAAGCTGAGTAACAGATAATACCTCAATATAAGCAGCTTAATTTTGGTCATGGCGTGGAAACAAGAACACGTAAAAAATAAAAATAAACAGAGAGAATAATAAAAACATTCCCCGCTAACTCATCACAATCTCAAACTTACTCCATAATATTTCCACACTCCCTCTTCCTAATATTTAACCTAGTCATTCATTACTCCGTCTCTCATTACTCTGTCTCATAATATAATACTCCAAGGTAACCAGATATCGTATTCTCATCGTCGAACCTAAGACAAGGACAAGGGGTGAGTGAATTGGCGGATAAAACCGCGAAACAATACTTCAATCTCATTATCGATTTCAAACTCAACTCAATAACCATGGTCGCACTGGACCATAAAAATAACTCGGCTCAACGGCCCCATAACTCATAACTCAATACCAGTAACCAATTACCATCTCAATTTCATTATCGATATTGTCAAAGGTCCAATAATGAACCATGCTCAACACTTAGAGTAAAACTCTAAGCTACTCACCCACCTACCGAGGTCAAAGGACAAGACAATTTGATAACAATACCAACCAATTCCCAAAGTAAATTACCCCGTACTTCTCTTTTTATTCATAGCCTTACTGTCACTAATTAACTAATGACCCAATCACAATCTCTAATCAGTACAACTCTAACACACTAACATGCATATCTCGCTTATTAACTCTATTTCGACTGCTCCATGCGTCAAACCCGTTCACTTTCATTAGTATAACAACCAAATATTCGATTAACCCCGAAATCAAATCTTGTACTAACAAGCTCCTCGATTCCCCATCTCACCAATAATAAAATAAACTTATACAAAGTATTAGCTATATGTATAAAGTAACAATCAATAGTAATCCAACCCAAATAAAATTTCAGTGCACATAAAATAGTAATAAATTAATAACAATTAGCGCCTTATTCACACAACCTCGAACAATAATAATAATATTAGGATCGGTAACGTCTAAATTTGCGCCACAAACAAATCATCGCTCAAAAGTGCAAAACTAAGGACTTGAAGAAAAACGCTAAACTAAAGCCATGACGATGGCTTAAAACACGATACAACATAATTATAGCAATGGTATATATAGGTGATGATAATCCCGGTTGAATAAATAAAGTGATTGAGTTTGTAAGAAAAATTAATGAGGAAAGGGTCTGCCGCCGGAGTGAAATTGATATTGGAAAGAAGACAATTGAAAAAGGGTTTCTACACTTAGGCTCCGGTTGGCAAGACATTTCAGATACCTGTTTTGATTGAACTAGCTTTTTTTATGAAAGTTTCAGGTAGCTTATTTTTATGGATGTGTTTGGCAAGTAGTTTTTTTGCCCAAATAAGCTACCTGAAATAAAATGCTACCTAGAGTAGCATTTCACATTTCAGGTACCTGATTCTTGGTAATATTATGTTTTTGCCCTTTCAATTTATAATATATTAAATAATTATTATATCCTTTTACGTTATTTTACCAAAATAAACTACCTTTTCAGTTAGTTTGCCAAACAATTTTTTATATAATCAGTCACCTTATCAGCTCCTAATTTTCAGTTACCTTATCAGCAACCTTTTCAGATTTCAGTTAGCTTTTCAGTTTCCAGGTACCTTTTCGGGTTTCAGTTACCTTTTCAGTTCGTTTTACCAAACATAGCCTTATACCCAAATTTGTAGTTAAGTCAATTACGGGATAAGTAAGGGTTTAGCAAAAGATGTGGTTACCATAAAATATCTTCAATCAAAATTATTAAAAGACTTGTTTTCTAACTTATAAAAGTAGTCACAAGTTTTATTTCTCTTACGAAAGTCAATAAAAATATCAATTATAAAATTAAAGTTCATAGAAAATACGTAAAATATTCGGACTATTTCATATTGAAACAGCATATTTGGGGCCAATATGTTGTTTTCCCCCTCTTTTAATTTAATCCTAAATGAACTACCATTATACCCTTACTAATACTACCCCTCTCTAATCAATCCTTTCTTTTGCATCCTCTTCCTCCACACACCACCATTGTCAACTGTCACCACGTTCAGAAACCACCGTAAACCCTCCACGGCTGTCATTCCCACTTGTTGCCCATATCACTACGACACTACCTTAGGGTGTCGTCGCACCTCCAGGGATCTTACTTCTTAGATTTAGGATTTTCACTAGTTGGGGCTTTGGGTGTGGTGATGGTGGTTTATATGGGGTAGTTGTAAGGTAACGGTGGGACTTGAGTTGGCGCTATGGTGGTTGATACAGTGTAGGGTGTTGCGAGATTATTAAGGTGTGGTTAGGTGGGAGATGATGTTAGATGTTTGGTGAATATTGAAGATAGTGGGACTCGGTAGACGTGATACTATTGGTGGTGGTTGTGGGGGTTGATTTCGGGTGGTGCTAAAAGAAGTGAAGAAGATGAAGAGGAATGAGTGTTTAAAGAGGGCAAAATGGGTGTAGCATATTAATTAATGAGTTTTTGATAATTTTACCTTAATTAAGACCTAATTAAGCTTATTAGGTAGTAATTTGCGAAAAGTTGTAACTTTGTAGGTAGTATTTTGAATAAAAAAGTATAATCAATACATATATATAAAGCAGAAACTTTTCGAGCGATATTAGAGAGGCCAACGTTTTTAGAATTCCTAACAAGAGTAGATTTAGAAAAAAAATTAATAAAATTATCCTAATAAAAGTAGATTTCTTAACATTTTAATAAAGTTGTCCTAATAAAAGTAGATTAAATTTATTTTAATAAGATTATTTAAATATAAGTAGGTGATACTCAAAATACACAATGTAACTAATTATATGTCATATTAAATATAATATAAATATATAAACATTATTCATATACTATATCGAGTTAATTAGATTTTACTCCCTTTTGAAATTCACATTTTTAAAATTACTCCCTTTTGAAATATTTGCTAAAATTACTCCCAAGTTGCATGTTTTTCTAAATTACTTCAAAACTCCAATTTTTGAACTTATTCCGTTTGTGCCTTAGCCAATTTATACTTTGAAAGATATAACTATGTAGACAAATGGAGGGAGAGTTCAAAAACAGAGAAAATAAGTCACTTAAATTAAAGTTTTGAAGTAATTTTAGGGAAAAATGCAACTTAAGGGAGTAATTTTAGCAAAAAAATTCAAAAGGGAGTAATTTTTAAAATGTGGATTTCAAAAGGGGTAAAATATAACTATACTATATCTTAAATTTACTTTGTCATACTAACTGAAAAGTTAACTGAAACCTAAAATTGTAGCTTAAAAGGTAACTAAAATTAAGAGATGATAATTTTATTGATTAAGCCAAAAATGTTTGGCAAACTAACTAAAAGGTAGCTCTTTTTTAGGTAAAATGATATAAAAGGACATAATAATTTCTCTATATTTAATATTATAAAATGCATGAATAAAAAAAAACAGGTAACTTATTTCTCACATGCTACTCTTATTTTGGTAAATAATTTATCTATCAAATATTTACAAAAAAAAAAATAAAGATAAATGAAATTTTGTTCAAAAGCTAATTTCAATTTCTTTGAAATAAACCCTCATGATCTCCCGACCTTCCTCATATTTAAATTACTTCTTGATGTTTTTTTGCCAATGTTTACTTATTTTGACCCTATTGTTAGTAGTTGATCTCAAGTTCAATTTTTAATTTTATAATCTCCATTATAGCTATTGGTTCGGAATAAATATTAGCAATTAGGCATTGTAACACAAGGTACATATATACTCCAAAATCACGAGGAACAGAATAAATAAGTAATTGGTTCAAAATAAATGTTCGCTTTCTACCTAAGAATAAAAATTATTGTTAACTCTACAATAAGAAAAAAGCAAATTAATTTGATAAAAAAGGAAAATCTATCACAAGTGCCCAACTATATCGCATTTGTCTTGGATGTAGCGAATATAAATAAAGTTTTAGACTCAAACTGAATTTTAAATCGTTCCAACCATGGGTGTTATATATGGGGAAAATAATATCAGAATTATTTGAGAAAGTTATAGAATAGACGAGTATATGACATTTAAATGGAACGAAACTATTTTAAGATCTCCCAAAGTTGAAGCGGTTATGGTTTTAAAAATTTTTACTTGCGACAAGTAGGGGCATGTAATTTTTCTATTAAATACGGGTATGAGAAGGCCTACATTCGTCATCTCTTATCCCCCATTTGACATCCTTACTTTTAGGCGTCGCTTTTGTTTTCATTATGCGAGATTTTGTCGGTATTTTAGTTGGTGTAGACTTTTGGAGTACGATTCATTATCTTTTAGGAATTTCACACTAAATGTATTGCATCCTTTTCGCAATGATCTTCCGTATTTCTTCTACACAATTGTTAATGCGGAAGTTTGCTCATAATTTTCGATATATTAATGGTCAAAGTTATAAAAGTTTGACCTCTAAGAAGCAAGGCGGAAGAGTTTAAGAAGGGGAGAGAGTATACATGATGAATTTTTTTAATATAACTCATAATAGTATGTTCTACCAAGTGTGGTATGCCGGTTACGTTGTAGAGGAACATTAACTCCGTAAGAGAATTATCTAACGGGACCTGTCTTATTATCCATCGCCCTGGAAAATTCATAGTAGAAGGGAAGATACTTATGGGTTCCAAAGTCGGCAAAATGTACTGAACCCGAGGATAGTAATGACTTCCTCAGATACAAAGATTCTTTTCGTTTTTAAGCAGAGACAATATACGTTGAGCCCATGCTACGTAGACGTGACAAATAGATCAGGTCGTGTCGGGTTAAGGTGTCACATTTAAACGGATCACGAACTCTTTAACCCAAACCCAACCCAATTAAATCTCGTGTCGTGTTCGTGTCGATCCAGTTACATTTATATGTCATCAAACCTCAACCCTAACCCGTTAATTTTGTGTCGTGTTTTCGTGTCGTGTCATGTCATGTCATATTTGGAAAGTGTATATTTATGTGAGGATCAAGAAAATTTGGGATTAATTTAGTAAATAGGTTATTCGTGTGGGTTCGTGTGTAGAGTGCTCAACCCAAACTTACCCAATTCAATCTCGTGTCATGTCCTTGTCGACAAACTTACATAAATGTGTCGTTAAATGTCAACCCAAACCCGTTAATTTTGTGTCGGAATAAACAAGAGTTAGGGACAGTCACTAAATCATGTTGAAATTTACCTGCCGAAACCAATTTTTATTAATGGCCAGCTTTATATAATTTTAAGAACAGCGTTATCCGAGAGATTAAGGTTCTACATCGATGATATAGACCAAATGTATCAAGGCCACAAGAAGGACATTGTTTACAAAGAAGTTTTCATAATTTACCAAATTAAGATGTCGTATTATATATTTTGCATGGAGTTTTTAAGGATAAGTAGTCAAAGACTATTTCGATAAAAAATAGATGGTGCTAAGACAATAAGAACGGTAACTCTATAATTCAAATATATCTCTGAATGTTAGTATACAACTGATATAGTTAAATACCAAATGCCACAACGCTTTCGTTACTTTTTTGTTATAGGAACTCATGATTAATCTGTTCTCATCTAAACCAACTGCTGAAAATTTTGTTTGCTTTCATTGTTAGCATAATTTGACTTTGTGTTAAATTTAATAGTTTTCTATTACCAGGCCATGGTAACGTAAAACAACGTTTTCTGCGGTGCAATAAAAAATATATACTACTAACTGACATTATTATACTAACTTGGTAACCCAACTATTTTAAAAAATGACATAAACTACCAACTGATGTTGTCACAGATAATACTACTAGGTGCCCGTGCATTCTATGTAACAGAATCAGAGATATTGCGAGATGTATATAAGGAGCAAATACTCTTAATTGTAAATAGCCAAGGTAAAATTATGTTATAAGAGATCTAACATTTTCTTTCAACGCACTAAATATATATAATTATGATACCTGCTGTTTGTTGTAACATCATTCAGTTTTACGTAGTTGTAACATAATTTGCAAAACTCATAAAGATATGTCTCCGTTATTAAGGGTTCATATTGGTGAGCTCCACCATGTTTATAAAGAAAGCGTTTTGTATTTAATTAAAAATTGGTTGTACCTGTAACAATAGAAAAGCTAGTGACATACTTAGGGGTTTTTGGTTACCCCTTCTAAATGTGATTTGCAAAATAAGTGGGTTGTTTGCTTACCCAAAATCCCATGAATTAAAGTTCCATAGGAACTCTAATTCCTCCATCATTGAGGAAGTTGCTCACCTAGCCCCCTCTAGGTAAGTGGTAATTCCTATGGAATTCACTTCGCACATTCCAACCAAACAAATTTCCTCAATTTCATCTGAATTGCAAAAACATGTGAATTGATACTTCCTTGGAACTCCAATTCTGGTTGTGAACCAAACGACCTCTTAAACTATGTCACTTGATGTTATAATAATTGATGACAAAAATTTTATGCTAAAAGCACTAATAATTCATCGGTTATCATCTATACCAATCACGATTTTTTTTCCATCAATGACAACATAGTAGGACTTTTCTATCAACTTAAGAATATATTTTTACAAATAATCCTAATGAAAGCTCTGTGCATCGCACGGGCTTTTCAACTAGTATGTAATATTTTGAAAAATATTGACTATAATAGATGGTAATTTATAATTTTTCATAAATCATACTACATCTATTCTTTAAATGGTTACCGACAAATCTCATGGATATGTACACACTGTATGGACAATGGAATATGGACATAAAGTAGGAGATAGACGACGCTTAACGAATTTTAAAGTCATTATGAATTTGTGATGTTTGTTATACCGACAAAAGGGGACAATACACACAATCGTATTAATGTGTAATTAAGAATTCGTTTACTTTTCACTCAAATCTCAATTATTTTCATCTCTTGATTTGCCTTTTTAGGTTGCACGGGAATAATTAACCTAAAAAGAAGAGGATGATTGTCCTAAAAGCCAAAAATCCAGTACTACGTAATACTCAATTGGGTTTAATAATCGGGTTTTTCTAACTCACTCCCACTAGGCATATGATAAATCAAAATAGAAAAGAATTAAATGTGTTTCTTGTGAAGAGAAGTAAAAATGATGGATATTGCAATTTTTCATAAAATTAGCATTAAATTCTTTCCTATTTTGATTTCTTATCTTATGCTTAGTAGGCATAGGTTAAAAACCATTAATAATCTCAATTATTTTAGTCCTATGTTGAGATGGTCCTTAATTAATTTTTTTTTAGCATCCATCCCCTATCAATAATATATATTAATTGCAGAAACCAAAGGGAGTTCAGTGTAATTAAATAAATTTATACAAATTAATTATGCTATATAGTTTTAAATCAATAGCTGTGCAATTGACCTAAACAAGGGACATCAATGTAAATATTATATAGTTTTGGTTGAAATATAAATTTAGAGAACACAGAATATGGTAATTTTCCTTAAAATAAACATGCCCCACTTATGATATTAATTAGTATAAAGATGTTAATTATTTTAACATAAACAAATATAATATAAGTATATTATATTTTGGAAACTATTAAAAAGTAAATAAATCAAGCTAGATTTCAAAAATATAATATACTTATCACTTATGATATTAATTAGTATAAAGATGTTAATTATTTTAACATAAAAAAATACTCCCTCCTATTCTTCTTTTTCTTCCCCTTTGGATGAGGCACAATATTTAAGGAATTGAATAAAGTATGAATTGTGGGTTGGGTGGGGTTTGGTGATATGAGAGAGGAATGAATAAAATAAGGAATTGTGAGTTGGGTGGGGTTTGATGATAAGAGAGAGGAATGAATAATTAGGAATTAAATAAGGAATTGTGAGTTGGGTGGGGTTTGGTGATAGGAGAGAGGAATGAATAAAATAAGATTAAAAGTTTCCAAAAAAGGAAAGGGGAAGAAAACCTGAATAATCCGTTTTAGGAAATAGGGAAGAAAATAGAGAATAGGAGGGAGTATAATATAAGTATATTATATTTTGGAAACTATTAAAAAGTAAATAAATCAAGCTAGATTTCAAAAATATAATATTCCATAATTATTTCGACTTAATTAATTTAATGCATATATGTAATATATTTATTTCGAGTAGTGAGAGTAATAAAAGCAACTTTAATTGGATATAGTAATTACTCATTGGATACTTAAAGAGTAAAATTAATTTTGTTAATAGTTAAAAGAATTGTAGGAACATTGGATATAGGAATATGATAGTAATCACTCATTTGAATAGTCGAGCGGGAGTAGTGAAAATACCAGAAGTAACAACAGGAGTAGTGAAATTATCAATATTAATGTACAAGTAGTGAAAGTAACAATAATCAGGTAACAATATTTACGGCGGGTGTAGTGAAAGTAAAAGTAATAATAACGAATGTAATAAAAGTAACAATTCTAAAAACAAAAGGAAGTACATATGAAAAATTAGCTAAACAATCGATTTAAGTAAAATATTAATAGAGGGAGCAGTGAATTTGTCTCATAATTTATTTCACGGTAATTTTAAGATATACTCCGTATCATAGAAAAATATATTAATAATATTTTTGAGTTATGCAACTTTAAAATAATTTAAGATAATTGAAAATATATTTTAATGCAAATACAGGTAGCCCGGGCGAAGCCGGGCACCCATACTAGTATACTAAAAGGATAGGAAAAGCTTCAAGTTTTCCCGCCTAAAGCACATTTTCTATTTTGATAAAATCTCTTATTTACTTTCCTATTTTGATATAATCCCTTATTTAAAATTTGTCTCTAATATTTTTGTGATAAAAAAGTCGTTATTTGTATGCTAAATCGTAACTAAAAGGTATGCTAATAAAGGATATAAAAATTTCATTAATTCTGTTTAAAAATAAATACATTTCATGACATTACTCAATTTTTTGATTAGTTTTATAGTTCAATTTTTTTTTTTTCTAAAATAAAAACTCTAAAAATACTGCGCATTCATTACGCGAGATCTAAACTAGTTTTTATACTGTTTAAATTTGTTTAGTAACATAAGACCTTATAATAATTTAAAAATAAAATCTGAATTAGGAATGCTGCAAAAAAAAGGTAGCTGTAATACTACGGTTTTCCTAAGCCTATACTCGGCCTAATATCGCTTACTCGACCGAGTAAGGGGTGTCGTGTATTATGGACAGTTTACTGCCCAGGAATACTCGGCCGAGTATGTGGAATACCCGACCGAGTAGAGCGTACTCGGTCGAGTATACTCTATACTCGACCGAGTATCCGGTCTGACTGGTGTTAATTTCACGGTTTGATTTAGAGATGATTAGAGTTATATAAAACGCGTTAATCAGTTTCTAATTATATTTTACAAAACCTAAACATTTCAACGACGCTCTAATCCTCTCCAAATCTCTCCTTAGTGTGTGTGATTGTTAGCAAGTTTCTTCATCTCTCATCTTATCGTCGGTGTCGGTAAGTCCTTGATTTCCTTAGTTCCTTGATTAATCTTTTAGGGTTTGGCTTAAATTGTGAATTGGGGAAAGGGGTTTTGCATATGGTAATTGGAGTTTATGTGATTGTTGTTAGGTGAGGACTTCGTAGAGGAGCCGTTCTAGATTGCATTGCTTGTGTCTCTTGCAGTTG
This sequence comes from Silene latifolia, assembly GCF_048544455.1. NCBI lineage: Eukaryota > Viridiplantae > Streptophyta > Magnoliopsida > Caryophyllales > Caryophyllaceae > Silene > Silene latifolia. Next base: position 153,449,240 of record NC_133536.1, on the reverse strand, counting down.
TGCTAAGGTAGGGTTTCCTACTCAGTTTTACTATTTAATTGAATTAAGATTTATGTGGTAACTGTTGTGTGATTTATATTGTGATCATCTATGGTTGGTGTTGGTGTTGGTGATGGTATGATGTTGGTTTTGGTATTGTGATGATTGTGGTGGAGTCACTTGCGGAAGTGGCTTCACACCCTAGTTCGCCCTCCGGGGAACCCATCACGAGAGGGGATGTGCACATTAAGGGACAGGGATTATTGCTCGTTGATGAACGGGACCTTGGTAGGTGTGGTTGCGGTCCCCCACCGTTGCTTGCTATGATTGGGAGTTGGAGATGGTTGATGATCAGTGTTTATCTTTTGTACTTGTCTTATTTTTGTTATACAGTAACTGACCCCGTTGTTGTTTATAAAATTTGTGGTGATCCATTCGGGGATGGTGAGCAGATTGTGACAGGTGATGGAGTTCTTTAGCTATTGGGAGTCACAACTCGAGTCTAGCTTCCGCCGTCAAGAGACTTAGCTTTCATTTCTAGTTATTGGACTTTCACAGTTGTACTTTGGTTTTGGTTTTGGAGAAAATGTAAACTTTATTCATTTATACTTTAATAATTGTGTTTGGATTATTAACTTTGATATACTAACCTCGGGCAACGGAGATGGTAACAGTCTCTCATGCTAGGGTGGTCCTTGACAAGGTACCTTATGTGGGTGTGTTACAAAGTGGTATTAGATTAGGTAGCCCGTATGATCGAGCATCAGGATGCACTCCTTGAGGCCCTTAAGAATTTGGGTAAAGGGGCGGCGAAACCGGTGGATGCTACCCACCTGAGCACTATCATCGCCCGCTTCAACCCACCTACTTACGAGGGCATTGGGGAACCTAAGCTACTTGATAACTGGCACTGTGAGATGGAGAGTCTCCTAGAGGTTGTTAAGTGTCCACCGGAGTTAGCTGTTGAGCAGGCGGTGTACTATCTGAGGGGTGAGGCTGCAGTGTGGTGGCAGAACATGAAGGAGGATGCTCGAGCTTTATACAGGGAGGGGGGGGGGACGGTGCTATACCGTGGTCGCGTTTGAAGAGCGCCATGAGAGAACAATTTGTGCCGGAACATATCCGTCACAAGTTGAGATCCGAGTTTGATTCTTTCACCATGACTAACGACATGACGGTGACGGAGTACTACCACCGGTTCCTTGAGTTGTCACGTTATACGGAGGACATGCAGCTGGGGCAGCGGGATTTAGCTCTTCATTTCGAAAGGGGGTTGTCACCCAAGATCATGAACAGGTTACCAGCCGAGGTCATCACCGATCTGAAGGATGTGTACTTAAGGGCCGGGCAAGCTGAGAGGTTAGTGGATTTATCCAAAGAGGCTACGGAGAGGGCCACCAATGAAAAGAGGAAAGCAAAAAGTTAGAGTGGCAATCAGTCGAGCCACAAGAAAGGCAATTTTGGTCAGTCTAGAGCCTTTTCGGGAGGATATGGGTTTTTTGGGGGATCTCGAGCTTGGGGAAGAGGTGGAGGTCGGATTGTTAGTGACAACTCCAACCTCTCTTGCTTCAACTGTGGAGGAATAGGCCACAAGAAGTACGAATGTACCAGTGCCAGAGTTGGAGGAACGTCGGGGGCTTATCAGGGAAGTTTCTCACAGGGTCCGAGTCAGAGTTTTGCCAGTAACAGGCCATCTGAGTCATGGGGTAACCGTGGAGGGCAGAACAATAATGGCGGTTTCAACCGCAATAGTGGAGGATCTTATTAGCGCCCAAACAATAGTGTGACTCAGAACTCGGCAGCTAAGCCAAGTACTTCTGACGCCTCAGTCCAGGGTGGAGGCCAGAAAAGCAGCGGGAAGCTCTTTATGATGGATAAGCAGGAAGCTGAGAATGATGCTCATGTAGTTACCGGTACCTTTCTTGTTCATAATACACCGTCTTTTGTTTTGTTTGACTCTGGGGCAACACACTCTTTTGTGTCTAGAGGCCATGCTTTGTCTATGGGTTTGGGGGAGTTTGAGTTTGTAAAGGATAGTGTGTTTATACCTTCCGGGGAGTCGGTGTCTTGTGTCAAGTTGTATAGGGATGTGTCTACATTAGTTGGAGGGGTAGATTTACCGGTCAACTTGCTAGAGTTTCCTATGGATGGGTTCGAGGTCATCGTCGGGATGGATTGGTTGGGTAAGTATGATGCTAAGATAGATTGCCGACAAAAGAAAGTGTCTTTAAAGGGTCCTAAGGGTATAAGGGTGTCTTATAAGAGATTTGTTGTGAGGCCTAAGTGTAAGTTCATCGCGGTAATGATCTTAAAGTCATGTTTGAGGAAGAAGTGTCCCTTGATTATTTGCCAAGTAAGAGATCAGCGTGCTGAACAGCTGACAGCATCTGAGATACATGTGGTGGGAGAGTTTAATGATGTCTTTCCAGAAGAGATACCGGGGTTACCACCTAAGAGAGATATCGACTTCAGTGTGGAGCTTAAACCGGGAACATGTCCTATATCTAAAGCACCATACCGTATGGCACCTAAAGAACTGGAAGAGTTGAAGAAACAGTTACATGATCTGCTAGACAAGGCGTATATCCGGCCTAGTGTGTTACCTTGGGGAGCACCAGTTTTGTTTGTGAAGAAGAAAGATAGAAGCATGAGGTTATGCATTGACTACAGGGAGCTGAATCGTGTCACTGTAAAGAACAAGTATCATTTGCCAAGGATTGATGATCTTTTTTACCAGTTGAGTGGCACAGGAGTGTTCTCTAAGATCGATTTGAGGCCAGGTTATCACCAGTTGAGGATAGCAGAGGAGGATGTTCCTAAGACGGCTTTCCGAACTCGTTATGGTCACTATGAGTATGTAGTGATGCCTTTTGGTTTTACGAATGCACCAGCAGCTTTCATGGATCTGATGAACCGGGTCTTCAGTCCGTTCTTGGACAAGTTTGTGGTTGTCTTCATTGATGACATCTTAGTCTACCATAAGACTAAGGAAGAGCATGAGGAGCACTTGAGGCTAGTTTTGCAGACTTTGCGAGGTAATCAACTTTATGCCAAGCTATCTAAGTGAGAGTTCTAGTTAGAGGAAATGACTTTTCTAGGGCATGTGATATCTAAAAAGGGAGTGTCGGTGGATCCTAGCAAAATTGAGGCAGTGACAAAATGGGAATCACCGAAGAATGTTGCTGAGATTCGGAGTTTCTTGGGTCTAGCCGGGTATTACAGGAGGTTCTTGAAGGATGTTTCTACGATAGCTTGACCTATGACAGCTTTGATGAGGAAAGAGACCAGTTTTCGATGGGATAAGAGCTGTGAGACGGCATTTCAGACCTTAAAGGAGCGTTTAACCACAGCTCCTATCCTAGCTTTACCAGAGGGTTGTGAGAACTTTGAAATATATACCGATGCTTCTAAGAATGGGTTGGGTTGTGTTCTGATGCAAAATGGGAAGGTTATAACTTATGCGTCAAGACAGCTGAAGCCATATGAGGAGAACTATCATACTCATGATTTGGAACTGGGTGCAGTTGTTTTTGCTTTTAAGATTTGGAGACATTACCTCTATGGGGAAACTTTTAAGGTGTTTTCAGATCATAACAGTCTGAGATATATTTACACTCAGAAGAGCTTAACATGCGACAGAGACGGTGAATGGAGCTTATCGGGGACTATGACATGGAGATCATCTAACACGAGGGTAAGGCTAATGTTGTTGCAGATGCTTTGAGTAGGAAGAGTGTTCATTCGTTGTGTACAGCTATGTCTTTGCTGAAGATGAGGGATGAGATGTCCAAGATGGGGATTCATATGATTCGGAAAGGGGATACCATCGGGGACTTGACGATCGAGCCAGCTTTGTATGAGGATATCAAAAGAAAACAAGAGCTTGATCCTAAGATCCAAGAATGGAAGTCTAGAGTGGAGGGTGGCACAGTTTCCAGGTTTTCTATCCACTCAGATGGGAGTGTTCGTTTTGATGGGAGATGGTGTGTTCCAGATGATGTAGACTTGAGGAGAGTAATCATGACAGAGGCTCATTGTACTCCTTATTCGGTTCACCCAGGAGGTGACAAGCTTTATAAAGACCTCAAGAAAAGTTTTTGGTGGCCTAATATGAAGAGGGATGTGGATGAGTTTGTGGCTAGATGTTTGACATGCCAGAGGGTCAAGGGTGAGCAGCGGAGACCACAGGGTAAAATTCAGTCTATTGAGGTATCTGGGTGAAAGTGGGAGTCGATCTTTATGGTTGAACAAGTTCGGCTAATTCGTCAAAAGATGAAAGCGGCTCAAGATCGCCAGAAGAGTTATGCCGATTTGCACCGCAGGGACATCGAGTTCGCAGTGGGTGACAAAGTCCTTTTGAAAGTGTCACCGATGCGAGGAGTGATGAGGTTTGAAAAGAAGGGTAAGTTAAGCCATAAGTTTATCGGTTCATATGAGATTTTGGACCGTGTAGGTGAAGTGGCTTACCGGTTAGCTTTACCACCAGCTTTGGATCGAGTCCACAACGTGTTCCATGTTTCACAGCTCCGGAAGTATGTAAGTAACCCATCACATGTGCTTGAGGTTGTGAACATCGAACTTGATGAGTCCTTATCTTATGCCGAGGTTCCTAAAGAGATCTTGGACCGCAAAGTGCGCAAGACAAGGAATGGTGAGAGCGTTTTACTCAAGGTGCTTTGGTCTAATAATAATGTGGAGGAGGCCACATGGGAACCCGAGGAGGCAATGCGAGAGCGTTTTCCCACCCTTTTTTATCAGGTATGTTTGGTTACGGGGACGTAACCATTGTCTTTTTAGGGGGGTAGGAGATGGTCGCATGGTTGTTTTTGAGTTAGTTGAGTCGGGTTAGTGATGTTTTGTGTTAGTTTAGCTAGTGTTGGGTGTCTTGTTGGGTGTTCTGTCTTGTATGGTGGGAGTTTTGTGGGTTTTGTTGGTCTTGTTTTATGTGTATAGTGTGAACTTCGGGGACGAAGTTCTTTTTAAGGAGGAAAGACTGTAATACTACGATTTTCCTAAGCCTATACTCGGCCAAATATGGCTTACTCGGTCGAGTAAGGGGTGTCGTGTATTCTGGACAGTTTACTGCCCAGGAATACTTGGCTGAGTATGTGGAATACTCGACCGAGTAGAGCGTACTCGGTCAAGTATACTCTGTACTCGACCGATTATCCGGTCTGACGGGTGTTATTTTCACGGTTTGATTCAGAGATGATTAGAGTTATATAAAACGCGTTAATCAGTTTTGATACCGTCGTCAGGTACCAAAAATAAATACCTAGCTACTACTAACAGAAGTCAGCGGTAAGTAGGGTCGATCTCCACAGGGAGGCGTTCACTATCTAATCGTCAATTCGGTATGTCTATGGTCATAAGATGGGGGTTTTAATTGATTTAACTAAACTAATGAGATTAAGGCAAGAGAAAAGGTTAAGAGGAATTAATAAGAGAGAAAGGAAAACTAGGATTGTCGGTTCATCAATGAATGTCAGTTAATTGAAGCAAACGTCACAGATCAGTCGATGTGTGGGTCTAAGGGGCAACGAATATCTCCTTTCGGTCTTAATTCGCCCTAAAATACTATTAGCTTAGCTTCCGCCCTCACTAAAGCATCCTATTGTTCACTGCGGATGTCACCCCTTCCAACCTTCCTGTCTAGGTTAAAGTTTACCAAAATTAAATAAGCTAAGTGCATCGATTCAAATAGCTAGATACAGTTTAAGGCAGTGATTAACAACATAGACTTAACAACAGCGAAGGATCTGTAACCTAGTTAGCAATTAACATCAGTTCACTAACTCCCCTAAATCCTAGCAGGGAAATTAGTTAGACATAATAAATAAAATAAAAGCCGAAGATGAAGAAGTAAATAACATTGCAAAATAAAGAGAGAATAGAGAAAGAATTACTAAATAAGATCCGGAAGAAAGGCAGTGTTCAACAGAGAGAAAGGGAAAAGATTAATGTATGAGATCGTGTCCAGTCCTCCCCTAAGTCGTCTGTCCTCCTTTCTTTTTATAGGAAAGACAATTATTTGACCTAAAAACGAAATAAAACTTAAAAAGCCCGAGCCCAATAGAGAATTACACGATCGAGCCATTTAGAATCACTCGATCGAACAGATTCCTGACAAAACCTCTCAATCGAGTTGATAAACCACTCGATCGAGGAAACCTTAAATAGCACAATTCGATCGAACAGAAATGTTACTCGATCGAAGACTTCTTCTATCCAAAACTACTCGATCGACAACAAAAACTTTCGATCGAATGACTTGGACTCAACCAGCTACTTGTTTCGTTGATTTCAGCATTGACTTGTTTATTTAGCTTCCGAAATGACTTCACGCATCCCATAACAGCGGTATTTCAGCTCCAAATCTACTCATCCTCCAAATGCATGCAAAACGGACTATTAAAGGCTTGATTCTACCACTTTCGGGTCCATTCCTGCAAATAAAGCAAACAAACCAAAGTAGAATATTCGGGGCATTTCGTTGCACAAAACTACGAGAATAGCATAGAAATACGTGCATAAAGAGGCTTAAAAAGACTATATAAAATGCACGTATCAAATCTCCCCAAACCAAACCTTTACTCGTCCTCGAGTAAACCAAATTCAAACTAATGGAACTGAAAAGATAGCTCAGGGCTAGCTACAAATGCCCACTTAAACCAATTTAATGCAACAAACTAACACTTATAGCGAAACAGTCAAATGCAAACGAGTTAATTTATAATAAAGCTGAACCGTTGACCTTGCAAGACCTTTAATGATGGACTCTCACGGGTTTCTCTTCTCTCATGAAGCAAAGGGTAAGCAATTAAATGTAAGAGAGAAAGAAAATAGTCGCTCACCTAAACTTCGACCCACATAAACATGCATGCAGCTGATATGACAGACAATTCTAGCTACCGTACATACATTCCAACCAAACAAGGTCCTGTCACGGCCGAGGGCTTACAAAAATATGGTAAAGTGAGGCTATGGGTAAGAAAAGGCAAAACAATTATGGGAATATGGAGGTATAGGCGGCCAAGCTAGTACCTAAACAGAACCATATAACAACATCCGATTCTCACTCAATTATAGAATTAAGCACATATGCCTTTCATTTGGCATCAAAACTCACCAAACCGAACTGAACATACTCCTCAATAGATATAAGTAAAGCATAAGAGTGAAACCGTCAACAAACATTTTTCCATTTTTTTCAATTTTTTTCTTCCTTCTTTTTTTTCGGTTTTTTTTTCTTTCTTTTTCTGTTTTTTCTCATTTTTCAAATTTTTTTTTCATCTCGTCCTCCTTCTTTTCTTTCTACCAACTCCAATTCAATATAATACAAACCAAACTTGGCACGATGAAATATATACCACAAAACAATCTAAACTAGCTTGACAAGGCAGGCTAAATTTGGATGTAGTTAAGGGTCAAAAGGCAAATTTGGCTAAATATGGAGTTAAATGGGTAAAAATGAAAGGAAAAGAGAATGTAAGCGCCTCTTGCATGTGACACCAAACACTAACCCGAATGTATGCAGGCAAAAAGCAATTGAATTTCATATATGTGCAAATTAATGTTACATGTTATGCAAGGAGTATACTACTCACAATCCTCCATGAACTGGTCATAAATGACACCAGTTTATTAAGCTCTAGTTCCTTAGAATTTATAAGTAGTTTGCCAAAATTTCAGGTCAAGTCTATTCGTTGAGCTAAATTTTAACATTAACTCGTAGATATGTAGAAGACAAAACTAAAAGATATTAATTAGTCGCAAGGCTTAAGCAAAAAGACAAATTATAGTGCAATTTCATCATAGAAATCCACCGTTCCGACTCAACCTATATGCAAAAATAAACATGAAATTTTTTTTGAAATTTTTGAAATTTTTCTATTTTTATGAAAATTTTGAATTTTATAAAAATAAACAACAATGCATACGGAAATTAAACGTGATAACAAAAATGCAATAAAAACATAAATGCAGACACGGATATGGATGCATAACCTCCCCAAACCAAACCGTACAATGCCCTCATTGTACCCAAAAACAGGGAATGGAAATGAAAACTAAAAAGGAGAGAGTGAAGATGCGGAAAACTCACAAGATTACACGAAGTAGGGACCTTCCCAAACGGACCATGAACATGGGAGGTCACGTGTAGCTTAGAACAGCGTCACAGAGAGCAAATCAGGCCAAGTTCACGCGATGGTACTCTATCGAGAAGATTTAGTAGTCGATCGAGTACATTAGACTGCTTAGGTGTTCGATCGAGGAAACAGGGCTCTCGATCGAAAGATCTTCTTTTGCAGGCACTCGATCGAGATGTATATGTGTTCGATCGAGTGAAATTATCAGCAAAAGGGTTCGATCGAGTATATAAAGTACTCGATCGAGCCATCCATAATAAATTCCTGCAAAGACGCAATAAACAGTCCGCGAAACTAACAAAACAAGCTTAACTGTTCCAAGTCTATGGTTTAAAAACCAATTATTACACATAACTAAAATGTTTGAAAAGCAACTAAAAATTAAAAACTCCGGGTTGCCTCCCGGACAGCGCTAGTTTCAGACAGGTCCCAGCTCGACCTTCTTTTCTTCGAGCCTCTCTAATTTAGCCTGGTCAAAACAGCTCAAAGCACGCAGTAACCGATCAAATAGTTGCGCATGTGCTACACAAAACTGTAAGTAGCATCATAATATAATAGTAACATAGGAAAATAACATGTTCAATCGTTTAAGCCTAACAAATTTCCTATGACTGCTCCCAAAATTGTCCACAAAATAAAGGAGCTCAGGAGCACTTAAAAATAAACTAAGGTACCGTTTCAGCCTGACAAATTTCGGATGACAAGAATGGTGAAAAATTGTTAAATTGTTTGTCCAGCCGGGAGGGGGTAGAGCATCAAAAGAAAAAGGAGAAGTCACGTGAGATAGCGTACTATCAATACCAACAATAATGAAATTATCGTTAACTACCTCGGTTTGGTTGCTCTCAATGACGGAATCATTGACAAAAGAATGTATTATCTCTTCCGTGCTAGGAGCAATCACTGACTCAACTGTCTTCTCGTTCCCCTCCTCCGTGGGTTCTATCCCGTAAATCGTAGCCTCTAGCGCGTCCAGCTCAGCTTTGAAAATGGGGGTTTCACCATAACCATTGTCTTCGTCGATATCGTCATCCAAGGCGGACTAAAGCGGCATATCATTACGCTCCATGGCCAATATGGTCGTTCGAGTAGAGATAATACTCGATCGAAAGCTTTCCTATTGAATATTGCTCGATCGAACAACATGATCTGCTCAACCGAGGTCTTCCTCATAACAGCTACTCGATCGAGTGGTTTGTTCTACTCGATCGAACACTTTCTCAGATATTCCACTCGATCGAACACTGTAACCAGTTCGATCGAGTACTTGTTGCTGTACAACGCAGAAATCTTCAAGTAATGCTTCGTTTTCAGAAAGATCATCATATTCCGAGTCATAAAAATCATCAGTAGCGCTAGGCAACTCGAGTCCTTCATGGGAAAGACCACTCTCGGTGTAGGTAACGCATACCTTTTCTGGTTGCCTAATGTTCGACTCAGCAGCTAGCTGAGATATTTGAGACTCTAGCTTAATGAGTTTAGCTTTTTTATGTCTATCGTCTTCTTGCAGTCGGAGTGCAAGTGTCTTAATCAAAGATTTCAACTCAGCAACGGCTTCTTTCTGTTTATCAAGAGGAGAAGCTTGTTATTGCGGTGGCCAAACAAATGGAGGCTTTTAATAGCCTCGTTGATGAAGCAGATGTGGCGGCACAATTGTAGCGAAATGGCTAGCTTGTCTACGCTGCTTGAACGCATAGACCTCATCGTTTCCCGCTAAGAAAACAGTGGCATTATGCCCAACAGCACCACATCTCTTACAGTAAACCACCTGCTGTGCCATAGGATGGAATATTAGGTGGGAGATCAAAGGTACTCAAGCCTTCCCTTTGACGATCTTTTACCTAGAACTGTCTAGGTAGGACCTTTAGGACCTATCAAAACAGCACTAAAGAAAAAGATGAGAACGGCACAAGGGATAAATCCCTTGAGGCAAAAGACAGACAAAAATAAACAAGTAAATAAAGTAGTTGCCTCCCCGGCAACAGCGCCAAAATTTGATACCGTCGTCAGGTACCAAAAATAAATACCTAGCTACTACTAACAGAAGTCAGCGGTAAGTAGGGTCGATCTCCACAAGGAGGCGGTCACTATCTACTCGTCAATTCGGTCTGTCTATGGTCACAGGATGGGGGTTTTAATTGATTTAACTAAACTAATGAGATTAAGGCAAGAGAAAAGGTTAAGAGGAATTAATAAGAGAGAAAGGAAAACTAGGATTGTCAGTTCATCAATGAATGTCAGTTAATTGCAGCTAAGGTCACAGATAAGTCGATGTGTCGGTCTAAGGGGCAACGAATATCTTCTATCGGTCTCAATTCGCCCTAAAATACTATTAGCTTAGCTTCCGCCCTCACTAAAGCATCATATTGTTCATTGCGGGTCTCACCCCTTCCAACCTTCCGGTCTAGGTTAAGGTTTACCAAAATTAAATAAGCTAAGTGCATCGATTCAAAAAGCTAGATACAGTTTAAGGCAGTGATTAGGAACATAGACTTAACAACAGCGAAGGATCTGTAACCTAGTTAGCAATTAACATCAGTTCACTGACTCCCCTAAATCCTAGCAGGGAAATTAGCTAGACATAATAAATAAAATAAAAGCCGTAAATGAAGAAGTAAATAACAATGCAAAATAAAGAGAGAATAGAGAAAGAATTACTAAATAAGATCCGGAAGAAAGGCAGTGTTCAACAGAGAGAAAGGGAAAAGATTAATGTATGAGGTTGTGTCCAGTCCTCTCCTAAGTCGTCTGTCGTCCTTCCTTTTTATAGGAAAGACAATTATTTGACCTAAAAACGAAATAAAACTTAAAAAGCCCCAGCCCAATAGAGAATTACTCGATCGAGCCATTTAGAATCACTCGATCGAACAGATTCCTGACAAAACCTCTCGATCGAGTAGATAAACCACACGATCGAGGAAACCTTTGTTGGACCATATAGCTTATATGTTTGTATTTTGATGATGTCAAGGTGTTTTACATTTTATATACTTGTTGCGTGTAAACGTTTGTTAAGTGTTTTAAGCATTAACCTATTACGAGCAACAAAGAGGATTGTGACGATTACATGAGAAGTTCAAGCCTTTGTTCAAGATCAAACAATTCAAAGATTCATTCAAGTATTATGTGAAGGCGAAGTTTGTCTAAAGAATAATCAAGCTTGGATGATGATGTAGCCTATACTCGAAGATCTCCTTGAAGATTAGAATAGTATAGGTGATTATCTCGTAATGGTAATCAAAGAATGAGTTTCTTAATTAGTAAAGTTATAGCTTTGCAGCTATAACATTACTAGTAAAAGAGCTCAATGTTATAGCTCTTCTACTATAACATTGAAATGCTGAGTTTTCATACACGACTTATAAATGTTTCGAAAATTGTTTTATCATTGTTTAAAGTTTATTTTAAGTGTTTTAATGGAAGTATTTATTTTTATAAAGCCCGGTTTAGTGAGGAGTCCGGTTTTATGGTTGGCGTTAATTGATGGTTATTGGATCAACTTATGAGTTGGACTTTACTATCAGTTAGGGTTTCCATATAGTCTCTCCTAAAACCTAAATTCTAATTATATATTAAGATTAGGGTTTGCATGATTCACGAGCTTATGAGCCGTGTTATGCATGTTGCCTAAGAGATATTAGGTAAAGATTGTATTCCTTAATAAAGTCTTTACATATCTTATATCTTACTTAATATATTTGTTCATGGTAAAAGATATTCTTGTTTTAGGAAATCTTATCATAATCTTAGAATTTATAGTAAAGATAATATTTGGAAAGATTATATTCTATCTTTTAGAATATTCTTTATTATCTTTTATGGCTTTTAGGAAAGAGATAATAAGAAGATATAATTTGTAATTATATCTTATTATTTCGGCTATTAGGGTTCTTGTAGAAACCGTGTAGCCTACATCTTCCTTGCCAATAAATACTTTGCTATTTACAACATCTAAAATAGAGACCTTAAGCATAAAAATTGTTTTCATATTTTAAAGAGCAAACCGTGTGTTTTTAACGAAAACCGATTTGCAATTTTAGAAGGTCGTGTGTTACAAAACTCGCATACTTGTTCTTCAGTTATCGTTATAAGATAATAGTGCTTATTTGATTTCTTACTCGTTCATTAACGTGAACCTTTGTTAGAATCATTAGTGCTTTCTTATTAGCGTAAGTTAGTCACTCGAGTATTTAACGGTACTCTTTGAGTTACAGCTAGAGTTAGTTGTACGAGTTGGGTTAGTAAATTTGTAATCCGTAGAAAGGTACTAAATTTATTAATCGAGAATAGTGGACGTAGGTTTCGACTTGTGAAACTGAACCACTTCAAAAATCCTTGTGTCTCTTCTTGTTTCGTTCTTTCGTTTACTTTGCTCACAATCGTTAGTTGATTAGTTAAAGTTTAATCAATAAACTTTAAATAATCAATTACATATGCACAATCGAAAAAGCTTTAAAAAGTTTTAAATCCTCAATTCACCCCCCCCCCCACTTGAGTATTTTGGATCAATAGACTCTTCAATTGGCATCAGAGCCTCGTGCTCTTGATTGCCTAACCGCAAAGAGGCTGATCTATCTTGTTTTTCATTTATCTTACTGTTTTATTTTCCGCTGCCTATCACGTGATAAATGGATTCCAAATATCTCAAGTGTCCCGTCTTTGATGGGAAGAATTACGGATTGTGGAAAAACATGATGACTCACTATGTGAAAGGACACGATTGGGAGTGCTGGAGGATTATTCAAAACGGTCCACACAAAATTCTTGTGGCATCCGAGGAAGGCACTACCTATGAAAAGAAAGAAGAGGACTATGTCGAGGCCGACTACAAGAAGGCCGAGAAAAACTCCAAAGCAATAAGTCTCCTGCAAAACGGAATGACCTCTACTGAGTTTGATCGGTTCTCTTCATGTTCCACGGCCAAGGAGATATGGGACGGGCTCGAATTAGCTTATGAAGGTACTTCCATTGTTAGAAAGCACCGAATTGACTTGCTTATGCAAAAGTATGAGCTATTCATTATGGAGCCCAATGAGTCCTTAGATAGCATGTCTGCAAGGTTTTCAAGCATCATAAACGAACTGAAAAACCTAGGTAGGAAATTCAGTACTGAGGACATTGCTAGAAAGGTTCTTAGGAGCCTTACTAAGAAGTGGCGTGCTAAGGTCACTACAATGGAGGAATCACGAGATCTTGAAACCCTCTCCTATCAAGAACTCATTGGTGCTCTCATGGCCCATGAAATTACTCTTAACAAAGACGACGCTGAACCAAGTCGCAATAAGAGTATGGCTTTAAAGAGCGAAGAAGTAGACTCTGACCTAGAGGATGAAACTGTCTTGTTTGCACGACGTTTTAAAAATAAGATTTTTCGAAATAAACAAGCAAAATCATCCTATAACAACAATAACAACAAGTCATTCAACAAAAAGGTTAATGACTCAAAGGCATCCTTCGCAAATAGAGGCTGCTTCAAGTGTGGAGAATCTGGTCATATGATCAAAGATTGTCCAACATGGGAGAAGATAAAGGACAAGACGAAACGTGAGAAGACAAAGAGAGAATTCAAGCAAGTTATGATGGCTTCGTGTTGGGGAGACCTTGACTCAGAAGATGACGAGGAATCTGAAGACGACGAAGTAGCAAACCTTTGTCTCAGCAGTGTTAGTCTTGACCTAATCTCCGTCAGTGACGATGAAAGCACAAATTCTCACTCAAACTATTGCTTTCTTGGAGAATCAGACGAAGACGATGACTAAGAGGTAAGTTACCTTGAGCTTAAGAAACGTGTTAGGAAATTGTCTAAAAGTGCTTTAATTGAATTCTTTGAACAATCTCTTGATAAGTGTCACGAACAGGATCTGGAATTGAAAGATCTAAAGGAACAGATTCTCGAAATTGCGGAAGAGAATCACACTCTCAAGACTAAAGCTAAGAAGTTGAAATCTAAGGTTACAAATTTGAGAAAGCTACAACATTAGATTCTACTAAGGCTGAAAAGAAGGAATTAGAGTCCAAGGTTATAGCTAATGAAGCTATAACTTCTGACCTAAAGCTTAACATCAAGCATCTTCAAGCCAAAGTTATAGCTAATGAAGCTATAACTTTAGAACTTAGAAAAGTCAAAGAACTTTTGGAAACTAAGGTCACATCTAATGAAGAAATGATCTTAGATCAAAAGAAAGAGATAGACTCTCTTTCAAAGCAATTGAAAGAATCTAAGACCGATATGATCAACGTTAAGAAACACCACACTGATGTTGTGTTCATTCTTAACAAACGATTCCAAGACTTTTGTGACAACTTTAAAAAGGACAATGATGTAGATCACACGAAATGTCAAGAGGAAATCAAAACCCTAAAAGACCTACTTCTACACGCTAGAAAAGTCCATGACAAGTGGGAAGGTAGCACAAAAGTCCTAAACTTCCTAACCGAACAATCCGACAATAATATGAAGATGGGGTTAGGACATGAGTGCTATAGCCGTAGAGATTACTCTAAATGCAAATCAACACCTTCGGATTTTGATTTTAGAAAAAGGAAGTATACTGATCTTCCTGAGTACTTGATTTGCAATTACTGTGGTCATACGGGTCATATCCAAATCAATTGTGTCAAAAAGGCTCAAGATTTACGAAAGAATGCCGAACATGCTAAAACTGTTGACACAGTTGTCGAGGATAAGGAAACCCCCACTAACAAACCTAACAAAGCAAGGAACAATAAATTTCATTGGTTCTATGACATGGCCTTTGACTAATCTAAGAAACCTAGCACCTCACAAAGCCCTTGTAGATCTCAACCCAGTAAACCTATTCACAAGGCAACTAGTCAAGAGAGACCTAGAGAAGTTCCGAGACCTAGAGAAGTTCCGAGACCTAGAGAAAACCCTAACCCTAGAACTCCTCCCAAGCCAAACAAACCTAAAGTTAGAAAAACGGTCATTAGACGTGTTTGGGTTCGAAAGGATTTAGTGTTTAGAGTAACTAATCATAAGGGACCCAACTTAGCTTGGGTACCTAAAAACTGTATCTAATCCCTTATGCAGGAAGAAGTGAAAGAAAACAATCAATGGTATCTTGACAGTGGATGCTCAAGACACATGACCGGAGATAAGAATCTGTTTCTTTCACTCAAGCCTTTCAACGGAGGAAAAGTGACGTTCGGGGACAACAAAAATGGAAAAGTAATCGGCGTTGGCAAAATCGGAATCTCTAAGTCTCACGCAATAAGTGACATTTATCTCGTAGATGGCCTTAAACACAATTTGCTAAGCATATCTCAACTATGTGACAAAGGTAACAAAGTAGTTTTTCATACTGACAGTTGTCGCATTATTATTGAAGGTACTAGCAACGTTATTCTTGAAGGCCACCGAAAAAGGAATGTTTATATGGTAGACTTAAATGCTGTGCCTACTAACTCTTTTTCGTGCATGAAAGTTACACTTGATGATCCTTGTTTATGGCATAAACGTTTTGGTTACATTAGCTCACTGACCTTGAACAAACTCAAGAAGTGGGACTTGGTTGAAGGGTTGCCTAAAATCAAGTTCGACCAAGAAAAGATGTGTGACACGTGTGCAAGGTTCAAACAAGTAAGATCATCGTTCAAACCTAAAAGAGTAGTAAGCACGAATCAAGCCTTGGAACTGGTACACATGGATTTATGTGGACCTATGAAGGTAAGGAGTAGAGGAGGATCCAGGTACGTCTTTGTTCTTGTAGATGACTACTCAAGGTATGTATGGCTTATCTTTCTTCATTCAAAAGACGAAACTTTTGATGAATTTGATTGTCTTATAAAACGTGTTCAAAATAAATATAAGACTAATCTAGTATCTATTCGTACGGATCATGGCACCGAATTTGATAATCAAACCTTTATAGAATATTGTAGAGTTAATGGTGTAGGGCATAACGTTTCTGCACCAAGAACTCCGCAACAAAACGGTGTCGTTGAACGTATGAATAGAACCTTAGAAGATATGGCACGTACAATGCTCTTGTGTAGCGGTTTACCTCGTAACTTTTGGGCTGAAGCCATTAGTACTTCTTGCTACATCCATAATCGTGCTATGATCCGACCTATCCTTAAGAAAACCCCCTATGAACTCCTTAGAGGTCGAAAACCTAATATCTCCCATCTTCGCTGTTTTGGGAGTAAATGTTTTGTACATAATAACGGTAAAAACCGTTTAAGTAAATTCGACCCTAGGAGTGATGAGGCGATTTTTATAGGATACTCAGATCATAGCAAGGCTTACAAAGTGTTCAATAAGAGAACCCTCTGTATTGAAGAAAGTGTCCACGTTATTTTTGATGAAGATAACGTGTTCGATAAGCCTTTACAAGATGAGGAAGAAGACTTGGATGAACCCGACTTTCGTCTTTCAAGAGACGATCCCCCGGATTTGGAATTAGAGGATAATGAGATTGAGGGAATAAACGATGAACTTGATCGTTCCTCAAAAGGCAAAGAGGAGAAGGACAAAGTTATAGTTGATGATACTATAACATCGACTCAAAATAAGAACTCCCAAACCAATGTTATAGATGATGTTACTGTAACATCGAATCCAAATCAAGGTGTAGAGTCCGAGGTTATAATCGACTCAAACACAACACCCGAATTGGATTCAGGGGGAACTTCCTCTAATTCCGAACCAAATGAAGTCAGGACAAGCTCAAATAACGATGGCGAACCAAGCACTTCAACGAAGTGGAAATACAAGAATTCACACCCCATGGATAATATTCTTGGAAATATTAAGAAGGGTGTTCAAACAAGACGTTCCTTAAACAACTTCTGTTTCTTCTACTCTTTTCTGTCCATGATCGAACCAAAGAACATCAATGAAGCTCTTGCTGAATCAGATTGGATTGTAGCTATGCAAGAAGAGTTACAACAGATCGAAAGAAACAAGGTTTGGCATTTAGTTCCTAGACCAAAAGATCGAACAGTCATTGGAACTAGGTGGGTCTTCAGGAACAAATTAGATGATGCCGGAGTCATTGTCAGAAACAAAGCTAGATTGGTGGTTCAAGGATATAATCAACAAGAAGGAATAGATTATGACGAGACTTTCGCACATGTTGCTCGTCTTGAAGCTATTAGACTTCTGATAGCATTCGCCGCACACAAAGGAATGAAGCTCTTCCAGATGGATGTCAAGACGGCATTCTTGAACGGTTATCTACAAGAGGAAGTCTTCGTTGAACAACCTCCTGGTTTTAAGAATATCAAATTGAGGATCACGTGTTCAAATTGGATAAAGCCCTATACGGATTGAAGCAAGCACCTAGGGCTTGGTACGACAGATTATCTAAGTTTCTACTTGACAGTGGATTTAGTAGAGGATCCGTCGACAAAACCCTATTTCTAAAAACTGAGGGTTCTGATCTTTTTGTTGTTCAAATATACGTCGATGATATTATCTTTGGATCGACCAACCGACGCCTATGCAAATACTTTTCTGAGTTGATGACTTCCGAGTTCGAGATGAGTATGATGGGAGAATTGAAATTCTTCCTAGGTCTGCAGATACAACAGACAGATGAAGGCATTAAGATCCATCAACAGAAATACATCAAAGAGTTGATTCGGAAATTCGGGATGGAAAATTCACACGCTATGCCTACTCCAATGGTCGAGAACAAGAAATTAACATTGGACGAAAACGGTAAATCAGTTGATGAAACTACTTACCGTGGGATGATTGGGTGACTGTTATATTTGACCGCAAGTAGACCTAATATTATGTTTAGCGTATGCGTTTGTGCGAGATATCAATCGTCTCCCAAAGAATCGCATATGACGGCCGTAAAACGAATTTTACGTTACTTGATTGGAACGGCCAACTTATACCTATGGTATCCAATGGAGTGCAATTTTGAGCTAGTCGGTTATTCCGATGCCGACTACGCAGGATGTTCTCTAGACAGGAAAAGCACGTCGGGTGTCGCCACCTTTATCGGACCATGTATCATTACGTGGGGTTCGAAGAAACAAAATTCAGTTGCTCTCTCAACCGATGAAGCCGAATATATTGCCGCAGGACTGGTATGTACTCAACTTTTATGGCTTAAGCAACAATTACGTGATTATGGTGTTGATGTAGGATGTATTCATATTCTATGTGATAATACTAGTGCGATAATAATCTCTAAAAATCCCGCACAACATTCACGTACCAAACATATTGAAATTAGACACCATTTTAGTAGAGACCATGTTGAGAAGGGGAATATAAAACTTGAATTTTGTAGTACTGAAAAACAATGGGCAGACATTTTGACAAAATCATTAGCTAGAGAACGATTTGAGACTTTACGGTTGGAAATTGGTTTAATCAGTGGTACCTAAGCTTCTATATGTGTTTAATCTTTTTATGACTGACTAGTTAAGTTAAGATTGTATGACTGTGTCCGTATATTGCGTTGCATGAATAATTTCGTTTATAGAAATATTTTTTCATAAGATTCTATTTGCTATTTAGAATTTAATTGATGTACAAACTTATTCTTATCATAATAAACAAACACACCATATCTTTTATCTTTCCAAATTAAAAAAAAAAAAAAAATCTCACAAATAAGCTCACAAGTACACGGCTCATATCTTTCCTATATCAAACCAACTTCCTAATTCATGTCTTATCATCATAAATTTCCATACTTATCACTTTCCTATTCCTAATTAATAACACTTACCATATTACACCTACACTTGTTAACCCTAAAACCTACACCTATATCTACCCTTGCTTGACCCGTCCACCCATCCCCACTTGCTCACTTTTTCTTCTTCCAAATATTTACCATCATTACACATCTTCTCTTTTACTCCAACAATCACCATCATCCCCTTTTTTCAAACAATCACCATCATCATGAACACATCTCATGCAAAAAATACCCGATCCTCAACCCGTCACCACCAAAACCGCCCCTTTCCTCACCAAACATCACCTTTGCCACCACATACTCCTCATTCCATGAATTGTCCTTCACCACAACCAAACCCAAACTCGCCCCTGTTTCGTAGTCGGGACGAATCGGTTTCCGAAGGCAAAAGACGTCGTCTTTTCAAGGGTAAAAATAAAGTTGTTGTTGATGATGGTGAAGCGATTGTAGAGGAACCCGAGGTGATAGTTCGGAATGGTGTTGCTCGTACTCTGCTTAGGGATGCTTCGAAAGCCGCGACAAAGGAAGGGTTGAATCGTGTTCGGCTTACTCATGATGAAAGCATCTTAGTTAATCGAGTTTTGAGGTATTCCATTCATGGTGGTCGGTATTATCCGAAATCTTGGTTGGTTAGTGTACCCGCTCTTGCTTTCTTTGTTAATTTTCTTGATTTTTAAGGGTGGAGTCACATAAGTCAGTTTTCGGGTCCTATATACCCGGTTGAGGTGGTACAGTTCTTTGCTAGTGTGTCAATTAGGGGTGCTCACCGGTCCAAAACCGGACCGGACCGGACCGGACCGGATGAACCCGCGGACCGGATAACCACATATCCCAAGACCGCGGACCGGACCGGTTAGAAGGGGACCGGACCGGACCTTTGAACCCTTTAGGTCCGGTTTTTCCGGGTTTGGACCGGAAGTACTAATTTATAAGGCAATTTAGTTTTATTTTTTTATGTGGACCGGACCGGACCGGACCGGAGACCGGTCACCATATTTTTTGGGACCCGGAGACCGGACCGGTATGTATCCGGTCTGGACCGGACCGGACCGGACGGTCCGGGTCGGCCCGGTTTGCCGGTCCGGACCACTTTTTGTTCACCCCTAGTGTCAATCAAGAAAGGTGTGTTGCATGCGGTTGTTAATGGTGTCGATGTTACCATCTCTGTTTCGGATTTTTGCTCTGCTTTTTCGGTTCCTAATGAAGGGATTGAATTAAATCCGAGTCTTGAATGGTCTAATGTTGGAAGTGAAAAGGAGTTGTTAGTGAAGCAGTATTTTGAGGAGATGACGGAGGGTGTCAATATCGTGGTTCGACCTCTCTCGGCTAAAATTAAGTTCCTCTTAAATTTTTTGTGGAACACAGTGGTGCCGAGAAGAGGGGGCCGTGATAAGGTGTCGAGTTATGAGGCGATAATGGTTTATTCTTGGTTGGAGGGTCATAAGGTGAATTTGGGTAGTGTTGTCTTGCACCGTATCATTCAAACTAGTCTTACGGTTACTAAGGACAAGTTGAGCACCACAATCGATTTGCCGTATGGTATGTGGATATCTCGTCTGTTGGAAATTAAACAAGTGATCGGGCCTGACAGTTACGGTGTTAGTGCTAGAGATTGTATGTGTGACAAGTTAATCAAGCTAATGGGTCTTGTTGTTGATGGACCCGAATTGCAACTTGCAAGGGATGTTGAGAAAGTCCCGGTGGATTCGGGTTTAGGAGCTATTGAGTCGAAGTTGGAGGGATTTATGAGTGGTTTAATGGAGAAATTCGAGGAGCATTCGACTAGTTTGGTTACGGCATTGTCACGGGTTGGACCATCTCGGTCTTTAGACTCGGGTTTGGATGCTAGTCGGGTGTACTCGTGGATGGAGGATGTGGACAAGAGATTAGCGGGTTTTGAGAGGGAGCTGAAGGCTATACGTGGGGAAGTGTTCCCACACGGTGATCGTCTCACTTTCCTTACGAGTCAAGGTGGTGCTTTGGTGATGCACGAGAAAGCGATGGCCGGTGATCAAGCTCTCACGTTGGAAGCTACAAAGGCTCTTTCTTTGAAGGTGCTTAATTTTGAGAGGAGCATTGGTACTCTTTCACAGTTGGTTAGGAGCTCCTTCGACCGTCTGGATGCTTTGGAGCACCGTACTAGACCTGACTACGTGAACCCGTATAAGACCCGCAACATCTGATTTCCTCTCGTCCTACCCTCATTAGCCTTCCCTTAATTAGCTTTTCTTTTTATTTCATCTTATGGTGTGTTAATCAAACTCTTATTCGGCCCATTTTGGCAATACACTTGTGGTTATGGCCCAAGTGTTCTATTAGACATGTGATCATTCGGCCCACTTTGGCTTTAAACATGTTTAATTCTTAGTTTGTATGCTAATTATCTTTTGATGCTTATAGTCTTGCATGTTATTTTATTTTTTATGGCGTTTTTATCTCTTGTCTCGTCTTATATTATTCTAGTCATTTTTGATTTGTTCTTAACTTTTCGATGATGTCAAGAGGGGGAAAGAACGTCTATAGTAAGCATCTACCTAAGCTTGCTCCTTGTCAAGACCGATTGTCTCTTAAAGTCCTTAAGTTTCGGTTTTTGAATAATTGTCTTGATCTTGCGTTAATCTTTATTATCAAGATAACGGTATTATATTAAGGGGGAACTTTTTCATTAGTCACAATTTTAGGAGACTTGCCATCATCAAAAAGGGGGAATTTGTTGGACCATATAGCTTATATGTTTGTGTTTTGATGATGTCAAGGTGTTTTACATTTTATATACTTGTTGCGTGTAAACGTTTGTTAAGTGTTTTAAGCATTAACCTATTACGAGCAACAAAGAGGATTGTGACGATTACATGAGAAGTTCAAGCCTTTGTTCAAGATCAAACAATTCAAAGATTCATTCAAGTATTATGTGAAGGCGAAGTTTGTCTAAAGAATAATCAAGCTTGGATGATGATGTAGCCTATACTCGAAGATCTCCTTGAAGATTAGAATAGTATAGGTGATTATCTCGTAATGGTAATCAAGGAATGAGTTTCTTAATTAGTAAAGTTATAGCTTTGCAGCTATAACATTACTAGTAAAAGAGCTCAATGTTATAGCTCTTCTACTATAACATTGAAATGCTGAGTTTTCATACACGACTTATAAATGTTTCGAAAATTGTTTTATCATTGTTTAAAGTTTATTTTAAGTGTTTTAATGGAAGTATTTATTTTTATAAAGCCCGGTTTAGTGAGGAGTCCGGTTTTATGGTTGGCGTTAATTGATGGTTATTGGATCAACTTATGAGTTGGACTTTACTATCAGTTAGGGTTTCCATATAGTCTCTCCTAAAACCTAAATTCTAATTATATATTAAGATTAGGGTTTGCATGATTCACGAGCTTATGAGCCGTGTTATGCATGTTGCCTAAGAGATATTAGGTAAAGATTGTATTCCTTAATAAAGTCTTTACATATCTTATATCTTACTTAATATATTTGTTTATGGTAAAAGATATTCTTGTTTTAGGAAATCTTATCATAATCTTAGAATTTATAGTAAAGATAATATTTGGAAAGATTATATTCTATCTTTTAGAATATTCTTTATTATCTTTTATGGCTTTTAGGAAAGAGATAATAAGAAGATATAATTTGTAATTATATCTTATTATTTCGGCTATTAGGGTTCTTGTAGAAACCGTGTAGCCTACATCTTCCTTGCCAATAAATACTTTGCTATTTACAACATCTAAAATAGAGACCTTAAGCATAAAAATTGTTTTCATATTTTAAAGAGCAAACCGTGTGTTTTTAACGAAAACCGATTTGCAATTTTAGAAGGTCGTGTGTTACAAAACTCGCATACTTGTTCTTCAGTTATCGTTATAAGATAATAGTGCTTATTTGATTTCTTACTCGTTCATTAACGTGAACCTTTGTTAGAATCATTAGTGCTTTCTTATTAGCGTAAGTTAGTCACTCGAGTATTTAACGGTACTCTTTGAGTTACAGCTAGAGTTAGTTGTACGAGTTGGGTTAGTAAATTTGTAATCCGTAGAAAGGTACTAAATTTATTAATCGAGAATAGTGGACGTAGGTTTCGACTTGTGAAACTGAACCACTTCAAAAATCCGTGTGTCTCTTCTTGTTTCGTTCTTTCGTTTACTTTGCTCACAATCGTTAGTTGATTAGTTAAAGTTTAATCAATAACTTTAAATAATCAATTACATACGCATAATCGAAAAAGCTTTAAAAAGTTTTAAATCCTCAATTCACCCCCCCCCCCCTCTTGAGTATTTTGGATCAATAGACTCTTCAACCTTAAATAGCACAATTCGATCGAACAGAAATGTTACTCGATCGAAGACTTCTTCTATCCAAAACTACTCGATCGACCACAAAAGCTTTCGATCGAATGACTTGGACTCAACCAGCTACTTGTTTCGTTGATTTCAACATTGACTTGTTTATTTAGCTTCCGAAATGACTTCACGCATCCCATAACAGCGGTATTTCCGCTCCAAATCTACTCATCCTCCAAATGCATGCAAAACGGACGATAAAAGGCTTTATTCTACCACTTTTGGGTCCATTCATGCAAATAAAGCAAACAAACCAAAGTAGAATATTCGAGGCATTTCGTAACATAAAACTACGAGAATAGCATAGAAATACGTGCATAAAGAGGCTTAAAAAGACTATATAAAATGCACGTATCAAGTTTCTAATTACATTTTACAAAACCTAAACACTTCAACGACGCTCTAATCCTCTCCAAATCTCTCCTTAGTGTGTGTGATTGTTAGCAAGTTTCTTCATCTCTCATCTTATCGTCGGTGTCGGTAAGTCGTTGATTTCCTTAGTTCCTTGATTAATATTTTAGGGTTTGGCTTGAATTGTGAATTGGGGAAAAGGGGTTTTGCATTTGGTAATTGGAGTTTATGTAATTGTTTTTAAGTGAGGACTTCGTAGAGGAGCCATTCTAGATTGCATTGCTTGTGTCTCTTGCAGTTGTGCTAAGCTAGGGTTTCCTACTCAGTTTTACTGTTTAATTGAATTAAGATTTATGTGGTAACTGTTGTGTGATTGATATTGTGATCATCTATGGTATTGGTATTGGTGTTGGTGTTGGTGATGGTATGATGTTGGTTTTGGTATTGTGATGATTGTGATGGAGTCTGTTGGAAAATATTTTGTGATTTAAGAATTATATTATTTTATGAGTTTTATTATTTGACCAAGTAATTCATATTTAATTCTTGGTTAATGTCATTTAGTGGGATGATTAATGTTTTTTATTAAGATTAATTACATTCTTTTTAATGGTTTAATGGGTCTTTACTATCATTATTTACATTTAGGATATGGACAAATGTTTAGCTGTTTAATGATGATTTGCAACGTTTTAGAGAATGAATAATTTGTCATTATTGCTGTGACCATTTTTACACTTGGGTGGATCATTTGTGTAATGATCATTATATATAACACCAAAGCATAAGGAGGTGTTTGTGGATAAAAACAATGAGCAACTTATAGAAACATTTGAAATGGTTTGTGTTTTCTACCGAAGATATACGGCTTTGGTATTGCTTTATTAACAATCGTGCTTGAATTCAATCCCCACACTATACGTGAAAAATTTATCTTGTTTTATAAATTATTATTGAGCATTGGGCGATCATCGGTTCGGGGGCTCCTCTTGCTGCTACTGAAGGAGTCTAACGGGTTGTCGTATCTTGGGAGAGGAACGCACTATTTGGTAACCAGTGCAGTGGAGGCGTTATCTCTCTTAGGAAAACGCCTAGCGCGATTCGACCCAGGCTACATCTTTCTACTCTACTCTTTTTTATATTATTGTTATCTAATTTACGTCTTTATATATTTTATTTTATGTTTTTATATTGTTGTATATTGTTATAAATATTATTTACGGTAATATTACTCCACTTTTTCTAACAGAGTCACTTGCAGGAGTGGCTTCACATCCTACTTCGCCCTCCGTGGAACCCGTCATGGGAGGGGATGTACACATTAAGGGACAGGGATTATTGCTCGTTGATGAGCGGGACCGCTGCTGGTTGTGATTGGGAGTTGGAGATGGTTGATGATCAGTGTTTATCTTTCGTACTTGTCTTATTTTGGTTATACAGTAACTAACCCCGTTATTGTTTATAAAATATGTGGTGATCCATTCGGGGATGGTGAGCAGATTGTGACAAGTGATGGAGTTCTTTAGCTATGGGGCAATCATGGGGAGTCACCACTCGAGTCTAGCTTCCACCGTCAAGAGACTTAGCTTTCATTTCTAGTTATTGGACTTTCACAGTTGTACTTTGGTTTTGGTTTTGGTTTTGGTTTTGGAGAACATGTAAACTTTATTCATTTATACTTTAATAATTGTGTTTGGATTGTTAACTTTGATGTACTAATCTTGGGCAACCGAGATGATATGATCTCTCATGCTTTAGGGTGGTCTTCAGAAAGACTTGGTATGTGGGAGTGTTACGATGATGGCAGTGAGTTTCTAAATCAAAAAAAAAAAAAGTATACTATGAACCTAATAATAACTTCACTATTAGTCAATTACATATAACTCAATTGTCACGAAATTTTTTTTTTCAAGACTTTCTAGAAAATTTCAAGTTATGAAGATAAAATTAGGCTGTCAAATAAAAGTTGAGTTCCATCGTAATACAATAAGCTATGAAGGGCTCACTAAAGGACATCTTTTGTCCATTTTCTCCCATTGCATACTATAAAGTCTCTCTTAGCTTCCCGCAAATAAAATTATGACTTAATGAAACAAGTTGTTGTCCCTACATCGATCATCTCTTTGATGTGTCACAATTTCCAGCCAAATTAATTAATTGCTGAAATTACCAAATTAATCAAACAATATTATATTAACTCCTACATAAACTTAAGTCCAAAGAGGATCCCATAAAGAGTTTATGGAGTTGTTATCATCATAGAAATTTAAGAAGCTTGTGTTGGAGTCGAACGCATCGTTTGGAGGTGACGGGGGTGTGACATGCATGTTAGGATCATGCATGCAGATTAGGGCAATTAAATTGGCTTGTTGGCATTGCATGTTGACTATCTCAGCTCTCGACTTTGCCAACTCAGCTTGTAGTTCACTAACTTGTTTCTGAAGTTGACATATTGCTCCAGCACATCCATATACCGGATCTCTTAATCTTGCGTTTGCCTCGTATACCATACTACTCACTGCATCTGCCCTTTGTGGTTCTGGAAGGTCCTATAAACAAAAAGAATATAAAATTATATATTAATTAAGTTGAAATTATAAGATTAACCAGATATGTTAATGCAAAACTTGCGTGGATAAAATATAGCAATATATCAGTGGCGTCGTTATGGGGGGTGCAGTGGCTGCAGCTGCATCCCCAAAGATATGTAAAATTTAGTGCAAAGATATAGCATATTAGTTCCAGTGGCTCATTGGTAAAGTGCAATTATTGAAATCTAGAGGTCCTAGGTTCAATCCCCCATCTAGACATTTTTAATTTTCAATTTTTTACAATTATAAATGATGCTCCATATATTCAATAAAATTAAATGCATTTATTTCTCCCAAGTGCTGCGTTTAACATTCCCCATAATTTTTTACCAGGTGTACTTTTTACATAAATGTATTGTATTTCAGTATACGTAAGACGCTCTCACACTATAAGACCGTCAATCCACTTATAAGCAATTTATTGATAAATGGATGGTATTTTATTGAAAAGGTGAGTCTCACGATACGATACCTGTCTTCTTCTGAAACTTGTGTAAATATTTTCGTTTGGCCTAAACATAATGACTCGGGGTACATTTAAATTTCGCACCCCCATCATCCAATTCCTAGATACGCCACTGCAATATATATCAAGCTATCGTTCAAGTGATGCAACTTTTAATCACGAACGAACAGAGAGCTATCATATTAATGATTTAAATGTAGTTAAAAGTATTTATCAAATCGAGTTAAAATCTACCAATATCTATGTTGTACTTACAAAGATTGGTAAAGACAAGTGAAATTATGTTCCAATATCATTAAAGGTGTAAGTGTGACTTGGATGTATAGATGCCCAATCAATCATTTACTCTTAACGGAAAAGTCAGCCTAAAATAATTCCTAAATTTCAATTGATCATAAGTTGCATCTATACAATCACATTTATGAGGCTTATAACTAGGTGGATATACACATACGTGTCATTCCTTAACCCTTGAACTGCAAGCGTTTGTTGCTGCATGTACAATTACATGGAGTACGTGGATTGTGACACTTGAACAATGCATGGTATATTGACCCACGTACTTACTTTACTTTATATGGTGGTGTCTTCATTAAAGTGATAAGAAAGAGTTGACCATTATGCATAGGTTAACAACTTGATACCGTTAGTGGGTAAAACCGTAAAAGTGCTTTATCATAATTGGTCAGACAATCTCTTCGTTTGGTGCGAAAACCATTTTTACTATCAATCAATCTTGTTTTAGCTATATTGACATTGTCTTAATTATGTAAGGCTATAGGAATAAAAACATAAAGTCACCTTTCTAAAAATAGTAAAAAGTAAGTTTGTAGCAAGCTTTTGTGAAAAAATTCGGTGGTAAAGATCATTTGTGACTTATATCTTTTTCCGCAAATTCTCATTTAAGACGAATATTAAGACGAATATTATGTATTTTAAAATTAAGACGAGTTAAATACATACCAAGTCACATGGCATGCTTCCTAGAAAATGTCAAAAGTTTTGTCTTTATTACCACTATATGTTAATAATTGACCGGTTTTCAGATTTAAGACAGATATCTTAAACAAGACTTACTGACCAATTTTCTCTATTTCGATCATTTATTTACCTTTACTTTTTGCAAGATAAAAAAAAAGTGGAGAGTACCATTTGAAATTATTGTTAGTGGACCAGAAGTATACAATGATGGATATAGTAGGTTATTAAATTAACACATTAAAAACATTCCTAATATAAAACTGTAATCAAATGAATAAGAAAAAAAATAGATAAATAACCAGAGCAAAAAGTATATACTCCGTAATATAATAAAATATAATACTCCGTATTCCCTTTGGAATGGAAGGATATTCCCACTTTCATTTTAGTGGTGCACTCTTTTTATGTTCCCATTTCTTTTCTTTCCTTATATGGTAAAGAAAATTACTAGCTTGTCCATAAAACTTTTTAACAATTACATAAAATAGCATGATTAACCTTTAGTTTAAATTCCACTAATTATAATTAATCCAACCCCATCACTTCCTCACAACTTACAAACCAGCTAACCTTCCCTACTGCATCCACTAGAAACCCCAGCCCGCCACCTACTCAATTGACCAAATTCCGGCAAACAACCAAGCCGACATCCACAAGTACCATAACCTCCGAAATCCACCCTCTAAACACCCAAACTTAGCGTAATCCATGTTTCACAAATTCATTAGCTCAACCTTTTATTACTAAACTAGTGTAGTTCCCGTGCATTATTTTGTTAGATGAAAATATTAGAGATTATAACGATTAATTTACTAACTTTATTTATAATTTAATGATAAAATCTATAATTATTAGAATTAAAATACTGTTATTTAACAATTTAGTTTGGAATGTAATACCTATGATCATTTCTTAGTAAAAATAGAACTTTAAGGAAATGATGAATTCTTTTAATTTATGGTATGTAAATAAAAAGAAGATGAGAGTGAGATCAATAATTGAGAGTGGAGCCACTTATTAGAAAGTGAATACATAGGCGGAAAACTTGAGCGGGAAAGTTTAGAGTTGTGTTATTCTTTTAGTATACCGGGAATGACAATACGAAAATAATTTTTGTATTTTACATAGTTTAATTTTACTTCGCAACTCTATATATTTAATAGAAATATTGGTGATCAAAACTTTGTCAATAATCTGGAAAATTATAAAATGAGTCAAATATAAATAATATTACCAATAAATCAACTCAACTAAAAGCTTAACCTAATGGCTGTGGTGACAGAGTTTCAATATTTAATTTTATACGAGTACATTTATAAGCTCATTCACACAAATGTCCTTTGAGTTAATGTTGTGAATTCAATGCTGGAGGCCTTCCCAATAGTTCCCATGCATGTTAATAAATATTTCACTTATTCAAAATTGAACTCTAGACCTTCTCGTCACGCTGACTCTGACATCATGCTACGAAATCATCCCAACCGAAAACCTAAATTGATAGTTGAAGTCTTCTTTGTTCCATTACTGTATACGTTCTTCAAAATATTACTGAAAAAAAAAACAATACTATGAAAAAAACAAAGTAAATACCTGAAGCAACTTGATGATATTGCTAGCACCAAAGACTTTATGAGCGATAGTGAATTTGAGAGGATCGGTAGGAGGAAAATAAGGAGCCAATACACATTTATCGGCACAACGACGTCTAAGGATCTTACAAGCTGCGCATGGGCTCATAACAACGGGAGGATTCGCGGTGACTGGAAATGATGTAGCAGGGGACTGAGGAGAGGATGGAGTTGAGGATGATGTTGGTGACATAGTTTTCTCACTAGTGCATTCCATATCTCTATTTTAGAAGGAAAATGAAAGAAGTGATATTAGTAATGTGAAGGGTATTTTGGTCAGTTTTGTGCTAGTGTTATGATAGGTGTTATAATTGAAGTGGTGGGTGCATTAAGCTAAGTGAAATGGGACATGATATATATAGCAATAATAATAATCAAAAGGAGAAAAAGTCAAGGAAGAAAAGCGTGAGAGTCAAGGGTACGTAAGCAAAGCATAGGATGATGTAATCAATTAAATTAATTGACTATCAAGTGGTGAGATTTTTCTAAAGATAAAGGGTGGTATAGAAATATATAGAAGACATATGGTGTACTTTAGGGTGTTGTGGTAGAATTTAGAGTAGGAAAATGGGGTTGGAAATTTAAAAAAGGTTGATCACTACTACCCATCAAGGACTTCTACACCATGTTGTTTCTAGTATTGGAGGAATATTTTAGAGCAAAAAATGGAAAATATTAATCAAATAACTACAAGGAAAAAAAAATATTAATGCAACAAATAAAGTGTGTTCAGCAGAATACAATGTGTTGGGCCCCTCCCCCGCGTAATTGGTCCAAGATCAATGTTGGCGCGGCTTTCTGCCCCTCCTCCTCCTTTGCTAGCCTTGCGCGTGTGTCCCGTTGTTCCTTGGGTTTGTGGATTAGAGGTTGGTCTTCGAGAGTCTTAACCCATAACCCTTTTATTTCCGAACTACTTGCGATTAGGGAAGGTCTTCTCTATGCGGTTAATAGTCCTGGGAACGTTATCATTAGCTCGGATTGTATTCTTGCCGTCAAAGCTATTTTGAGTGACTCGGCTCCTTGTGGGCCTCACACTAACATCATTTTGGAGTGCAAGGATCGATTAAAAGTCTCACATTCCGTGAAAATCATCTTTGAGAAGAGGTCCACAAATCGTGTTGCGGATGCCATCTCCAAGTTCTCTTTAAAAGATTCAAGTATTAGTAGTGGTTTATTTGTATGGAACTCTGTACCATCTTTTGTCTCGGCTGTATACTCGTCGGACTTGTCACACGTTGTACTCCCCTTTCACCAGACCCCCCCTCCCTTATTTGTACTCTTAAACTTTGTTCTTCTTAATTTAATGTTCCTTCCAGCCACAAAAAAAAAAGAATACAATGTGTTTAAATGAACATACATATACGTATATATTAATCTTATTATTTATTTATTTTTGTGTAAACCAGGGTGTCCACCGTCGACCACAGTGAGGTAAACGGCTGGTCAAAGAGTTTGCTCCATTCCCATGGGCAGGGATCGAACCCCTGACCTCATGGTTAAGGGATGAAGTGAGAAACCACTACACCAAACCCATTATTAATTATAAGGTTGAATTTCAAATTGGTGAATTTAAGTGAAATTAAGTTTGGTTTATGAATAAACGAGATAAATTAGGTTGTTCTTTTGGGTTAATTTTAGCTTATTTCAGTTCAGTTCATTTCTATTCAGTTTAATTCAGTTCAATTTAACTCATCTGTTTATAAATAAACTCTTACTCCAGTTCGGTTCGGTTCAGTTCGGCTCAGTACAATTCAACTCTATTAAATTCAGTTCAGTCAACTCAGCTATTTTCAGCCTAAAAAAATAGAGCCTATTTTATGAGTTCTATTAATTCGTTAAATATGTTTACCTAGTTGAAGTCATTCTACTAACTACCCCGTACAAGCTGATTAAGATAGTTAGAAGTGCAAAACAAGGGTTTCTATTAGCCTAGTTAGTACGGTAAGAAGGTCAATAATTAGCAATGAATTAAAGAATTGATGATACTAAAACTAGAAACGAAACAAATTAAATTAGTAGTCTTTTAGGACTAAGTGAGAAACCAGCCAAGTGAGGTAGTTGAAATGGTGGACTTGTTTTTGTATTGGTAAGTTTATTCGATCATATATATCTTCATCGTATGTTCATCGTTTGATTAATGTTAAATGAGACTTTAGGTTGCAGCCTTATTTTCCTGTTCCAAACATTCCACATTAATATATTCTGCATTTACACACTATGCGCGTACTATTAAATTAAACAATACAACTACAAGTAGTAGAACTATAAACTGGAATAACTGGATTTTATTGCTTTTATTTAAGTTCACCAACTCGTCAATATTTGTACTTGAAATGTTAAGCATAAAGAATGTACGCGAGGAATTAATGCGAAAGTGTTACCGACATAAGGTGGTTAGTGCCCTTACCGGTTTAGAGCATATACCATCTAGTAATAAATTCTGCCCGTTACTTTCTCTCCATTTCCTCTCTAATATACTCTTACTTTAATATATTTTCTCTCTCCATTAATTAAAACATTACTTTTATGAAATAATTACAACCACTAGATCGTTCCAAGATATAATCCGGATCGTTCGAAAGTAATGGAGAGAATTGTGACCGATTTGAAATGTAGTAAGGATCATCTCTATTACTTTTTGATCCATTTCCCTTCACAAGAATTATTCTATTATTGTAGATACCTCATTTCTGCACCTCCCGCAAACCACCCGGTGATGATTGAGCCGCATGTTTGGTACACGGAACGATTTATGACAGTTCGTAAGTTTATCGTCAAGTGATAGCTCAAATACTTGTGTCTACCCCTTGGTTGGCATCTACGCGCCGATACAGTCGTTTTGACAGTAATTAGAGTTCATTTGGAGTTCGGGTCAAAAAACCGCTTCATTTTTCTAATATACCATTTAAAACGCCGAGTCGGAATGTCCTAGAATATTCCGGATATTTTTATTCTATAAACTAATTTTATATCTTTTGGCAAAATATATCCCGAAAATCTTATTTTAAAGAATAAGGAAGTTGAGATCCACCACAATTCCATAAAAGAAACGCGTAAATCTTTCTTCCGCAGGAGGAAACCTCTGGGGAAAGGACGCAGCACCTGCTGCGCCTCTTCGAAGGATCGCAGTAGCTGTTGCGCCTTCCCCAACTCTTTTCTGCGTGTTTTCAGATTTTTCCGTGATTTCTTTCCAAAGTTTGAGTCATTCCATAACTCTCCATATTTTCTAGTATAAATAGGGACCTTCGTTCCACATATTTTTCGCGCGAGTGTCCGCCCTTCTTTTCTCCCTTTGCATTCTAAGACTGTGCTCTAAGCTTTTGACGTCTACGTGCTTCATCAATCGACCACGTAAGCTCAGATCATTCTGAGTACCAGTCACGTTGCATGATCGACCAATTTGACCACTACACATCAATCAATTTAATCTAAATCCTCTAACGAGGGCACTTTCTACATACATTTGAGTCGAGCAATCACTAAAACGATAACTTAGTTAATCTCGTTTCGTCAAACATGTAAGTCTGAGGGTGTAAATCCCATCTTTATTATTGTATTTTATTTTTGTACTAATTAATGTAAGATTTACGTCAAAAGTATGTTTAAAATCGACTTATAAAACCCTTTTATCAAACTGCTTTTACGGATCAGCAGTAACCAAACGTCGAGAAGAAACGCAGCAACTGCTGCACCTCTTCGAAGAGTCGCAGCATCTGCTGCGCCTCTTCCAGAGGCTGCCGCAGTTCCTGCCTTTCTTCTTCTTCTTCCTCGGTCCTCTGTTAATTCGTCCCCTTTGTCTTAATTTCTTATTTTATTTCTTTCATTCATACATAATAAATCTTAAATACATCCTAATAATAATTATGCTTTGTCTTACGGTTCAAATCCCTTATAATCTATATTTGCGGGTTTCCGTCATTAAATCAAACCCGGATTTTTAGAGACTCGATTCGTTCATATCAAGTTTCAGAGGTCCGCCTTTGTACATATTTTTACCGCTTATTTCAAGTTTGTCATGCCTTTTAACTCGTTTCCGTCTTCATAATTTAACCTAGTTTGACATAACTCGTTTTAATTCGTTTCAATTAGTTTTAATCCGTTTTAATTTGTGTTTATCGTTTTTATGACGGTTTCATATGTTAATAATATGCTAAATCACTTTCATCCGAGTCGAATATTAATAATCAATCGTTAAACATATAAACGAATGTAAATAACACGCAGTTCTGACTTCCCAGCAAGAACTCACCTCAGGAACAGACGAATATTATGGATGTTTATTCGTTTTTCACATGTAATCAACTCTAAACCCTAATTCGACATTAATAAGTGCTAAATTACTTGTTCGCCGACTTAGTTAATTTTCACATGCTAGGATCAAAACGTTGGATGTTGCATTGCATGCATATAATCGACAACATATCAAGTATGAA
Organism: Silene latifolia; assembly: GCF_048544455.1. Classification (NCBI taxonomy): domain Eukaryota; kingdom Viridiplantae; phylum Streptophyta; class Magnoliopsida; order Caryophyllales; family Caryophyllaceae; genus Silene; species Silene latifolia. The sequence continues at coordinate 153,415,624 of NC_133536.1, read as the reverse complement.
TAACTTCGTTAATCATTAGTAGAGGCCGCTATCGAGGCGGGCGGGATTAGGTGTTCAGTAAAAGGACTTCCTAATACGTATCCTCACCCCTTACTCCAGAGATCTGTGAACATCCGTGTTCATTGACATCCACGAGAGTCATTCTAGACATAGAATGCTAGGGGTAACGAGTTCTTAGTGTTCATGTCACTACTTTGTGCCTTGACATGACACGAGATATTTGAACGGTTCCAATTTCCCATAAAAATTGGTGGCGACTCCACAAATGCAAATGCTTGTTCCCAAGCGCTCCACCCCCCCCCCGTGGCCCATGTCCACGGTTTGGCGACTCCGCTGGGGAGAAATACACTTACGTGTTGCCAAGGGTGAAACTTGAACAAGGTTAGGGAATAGTTTATACGAGACAGTTGTCGGTTTTCATTACTCGACCTTCTTAGGTCGTTTTATTCGGCCTTCCTAGGCCCAACCCAACCTATTCGACCAATCGTCCCGTCTGGACGGTCCAAATTCTTATCTGGGCCTAAGGATAGATAGTGATTGACGTCAACCATACCGTGGTACATACTCATGTTTGTATCAAGGGCTTTCACTACTCGAGGAAATGGATTAGGAACCGACCTTACTCTTGTTTGGCACGGTCCTCTCCACAGACCAGGGTTTGATTGCTTGGTATGGCAACCCGCCTTTTAAGCCAAAACCCTTCTAAATGCACTCAGTATACCGTTATAATGCCTGTATGAATGCTTGTATCATATGTGATCACCATTTTGTAAACAAAACCATGACGAAATTTCTGTAAAATCAAAAAAACCATTTTAAAATGTAAACATTTTCAAAAATGGCCTAAATTAGCGCAAAATGAGTCGAAACTCTGTCCAAATCTCCAGTCAAAATTCAGGCCTCAAAACCCATTTCAAAACCTCACCTTAAGTCAGCACTCCTACAACTACACTACAGTTGCCTAGGACAAACATTTCAAGACTTTGTCATTTTCAAATCTCACTTATCACAGTGGCACACTCCCACTTCACAAGTTGAGTCTTTTCTTTGAGTAAGTATGCTAGAATGGTCGATCGTGTTTTGATTCGTCGTCGATCTCTTATCCAGTTTCCAAGATGCATGAAACTAGTACCACGAGTGCCAGTGGTCAACCCCAAAATTGTAATGATCAAATCCTAGCTGCGCTCGCCCGTCTCCAAACAAGCTAAGACCAAGCTTATGATCGCCCCAACGCTATTGAAGGCCGAATTGTTGCTGTGGAAACTAGACTCCTTCCTGCAGAAGACGATATTCCTAGCGAGATCGTGCATGATAACCTTCCACCCTTTGTTGGACAACAAGAAACCAACCCTCCAATAGGTCCTACTGAAGCTGAAAAGCGACTCCAATACTTGGAGGAGCAACTAATGTGCCTTAAGGGAGATGACATCTACAGGGAGAATAATCGCAAGTATGAGGCCGTGAATGCTCAATTGCCAACCAACTTCAACATGACTGAAATCCCAAAGTTCAAGGGACATGAAAACCCTTTGAACCACATTCGTGCTTTCAAAGATTACATGTCTATCAAAGGCATCAAACCTGAGATGTTCTTAAGGATCTTTCCTTCATCTCTCGACACCATTCCTAAGCAATGGTTCTACTCTTTGGAACACAAGAAGATTGCCACTTGGGATGATGCCGCAATTGAATTCACTAACCAATACGCGGATAGTGCTGAGATCCAAGTCAATATGCGTACTTTAGAGGTTCTTACCCAAAATGAAAAAGAAGGCTTCACCGACTTCCTAAGTAGGTGGAGGAAGATTAGCACACAACTTGTTGAACGTCCAGATGAAGCTACCCTTGTGGAAAAGTTCGTGGATAATTTGAGACCCATTTATGCAAACCACTTGAGGTACCAAAACATAAAGACCTTCAAAGATCTGAATGTGCTAGGAACGAGAATTGAAGATGACATCCGTAAAGGGCTCTTGTCCAAAACGGTGGGTCGTGGATATCAAGGTTCAACGAGTCGTTCTTATGGCTCTACTAGCAAGACTGATGAGGTTAACCTTGTCGAATCATCAAAGAAAAATAACCCATAAAGGAAGTTCACAAACATTGGCGATACATACTCCAATGCTCTGAAAAGGTTGATGAAACAAGGTAAGCTCCAACCCATAGGACCTACGCCTGACCCAGAAAAGAAGTCCAAATTCTGGGATGAGAATGTATACTGCGAATATAATAGAGGCAAGGGACACGATACAGAGAAATGTTTCAAACTAAAACATGTCCTTCAAGATATGATCGAAGATGGTCGTTTACCCGTACCTCCTGGAGGTAAGCCTAACAATACTCGGGATCCTCTTAGAGTTCTGATGATTACAGATGAAGAATTCACCTTGGATTGTTCACACCTTATCTCTCCAACCAAGGAGGAAGTCAATGGAGTATGGGAAGATGGCGATGAAGATGTCAACCTCCAGGATCTTCCTTTGATCAAAAGTGTTGAAAGTCTTACGGATGAGATCATTACCCTGTTACTTCGAGATGACCACTTCAACCCCACAGCATTGATCACCGAAGCCAGTTCAAACCAGCAGAAATGATGGAGAAAATCAATCAAGTGGACTAATAACCAAGGAAGGCTATTCAAGCTCACCACTGGAGAAGGAGAGATGTTCAAAGGAGAACCTGAAGACAACGAATTCGAGTCAGAGTCGGAGTCGGAGTCAGAATCAGAGTCTAAGTCTAGAGAAGTCGCTAGAGAGTCTCCTCATGTCGTCACTCACAATCCCCTTGTTTCTCCTAGCATAGCATCGAGTAGTAACAATAGCTTGGGAAATGTCCCAGCAGCTGTCCCTTTACCGCCATTAACTACTGAATATATGGCTTCTTTGTTTCAACTCTTTTCAAAATTTAATATGAATAAATCAGATTCTGCTTACTCTTTGTGTTATTCTGAATGTAATTCTATTTATGATGATAACGAGGATGATCCTGACCCAGACTCAGTCGAATTACCTCCCTACATAGTTAAAGAAATATTACAAGAGGGGGAAGGGGCACCAGTTATAGAAAACACCGAACCCATCAATGTAGGAACCGAATTAGAACCCCAGGAACTTAGGATAGGGACGACCTTGAACCCAACTGAAAGGGCCAATTTCATCGACATGCTACACGAGTTCAAGGACGTTTTCGCTTGTTCCTACAAAGACATGCCAGGAATCGACAGGGATATTACAGAACATCGAATTCCCATCAAACCTGGTTTCAAACCTTTAAAGCAAAAGCTTCGCCGAATGAGGACCGAATGGGCTCTTAAAATCAAAGAAGTCGATAAACAATTCAAAGCCGGGTTCATCAAAGTTTCCGAGTATTCAGACTGGGTGGCTAACATATTACATGTACAACAAAAAGGATGGGTGAATCCGAGTTTGTGTTGATTTCAGAGACTTAAACAAAGCAAGTCTCAAGGACGACTTCCCTCTACCGCACGTCGACATACTAGTAGATAATACAGCAGATCATGCATTGTTGTCCTTCATGAATGGGTATGCAGGGTATAATCAGATCAAAATGGCCATAGAAGATGTGCATAAGACAGCCTTCGTCACTCAGTGGGGCACTTATTGCTATACTGTTATGCCATTCGAGCTAATCAATGCTGGAGCTACATATCAACGCACTGCGGCCACATTACTACATGACATGATGCATAAAGAAGTAGAAGTATACGTCGACGATATGATTATCAAATCCAAGGATAGGAAGGGACATATTGATAATCTTCGCAAGTTCTTCCTAATGTTGCGCAACTACAACATGAGGCTCAATCCTCAGAAGTGTGCATTCGGGGTAACATCAGGCAAACTTCTGGGATACGTCGTCAGTCAAAGAGCTAGGAATAGAAATTGATCCATCCAAGATCAAGGCTCTGATCGAAATGCCACAACCCCAAACAGAGAAGGAGGTTAGAGGATTTCTAGGCAAGGTGCAATATATAAGCCGATTCATATCAAAGCTTACTATGATCTGTGAACCCATTTTCAAAAAGCTCAAGAAAACAGATCATACCATATGTGACGATGACTGCCAAAAGGCATTTGACAGAATTAAGGAGATACTAGCCAAGCCACCAGTGCTCATGCCTCCTCAACGAGATCAACCTCTTGGTTTATATCTCACAGTGACCGAAACAGCCATAGAGGCTATGCTCGCACAAACTGTTGGGAAAGAAGAAAGAGCTATCTACTACCTTAGTAAGAAGTTCTTGGAGTATGAGTGCAAGTACACACCTCTCGAAAAGACATACCTTGCTCTTGTGTGGGCAACAAAGAAGCTACGTCATTACATGCTTAGCTACTCTGTCAAGGTGTATTCCAAAATGGATCCCGTCAAGTACCTCTTCGAGAAACCCGTTCTCAATGGTCGATTGGCAAGATGGACCTTAATGCTCTCAGAGTTCGATCACAAATATGTACCTCTGAAGGTTATAAAGTGGCGCGCCGTTGCCGAGTTCTTCGCAGACAATTCTACTAACGACACCCAAGCAATAGACATGTGGTCATTTCCAGATGAGGACATACTAAAAATTAGTGTTGACTCCTGGGACCTTTATTTCGATGGAGCATCAAATTTAAGAGGATTTGGAATAGGAGTGTTTCTCATTTCTCCTGAAGGTGAGCATACACCACTCTCTGTCAAACTCGACTTCGAGGTGACAAATAACGCAGCGGAATATGAAGCTTGTCTTATTGGTCTACAAGCGGCAGTGAGTTTAGGCATCAAGAATCTTCGAGTCCACGGAGACTCATCCTTGATCATCAACCAAATTACTGGATCTTGGAAAATTCGAAGTGAAAGTTTAGCACACTATCAGGCTAGGATAGATCAGATTGCCCAATTCTTCGATCAAGTCACTTATCTACACCTACCTCGCGAAGAGAATCAATTTGCAGACGCTCTTGCAAAACTTGCATCTTTGATTAATATGCCAGACAACATGGTAGAAATGCATTTATGCATCAAACGATGGTCAGAACCATCCTATGTGCACCAAATTACAGATGAGGAAGAAAATCCTGGGGAACCTTGCTTTCAAGACATTCTAAACTTCAAGCTCAATGGTACATATCCACCAGATATGAATAAGAGGGAACAACGTGATATACGCCTATTAGCCTCTCAATACCTCCTCATGCAGGGAGAATTGTAAAAAAGAACACCTCTTGGTGTAGTCTTGCGTTGCCTTGATCATTCACAGGCACAAAAAGTAATGCAAGAAATTCATGATGGAGAATGTGGTCCTCACATGAGTGGACCCATGATGGCAAAGAAAATCACGCGTCTGGGATATTACTGGACCACAATGGATTCGGATTGTATCAAATACGTCGGACATTGCCATAACTGCCAAATCTTCGGGAATGTGCAACACGTCCCTCCTTCACTGCTTTACACCATGACATCTGTTGGGTTCCTTATGTTGATGATAACATGCCCATTTGATTTGTGTCATCTTAGTTTACCTTTTCAGGATATATGATCATATCAAGCATGGATTAAGAAGTGTTGAAGTTGTTATTAATCCCATTGTATTTAGTCATGTGTCATCTAATGTACAAGTGAGAAAGTAGAGTATATTAGAGTAATAGAAACAGTCCAGACGACTGTTGCTTTCACACGCAAACAGCTGTTTGGATTATGCCACAACTCGAGAAACTTGAAGTCCCTTTTATCTTTCAAAGCTTTCACGTGACTTTTATTTTCAAAGATAAAAAAAATCAGATTTTTATTAAGGAGATGGTATTCTTTAAAGAGTGGTTTGAATTATTTCAAAATGTTTCCTCTTTATGCAAATTCAATCCTTTGAGTCTTTAAGAAAACAAAGAATGCTTTTTGCCATTTTAGTGTCAACTTGTCATCATGTGACTTGTCTTTTCTCTCTTTGTTTTCAGAATTTGCATGAGCTTTTAAGGTTATTTTTTCAAACCATCTTTCCTTATTCTTACCTTTGCAAAAGAGTCCTCTTTGGTGCAAGTTTTGGGTGGTTGCTATTGCCCTTCACATGTGAGGTCTTTGACCCTTCAAAACCCTAGCAACCCCTTCACTCACCTCCTCTATAAATACCGAGTCCCTCCTTCATTAAATCCCCAAGACTTTTCTGAATCAATTCTTTCATCTTTGCAAATTAATTTTAAAAGCTTAAAATCGTGTTTCATTTGCAAAATCATTTAAAAGTCTTCAAGTGTCTTTCAGTTTCTACAGTCGTGGCTACTGTTGCTTTTCTATACTAAACTCTCTTGCTTAAAAGTGTTGATCTTGTAAAAGTTGTCCACCTCTATTCTTTGTTAAGAATGTGTTAATGGAAACTTGATCCTTTACATTTTAAGTGTGTTAGTAGAGTTTAGGACGGAGTAGTCTTTAACTCTTGACAACCGGAGTAGGTTGTGAGTTGTTGAGTTCTAGAACGGAGTAGTTCTTTAACTCTTGGCAATCGGAGTAGATTGCGAGTTAGCTTGTCATAAGAACGGAGTAGTTCTTGTACTAGCTTTGCAACCGGAGTAGGTTGGCGTCTTTTATTACAAGGGTCTTTTAGTTTTCGGAGTAGATCACTAAAGGAAAGTAATAAAAAGTAGATTGGACGTAGGCACTTGAGTTTCTTGCCGAACCAATTCAAAAATCTCGTGTTCAAGTGTTTATTTCATTTCCGCTGCCTTTTTTACTTTGTTTGTTTGTTTTGTTTCGCTTGACCTTAGAAGTAACAGTTCATCATACTGTCGCATTTGGTCTGCAGTCATATTCCACAAACTGAGACAAATAGATACAGTCAGAACGATTGTTGCTTTCATACTTCAGCAAACATTCATTGTGATACTTGTTCAATCTTTCAATATTATTCAAAGTATCCTCTAATCTCTTTTGTTCAATTAACTTACTTTAATCCAATAAAGTTTAAGTTAAAATTTTTAAAAGAGTACCTAATTCACCCCCTCCCCCTCTTAGGTACTTGAATCCATAAACTCAACAATTGGTATCAGAGCCTCGTGCTCTTGATCGAGGCTAACCGCCTTAGAGTTTGATTCGTGGGTAATGGATTCCGAGAAACACTCCAAGATCCCGGTCTTTACCGGTGCGAATTTTGGTTGGTGGAAACTCAAAATGGAACATTACATCAAAAGTATCGATTATCAATGTTGGAACATCATCCAAAATGGACCTCTTGTTATTGAGGAAACCGATATTCTAAACGGTTTCACCAAGACAAAAGAGGAAAGAAATTACAATGAGAACGACTTCAAGCTTGCCGAAAAGAATTCCAAAGCAATGTCGATTCTTCAACGTTGTGTTGTTGAGGGGGAAGTTAGTCGAATCTCCGGGTGTTCTACGGCAAAATCCATTTGGGATTCCCTTGTACTTGCATATGAAGGGACGTCCCAAGTAAGAAAACACCGTATTGACCTTCTCATGCAACAATATGAAATGTTTAGAATGTCAAAGGACGAGTCTTTAAATAATTTTTCTTCTCGTTTTTCTTGTATAATTAATGAGCTTCAAAGTCTAGGAAGGAATTTCGAGTCCGAGGACATCATTCGAAAAATCCTTCGTAGTCTAACCCCTAAATGGCAACCTAAAGTCACCGCCATAGAGGAAGCTAAAGATTTGTCAACCCTATCTCTTCATGAACTAATGGGATCACTAATGGCTCACGAGTTTAATCTCGATAAGCATTCTAGTGAGTCATCAAAGGGAAAGAGTCTCGCCCTCACATCTTCTCCAAGTGATGAAGAAGATGAGGAGGAAGACGAGTTTGCTATGTTCACAAGAAACTTAGCCGGGTTGGTAAATGGACAAGGTAACAAAAAGTTCACTAATAATTACTCGAAAAAACGCTTTCCTAAGAGACGACCTACTTCCACCGTGGGATGCTTTAAATGTGGTGACAAAACTCATCAAATTAAAGAATGTCCCAAGTGGGAGGAAATCAAATCTAAGGAAAGAAGAGAAAAGGTTAAAAAAGACTATAAACATAGAGTCATGAGTGCTATATGGGGAATGTCCGACTCCGAGGAAGATGAGGAACTCATCGAGGAGGAACTTGAGGCTAAAATGTGTCTTGCAAATCATGGTAAAGAAAAAGTCTCAAAAACCTCAAAACTTGAACACTTAAGATGCCTCATGGCTAACCCCGACGATTACGACTCCGATTCCGACAACGAGGTAAATCATCTAAAGGCCAAGGCTAGAACTTACTCCAAAGAGAAAGTATGTAAGCTTCTTGATCAACTTCTTGATAAGTGTCGGTCTCAAACTAATAAGCTTGATATTATGCAAAATGAGATTGAGGAAATTGCTCAAGAGAACTTTAATCTGAAAAATGAACTAAAAGCAACAGATCAATTCATCGTCACTTCTGAGGCATATGATGAAGTCAAAAGAGTCAACAAGTTAAACAAGCATTTGACTAAAGAACTAGAGCGTCTTAGGTTGACTCCCACGGACGTCTCTGACCTTGAAAATGTCAACACAACTTTGGTGATGCAAATTTCCCAACTAACCAAGGAACGTGATGACATTTTGAAGGACAAAGATGCTCTTGAAAATGAGATCTATGACCTTGTAGTTGAAGTTGTAGACTTAAGAGAAACAGTCTCTAAGACTGTTGCTTCTGACCACGACTTAGACAAGTTTAAAAGAAAAAGTGAATGGTTGGAAAATGAAAATGAGTGTCTTAAAAGTGAGGTTGTTTGTCTCAAGAATGAAATAGAAGATCTCCATGATAGGCTTACCTTCTTTCAAAAAGGTATGCCCGAATGTAGCACTTCTAGGTCTTCTCCTCACCATAGATCCGATGAAGTCGTTGATCTAAGCAAGAGACTTGACGAGATGACATCTAAATATGAGGACTCCAAAGAAAGAATCATTTATCTCGTGTCTAAACTCAACAATCACACCCATGACTTCATTGTTGAGAAAAGATTGTCCATAGAAAGTGCTAACAATGATGAACTTAAAAGAGAAAAGGAAAAGAATTTGCATCTTCTCTCACGTGTCCATGACTTGACCAATGAACTTGTTAATGCTAAGAACATCACTGAAAAATGGGAAGGAAGTCAAACCGTGTTAAACTTCCTCACGAATCAAACCGAGAAATGTGAGAAATCTGTTGGTTTGGGGTTCAAATGGAACAGTCGATCGATTGTTGCATCCGAAGCCTAAGAACGATTTTAGAGGGAGGAAGTATGTAGGTCTTCCCGAATACATCATTTGCAATTATTGTGGTGACAATGGTCATGTTTTTAATGGTTGTACAAAACGTTTTGATGACATTGATAAGAACACCAAAGCATTAAAAGAAATGGACATTAAGAAAGACACCACAAGTTATGTTGATCACAAAAAGGGACCCAAATTCATTTGGGTTCCTAAACTCAAAAACTAATCTTGTGTAGGGCTTGGTGAGAGGCGGCCGCAATTGGTACTTGGATAGTGGATGCTCTCGTCACATGACGGGTGATAGAAGCCAATTCCTATCACTTAAAGCGTATGATGGTGGCACGGTAAGGTTTGGTGACAACAAGAAAGGTGAAGTAATTGGTATTGGAAAAGTTGGTAAGTCATCCTTACTTTGTGTCGACAATGTGCGGCTTGTCAAAGGTTTGAAACATAATCTCCTTAGTATTTCTCAACTTTGTGATAAGGGTAATGTTGTTGAATTTCATGCTAATATGTGTCGAATTTTTGATGCCACTACTAATGAACTAATACTCGAAGGAAGACGTGTCAAAGATGTTTACTTAACTAATTTGAACTCTTTATCCGGTCACACCATGTCTTGCATGAGTGTAATGAACAATGATCCTTGGTTATGGCATAAAAGGTTTGGTCATGTTAGTACAAAAACTCTTAATACCCTTAAAAGACTTGATTTGGTTGAAGGTATTCCTAATATAAAATTTGAAATTGATAAAGTATGTGATGAATGTGCTAGAGGTAAACATGTTAAAAGTTCCTTCAAATCCAAAAGAATTATGAGTACATCTCAACCTTTGCAACTTTTACATATCGACTTGTGTGGACCAATGAGAACTAGAAGTAGAGGTGGTAGTCGTTATGTGTGTGTCATTGTTGATGATTACTCTAGGTTTGTTTGGGCACTCTTCCTAAGCTCTAAGGATGAGACATTTGATGAGTTTCTAATTTGGTTAAAGAAGATTCAAAATAAACTTGGTTTAAAACTTGTTTCAATGAGAACCGATCATGGAACCGAATTCGAAAACTCATCATTTGGTGCTTATTGTGATGACAATGGTGTAGACCATAACTTCTCGGCTCCTAGAACCCCACAACAAAATGGTGTGGTTGAAAGGATGAATAGAACCCTTGAAAGAATGGCTAGAACAATGTTATTAACTAGTAAGTTGCCTAAGAACTTTTGGGCCGAAGCGGTAAATACCGCTTGCTACATTTATAATCGTGTCATGATAAGGAGTATTTTAAATAAAACTCCCTATGAATCATTGCGTGGAAGAAAACCCAACATTTCGTATTTTAGATGTTTTGGAAGCAAATGCTTTGTTCACAACAATGGTAAAAACAACTTGGGTAAGTTCGATCCACGTAGTGATGAAGGAGTATTTATTGGGTACTCCGATCATAGCAAGGCCTATAAAGTTTACAATAAACGAACCTTGTTAATTGAAGAAAGCATCCATGTCATTTTTGATGAATCTAGTGTACTTGGACAGGTACAAAACATGGATGATGATGATGAGGATGAGGATGATGAGTTTGAGATTGGTCTTGTTCGAAAAGACTTCGTGTTCACGGATGAAGAAGCTCCCAAAGACCGAATTGCAACAGACACGAGACCGTCACCTTCAAAGGAGAGAAAGAACTCGGGGGAACACGTAATACTACTGATTCCTCTCTGGAAGCAAAAGACCCAACGATTTGTTGCATCCACCTCCGAATCAAGTAACCCAAAACAAAGTGAGGATGAAGAACCTTCCAGGCCAATAGCAACGATCCATCGTGGATCGATCTTTGTTGAGGGGGAACAAGAAACTATTGTTCCAAAGAAGTGGAAACATCAAAGCTCTCATCCACTCACTAATCTCACAAGTGATCTCAACTCGGGAATTCGAACAAGATCATCCCTCAACAATCTCGCTCATCTCAATGAGTATTGTGCCCACAATGCGTTCCTTTCTCAAATTGAACCTTCAAATGTAACAATCGCCTTGACGGATGCGGATTGGTTGCTTGCCATGCAAGAAGAGCTCAATCAATTCAAAAGGAATGAGGTATGGCACTTAGTCCCTAGACCGCCTAATCGTACCGTCATTGGTACTAGGTGGGTCTTTCGCAACAAGCTTGATGACTCGGGAGAAATTGTAAGGAACAAGGCTAGACTAGTGGTGCAAGGTTATAACCAACAAGAGGGTATTGATTACGATGAAACCTATGCACCGGTAGCTAGACTTGAGGCCATACGATTGCTCATAGCTTTTGCGGCTCACAAAGGCATTAAACTCTTCCAAATGGATGTCAAAACCGCTTTCTTAAATGGATATTTGGAAGAAGATGTCTTTGTAGAACAACCACCGGGTTTTGAGAACAATGATTTGCCTAACCATGTTTTCAAATTAGACAAAGCTCTTTATGGTTTAAAACAAGCACCAAGATGTTGGTATGATAGATTGTCTAAATTCCTTATTGAAAATGGTTTTAAAAGAGGCTCCGTTGACAAAACATTGTTCTTGAAGCAACGATGACGAACTGTTGGTTGTACAAGTATATGTTGATGACATTATATTTGTTGCAACAAATGAACTCCTTTACTTATATTTTTCGGAACTAATGAAATCGGAGTTTGAAATGAGCATGATGGGTGAGCTAGGATTCTTCCTTGGGCTCCAAATTAAGCAATCAAAGGATGGAATCATGATCCATCAACAAAAGTATATTAAGGAAATGCTTAAGAAATTTGGGATGACTAATGGTAAGCCTCATGATACACCTATGGTAGCCGGGTCCAAATTGGACAAAGATGAACTCGGTAAGAATGTTAGTGATAAGGTGTATAGAGGTATGATAGGCTCACTTCTTTACTTGACCGCAAGTCGTCCCGACATTCTCTTTAGTGTATGCTTATGTGCTAGGTTCCAAGCAAATCCGAAAGAATCACATTTCAAAGCCGTTAAACGAATTCTTCGGTATTTGATTGGAACCCAAAATCTTTACCTATGGTACCCCTTATATTGTCCTTTTGATCTTATAGGCTTTTCGGATGCGGACTATGCGGGGTGCACGGTGGATAGAAAGAGTACCTCCGGAATTGCAACGTTCTTGGGTCCTTGCTTGACTTCTTGGGCCTCAAAGAAACAAAACACGGTAGCTCTTTCTACGGCCGAAAGTGAGTACGTTAGCGCGGCACATTGTTGTTCTCAACTCCTTTGGGTAAAACAACAACTCTTGGATTTTGGTATTATTTTTGACTCCATTCCTTTAATGTGTGATAATACGAGTGCAATAAATATTTCCAAAAATCCTATTCAACACTCTAAAACCAAACATATTGATATTCGTCACCATTTCATTCGTGATCATGTGGAAAAAGGACATATTAAACTTATCTTTTGCAAGACCGAAAATCAAATTGCCGATATTTTTACTAAGCCACTTGCAAGAGAACATTTTGAGAAATTTAGACTAGAAATTGGGTTAATTAACTGCTTGTGATTTTTAGTGTGAGTTTTACAAATTTCCTTAATTGATTAAATTAAAATTGGATATATGTTTGAGTATTCTAAGTGCATGACATCATGTTTAGACCAAAAATTGACACCGTATTTGTGAGTCGGTAATCACTCAACCTCATATCTAAATTTATGTTTAAAATATGCTACCTTGCATTTTTATTTCGAGTAATTAAATATGTTCAAGATTGGGCCAACTACCTCACTTACCACATTTATTGAGCCACTTCCTACCTACAACCCACCGTCCAAACTCCCTCAACCCACCGAAATCTCACAACCCACTTATCCCTTCATCTCCCAAATCCCTCCATTTAACCTACCCTTTAACCCACCATGGTCAAGACGTCATTCAATACCCCTATACCCATCAAACCCGTGAAAATGACCTCTCACCACTGTCCCAAGCTCCTCCACCGAGACCGTGACTGTGAATATCGATGAAATTGAAGAAACTCCAATTGATTTGAATGAGGATCCGACTAAGTCTACTGAGTTAGATCCGATTCCGGCAAAGAAAGCCAACAAAAGAAAGGAGAAAGCTACTTCATCGTCGCAAAGGTCTATGTGAAACAAAGAACCAAACAACTACATGTTCTACATATGCTTCAAGAGATGATTGGGAAGTTGGTTCGAAAAATGGAGATAGATGAAATTAAAAATTGAAGTTGGTTGGAAAATCAAAAAAAAAAAAAAAAAAAAAAAAAAAAAAAAACCGGGAAGGCAATATGTGAAATGTCAAAGTGATTATTGGAAACGAGATAGATGAAATTGAAAAATGCGACGGTCTTGAGAAAATAAGGAAAGCAAAAATTTGGAAGAAATTGAAAGGAAGTCACAGTGTATGCCCTTTGTTGCTATGCTCAAAGGTCAAGATCAAATTTGTCAAGAATTTTCATGAAATGAGAGCAACATATAAGAAGTTGATGTTCCCCCATCACATGTCGTGTACTAAGGAAAATATGAGAAGTTGATGCTCTTTCATCATATGTTGAGAAGGTATATCGATGCATACCTTGGTGGTTTCAATATAACAAAATCCAATGCAACAGTTTGAGATGACGTGGCCCGGCCCTTCATTGTCAAACCTCCACCTTTTTCAATCCTCTTCATTATCCTCCAAAATGATGACCAAACTTCCGCACCCTAAATTTGCCCATAATCACACTTGTCTTTTGCCTTACATCTTTTGTCCCACCTTGTTGTGCCCTCCTAAGACTATTTTCTTTACTTGTTATCTTAATGCTTGGTGGTATATGTTAAACTCTATTTAGCCATGGTGAACTATGGTAAACTTATGTTTAAACCGTACGTTTATGTTGACCTTGTTACCTTGTTACAATTACATGTGTCTTTTTGTGTTTTCTTGTGAAATATCTGCACTCTAATGCTTTTGACATCCCTATCCGTTTGATGATGTCAAGAGGGGGAAAAGGTAAACTCATGCTCTTAATCTCTTTGCATTTTGATTAACTAATGTCTAGGCCTAACCTTCTTAGTTTTGAATCTTGCTTTGGGGCAATGTAAAATTGTCATGATAGTTTGATTCTAGCTTTTGCCTTAGGTAAGGTGATATTGTCCTTTCTCTCATTTTGATCTTGCTTGCTTAAAATCTTGAATCAAGGTGTTTACATTGCTTATACATTCGTTTGGGGCTTGTCATCATCAAAGGGGGAATTTGTTGGGTTCCTTATGTTGATGATAACATGCCCATTTGATTTGTGTCATCTTAGTTTACCTTTTCAGGATATATGATCATATCAAGCATGGATTAAGAAGTGTTGAAGTTGTTATTAATCCCATTGTATTTAGTCATGTGTCATCTAATGTACAAGTGAGAAAGTAGAGTATATTAGAGTAATAGAAACAGTCCAGACGACTGTTGCTTTCACACGCAAACAGCTGTTTGGATTATGCCACAACTCGAGAAACTTGAAGTCCCTTTTATCTTTCAAAGCTTTCACGTGACTTTTATTTTCAAAGATAAAAAAATCAGATTTTTATTAAGGAGATGGTATTCTTTAAAGAGTGGTTTGAATTATTTCAAAATGTTTCCTCTTTATGCAAATTCAATCCTTTGAGTCTTTAAGAAAACAAAGAATGCTTTTTGCCATTTTAGTGTCAACTTGTCATCATGTGACTTGTCTTTTCTCTCTTTGTTTTCAGAATTTGCATGAGCTTTTAAGGTTATTTTTCAAACCATCTTTCCCTATTCTTACCTTTGCAAAAGAGTCCTCTTTGGTGCAAGTTTTGGGTGGTTGCTATTGCCCTTCACATGTGAGGTCTTTGACCCTTCAAAACCCTAGCAACCCCTTCACTCACCTCCTCTATAAATACCGAGTCCCTCCTTCATTAAATCCCCAAGACTTTTCTGAATCAATTCTTTCATCTTTGCAAATTAATTTTAAAAGCTTAAAATCGTGTTTCATTTGCAAAATCATTTAAAAGTCTTCAAGTGTCTTTCAGTTTCTACAGTCGTGGCTCTTTGTTGCTTTTCTATACTAAACTCTCTTGCTTAAAAGTGTTGATCTTGTAAAAGTTGTCCACCTCTATTCTTTGTTAAGAATGTGTTAATGGAAACTTGATCCTTTACATTTTAAGTGTGTTAGTAGAGTTTAGGACGGAGTAGTCTTTAACTCTTGACAACCGGAGTAGGTTGTGAGTTGTTGAGTTCTAGAACGGAGTAGTTCTTTAACTCTTGGCAATCGGAGTAGATTGCGAGTTAGCTTGTCATAAGAACGGAGTAGTTCTTGTACTGGCTTTGCAACCGGAGTAGGTTGGCGTCTTTTATTACAAGGGTCTTTTAGTTTTCGGAGTAGATCACTAAAGGAAAGTAATAAAAAGTAGATTGGACGTAGGCACTTGAGTTTCTTGCCGAACCAATTCAAAAATCTCGTGTTCAAGTGTTTATTTCATTTCCGCTGCCTTTTTTACTTTGTTTGTTTGTTTTGTTTCGCTTGACCTTAGAAGTAACAGTTCATCATACTGTCGCATTTGGTCTGCAGTCATATTCCACAAACTGAGACAAATAGATACAGTCAGAACGATTGTTGCTTTCATACTTCAGCAAACATTCATTGTGATACTTGTTCAATCTTTCAATATTATTCAAAGTATCCTCTAATCTCTTTTGTTCACTTAACTTACTTTAATCCAATAAAGTTTAAGTTAAAATTTTTAAAAGAGTACCTAATTCACCCCCTCCCCCTCTTAGGTACTTGAATCCATAAACTCAACAACATCTCCTTGGCCATTTTCTGCTTGGGGAATTGACATCATCGGGAAAATCACACCAGCCGGAACAAGAGGTCACTGTTTCATTTTGGTAGCTATCGACTATTTTACTAAATGAGTCGAACCAGAATCTTACACTAGTCTCACCGCCAAGAACGTGGCAAAGTTCATACAAACCAATATCATCTGTCGATATGGTTGCCCACATGAGATCATCAGTGACAATGGATCACATTTCCAAGCTGAGACTGAGCAATTGTTAGCCAAATATAAAATAAAGCACCACCATTCCTCGCCTTACAGACCTCAAACTAATGGCGCGGTAGAGGCAGCTAACAAGAATGTTGTCACTATCCTCAAGAAAATGATCGAAAATTATCGCGATTGGCCCAGCAAGATACCATTCGCATTATGGGGTTACGAACATCAGTCAGGACGCCCACTGGGGCTACTCCTTTCTACTTGACTTACGGCATGGAAGCCGTACAACCAGTTGAACTAGAAATCCCGTCTTTACGCATTCTGCTTGAAAGTCAAATTCTAGAAGCTGATTGGAAGAGGGATAGATATGAAGAACTCATCCTCTTGGATGAACGAAGGTTGCGTGCATTACATAATGTGCAAACATATCAGGCACGTATCAAACGAGCCTTCAATAAACGGGTTAAACCCAGAAACATCAAAGAAGGAGATTTGGTGCTCAAATCGGTCAGAGCTCTACTACCTGTCGATCCGCGTGGAAACTTTAAACCCAACTGGGCCGGGCCTTTCTTAGTCAAGTCCATACTCTCGGGGGGTACGGCTAGGATTACCGATCTAGATTTGCTAACCTTGACCAACTGAAACGATATTATGCCTAGTATAGGACAAGAAGCGCGCCTCGCGAAACACCCACGTGCCGCTCATGCGACACGAAATAAAAATAGCCCTTGGCCCGCTGAAATAAAGCTTATGTCACGTTGCTCTGCCATTTTGACATTTCGGCATCCTCACGTCATCAAATAAATTGAATTGCATTTTAGGAGTAAGTAAAGCTCATGCTTATTTTCTAGTTCGCACAAGCTCTTGCTTAGAACAATTACGAGTATTATTTTACATTTATTCGAACTACGCGCAAGGGTTTGATTTCATTTTTTAATGAATACGTAGGCAATCTTTCACAGGATACAACCCATTATTTTAAAATGTAAATAGAAGGACATTTGCATTTGCATTTAAAATTCGACAAGAATAATAAAAGAAAATCACAATAGTTTCTTAACTGATTAATCTTTTATTCATTTTGTTCCTTAAATAATACTAGTATGCCAAATAATATAAAATGCTGGAAATAAATGCTAGGCTAGGATTCTAAAACCTCCGCCGTTTGTTACAAATAATAATAATAATGATAATAATAATAATAATAATAATAAATAGTAATACGACTAAGGCTACTATTCCATCTTCCCTTTGCCTTTGTCATTTTTGTCATACTTTTTGTCTCGACCACGAGCTGGGCGCTCTTGTGATATCTCCGACCTAATCACCAAAGGTCTCTCTCGCGGTCTAGTCTTACCATTTCGATCCACCACCATCTCTGCGGCAGGAGCGGTCTTCGATTTCTGTGACGGATGAACGACTCGGAACCCGGCCTCTTCTTCCTCCTCAGTCAAATACTTCTGGTTCTCCTTTGACACCTCACGAATCTTGTAGTCAACAGGTTCGTGCTTCCTTAATTTCTCACGCTCTTCAGGAGTAGCAGCCTTCCTCCATTGCAAGTACGAATCAGATACCCATAAGGATCCAATAGGAGAGGGTATGAACCACATGTTCCTCTGAGCCCATTTGAGGGCCCACTCTCGACGAGTCTTTGTAGTGTGTGCTAATGCAGTCTGAGGAACGGTGTCAAGCTTCGGAATCTTCTGCTTAAGGCCAACTGGCCTCATCAATCTCTCCGGAAAGATGCAAATCATGAATTCCAATCCAGGGATGCGAACTGACCGAGTCGGGTCTAAAGATGAAACTCTAGTGACTGACCTGAGATGCCACCATGGCACAATCCACCGGATTAGGGGTCCTCCTTCACTCTTCAGTTTATTTTCCCAATAATTGCAAACCCGAGTGAAGTCCACCACATAGAGCCTAGTTCTCATTGCAATCGATCGAGCATGATATTCGGGCACATTAACTGGGGGCTCGATCAACCGCAGCCTCTCCATCAGCCAAACCTACAAAAGATGACGGGAATTAATCCCACATGGTCAACTGAAAAAAAAAAAGAAAAAAAAAGGAAAAAAAGAAAGAAAAAAAACGGTTGGCACGTGTATAATGATGCGTGTCTTTTATATGATGTTTTACATCCCATTTTACACGCATTTCAGAGCTCATTCGTGTAGTTTATGCTACATTTCTCCCTGTTTCCGTCTACTTCTGTATTTTTGTACATTATTGCAGAAATGTGAAGAATCCAGCGGAAATCGAGCTAAATCCGTCCCCGAGTATCCTACATTGCATTTGACGTGAAGTATTCACCCGAGGAACGAGCTTGGTGCACAATTCAAGGCCCAATAGACAAATCCACGAGATTATAGAAGTCAAGTAGCAGCTCAAGCAGTCGATCGGCCACTGCTATCAGTCGATCGACCAACCATCGGTCTTCAGAAGCTAATGCTCACTGCTATTCAGTCGATCGACCAGTCCTTGCAGTCGATCGACCAATCTGCTATCCCAGACGAGAATTAAAAGACCAAGGAAGCGCAAGCCCATGGAGTTTAGGTTTTGGAAATAAAAGTTACGTATGTTTGCTATATAACGTAACCTAGAACATCAGAATAACCATTCAGTTTTCCATCCAGTTTTTAATCAAGTTTTTATACAGTAACATTTAGTTTGATAATTAGGGTTTGGAATATTGTTTAGCATCGGAATTTTCGTTTCTCAATCGTTCCTCTGCAATTTCGGTATTCTTCCTGCCCTATTTTCAGTTTCATTACTTTATTGCTTATAGTATAGAATTGTTAGTTAGTCTCCCGAAACCTTTATCATCGTTTATGTCAATTGTTTATTTTATCGTTTCAAGTATGAATTCTTTTGTTTATTCCATTAGTTTTGTTGTTGTTATACCCATCAGCATGAGTAGCTAAATCAATTGTGCTAGGATGTAGGGGAATTATAGCGTAGGCGGCATTATAAAGAACACGGCCTGACTCGCGTGTCGGTCGATCGACCACCCTACCCGGTCGATCGACTGACCACGTGAAGTTTTTATTTTCGTTTTAATTGTTTTAATTCTTTATTCGACGAATCGAGTGCACACGACTAGTTGGATGTTTAGGATATGACTGACCCATTAGATCGAGAGATAGGGACAGTTGTTAGACCATCAATTAAAATGACTAAACTAAACTGAGATCGAAAGATAGGTAAAGTTTAGACCGTAAATCACTTTTCAGGACGAAAGTTAGTATTAGTGATATTAGGTGTAATACCCGGTATTTTAATATGATATTATATTAGGCCGAGTTACCAGCTGGGTCGTGTAGTGTATTGTGACTCGGGTAATTATGTGACTCGGATTTTAATTAATCTAACTAGGCTAGGCCCGTATCGTCTTAATAGCACCTATCCTATATGTATAACTCATCTAACCAAACCCTAATCTCCCTATCACCATATTCACTTTAACCATGAGAAAAGAGAGAAAAGAGAGAAGAGGGAGCCGTGTGAGAAGGGAGCCGCGTGAGGCATTGCGAGGCGATTTCTCAGCCTATTCTCATCCTATTTCGTAAGTAGACTATCCTATTACCTCTTTATTCAATTATTAGCATAGTTATAGTAGTAGTGGAATAATTTTTGTAACCCTAGAAATTGGTTTGGGGGTTTTGATTATAAATTGTATGAGATAAATGAATAGAATAGTTACAGCAATTTACAGATTCGTTGGTCTGTGTTGTTTGAGTGTTTTACCTGTCTTAAATTCATGGCATGCAAAAAGTTAAAGAAGAGACTCATGTTTATTCCAAGCCTAGTTTATGCCTGTGAAAATTGGTATCATTTCACCGTGTAGTTTTTCCTGAAGAAATTATTTGTGAACGTCTATCTAAAAAGTCCGAGAATCAGTAGAGGCTGAAAGATTACTTCTAAAACATAATTAGGTATTGAATTGGTGCTGGGTCTTTTTCATATATTTAATTTAAAGAGTATAGATGAGTTAGGCGTTGGTTTTACTTAAAAATCATTTGTCAAACTCGTTTTATGAATCAATACTTTTTATGCGACGGTTTCTGTCAGTTTTTGGAAATCAGTCTGAAAACCCTTGATAAGTTTGGAATTTGAGAAAAACACGTTGATATAATTTGTAGCTAAGACTCATGGGGTTCCAATTCAATTGGCCTTGCATCAATTCGAATTTTCTGGAATTAGTTATTCATTTTATACCGAGTCTGCCATGTGCAGGAAAATCAGGGAAAGTCGTGTTTGTTCCTTAAGTTGATATTCCTATTAAATTACGATGAGTCTAGGTTATGTGAATGATTAATTGACTGAGTAGGTGGTAATTATACATAATTATGTTATGTAGGTGATGGATATGTGAAGGATCATAATTGATTGCTTGTGCGTGCTTGGATTGCGAAAAGGTAGGGAAATACACTTGACTTATTATCGTTGTTGTTGAATGGTGTTGATTTGTTGTGTTTCGTATGACCAAGTTGTGAACGTTGACTTATTTCGTGGTTGTTGCTTTATGCTATGACTCATATACTGGATTGTGATTGATCGAGTTGATCGTATTGAGTATGCTATCACAACATTTTGTAGCTGGCATGATTTTATAATTGATCAGTTCAATGGTATACATATTGCATTGCATTGTTTACTGTTAAGCATTTCATGTGCATTGGAGTTGGAGGATAGTGTGGTGGTGACGAGGTTGTGATACGTTGTGATGTTGTGATAAGGCCGGGCGGGTTCTCGCAGACCGCCCGGATAACCTCTCGCTTGAAGTGGTATATCGACGACGGTCGATTGATAGTCTGCCGGGGATCGGTATGGTGGGCGTTCGGGTTATGAGATATGAGTTGAGATGGAGGTGGAGGTGACGGAGGAGCATGCATATCATATTTTGTTGTTTCATTGTATTCCCTACTCAACCTCGTGGTTGACCCTGTGTATTCGTGAACACCTGTGACAATCCAAATATTGGGGAGCAGACTTGACAGGTTTATGAGATAGGATGGGAGCTTGATGGGCGTGAGACACTGGATCAAAAGACTTAGTAGCTAGATCATCATTTAGAAGACTTTCACTTTTATTTATGTTAGTTCTTTGTAATTTGATGTAAATGAGGTTTTGTAAAAAAAAAGGTTAAGTTAAAGAAATTATGTAATTTGCCTTGGAGTTTAATTTGTTATTCACTACCTCGGGAAACCGAGATGGTAACAGTCCGGTTTATTAGGGAATGTCTTGCTAGAGGCTCCTTTATAAATCGGGGTGTTACAAAGTGGTATCAGAGCGAACGATCCTCATGCCTAAACCAATGAACCCAATGAACGTAGGATGTGTCTAAATAAAATGAACCCCGGGAATAAACGTTAGGAGCTCACGGTGCGATTAAGAAGGCGCCCTTAATGCGTGCTCTTTTGCCCTCTCGATTTTGAAACAGGTAACCCGAGAGAAATCGAGTGAATGGGGTAGTTAGAAGGAAAACCTTGGATATAATCGAGTGGGTGTACACCTTAAGACCTATATATTCTAACCACTCTGCAGGACAACGTTACGGTAAGTATTTTGTATGAATGATGACGTGATCATATGATGTTGTGGAGATGAGAAATAAATTTTCGTGTTCAGGTTGATATTCAATGAAGTATTGGATTGTGGTAATCGTGGGCGTAGAAATAATTGCGAATTGATGATATTTATCTGGATGGATGTTGAATGACGTGTTGATAGTGCTATTATGTCAAATGATATGCGGTTATGTGATCCCGAAGCCATGCTAGTATAGTATTGTGATAGTAATTAGAAACACTATTGAATTGCATGTTTCTAGTCATAGCAATCGTGATTTAGATGTAAGGAGTAGATCGAGATGCGAAGGGATTCTATGGGATAGATTTTTACGTAAGTACAAAGTGTGAGATTTAAGTTGGGATGGGTTAGTATACATAGTATGTTCATAAGAGCTTGTAACATAGTAAAGAATGACTTAGTGCTGAAACTCGTTTTGTTTGATTTTACTCTTTAATTGACCTTACTGCCATTTCTTTTCTGTTTATTGCCTATGGATGAAAATTTTATGGGAGATAGCCTCGGGAGTTAGTGTTCATTTGGCGTTTGTTTCATGCTTATAGGATATACGGATTAGGAGTAATAAATATTTTAGTGGGCTGTGGTTAGGAAGTTCCTGTGCAGTGATGTTTTGACCAACGATTTTGTAAAAATCCTCATTTAAATTGTATTAATAATTTTTGCATAATTCCAACTCCATCGATCAGAAGATTCGCATATGTTTTCAAATTGATAAGCCACGAAAATTCTTGATATTTCTATATTAAATGGTAAGTTTTGCAAACTGACCCAAGTTTCGGACCAATTGCTGTCACATACTTGTTTGGACCAACTGAGTTGTAAAATCCTTTAAAAATTGAATTCTTGAGCTTTGGACCTCATTCTTTTTCTCACGAATTATTAACTCTCTGTATGTTATAAAAAGTAATATAACTCAAGTTTTCGTTGAACGGTTATTTATTCGTGATTTTTGGAAGTTACAACGTGAATCATAACTTTTAAAATGTGAATTCTATGTTGAGTTTTCATACAGTTGTTCGATTATTTCATGAGCCTTATTAATGTGAAATTATAGTGTCCTTATATGAGGATAGTAGCACACATATTCATTGGTTATGTATCTTAACAAGTGAAAAAAAAAATTAAAGTTTAGTTTATAACATTGTTGGCATGATAGTATGTGTGAAATTGAATAGCTTAATCTGATCCTTAATCGAGGGTGAAATATTTTATACGAGTCCAGTTGTTGCATATTTTATATATGTTTGGCATGTTGTAATATCTCTGGTGTGTTCATCATATTTGTATAGTGGTCGGATATATATAAATATAAAACTATATTGTCATATCTTGGTAAAGTTGGTGGCGTTAAATGTTAACTTGATTGTTCTAATATACTCGCGTGAATATTTATAATAATTATGTTTAAATGTTTACACATGGATGGTAGTAATGAGTATGTCTAAATGTTCACACATGTAGGATGTCATCTGAGTTCTCATGTCTTTTATGTGAGTCTGTGTGCCTATAGTTATACTTATTACTTTCATTGCATTAATTTATTTCAGTTGAACCTAAACTTATGATATGATAATAAAATAGTGTTGTTGTTCCTTATTGGATATGTTCATAGTTGTATTGTCATGAAATGCTAAGGTGATTGTTGCAATTGTCACGATATTTGAAATATAGTTGATATAGTTACGATATAGTTACGATATTTGAAATATATTCTCGAACCGTCGAATTATAATGAGATAACCCTTTGATGATTCACATGTCATGCGTATGTTTAAATGATAGTCGTTATGTTACGTTTAATTGAGCCGCGAGTTGCCTATTTGTTCAAACCGTGCAAACCAGAGAACTTGTTCACCTTACTAATCTTTTGTCATAGATAATGTTTTACAAGTTATATGATGGTATATGTACATGTTTAAGTTGTTTATGCGATATCTTTTATTTCTGCTGAAAATGAATTATACTAAGTTGATGGATACAATTGAATGGTATGGTTGCTAAAATGTTAAACATATGTGTGATATGGAAGTAATTTTGTTGTTATTGTGAATCATATAACTATTAATACTCAATTGTAATTTCAGTTGTTTGACTTCTACATTATTAAGTTAATTACTCATGACGCACAGTCGATGGTTCCGTAAGGAGTTTAACTGGGAATTTTATAGTGTGCCTCCGATCTAAACTAATAATCTTCTTATATTGACTATATGGTTAGACTCTTGTCTAGTTCTTATGACGTGATAAATCGTTTTAAAATTTAACATGTAATTGAGTTGGTACTTATACTTTTGTGTGACCAAGCAACCTGTGATAAATAGATCTGTAATAAAGAGGTAAAATTTTGATTGAACACAGTTAATTTGTAGTTACTTGCTTTACATTATGGTACGAATCGTATGCTTTGATGAGACGTCACCAGGGAATGTGTACTATCTAAAAGGTCTCCGATTAAATGTTGTAGTCGTGTTAGCCGTGAATATAACTGAGTAAAGAAGTGCAACTAAAATCCTGATGTTGAGGTAATAGTCGTTCATTAGTAAAGATAGGACTGAAATGAATAAGATGAACCTGTAAATTACGAAATATGAGTCGACACCTAAGCTTGTATTGTTTGAAGGATTTGAGTTAAGTTTATCTGATTTTGAGTTAAATGGATTCTATGGACGGCTCTGTTATAAGATTTATGTTAAGAAAGTTATTCACCGTCCAGTATGAAAGTAAAAGTTTTGAAAATGAAGTTAAATTTTGTCGTGTGAGTATAAATTCGAATGAGATTTCCGGTGTCTAGTTGTATGGTTTCATGATATTTGCTAGTCTGGAGGAATGAAGCTAGAACGGAGTCACAAATAGTGGGTTAATTTAGTCATGTTGTTCGTTCATGTAGTGAATTGGTGGGTTGTGGTTAGTTACGAATGTGAAAACGGGAAATGTAATGTGGTGATTTAAGTGAGTTGTGTGTTAACATGGTATGTTGATATTAGCATGATATGTAATGAATATTTGTAAAATTGGTGTAGTTAAATACATTTAATCTTTTATGTCATTGTGTTGGGTGCAGTTTAAATATATTTAACACCAAGAACAAAATTTTATGTATGATAGTCTTGTATGTTAACTTTCCAATATCGTTGTTTACTCGCTTGACTGACTCGACCAATAAGCTTGTAAAATTTGCCAATCAATGTGCATTCGTCATTCGTGAATAAATCCCAACCCTTTGTTATGAGGATTAAAGATATTTCTAGGACGATAAGTCTTTTCTTAAACTGGTTGTCTTCATTTTATGGGTGATTCGTGTCTTGACCTAAATCGGTATGATTATGTAAAGGAAAGTCGATGGACCTATTAGGTTACAAATTTTCATAAATCGATTTATTAAGTTTTGACCCTAATTCTTTTCTTATGTTGATTGATTCCCTATGTTTCTAAGGTATGAGATTACAATGATTAGTGAAATGAATAATTACTAATGATTTTTACTGGTAACCTTGTAAAGCATTGTTCCATTCATAATTTGATTATTCACATGAATAAATGTTACCAATATTTCTTGGAAAATATGCTATTTGACATGAACCATATGTGAGCACCTAAGCATCTTCATCTTTGTAACCTGAGTAGTAATGTATAAATTAGATTGACAAGCAGATCCTGTGAATGTTATTGCATGTATTGATTGATATGAAGAGTGTTTAGATTAATACTGAAATGTCTTAAGTTATCCAACAAGGCTTTTGCTCCGATCCGTGGCAATGTGCTGTAGCAGCAGTAACTGTAGCTTCCTTGAGAGAGCTTGTATATTGATTGTCTTTAGTAGGGGTTAGTTAACTTGAGCGTGAGTTGTGAATCTTTTATCCTCTTTCAGTTGTTAGCAGTAGTTTGAGAACTTTTGTTATAATAATGAAGGTTACGGGGACGTAACCATGTTTAAGGAGGGTAGGATTGTAAAATCTTTATACTTTCATGTGTGATTTCTCAGTTTGGCTATATTGGTTATGCGTTGTGTGGGTTATGTTGGAGTGTTACATGATGTGTTTCTGTAATGGTTAAAATTCGGGGACGAAGTTTATTTTAAGGAGGGTGGAATGTAATACTGCGTTTAATATTCAATTTGGTGGGTGCCTTACATACTTTTGTATATGCGTTTCATAATTCGTTGCGTTGGTTGGTAGAGAGGGTAAACTTCGGGACGAAGTTTCTTTTAAGGAGGGTAGACTGTAATACCCGGTATTTTAATATGATATTATATTAGGCCGAGTTACCAGCTGGGTCGTGTAGTGTATTGTGACTCGGGTAATTATGTGACTCGGGTTTTAATTAATCTAACTAGGCTAGGCCCGTATCGTCTTAATAGCACCTATCCTATATGTATAACTCATCTAACCAAACCCTAATCTCCCTATCACCATATTCACTTTAACCATGAGAAAAGAGAGAAAAGAGAGAAGAGGGAGCCGTGTGAGAAGGGAGCCGCGTGAGGCATTGCGAGGCGATTTCTCAGCCTATTCTCATCCTATTTCGTAAGTAGACTATCCTATTATCTCTTTATTCAATTATTAGCATAATTATAGTAGTAGTGGAATAATTTTTGTAACCCTAGAAATTGGTTTGGAGGTTTTGATTATAAATTGTATGAGATAAATGAATAGAATAGTTACAGCAATTTACAGATTCGTTGGTCTGTGTTGTTTGAGTGTTTTACCTGTCTTAAAATCGTGGGATGCAAAAAGTTAAAGAAGAGACTCATATTTATTCCAAGCCTAGTTTATGCCTGTGAAAATTGGTAGCATTTCACCCTGTAGTTTTTCCTGAAGAAATTATTTGTGAACGTCTATCTAAAAAGTCCGCGAATCAGTAGAGGCTGAAAGATTACTTCTAAAACATAATTTAGATATTGAATTGGTGCTGGGTATTTTTCATATATTTAATTTAAAGAGTTTAGATGAGTTAGGCGTTGGTTTTACTTAAAAATCATTTGTCAAACTCGTTTTATGAATCAATACTTTTTATGCGACGGTTTCTGTCAGTTTTTGGAAATCAGTCTGAAAACCATTGATAAGTTTGGAATTTGAGAAAAACACGTTAGATATAATTTGTAGCTAAGACTCATGGGGTTCCAATTCAATTGGCCTTGCATCAATTCGAATTATCTGGAATTAGTTATTCATTTTATACCGAGTCTGCCATGTGCAGGAAAATCAGGGAAACTCGTGTTTGTTCCTTAAGTTGATATTCCTATTAAATTACGATGAGTCTACGTTATGTGAATGATTAATTGACTGAGTAGGTGGTAATTATACATAATTATGTTATGTAGGTGATGGATATGTTAAGGATCATAATTGATTGCTTGTGCGTGCTTGGATTGCGAAAAGGTAGGGAAATACACTTGACTTATTATCGTTGTTGTTGAATGGTGTTGATTTGTTGTGTTTCGTATGACCAAGTTGTGAACGTTGACTTATTTCGTGGTTGTTGCTTTATGCTATGACTCATATACTGGATTGTGATTGATCGAGTTGATCGTATTGAGTATGCTATCACAACATTTTGTAGCTGGCATGATTTTATAATTGATCAGTTCAATGGTATACATATTGCATTGCATTGTTTACTGTTAAACATTTCATGTGCATTGGAGTTGGAGGATAGTGTGGTGGTGACGAGGTTGTGATACGTTGTGATGTTGTGATAAGGCCCAGGCGGGTTCTGCAGGACACGCCTGGATAACCTGTTGCAGTGAAGTGGTATATCGACGACGGTCGATTGATAGTCGCCGGGGATCGGTATGGTGGGCGTTCGGGTTATGAGATATGAGTTGAGATGGAGGTGGAGGTGACGGAGGAGCATGCATATCATATTTTGTTGTTTCATTGTATTCCCTACTCAACCTCGTGGTTGACCCTGTGTATTCGTGAACACCTGTGATGATCCAAATATTGGGGAGCAGACTTGACAGGTTTATGAGATAGGATGGGAGCTTGATGGGCGTGAGACACTGGATCAGAAGACTTAGTAGCTAGATCATCATTTAGAAGACTTTCACTTTTATTTATGTTAGTTCTTTGTAATTTGATGTAAATGAGGTTTTGTAAAAAAAAAGGTTAAGTTAAAGAAATTATGTAATTTGCCTTGGAGTTTAATTTGTTATTCACTACCTCGGGAAACCGAGATGGTAACAGTCCGGTTTATTAGGGAATGTCTTGCTAGAGGCTCCTTTATAAATCGGGGTGTTACATTAGGGACCTACAGCGAGATCGAAAGATGCTATTTGTTAAGAGTGGACCGAGAGGACCTCTTTATTTCCCGCCTCATGTGTTTTGATTTAGGCATGTTTAGTATGTTGCCACCGAAGCTATAACAAACCGATCATCCTAGTACCCCTTCTTTATCTGTTTGATCCGTCTTTTTAATTTATTGTCTTTATTTACTCTTAGCTATAGACCAATCCAATTCAACCCCCACAATTGTTACCTTAGACTTTTATTAGACAGCTAGAAATTACGTCTGCCTCCTTGTGGTTCGACCCTGTTACCACTAGCCTAGGTTAGTCTTAATAGGAAATTATAAATCTTATTTTTGGTACTTACAACGACGGGTATCAAATTTTGGCGCCGTTGCCGGGGAGGCAATAGTTCTAATTTTTAGTTGTTTTAATTTAGTCTGTCTTAGTTTAAGAGACTTCTGTTCCTTAAACTCTTCTTATATTCTTTTTGTAGTTTCCTCTTATGCGCAGGTCGTAGGGTGGTGAACTAGTACCATTCAATCCTGAGATTGAGAAATCCTTGCGCGAGTTGAGACGATCACAAAGGATATTACCGACAGAGGAAGAGCTGAGTACTCTGTCAAGCTATTACGAGAACGAGCTGTTCGAGGAAGATCCACATTCTTCACCCGTTTCCACCTCTTCAGCCGAGACAGTCACTTCTCCAGAAATTCCAGTCATGGCCGAGGAAGCGAGTATAGCTAGTCATTCTGAGCCGACAGCTGCAAATTTATATAAGGGGTTCGAATTACCAGGAGATGACAGGAAATTCGAACCAAAGCCTTCATACATTAGTCTGGTTGAGAGAAACCAGTTCGGGGGAGCTGCAAATGAAGATGCAGCTAAGCATATGGAGGCATTTATTGACTACTGCTGTTCCATACCCCCACCAGCCGGCGTGACCCAAGACCAGATCAAGGAGACCATGTTCATTTTCTCGCTCCGTGATGCTGCAAGGGAGTGGTATAGAGACCTGGATCGAGATGCTCATGGAATCCCCGACTGGAATTCCTTAGCTTTGGCATTCTACAAGAAGTACTTTTCTGCTTCAAAGACGATTGCTATTAGAGCTCAAATCACGAGTTTCAAACAAGGGCCGGATGAGAACTTCCACGAGGCATGGGTCCGATTTAAGAAGCTGGTGCGAACCATACCGCACCATGGTTTCGAAAAATGGAGCTTGTGCAATCATTTCTATAATGGGCTGTATGACGATCAGAGGGCTATTTTGGATGTCATGACCAATGGCCGATTTGCTGAGAACTTGGGAGAGACCAAGGGGTGGAAGATCATCGACGATTTAGCCACCCACAAGGCTGAGTATGGGAATTCCAGAGGGAACCAGAGGAGAGCTGCTGAATCTTCCTCTGTTGCTGCACTTGAAGCTCTCACTGCGAGATTTGACAAATATGAATTAGGAGGAGCTTCAAAGGGGGGTATTTACCAAGTAAATGCTGTGTTAGACGGTCCTTTCGTCTGTGAAAGGTGCGGAGCTGAGGGACACGTTTCGAAGAATTGCCCTAGTCCCTTTGAGTCTTGTGCTACCTTTCAACATTATAGGCAGACAAACACCTATTATGGGCCTAATGTTCATCCCAACCTGAGGTGGAGTAGCCAGAATGTCCTGAATCCAACTCCACCTCCGCAGCAGCAACCCTATGTGCCCCCTCATCAAAAGCAACAACAATATCAAAAACCTCCTTATGTGCCGCAGCAGCAACAACAATCCCACAGTTCTGATTTTGCTGAGTTCAAAAACTTGTTGCTGAAGGAGTCCCAAGCAAGAGAGGCCGGGATGAAGCTACTAGAGAGCCAAATTGCTCAACTGGCTAGTAAGAGTACCACTCGAGCTCCGGGACACTTACCGACTCAAACCGACCAAAAGGAGACCCTAAACGCAATCACGTTAAGGAGCGGGTCCACCCTGGAGGGGCCTGCCATGGTCGAGGACGTTGTTGAAAAGAATGAGGCAGATCCGAGTCAAAAGAAAGCTGTAACGAATAATTCAAAGAAAAAGGCGTCTACCAGGTATATCATCGATCGATCGATACACCGCCGATCGACCGATACGCGGTTACAAAGAACTTCTGACGAACGTACACCTCGGTCGATCGACTGAGGATAGTGGTCGATCGACCAAGATCACTGCTGATAGCGAGAAATTTCGTCCTTCAATGCCCGATAATCTGAGGGATCATTTGTTTCGGGGCACGACAATCCCGAAAATATTGGGGAAAGACCCGAGTGCTGATGGGTCAGTCCCGGCTCCGAAGTTCGATCCGATGACGGTCAATGGCTCACATTTGAGACGGTCTGAGGAGGGTTCAAGCTTCAATAAGGAGAAGGTGGTGGACTTCCAACCTAAGTCCACGGATACCGGCGCGCGCGATTTAGAGGAGAGGGCTAAGGTACTTCTTACAGCCCCATATCCGGAAAGACTAGTGCTGACAAAGAAATAGGTATCTTTCAATAAATTTGAAAAGGTTATCCGTAGTTTGAATGTACAAGTACCTTTCCTTTAGTTGGTCAATCAAGTGCCTGCCTACACTAAATTCATGAAACAAATCCTGTCTAAGAAAAAGTCACTTGAAAATGTCCATACTGTCGCATTAACCAAAGAGTCATGCTCTTATCTGTCTCACACTGCACCCCATAAGCTAGAGGACCCGGGTAGCTTTTCTGTTCCTTGCAATATAGGTACCTTCTCTATTGAGAAGGCATTATGTGACTTAGGAGCTAGTATAAGCGTCATGCCCTTGAGTCTAGCTAGGAAGCTTAAACTGACTAGGTTTGCAGTGACTGACATGACCGTCCAGATGGCCGATCGCTCTGCGGTCCAACCCGTAGGAGTCTTAGAGGACATCCCTGTCCAAATAGGGAAGTTTTTCTTCCCTGTAGACTTTGTGGTCCTTGTTATGCCTGAGGATGCCCATATTCCCATTATTTTGGGTAGGCCATTTCTGCACACTGCTGGTGCAGTCATAGATGTCGGTCTAGGAACCTTGACTTTCAAAGTGGGAAAGCACTCCATTGTTTTTGCCCAACCTGCTAAGAAAAAGGACCCCATGTGGCCTGTGACTTGTAATACGGTTTCTGAAAAGAAATCGTACTTTGTGCTTCCTGAATTGCCTGTCTCTATCACTACTTCTGTGTTGACACCTCCGCCCCAGACTGGGAGCAAAAAGGAGGAAGAATCTGTTGTTTTAGACATTGCAGGAGCTGGTTTGGGGAAGGAAGTGCTGCAAGTTGCTTCAACTGTAAAGAAGCCGATCATTCAAAGAGGAGGTCTTGGTTGCCTGAGCTATAGAATTGATGAGGTAGTTGATGACAAGCCGGTCAAAGCCAGAGAGTCTGATTTGGATTCTGACAAGCCCGAAGAGATCATCGACTGGGGAGATGATGAGAGTGTTGACCCATTGAGTTCAGCGGACGTGGAAGCTAAGGATGGTGCAGCTGATCAAATAAGCACCGTTGAGGCTACCTCTAGTAGCCAGAAGCCGACAAAGTGGGCCATACCGTGGCCATTCTTGATCAACTATTAGTTGATCGAGCTCTTTATAAACTTCATTTTATTTGCTTTTGTTATACACTTTTTATTGCTTTTGTGTGCGCGAAACTTCGCATTTTATTCTGCTTGCTTAGGATTTTATACGTTTGAGACTTTATTCTGGGTCTTGCGTAATTTTGGGCGCGTATTATTGTGCACTTGCAGGTTTTTAGACCTCATTAGCTCAAGTAATTGAGCGAATACGAAGAAATAAGGAATACAGCAGTATTTTCAGTCGATCGACTGGCTACATTAGTCGATCGACTGAGTTGCACTTTCCAGGAGCTACTGTTCCTGAGACATTGGTCGATCGACTGCCCCTTTTTGGTCGATCGACCAGGGACGCTGCTGTACCTGTTCACGACCTCTCCCCTGCTGTGTTTGGTCGATATGCAGACTTAAGGGAGTTTTCTACTCCACTTTACTTTCCGTCAAATTATTTATTTCTTCTAATTTTCTCATTTGTGCACATATTTTACCGCTTCAACAATTGTCTTCTCGATTTTATGCGTGGGTTTTATTTGTCTTTCAGGTACCTTTTAGTAGCACTGCTGGCTACTGAAACCTCCTAGCTCACGCTGGTTTGGGGAGGTTTCCTTTGCTGCGCTTAAAGTCTTGTGAGTTCCTGATTTCCACTTCATGTCTTTTTTATTTCATTTTCTCGCAAATCCCCATTTCTCTTTTCTTCATTACATGATTTTGCACAATGGGGACATTGTGCGAGTTGGTTTGGGGAAGGGTTTTGCGTCGCATATCATTTGCTTGCATTCACGTTTACATTCTGTTTTGCATTGTTCATTTCATTTCATATAATGCCGAAATTAAAAAAAAAAAATTGAAAAATTTCAAAAATTTCCATAAAATGCACGTTTATTTTAGCATATAGGTCGAGTCGGAACGGTAGTATTTCAAGGATGATATTGCATTTTGCACCTGTTTTGCCTGAGCCTTGCTTATCATCATGTTATTAGTAGAATCGTATAAGTGCATATCTACGAGTTTTCGTTAATTATTTGCTGGACTTGAGACTTGACTTAGGAAATTGGCAAGCTACATCATTTTCTGAGGTTTAGAGCTTATAACTGGTGACATCTATGACCAGTTTATTTAGGAATGTGAGTAGTACTCCTTATGAGGCATGTCACGTAAATGTGCATAAATATGAACTTAATCTGCTTAATACCTGTACGCATTCGGTCTGTGGTTAGTTGACACATGTGGTAGAGGTTTCCCCTTATTCGTTTTGCCCATGAACCCCACACTGCCAAAAACAGCCTTTTTGTCTCATTACTACATCCTACATTTAGCCTGCCCTTGTCAAGCTAGTAGTCTGTGTTCTTGGGATTGTTACTTAGTTTTTGGTAGCATATGCTCATGTTTGAGATATTATTGGAAAGACGAAAAGGAGGAAAGAAAGAAATAGAAAAAAAAAAAAAAGATGAAAAAAATGATTCGAAAAGAAAGAAAAAAAAAAAGAGTTCTGTATTGTTCGTGCAGTCGATCGACTGCCCCTTTTGGTCGATCGACTGAGGTTCGAGGGGAAGAAAAGGAATCAAATTAGCATAATTCAAGCCTTTATCTTTTGGCGATTTTTGCTCCCATGTATTATTCATATTCTATGGAGAGTTAGTTGATTACCTTTATACCTGGAGATTGTGAGATTTGTGCTTACTATAGCACCATTCCATTTGTTTTTGAGCAAGAAGTTGGATGTTGCCATATGGTTCCATTTCGGTACTAGCTTGATCACATGTACCTCCACTTTTCCATAAATGTTATGCCTCTTCTTGCCCATACCTCACATATCCACATATATACCTCGGCATGTGTCATGGTCTCTTGTTGGTTGGAATGCGTATGTACGGTTGTAGAGATTACTTTCATATTAGACTGCAGGCATGTTCTTATAGGTCGTAGTTAGGTGAGAGTCATTACATATTTTCTTCTTTCTATCTTACATTTTTCACCTGTGCTTATTGAGTGATACGAGCGACCCGTGAGAGTCCGATTTGATAAAGTCTCTACAGTTGACGGTTCAGCAGTATCTAACGACTTCATAACTCGTTTGCATGATTCATTTGCTAATTGATTGTTGGTTGTGCATTCAATTAGTTTAAGTTTCACATGTTGCATTTCGCTCTGAGATTGAAATCGTTCCATTAGGTAATTAGATCAAGTCTAGTTCTTGCTTGAGGACAAGCAAGGGTTTGGATTGGGGAAGTTAGTTTGATGCGTGTCTTTTATATGATGTTTTACATCCCATTTTACACGCATTTCAGAGCTCATTCATGTAGTTTATGCTACATTTCTCCCTGTTTCCGTCTACTTCCGTATTTTTGTACATTATTGCAGAAATGTGAAGAATCCAGCGGAAATCGAGCTAAATCCGTCCCCGAGTATCCTGCATTGCATTTGACGTGAAGTATTCACCCGAGGAACGAGTGATACCGTCGTTTTAGTATCAAAAATAATATTTATAATTCCGAGCTAAACTAACAGAAGCTAGTGGTAGCACGAGTCGAACCACAGGGAGGAAGGGAATTTCAATTGTCTAAATCTGGTCTAAGGTAACAGTTGTGTGGGGGTTTGATCGATTTGGTCTATAACTAATAACAATAAAAGAAAAGTAAATTAATGAAATATCAAGAATAAACGAGGTACTAGGATGGTCGGTTCGTTATAGTTTCGGCAAAGATACTAAACAGTCTAAATCAAAACACATGAGGCGGGAAATAAAGAGGTCCTCTCGGTCCACTCTTAACAAATAGCATCTTTCGATCTCGCTATAAGTCCCTAATATCACTAATACGACTCTCGTCCTGAAAAGTGACTTATAATCTAAACTTTACCTATCTTTCGATCTCGGCATAATTTAGTCATTTTAATTGGTGATCTAACAACTGTCCCTATCTCTCGATCTAATGGGTCAGTCAAATCCTAAACATTCAACTAGTCGTGTGCACTCGATTCGTCGAATTAAGAATTAAAACAATTAAAACGAAAGGAAAACCTCACGTGGTCAGTCGATCGACCACGCATAGCAGTCGATCGACTGACATACGATTCAGTCCGAATTTATTCTACGCCGCCTATACTATAATTCCCCTACATCCTAGCACAAACTAATTAGCTACTCATGACTATAGCAGAAATAACAACATTATAGACGGAATAAACTACTGGATTCATGTTTGCAACGATTAAATAAGCGAATAACATAAACGATAATTGGCTTTGGGAACTAACTAACAATTTCTGTACTAAAACAATAATAAGGCAAAGAAACTGAATGAAGACAGAGGAATACCGAAGTTTCAAAGGAATTGTAACGGAATGATTCAGAGCACGAACGAAAATTCGATGCAAGACAATATCCCGAACCCTAATTATTTTCGTATAGAACTGTATGTAAACTAGATGTAAAACTTGATAGCAAAACTCAATGTTCATGCTGCGTTATATAGGAAAAGTACGCAGCTATTATTCCTAAACCTAATAACTCATGGGCTTGATAAATCTCGGTCTTTTAATCCTCGTATCAGCTCGTGGAGTGGTCGATCGACCATGTTGCTCAGTCGATCGACCAACCTATACTGAACAGTAGCTTCTGATCTCGTGCTCTGGTCGATCGACCATAAGCATCAGTCGATCGACCAAAGTTGTCTGTTGACAAAGAGTGCATTCTGACGAATTCTGCAGCGCGCACCGATCTTAAAACAGCTGCCATTTCTTCGTTCCTTGGTCAAATCAGGCGTTCTATGCGGCGTTGGAAAGCTCAGAGGATAAGCTTTCACCTCCAACTGGAATTACTCGATTATCAGGTCTAGAACTCGAGATATAGCCATCTGAAGCAGGCTGCAATATTGTGAAGTGCTTCTTCGCTTGTTAAACTCGTACGCACCCATGCTTTTGCTATCTTTAGGCCTTGAAACGCGCACCAAGCTCATTCCTCGAGTCAATACTTCATGTCAAATGCAATTTTAATTACTTAGGGACGGATTTGGCTCGATTTCCGCTCAATTCTTCATATTTCTGCAATAATAGACAAAAACACAAAAGTAGAGGAAAATAGGGAAATAACGGCATATATTGCACATTTGAGCTCTGAAATGCGTGTAGAATAAAGTGTGAAACATCATATTTTAGACACGCATCAACGAGCCTGGTGCGCAATTCAAGGCCCAATAGACAAATCCACGAGATTATAGAAGTCAAGTAGCAGCTCAAGCAGTCGATCGACCACTGCTATCAGTCGATCGACCAACCATCGGTCTTCAGAAGCTACTGATCACTGCTATTCAGTCGATCGACCAGTTCTTGCAGTCGATCGACCAATCTGCTATCCCAGACGAGAATTAAAAGACCAAGGAAGCGCAAGCCCATGGAGTTTAGGTTTTGGAAATAAAAGTTACGTATGTTTGCTATATAACGTAACCTAGAACATCAGAATAATCATTCAGTTTTCCATCCAGTTTTTAATCAAGTTTTTATACAGTAACATTTAGTTTGATAATTAGGGTTTGGAATATTGTTTAGCATCGGAATTTTCGTTTCTCAATCGTTCCTCTGCAATTTCGGTATTCTTCCTGCCCTATTTTCAGTTTCATTACTTTATTGCTTATAGTATAGAATTGTTAGTTAGTCTCCCGAAACCTTTATCATCGTTTATGTCAATTGTTTATTTTATCGTTTCAAGTATGAATTCTTTTGTTTATTCCATTAGTTTTATTGTTGTTATACCCATCAGCATGAGTAGCTAAATCAATTGTTCTAGGATGTAGGGGAATTATAGCGTAGGCGGCATTATAAAGAACACGGCCTGACTCGCGGGTCGGTCGATCGACCACCCTACCCGGTCGATCGACTAACCACGTGAGGTTTTTATTTTCGTTTTAATTGTTTTAATTCTTTATTCGACGAATCGAGTGCACACGACTAGTTGGATGTTTAGGATATGACTGACCCATTAGATCGAGAGATAGGGACAGTTGTTAGACCATCAATTAAAATGACTAAACTAAACTGAGATCGAAAGATAGGTAAAGTTTAGACCGTAAATCACTTTTCAGGACGAAAGTTAGTATTAGTGATATTAGGGACCTATAGCGAGATCGAAAGATGTTATTTGTTAAGAGTGGACCGAGAGGACCTCTTTATTTCCCGCCTCATGTGTTTTGATTTAGGCCTGTTTAGTATGCTGCCGCCGAAGCTATAACAAACCGATCATCCTAGTACCCCTTCTTTATCT
Source organism: Silene latifolia (assembly GCF_048544455.1). Taxonomy (NCBI): domain Eukaryota; kingdom Viridiplantae; phylum Streptophyta; class Magnoliopsida; order Caryophyllales; family Caryophyllaceae; genus Silene; species Silene latifolia. Next base: position 153,378,782 of record NC_133536.1, on the reverse strand, counting down.
GTTTGATCCGTCTTTTTAATTTATTGTCTTTATTTACTCTTAGCTATAGACCAATCCAATTCAACCCCCACAATTGTTACTTTAGACTTTTATTAGACAGCTAGAAATTACGTCTGCCTCCTTGTGGTTCGACCCTGTTACCACTAACCTAGGTTAGTCTTAATAGGAAATTATAAATCTTATTTTTGGTACTCACAACGACGGGTATCATATAAAAAAAGGAAAGCGGGTTCTTACCTGCAAAATAATGGGACTTTCCAAATAAGGAAGATCGCGGTTAGTTTTTCTGTTGTCCAACCACATAATGATCTCTCTTAAACAAAGGCATGTTGGGCTCTTGCGCAACTCCATTTGTTCTACCAAGCTCAAGAAACAAGGATTCCCTCTCATCTCCTTGTCAACTTGCCCTTGAAGGACATAACAATGCAAAAGACAAAACCCGAAGGCCCTGCGTCTCGCAACATAAGAAATAGAAGGGTCTTCCCTATTTATGAATCAGCCAATGAAGTCAAACATACGGACTCCTTTTGAGGTTACAAGACGGTCAACCTCAGCCTTTGTCAGTCCAAGCAAGTCTCTGAATTTACTTTTATATCCTTGAGAGCTAAAAGGTATAGCGGGTAGACTCTCTGGGTCCCATCCTCAAATAGCAGTTATTTCTTCAGGGAAATGACATATATCGCCTCTAGGAAAGGCGAACACATGAAAATTAGGGTCCCAAAAGTCGAGACAGGCATCCAAGAAAGGTTTCACGATCTTCACTAACTTGAGACTCAAAATCGATCCCAAATTAAATGCACCCATGTCATACTTCTCCACATTTGTGAACTCATTCGTCCACTCCTTGAGACGGTTTTCGAAAGCGTCCATGATTTTGAATTTTTATGAAGATAAGAGAGTTTTTATGAGATCGACGGAATAAAGATGGGAGAATTGTATGAATTAAAGCTTCCCCGAAGTCCCTATTTATACAAAACGCAATTTCCTAATTTCGGTTGAGGTCTGACCAACTGGGGAAATGGCGCGAAGACTGCTGCGCCTCTTCGAAGAGTCGCAGCCCTTGCTGCGCCTCTTCCCCAGGCTGTTTTCCGTGATGTTCAGCTTTGGATCTTTCCTAATTTGTTTTTGGCTATAATTTCCTATTCCTATAGGTTATTATTTTGGTAATTCCGTAAAAATACCAAATTTTATATTTCCCAATTCTTTTCCAGTTCGCTTTTCGAGACAAAATCGACATTTTCGCCAAACGAGCACACTTACCCATTTTCTTTTATTTTCTTTTTTGGGGAATCATTTCATTCCTCATTTCACACTTATACATTCCTTTTTAAAGTTTTTTTTAGGGGGTAGCCCTCCCGATTGTCCGGTCATTTTCGCTCATTTCTGGCCATTTCTTTTTTGAATTTTCGGTCATTTCTGCTCATTTACGGGCACTTTTTTGTTTTTTTCTTGTTTTACGCTAATTTAAGTCACGTATATATTATGTGTTCTACGTGTAAATTCTATGTAAATTTCGGCACCATGACGGCACAAACCGTCATCTACCAAACCTGTTTTTAAGCTAACCTGCAGGAACAACAAACAACCAGCAGCAAAGGCACTCAGACCATCATGTGATATGTACATCGAACTGGGGGCTTTCGCCCAAAACAGGTCCGAAATATCCAAAATGAAGTCCGAAATGTACAAAGTATATACAAGACAACAACAACAAGAAGAAAACAGCTACTCCTGGTCGCCGCTCAGCTCAGCTACGGACGCCTCAAGAGCAGCGATCTCAGCGTCCCTGACCTCCAACTCCCTTAACAGGCGAGCTGTCTCCTCCTGTGACTGCGCCAGCTCGTGCTCCAGGTCACGCTCCCTCTGCAAGTGATAAAGAAATACTTCATTTCAATCATTTCATTCAAACATTCCAAGCAAAGCGCGAGAAATTGCAACAAAATTCAAAGTAAAGAGAATGAGAGGTTCATACCTATCGTCCTCGGCCACCTGCAAGCGCCTCGATGGTCGTGGCCCGCAGCCGGTTGGCCATCCTCCACAGCGCCACATGCTGAGAAGGCGCCACCTGCATTTCAATAAACAAAAGGTTTTCAAAAAGAGCGAATGCATTCTTATGCAGTAAACAAATATATTCTTATAAAGACAGCGAAAGACAGCCGAAGCTGGGGGCTTACCCTCCTCACTAAGTGTTGCCACTCCTCCAGGCCAGCATCCGTCACCTCCTCGCCGAAGTCACGGATCTCTGAGATCGTCGTCATCCCCGCCGCGTCTGTGTACTCAAGTGTCTCCGGGTACGCTGGGGGCTCGACGCCTGCCACCTCGATCTCCTGCGAAGTTCAAATGAATTCTTTATTCGAAGATCATTCGTCAGTTTGTCAAAACAATTCAAAAAGGGAAAGTAAAATACTTACCACGATCGGCCAGTACGCCAGCCTCTGGCGAACAAACAGAGAGTACTCCTCACCAGGAAGGAGGAGAGCGTCACCACCAGCATCCGCCAAGTCAGCCTCTCTCTCAGTGTCGGAATGCTCCTTAAACATCGTCCGTGGAGGATCGACGGGAACCGTGAAAGTCCCGCGAGAGCACTGACGAGTTAAACGCTCGCCCAGGTATCACACTGGTCCCATGAACGTCCTCAACAGCAACCGACTCGAGCTCCTGGGTCGAAGGACCTTAGCCACGAAGGTCGGAGCGTCAGGGTAGTCCACCCAGGGTCTAGGCACCCACTAAAACAAGCAAACGAAAGGTCATTCCTATGATCGTCTCTAAACGGGAAAGGGGGTCATTCCTATGATTGCTCCTAAATAAACATAACAATGAAGAAAAGTAATCAAAGGTACTTACGTCGCTCAACTTCAGGGCATTCACGCCCCGTCGACAAACATCGTAAGAAGAGCGCTGGCGCTTCCTACGACACACCACCCAGTCCCTCACGACCGGGTACGCCCTCGGCTCAGGCTCCGTCCTCTTGGGCATGAAGCCCGGAAAGTAGGAGTACACCCACGCCTGCAAAACAAGAAAATCGATAATGATCTTTCATAAACCGATAAAAGTGGAAGTAAAAGAAGAAATAATGATAAAGTATCATACCTCCAACAGCAGTCCAGGACCGACAGTAGCAGGAGAAGTCATCTTCTCCAACAGCACAGGGCGAACCATGGCCCTCATGTAGCGAGTGAGGACCGCAAAGCCAGGAGTAACCCAGTCCCACCGACCTAGGTCACTCAAGTCTGAAAGGAACGGAAGAAGCTTTGTCGACATCCTGTCCCCCTTGTCTCCGAGGTAAAGCGAAGACAAGAACCACCAGAGCCACAAACGAGCCCTTTACTTCGCAGTACAAGCAGGAGGAGCCATCCTCCTCCCATCCATCATCACCGTCGCCGGGGTCCTACCCGCAAAATAGTCTCTGACGTAAGTACTCGGCACCAACCCGGGAACGCTGGCAGCACCCGCCGCCAGGTTCCAGCCGATCAGCCTCCTCATCTCGGTCGATTCCACTCTCATGGCCGTCGACGGCCACACCACAGCCTCATCTCCACACGGCAGACCAAAGATCAAGCCGTAGTCCTCCAGAGTGACCCCGACCTCACCAAAAGGCATGTGAAAGGTCGAGGTCCTGTCCTAGTACCGATCAAGGAAAGCTCGAATCAGGCAAAGGTTAGCCCGAATCTTCCTCTCCTTGATCGCCCTCCATGCTCCCACCAAAGCTCTGAAGGCTCCCAGCTCGAGATGGCCTTCTCCTCCTTCGTCAATCTCTCGTAGGCCTCCATCATCGTCGTGTAGCCGGAAAAGGACCGTAATTTCCCGACATCCTGTATCAATCCAGGTCAAATGCTATCTTTAGCACAAGACTAACGCGAAATGAAACAGCAAGTGAATAAGGAAAGGTAGTAAGGAAATGGCAAGTTCGAGACTTACCAACCTCCTCGCCGAACTGAAAGACAGGTGGCTCTCTGGTGCCCAAATGAGATGTTTACCATCCCATTTCTCAGCCCACTCGGGTGCCCCCACCAGTTGACGACCACCACGTCCCACGTTGGCCCGCCTCAGGACCTCCTCAACCTCCTCCTCGACCACCTCCTCAAGAGTGAGAAAAGGTTCGAAGTCGATGTCCACGTCCATGGGAGCCCTCCTTGACGTAGAAGGAACGTTACCTGCAAAATTAGAGTAAATTAGGCCGCGTCAAATGACGACAAGCCTCGGTGAGGGTTGTTTCAAGCCTTTTAAGACCCGAAAACGGCCTTTTCCCACCGTCTTGGGCCATTTATTTCGAAACCCGGCCACTCATGTGGTAAATTGGGTCAAGTCAAGTCTAAGTCCAAGCCTAGTCACGGGTTTGAGTCGAAAATTCGAAAACATTTCGCTATAATAGCAATCATGCCCTAGAAAAGTGTCCTGAAAAAGTTGTCACAAATCGAAAATCCGGCATGGTAGGAAGTTTAACCATTACACAAGGGTTCCAAAAACCAAGTTTCATAAAAAATAAGCAATCCTAAAGGCATTTTCAAAGCAATTTTCGAAACAGCTGAGAAACCGTCTCAAATTCGCTCAAATGCTCAATACTTGCCGAAAAATCAAAAAGAATACATGGTTATGTTCCTAACATTGCCTATTATCCATTTATAATGTCAATTTTACAAGAAAAATAAATTTGGGGAAAAAGCCCCAAATTTTCGAAAATTTGGGTATTAAAAACCCTAATTTTTCCGACCAGAATCAAGCAAATACAAGAATTAAAGTAAGAATAAGACACATACCTCTATTGGACATGATTAATGGAGTCGATTGATCAAATGTTGGCGGAAAATGGTCGGAATTTGAGAGAGTTTTAATAGAATTGGTGTTTTGTTATTATGAAATGAAACACGGGTTTTTTGCGAGTTTTTACTCAGACAGGGACGATCCCAAGAAAGGACGCAGCACCTGTTGCGCCTCTTCCAAGAGTCGCAGCTCTTGCTGCGCCTCTAGCTCCTTTCCAGCTCAATTTTCAAATGTTCGTTACAAGTTAGTTACAAGTGGGCCCATCTTTGGTGCGCCTCTTCTCCAACACCATATATCATATATTTGGTCTATTGGGAATTTATTTATTGTACGGACCCGTATTTCGAGCAGACTGTGAACCGTCGTAATATTTTATCTTCAAGCAGACTGTGAACCGTCGCAGTATTTTATCTTCAAGCAGAATGTGAACCGTCGCAGTATATTACCTCCCAACAAGGATCTTTCATCAGGACTTCGCTTGCAGCAACGAGCGGATTTCGCCTTTATCAATACCTTTTATCCACCGAGAGTCCATGACAGCCGATTGTACTTCTCGAGAAATGGAGTTTGTTTGGAAGCAAACACAAGTAGATTCCCGGAAATGATTCAATCCGGACAGAATCATCTGTATATTCCCCGACGAGAGTTCGCTTGAGACCGACGCAAGAAGATTCCCCCAACAGTTTCTACCGAAGTCCTGATGTCCTCAATATTATTCGTTTCAAGAAAGAAGTCTCATGTATGGTTTCTTCTTATGGCTGGCGAGCCTCCTTACGTAGTCTAATGGACTTTAAACGACCCTCCCCGATAGTCGACAGACTCTAAAATGTTCCCGACGACAGGTCCTTGGCTCAATCCCCTTCAGCCGCCTCGCGTCGCCATAGTCGTCAGGTTGTAATCTTCGATTGAACTGATGGCTATACTTTGACTTTCGCCTTGTCCAAGCCTCAGTCAAAGTGGGGGCTATGTAGATACCTCATTTCTGCACCTCCCGCAAACCACCAGGTGATAATTAGGCCGCATGTTTGGTACACGAAACGATTTATGACAGTTTTTAAGTTTATCCTCAAGTGATAGCTCAAATACTTGTGTCTATCCCTTGGTTGTCATCTACGCGCCAATACGGTCGTTTTGACAGTAATTAGAGTTCATTTGGGGTCCGGGTCAAAAAACCGCTTCATTTTTCTAATAAACCGTTTAAAATGCCAAGTCGGAATGTCCTAGAATATTCCGGATATTTTTATTCCATAAATTAATTTTATATCTTTTGGCAAAATATATCCCGGAAATCTTATTTTAAAGAATAAGGAAGTTGAGGTCCACCACAATTCCATAAAAGAAACGCGGAAATCTTTCTTCCGCGGGAGGAAACCTCTGGAGAAAGGACGCAGCAGCTGCTGCGCCCCTTCCCCAGCTCTTTTCTGCGTGTTTTCAGATTTTTCCATGATTTCTTTTCAAAGTTTGAGTCATTCCATAACTCTCCATATTTTCTAGTATAAATAGGGACCTTCGTTCCACATATTTTTCATGCGAGTGTCCGCCCTTCTCTTCTCCCTTTGCACTCTAAGACCGTGCTCTAAGCTTTTGACGTCTACGTGCTTCATCAATCAACCACTTAAGCTTAGATCATTCTGAGTACCAGTCACGTTGCATGACCGACCAATTTGACCACTACACATCAATAAATTTAATCTAAATCCTCTAACGAGGGCACTTTTTACATACATTCGAGTCGAGCAATCACTAAAACGATAACTTAGTTCATCTCGTTTCGTCAAACATGTAAGTCTGAGGGTGTAAATCCCATCTTTATTACGGTATTTTATTTTTGTACTAATTAATGTAAGATTTACGTCAAAAGTGTGTTTAAAATCGACTTATAAAACCCTGTTCTCAAACTGCTTTTACGGATCAGCAGTAACCAGACGTCGAGACGAAACGCAGCAACTGCTGCGCCTCTTAGAAGAGTCGCAGGATCTGTTGCGCCTCTTCCAGAGGCTGCCGCAGTTCCTGCCTTTCTTCTTCTTCCTCGGTCCTCTGTTAATTCGTCCACGTTGTCTTAATTTCTTATTTTCTTTCTTTCATTCATACATAATAAATCTTAAATACATCCTAATAATAATTATGCTTTGTCTTACGGTTCAAATCCCTTATAATCTATATTTGCGGGTTTTCGTCATTAAATCAAACCCGGATTTTTAGAGACTCAATTCGTTCATATCAAGTTTCTAAGGTTCGCCTTTGTACATATTTTTACCGTTTATTTCAAGTTTGTCACGCCTTTTAGCTCGTTTCCATCTTCATAATTTAACGTAGTTTGACATAACTCGTTTTAATTCGTTTTAGTTAGTTTTAATCCGTTTTAATTTGTGTTTATCGTTTTTATGATGGTTTTATATGTTAATAATATGCTTAATCACTTTCATCCGAGTCGAATATTAATAATCAATCATTAAACATATAAACGAATGTAAATAACACGCAGTTCAGACTTCCCAGCCAGAACTCACCTCAGGAACAGACGCATTGACAATTGTGCCTCTTCCAAGGGACGCAGCAATGCTGCGCTTGTTCCGGTGCGATTTCTGTCTCTGAACTTCCGTTCTTGCTTTGACCTAATTCTTTAATTACGCAATTAAACGACCATTAATCGTAATATTACTCTTAATTTGTCCATATTTTCTAACCCTTATTTATTTTTCTTTCTTTTCTCAAATCGTCCGTCTTAAGTATATTTTTGACGTAAATCAATTTAACCCATTGTAATTTATTGTAATTATCGCAATTTATTGTATTTTATTATGGATGTTTATTCGTTTTTCACATGTAATCAACTCTAAACCCTAATTCGACAATAATAAGTGCTAAATTACTTGTTCACCGACTTAGTTAATTTTCACATGCTAGGATCAAAACGTTGGATGTTGCATTACATGCATATAATCGACAACATGTCAAGTATGAATAACTTCCCTAATCATTAGTAGAGGCCGCTATCGAGGCGGGCGGGATTAGGTGTTCAGTAAAAGGACTTCCAATACATACCCTCACCGCTTACTACAGATCTCTGTGAACATCCATGTTCATTGGCATCTACGATAGTCATTCTAGACATAGAATGCTAGGGGTAACGAGTTCTTAGTGTTCATGTCACTACTTTGTGTTTTGACATGACACGAGGTATTCGAACGGTTCCAATTTCCCATAAAAATTGGTGGCGACTCCACAAATGCAAACACTTGTTCCCAAGCACCCCCCGTGGCCCATGTCCACAGTTATATATTACATTCTCCCTTATTTACCATTTCATTCTAAGTAAATTTACAAACATTTGATATGATCGTCGGTGTGGTTGTGTCCTTGCCTGTAGCTGCCCCTAGGACCACCACCTTGCTCGCCTGACTTTCCTTGACCGTCGACGACCTTCCCATAGGTGCTTAGTGGGGTGGTTTAAGGGGATGTCGCGGTTTAGCCGTGAATTTAAAATAGGAAATTAACCACCCTTTGTTGGTTGTCGTGACCTAGGTACTGAGTGGTTGGTCAGGGGAGGATGTGTCGACCATGGTAGCGGTTGTAGGTGGACAAAAGACGCTGCCTTGGTGGCCGGAATTCGCAAAACAGGGGAACGGGGTTAGTTTGAATGAGACCGATTTAAGACGACCAGCAAGACTAGCCTAGTTGTCTCGCTGGGAAATGGGGACTACCCTTGGAGTCGCCGTAAGTCAGCGGTTGATAAGGTTATTTTCAGTTGTTGGCCTATCAAAATAAATCATATTCTCAACTAACTAGTAGCTAGCAGTAAGAAAGGGTCGAATCCACAGGGAGGCGAGTTAATTAATCTAGTTTGTTTATATTTACGTTCGTCTTAAATGTAACAATTTTATGGGGTTTTTGATATAAATGCACACAACAATAAGTAAATCACACAACATAATTAAAGACTCATCCCCTAAACCTAAATGTCACAGTGTCCTCATTGTGACGCCTACAACATAGCAATCACGCAAAAATTTCCAGCAACCTAAAGGACACATCCAACAAAAGGAATGGAAAATAAATAAAGATAATACAATAAAAGTAGATACAAGGGAAGAGAATATCAGGTAAGAGGGTAGGAGTTCTCTCAAACCAGCTGCAAAAATAGGGGAAAAAGATCAGCCGCACAAATCCATCCAAGCCAGCTACGTTATAAACCCAAAACGCTTGGATACTCGATCGAGTAAGTCTGGACTCGATCGAGTATCTAGTTCACAAACCAGTTTTCTGCATTTAAAACAAATGCCCATACAAATCACAAGCAATATAACTTAAAGCACGTAATAGTAAATAAAAAAGTAGCGCATGTGCTACACACAGACATAAGTAGCACCGATAAATAGTCCAAGCAAAAAAAAAATAAGCGGCGAATAAAGTTCTGGCTCATCAAACTCAAAGTCTAATGTAAAATATGAGCAAGTATGTTCATCACTCTTCAAGTCATCATCATGAGGAAGGAGATGGGGTGCTTCATCCGTCGTAGAAGCTTCATCAAAAACTTTGACGGGCTCCTCTTTGAAAATTTCGGCCTCCAAGGCATCCAATTCAGCTTCTATATCAACATTGTCATCAAAGCTGTAAACCGGCTTGGGATAAGGCTCATCTCCATAAACCAACTCCTATATTTCATCTACTTCCTAGCTCCATGTCCTAACGCAGCAGCAAGGGCGTCAGACGGATTCATGTCCAAATAATAAGCAAGGGAATCATCAATAGTAAGAATAAGAGAATTAATCATATGACAAGTAGCTTCTAAATTGGGATGTTTTAGTGGTTTATCAAGAATAAAAGTGATTTTATCATCCTCAACTAGTAGTGTAAGACTGACATCCCTAACATCTATGACGACTCCCGCTGTGTGTAGGAATAGTATACCTAGAATAATAGGAACTTGGGAGTCCTCGGCCATATCCATAAAAATAAAGTGGGGTTGGGATATTTTCTAAGATTGATTTGAGGTCGGGATACCATCAGTTGAGAATTAAGAATGAAGATATTCCTAGGCCTGCATTTGGGACTAGATACGGACACTATGAATTCGTTGTTATGACATTTAGGTTAATTAATGCATCGGCAGTCTTCATAGACTTAATGAACCGTGTGTTTAGTCCCTATTTGGATCAGTTCGTAGTTGTCTTCATCGATGATGTACTGGTGTATTCTAAGAACAAGGAGGAGCATGTGAAGCATTTGAGGATTGTATTGTAAACTTTGAGGGAAAATAATCTTTATGCCAAGTTGAGTAAATGTGAGTTTTGGATGGAGAAGGTAGCGTTTTTGGGTCATGTTGTGTCAAAAGATGGAGTATCGGTAGATCCAAGCAAAATTGAAGTTGTGTCCAAATGGGAGAGACCGAAGAATGTGGGTGATATTAGAAGCTTCCTGGGATTGGATGGCTATTATAGGAGGTTTGTTAAGGACTTCTCAAAAATAGCTAAGGCTTTGACCACTTTGATGAGAAAGGAAAATAGATTCAAGGGGGATGAGAGTTATGAGAAGGCATTCCTAACCTTGAAGGAGCGCCTGACTACAGCTCCTATTCTTGTCTTGCCAGAAGGGAGTGAAAATTTTGAAGTATACACTGATGCCTTGAAGAATGGTTTGGGGCGTGTACTGATACAGAATGGGAAGGTAATTGCTTATGCCTCGAGACAGTTGAAGCCTTATGAGGAGAACTATCCTATGGAGATAATTTATCATGAAGGGAAGGCTAATGTGGTGGCAGATGCATTAAGTAGGAAATCTGTCCATGCTTTGTGTACTGCTATGTCTAGGGTGAGATTGCATGAAAAGGTGGAGAAGATGGGCATTTCTATGATTAAGAAGGAAGATACAATTGGAGATTTGATTGAGCCGAAGTTGTATGCTGAGATCAGAGAGAAGCAAGCGGAAGATGCACATGTGACACAATGGAGGGAGACCGTGAATGATGCCGTAGGAAAGACGTGGAGAAACGGTTCTCTGTGGCCAGTGATGGTGGTTTGAGATTTGATGAGAGATGGTGTGTACCTGATAATGATGAATTGAAAATAAAGATCCTTACTGAAGCTCATTCTACACCTTATTTTGTTCATCCTGGAGAAGACAAATTTGTGTAAAGATTTGAGAAGACTTTTTGGTGGCCAAAGATGAAGAGGGAAGTAGCTGAATTGTTGCAAGATGCTTAGTATGTCAAAGAGTGAAGGGAGAGCACAAGAGACCACAAGGTAAAGTTCAATCTTTAGATGTGCCAGAATGGAAGTTGGAGAGCATTTCCATGGATTTTATTGTTGGCTTGATAAGGACTCGGAAAGGGAATAATATGATATTGGTAATTGTGGATAGATTAACTAAGTCAGCACACTTTATTCCAATGAAAGATACATGGAGTAAGGCGGAGTTGGCTAAGGCTTATATCAAAAATCTGGTGAAGATTCATGTTGTGCCTAAAGATATTGTTTCTGATCGTGATTCAAGGTTTATATCTAAGTTCTGGCAGGAGTTGCAGTCCTTGATGGGGACTCAGTTGAAGATAAGTATAACATTTCATCCAGCTACGAATGGTCTGACTGAGAGGACTATTCAGACACTAGAGGATATGTTGAGATCTTGTGTGATGGAGTTTGGTGGATCATGGGAGGAGAGATTGGATTTGATTGAGTTTTCCTATAATAATAGTTATCATGCTAGCATTGGCATGGCACCTTTTGAGGCATTGTATGGGAGGAAGTGCAGGAGTCCAGTTTATTGCGATGATAGAGCAGATACGGTGATGTTGGGACCTGAAATGATTTAGGAGATGGTGGAGAAAGTTCATGTTATTCGACAAAAGATGAGAGCTGCGCAGGATAGACAAAAGAGTTATGCAAATTTGAAGAGAAGTGAGATAGACTTTGCGGTAGGAGACAAAGTGTTACTCAAAGTATCTCCTATGAAGGGTGTGATGAGTTTGGTAAGAGAAGTAAGCTGAGTAAGAAGTTTATTAGACGTTTTGAGATATTAGACAGAGTTGGAGAGGTAGTTTATCGATTAGCACTACCTCCAGCGTTGGACAGAGTTCATAATGTATTTCATGTTTTGCAACTGAGGAAGTATGTGAGTGATCCTACTCATGTATTAGAGCCTGAGCATGTGGAGATAGATGAGCAGATGTCCTATTTTGAGATGCCTAAGGAGATATTGGATAGGAAAGTGAGATACCTTCCCATGGGTGTTTGGTGGGGTGGTTGTAATACTACGGTTTTCTGTTCAGTTGGGTACTCTATCGAGTGGGGCTTACTCTATTAAGTAAGTGAGTTTGGTTTTCGAAACAGTGTATTGCTGATGGATACTCGATCGAGTAAGTGTGGCACTCGATCGAGTAAGGGTCACTCGATCGAGTAAGTGACTTACTCGATCGAGTAAGTTGGTTCTACGGGTTATTTCTGTCGGGTTTTGTTAGCAATGCGAGAATGATATATAAAGTTTTCCGTCAGTTTCTTTTTCACTTTTATGTTTTCTAAAATCTCACAAAATCTAAACAAAGTACGTTGCTCTATTCTTCGCATTTCTACCAAATCCTAAGGGCTAAAGTTGTCGCATCGTCGTGTTCTTTACGCCGTTGAGTTCGTTGTATTGTGGGAAAAATCCTTGTACAGTTTTTATGTCTTTTCGTTGAGTTTGGTTAAAACCCTAATTTGGTATTTTGGGGAATTTTGGGAGTATGATGTGTATTAGATAGTAATTGTATGATTATGTGATTATAGGAGGTGGTTTCGTAGAGGAGCAATATTGAATAGCTGAATTGTGACGATCTGGTGATTTGCTTATTCCAGGTTGGGTTTCCCTACTCGGTTATTGATTACATGGTTTTGATGGTGGATTGTTGTGGTTGTTACTATTGTTGATCTTTATCGTATTGGTAATTATTGTTTTATAATTTGGTTGGTTGTGTTTGTCTGTGGTTCGCGAGGCGCGTCTTCGGTTGAGTGGAGTCACTTGCGGGAGTGGCTTCACGCCCTTGATTCGCTCTCTGTGGAACTCAGCACAGGAGGGGATGTGCACATTAAGGAACATGGGTTTTCGCTCGGAATAGATGAGCGGGGATTTGGTGGGTACGGCTGCGGTCCCTCACTGGCGGCGTTGAATATCGGTTGCGCGGTGTATTCTGGCAGGAGTTGGGGTGATTTGTGTGTTGTATCTTATGTATTGTGTTTTGTGTAATCAGTAACTGACCCCGTTTAAATGTTTTGACAACTATATATATATATATATATATATATATATATATATATATATATATATATATATATATATATATATATATATATATATATATATATATATATATATATATATATATATATATATATATATATATATATATAGTTGTGAAAAGTAGTTGAGTTAAGCATGCGGGTAGCTAACGAGTCAGCATGCCTCAATCGAGTGGGGGATACTCGATCGAGTAGGTTGGGCTCGATCGAGTGGGCTGAGCTCGGTGGAGTGGGGTATATGATGTTTTTGGGCAGTCACTGCTGTTTTGGGGCACTCGATCGATTAAGTCAGGTACTCGATCGAGTGAGGGCTACTCGATCGAGTAAGTGTGGGGCTCGATCGAGTGGGTTACGTGATATGTTCTGGTCAGGTTCTGAAGTTGACGTACTCGATCAAGTAAGTGGGTAACTCGATCGAGTGACCTCAACTTGATCGAGTGCGTTTAGTTGCTCAGTCGAGTATGGTTTGCATAGGTTTTATACGCGTTGAGCCATGGGATGTATGCTAGGGCTTAGTTGATGAGTGTAGATGAAGTTGCCAAGATGCTTGAACATTAAGAAGCACTTACTAATGCCTTAAAGAAGTTTGGGAATGACAAAGAGGCTGGGGTAGACTTTGCTAAGATGATTACTACCATAGCCCGTTTCAACCCAAAGGAATACATGGGTACCGGAGCACCAATTTTGCTCGACAATTGGCATAGGGAAGTGGAGAACATCCTGAATGTGGTTTACTGTCCCGAGGACTTACAAGTGAAACAAGTTGTATTCTACTTGAGAGATGCTGCGGGAGAGTGGTGGGATAAGGTAAGGGAGAGTTCCCTAGACTTGTATGTGAGGCAGGGGAAGTCAGCTATACCATGGAGCGAGTTTAAGAGAGCGATACGCCGAGAGTTTATACATGAGCATGTTCGTAGTAAGCTGAGAGAGGAGTTTGATGATTTCAAGATGACTCCGGATATGACTGTGGCTGAGTACTATCATAAGTTTAATGAGAAGTCTAGGTACGCAGAGGATATGGGGTTGAACCAGGAGAACTTGGCACTGAGGTTTGAGAAGGACTTGACCTACAAGATAATGGAGAAGCTATCGGTTAGGGTCCTTACAGATGTTAAGGAAGTGTATGAGCGAGCAGGGAGAACTGAGAGATTGGTCGAAATGGCCAAGGAGAACAAGGAGAGGGGTCCCGAGAAGAGGAAGGCTGAGAGTGAGGGTGGTGGTCAGTCCAGTTACAAGAGGGGCAACCATAACCAAGCGAGGGCTTACTCATCGGTATCGGATTTTAGTGGTGGAGCTTCCTATGGGTGTGGTCGTGGTGGTGGTGGTAGTAGCAGCTGGGGTATATCTTGCTACAACTGTGGCGGTATGGGTCATAAGAGATGAGTGTAACAATGCCGTGGGAAGGGGATTTCAGAGGCCATCACAGGGGAGTTTCTCCCAAGGTCCGTCTTGGAATTATGCGAGCAACAGGCCGACGAGGTCATGGAATAACCAAGGTGGTCAGAATAACAACAACGGTGGATCTAACCACAATGGCGGTAATTCTTATTAGAGACCGGCAACTAACAACAATCAAAGGTCGGCTGCCAAGTCATCTACTTCTGCTAGTACAGTCCAGAGAGGTGGACAGAAGACGAGTGGCAAGTTATTCATGATGGACAAGAAGGCTGCTGAGGATGATGCTCACGTGATCACGGATACCTTTCTTGTTAATGGTGTTTTTACCTTTGTTATATTTGATTCGGGGGCGTCACACTCTTTTGTATCGTCGAGTCATGCTAAGCTTTTGAGTTTGAGAGAGTTTGAGTCTATAAAATATGAGGTTTTCATACCGTCGGGTGAGTCATTATCTTGTGGGAGGTTGTATAGGGGTGTATCCATGATAGTTGGGCGTGTTGACCTTCCAGTGGATTTGTTAGAGTTTCTTAGGGATGGTTTTGAGATGATAGTTGGTATAGATTGGCTGGGTAAGTACAAGGCTAGAATAGATTTTCACCAAAAGAGAGTCTCTTTGAGAGGCCCTAAGGGAGTTAGTGTGTCTTATCGTGGGTTTGTTGTCAAACCCAAAGTCAAAGTGATTGCAGCGATGACATTGAAGTCTTATCAGAGGAAGGGGTGTCCTTTGATTCTATGTCATGTGAAAGACCATATTAAGGTGAGTTCGACATGAGTTGATCAGATACCAGTGGTGGGGGTGTTTCCAGATTTTTTTCCGGAGGAGATACCAGGTTTGCCACCAAATAGGGATATAGATTTCAGTGTGGAGCTGAAACCAGGGACGGGACCAATATCTAAAGCCCCGTACCGTATGGGTCCTAAGGAGTTGGAGGAGCTGAAGAAATAGCTGGATGATTTGATTGATAAGGGATACATTAGACCTAGTGTATCGCCGTGGGGAGAACCAGTTCTGTTTGTGAAGAAGAAAGATGGGAGTTTGAGGTTGTGCATCGACTACAGGGAGCTGAACAGGGTTGCAGTGAAGAACAAGTATCCTTTGCCAAGGATAGATGATCTGTTTGACCAGTTGAGTGGGGCAGGAGTCTTTTCTAAGATTTATTTGAGGTCAAGTTACCATCAGGTGAGGATTCGGGATGAGGACATACCAAAGACAACTTTTAGATTGAGGTATGGTCACTATGAGTATATGGTGATGCCGTTTGGGTTGTCTAATGCACCAGCAGTGTTTATGGATTTGATGAACCGAGTCTTCAGTCAGTTTTTGGATCGGTTTGTGGTGGTGTTTATAGATGATATCTTAGTCTATTTCAAGACTAAAGAGAAGCATGAGGAGCACTTGAGGTTGGTGTTCTAGACTTTGCGTGACAATCAGCTGTATGCAAAGTTATCTACGTGTGAATTCTAGCTCGAGGAAGTTGCCTTTCTGGGGCATGTGATTTCCAAGGATGGTGTAGCTGTGGATCCAACAAAGATAGAGGCGGTGTCTAAGTGGGAATCACCGAAGAATGTGGCAGAGATCAGAAGTTTCTTGGGTTTGGCAGGGTACTATCGTCGGTTCGTGAAAGACTTTTCAAATATCACGAGACCTATGAAAGTGTTGATGAGGAAAGAGAACAGATTTCTTTGGGATGAAAGTTGTGAGACGGCGTTCCAAACATTAAAGGAGCATTTGGCCACAGCTCTAGTCTTAGCTTTACCTGAAGGGTGTGAGAACTTTGAGGTATATACAGATGCTTCAAAGAATAGGTTGGGATGTGTGTTGATGCAGAATGGGAAAATAATTGCATATGCTTCTAGGCAATTGAAGCCTTATGAGGAGAACTATCCGACACACGATCTAGAGTTGGGTGCAGTTGTGTTTGCTCTCAAGATTTGGAGGCACTATCTTTATGGAGCGACCTTTAAAGTGTTTTCAGATCACAAGAGTCTCAAGTATCTTTACTCAAAAGGAGCTGAACATGAGACAGAGGAGGTTGATGGAGTTGATAGGGGACTCTGACATGGATATCATATACTATGAAGGAAAAGCAAACGTGGTTGCCAATGCACTGAGCAGGAAGAGTGTGCATTCTCTATGCACAGCTATGTTCTTGATGAGGTTGAGAGATGAGGTAGGGAAGATAGGGATACATGTGATACAAAAAGGAGATGCTAGAGGGGACTTGACAGTGGAGCCAGATCTTTATGATGATATTCACCAGAAGCAAGATCTTGATCCTAAGATTCGGGAGTGGAGAGCTGAGGTAGAGAAAGGGACGGTGTCTCGGTTCTCTATTCATACAGATGATAGTGTTCGGTTTGATGGGAGATGGTGTGTTCCGAGTGATGAGGAGTTGAAAAAGGTGATCATGACATAGGCTCATTGCACACCGTATTCAGTACATCCAGGTGGTGACAAGCTATATAGAGATTTGAAGAAGACTTTCTGGTGGCCTGGGATGAAGAGGGAAACAGTTGAGTTTGTGGCTCGATGTTTGACATCTCAGAGGGTTAAGGGATAACAACAACGATCACAAGGTAAGATACAGTCTCTTGAGGTACCTGAGTGGAAATGGGAATTTATCTCTATGGATTTTATAGTGGGTTTACCAAGGATCCAGCAGGGTAACAACATGATATGGGTGGTAGTTGACCGTTTGACTAAGTCAGCTCACCTTATTCCTATGAAAGATACATGGAGTAAGGTTCAGTTGGCTAATGCGCATAGAAAACATGTGGTGAGGTTATATGGAGTCTCTAAGGACATTGTGTCAGATCGGGATGCGAGGTTTATTTCTAGGTTTTAGCAAGAGTTGCAGGGGATGATGGGAACTACCTTGAAGATGAGTACTTCTTTTCATCCTGCAACAGATGGGCAGACAGATAGAACTATCAAGACCTTGGAGGATATGTTGAGAGCATGTGTGATGGATTTTGGTGGTAGTTGGGAAGATAGGTTGGATCTGATCGAGTTTTCTTATAACAACAGCTACCATACGAGTATTGGGATGGCACCGTTTGAGGCCTTGTATGGGAGGAGGTATAGGAGTCCGATTTGCTGGGATGATAGGGCTGAGGCAGTGGTTTTAGGACCACAGATGGTACAGGAGATGATAGAACGGGTTAAGGTGATTAGACAAAAGATGAAAGCGGCCCAGGGTCGACAAAAGAGTTATGCAGATTTACATCACTGTGACATAGAGTTTCAGGTTGGGGATAAGATTCTTCTGAAAGTATCTCCTATGCGTGGGGTTATGAGGTTTGGTAAGAAAGGGAAGCTGAGCCAGAAGTTCATCGGACCATATGAGATTTTGGATCGTGTGGGAGAGGTTGCTTACCGATTAGCGTTACCAACAGCTTTGGATCGAGTGCATAATGTGTTTCATGTGTCTCAGTTACGGAAGTATGTGAGTGATCCTTCACATGAGCTAGAGGTGGAGAACATAGAGTTGGATGAGTCCTTGTCTTATCTTGAGGTACCAAAACAGATTCTTGATCGGAAGGTTTGGAAAACTAGGTCCGGAGAAACGGTGTTGCTTAAAGTTTTATGGTCTAATCATGAGGTTGAGGAAGCTATTTGGGAGGCGGAAGAGGCTATGAGGGAACGGTATCCGTCTCTTTTTTATCAGGTATGTGTGGTTAAGGGGACATAACCATGTTTCTTTTAGGGGGGGTAGGAGATGATCGCATAAGGTTTTGAGTGTGGTTTTATGTTAGTTTTTGTACAGTTAGTAGTTGTTTTGAGTCGGTTTGAGTTGTCATTGGGAGTTTTGTTTTGAGTTCTTGGTTGCGTTGTGGTGTCATGGTTGAGTTAGTATGTTTTGTTTTTAAGTATAGGTTGAACTTCAGAGACGAAGTTCCTTTTAAGGAGGAAGACTGTAATACTACAGTTTTCTGTTAAGTTGGGTACTCTATCGAGTGGGGCTTACTCTGTCGAGTAAGTGAGTTTGGTTTTCGAAACAGTGTACTGCTGATGGGTACTCGATCGAGTAAGTGTGGCACTCGATCGAGTAGGGGTCACTCGATCGAGTAAGTGGCTTACTCGATCGAGTAAGTCGGTTCAACGGGTTATTTCTGTCGGGTTTTGTTAGCAATGCGAGAATAATATATAAAGTTTTCTGTCAGTTTCTTTTTCACTTTTATGTTTTCTAAAATCTCAAAAAATCTAAACAAAGTACGTTGCTCTCTTCTTCGCATTGCTACCAAAACCTAAGGGCTAAAGTTGTCGGATCGTCATGTTATATTCGTTGAGTTTGGTTAAAACCCTAATTGGGTATTTTAGGGGATTTTGGGAGTATGATTTGTATTATATAGTAATTGTATGATTATGTGATTATAGGAGGTGATTTCGTAGAGGAGAAATATTGAATAGCTGAATTGTGACGATCTGGTGATTTGCTTATTCCAGGTAAGGTCTCCCTACTCGGTTATTGATTAAATGGTTTTGATGGTGGATTGTTATGGTTGTTAATATTGTTGATCTTTATCGTATTGGTAATTGTTGTTGTATAATTTGGTTGGTTGTGTTTGTCTGTGGTTCGCGAGGCACGTCCTCGGTTGAGTGGAGTCACTTTCGGGAATGGCTTTACGTCCTTGATTCGCCCTCTGTGGAACCCGCCACAAGAGAGGATATGCACATTAAGGAACATGGGTTTTCGCTCGGAATAGATGAGCGTGAATTTGGTGGGTACGGCTGCGGTCTCCCACTGGCAGCGTGGAATATCTGTTGCAATGGGTATTCTGGCATTACTACACACTTTAGTGTGTAGTCACGTGTGAGGAGTTATGACGGAGTTAGGGTGATTTGTGTGCTGTATCTTATGTATCGTATTTTGTGTAATCAATAACTGACCCCGTTTAAATGTTTTAAAAATTGTGGTTATCCATTCGGGGATGGTGAGCAGTTATTAAGCAAGTATGAGATATCTTGTGCGAGGGATAGCTGGGATGGAGTCACCATGTGTCACTAAAGTCTTCCGTTGTGTCTTGAACTTACACTTTTATTTAGTTGGATTTGGTTTTGGAACATTTGTATTTCTTTTATCAGTTTTGGGATTTTGATGTTGTAATCACTCAAACTCATTTATTTAATTAAGTACGTTTCTTTATAGTCAATTTGATATACATTGCTTCGGGTAACCGAGATGGTAGCATTTCCATACATTAGATGGTCTTGGTAAGGCACCTTGGTGTATGGAGGTGTTACACTGGTTTAAAGGGATGTCGCGGTTTAGCCGTGAATTTTTAATAGAAAATTGACCACCCTCTATTGGTTGTCAGGACCTGGGTACTGGGTGGTTGGTCAGGGGAGGATGTGTTGACCATGTTGGCGGTGGTAGGTTGACATAAGACGCCACCTTGGTGGCTGGGTGGCCGGAATTCGCGAAACAGAGGAACGGGGTTAGTTTGTATGAGATAGATTTAAGACGACCATTATGACTAGCCTAGTTGTCTCGCCGGGAAATGGGGACCACCCATGGATTCGTCGTGAGTCAGTGGTGTCAACGGTGGTGGTCAGAGGGGGTGCTGGTGGTTGTGGTGGTGGTGACAGGGGGAATTGTACATGGTGGTGATGGGTGTCGTAAGGGTTAGACCGTACACCTGGGGCCTAGCGCATGGGTGTTTGTTGCAATGGTTGGACTCGACTTGGACCTGGGGTGTTGGCTGGGCTCTTCGTGGTCGTGGGTGGTTGACCACGGTGAGGCACGGCTGGTTAAAGGGTAGTGTTGGGTTTTTTGAACCGTGAAAGAGGCACGGGTTAGGGGTTCTTTGTGGGTTTGTGTTGACGGGTTTGATTGAGTTATGCGGGTTTTGTATAATTAAATAATTAACGGAAAATATAATTAAAGAATTATAATTTATAATTGGTTTAATTTTTTAAATGAATCGAGTAATTAGTAATTAAATTATAATATTGTATTTAGATGACGGACTTGAAGTGGAGTACTTTTTATTATTATTCTTTGGACTGCGCTGTTGGATTATAGCTGCTGAGGTAGGTTATCTACTCAACTTGAATGTGCTTTTATTATAATTAATATATGGATGTTGATTGGAATTGAATATTGATTGTTGGATGATTATTGACGAGAATTATTATTGTTAATCCATTGAATAAATAATATCCATGTTGCATATATTTATATTTTGATGTATAAAGACCCCAGTCCAGGGATTGGCGGGATATTTGGGTGTTCGGAGTTTATTTGGGTGTTCGGAGATGTGAACGGGTTTTTGAGCATTTGCATATTTGATTGTGTTATTCTTTTACTTATTCATGTTGTTTAAATATTTCTACTCAACCGTTTGGTTGACAGTGTATTCGTTAAACATCTGTGGTGAACCAATTATTGGGGAGCAGATTGATTGACAGGTACTAGAAGATAGCTAACTGGGAGCGTGGGATGTGAGATGAATAAAGATAGACCTTATAGAAGTCTAGCTCACTTAGATAGTTTATTAGATACTTCACTATTTCTTTTCTGCTGCGAGTATTGTATTTAATTATTTCTATTAAGTATTTTGGTTAAGCATATTGTAATGAGGCCATTAAACATTATTTATTTAAAGTACTGCGGTTTGTTTTACTTTGTTATTCACTACCTCGGGCAACCGAGATGGTAGCAGCTTCTTTTATCTAGGAATGCTTAGTTAAGGCTCTTGGATAAATGGGGGTCTTACATCAAATCAACATTAAAGAAGAATTTAAATAACTTTATTAACTGGAAACGAAATACTGATTAATTACAACAAAACGAATTCCTAAAGTACTAAGCGGAAGTCTAATAAAATCATTTTCTACATGAATCAAATTGTTAACTAAAAACACTCTTTCATGAGTCACCACCATCCAATCCCCACTAGCATCCATAGCCATCAACATTTCACCTGTTTGAACTCACTGCTCACCATTTACTAAAAATGTCAATTGGGTTGCCGCAGGAAGTTTTAAAAACATTTAGAAAGCAAAGGACACGTTAACCACCGCCATAAATATAGCCAGGCGTAAATGGAAATACAACACCAATCATTACAGGGCATTAACTCATGCCAACATCAATCCCAATCACAACTGAGGCACTCTTGATGCATTCGAGCTCGAGGATGTTAGCTTACAATGCCTCGCATTTCCAAGACCAAGGAGTCAGAGTCTTTGTTGTGGAAGGCCCTTGAGCTAGCTAGGCGTGCAGAGCTTATATTACTTCTAATTTATTATGTTATTTTCTTATTTCATTTTAGGATATTTACTTATTCAGTTTACTGTTATTTTCTTCTTATGTTACAAAAATAATATCTCATATAATATCTTATAAGAGATACTACTAAGTCAAGTGTGTTAGTTTTATTTCCAAGCCTATATAAGGTGTGTTGGTTGCTGTGTTTTTACTCACTGACTGATTAACAAAAACATTGAACTTTTGCATTGCAATTGTTATCCCGGATCGACGAGTCTCGTACCATTATTTGTTATTGTCTGACGCACTTCAGACATTAACACGATTGTTTAGCAATAGGCCGGTCTTGCGAAAATAATCACCATTGAACAATCTATAGGTCTAGATTGGTCAAATATCCTTGTTCTTGTGTTCTTATTGTGGGTTGGAATCCGTTACTGTTCATGGCACTGTTCACGTCACTAATCGTCGCTCTTCTTTAATCTCGTTGTTGTTATTGTTTCGTATTGATGTTGCTCGTTTGGTTCGTTATTCTGGTTAGTATTGTTTTCATTGTTGTTAATCTCGAACAAATCTACAGAAAGACTCAATCTTTGCATTGGTATTCTGAATTCGTGAGCCTCTTAGATCACAATTTATTATACTGATTCCGCTACAACGAAAGTTTGTTAACTTTCGTATCATTTGGCACTCTGCTCACAAAGTCACAAGGCAAACTAGCTTGGCCTTGGTGGTACTCTGCTCACAGGCTACATCTGCTCGACCACCCAACAATCTGTAGCACTCCACTCACATGGCGAACATGCTCGGCTACAACGGTACTCTAATGACAGGGCGCACTTGCTCGACCACCCAAACCTAGATCATTAATATGTACATTCTTCATGTGGGTGGGAAGCCACAAGAAGCGACCCTGGGGGAGGCAATCGCCCTAATTGGACTACTCATCAATCACAAAGTTATCACCTATACAATACCGTCACAAACAATCACAATAATACCTTATCAACGATCCATACAATATAATTCCCCCAAATGTCAATTCTAGGGTTTAGGCCGCACTTAAAACTACTATAAAAGCGTAGATTAATACTTACGTACAAGATCCCGCTAACAAGGTGTTTAGATATTTTTACCCAAATCGATTAATTAGGGTCAATGTAGTCTATATTCGTTGGTCGATTGTATGATGATTTGTATGTCAATAAGTAAACGGAAAATAAAGTACATAATGTAAATTGACACGTAAGATTTTGGTGACGCGGAAAACCCAATGTGGGAACAACCGCGGGAGGGACGGTACCCTGCCAAGTATTGCACTATATGAATTGGAGGATGATTACAATTGTGGTGCGTAGCTAATCCTGCTGGCCCTAGGCGTCAGGCCTGCAAGATCCAGAACGAGCGTATATTATTTGCTGAGATGTGATCTTGATTATTGTTGTATGAATACGGATGTGTTGAATGAGTTGTCTTGGATGTCCTCTTTGATTTGCTTCCTTGGCTATTTATAGGGTAAGAACCCTAGACATGTCCTACCTCGAATATGGAAAGGGAATATTATTTCCATAAGGACTTCTTTCCAAATCCGAACTCTTTTACCAATTCTCCCCAATCTCCCTAACTTCTCCTTGACTTCTCCCTAACACTCATTTCCTTAACGTGGGCGCCTTCTATGTTGGGCTCTTGATCCTTCTGAAGCCCATCTCCCCTTTTCCTGACCGCGGGCTCCCTTCCTCCTTACCTCTTCTTTCATAATCTTTACCTTATCCAATGGGCCTTCTTTATTGTGCTATTTTTAGCCCAAACAGTTTGTCCCAAATTTCTTGCGAAGTACGCTTTCAAGTATCGAGCAAGGAATTTACGTAACCAAATGCTAAACCCTACGTCGTCTTTTCTCTTCTTCCTATACATCCCATCATTTCCAGCCGCCCTACTCCTCTTTCTCCGCACCCAACTCCCTCTCTCCTCTTTATAACTCCAACGTCCCTCTTCACTCTCATTAACCACTTCAAATTATTTCAAAAACTCATCTCTCTTAAACCCTCAATCTTCCTTCCCCTTTATTCTCCACCGGCTTCACTGTTTCCCCTCCCCGTCTCCATCACCAGGTAATCCATCTTCTTCTCTCCTTTTAATCTTCATTTTCTCTCTCTCCATCATGGGTAAAACTCGGCAGTCTTCGTCAACCCCTACACCCTCCGACCGTAATCTTGACCCTACTTTCCCTTCTCGGGGACTTTTCAAACATCCACATGATTGTGACTCCGTCCTAACTCCGGCCGACATTCCGACGATCAAGAACCTGCTTGGTCTTGGTGTGGGGTGGATATCGCCATCTCGAACCGGGACAAAGCCGACGCCCTCCGTCCCAGGGTGGGTTTGCTTCTACTTATATCCGTTTAGATATGGCCTCCGTTTCCCTTTCCCTAAACTCATTCAATATTTTATCTTCACCAACAATTTCGCCATGGCACAAATCTCTGCCGCCATTTGGAGAGTTCTTCTCTCTCTCTCGGTCGCCGGTCGAGAAATCTTGGCAAATCTGTCACTCTGGGGCGATCCGGCCCATATGTACAACATCGGTCCCCGGCGAGGTCAATTCTCCTTTCGGGGCCGTGGAGAGGCTCCCTTCAAACATGTGTCAAAATCTCGCGATGAGAAATGGTTTGAGGACTTCTTCTACGTGAGGAAGGACTCCATCCGGCCTCCTGCCAATTATATTTTCGAGAAATGGGTTCGACTTCGAGTAAGTAGCTTTCTGTTACCGATTTGTTTTATCTCGCCGCTTACTAGCTTACTTCATCGCCTTCGTGCAGCCCCCGCGACCTCACCCGATCGGGCGCCAAGATCCGCTCGCAAAGCAAGTCATTCAAAGATTTCGAGTCCGAGAGAAAGTTCCCGGACACTGCTTCCCGGTTTTCACCGCTTCTTCCTCCAATCCTCCTCAATCACCCACGTATGTCTTCCGGTAAGGTTTCGTAGCCACTCTCGTTTGCATGCCGTTTCTGCGGACGTTTTAAGCATTCTGTCGCCTGAGGCTATGCGTGCTTGCAGGTTCAAAAGTCGATCAACTGGAACTCATCCTCCAAAGTGCTAAAAGAAAGAGACCCTCTGCCGCCCGATGTGGCATCGCCTCCAAGAGGAGTGCTCCGCCGCCTCTTTTCGAGACTCCTCCCACAGTTTCGGTTCGGTGCACGCACGTGCCCCCGGAGGTTAATCCGTTATCTCGCCATCCGCCCACTCCTCCCGCGGTCCTCGGGCTTCATCTAGTGGAGGCATCATTGCTCACTTCCCGCAGGGCTTTGGGAACGTGGACAAGGTGCCCCCTCGGCGGAGATTGATCACCGCTCTTTCCTCCGATTGAGGAAACGTTTTGAGTTCACTCCGGAGGAGATGGGAAAACGACGTGCATAACGCCTTCATGATAAATATCCTTCACTTTCTATCCGCTCGTCATCTCTGTTTACCCGGATTTCGCCTCCCGATTTCCTTGCGACTCTTGATTTGCTCGCCCCTGCACCCTTCGATCTTCACTCTACAATAGGAAGATGATCAACATAGTGCAGACGACCAGCCGTGCTACCAGTGCCAAGAATCAGGAGCTGAAGGAGACTGTCGCGGATCTGGCGCAGCAGCGGGTTGATCTCGAAGGAGCGTGTGGTGAAGTGAAGACCGAGCTTCTTTGTCACCAAGAAGAAGTTGAAGGAGGGGGTCGATCACCGCTCGAACCAGGCGGTGTGCAAAGACTTTTCTCGACTCTGAAGCGGCCCGAGGAGAAGATCACTAAGCTGATCTCCCTGGCCACTAACGTTGTCGCCTATGCCACCTGGCGGGGAAAGATTAGCAGGATGCGTGCTGCCCTTGAGGAGGCTCCCACCCAGCAGGCTATAGAGGAAGAGGAGAAGCAGCTGGAGATGCTCTACCCCACCCAACCTGATTTGAGCGTGCTGATGCCTGAAGTTGGCAAGGTGAATTCTCCTGCGTTGGCTGAGCAGGCTGCTGGGGGTGATGCTGGAATGTCCCAGGATGCTGCTGACGGAGCTCGGGGAGCTATGGCGGCTGAGGATGCTCAGGCTGAAGCGGTACCTGAAATGAGAGGTCAGCAGGCAGAGGGTATGCCAGAGGTGGAGGTCATTAATGTGACCGATAATTAAATTTTTATGTTTTGATAAACTTTTTTTGGCCCGCCCGGAGGTGGCAGACTTTGTAAGTTTTAAACTTTTTCTTGTGTTTGCTCCGCCAGGGTGCCGGTTAAACTTGGGGCCGTATTTTGGCCATATTTTGAAATGCCCCTTGTCATAATTTGGCAAGGTTTTAGCTTACATGTCGTGTGTTTGTTGTTTATCTTCCCTGTTTTAGGAAGTTTATGCCGTGTCAGTCTGTTTGACTGATTTAGGCGAGTCCTGTCACCCTGAAAAGGATAACGTTATGACTCAGCTAGCTGCCGTGTCAGCCTGATGGCTGATTTAGGCGTATGCCGCAATGTAAGGAGGAGTGGCCGTGTCAACCTTGGAGGCTGATTTAGACCGGCCTGGTCAGCCTGAAAAGACTGACTCAGACCAAGCTAGCTGCCGTGTCAGCCGGATGGCTGATTTAGGCGTATGCCGCAGTTTTTGGACTACTTAACCTTGTTCATGACGCAAGGTGTGTTCATCTCATTTAATGCCAACAGGGGCGTCATTGAGGCAAGTTTATCGTCTTTCTAGGACCAGATGGAGACGCTGCAGGATTCTGGTAGCGCAGATATCCCTACGTTCCATGTTCGTTTTGCATGCATGCTGGGGCCCTGATTAAGTGCAATTAGTGCGAGCTACGTCCAGGGGGTGGTATCAGGGGTAGCTAGATAAGCGTATTCATTTGTCACCGGGCTCCCTTTCGTATGTTCCACGATCACTTTGGTGAGGGTGCTCCTTGTGGAGAAAATAGGTTGGGCATGTTGGAGTGCCGTGTGCCTTGTCACCCCGCGTTGGCAGTTGACAGTCCTGCTAGACATCCTTTCAAAGTACCATAGATACCAGAATTCAAAGTGATGTGCTTAGAGAAGCCTAAAAATAAGAAAATCTATAAAAATGATGTGAAGTACTTGTCGCCATCTCATGGGGTACCAGATCAATTGTGGTCCCAGGACGCTGCCAGACCACACCATCCAATAGTAGTTTAAAGTTTAAAAAATAACTTAAAGATACCAGAAATAAGAGTGAAACTGGCAGTATGCCTACTACCGAATTTTTATTTTATCTTTAAAAATGATTTGGCTTCTCACAGTACATTATTCTAAAAGCTGGAGTCTACTTATTATTAAAAGTAATATCTCTTCAGGTGAAGTATGTTCCATGGGCGTTGTATGATTTGACCGTCCATAGTCATCAGTCTGTATGCGCCATGGCCAACAACTCCTTCTACCTGGTATGGTCCTTCCCATTTGTAGGCGAATTTGCCTGCTTTTCGATTTTTGGTGTTTTGAAACACTTCTCGGAGAACCAGGTCTCCTACCTCTAGGAGCCTGACTTTCACATTCCTGTTGTAACTCCTGGCCACTGACTGTTTGTAGGCAGCCAGACGGATTTTTGCGCTTGCTTGCAGCTCGTCAATTGTGTCCAGGCTTCTGGTCATCTCTGCATTGTTCAGTTACCTCGTCATATTTTCATACCTGTGAGTGGGAACTAGAACTTCTGATGGAATGACCGCTTCTGCGCCAAACACCAGGCTGAAGGGTGTTTGCCCTGTTGCTATCTTTGGCGTCGTTCTGTCAGACCATAACACTAGCGGCAACTCATCTGCCCACTTTCCTCCTAACTCCTGTAACCTCCTTCTCAGATTGTCCATAATAATTTTATTGATGGATTCAGCTTGCCCATTGGACTTTGGAGTCCTGGGTGCTGACTTTTTTAAGGTGATATTCCACCTGGCACAGTATCCCTCGGTATCGTTGGAGATGAATTGTGAGCCATTGTCACATATGATTTCTGATGGGATACCAAATCTGCAAACGATGTTTCGTTTTATGAATGAAATGACTTGCTTGTCTTTTACCTCCGTGAATGCTTCTGCCTCTATCCACTTGGAGAAGTAATCTGTCATTGCTAGCATCCGGTTCATTTCTGTGGCCCGTGGTAGGGGGCTACTATGTCCATGCCCCATGCCATGAATGGCCAAGGAGAGATGATAGGGTGCGAGGCTCACTGGCCGGTGGATCATGGGCGCTGAGCGTTGGCAGGCATCACATTTTCGTGCATACTCTGCTGCATCTGCTTTCATTGAAGGCCAATAATATCCCTGTCTGAGTGCTTTACTTTCCAGACTCCTGCCCCCTGCATGGTTTCCACATTCGCCGCTGTGGAGAGCATGTAACACAGTCTGCGCTTCTTCCTTGTCCAGGCACCGTAGGTAGTGGCCTGCTAGCAACTTTCTGAATAATATATCATCAATAAGTATGAACCTGGAGGCCTTTATTCTAAAAGCTCTTACTTCCTTCTTATCATCTGGTAGCTTATTATGGCGCAGCCAGTCTAGGTAAGGTGTGTGCCAGTCGTCTCGCTTTGGATCGGCTACCCGGTCGGGCGTCACTGTTTGACCGAGAGCTCTCACCTTCCTCTCAGAATCGCTTGGATTTCCTTTTCGCTTTGTGGATCCTCCGTTTCTCCTGTCTATTCTATTCCGTCCGCTTCCGGATAGAAGGTTCCAAAGATATGTGCTATTGGAATGCTAGATGACTCTGTTGGTTTGAATGTTGCCCCTAGGGTTGCTAGGCGTCGCTTCCACGTTCGATCTCTGGGGACTGTTTAAGCTTGCAAGTTTCGAATTTTTGTTTTAATTCCTTTGCTACTTTTAGGTATGCTATCATCTTCGAATCTCTGGCTATAAACTCATCATTCACGTGGTTGACTATTAATAGGGAGTCACTAGATATGAGCAGGTGTCTGACCCCTGACTCCAATGCTAGCTTCATTCCCAATATCAAGGCCTCATATTCTGTTTCATTGTTGGTTACCTTGAATTCACATCTTACAGCTTGCGCTATCAGATCTCCCTGTGGTGATCGCAGAATTAATCCTACACCTCCCCCCTTTGGTTGGAGGCTCGTCGATATGCATCGCGGACTTCGTCCGCTTGCTTCCTTCTAAAGTGAGGATCTCAAGATCCGCAGATTTTGGATGGTGGATGAAGTCGACACGAAGTCGGCGATGCTCGTGATTTGATTCTTTGTTCTAGGGTCGTATTGGATGTCGTATCCACTGAGGTGTACAGACCATTTAGACATTCTTCCTGATAGCTCAGGCCTCCTCATGATAGCTTTTAGCGGGTAGTTTGTCACAACATGTATGATGTGTGACTCAAAAGAGGGACGCAGTTTGCGAGATGCTACTACCAATGCTAATACTAACTTTTCAAGAGACGTGTACCTGGTCTCTGCCGGCAGCAGAGACTTGCTTACGTAGTACACTCAAGCTTCGCTCCTTTTCTTGCTCTCGACTGTGACAAAGACTCATCGCTACTTCGTGATGACTAGGTATAGGAATAATGATTCACCTGGCTTTGGTTTTGACAAAGAGTGGCGGGTTTCGAGATAGTGCTTCGGTCTCTCGAAGGCTTGCTCGTGTTCGGTCCACTCAAACTTCGGCTTTTCCTTAGCACGTCGTAAAAAATGTACTGCATTTGTCTTAAGATCTTGAAATAAACTGTTTGTTGGTGCTACCTTTCCGCTAGTCTTTGAACATCCTTAGGTTTCTCGGGTGATTCCAGTGTAAGACGACTTTGATCTTCTCGATGTTGGCTTCTATTCCTCTCTGAGTTATAATATAGCCCAAGAATTTGCCAGAAGATACCCGAAGGTGCATTTAGATGGGTTTAATTTCATCTTGTATTCGTTGAGGGTGTTGAATGTTTCGCCGGATGCCGCATATGATCTTTGGCTTTTTCGATTTCACCACCATGTCATCAATGTACACCTCCATGGTTCTTCCTATTTGCTCTTTGAACATGCGATTAACCAACCTTTGATATGTGGAGCCTGCGTTTTTTAGGCCGAACGGCATGATGTTTAGAAAAGATATTCCTCTTTCGGACATAAATGTTGTCTTCTCCTGGTCTGCAGGATCCATCTTGACCGATTGTATCCACTCCATGCATCCGAAATGTTAGCATCTCGTGTCCATTGTTGCATCTACCATTGCATCAATATGATGAGGGAATGAATCTTTAGGACATGCTTTGTTGAGATCGTGAAGTCCACACATACTCTCCACTTCCCATTCTTCTTAGGCACCACCACTACATTAGACAACCATTTTGGGTATTTCACTTCTCTTATCTTTTTCCGCCAACAGTGTCTACTTCCGGTTGATTACCTTATTTCTCTCTCCGCAAACTTTCTCCTTCTCTTTGGATGGGTTTACACTTTGGGTCCACGCTAAGCTTGTGTGTTATGATGGATGGATCTATGCCTATCATATCATCGTGTGACCATGTAAAGCAATCCATGTTATCTTGTAAGAACTTGACTAGCTGTTGTCGTAAGCTTCTTGTACATCCTGCTCCAATGAGCACGGTTCTCTCTGGGTGCAGCTTGTCCAGGTTAATCTGATCCAGTTCTTTCCGCTGGGGGCTCGATGTATTCGTCCCGGATAGGTCGTCAGAATTGCTATGCGGGAGGGTGGCGGTGCACTTGAGTGCCTTCTTGTAGCGACCTCTAGCTTCCTCCCGATCTCCTCTTATCGTTTCTACTCCCCATGGGGTGGGGAACTTTATGCACTGGTGATATGTTGAAGGGATCGCTTTCATCCGGTGCGACCATGGTCTTCCTAGGATGACGTTGTAAGTAGAGGGGCCATCTATAACCAGGTACCCGACTTGCTTGTTGACTCCTCCCACATAGGTGGGGATGATTATCTCACCTAGCGAGTTGTTGTTTCTCTGAAGCCTACTAGCGGGATAGTCTTCTTTTGTAAATCCTTCTCACTGAATCCCATGTTCTCTATGGTTTTCAGCATGATTAAGTTGACCGAGCTTCTCCCGTATCTACCAAGACCTTTCTTCGTGCAATTGGCCATTGACAAGGTGATAATAAGTGCATCATGGTGTTCTCGTTCATCGTATGTATCTCCTTCATCAAAGCTTACCTTTGGCAGGTCGTGAGAAATTCTACAAGAGTTGGTCGGCCTGTCTCCTTTGGTCTCGGTGGCATGTCTCTTGTCCGAGTATGTCGGCCGCTTAAGTCCGAGCCGCACTTTGTTATCACGTTTATAATTTTAGTGCATGTGGGTGGATCTCACGGCTTGCACGGAACCTACCTTATCTCGCCGCTTGCCCCATGTGGTAACAGGTGGCTCGGCTTTCCTTGTTCGTACAGCGCTTGATCTCTCTTCTCAATGTGTAGCGGTCCTCGGTGTTGTGTCCGATATCACGATGGAATTCACACTTCTTCTTGCTATCCTTTCTCCAAGCTTGCTCTCCTACCGGTGGGTTGGGGCCACCGACTCCATCTCCCATCTCTCCGAGCGCCTTCAAGATTCCTCCGATACCTATAGTGAATCCATACTCGCCGGGGTGGGGAGTAGCTGGTTTTCCTCGATTCGTTGACTCCCCTCCCAAATGGTCCGTATCTCTCGTCCTTCTTGTTGGTGGTTTGCTTTCTTCCGGATTTCTCCACGGCTGAAGTACTAGAAATACTTGGCGCGCTCCGTAAGCGGCTCGCTAGGATATCTTCCTCCGATCGATCGCGGAATTTTGCCTTCTCCCGCATCGCTTCGAAACTATGGCAAGGATGCATAGTCACCGCTTGTATAGGTCGAGTCGTGATGGAGGCCTCTTCAAGGCTTCTCTGCTTTGTTGAGATATCACATTCTCGTCATCGCTACCTTCTCATTGTTAAACCGGTATTGTATTCTCCAATGCTCTCTCCCGCCCCCGGACGATTCGCATACGGGTCTCATGCGTGCTTCGTGGCTTTCTACCGCTTGCGAACCGTTGAGTAAATGCGTTTACCAATTCGGCAAATGTAGATATCGACTGTTGGGCGTGCTTACAAACCATCGAAGTGCCGATCCTGTTAGGGTGGACCCGAATCCTTTGCACATGCACGCTTCCTTAACTTGTCCTATGGTCGTTACCGTCATCATTTTCTCATTTATTGGTGATATGATCAAAGGGGTCTGTTGTGCCGTCGAAGAGAGGCATATTTGGGTTTGTGAATCCCTTTGGCATGGTTGTGATGGATATGGTGTCCACGAATGGCGAGTCGGCATAATCGTCTGATTGCTTTCTCGAGTGGAGGTGGTAGCCCGGAACCCCGCTCAAAGCATCTCCTTTAGTTCCAAGCATCGCTTGATTAGTTATATTGGCCGAATACGGGGTCCTTTGTCGTTATGTCCGCATAATTCCTCCCGATCCCGGCTCTTGAAGATTTCGATAAGTTAAATTTGCCGGGGGGTTGTGGCAACGATTGTCCCCCCGCGTTCACTTGCTTTGGTTTGACGGATCCCGCTGGTGTGTCGATCGATTCTTTGGGGCAGATCGCGACGGGGAGGCCACTGTTTGTATCCCTACGCACTGGGCCGGGCCGCAGACTATCTCGGTGTGAGGTATCCTAACCCTCGTGGGGTTATCCTTCCATCCGACGGTGTCGTAGCCAAATCCAATCTTGTAATTATTTCATTTGTATCTGTTCCGCCGCTCTTCGCTCCTTGTGTCGATCTAGCAAAGGAAATCTTCCTTCACCGTCCTGTTCATTTGGGGTCTTTGGATTGCTGCTTTAGGAGATCAATTTGTGCCCAGAGCTCTCTGTCTCTCCTTCTTACCTCGGCATCTGCTCTCCTTTGGTCTTCTCTCATGTTTTCCATAGCTTTCTGAAGATTTTCCACGCCGGCGAGCAGGATTTGCGTGGGACTGGGCGGCGGAGTGACGCCTGAACTTGATGTTCCTTTGTCTGATCTGGTCTGGGCTGAGACAACAGGGGTCCTAGAAGGTAGAGAAGCTTTTGTTGTTGGTATGATTCTTGGGGTGTGTCCGGGAGCCTGCGTGGCCACTGTCGATGTTGGACTTTGGGTAGATGATGGCAGTGGCGATGGCTGCCTGCTCCCTGACATGGCTTCAGATACTTGCTTTTCCATTATATATCTAGAATATCAACGATTGACGACCACAATGCCCCACGGTGGGCGCCAAACTGTTTAGGTATTTTTACCCAAATCGATTAATTAGGGTCAATGTAGTCTATATTCGTTGGTCGATTGTATGATGATTTGTATGTCAATAAGTACACGGAAAATAAAGTACGTAATGTAAATTGACACGTAAGATTTTGGTGACGCGGAAAACCCAATGTGGGAACAACCGCGGGAGGGACGGTACCCTGCCAAGTATTGCACTATATGAATTGGAGGATGATTACAATTGTGGTGCGTAGCTAATCCTGCTGGCCCTAGGCGTCAGGCCTGCAAGATCCAGAACGAGCGTATATTATTTGCTGAGATATGATCTTGATTATTGTTGTATGAATACGGATGTGTTGAATGAGTTGTCTTGGATGTCCTCTTTGATTTGCTTCCTTGGCTATTTATAGGGTAAGAACCCTAGACATGTCCTACCTCGAATATGGAAAGGGAATATTATTTCCATAAGGACTTCTTTCCAAATCCGAACTCTTTTACCAATTCTCCCCAATCTCCCTAACTTCTCCCTGACTTCTCCCTAACACTCCTTTCCTTAACGCGGGCGCCTTCTATGTTGGGCTCTTGATCCTTCTGAAGCCCATCTCCCCTTTTCCTGACCGCGGGCTCCCTTCCTCCTTACCTTTTCTTTCATAATCTTTACCTTATCCAATGAGCCTTCTTTATTGTGCTATTTTTAGCCCAAACACAAGGCACGACGATAGATGAAGCTTAATCCACTAATCCCCAATTGATCTCCTCACAAAGCACTTAGGAAGTATGGAAATGTGATTATGGGAGGTTTAGAAATGTTTTAGGGTTGCAAAATGGTGATTAACAACAGATTATGCGTAATATAAACACCCCACTTAATCACAAAACTGAATCGACAGAAACATACTCGGACCGGTCCACTCGGTCGAGTACCAAAGGCCTACTGGACCAAGTGGCACATACTCCGCTAAGTGCCTACACTACTCGGTCAAGTAAACACGTAAAAATCAGAATCCTGACTAGAACATCCACTCACTCGGTCAGCTACACTTGACTGAGTACAACCAACTCGACCGAGTACACCGCATACTCGATCGAGTGCAACTCACAAATATGCGAAGTATTACAGTCTTTCCTCTTTAAAATAAACTTCGTTTGCGAAGGTCGCACCCACACATGCACGTCACAAAACTCCCTTCCTCCATCCTCAACACCAATTAACAATAAATCTTCGGGACAGTTTATATTGGATCAGGTCAATTCTAATTCGGGTCAAGCCCAGGTTTTGAGATTGGGTATCAAATCGAGTACCAATCAGATTATTCGAATCGAATAAATTTTTTCTGGCCTATTCATAAGTCATAACCCACCCGGTCCACGTATTTGAGATGTCTTCTATCACCCATTTATTAAGTATACAGGATTCTTAGTATAAGATACCGACTATTATACCAATAAGTTGGGACTTGAAGATCTTTCATTTATCTGTTGCCACCATTGAGACAAAAGTATCATCTCAACTACCTATAGTATAAACTACTATCTCCTCTATGACGTGTCCACTCTTTAAGACGACTCAAGTCATATGAAAGTAAAAGACGGGGTAAAGTGGGCCACTGTTGGGTAAGAATCCGTTGATGTCATAATAGACTCCTGAAGAACGCGATATAGGACACCAAGGCACATTTTGGTTTATATTTATATATATCGAAGCCAAATTTCTTATTTAAGACTTATATATCTGTCTTAAATTTAAGATGAGACAAATATATTGATATAAGATAAATAGAATAAAAGCAGAATACACTGGAAAAAAGCAAAATATTTATCTTATATATCCATATAAAATAATATTTAACTCATTTTAAACTTAAGACGAATACCTCCGTTATAAGAACTACGGTCATATTCAAAAGATGTGACCTTAATTTCTCAAAAAATATGAGTCATTATCTAGTTTTTTTAATTAAAGTGAGTGTAATACTATTGGTTTTCTACCACTTGTAATTCCTCTTGTTTAGAAAATAATGGCGTAGTGGTGGAAGCAGTTGAGAGTTTGTTCTTATTTTTCTTCGCTTCTTTATCTACATCATGCCACTATTTTAATCTACTTGTTGAAAATATGAGTTGGGATGTACATATTGATAATGATACTTTTGAAGATAATTCCATATTAGAACAAATGTTGGTTTTTAATAATCAACTCCTATACTTACTTAGGCTACAATTTGTCATTGGATTTTGGAATGTTATACGCATTCGTCAATTTGGTTGAATTTATTAGATCAGGAAAAGCTTAGACTTCGCCTTGTTTTTTGGACTTAATTTTAGCATATCTTAGTTCAGTTCTTCAATTCAACTCATCTCTTTATAATTAACTCATATTTCAGTTTAGTCTAGCTCAATTCAGTTCAGTTCAATTTAGCTCATCTCTTCACAAATTAATTCTTTTTTTTCAGTTTAGTTTAGCTTCATTCAGTTCAGTTCAGAACCATTAAGTTCAGTTCAACTCTTTTCAACCAAAAAGAATAATGCCTAAAAGTACATCATTATTATATACTTGAGATTTATGTAAAACTGTTTTGATAATGAGAATTACCATCAAACTTTTGTTAGCGATTTATACCAATATTATTATCCCGACCCTTTTATCCAAAATTTATCTCAAAATGACCATCTGCATTCTAAATTTAGTAAGTATTTACACTAAAAATTACTCATTTTTTCCATTTTATTAGATTTTCTTAAATATATATACCCAAAATAAAAGGCAGAACAATATAAATAGGACAGATGGAGTAATATATAACAAGACAACAAATTGTCTCTTCTATAAAATTGATCGGTAAAAATAGCGCTTTGATCTTATAATGAAAACTTTACATCATAAACCTTTTTCTTGTTAGACACTTACTCCTTCGTCCTAGTAAATAGTTTACACATACTTTATTTTGTAAAGTAGAAATAAGGCAAGTGTAAATTATTAACTGGAACGTAAGGAGTATTTTACATCATAAAAATACTTCACTAAACAAGTTGTCTATGAGGAATTGCCGGTCACTAAAAAGACTTAATATTGCTTTTGATTACGGAACATATGAGAAGTAGAATAATAATCTGTAGCTGCATGTTAAAACAAGAAATTAATTTCCATGCACTTGTTTGACAAATCAATAGCTCCTGTTTACTTGGAAGAGAAATAACTTTGAATTTTCTTAAAAACCGTCATTCTCCCTAAAACTGTACATTTGTACACTAGGCTGCTAGCTAATTTCATTACGTAGTTTAGTTATAGTTCAACAAATACATTCGTCATTTTGTATTAGTATTTGTTTGCTTACCCTTTAAATTCATGGAATTTTGAAAATTCCATGAATAACAATATTATGAATTTATTTGGTTGCCAAAATAATGGGAAGTGTAACTTTCTATGAAATTTAAATTTCTCCATTATGGAGGAAGTCAGTTACCTAATCCCCCTAGATAAGTGACCATTTTCACATAAATTTAATGCCCATATGCCAACCTAACACTTTTTGGCAATTCACATGAATTTCTATTTCATGTGAAATAGAACTTTATGTGAATTTATCTTCCATTATGACAACCAAACAAACCATTAGAATAACTCAACAACACATGCTTATTTACACACGGTCAAGTTTGTCATCATGACCTTGAGACTAATACTTGCTATATTATTGCTTGTTTATAGGAAACATGTGCATTTGTATGACTTAATTAATAAAATTCTCACTTTAGACAAACAATATCCGTCTAAAGTCTCACAAAATGAGAATGGACAGTGCAAGTGGTTGGGAAATGGATACCCCCACTTGCACTCACATTTGCATTTTGTGAGAGGACCACTATCTGTTTACAACTTTAGACGGATAGTGTCCGTCTACAATGAGACGGATTGGATGTTATTACATGTGTTAGTTTTCATCGAACTTTCCAGTCCATTAGAAACTTACTCTCTCTGTCCCGGTCATTTGTTGTCCTTTTCCATTTTTGGGTGTCTCAGTCATTTGTTGTCCTTTCTATTTTAAGAATGAACTTGATGAGTAATTTGATCATTCTCATTCAATTTGTTCCACTTGTCATTTAGTTATTGGTCCTTTCCTCTTTCCTTGGTCTTTGTGCCAAAACAAAAGGACAACAATTGACCGGGACGGAGGGAGTATTATGCAATTATGTACGGTCGATTGCAATATTTGAATAAAATGCTTGTGTTTTGGTATAATTTTGTTTTGTTATGGAGAAACAAAATTAATACTCGTATTTGATAGGACAAGGACGGTATAGAAAGTTGATCTATTACTTGGTATTATATGTCTAAAACATTTTACAAATTTAAAAAATTAATTTAGGAAAAATTAAATAGGGTGTTATAGATAATAGCCCGATGCCCCCATGTATTAGAAACCTCTACGGCAAAAAGTTACTCTATAGTTTATATGTTGTAAATGAAGTGAAATAACTACCGTTGATATATATTATGAAAACACTAACTACAACTATTGTTTGCACGCAAGGGTGATGGGTGGATTAAGGCCTGGGCTAAATCAGCTGATACCCGAGTTGTTTTAAGAAACATAATTTATACTATGTCAAGTACTTGTATTAGAGTATCAGCCGCATATTTTGTGGTAGAACAATTCAACAACACATGCGTTTTTACATGTCAAGTTTGTTATCATGACCTTGAGACTTATATGCTTACTGCATGTGTTATTACTTGTTCATAAGAAACATGTGCATTTGTATGACTTAATGAAAAAACTAACTACAACTTTTGTTTGCACATATCGGTGGGTTGTTTAAGGTCTAGGCTATTACAGCTGATGCCGAGTTGTTTTTTAGAAAAATAATGTATACTATATGAAGTACTACTCCGTATTAGAGTATTTAGTCGTACATTAATATTTTGCGGTGGTTTCGTGATCTTGTACTTAGGTTTGTACAATATTAGTTAATTAAATCCAAACTTTATTTTCTTCATTTACTTGATCTCCTTAAGATAGTACTATTCATCTTAAACAAAAACAGGTCAAGTATTGTTATTCGAAACAATGCAGAAACAGAGGGAGCAAAGAATTACCAGACGAAGATGAAATATAAGCGATCAGAAAATAAACCCGAAAGTAGTGACGCGGACAAAGAACCGCTGACTTGAAAACTATTTGCCCGGATCGACCGTGGTGGCGATCAGCGATGACCGGTAGTCCCCAAGGATTACACTACTGCCGTCTTTTACACTCGCCCACTCGAATGTAAGAGACCTGGAACGATAATAAAACTTTACCCAGAAATGAAAGATTATGAGAGAAAGATGAGAAGTGAAGAGTTGAGTTGTTTTTTCTGATAGAGGAAGTGAGGTCCTTATATAGCCAAGCAGAGGCGGTTAGGAGCAAAATCGTGCTCCCTGGAATGCAGCAGTCAACCGCACAAAACCAGGAGCAGAAGGCTCACCCACTAAACAGTCTTATTGACTGAATCAATAAGACACAACATGTGAGAATGAACTTAGACAGTTTATTCTCACAACACAACTGCACCGGCCCAAAAAGATAGGCCAAGCCCGCCGCAGGCGATTGCCAAATCCCAAATCCCGAATCCGGATCCGGGCCGGGCTCGGGCACGGGCACGGCGCGCGTGTGCGAGCTGAATTAAGCACCTCGCAAACCTTTACAAAAGGCTCCCTTGACCCACTAGTGATAGTGTAAGGAGAGAGTACACTTATAAACACATAAATCACTCCATTCCTCACCAATGTGGGACAATTGGAAAAAACACTCTTGGCTAAAATAGCCCCTATTTCCAACAAGTATCACACTATATAAATAGGTGAGACAATTTTTTCCATTTCTTAGGTGTTTTACTTTTTCTCTAATTACTTATCTAATTGACCCGGTTTTTAGTTCAAACGGATATCATTTTCAATTATAGATGTTCTGATGTAGAGTAGGAATTTAATGGAGATGTTCTTAATTCGTTTGTCCTTCAATTTGTTTCTCCCTATCTTAATATCCGTTTGTTAATTAATTTATAGATTAATTGGGAAATAGGGTATATGTCGTGTGCTTAGGGATTACTATCCTAGTATAATGTAAGGGTTGTATAGTATATATACTCGACCAAAGTTTTAGTTTTTAAGTTTTAATCAATTTCATTGAGTCTTAGTTTTATTTTGCAATTAAACGTTTTAAATTATTTTAAAACCAAGTTTTGCAAAGAAATTATTTTTTTGTGAAAAGAAGTCACTTGTACTATCAATATTAATCATTTTCTCTATTGTCTTAGTACTCATTAATGCTAACAACATTCTCCTATATATGTCTTTGAAGAAGACACACCGAAGATAGTACTAAAAGCATTCCACTATATCTATCTATCTTTGAAGAAGACCTACCGCAAAAGAGAGCTCGAAGATCTAAATAAGATATATACTAAGTTTTATATGAAGTGAATACTTAGTAATTTTCGAGATTGTGCAACTAGAGTTAGTTGTATAGTATCGGTATTATGGTAATTCTGATTTTGGTACTAAGAATATTAATACGGTATAATGTACTAAGGCCTCGATTTGTGAGGCTGAATCACTTCAGCACTTGTTGCGTACTTTGTTCCATTATTTTTATTTTTTATTTTGTTTTTATTGTGTGTATGTGCAGTGTGCTATTCATTATACTTGGGTTTAAGTCGATAAGTAATAAATTTACTAATATATTTTCTTTAAAGTTTTAACATGCTTTTTACACGTATCATGTTTGCCATTATGATCTTAAGACTTCTACTTACTATGTTATGGCTTGTTCATAAGAAACATATGTATTTGTATGACTTAATGTTAATATGTTATTACATGAGTCAATTTTCATCGAACTTTCCAATCCATTATAAACTTATGCAATTATGTATGGTTTATTGCAATATTTGAATACAAATTGACTTATGTTTAAGCTAATTAAGATTTTACCTTCATAATCTAACAACTTACTATTGTAAACGTGATAGACTATTTAAGTGTCATTTTGTTTTGTTATGGAGAAACAAAATTAATACTCGTCTTTAATAAGACAAGGGCAGTATGGAAAGTCGATCTAATACTTGGTGTCTTGGTATTAGAAATGTAGACCGTTTTTCAAATTTAAAAAATTATTTTAGGAAAAATTAAATAGGGTGTTATAGAGAATAGCCCATGCTCCATGTATTAGAAACCTCTACTACAAAAAACTATTCCGTAGTTTGTATGACGTAAATGAAGTGAAATACCTACCGTTGATATATATTATGAAAAAACTAACTACAACTATTGTTTACACGCATGGGTGGATGGATTAAGGCATTGGCTATTTCAACGGATGCCCGAGTTGTTTTTAAGAAAAATAATGTATACTATATCAAGTACTCTGTATTTGTGTATCAGTCGTGCATTTTGTGGTAGAACAATTCAACAACACGTGCTCTTTTTAACATGTCAAGTTTGTCATCATGACCTTGAAACTTATACTTGTTGTGTTATAGCTTGTTCATCGGAAACATATGCATTTGTATGACTTAATGAAAAAATTAACTATGACTACTGTTAGCACGCAGGGGTGGGTGGATTAAGGCATGGGCTATTTCAGCTGATACCCGAGTTATTTTTAAAAAAAGTAATGTATACTATCTCAAGTACTCTGTATTAGAGTATCAGTCGCGCATTTTGTGGTAGACCAATTCAACAACACATGTTTTTTTATATATCAAGTTTGCCATCATGACCTTGAAACTTATGCTTGCTAGGTTAAGGCTTGTTCATAGAAAACATGTACATTTGTATAATTTAATGAAAAAACTAACAACAATTATTGTGTGCATGCGGGAGTGGGTGGATTAAGGATTGGCCTATTTCCACTAATGCTTGATTTGTTGTTTTTATTAAGTACTCTGTATTAGAGTATCGGTCATGCATTTTATGGTAGAACAATTCAACAACACATAGTTTTTTACATGTCAAGGTTTCCATCATGACCTTGAGATTTATACTTGTGTTATGGCTTATTCGTAGGAAACATGTGCATTTGTATGACGTGATGAAAAAACTAATTACATTTATTGTTTGAACGTAGGGGTGGGTGGATTAAGGCTTAGACTATTTCAACTTATATGCGAGTTGTTTTTTAGAAAAATAATGTATACTATATCAAATACTCTGTATATTAGAGTATCGGTCGTGAATTTTTTGGTACTTTGGCGATCTTATACTTAGGTTTTTAAAATATTAATTAATAAAACCCAAACTTTCTTATTTTTCATTTAGTCGATCTCCCTTAAAATGGTACTATTCATCGTAATTAAAAACAGGTCAAGTACCACATTATATAAATAAATGAGACAGTTTTTTCCATTTTCCTAGGTGTTTTGCATTTTGACTTACTTATCTAATTGACCCAAGTTTTTAGTTAACAGGTGTATACCACATTTTTTTCCCCATCGTAAATGTTATTTATAGATGCAATTAGTCTCATTGTAGACGGGTATATCCGTCTAAAGATGTAGACAGGTAAAATAATCTCATTTTTGCATGAATAGTAACCCCCACCATCCCACTTGTTGTTTGTCTTATAATATAAGTGGTCACATATTTGACCGGTCTACAAATTTAAACAGATAGTGTTCGTCCGTCTAAAGTGAGATTTTGTGTTATAGATGTTCTGATGTAGTGTAGAAATGGAGATATTCTTTATTCGTATGTGTCCTTCAATTGGTTTCTCTCTATCTCGATATCTCTTTGTTAATTAATTATTATTAATTTGATAATTAATTTATTATATATTAATTAGAAAATAAGGTGTGTGGCGTGTGCTAAGGGTTTCTAATCCTAGTATAATATTGGAGTTGTGTAGTCTATATATATCCGTTAAAGTTTTACTTTTAAGTTTTAGTCACTTTCAGTGGGTTTTAATTCTATTTTGCAATTGAACGTTTTAAATTATTTTAAAACTATGTTTTGCAAAGGTTTTATTTTTATTTTTTCTTTCTTTGAAAAGAAGTCACTCGTGCTATCAATGTTAATCGTTTTCTCTATTGTCTCAGTACTCATTAATGTTAAAAGCATTCTCTTATATATATCTTTGAAGGAGACACGCCGAAGATAGTACTAAAAGCATTCTTTTATATCTATGTGTCTTTAAAGAAGACACGCCGAAGAGGAGAGCTCGAAATTCTAAATAGGTTATACTTTTAAATGAAGTGAATACTTAGTAATGTTTGAGATTGTGCAACTAGAGTTACTTGTAGGGTATCGGCATTCTTGTAATTATGGTTTCGGCACTTAGAATATTAATAAGAGAATGGTGTACATAGGCTTCGATCTGTGAGGCTGGATCATTTCAGCACTTGCTGAGTACGTACTTTGTTGCTTTAATTTATTTATTTTGTTTCGTTTTTATTTTGTGTGCTATTCATTATACTTGGCCTTAAGTCGATAAGTGACAAGTTTACTAATATATTGTTCTTAAAGTTTTAAAAAGCCGAAAATTTACGTACTCAAATTAATAATGAGTATGTAAGTTGTATACTGATAGGCACATTTTAGTACTTCCTCTCATCTAGACCAAGGTTACAGTTGCTTTATCACACTTGTCGAGGCATGTTTTGTAACGTGCATATCTTTAGTTACACATTATTAAAAATTATAAAAATTTGATATTCTTATAGCATTCATGACGATAAATCAAACAAGATCTCACATGACTATATTTTGTCTTAGACATTAAGAAGAATAACAAAGATTCCCTACGACCATGAATAGTGCCAAAAAGCAACTGTAACCTTTGGTCTGGATGGGAGGAAGTATGTATTAGGAGCCGAGTATTTTGGGTTAAAATTATGCAAAAACAAGGGTTTTCTAAGCATTAGTGTGTAATTATTGTGAAGTTTTACGGTGATTTGTGTGTAATTTGGAGAAGTTATGATTATGTTTGTTGAAGTATGCTTGCATGAGTTGGGATTGGAAGTCAAGAGATCTTGATCTAAGTGAAGTGCAGACCCAAAGACTGAAACACTTATGGGAAGCGAGAAACATATCAACATAAGCTACTCGAAACATATCATGATGGGCTACTCGCCCATGTAACGAGGAGCGAGGAGCTCCAAAATTGACAATGCGACAACTCTAGCCGTGATAAAAGAGTTAAGAGGCAGAAGAATATGAATTTTACTTTCATAATTATTTAAAATTAGGGAAATGCTATATACAACCCAATGGGTTGTATTTAAGAAACTAAAAAAGGAAATAAACACTTAATATATTCATTAATTGCATTTAGCATTTCCCTTAAAATTATTAGAACTCTAATTAGCTTTGAGACCCATCATTATGCAAGGCTAATTACGTTTATCTCGGATGAAAGATTTTAAGCTTCTATTGAATAAATTGTGAGATTGTTCAATTCCTTTCATTACTTTGAGCATTATCTTTTCTGGAAAAAAGGAACATACATCGGATGTATTACCTCACACTTTATTTGTTTTTGAGCATATGTGTAATTTTTTTGAGCTTATTATCTCGAACTTTATTTGTTTTTGAGCATATATTATTTTTATTGAGTTTATTAAAATTTATAAGTTCGATTTTCATTTTTTTTTCGTCAAAATTCAAATTTAACCAAACTTATATGTAATGTTTTTGAGTTTTATTGTAATTTTTTTAGCTTAATGTTTCAGCGAATGAACTCAAAATTTTTATAGTAAAACTCGTAATTTTTAAAACAAAATTCAAAAACTTTCTTATAATGCTCAGGAACTATACAACTGGTGGTAGTAAGGTTAGATGTATCATCTACTTACTTGTCTTTTCTCTATGCTTAACTTTATGATTTTTTTATTTTTTTTAAGAAAACTTTATGTTGAATATTGTGATTATAGTCGCTAACTAGTTACTAGTTGTTTCACACTTCAATTATACCTCTAATCTTGTTGTTGAATCCGTAATTGTTCATTGTAACGAGATAAGCTAACAACCATTAGCCTAACTATTTATATGTAATTTGTTGTAGTCAGGTTTAAAGGGAGAATTGATAAATAATTCAAACTAATTACCGAATGTAATAAAAGTCGTTATGTCTATTATTTCCTTTTATCGTTCATATAGTTATTGAATTAGCTTGTTAGTTGTTTAATAATTAGGCTATTTAATCTTGCGAATCAAATAAGATAATTCAAGTTAGGCTCGGTTCTTTTCGACTGATAGGAGTTGAACTGAATTAAA
The DNA here is from genome assembly GCF_048544455.1 of Silene latifolia. NCBI lineage: Eukaryota > Viridiplantae > Streptophyta > Magnoliopsida > Caryophyllales > Caryophyllaceae > Silene > Silene latifolia. The sequence continues at coordinate 153,334,735 of NC_133536.1, read as the reverse complement.
TGAATCTGATATGAACTGAACGAAACTAAAGTAAGAGTTAATTTGTGAAAAGATGAGCTAAACCGAGGTTAATCAAGCTGAACTGAACTTGACTGAATAGAACTGAACTGAAGTGAAATAAGTTGTAATTAAATCAGAAAAAAACAAGGTCTAATTATCGGCTGCGCCTCATAGATATCTGATCTTGTCAAATGAAGTCAGGATTTTGTTGCAAATATGGTGAGAAATCAAGTCTAAAAATGAAAAGAAAAGCATGCAAATTTGTCTGCTTAATTAGATGGAAGATGTACAATTTACAGCCCAAACTCCAATTCATATTCATATTGATGATGATATGGTGAATATGAAGCAAGTCCACACGCCATTGCTTAGTTGGGGACTTGTTTCATTTCAGATAGTGTCCTCTGTGCGTGCGGGTTGTACACGCTTTCTTTCTTTTCTTTTTTTTTTCTTTCATCTCTATCTTCTTTATGGCTGCCAGTTCGTTTGTCTACTTCTTAAGCATTTGTGGATGGAAAATCTAGTAATTCAATTTTAATAATTGTACTTGTTTGATAATTAGTTTCTAGAAAACTTCTCTTTCGGTTTTATATGACCAAGGCTATATACCAATTAGGAGCAGATCCAATCAGCCAATATTCGTGATTAGGGTGCGAAGACATAGCGCAATATATTCGAGATTAGGGTGCTAAAACATAGCGCAATCTCCTAATTGCTCCAAAACAACATCCCTTGCTAGCGCCCCCTTTCTCTGTTATTGAACAACAATTTTATGTTTTCACAATTATTGATCTAATTATCTAATCTACATTTTCCATCAAAAATATTTCAATTATTATAGCAAATGCCTAATTTACATATCTACACCTATTGTGACGATTCGTAAGATATTTGTGTGCATGCTTGCTTATAATCTTGTATTGTATCAAGAATTGTATCTATTGATTGCAACTTTATTATACATGGTAGAGAGTCGGGTTTAGAATGGCCAAAATAGAAATTGTATACGACAGTTGTTACGAAATCATCCCAATCAAAAGTTGAAGTTAATCCCAAGATTATTTTACTCTAACAACAACAACAAAGTATTTAATTATCTAAGATGACTATATACATATAATTTAGTGACTCGAAGATATTTGTCCCTTTAAACTAAAAAAGAAAATAGGAAAAATGCACACGGTACCCTTGAAATTTCGAATTTTGCCCGAAATACCCAATTTTTTTTTTCCGGAAAACTTTAAGAGGCTATAACTCGTGTCTACGAGTTCAGAAAGTGATAATTTTTTTTCAAACCAATTATCTTTCCGAGAACTACGATTTGAAAAAAAATTGTCGTATTTGGATCTTGTGGCTAGGAGTTTTTGTAAGTCAAAAGTTTTTTTACCAAACAAACTTTGAGTGACCATATCTCTTAGTCACGAATTCCAAACGAGAACAATTTTTTTTTCAAGTCCTAGTTCTTGAAAAGATAATCAATTTGAAAAAAGAAATCGTCACTTTCTGAGCTCGTAAACACGAGTTATAGCCTCTTAAAATTTTCCGGATAAAAAAATTGGATATTTCGAATAAAACATCAAAATTCAAGGGCACCGCGTGCATTTTTCGAAGAAAATATTGGCCTGAGGCATAGGTCAGAGCACTACTATTTTGATATTCCTGGAAATGGAGAATTTCATGTCATGAGCTCTCCATTCAACATCAAAATATTGGGCTGATAGGCCATAGCACTATGATTTTATAAAATATCCAATTGGACGGACTTCTTCTCCGTATCTGTACTCAAAACCATATAAGTCAATCTCATATAGTATATTAGTATTCCCACTAATTTAGTAATCTTGTTATATTGTTGATAAATAAACTAGTTTAGATTCCGTGTAATAAATGCTCGGTATATAGAATTTTTTCAAATTTTAAATAAATTATTTATATTATAGTGTCTCAACAATTGTTCGTATTTTTTGTCATTATGTTTTGTTTTAAGGAAAAAGTTGAAACGAAAATTGATTAAGATAATTTAGCTATTTGCTGAAAGTTAATCTAAAGAAAATATTTTTTATACTATAAAGCTAATAATTTCGATTTATAAATTTTCTCAATTTTTTTTTCGCGAAAAAATTATTAGTGATTTATAGTTTTGTTTGATACATAGTATGGATGCAGTCCTTCTCAAATAATCGTATCAGTAAAATATTTAACAATTTATAGTTTTGTATAAATTTTATTAATATTTAATTAAAATATTATATTTTAAAGTTTAGTGAAAACAATATAATTTGATGAAAAGATATATTTTGATGAAAAATTATAAATTGATGAAATAAATTATAATATATAAGTAGATTCCTTATTTGGTGAATGGATTTAATTGTGATTAACTTCCTTGTTTAAAAATATGCTTTTTGGAGGGAAAATCATGAATTCACCTATTCTTTTAGTAGATATGGGACTAGTATAGACTCCGTGCAATGTATGCACGGTATCTATAGAGTTTTACTTTTTAGTGTATTATTTATGAAATTTAAATTGACAATTCATTTATTTTTCATTTTTCTGCTCATTGTAGTTTGATTCGAGAAATAAAAATCAAATCCTAAGAAGTAATGAAACGAGTATTTTTTTGAAAGCTTTTTTTTTTTGTTTTTTACCGAGAAATTAATGATGTTAATATTTAACAAATATTTACTAATAACATATTTTTTAGCCGCAACTTTTTTTATCATAAAAAGTCAATAAATTTTTATCATAAAATTCTTTATAATTTTTTTTTTATCATAAAAAGATCGGAGAATAATTTGTGCAGAATGTGAAATATTGAATACAACAACAACAATAACAACAACAACAACAACAACAACAACAACAACAACAACAACAACAACAACAACAACAACAACAACAACAACATCAGAGCCTTGATCCCAAAATGATTTGGGGTCGGCTGACATGAATCATCCATTAGAATCGTCCATGGGTGAACGCACACCTCAAAATGCGAAAAAAAAAAACGAAACATAATACAAAGTCTAGGTAAACTTATAGGTTTTAAAATCAAATTCCGGATTTCTTTTATAAAAACTTCAAATTTAAATCGAGAATAAAGATTAAAACGATTTTGAAAATCGAAGTAGAATTTAAGGATCCGGAATATCTTAAAAGTAAACCAAGTAAAATATATAAGAAGGTGGTTGGTAAAAAAAAGTGTAATAAAGGAGAGAAGAACAAATATTTTTTTAAAAAAAATTAAATAAAAACATTAAGGCTCTGTTTGGTAAAACTGACAGAAAAGGTACCTGAAACCTGAAAAGTTACCTGAAACCTCATAAGGTGAATGAAATTAAAAAGGTACCTGAAAAGCTAGCTGAAAATTGGAAACTGATAAGGTAGCTGATTAATTGTAAAGTGTTTGGTAAAACTAACTGAAAAGGTAACTGATTTTTTGTAAAATGACATAAAAGGATATTAATAATTATAATAAATTAATTTAAATAAAGGGTAAATATGTAAAGTAGAACATTTATTTCTGAAACTTTAAAAAGCTACCTGGAGTAGCTTTTCATTTCAGGTACCTGAAAAGTCATTTCAGGTACCTGAAATGACTTTACCAAACAGCACTAGGTAAAACAACTACCAGAAATATTAGTCAAATCAGTTTGCTTAGTCAAATCAGGTACCTGAAATGCCTTGTCAAACATAGCCTAAATATGTCAAATAACATCAAATACTAAAAATCCACATGTATCCTTTCCATCTATTGTGCCCTCTCCCTCACCATACTCTCCTCAAGCCCCAAAAATCTCATATCGTGCTCTATCACTCTCAACCATGTCTGTCTCGGTCTCCCTCTACCCCTAGGACCTTTTCAGTTCTCCAAGTATTCAGCCTCCTAACTGGTGCGTCCATAGGTATCCTTCTCACATGGTCAAACCATCTTAGTCGATTTTCCATCATCTTGTTCTCTATTGGCGCCACTTTTACCTTTTCCCTAATCACCTCATTCCTTAATCGATTTTTCCTTGTATGGTCGCACATCCACCTCAACATACGCATCTCCGCCACACTCATCTTTTAAATGTGACAATGTTTCACGGCTCAACACGTCCATTTATAACCTATCATGTCCATACCTATAGTATAAGCAAAAATACCAAGCAATATTTTAGGAAATATGTTTTAGGCGGGAAAAGGTGGAATTTTGCCTATTCTTTTAGTAAATAGAGGATTATAATACAAACTTAAATTACTTGAACTTGACTCCAATATAAGGCCATCTTTATTTGATTGCTAAAAATGGATCTTAAAAACTTAACATCTTATAATTTATATTTTAAGACTTAGTTCAGACTTTTATATTTTTCCACTTTATCCCTATATTGATATCCAGACTCATGAAAAATATTTAAAACAATATATGAGACTCTCTTCTTCACTCACATTTTACTAGTCATAAGTCTTAAATTAAGTCTTGGGTTTTCAAGATCCAGCTTAAAACTTATGATTAGTAAATGAATATTATCCCAAGACCTAGTATCAGATTTACATGGTTCTCTTCGCTAAATCTGATTTGGTTATAGGGTTAGATAGTCTATAAGATTACATAAATTACATAAAATAGGTCTATTTAGCATATTGGACTTGAAGAAATTTTGTTGTAGTTGCTTATTGGATTGAACTAACAAAGTGAGAATGCACTACTCCTAATCCAACTTTTAAAATGGTCAATTACATAAAATAGGTCTACTTAGCATATTGGATTGGACTGATCATTTGCCTTTAACCAACTTTGCTTTCATATTTGTTGAAACTTGAAAGTGTACTGCAAAAGAAAAGATTTGACAATTTTAGATCCACACCTGTATCTTCAAATTAAAGGGTCTACCCTTTTGAAATTAAGGAAATGGACTCTCCATTTCTTTTTAGGAAATGAAGAGGATATGGACTTGTTCCTATGGATTAGGATCCTCTCCATTTCCTTCTCTCCATTTCCCTCTCAACCCCATTTAATAATACTTTACCCTCTAACTTCCATTTTCCCTTTATTTTTATGGATAAATTTAGGACCGTTAGATGTTGGCAGAATAAGATCTCAACCGTTGTAAGGAAATGGACTCTCCATTTCTTTTTAGGAAAGGGAGAGGATATGGACTCCGTTCCTATATGCCCTCTTTCTCCTTAAATGGGGAATTCCATTATTGCACACACCCATTCAACAAATGGAGCTCCTCTATTTGTAGGGAAGGTTCCCAAAGAAAAAGTAAGGTCTTTTGAGTTGTTTTTGAGGAGGCTCCCAAATTTTTTGGTGTAAATTAATATTATTGGAAAAATTCATTGTTGCATAGATGTAGATATAAATTGGGGAGGGTAAATGGAAAAGTTAATAAAAAACACAAAATCTCATTGAAGACGGCACGTATCCGTCAATTTTGAATGACGGATACCATTTCCTCTCACAAATGACCCAAATAGAAGAGAAAGAGAAGCACATGGAGGTGCCCCCACCTTGTCCCCCTATCCATTTTGTGAGTGGCATTACCCGTCATTTGCTCCGACCCGTCTTCAGCAAGACTAACTGAATAAAAAATGAGATGGACGAATAAGAGAAGGAAAGAAAAAAGTACCCATCTTTTGTTTTGGGTCAAATTTTAGTTGCTTCAAATAAGACTTCCCAAGTGATTACTAAGCGATGCGTATTTTATTTGGTGTTAAAGTAAAATATAAGATCACTATAAGTAGGAATTATAATAAAAGGATTATAGAATGAGCTATTCATTGACTCTTAAAATTAACCCGATCTAAATGATCATCGATAGATGTGTCACAAAAACCCGAAATGCAAATTTTGTTGGCCAATCCTAGTACTTCCTCCATTCAACTCCACTCTACCATATTTCCTTTTTCATCCATTCAACTCCACTCTACCACTTTCCATAAAAAGCAAGTAAAATGACCCTTTTATCCTCATGGCAAACAATTATTTACACAAAATGCCACTAGTTGGCCCACATAATTACCCACTTTATGGACAAATTAATCATCCATCCCATTTTCCATTGTACTTTTATTACTACTTTATTATTTTCTTAACATTTGTGCAAATTATACCATGGTAGAGTGGAGTTGAATGGAGGAAGTATATTTGAAGGCCACATTCAATTATTATCTACATTAAAATAAAGATAAAATTTGTTAACACTCTCCTATAGGGAGCAAGTAGTTAATATCTTTTTGGTTTAAATGAGAACACTATATCGCATGTGAGAATCGAACCTCCAACTTCATAGCTTAGATAAGAGACTTCTTACCACTTGATTTAACTCTTGTTCATAGATAATATTAAAAAAAAATGCTTGTAACCACTTACCACGTACTTATCCAAATCGTTGATACTTGAAAATGACCTTCCTCAAATGCTGCATAGCCTAACTGAGCCAATAAGAGAACAGACCCGAAAATAAGCTTCCCTTAAGTGTCCCACCTAATCCCTGATATGTAGCGCAGTCGAAATGACATTGACTCGGCTCAAAAGACCTGTTTGCCAGGCAGTGTATGTGTGAGATGCCCATCCAACACGAATGGCAATTGACAACCCCTAGATGCAGAATCAATAGATGTATAGCTGTTTAGGGGTTACAAAAGACTTGAATGTCAGTCTCAAGCAACAACACGGAATTCTGTTAGACACCAGGCAGTATTTACTCCTACTAGGGAACGGTCCGATGTGGTATGACAAACATATTGGTCACAACTCACTACGAGTAATATCGTACGACAGTACTACATAGAGCATTATCCTATCATTTTTTTCCGGTTAAAAGACCTGAACATCCAAAGTTAAAGGAACCGACATTTTACAGTCGAAATATAATGCCATCTGAAATGCTGACTTATTAGGCATTAGAAGATTGCTTTTTATGTGAGTTCTCTATCATTGAAAATATAAGGACTTCATCCAAGGTATAGTCAGCCAACAAGGCATAGATGCCTCGTATAGCCGTCACCAGGTTACAATGTAAGCTGAGCACCAGGTTCCAGACGCGTCATGTAAATCTGCGTCTCCGTGTCAGGCAATCGATATTCTGACAAGTGAAAGACTTGGGGGACATTTCAAATATTTTCATTCAAAGCCAAGAACATGAGAATCTTTCAGAAACAATTGCCAAAAACATAGGCCAGGCATGCATTAATATTTTTGCAAACTACTGTAACTGTGACACATACAGACAGACACATATAAGAATCAAGAGCTTAGAGTTGCGAGCATTTTCATTACCACAGGCCCCACGGATAATTTATCCGCCCACGAATGCAACAAGATCCAATAGCACACATCAAACAGCACACCTCCTTTTCTAGTCATTTCGGTTATCTTAAATGCATGGCTATTGCTTCACGGACTACAATTGTCATTCCTTCTCTTAGGGTTGTGGTTTTAGTAGCTAATATGGGCATGCAATGCGGTCGATAAATATTCCCTGGCCTCGAACCTGAGATCCTATTGCAAGCTGCTTGCTGGTGGTTTTGGAAGTGCCCATCACCCTTTGCCCCTTTGGCCTTTCCCTATCTCTCTCAGTTCATATACCAACAATAGCTTCAGCTTTCAATTCTGTCATCTATTTTACTCCACTCCTCATATTACTAGCATCCCATGTCCAATACTCGACTCTCCAACATTGGTATGACACTTCGGCACTTCATTTTCAACCCAAAATAACAAGATTTCTTGGTGAAATAACCCAATCTGATAATTGGATCACATACACTCTACACCGAAGAATCTGTCATTGATCAATTCGAGTCTGCATTTCCATTGCCCCAGAATGGCAAACGTTGAAATTTGGAAAAAATAGATGTAGGACTTCCTTTACTAGCTCGCTTCTTGATCTCTACATCACTATCAGGATCTCGCCAAAATTTGATGATATGAAGGCTTTCTTCTTCTGTTGATCTCTGCACAATGATTTTCGATGCATACCCCTTTTTATTCATTAAAGCACAAAGCTGCCCAGGTTTATTTTCAGACAGAGTAACCATGTATAGCCATCCTTTCTCGGACAAAAGATTGTCGGCAACTGGCAATATTCTGTCAATAACGCTCCTTCCATTCTCCCCTCCAGCCCATGAAGCAACAATTCCAGCACACCCAACCTCGTCCTCTGGAGTTGGAACATACGGAGGATTCACGACTAACACATCAACAAGCCCAGCAAGACGCTTCTCTAGCCCTGAGGCAATATCCATGTTTGCCACCTCAGCATGAACCCCATGAACTTTGAGTGTTTCACATGTCACTTCCACCGCACATGGATTGATATCAGTCGCAAAATAGTGCACACCATTAGCCTCTTTCCCGAGCATTAAGGCTAAGGAGGTGATGACATATCCACTTCCACAACCAATTTCCAAGCATATTGTGGGTTGGTGTTCTAGCAAATTTGCTCTATCAGCAAGCAATGCGTCGACAAGTGCAAATGAATCGTCACAAGGTTCATAAACCTCTGGGTGGGAAGCGACAAGACGAACATCAGCAATTTTAGGAGGCATCTTCACCTAATCTCCTGCTAATTAACAAAACGTACCGGACTAAGTTTCCCATTCAACGGAGAAGCCAACTACAGTCATTGAGAAAATGTAAGAATAAACATAATAACGGAGAAGCCAACATCAGCAACTTTATATATGTTGAATATTAACTGTCACGATTTGGTCCATAAACTCTCCCAAGACTAAAAAAATCTCCACCCATCATTCTAACCCAGGCAACAAATCTTTAATTTGGCCTTACACGAATAAACTTTGCACCCATCACTCAAATATAACACCAAATATGGTCATCTCACTACATCTTATAACATAATAAGAAGCGAAATGATCCATCCAGCCCGGACCTAAAATTACAAAGTTGTTGCATAGACTGACAAATATGTTGAAGACAAAAAAAACTTTGATCCCTGGTCGGACTGGACAAGGTCAAAGATTGAAATTTAAAACCTAGGATCAGACATTCGGAACTAGCCGTATATTTGATTAGAGAGGCTCTGTCAAATTTGAGAACCCAAACTGATAACAAAACACTAGACACATATGATAATTCACCATCATATAAATCTACGAGTATACCAATGTCGGGACTGCAAACGAAAAAAAATCACAGAATATATACAAAACTGTCAGTGCAAAACTCTAAATCGAAGCATTATACTCAAAATTGAAACATTACGATTCCTCGTGCCTTCTACAGTCTAATTCCAATTGTGATTATTGATGCCTGGGCAAATACTGAAAAAAGACATAAAATGGACTGTATTCACTTTTTAGCAACTGAACTCAAAAGCCCCAATATATTCAATTTTTCACTAATTCACCAACGGATTGAATCTATGAACGATTGATCATGGTGTAAATGCAACAGTAACAATGGAACCAAAATACACAGTATAAATGAAATTCAAATGTACAAACAAAAAATTATAACTTACTGTGGTTTTATGGGTATGTAGGATGAAGATTATGAAGAAAAAAGAAAATATGCGGTTGAAAATCTGGGTTAAAGAAGAACCCAAGGCGAAAACAAAGGATAGAAGAAGCCAAACAGACAATTGCCAACCTTAGGTCTTCGTTGAGTATTGGAATTGACTAATTGAGTTAGCAATTTAAGGATTTAAGACGTTTTTTTAACCGCTCTCAAAATTAAAATAAGGGTAAATTATTTACTTCAAATTCAAAATTACTATTTTACACGATCTCTAACACCCCTTTTAACTCAATAATATTTTAATGGAAGACTATTTTATGATGAATGTGAATATTATATTATCATGTTATTTTTTTACACTTATTCATTGTCAAAGTTTAAAAATCAATCTAAAAAGATTATTTCGAAAGGAGTGAACTACCTCTTATCAACTTTTTGTATCTTCCGAATTTCTGGCAAAAAAAAAAGACGTGAACTAACCGTTCTACCCTTGACAAATGTACTCTTCCATTTATCGTTTCTTCTGTTCTTCCATTTTTCCAAATTTTTTACCTTACAAAATATACCATATGGACAAATATACCAAATTGATTAAAATTCTTCACAAAATCGATTAATTTACATGGTCTTAAGTTGTTTCTAAGTTGTTTCTTCACGCCCCCCACATCAACATGTTATACAAAACACCAACACCAACATGCCATCTAGTTCCTTATCACCCCAACCTAAAAGAATTCGGCAGCAATTCCCCACGCAAATACACGATGTAAAACAAATAACGCTCCACACAAGTAACCGGAGAACATTTGGGGAATTGATATCGAATTTATTTCTTGTAACTTGGAAACCTTAGGCATTTATCACTAAGTGATATTTAACATTCAAAGACAGTCTTAAACGGGAATTATTCAAATATAATTCCTAATGAGTAATTTCTAAATGGGTACTGAGGCAACAAATGAATTAAACATGTTATACAAATGCTTAAAAAGAACAATAATAACAACTATATTATGATATGATTAACATTACTAATACAAGTGTTAATCAGTCGTTAAACCAAATTATGAAGAAAGTAAAGTCATTTATCAATTAAACCACATTACAACAACATACGGCTCGGTATATTTTTTAGCAAAGAGAATGTCCAAGGAAAATCATTTATCATCGAAGTTATATCAAACAAAACCCCTCAAATCAAATCATCATAATTCGAGCAAAAAGAGGTGAAAGAAACGTGAAAACCACTGTAAATCAATTAAACCACATTGAATAATAGAATCTCACCTGATCAGATTGTTAGAGATGATTGTAAGAGCTTTGATGGCAGCCACAAATGAAACAGGTGCCCAATTTAATTAAATTTAAAAAATTAAGAACCCTAATTGAGAATTTAAGCAAACACAAAGCGTTGACAGACGGAGGGAGTGATGTAAGACAGGAGGGCGATATACGGACGGAATGACGGAGCAGACCGGTGGAAGGAAGACCGGTTTGGTGAGCGGACGGAGCGTGTCGCGATAATGGGAGAGTGTGAAGGAAGTTGAAAGTCTAATGAAGTTGTTCCAATTAGGTTGTCTATTTCAATGATACAAATACTCCCTCAACAAAAAAAAAAAAAAAAAAAAAGAAGGCCAAAAAATCTCTAAAAACCCTAATCTCCATCAATTATTTTATACGAAATATTTCAATTAGGCCCTATTCTTTCGAGTGGGGATTCTCTGTCCCATTTGATGTCCCAATATTTGTGCGACTACAATCACCTTCTAACACATCAACAAATTAATATAATTAGTACAACATTTTATTTTGCAACAAGTGATGTGTCAAAAGGTGATTGGAGTGACACACACAATGGGACACAAAAGTGGGACAAAGGATCCTTACTGTATTCTTTCTAACTTATTTTCAGTTCAGCTTCATTCAGTTCAATTAAGTCAGTTCAGCTTCATTCAGTTCAGCCTATTACAATTTTACTCATCTTAAACTTAATAGTTTTTATTTATTAATATTGTGAATAATATTTATTTATTGTTAATATTATTATTGTTTTATTATTTTTTATTATTATTATTATTATTATTATTATTATTATTATTATTATTATTATTATTATTATTATTATTATTATTATTATTATTATTATTATTATTATTATTATTATTATTATTATTATTATTATTATTATTATTATTATTATTATTATTATTATTATTACGTGAAAGTGGTGATTAACCCACATAGCTTTCACCAATTGTGAGATTAAGCGCATAACTTACAAATGTAACAATTAGGCCCCATACTTTGACTAAAAGTGAAAATGAATCCATTTTTTTGATTTCTAACCAAAATTGCACCAAAAAAATCAATATCATCCATTTATACAATTTATCCATACAATGAAATTATTTTTAATATATTTATAAATTGTATGAAATTTATTATACATTTCGGGAAAAAAAAACATTTGAATGAATTACATAAAATTTATAATTTGTAGAGAAATTTCGTATGTATATATATCAATTATATTAAAACTAGTAAAAATATTTTATCTAAAAACTATGTTAATTGATAAATTATATAAATACTTTTAAATATTAAAAATTATTTAATGTACAATGAGTCTAAATATAAAATAATTTAATGATATATTTTTGTTAAAAATAAAAACGGGATTGGATTTCACTTTTTGTAAAAGTTATGGGGCCTAATTAGGGCTAAGCAAAATTATACGATACGGTTTTACTATACGTATCCGATACGCTATACGAATTTAATTATACGGATTTTCGGATGTCCGATACGGTTCTTTAAAAATCGTATCGGATAAGGATCGGCAAAATATGAAACCGGATATACGGTATCCGATACGGTTGCCTTTTTCTAGAATAAAATAATAAAATATATACATAAATCACAAAATATCCAATATGTTGCTGATTAAACCTTATTAGTATCTATAAATATTATTAAAAAGCTAGACATTAAACGCCACGTAGACAAATGTGACATGGCAACAATTAATTGTGACGTGGCAAAATATAGTCCACGTGGAAATACTAGCATAGTAGTACACATGAAATTTTTTTTATCAATTTCACATTTAAAAGTTACTCTCATAATCTATACAATACTATTAAAAGGGTATCAAAAATGCCAAATTTAATTGTGACATGGCAAATTTTAATATGACATGGCAAATTTAAATGTGACATGGATTATCAATCAAATCAAATTATTATTAGATATTTATATTTATTTAACCCTCTAAACAATTGATAAACTTCGTGACCTCACTAAAAAGAAGTATTTGCTTGAGTAAAATTGAGGCAATAATGAGTTTATTAATGTCAATAATTAATTACCCGTAACTATTTTCCATTGTTTAGCATCCGACCGCTCAAAATTCTTTCAGCTATGCCTTTCTAATCGTGACTTCTCAGTTTACTTCAACTCTTCGACTCCCCTCTTTAATCTCTTTCAATTGCCATTTTATCTTCTCCCCTCTTCATACTTCCTAATAAATTGGAAAAAAAATGTTCATTTTATGTCCACTTACTGTTATTATTTTGTTTCAAAGGTGAGTTTTAATTTTTATTTTGAATATTTTATAATTCTAATAATTATTTATCTACTAATGTTACCTTTGGACTTTAGATTATTGAAAAGTGGAATTATTTGGGAGAGCAAAACTAGAGACCCCGTAAAGCAACAACACTCTATCATGAAAATTGACTAAGGTAATTCTATTTTTTTGACTAATTTTTTAAAAAGTCATCGTACATTAGAATGAAAGTGAATTATATAAAAAATTATGTTGTTTGGATGTAATTGTTCACTTATGCATCCTCAAATTTGGCCTTGAGATAGTCTATTTCATATATATATTCTTATTTAATTGCCTTTATATTAGTATGATCTCCAATATATGGAGTATAATAAAAAATAATACTATTGTCCTAATTATTTATTTACCTTTTATATTCTTTATCGGGGGTATTTTATTCAAAGCTAAACAAATGAATGAGACGAAGGGAGGTAGAAGTTAATGATGTTTTGCACACTATTTCGATAAGTAGTTTTTCACTATTGCGGTAAATGATGATATCTTTATCCTATTTTTTATGTTCTTTAGGCCACCTACTTGAAAAATTAACAAAAAAATTCAACTTTTTATTGTGGATAACAAGTAGCCTTTTCATTTATTTGCGAACTCTTAATTTCTATTTTGTGATATATGAAAATGCAATAGCAAATAGCCTGAAAATTCAACGAGCCATATGACAATAATAGATGTAACTATAAACTATTAAATAACATAACAATAATATGATAAATGATTTCTAATAAAAAAAAATCAAATACTCCTTACATGTTCTAAAATCAAACTAGAATTCATAATTGAAAATTTCGGATAGATTTGATTGGTACTAATTTTAGGATTTTAGAGAATTAGGTTTAGGCAAATGAAAAGTGTACAACATAAATACATTATGTTAGTAATGAGTAATGACAAATCAGATTATATAATATCATATTATATAACGATATTCTTACGGTAACGACACTACTAGATTTGTTAATACATCCGCGTGCACACTTTCATTTATAGTATATAAGAAAATATTGGTCATTGATGATATTGAGCTACACAATTATTGGTATTATATGTATCACAATTTTCAATAAAACCAATTGTTTTGGGTAACACTAATATGCTACTAATATTTACATACCCACATAATAATATCACAGTTCATGCGAAATTAAATATTAAGATGTTCTAATTTTTACCAATACCAAAATACATGAACTACAATTCATGTGCAAGAGTTTTGCGTGCCAGCGTATACACAACAAAGCAACAAAGATGTTTATGTGTTCCAAACCAACAAGATTAAGTTTATGCATGAACTTATAAAATCAATCTCAAATGCACCCGTGATTTTCACGGGTACAAAGACTAGTTAAACTTTATAAGTTATTTACTCTTATAACTTTTTCACACACTTTTAAGTTACTAAAAAACCTAACAGTCACACATAGAAAAGAAAAAAAATATGTTAAATTACGTAGGTGAGGCTGAAAACCGGATACCAGATATACGGTTTCCGGATATACGGAAAAACCGGATATACGATTTCCGAATATATGGAAAAACCGTATCGGATAAGGATAATACTAAAAAATGAGATCTAAAAAACCGGATATCCGATACGGTTTCCAAAACCGTATTGGATATCCGGTTTTGCTCACCCCTAGGCCTAATTCCTACATTTGTAACTTATGGGGCTTAATCTCACACTTGGTGAAAGTTATGGGGGTTAATCTCTACTTACGCGATTATTATTATTATTATTATTATTATTATTATTATTATTATTATTTATTATTTTTTTTTTTTTAAAAAAAAAAGGGCGCGCAGCTTTCATTATAATAAAAATAAAAGGTTTACATTAAATTGGTGGGGAGCCGAGAGACAATCTGGGCTCCCACACCCTTAGCAATAGTAAAGCTAATACGAGTAAAAATGTAAGCGGCTACCCGAGCCCAAAGATCCGAGATACCGAGAATTTCGGATCCGCTTGAGCAAGGCAACAAAGATCCGAACTCAACTCCCAAGCGAAGAGAGAAAGAGAAAGGTAGGAAACCATAACCGCTACCGCGCACAAATCCCCATACTTAGCACACTTTCGCCGAGCAAAGATCGGGCCGACAACCCGGCCCGGCACAAAATCTGCCAACCCAGTCTGAGTCAAAGGTGAAGAACCTGTCAGGTCGACGCACACATCACGCCCCTTGTCCCAAGAATAAAGCAATAAATCCGCAGGACGAAGAGAGCCACCATGCCCATCAACCAAACCGATATCAACCTCCTTCCCCGCAGAAATACCAGATCTATAGCAGATTATTACTATTATTACTATTATTATTATTATTATTATTATTATTATTATTATTATTATTATTATTATTATTATTATTATTATTATTATTATTATTATTATTATTATTATTATTATTATTATTATTATTATTACTATTATTACTATTACTATTATTACTATTACTATTATTACTATTACTATTACTATTATTATTATTATTATTATTATTATTTAGCTCTTTTAAGTTCAGTTTAGTTAAGTTCAGCACAGCTCCATTAAGTTCAGTTCAGTTTAGCTCGGTCCAACTCCATTTAGTTCAGTTCAGTTTAGCTCATCTCAGTCCCATTTTGTTCAGTTCAACTCTAAAAAGCCAAAAATAACAGGGCCTTAATATTTCAATCAATAGTATTCTAACTTCTATTTAATAAAAGTCTTCCATTTGGTGAGAATCATTTTTCAGTCCCTTATTTTGAAGGTTTTCCATTTATTCGTGGATTTAGTCTCAATAATAATATAGTCAACAATTGTTCGTTGATGGTTCGTAGCGTCTTCTTTCAAAGGGTACAAGTGATTTATCAACGATCTTTGGAATCTGTCAGAGGTAAATTTTATCTCATAATGAATCAAACGAAGGATCCCCTCAAAACTTCTTGAAGATATCGATAATAGGACGAGCTGAATTGTCAGATGATATTTTGAGATTCCTAATTTATAAGAAAAATATTTTTCTTTGGTTTCCGTTAGATTAGTTTTCAATTATACCTATTGTGATTCCCTGTATTTTATAATTATATATATTATATTATATTTCAACGAGTTATGTATAAGACGGAATAATAAAATAATAATATTAAACAATAATACGTATACATACGTATACACTTCTACCTACCATTATATATACTCCCCCCCTCACCTTATCCACCATCTTATCCACTCAATATCTCACAAAATTCACACAAATTCTATAGACAGAAAGAAGAGAGAAACGGAGAAAAGAAAAGGGAGATTTTGTCCCTCCGCCTCGAGATCGTAAGGTAATACCATCTTAAACTACTTTATATATTATTTAATTTATACCATTGACCCGCCTTGACCCCGACTCACCTCTGACCATCTTTGACCTGTCATTTGACCGCCGTTGACTACCCATAATCGGGTTTGACCGAGTAGATCGAAGCTTTGTTGTTGATTGTGTGACCATCTTAAGACGGATTTTTACTTTGGTTATCATGGCTGACTTGGGGAGGCTTTGGGTGGTGATTTTTGTGGGTAGTGTGGGGATCACGGTGGTGGTCATAGGTGGTTGATTGGGTGGCGGTAAGTGGTAGAAAATAAGTGGTAAAGAGAGGTGTATGGGCTGTTTTGGGTAGTGTCGTATGGTGTATCATTGTTGTTGTTGTTGTCGTGTTTTGGAGTGGTGGTGGCCGTAGTTGGTGCCGAGGCTGGCGGATGGGTCCACCGTGGTCAGGGGAGGCCACAGTGGTGGCGGGTGGTGATATCGTCCTAATTTAGGACGATTTAGCCCCGTCTTATTCTCTTATTTTAACTCGATTTTGCATGCTTAATTAATTAATTAGCTCATTTAATTTCTAATTTATTATAATTAGTCGTTGTAGTCATATTTAATAATTATTCGTATTGTTATTATAATATTAATATTATTACTATTATTTAATTAATATATTAATTTAATATGTAGGTAAGGCGGAATAACGAGGAGGAGACTCGAGTTAGAGTAACTCGAGACGGAAATAAGACGGGTCAAGGCAAGAAAATAAGGTGGAAAGCCAACCATTAACTTATCACCTTCATCACCTACATGCTACATGCTACATCATCACCATCTCCATTAACAACCTCCTTTCCTTCCCCTGTCTTCATCTTCATCGTCCTTCAATCACAGCACAATACCATTCAATTCATCCTCTATTAAACCCGACATCGCCATTTCAATCCTAAACCACCATCTCCGCCTCACCTCTAATCTGAAGACAAACCCGTCTGCAAACACCATTACTCCCCTGCCCATGTAAGCTCACCATCAACAATGGCATCCTTCATCATACATACCCCCTGCATCCCGTTTCGACATTTTCATTCACCACCTTTAATCATCATCACCAGTTCAATCACCATTAACCACCTGCCTCTGCCTCCATCACCATTCCTTCCCCTGCATCTCCATCTCCTCTACCTTTCACTCCTCCCGTCATCATCATCAACCGCCGTTCAAACCAGATTCAACCACCATGGCAGCCACCTTCATTCAACCCACCTTCACCTCCATCGTCATTGTTCACCATTGGAACCCGTAGCCACCATCATCACCACGACAAATCAAGCATTATCGCCCGCTTCATCATCATCATTCGACAACAACCACGACAACAGCAAAATCAAGCAACAACAACAACTCGAGTCCTATGCCGGTACCCCGGCAGTCGACTACCCACACCGGCTGGGAACACATCAATATTTGGTCCAATTAATTAAGAGCTCACTGCCGGGCTTGTCCACCGGCAGCCGGGCAACCGGCACGCAACACGCAATCCACATCTTGCATCAATTTTGTGCTTCTATGCCGGTGCCCCGGCAGCCGACACACCGGCACCCACCAGCAATGCATTAATTCTTCTCCTTGCTTCAAGACCCTCGCTGTCGGTGCCCTGGCCGGCGGCCGCCTTGCTGGCAGAGGCCCCACTACTTCCTTTTTTTCCCCTTTTTGCTTTCCTTTTGTTTTGTTATCGAGATGTTGTATCGTGACTTGAATTAGATTAGTCATTAGGTTTATGATTAATATTATTATTATTATTATTATTATTATTATTATTATTATTATTATTATTATTATTATTATTATTAATATTATGTATTATTATTATTATTATTATTATTATTATTATTATTATTATTATTATTATTATTATTATTATTATTATTATACTATTATTATTATTATTATTATTATTATTATTATTATTATTATTATTATTATTATTATTATTATTATTATTATTATTATTATTATTATTAGTTATATTATCACTAGACTAGTATATAAGGACCACTCATTAGAACATCACATACCCTAGATTATCATACTTTACCTTAGCTTAACTTACTCTCTCACATTAGATTAGAATAATTAGTCTCTCATACTCTCTCATTATTGTAATAAGAACCCTAATATTTCTCTCTTTAATACCCTTTAATTAATCTTTGTTCATCATTAATTTAATTCCTCTTTAGTTTATTCAAGTTCTACAATTCTCAATAGTTTATATTTAGATTAGTGGGTTGTAATTGGAAGAAAGAAGAGATCCATCCTCCCTATTTCAACCAAAGTTTCCATCTTTAATTACTATTGGTATAATTCTTCTCCTAATTTCATTTTTTTTTTCATTTATTTACATGTTTATTGTAGTTTAATCACTTGCCTTTATATTATGATTGTTCTTCCTATTTTCATGTTAAAGTTCTCATCTTTTGTTCTCAATTTCATAATCATGTTTGAGTAGTCATTTGCTAGGGTGATGGGGGATCTTATGTAGGTTAATTGTGTTTTGATTGTTGGTTTTGACACAAGGGGGAGTCTTTGATTAAAAGCTTTGTTGTTGTGCATACCAAGTGTTTGTTGAAAGGCTTGAATGAGAATTTGAGTTCCTTCATCTTCTTTTGCATGCTTAGGTGAGAACTTAGGCTTGTATTGAGTTTGTGTGTAACAATAGCATGTTAGGGAGGGTTAGAGCGAGAGTTTGACCCGACCTAGTCTAAGAGGACCGTCTTGCACCGAGAGGTGGAGACCTTCCTTGACCTTGCTCTTAGGCTACCTTAGTTATAACCATAAGTCAACCACATCCTACACTAGTGAACCCAAATACCTTAGTTTCCTAATTCATTGAGTTACGTCTTTCCATTTACCTATTTGTCTTAGTTTAATTTGTTTTAGTCATAATTCATTGTTAATAACCAACCAACTTGCTTTCGACTAGAACTAAACTAGGAAACAAACGATCAATTTAAGAACCATAACACCGTCTCTGTGGATTGAGCTCCTTACCCTACTACATTCATTAGTTAGGTATTGAGTTTACAAATATTGTTTGCATACCGAGGAGCACGATAAACTTGGTATCAGGTGGTGGCTGCATTGGTGGCGGAATGGAGTGTCAGAGGGAGTGTGTCAGGGTGTGTTGTGTTGGTGTTGTTGTTGTCGTGTCTTGTTGTTGTTGTTGTTGTTGTTGCCACGGTGTTAGGCGTGTTAGAAAATATTAATCTCATTATTTAACATATTCATATATGAATCAATTTATTTAGTCATAAAATAAATTCTAGATCTTATGCATGCAAACATAAATAAGATAAGAGAAGAAATCATTATTCTTACTATATGATTTCGGTTTTATGGGCACCAACAAGATCTCCTTGTTGTTAGTTCTTGAGCTTTCCAATAATGGATGAACAAGATTCAAGTTTAGAATCTCTCCCAAAAGCATATACCCAAGGAAACCTCTTAATAAGTAATATTATTATGATCTAATAATAATATAAGTCTTACTATAAAAATTGACACAAAAATATTTGTAAGATGGGAAACTTTCTCCAGGACAACACACTCCTATTAAGAGACTGGTAAGGATGCATTCCAGAGAAGGGATCAATGTTGGATACAGTACTGAAAATTTTGGAGCATTCTAATACAAAGAGGTAGTTGCTTCACCAGCTAAGAAGAGTAGTGAGAAAATTGGTAATGCTGTGACTCCTTCTTTGTCTAATGGATAGAATTGGTTTTTGGAATGTAAGGGGAATGAATAGAGTAGGAAAACAAAGAGATATTAATTATTTTTTGCAAGCGAATAATATAGGTCTTTTTGGCCTTTTAGAAACTAAGATAAAGAATAAAGCCTTCAATAAGGCAGCTGGTAGTTTTAATAATTGGTGCATTACAACCAATAATGGATATCACTCTGGTGGACGTATTTGGGTGCTCTGGAACCCAACAATTTTTAGAGTACAAATTATGGAATATAATGCTCAGTATATACACTTGAAAGTTGATTCTTTGGTGGAGAAGAGGGTTTTCTGGCTAACTATGTGTAATACTCCGTATTTATGAGTCTTTGGGTACTCTATCGAGTAGGCCTTACTCTGTCGAGTAAGGGTGAGTTGGGTTTGAAAATAGTTTCTGACCTGTTGGGTACTCGATCGAGTAACTAGGATACTCGATCGAGTAAGGGGGTACTCGATCGAGTACCTTAGCTACTCGATCGAGTAGCCGGTTTACGGGGAGTTATTTCTCGGGTTTTGTTAATTATGCGATTAAGATATATAACCTTATTCTGTCATCATTCTAAACACTTTTGCAAAACCTAATTTACTGTCAAAGAGAGAAAGCAAGTACGTTCATCATCTTAATCGCATTGTTAGCGAATCCCGGAGTTTGGAAGGTCGGTTTTCATCGTTGGTTATACCGTTGAGATCCTTGCGTCGAGGGTAAGATCTATGTACCCTTTTTATTGTCTTTCCTTTAAGTTGGTTAAACCCTAATCTAGGGATTTGGGGGTTTTTGAGTAGTTTGTGATTTGGTAGCATTTGTATGTTGTATGATAGGAGGAGGTTTCGTAGAAGAAGCTTTTTGATACAAATTGTAGAGACCGTCGATAGTTGTGCTTTCCAGGTAGGATTTCCTACTCAGTATTAGTCCCATAATGGGATGATTGATGATGTGTTGAGATTGATTGTTTGATATAGTAATTGTATTGTGACGGTTGTGATTGTGATTGTGATTTTTGTCTATGGTTCTCGAGGCGTGTCCTCGGCTGAGTGGGGTCACTTGCGGGAGTGGCTTCACGCCCTAGTTTCGCCCTTCGTGGAACCCGCCACGGAAGGGGATGTGCACATTAATGGACAGGGTTATCGCTCATTATGAGGAGCGGGGATTTGGTGGGTACGGCTGCGGTCCCCCCCAGGCGGGCGTAATGGGTCCCGGTGGACGGTCGGTGATTGAGATTGTTGGGATTGGTGTGATTGTGTGTGTGTGACGGTTAAGTCGCCTGTTTATCTTATTGTTGATATATTGAGTTGTGTGATTAGTCTCGACCCCGTTTAAATGTTTTAAAAATCGTGGTGATCCATTCGGGGGTGGTGAGCAGTTATTGAGCAGGTATGATATGACGCGTATGGGATAGCTGGGATGAGTCATCACGTGGCAGTTAGAAGTCTTCCGCTGTGTCAGACGATGTTTTATAGCTTTGATAGTTTTAGCAGTAGACCGTCTGAGAATCTTGTATTTCTTTTTATCAGTTTGGTATTGCTATGTAATCACTTTAAACTTTACTTTCTTTTAAAGTTGTTTCATTATTGTCTTATGAATATCATGCCTCGGGTAACCGAGATGGTGGCATCCTTATACCTGAGTGGTCCTGGTAAGGCACTGGAGTATGGGGGTGTTACAAATGGTATCAGAGCGACGATCCTGAAACCTGTAACCAATAAATTTAATGAATATAGGGAGTCAATTAAAATGAACCCGGGGTAAAGGTTGTAGGAGCTAATGCAAAGACTTGGGAGACGTCCTAAAGTCGCGAACTCGCCCTACAATTTTGAACCGGTCACCATGGGATATGAGTCGGGATCGCTATGTGTTTATCCTGTGAATTGTGTACCTATATGGTGATGTGTGGCATGAATCAGTGGATGTATGTATGTGGAGAATGGGGAATGTGTAAAAAAGATGGTGATAATGTGATTTCGTATGTTGTTGATTGAAAGCATGTTGCATGATAGTTGGTTTACAATGTTGGTTGGAATTGTTAGAAAAGTGTATGAGGATGATGAGTAATGTGTTGGAAATGGATGAATTGATTGGAAAAGATGGAGTAGCAATTGCATGAGAATATGAATTTTGTGATTATGAATATGTTTAGGTGACGAAGTGTATTTGTAATGTTGTTGTATTAGTAACATGGAAATAGGATATGTAATGTATGAGAATGTTGTGTTACGAAAAGTTATAAAATTTAAAGTATGCGGTTAGTACATGACTAATGAGTTAAATAATTTATGTGCATGATGGATGTTGTTGCTTGATTTTTGAAGATGGTAACATGAGATTATCAATAATGGTTTTATGTGTACTGAGTCGTTTTGTCTACCTTGTTGTTGTTTAAGTCGTTTGGGAAGTAAAAATCAATAGTTGTGTTTTTCGTTTATAAAGAGGTTGTCTTTAAACTGTTATAACTTGAGATGCATAAATTATTTTGATGTGATTCCAATTGGAGGTGATAACTTGTCCTTTTACGATTCTAACGATAGGTCACACGCCCAAAACGACCAAGAAATGAGTGAGTTATAATCGTTTCTAAAACTGGACAGTCTTGAGAATTGGGGTACTCGATCGAGTATCCTTGGTACTCGATCGAGTAAGGGGGCACTCGATCGAGTACGTTAGTTACTCGATCGAGTAGCCCTGGTGATTTGTTTTACGTGCTTCTGATCTTCACCTACTCGATCGAGTAAGTCCCTTACTCGATCGAGTGGCCGATACTCGATCTAGTGACCCCTGTTTTGGGTCATATGCTTATCTTTTGACATTCGTTGCATATTATGTTTAATTCAAAGTTGTTATTTTACTTCTTTATGCATTGTTTTACATGTAAGTTGGTCTTGATACGTAAGTTACCCAATCTTATGGGGTGGTGAGTGGCACCTTATGGTGAGTATGAGTTTGGTGGGAGGAGATGAGCTATATGTGGTTGTCTTTGAGAAGTGGAAAAAGAAAAAGAATATTGATGAGCTGATTGAGGCATGGTGCAAGTTTTGGTGAGACGTGGTGAGTGATTTATTCGCGAAATTGAGTGATGTAAAAGTAAGTGAAAGTGGGTAAGGGATGATGTGGGTCTAAGGAACGTGAGAATGAAAAGATTGAAAGGAAGGTTTGGATAGTGGCAACTTGAGATGTGTAAAGAATTATGGAGTAAGATGGTTAGGAGTCGTGTGGGTCAAGAATATATGTAGTGAAAATTCGTTTTAAAGGGGTTGAGAAGAGTGGTATATAGTGAACTTTATGGAGACATGTTGCGAGGTGGATTTGTAGACAGTGAGTGAGTTTGGGAGATTTGGTTTATTAAGAGGTGAAACTACGTGTGATTTCTTTGGGCATTTAACGGCATGAAATGAAGTTGTTTAAACAGTGAACGTTGATTTTATGGATATATTAGTGGCAAGTGTGAGTGATAGCATAGCAAGAGAAGATCCATGGTAAGAAAGAGCGAGGTGATATCGATATAAATAATGGGATTTGGGTTTTAGAGCGATGAGAAGGTAATTGGAGCACTAAAGAGTTAGGTAGAAGTAATAAGGAGTTGAATTATTAAATGGTATTGTTGAGTATAAAGAGAAAAGAAGGATAAAAGTAAGTTGAGAAAAATGTTCACCGGAGTTATGTGACATAAAAGTAAGGAATCGTCGAGATGTATGATACTGTCAAGAGTAAGTAAGTTAATGGTTATACAGAAGTGTCAGGACAACATGATTAATCATGAGTTTAGAGGAATTAAGGGAGTATGAAGTTGGTGGAGTATTTGCACGATACGAGATTTTTAGTGGAGAAGTTAGATGATGATACAATTAAGGATAGTATTGAAAAGAATGTTGAGGTAATTTTGTTGATGGATTTGATGTTCGTTGTTTGGGATGTTAACCAAAGATAGGAAAGAAATCGTGATGTTTAGAGATGGGTGTAAGAGGTTTGATGTCCGGACAGTGGTAGTGTTATGATTTGTGACTAGTGGTTAAGGGTGATGGTATATTAGAAAGGTAGCAATCCTAAAGAGGTTGATTTTGTAGAGACCAGATTGATATGTATGGTTGTGAGAGAGAGCATAAGATGTGGTTATATGAGGCGGTTGTTAGTAGTTGAGTATTAATGGTATGGTTATATTTGGCATGAGGTGATGGTTATGCGAATGAGAGAATGTGTTATGAGGGGCATACGAATTAAGCTCGGGTGAGAGGTAACTTTTATCTGGTGGTAACTTACGTGATCAGGATTGACTGGTTGGATGTGATTATGGGTCTGTGATATATAAATGTTTGTGTGAGGTTTTAACTTCACAAGACGTGGTATGGTGTGATTATCATAAAGTTGTTATTTGAATGTTCTGTAATGCATGTTGGGTACGCTAATCTAATTGAATGATATTAAAAAAGGTAATAATTTGAGTGATCTGGCATGACTGGTTATACTTGTATGTATTCATGATACATGTCAATCTGTGATATGGTAAGGGGATGATATCCACGAGGTTATTATCTGTTTAATTCATAAAATATGTTATGTTATGATTTAGTAAAGTGGATTTGAGTAAGTTTTTCTTGTCGGAGAAGTTATTCTGAGTCAGTATTTATGGGAGTTGTATGCAGTTGTGATGACTATCGATGTGGTTGTGGTGCCCCGGGTGGTGATCCGGGCACGATATTTAGTGTTGAGATGCGGGTATTTTTTTTTTCGCACTGCGGTGTGGCTGTTGGTGGCGGTGTTGTGATGTCGTCACCGGTTGTGGTGGAGTAGGAGGGATGATTATGATTCGAGTTTCGAAAGTACATACCAGTCATACATAGATTGTTGTTTTGTTTGATGTTGCTTCCTGTGAGTTTCAGTTTGTACAGATAGACAGTTGTTTTGTTATCGATGTTTCTTACCAGTTAAGTTTTGGAATGAGGGTAGAGTATGATATGAAAGAGAGTTGTATATGTTTTCGTTGTTGTCATGTTATAGTGACATTCTGTTGATGGGACACAGTTGTCAGAAGTTGTTACGCTACTTTTGACCTTGTTTTA
This sequence comes from Silene latifolia, assembly GCF_048544455.1. Classification (NCBI taxonomy): domain Eukaryota; kingdom Viridiplantae; phylum Streptophyta; class Magnoliopsida; order Caryophyllales; family Caryophyllaceae; genus Silene; species Silene latifolia. The sequence goes on along the minus strand of NC_133536.1, from coordinate 153,309,526 downwards.
AGACGAGGCGTTAGACATAGTCATGGTAAGTGATTAGTGGAACATATGTTATACTAATCTAGACGCTGCACGTGGGTCATAATCAGTTTTTGGGACAGTGAGTGTAGGGTGTTGGGTATTAGTGTCATGTTAAGTTGTGTATGAGTTTTGTGGTAATGAAAGAAAAGAACTTGAGGATCTAGTGAAAGGAAACGTAACGAGTGTGGATCGTGAGTTATGGTTTTGGGAGATAGGTGCTTTACATAGAGAGGTATGTTGTTTTGCAGTAATAATGGAGAATTAGTATGGTGTTTTGCTACGAGTTTAATGGTATAGGTTAGGTGGTGTGCCGAATGAGTTGAGGTATGAGAAATGTTTAAGTAAGAGAGCCTTGGATATATGCATGGCAAGTGTTTAGATTATAGGTGGTTATCTTTGACATGTGGTGGTGATGAGGATAATGAGATGATATAGCTAATGATTTAGTATTAGCGAGTTACGCGGACGTAACATTTATCTTAAGAGGAGTAGGAAGCGATAAAAGAGAGTTTCATGGTGGTGCATGTTGTAATATAATTGGAAGTAGAGTGTTAGCGTAGCGTAAAGGAGGGATTTTTTTTGTGGATGATACTTATAAAAGGCCATGGCCGTGCTTGTAGTAGTGTGATGTTTACGAGTTCGAGAGTTTTGATAGTGGCATGATGATGTTTATGAGTGTAAGTAAACTTCGAGGACGAAGTTCCTTTTAAGGGTGGTAGAATGTAACATTCCGTTTGATGATAGGGGTATTTTGATATTGGATTGGTTTTGGATGATGTATTACGAAGCTAGTTGGTAGTGTATGGAGTTAGTGTTGAGAGAGATATAATGGAGTCGATACGATATCGTGAGCCATGTTGTGAAGGTAGGAATAGTTAGTGGAGTTGGTGTTATGAGTTCATGGTTGGGTTGGAGTTTTGTTTTGAGTTCTTAGTCACGTTGTTGTGTCTTGATCGAGTTAGTATGTTTGTTTTTGAGTATGGGTTGAACTTCGGGGACGAAGTTCTTTTTAAGGAGGGAAGACTGTAATACTCCGTATTTATGAGTCTTTGGGTACTCTATCGAGTAGGCCTTACTCTGTCGAGTAAGGGTGAGTTGGGTTTGAAAATAGTTTCTGACCTGTTGGGTACTCGATCGAGTAACTAGGATACTCGATGGAGTAAGGGGGTACTCGATCGAGTACCTTAGCTACTCGATCGAGTAGCCGGTTTACGGGGAGTTATTTCTCGGGTTTTGTTAATTATGCGATTAAGATATATAACCTTTTTCTGTCATCATTCTAAACACTTTTGCAAAACCTAATTTACTGTCAAAGAGAGAAAGCAAGTACGTTCATCATCTTAATCGCATTGTTAGCGAATCCCGGAGTTTGGAAGGTCGGTTTTCATCGTTGGTTATACCGTTGAGATCCTTGCGTCGAGGGTAAGATCTATGTACCCTTTTTATTGTCTTTCCTTTAAGTTGGTTAAACCCTAATCTAGGGATTAGGGGGTTTTTGAGTAGTTTGTGATTTGGTAGCATTTGTATGTTGTATGATAGGAGGAGGTTTCGTAGAAGAAGCTTTTTGATATAGCTGTAGAGACCGTCTGATAGTTGTGCTTTCCAGGTAGGATTTCCTACTCAGTATTAGTCCCATAATGGGATGATTGATGATGTGTTGAGATTGATTGTTTGATATAGTAATTGTATTGTGACGGTTGTGATTGTGATTGTGATTGTTGTCTATGGTTCTCGAGGCGTGTCCTCGGCTGAGTAGGGTCACTTGCGGGAGTGGCTTCACGCCCTAGTTTCGCCCTTCGTGGAACCCGCCACGGAAGGGGATGTGCACATTAATGGACAGGGTTATCGCTCATTATGAGGAGCGAGGATTTGGTGGGTACGGCTGCGGTCCTCCATCGGCGGTCGGGTCCAGTGGGATCGGTGATTGAGATTGTTGGGATTGGTGTGATTGTGTGTGTGTGTGACGGTTAAGCTGCCTGTTTATCTTATTGTTGATATATTGAGTTGTGTGATTAGTACATACCCCGTTTAAATGTTTTAAAAACTGTGGTGATCCATTCGGGGGTGGTGAGCAGTTATTGAGCAGGTATGATATGACGCGTATGGGATAGCTGGGATGAGTCATCACGTGGCAGTTAGAAGTCTTCCGCTGTGTCAGACGATGTTTTATAGCTTTGATAGTTTTAGCAGTAGACCGTCTGAGAATCTTGTATTTCTTTTTATCAGTTTGGTATTGCTATGTAATCACTTTAAACTTTACTTTCTTTTAAAGTTGTTTCATTATTGTCTTATGAATATCATGCCTCGGGTAACCGAGATGGTGGCATCCTTATACCTGAGTGGTCCTGGTAAAGCACTTGGAGTATGGGGGTGTTACACTATGACTTATGCTTTCAATGGTAATTCTGAAAAAACTCCTCTGTGGGACAATTTGAATAGACTAGCTAGTCAGATAGCTGGACCTTGGGCAGTAGCAGGTGACTTTAATTGTGTTCTATCTCCAACCGAGAGAGTAGGTGGGAATACTCCTTCAGGTGAGATAGAGCTTTCGTAAGATGTGTTGTTTTCGATTGTGGGTTGGTGGACATTGCTGCAATAGGAGCTATATATACATGGAATAATAAACAAAAACCCGATGAAAGAATTTACAGCAGAATTGACAGGTTTATGGTAAATAAGGCATGGTGTGATAACTTCACTGATCTGTATGCACACTTTATGCCTGAGGGACTTTATGATCATACTCCATGTGTGGTAAAGAGCTCTAATCAAGGCCAAAGTAAGAGATCATTCAAGTATTTCAATATGTGGGGAGGGTCAAAAAAATTTCTACCTCTTGTGAGAGGGCATTGGGATGCTGGTGTGACTGGTACACCAATGTTCAGGTTGGTTAAAAACTTGAAGAGGATGAAGCCTGTTTTGAAGAAGTTGAATTTGGAGGGGTTTAGTGACATTGAGGGTGCAACCAATATCCTGCAGAAACTGGTGGAGGAAATGCAAGAGGAGATAACTAGGGATCCTAATAATATGCAACTAATTTCAGAAGAGTATGAGGCCACACTGAAGTTGCAGGAGTTAGCCAAGGCGAAGGAGAGCTTCCTGTCTCAGAAAGCCAAGCATCAGTGGATTAAAGAGGGGGATACCAATAGTGCCTTCTTTCATGGTATTCTGAAAAAAAGAAGAAATATGAATAAGGTTGTGTTAGTAGAGGATATGAATGGCAAAGAATGTGATAGTCCAGATCAAATTCAGGAAGCTTTTCTTGAATATTATACAACTCTACTAGGATCCAGTCAGGAAACAAATAAGGTACATAAGAGTATCATAGGTCAGGGACCAATCTGTACTGTTGAGCACTGGACTATGTTGTTGAAACCTGTTACAGGATTGGAGATTAAAGAGGCACTTTTTAGTATCCCTGATATCAAGTCCCCTGGGCCTGATGGATACACAAGTAACTTGGGGTGAGGTAGGAGGGGATGTTATTACTGCAGTCCAAGACTTCTTTCAGCATAGACAACTACTCAAACAGATCAATACTACTAATTTGACCCTCATTCCTAAATGTGAAAGGCCAAAGAGTGTGTTACAGTTTAGGCCTATAGCTTGCTGTAATGTGATATACAAGATCATTTCAAAGCTTCTGTGTGCTAGATTAGCTGATGTCTTGCCACAAATTGTTGGGTAGAACCAAGGTGCTTTCATACAAAATAGAAGCATTCAGGAGAACATCCTTATATGCCAGGACTTGATAAGATTGTATGAAAAACCACATGCATCCCCAAGGTGTATGTTCAAGATTGATTTACAGAAGGCATATGATACAGTGGAGTGGAATTTTGTGAGACAACTTCTTGATGCTCTTAACTTCCCTTCTGAGTTCAAATCCATGATTATTCAGTGCATTACTTCTGCAACCTATTCCTTGTCTGTCAATGGAGAGATGTTTGACTATTTTCATGGCAAGAGGGGACTTAGGCAAGGGGATCCTTTGTCCCCCCTGATATTTACACTATGTATGGAGTATTTGACACGTACTTTGCAGTATGCAGCTGCTAAATATGAGTTTAAATACCATCATCTATGCAAAAAATAAAAATTGAATTGCTTGATGTTTGTTGATGATGTCCTCCTGTTCAGCAAAGGGGATGCTAAATCAATGATGCTGTTATTGCAAGCTTTCTCAACTTTCTCTAAGGCTTCTGGATTGAAGGTGAGTTCAGCAAAGTCAAGTGCTTTTTTCATAAATGTTCCAGAGCAGCTTAAGCATGAGATTCTGCAGGTTTCAGGGTTTAGTGAAGGGCAAATTCCTTTCAAATACCTTGGCATGCCTATTCAAACCACAAGGCTTAAAAAACAGGATTGTGAATGTTTAGTGGACAAAATTTGCTCTCGTATTCATGGGTATGGAGCAAGAAAGTTTTCTTATGCTGGCAGGTTTGTAATAGTGAGCAGTGTCCTCACCTCTTTGCACTCTTACTGGGCATCTATGTTTGTGATGCCTAAAGGAGTGATTAAGAGGATTGAGGCAGTGTACATGAATTTTTTATGGGACAATAGTGCTGATTACATGAGGATTCCCTTGGTTTGTTGGGACACCATATGTAGACCAAAGGAAGAGGGAAGACTGGGCATTAAAGATCAGGAGAGTTGGAACAAGGCAATGGTTGGGAGACTAGTGGACTGGGTAGCTATGAACAGGGATTCCATTTGGGTGCACTGGGTGCATAACAACTACCTTAAAGGACAGGATTGGATGGACTACAAACCTAGCATGAATTCAAGCTGGGTGTGGAGAAGAATTTGCAAGATCAAAGAGGAGATGGTGGCAGGTTATAACAATGGCAAATGGAGTGTGCAAACTGATTGATATACACCTGCAGGAAGCTATGAGTGGTTCAAGGGGAATAGGCCTAAGGTTAACTGGTACAAGGTGGTCTGGAATGGGTGGGTAATCCCAAAGCATCAGTTCATGGGTTGGTTAATAGCACATGCTGCACTAAACACAACATCAAAGCTAGTTGGGTTTGGAGTGGACATTGAGAACACTTGCTGTATATGTGCCCAAGCTGAAGAAACTATTGAACACCTCTTCTGTGAGTGTGTTTACAGCAGCAGAGTTGTTAGGGAGGTGAACAAACTGACTAGATGGGACTACCCTGAGAGTGGGGTGCTGAACTGGTGTACGCAGAGAACTGGTACTGTGCTGCAGAAAGGAATTCAGAATGCCATGATGCTGAGTTTGCTGTATCAGATATGGCACCAAAGAAACAAATGCAGGAATGAGAAAATTCTGATGTTCCCTGAACATGTGGCCAAGAAGGTTACAGAGGAGATTCGAGCTCGGGTTCGAGGCAGGGAAAGGGTGCAAATAACTATAAATGATTTGGAATGGCTTAAATGAATGAGTCTAGTTGAGTGATAGTTTGATTGGTTGTTTTAGCATTTAAATACCTATGTATATTTGATATTTTGATATATATTATACTCATATTTCACCAAAAAAAAAAATATTTGTAATTGCTCTTGAATAAATCGGTCCAAGAGGGAGTAATTTTTGTGATTTTATTTCTCTAAGATTCTCACAAATAGTAGAGAGAATTATTTTTCTTACACTAGAAAATGAGTTGAAGTTGTCAATGAAAAATGTAGAGGAAAAATCTATCATTCCTCTTGTTAAAACCGGTTTGAGGAGTAAGAGTGCCCAATGCATGGGCTAGTTTTTCTACCCAAGAATCATAGGCATGCAAGGCTACAAACAAGGTCTTATCATTGTGTTTTCCACTTAAAAATAATTAACACAATTTTAAAGACTCTAACCCTCCTATTTCGGTACACTTAATAAAATGGGAGGTCCATTTTATTTTTGTCATTTGTCAATTGTGACATATGTGACATGTTGCTTGACATGTGAAATTACAATGTATTTTTAACATATTAAAAATCAACATACTCATAAAATATGTCATTTACAAAATCGACTAGTAATTCGTAATCACTTGTACCAAAACGGTTTACCAAATTATAAATTACAACGTCTTTATTTATAATAAATTATTCATTCAATTTCAATTCCAAATTGTTTCGTAAACAATAATTTTATCTAAGTAATAAAACAATTCAATTACTTAGACCGTATCTAATTTAATCGAATTACAATAAGACACGTTAACTTTACTCACAAAATCATCCGTCCATTTTAAGCAATTTATTTAATTCGTATCGGCATACGATTAATTAAATAATCAATTAAGAGTATTTCCCTATAGGTATGACCTAAGGGGATCAACTGATCACCACCGTCGCACGACAGTAATGTCAAACTCTAGTCAGCCAATCTTTACCGATATGTGTGGACCAGTTGACTGTAAAAATTACATCCCAAATGTATTCTTAAAATGAGATTTAAACATGTGATCATCATGATCAACAGTTGTGATCGCATTATTGTCGGAGGACACATATTCCAACAATCTCCCACTTGTCCTCGACAAGTGTGCGTCACCAATTATCTTGTCCTATTACTATCTCCCACTCAATGCAAGGTGTCTTTCAGGTCGTACTTGAAAGTGATCATATCGAGAGTGGTTTCCTCGATCTGGAGAATAACTGATTGACCGGAGTTATCTACCATAGATACCTTCCGAGCGTGGTCACGCATTTCCAGTTCATTACTCCTCGAGTGGCCCTGAGATATTGTTATAACCCTGACAAGGGTTGGACAATTCCTATTGCACTCATTTCCTTCGACTAGCCACAGCCATCATAACCCAAAATATGCCCATTTGACCCCATTTACGAAGGTCATAGTAATATAAATCAAAGTTAATCTGAAACTGTGCCACCTTAGGCGAACAGTCTTTAGTCAAAAGAATCGACTCATTAGAATACTATAGTAGCTCTCGCCACGACTAGGCTATATAAATTTGTCAGAACTCTATAAGCGGTCATAAGGCCCGACAAAGTGTTCCTAACAGTCTGCCTATGTGATCGACTAGTCATCTCACATGACTCTATGACACTTGAACTTGCCATCAATCACATCACACTCTAGTCACTTCGAGACGTCACCTCATGTAAGTGACTATGGGCGAATACCATGTTAATCCGAGTTCACTTTAACGGGGTTCAATATTGTCTCCACAACCCGTTTGGATGTAACAAAGTATAAAAAGGAGTTTTTGATTTAAAAACTCAAACGACAAATGTGATTATCATATGAGTAGTCAATACTTGATTACTACTTCATATTCTATAATCCAATTTAGATCTTGTATGTAGTTGTTCATCTCAATCTAATTGAAATGACATATGACATGACTCATCATGTTAAGCCTATGAGAAGGCTTTGGTTAGTGGGTTTTATCAACTTCTTGTACCTAACTCAACCTTACTACATATTCGTTTTCCTTTGTAATGTATACATTTGCATTACAAAACTTTCTGAGTACGTGTCTAGATCCAATCTAGACATAGGCCCTCTAGCCTTAGAATAGCTCCCACTGTTTTTACAGTGTGCGGGACTCATCCTTCTTGCACATCTCATGATTGCAAGTGTACTCAATTTCCGTTGTAAATATCTCTCATTGTTCTTTATTGCCTAGAATGATTCTAGAAAATCTATTTCTTAAATAACATAGCCACAATGGTATCTTAACCATCCTAATGTGTTTTGATTATGGTTTTGTCGAAAACCATGCGCAATCTCAATTGTCAATTGTCATTTGTGTAACATCCTTACACAAAATTGCATCAAAAACACTTTGCTTTACATCCTTAATGCTTCTGCAAGCACTTAAGGGTAATTTTTATGGCTTAAATGGTAACTATTACTTAAATTCGATTTGAAACAATTCATCATACTTAAAGTATATGAAGTGTTATACATCATTTCTTATTTAATTGATTCGGCAGCGGAAGCAAATGGAATCAATCAAATATGCTCAACTTGATTGAACTAGTCATGAATCTTATCAACATAAGACTTCTTATTTGACGCTAATATCATGTGGATTTATCTCCATAAATCTGGATATTAAAGATGTATTATATATCTCCAAGTCTTAAATCATTCCCAATGATCAATATGTTATCCACATATTAGACTAATTACCGTAACTCCCACTAAACTTCATGTATAAACACAACTTCTCAGCCTTTTGAGAAAAGTTTTATCACATGATCAAAATATTGATTCCAACTCATTGATGTCCTACTTAAGACCCTCTCTTAAGTTTCACATTATCTTAGGGTTGCAAGAATCTACAAAACTCAAGACATGTATTGAATACATTCCTTCTAATTGAAGATGTGGGTTTTAGATTCACTCGGTATATGTATATCATCATAATGAAACACAATCCCTAAGAAGATCCAAATAGACTTAAGCATTTCAACTAGTGCAAAACCCTTTGCCACCAATCAAGCTTTGATATCTAACAATTCACTTGGAATTTATTTCGGATTTTCGTGGCTCTAAGCCTTGTATTGAGTTGTGACTTAAAACACTCTTATGTAAGTCATATGTTCATTACTTTCTAGAAGTAATCAACTTGAATCAAACAATTTCTTTGTAAGTTGCAAGCTCTTTACTTTCTAAAAGTAACACTAATTCATCATCTTCAACAAGTGACGACTTTAACCTCCTAGGTTTTGAAGAAACAACGTCTTACACAAAATGTCTCATGTAGCCAAGAAAGAACAGTTTCTTGCGATATAACATTCTTTGTGGATATCTCATATGATTCGTTTTAGATTTAGTGGAAAAATAATTTAGACAAAATGATAAAATCCCCAAAAGGATCAAGTAACTCAAAGCAACTTGATTGAAGTCCAAACCATATCGAATAGCGTTTGATTTCTTATCCAACCACACATTATTCCATAATGTGTGTTAAAAGAGATTAACTTGTGATACTATATAACATTTCATTTGGCTTATATCAAAGTCTTCACTTTGATAATCCCATCACGACTAAATCGTGATTCTTTGAACTCTTTGAACTTCTTCAAAGATTTCTCTATTTACCTTATTAAGCGAACACATTAGCGTCAAATTAAATCGTTTGTAAAAGAAAATGATCAACCTATTTTGGATCAATGATTTACAACCTCGATCTCCTTTTAAACCAAAAGGCACGAGACATCTTGCTTTGAATACAAGATACGCATATACCATAAGATCTAATGGTTTCAAGAGTACTCGATAACTCTTTGCGTTCATCATTCCAGAATTTAAGGTTTAATCTTGGGTTACCAATTTGAGTCTTGCATCATCTTCATGATATATCATTCTAGTTTGGTTTAGAATATAATCACCTTGATAATGGACTAGCCATACATCAAATCATGGTGTATAGGGTCACAAAAGTGAAACCTCTTTTGTATCTTAACAAGTTTATATTCTTATTTGGAGTTTATTCACTTAATAGTCATAATTAAGGTCAACTATAAACCCAAAACTAGATTGAGTACACAATGACTCTATCTCTCAACATCATTGTTGCTAGTCGTCATATTCTAATCATCCTATGTATCAAACATAATGATGAAAACCACCATTGGTTTTTAATATTGACAAAGTAGTACTAGCAAAATTTATGTCAATCAAATAAACATTTAAAGAAGAAGGTCCCATTAGATGTCCCACAACTAACTTGCTGATTCTTCAATAATTTGGAGTAGTTTCCTTTCTAGCGTCCAACACTTAAGACAATGGAAACTTTATCGGTCGGGATTGATAGGTTTAGTATCGTTATTCTCAATAACATTACTTTTAACATTACCTTGTATCAATTCCATTCTAATTTTACTTCTTTAAACCTTATCCTTTTCTTAACGGTTTAAGAGAATGCTCCCACTCATTTCAATGAGTCTTTGCTTAGAGAAGCAAAATTGAATTTCATGAAGACTACTCTTCAATTCATTCATTTAGTCTTAAAATTTTCATTGAAGTGGTTGCGGTATTTTGGTCAATTTTGATTTCCTACAAATCTAGTTACCAAAATGATTTAACGTTTCAAAGTACTTAACTCAATTATGCATATGAGAAACAATTCATTGTAAGTAGATATGTTAGTCAAGAAACAAAAACCCGTTTGCTCATGAATAACTTTTATCTATATTCTTCACAAGAGATCCTTACAATGGATAATATGAGGTTTTAGAAGCAAATTCTAATTTTTGTCTTTCGTTACGATGTTTTAATGGAGATTTGAATCAAAAACAAAATGATATCGTATATGAATTGTGGTAAAGAAATAGAACAATATGATAACGAAATAGTGGAAAACTTAACATTTATCGTTTTATTAATACTTGTAAATAACAAGTAAAACATTTATATAGTGACCTCTACCCAACTATGATAAATGATTCCAAGATCGAAATTCATATTAACTTGGGCACGGGGTAGCCGATTTATCCCTCATCATAACTCGGTGGATTAACTCTTTAATCGATTCTACTTTTAGAACTCTCGGTCGATAAAATTAATCTAATATTTATCTATAGCCCGGAACACATGCGACTATTGTAACACTACGGATTTTCTTTGGTGACTACTCGACCGAGTAGAGCCTACTCGGCCGAGTAGTGCTGTTGTTGTGAGTTGTTTTGGTTCTGCCGATGAATACTCGGCCGAGTATAGTGAATACTCGACCGAGTAGCGGATACTCGGCCGAGTATAACTTTACTCGACCGAGTATTCGGTCTGGCGAGTATTATTTTGACGGTTTTATTAGGGAGTGTTTAAGATTATTTTATATCCCGCGTCAGTTTTCAAAAACATCATTTCAACTTCATCATTTCTACGTTAACCCTAATCTCTCCCTAAATCACTCCCTAATCTTTCCATAGCTTTGTTGTGTGTGAGATCTTCGGAGTTCTTGCGTATAATCCCTCATCCTACTGTTGGTAAGTTCTAAGTATATGTTATTCATATTCGTTGGGGTTACTGTATATTTGCGGAATTGGGAATATGGGGGTTGTGCATTGTGTAATTGTGTTGTATGACTATGGTATAGGAGAAGACTTCGTAGAGGAGCCTTTCTGATTGTTCGAGTTCATTCAACTGTTGATTGCTAAGGTAGGGTTTCCCTACTCAGTTTACTATTCTTTGTAAGACATGTTTGTTGTGATTATTGTTATCTGTTGATCATCGGAGTATGGAGATTGTTGTGACGATGTTGGTGTGAGGGGATTGAGATGGCTGTGATGTCATGTGATTGTGATTGTGGTGGATTCACTTGCGGGAGTGGCTTCACACCCTAGTTCGCCTTCCGTGGAACCCGCCACGGGAGGGGATGTGCACATTAAGGGACAGGGATTGTTGTCGCTCGTTGAGGAGCTGGACTAGGTGGGATCGGCTGCGGTCACCCACTGGCGGCGAGGGTTACCTGTTGCGATGGGTAATCTGGCAGGGCTACACACTTCGGTGTGTAGTCGGTTACTGTGGGAGATTGGATGATTGGGAATTGGTGATGATCAGTTGATTTCTCTGTTTGTTTGTCTTAATATTGAGTAATACTGACCCCGTTGTTGTTTGTGGAATCTGCGGTGATCCATTGGGGGATGGTGAGCAGGCTTGACAGGTATTGCTAGTGTGAGCTTGGGGACTGTCTTGGGAGAATTGCCATCATGAGTCATAGCATCACCGTCTGAGTCTTAGTTGGATTTCCTTTATTGTTAGACTTTGGAGTTGTATTTTGTTAAAACAGTATTTGGGTTTGGATGTTGTAAACTTTATACTTTACAGTACTTTAATAAATGTGTCCAGTTCAGACGCTTTTGATATGTACTAACCTCGGGCAACCGAGATGGTAACACACTTTCATGGTAGGGTGGTTCTGGTAAGGCACCTTGGTATGAGAGGGTGTTACAAAGTGATATCAGAGCTGAAGATTCCGGCACCTAAACAAATGAATTTAATGAACCTAGGGAGTCTAAATAAAATGAACCCGAGGAGAGTTGTTTGGAGCTACCGCAAAGACTCGGGAGACGTCCCGGAGTCGCAAATTGGCCCTCACTAACTCGAGCCGGTAACATGGGGAAGTGTGATGAGAGTTAGGTTTTGTATGCACATGTATGTAAAGATGCATGTTGGTAATAGTTGATAGTTGAAGGTGTGTGTTGAGAGTTGTAGATGTGGTGATGGGAAAAATGGAGGATGTGACGGGTGTGTAAATGTTTGTCATGTTGGAGTTAGCGTATGCATGACTTGTATGCTCATATGATTATAACGTGGCATTAAAGTTCTTGATATTTGAATTGTATGCTGATGTGATTTTAACTGTCATTAAAGTCCTTGATGTTATGTGTTTGTTGCGGGAATAGTGAGCATGCACTACTACAAATTTAGGCAACTACAACGCCCCTTTAACAACGATTATTCACGAAAATCACAATAGACGTTGTAGAATGTATGGCGCGAATTTTACTAAAATTAATTACAACGGGTATGGTTATAAAAACCGTTGTTATTAGTTTTAACAACGGGTCACACATGCGGAACCGTTGTTAATAATTTGGCGCAAAATTGGCGCAAAGTTAGTGAAAAGTAATCACAACGGTTACTTTTTTAACCCGTTGTTAAAACATATTTCACAACGGGTGTTTTTTACAACCGTTGTTAAAACATATTTCACAACGGTTGTTGTTTAATAACCGTTGTCAATACCTTCCATACTATAAACCACACAAACAGAAGTCTTCTGCAGCCACAAAACACAACCCTTATAATACACAAACACAAACACAGCAGACAAACAAACACAAAACACATACACACTCTCTTTCTCTATTTCTCTCTTTCTCATCGTCGCTTTATCTTCTCGCCGTCACTGTGATTTCATCGTCTATTACGTTCTGTATTTATCAGGTAAATCTCGCCGTCACTGTTAGTTTCATCGTCATTATTTTCTTTTTCTATTTATTTCTTTTGCATATATGTGTTTTTATCGACCATTATGTTATTTGTTTAAGTATTGTTCGCATAATTAGTTACTAAAACAATGAAGAAGCAAGATGAAGAAGTAAGATAAACATAATTAATATATATATATATATATATATTTATAAATACATAAATTAAAAAAAAAAAATTACATATGTAAAAATGCAGTTCTTATATTTTCATGGAGGATCTTATTGTGCTCTATCGTATCCATCCTCTCCTCCTTGGCTATTTGGAGGTTCCGTTCAGCAGTTGCTATATCGTCATATAGCCGCAATCTTTGCTTTGCTCCGTCAAGCCATCTTCTTTGGCGTGCTTGGTGCGGATCGAGCTTCCGCAAGGTAGCTCCTGAAACTTTCCTCAATATGGAGGAACCGGCGGATGAAGTTGTTGTTGTTCTCGATCATGGTAAGAGTCTTTAGGATGAAATCATTCATTTTGTTAGAGTTTTTTGAGTTTGATTTGAAAGATTAAGTAGAGTTTGTTTTAACAGTTAGAGTTTGGAGATGAATATATGAGATAATGGAAATGTTAGTTGAGATATGCAATGTATTTATACTAAGCAATGTGTGGGTTGAGTTAATTGCTTTTTAATTAATAAATATGTTAGGAAGTTGTGCCATAATATAATCATCATCATATCTCTCAATAATGCTGCTTCAAATCCTATTACTAACCCTTCTCATTCCATATTATCCGTTCATATGTACAGTGATGTCAGTAATAATGCATGCATCGGAATTCTAACAGGCCGTAATTATGCATGCATCTAGTAATATTTAATTTAATTTTTTTTTATTTTTTAAGAACAAACAACAACGGTTATTTTATAACAACCCGTTGTCTTTAGTTATAACAACGGTTTTGTATATTAAAACCCGTTGTTATAACTTTCCCCCCAAAATTGAGTCACACTTTCCACAACGGGTTTTTATATTTAAAACCGTTGTTAATAGTTTTAACAACGGTTTCCTTAAGTAAGCCAACCGTTGTTAAAACCTTCTACAACGGACGCTTTAACAACGTCCGCTTTTTTATATAACAACGGTTTTTGACCGTTGTTATAGCCTGTATCTGTAGTAGTGATGATAGAGAACTTTATACTGTATACCCGTCTATTCGGTGACTCGGCCGAGCAGGGCAGGTACTCGACCGAGTAGGGAGCACTCGGCCGAGTAACCAAGCACTCGACCGAGTATTAATTGGCAGTGAGTAGCAGTAGCTACTGTATGTGATAACTCGACCGAGTAAGGAAGTATACTCGACCGAGTAGGGTCTACTCGGCCGAGTGTTGTTTTACTCGACCGAGTGTTGTTTTTGAGTTTCTGACGTTCGCTTCTGGAGTCGAATACTCGACCGAGTATCTAAGATACTCGACCGAGTAGTCGTTACTCGACCGAGTATGGTTGTATACTCGGCCGAGTGTTCTTTTGGCGGAAAGTTATTACGTTTTGAGTTGTAGGCTTTTGTGTTTACGTTTCGTGTTTCTTGTTAGTTCAGTATGCCGCCCAAAAGAACTCCCGCGCAGATCCAAGCTTCGGAGATGACTCTTGATGAGGTTGCTCGCATGATTGAGCAACAAGAGGCTCTCCTTGAAGCTCTCAAAAATGTGGGAAAGGGGAACGAGAAGTCGATGGATGCAACTCAGCTCAGCATCATCATTGCTCGCTTCAACCCTCCCACATATGACGGGGTAGGTGAACCAAAGCTACTCGAGAAGTGGCACCGTGAGATTGAAGATCTCATGGAAATGGTTAAGTGCCCCGAGGACATGATTGTTGAGCAGGTAGTGTACTACCTAAGAGGTGAGGCTTCAGTTTGGTGGCAAAATGTCAAGGAAGATGCTAGAGCTTTTTACCAGGCGGAAGGAGCTATTCCTTGGTCTGGGTTGAAGAGTGCTATGAGAGAGTAGTTTATGCCGGAGCATATCCGACACAAGATGAGATCCGACTTTGATTCCTTCACCATGACTGAGGAGATGACGGTCACTGACTACTATCATCGATTTTTGGAGCTATCTTGTTATGTTGAAGACATGCAGCTAGGACAGAGAGGTTTGGCTCTCCGTTTTGAGAGGGGTTTATCTGCTAAGATAGTGAGTCGTATGCCAGCTGGGGTTGCTACTGACCTCAAGGAAGTGTACCTGAGAGCGGGTCAAGCTGAGAGAATGGTAGATCTCTCAAGAGAGATCGATGAGAGGGCTAGCTGCTGAAAAGAGGAAGGCGATGGTGGAAACAACAGTCAGTCGGCCAACAAGAAAGGGAACTTTAGCCATGCTAAGGCTTTTTCTGGGGGAGCTGGTTTTTCGGGAGGATCTCGTGGCTGGGGAAAGAATGGAGGCCGGAGTGTGAGTGACAACTCTAACCTTACATGCTTCAACTGTGGTGGGATAGGCCACAAAAGACGGGAATGCACGAGCTACAAGCCCGAAGACCGGTTCGGGAGCTCGGTCGGGAATTTTTCTTAGGGGCCGACTCGAGTTTTGCTAGTAATCGACCGGGAGGTTCATGGGGTAACAGAGGTGGACAGGGCAACCAGGGCGGTTACAACCGCGGTGGTGGTGGATCTTATCGGCGCGAACAACAAAGACCACTCGGGATTTGGCGGCCAAGCCAAGTACCTCCAATGCTTGATTCGGGGTGGAGGACAGAAAAACAGTGGAAAGCTTTTCATGATGGACAAGCAGGAAGCACGGGATGATGCTCATGTAGTTACCGGTACCTTTCTTGTTCATAATGTACCGTCCTTTGTTTTGTTTGATTAGGGGCTACACATTCTTTTGTGTCTAAGAGTCATCTTTGTGTCTATGGGTTTGGGGAAGTTTGAGGTTGTAAAGGATGATGTATTCATACCTTCAGGGGAGTCCGTGTCATGTCTCAAGCTGTATAAGGGAGTATCCATGGTAGTTGGAGGGGTAGATTTACCAAGAGACTGTTAGAGTTTCCTATGGATGGGTTCGAGGGTGATTGTCGGGATGGATTGGTTGGGTAAGTATGATGCCAGGATAGATTGTCGGCAAAAGAGGGTGTCCTTAAAGGGTCCCAAGGGTGTTAGGGTGTCCTATATAGGGTTTGTGGTAAAGCCTAAGTGTAGGTTCATAGCTGTGATGACTTTAAAGTCATGTTTGAGGAAGAAGTGTCCCTTGATTCTTTGTCATGTGAGAGATCACCGTGTAGAGCCACCGACAGCTTCTGAGATATCTGTGGTGAGAGAGTTCGAAGATGTTTTTCCTGAGGAGATACCGAGTTTGCCTCCCAAGAGGGATGTTGATTTCAGCGTGGAGCTTAAGCTGGGAACGGGTCCTATATCTAAAGCACCCTACCGTATGGCACCTAAAGAGTTGGCGGAGTTGAAAAAGCAGATACATGAGTTGCTAGGCAAGGGTTACATCAGGCCTAGTGTGTCACCGTGGGGAGCTCCAGTTCTTTTTGTAAAGAAGAAAGATGGGAGTATGAGACTGTGCATTGATTACAGAGAGCTCAATCGTGTCACAGTGAAGAACAAGTATCCGTTGCCGAGGATTGATGACTTGTTTGATCAGCTAAGTGGAGCAGGTGTGTTTTCCAAGATTGATCTGAGGTCGGGATACCACCAGCTGAGGATAGCAGATGAGGATATTCCTAAAACAGCGTTCCGATCTCGATATGGTCATTACGAGTACGTGGTGATGCCTTTTGGGTTGACCAATGCGCCAACAGCTTTTATGGATTTGATGAATCGGATCTTTACACCGTTTTTGGATAGGTTTGTGGTTGTTTTCATCGACGATATCTTAGTCTATTCTAAGACTAAGGAAGAGCATGAGGAGCACTTGAGGATAGTCCTGCAGACCTTGAGAGAAAATCAGCTTTATGCCAAGCTATCCAAATGCGAGTTCTGGTTAGAGGAAGTGGCTTTTCTGGGCCATGTAATATCTAAGAAGGGGGTCTCTGTGGATCCTAGTAAGATTGAGGCCGTTACCAAGTGGGAATCGCCGAAGAATGTTGCTGAGATTCGGAGTTTCTTAGGCCTTGCCGGCTACTACAGGAGATTTGTGAAAGATTTCTCTACCATAGCGCGGCCTATGACATCCTTGATGAGGAAGGAAGTCAGATTTGTCTGGGATGAGAGTTGTGAGACGGCGTTTAAGACCTTAAAGGAACGCTTGACCACAGCTCCTATCCTAGCCTTGCCAGAGGGTTGTGAGAACTTTGAGGTATATACCGACGCTTCAAAGAATGGTCTTGGTTGTGTTTTGATGCAGGAAGGGAAAGTCATAGCGTATGCTTCGAGGCAGCTGAAGCAATATGAGGAGAACTACCCTACTCATGATCTGGAGCTGGGTGCAGTTGTGTTCGCTCTTAAGATTTGGAGACACTACCTTTATGGAGCAACTTTTAAGGTGTTCTCTGATCATAAGAGTCTAAAGTATATCTACACTCAGAAGGAGCTTAACATGCGACAGAGACGGTGGATGGATCTGATTGGAGATTATGATATGGAGATCATCTATCACAAGGGTAAGGCTAATGTTGTTGCAGATGCACTGAGTAGGAAGAGCGTTCACTCGCTATGTACAGCTATGTCCTTGCTGAAGTTGAGGGATGAGATGTCTAGTTTGGGGATCTTTATGATTCGAGAGGGGGATACCATCGGGGATTTGACGATCGAGCCAGAGTTGTATGAGAACATCAAGAGTAAGCAAGAGCTTGATCCTAAGATTCAGGACTAGAAGTCAAGGGTAGAGAGTGGAACGGTTTCCAGGTTTTCTATCCATCCAGATGGGAGTGTTCGTTTTGATGGGAGATAGTGTGTTCCTGAGGATGCAGATTTGCGGAGAGTGATCTTGACGGAGGCTCATGGCACTCCCTATTCAGTTCACCCGGGTGGTGACAAGCTGTATAGAGACCTTAAGAAGACTTTTTGGTGGCCAAACATGAAGAGAGATGTAGCTGAGTTTGTAGCCAGATGTTTGACCTGTCAAAAGGTCAAGGGTGAACAAAGGAGACCACAAGGTAAAATTCAGTCTTTGGAAGTACCAGAGTGGAAGTGGGAGTCGATCTCCATGGACTTCATTGTGGGGTTACCTAGGTCACAACAGGGTAACAACATGATTTGGGTGATTGTTGATCGGTTAACCAAGTCAGCCCATTTCGTTCCCATGAAAGATACTTGGTCTAAGATGCAGCTGGCATTGGGTTACAGGAGGCATGTGGTTCGGTTACGTGGTATACCTAAAGATATCATTCTGATCGTGATGCGAGGTTCATATCCAAGTTTTGGCAAGAGCTGCAAGAGTTGATGGGTACAACTTTAAAGATGAGTACAACCTTTCATCCGGCAACCGATGGTCAGACAGAACGGACCATCAAGACCTTAGAGGACATGTTGAGGGCATGTGTTATGGAGTTTGGGGGCAGTTGGGAAGACAGGCTTGATCTGATTGAGTTTTCATACAATAACAGTTATCATACAAGCGTGGGGATGGCACCTTTTGATGCTTTGTATGGTCGGAAATGCCGAACTCCAGTTTGTTGGGATGATAGTTCCGAGACGGTGGTTTTAGGGCCACAGCTGGTTCAAGATATGGTTGAGCAAGTCCAGTTAATTCGGCAAAAGATGAGAGCAGCTCAAGATCGTCAGAAGAGCTACGCCGACTTACACCGCAAGGACATTGAGTTTACGGTAGGTGACAAGGTTCTCTTAAAAGTGTCACCTATGCGAGGTGTTATGAGGTTTGGGAAAAAGGGTAAGCTAAGCCAAAAGTTTATAGGTCCTTATGAGATTTTGGACCGTGTTGGCGAGGTAGCCTACAGGTTAGCGTTACCACCAGCTTTGGATAGGGTGCACAATGTTTTTCATGTATCCCAACTTCGGAAGTATGTGAGCGACCCGTCGCATATCCTTGAAATGGAGAACATCGAGCTTGATGAATCCTTGTCCTACGCCGATATTCCTAAGGAGATTCTTGATCGCAAGGTTCGTAAGACCCGAAATGGTGAGACGGTCTTGCTCAAGGTCCTTTAGTCTAATCATAATGTGGAGGAAGCCACATGGGAACCCGAGGAAGCTATGCGAGAACATTTTCCTAACCTTTTTGATCAGGTATGTTTGGTTACGGGGATGTAACCGTTGATCAGGTATGTTTGGTTACGAGGATGTAACCGTTGTCTTTTTAGGGGGGTATGAGATGGTCGCGGTCGTGTTTTGTTTTGTTTTGTTGTTTTGCTTTGAGTCGGGGTAATGATTTTGTGGTGACTTGTGTAGTTCCTTGGTGTTGTTATATGTGGTTAGTATAGTCTTGTGGCGTGGTGTTGTGCTTTGTTTTATAGTAGAGTGTGAACTTCGGGACGAAGTTCTTTTTAAGGAGGGAAGATTGTAACACTACGGATTTTCTTTGGTGACTACTCGACCGAGTAGAGCCTACTCGGCCGAGTAGTGCTGTTGTTGTGAGTTGTTTTGGTTCTGCCGATGAATACTCGGCCGAGTATAGTGATACTCGACCGAGTAGCGGATACTCGATCGAGTAGCGGATACTCGGCCGAGTATAACTTTACTCGACTGAGTATTCGGTCTGGCGAGTATTATTTTGACGGTTTGATTAGGGAGTGTTTAAGATTATTTTATATCCCGCGTCAGTTTTCAAAAACATCATTTCAACTTCATCATTTTTACGTTAACCCTAATCTCTCCCTAAATCACTCCCTAATCATTCCATAGCTTTGTTGTGTGTGAGATCTTCGGAGTTCTTGCGTATAATCCCTCATCCTACTGTTGGTAAGTTCTAAGTATATGTTATTCATATTCGTTGGGGTTACTGTATATTTGCGGAATTGGGAATATGGGGGTTGTGCATTGTGGAATTGTGTTGTATGACTATGGTATAGGAGAAGACTTCGTAGAGGAGCCTTTCTGATTGTTCGAGTTCATTCCACTGTTGATTGCTAAGGTAGAGTTTCCCTACTCAGTTTACTGTTCTTTGTAAGACATGTTTGTTGTGATTATTGTTATATGTTGATCATCGGAGTATGGAGATTGTTGTGACGATGTTGGTGTGAGGGGATTGAGATGGCTGTGATGTCATGTGATTGTGATTGTGGTGGAGTCACTTGCGGGAGTGGCTTCACACCCTAGTTCGCCCTCCGTGGAACCCGCCACGGGAGGGGATGTGCACATTAAGGGACAGGGATTGTTGTCGCTCGTTAAGGAGCTGGACTAGGTGGGATCGGCTGCGGTCACCCACTGGCGGCGAGGGTTACCTGTTGCGATGGGTAATCTGGCAGGGCTACACACTTCGGTGTGTAGTCGGTTACTGTGGGAGATTGGATGATTGGGAATTGGTGATGATCAGTTGATTTCTCTGTTTGTTTATCTTAATATTTGAGTAATACTGACCCCGTTGTTATTTGTGGAATCTGCGGTGATCCATTGGGGGATGGTGAGCAGGCTTGACATGTATTGCTAGTGTGAGCTTGGGGACTGTCTTGGGAGAATTGCCATCACGAGTCATAGCATCACCGTCTGAGTCTTAGTTGGATTTCCTTTATTGTTAGACTTTGGAGTTATATTTTGTTAAAACAGTATTTGGGTTTGGATGTTGTAAACTTTATACTTTACAATACTTTAATAAATGTGTTCAGTTCAGACGCTTTTGATATGTACTAACCTCGGGCAACCGAGATGGTAACACACTTTCATGGTAGGGTGGTCCTGGTAAGGCACCTTGGTATGAGGGGGTGTTACAACTATGGTCACGAATACTTCCGTTGAGCTCAATCCAAATTTCAAATAAATGTGTCCATGATCCAAATTCACATTAACTTGGGCACGGGGTAGCCGATTCATCCCTTATCAACATGAATTCGGTGGATAGACATTTATCACCCACTTCCCCTACGTAACAAGGTTTGTACCCCGGGGTGGCCGAGTGCACTCCCTCGCGAAATAGGTTTTCATGGTTTCTACTTTTTGGTAAGGCTAAGCCTCAATTGTTTATTTTAGCGAGAGGTCATGTAAATTTATTATCTATCACGTTTTAAGTGAACTAAAGCGGTGAACTACGATAATTGTAATTGACACGGTCGATAAACTTGATTAAAAAGATAATGCATGTTTTAGTTATGGCGATTTAGCGATGCATGCAACATATAAATAAAATGCAAAGCATAAATAAAATCCTAGTATGGCCTTCCTAGAATAGTAAATCTAATAAACTATTACAAATTCGGAAACCAACTCCTTTGGTCCCTTGAACTTCGGTCTTGGCACGCATTTCAAGGCAACACTTTCTTTAATGGATCGCCTTCTCGAGTGGCACCTTCTTCAAGGAACTCCGGAATAAATTACATTATAAATTACATAATTTCCTATTATACATTTGTAATTAAAAATAAAAATAAAAATAAATCTATTAAATTACAAAACGGTGATACGAGATCACAATAAATTACAACCGAATCGATATTCCCATACATTTCGGGTAATATCAATTAAAACTAAGGCCATACTAAGTAAAATTACATAATTCAAAAATTACATAAAATTAAAAATGACAATCATAAATAAAATGCAGCATTATAATATGTATGAACATGCCCAATTTTATGCTAAATCGCCTTTAAGGAGCCAATATCGTATATTAATCGGTTTTTACGGATTTGCGTGATTTAACCTTTTATAATCACAATAATTACATAAATTCATATTTATGTACAAGTTAATTACCCTAACCAACTTAAGACTCAAAATTAGTC